>NC_133828.1:10480294-11730294 GCF_047830755.1 Zonotrichia albicollis | reverse complement strand
GTCTCTGGCTCCTGGAGAGGTGTGTGCCGTGGTTCGCAGCAATCCCAGCTCCCTGCTCAGGCCAGAGGAAGGAGGCAGCCAGGTGGCTCATTTTGGAAGCAGAGTCATGTAAAGCCAAAATTTTTGTGGTGGTTCAGAGAGGGCTGCCAGTGGGGGACACACAGTATGACACTCCTGTCCTGTAGACCCTGCTCAAAACCTTTCAGATTCTAACCGGTGGTTTCTCAGGCAGTGCTCTGCATTCCTGGCCACCCCTGGGACAGGGAGGTGATGGGAGGCATGGAGGGTGCTGGCTTCCAAGGTTTTGCCTCGACTTGAGCTTGGAGCATGTCCTTCTTCCAGAAGGGCCAGAATGGATCTGAGGCTCTGCAGGGAATGGGATGTTTGGAAAGTGGCAGGAATGCTAATGCAGCTCCTGGTGACGTTATGTACAAGCTCCCTGCCAGATGCTTCCAGCCCCCAAACGGATGTAGCTGCTTCTCCACGGGCCTCAGTTCAATTCCCCCAGTAAATAAACTGTGCCTTGCTTGGACCAATACCCAGAGCCTTGATTGCAAGAGCAGATGGTTTATTTTTACCTGCGAGTGAGAGCGGGGATTGTAGATCATGGCCGTGACACATTTCACACGGAGCAGATGTTTCTATTAATGCCAGAATTGGGTGGGAATTCAAAGGATGCTTTTGGCTTTTTTTCTCCTCAAAACTCTATTTTACACAATTAAATTGCAACTTGCTGAAGTATTCCAATGAATCACTTCCTTTTTTTTTTTTTTTTTTTTTCCTGTTTGATTAGTAGGCTCTAAAGGGACAAAAGAATAGTTTTGTATCAGTCTCCCTCAATTACATGTAAAATACATCTGGACAGAGTCTGAAGATCCATCTTTCACTGCCAGTTGCAAAGCCATCGACATAATAAAATAATACTCTGATTGGTATTACAAGGCTGCATTTAAATCATTGGCATTCATGCTCTGAGTCCTTTGCAGGGAGCACAAGCCATCTATTAGAGAAAAGCTTAATTTTATACTGTGATCTGTGTAAGATGTGCAATGAAAATGAGAAAAAAGAGCTTTTGCAGAGCTGGAGATATAATAATAGAAGCTACAATGGATGTCTGGGCAGCTTTTTCAGTCACTTATAAACTGCAGGTGTCAAATGCATTCTGCAAAGAAGCTGAATCCCAGTTTTAATTACAGTCAGCAGGTTGAGGCATAATTCAAAGCTCTATAATACTTTCAATCCATAATAAAACTCCTCCTACTATCAGTAGGAAGTTACCACCAAGACCAAGGAGAGGACATGACCTCCTTGCAGCAGCTAAACCTTGAACTTCAGCATGCCACTGAATACCAAGGGTGTTTGGGGTTTTACAAAGTGCTGCTCCTTGCACAATTCTCACAGCAAACCCTGGCATCACAGAGAAGCTGAACTAGTCAAACTCATGGTCAGGGTAGCAAAGATGTGTCATTGCAGCTTTCATCAAAGGGTCCTTTGATTTAAATTAGTTTGAGGGAAGGAGAAGAAAAGGAAGAAGAAACCACCTGGCTGGAATTGTGTAGGTGAACCCAGGTAAGTTGTGTGGGCCACCCCAGGTCTCACAAGGGAAGGCTTTATCTGCAATCTGTTTTACCAGCAACAGCAAGTTTATTGAGCTCAGAGTTGAAGTTCATTTTGTGCTTGAAGGTACATCAATGCCCTGACCCAAACCCGAGTCTCTGGGGCCTTATGCTGATACATCTAATAAAGAATCATATTAAACTATCCTATCTATTAATCATTCTGGGGGAAGAGAGCAAGGTGTGTGTGGTGGTGTGCTGAACTCAGCTGCTGGGGGCTGCTCTCAGAATGGGCAGAGCACTCCCTCCAAGCCAGCAGGCAGAGTCTTTGAAGCAGGAGCTAATGATGCCTTGTTATGTGGGAAAACACAGCTCCAGGGTCAGGGGGCAGCCAGCACGTGGGGCTGAGGAGGAAGGTCACTGGAGAGGACACAGAGAGGCAAAGCTGCTGCAGATGGAGGCTTTATGAGCAAGGGGGATGCTCCTTGCTTCTGCTGTGCTCAGGGAAATACAATCTTATGAAGCAAAGAGCTTCTTCCTGTCAGAGCATTCAGCCAGCAGACCTGCCCTGTTCCACTCCTTGGCTGTTCCAGAGCAGCCCTGAACTCCAGCCAGAAGGAGAAAGGGGCTCCTGGGGGAATCATCTTCCACTGAGTGCCAAGAGCCAGGAACTGCCTGGGACCAGAGGACTCACTTGAGGAGTTACACAGAGCTGGAATAAGCTACAGGAACAAACCAAAACCACTGGAAGCACTAGCTTACAAAATAGTTATATTTGTGCTGACATAACCAGAGAAGCTCTGTGTCATTACCAAAGATGGCCTTTGCCACTGTCAGTATTTAACACCTGCATCCTCACAACCCCCCTGTGAGGAGGGGCAAGGCCATGAGCCCCATTTCCCCAGGGAGAGCCTGTCAGAACTGAGCCACTTTCACCCAGCAAGTCTGCTGCTGAGCAGGGAGAGGAGTGTGGCTTTCCTCTGTGGCTGTGGGGCTGCTCTGTGCTCAGACACCTGCACTGCCCACAGCTCCTCTGCTCCATCACAGCCACAAGTAGCAGGTGGTGTTTAAATCCTCACAGCCATTACAGTGATCATAAAACAAGAATTGGGGGTGAAGGGGAAAGAACCTGTGGAAAGCCCAATCTGATTTGTAACCAAGTGCCAGTCTCAAAGATCTACCACGTTCCTAGTGACGTTAATTAAGCGCTTATCAAAAAAACAAAGTACTTTAAGAAAGTGGGACTGCTTATCCCCATCACCCTAAAATCACTTAAAACAGGGTTGGAAGGGCTGTCAGGGCTTTTCCCCAGCTTCTATGATCCCTTCAATAGATGGAGCTTATGGTGCTAGCCTGGCTACTTGTGTCAGAGCTGTCCAATGTCACATCAGGACCCGCATCCGCGCCATCAGGATCTGCTTGATCTTTAGCAAAGTTGATGAAAACCTGCAAGTTTAAAGGAAAACAGTCAGTGTGTGACAGCATAAATAATTTATGACATGAATGAATATAAAAAAGGCATGGCTGTTCATTTGACTGTGAGCCTGGAGAGCTCGCTCGGGGATGGATTCACGCTGAATTTGAGAATTGCAAATGGTTGGGCTTCTGTGGGCTCATGTCAATAAATGGATGTACAGACATTCCTGCATGGAACCTCATTGTCCTGCAGCTCAGGCTCCTCAGGAGCCAGCCAGGCACTGCCCATGCAGTGCTCCTTTCAATCACACTGTAATACAGTCCCATGATTACTTCATAAACCCATCTGTCCCTGTGTAATTGACATCTGTGCACGCACAACTGCAGAGTGTACAGAGAGGTGTGTGAAACCACACATAACAGCCTTCCTTTCAACAGCAGCTAATGAATACAGAAAGGACTCTCACCAGAACACTCCCTGCAATCACATTTGCATATTCACAGAGCCAAGCTGTCCTCCCACAGAATTTGAGCTGGGGCTTCCTGCGCTTTGCCTGCCTGTTTCTCTCACAGCCACTGCCCCTTACTGGAGCAGCACTGAGGGAATCCCTCCCAGACTGCTGTGTCGCAGTCCATGGCACTGCAGGGCTGCAACTCTGCTCCTCTGTCTGGGACAAACCTAACATTCCAGGTGCTGATGCTCAACAGGGTGATTTCTGCTGGACAGTCCTTGTGGCAATCCCTTCAGCTGATGTGCTCCCTATGAGATTTTGTTGCCATTGGGAATGTTCTTCCCAGGGAAAATGGAATGAACCCCAAAGTTTGGAGTAATGCTAAGTGAACTTAAAACGTGAACAGTGAAATTAAGCATGTTTTCAGGACTGGTGGAAAGCCTAGCCCTGGACTTGGGGGTGATTCATAATCCTGCCCTTCACCCACACCCACGAGGCTCCTGAAATCAGCACTGGCAGAGGGAAGAATAGATCCTTTATGCTCCAGGCAGCTTTCTGTATGCTTCCCTAGCACCAGCAGAGGTACCTGGAGGCAGCAGTGCTGACTAAGTACCCCCAGGAGGAATATAGATGGAAATCCCTTTCAAACTGTAGTCTATTGTGTGCAGCAGTCCATTATGTGTAACCATCATTCTGCTCCCCTGTTAGCAGTTTTAAATGGATGGCCTCACATTTTAATTCCTTACCTCCTCCAGCGTTGTCTGACTCACAGAGAAGTGCCTGATGTTGAAGGCTGCTTTGTTGCCTTCCAGGAGATCAAATATATTTGCTACCCCTCCTGCAGAGACCGGGACGTGGTACTCCACCATCTTGAAATGCTGATCCTGTGGGGACAGGAGTGGTGGGAGAAAGCCCAGAGCCAACAAATCCAACAGCTGGATCCAACAGTGCCCATGGCATTTTCCAGCTCCAGGTGTGCAGTTTTGATTCATGCAGAGATTGGGTTACAGCCAATGGATGGGATTTGTGACTCAGTTACTTTGGTTTTACAATTACTCAGTTACTGGAAGTACTGGAAACATCTCTACCCACTGAACCTAAATTGGGTTTCCATCCATTCCAGGCTTCAGAGGGAAGGGCATTCCCAGGGCAGAGGGGCACCTAACAGCTGCCTTCCAGGGTCACTGCAGCTCCTTGGCTGATGTTACTTCAGCCACCAGGAACTGGAGTGCTCCAGCCCTCAGAAAATGCAGCTGAAAGCAGTGACAAGTGTGGCTCTGGGAGCTCAGATCTATGTGCACAGTTTGTCACAAGATGCCCACCCTGCAAGGATCTCCTTGGTCAGTTTGAAGGGATTTTGAAAGCCCCTCGTGAAAGCATTTGCCTTGCTTACCTTCAGGCATGTATTTGGGAAGTGTGACTTCATGAACTCTGTCAGCTTCTCAGTGCAAACTGTGCTGCTGTTTAAGTGCATCTTCACAGTGAATCCTCTTCCAAATCTGGGGGAGAAAGAAAATCACAATTAACACTGTAGGAAAGAGAAAAACAGATGAAGAAACTCCTTTGAGAGTGCTGCACAGCCTCTTTGGGGAAATCTAATCCAGGAATGGTGCAGCTTGAATGGGGTCAGGGTTGTTAACCTGCAGTGTAACTTAGAAAGAAGCTGAGCTATTAATATAACTAATAAAACCAAAGCTCAGCCCTAATACACATTTCTCATTTGTAGCAGTGAACAGAATACTTTGGGGGACACATTCTGGGAAGGCAGGCTGTGAGGGAGTAGAAAGTGCATTAGTTAACACAGAATTTCAGCACTGTTTAAGGGACATGAACCAGGAAATGTCATTGTTTTGATAACACAGGTCTCATGTTCTGAGCACTCAGAGCTGTAGGTCAGTAACTCCAGAGGCTGTTCAGTAAAAGTGGAAAAGGTTTACTTTACTGACCTGCTCTTGATGTGCTGCAAAGAGCCAATGCACTGGAAACTCCCATTCACCATGATGGCCAGCCTGGTACACAGGGCCTCACACTCCTCCATGCTGCAAAACCAACCAAAAAACTCTAATTAGTCATTGACAAAGTATAAAAATATGGTTAATACCTGGAGAACACCACTGGTCTTCCCTAAAGTGTTGTGGGTCTCTGTGGACACCACATTCAGCCACAACAAACCCCCAAACCTGTCACAGCTTGGTGCCCTGAAACTGTGCAAGGACCAGGGAGGGATGGGTCTCTCCACACTTGTGCTGACCCCAAAAAGAGAGGCAGAGCAGCCCAGCCCTACCTGTGGGATGTGAGTATCACTGAGCATTTGTTCTGCACTTCCTCACTGATGATTTTCCAAAGGTGACGTTTGGCATTCGGGTCCATTCCAGAGCTCGGCTCATCCTGTTGGGAAAGACAGGATTGGATGGAAATTTGCACTCAAAAAATAAACAAGCCTGGGCTCAGGCAGGAGTTTAGTATAGAGAGAATCTCCCCCTCCTATTTTTTTAGAGATTTTTTTTATCTCACAAAGCAGCAGGAGCACTGGCAGGTGGTCAGAAGTAAAGGCAGCACTGCTGGGCTCAATAGAAGTTGGGATAAGGGATAATTATGTCCACTAGGTATCAAACTTAATACTGGAAATCCTGCTCACAGAGTTCTGCACACATTGAGTGCACAGCAAGTGGGAAAACTGCACAGAAAGGTAGGTTTTACCAATAGGGTAAGCCCATGGAAGAACTCGAATTTCAGAGTGAAAGACATGTCAGGAAGCCAAACCTAAAAAAGCAGTCATGTTCTAATCCTGAGGAAAGTGGCCCCTTTGCTCTCCTACAGTTCTGGAGCCTTGGCTGCTGCTTTTCTTGCAAAGCTGTGCAGGTAAATTGATAGAAATAAAAGACAAGAGAGAGCAGAGTTTAATTGGCAAATATATGGTCTAATTTTGACTTCTGGAAGATGCTGCCAGAGAAACTGAAAGACTTGCCACTCTCTTATACCCTCAAAGAAAATATGAGTGTTTGATGGAATCTGAATTTCCCTGTGATGGTTTCTGTTGTCAGGCCAAGTATGGGCACGTGGGGAGTGTCCCTTAAGCTGTGCCTGAGGAGGTTTTGTGAGACTGTCCAAGTTCTCCTGCCAGCCCAAGGACCTGCTCCTCTTCCCTCTCAACAAGACCCCATTTCTCACCAGCAGCAGAATGGATGGGTTGCCAATGAGAGCCAGAGCAGTTGACAGTTTCCTGTTGGTGCCATAGCTGCACATGGAGGTGACTCTGTCCTTGTAGGCCATCAGGTTCAGCCGGTGAAGGAGCTGCAGTACAACCTAGGGGACAAGAGTTCTGCTTCCACAACATGCCCAGCCCATGGAATACCACACATGGATCTACTGAAGGACTGATTTAAAGACTCCAAATGGCAGAAATGCTGCAAGTCAAAGCCCTTGTTACTCACTCCCTTGATGTCCCCCTCTGGGATGCCATGCAGCCGAGCGTAGTAGTACATGTGCTCCTCCACGGTCAGCAGGTCATCCAAGGCATCCTCCTGAGGACAGTAGCCAAAGAGTGACCAGTGGGCCTCACTGATGTCATTCAAGGACCTGTGGAAGGAGGTGGCACATCACTGTAACCTCACTGAATTGCCAGTGGGCCTCACTGATGTCATTCAAGGACCTGTGGAAGGAGGTGGCACATCACTGTAACCTCACTGAATTGCCAGCGTGCTCTGGAATCAAACAGGAGGGAGAAAATCTTTTTCTCCTACTCCCTAGCCACCTCCCCAACCCTTGAAGGAAAATGCAGTGGATCTGCAGAGCTCCAGCTTTCAGGCTCCCAGTTCTGCAGAGGCTGCATGTAAAGTATGCAGCTCTGCAGTTACTGCCAGCACAGCTGCCACCAAGCCTACACCTGGTAAGGAAAGCTTTGAGGTGAGCCCTTCTGGGCTCCAGGTCTGGCTTAGAAGTGGGATCCCCCTGCTGAGGATCTGAGCCTGATCCCATCTGCAATGGGCTGAAGTGGAACAAACACCTCTGAGCAGCAAAGTGCAACCCCCCAGGAAGCAACCATGCTACCTTCAAAGGATGAATTCCCTGGTTAATTTGCTTTTGCTCTGGTTTGAGTGTTTTATTTCAGATTTTTACATTTCTTTTCCTTTGCCACCCAGCCTTAAAAACTGCTCTCAGGTTGATTTGCTTCCCCAGAAATCATATCCTCCATACCCAGAGTGATCCTGGACCCGCAGCCTTCCACTGGATGCTCCAATATCCCCTGTCAGCATCTTAAAGATTGTTGTCTTTCCAGCTCCGTTCACACCAAGCAAGCCAAAGCACTGGGAAAGGAAAGTCAAAATGTAAACATGCAGAAATATTGCTCTGAGATGGGTGCTCAGTGCACCTTGGCCCTTCTTTCTCCAGTCCCTTGAGCAAGATGAATTGCCAGAGGAGCTCAGAGCATGCCAGTGCTATAATGGAGGTTGTTTATGGTGCAATATACTCCAGCTTATATTAGCACCATTTGTTTAATGTGGTGAAGAACCAAGGATGTGTCTCCAGCAGAGTCAATCCTTTTACTGTGAGCTGCATTTCTGCAGGAGCTCAGGCCCAAATCCCCAGCAGCTAATCTGTGCCAAGCCTCCCCTTGACAGGGACAGAGCTGCTCCTGGGAATGGGGTGAGTGAGGTTTGGCACTGGTTAAAACCTTCACCAACACAAGGTTTTTGTCACATTGTATCACCAAAGCACTACCTTAATAAGATGAAGAATTATCTCCCTGTAGTGTCATGGTAAAATCCACATTTTATAGCTAAGGTTGGATTTAGGCAGTTGTGTGTTGCATCAGCCATCTCCATTGTGCTGATAATTACTGTTATTTTGCCATCATTAGCACAGAGCAGCTGATGTGGAAGCCCTCCTGTGCTGGGGATGCACAGCAACCCATGGCCCTTCCCCACCTTGGTCCATACAGGAACAGGAGCTGTGCACAGTCTGCAGTGCAGGGCCACAGCTCCTGCTTACAGCTGGGGAATGGTGCCCTGAGTCCCACCAGCATCAGGGTGAATTTTGCTAGAAGTCATAAACCTAAATGGCAGTCCTGGATTGTAAAAAATCCTCAGCCATAAAGACCAGCACAGTGTCCATGTGAGGATACTGTCCTTTCATCTCAGTGGGACCCAGGCCATTAAAATAAACCATGTGCCAAGGATTAATTCCAAGCTTCCCCACAAGTCAGGTGCACAGCCTGAGGTACAATCTGGTCTCCAGTCTCCTCTGGATCTCAGAGGTGCTTTGTGTACTCCTGTCTTTTCACTTCTCACTGCACTGACATGACCAAAGAATGTTTTTTTCTTTGGAGTTAATTTTAGGTTCTAATTCATGAAAATGTATGTTCATCTGGAGTGATTTGCCTTCCCCTGATGAGAAAACACAAACAGATAAGCCTGACTCACCATCTCCCATGCAGTTCAGGTGAATAATTTCAGCTGGACACATTCTGCTGTCATCATTTACCACCTGGTGATCCCCAGTGACCTCCCCCCGCCCAAGACTGCACTGTACAAACAGAGCATGCAGACATTTTGCTCTGAATACAGAGCTCCATCAATTCCATCCACTTTCCCTCCTTCTAGGGCCTTCAAACTTGATGTCCCAAATCTACCAGGAGCCTTTTGTCACTGCTGTAGCCCCAAGAATCAATAAATGAGGCAAAGAAAGGAAGATGCCAGATGGCAGTGACAGGGGAAGGTGCCAGCAGCCTTTTCCCCTCACTCACCTCCCCAGCAGGGATGCCCAGGCTGATGTTCTTCACTGCTGTGATGCGTTTGTGAGGCAGGTGGTAGATCTTGGTGAGGTTCTGGAGCTGCACCACGTCGAAATCAGCTTTGCCAGACTCCACCCGGCTCCTCTCAGCCTGGACATCGCCATCCTCCACGGCCGCAGGGGGCAGAAGGGAGGCTTTGCCATGGACTCTGTCAAACAGGAACCTGGGGAGGGCAGAGAGGGACTCAGCCTCAGGCACCAGCCAGCAGTTAGATCTCGGTTATCTCCCAGGATAGATCCCAGGGAGCCTCCCTGTGAAACCCCAGGGCATGCACACAATATTCAGATATACATTTCTATTCTCTCCCGGTATTTGCTCCACTCACTGTTCTCCTACTGCCTGTTTTTTCCTCCTATTTTTCAGCAGATATTCTGGGCTGGAGCAGGTCCTGCCTTGTGGACAGCTCCTAATGCAGGTGACAGGGATGTTCTCACTCCTCTCTGTGTGCACCCAGGGCAGAGGAGATGGGGAGAGCCAAACAGAGGAGGCTGCCAGTGGAATGACTGCCCTCACCAACATCTGAGCATCCACCCACCAAACCCAGGGCTGCAGTGCCAGCCAGCACCAACTACCAGGGCACTCTGTAAACTACACCTCTGCTAGTTAATATTCTAATATTAACTGAGAGAAAACTCACTCCACATTCACAAATTGTCCTGGAAATGTATGGGCTGCATAATTGCCAGTGATGGTGTGGGAACCCAGAATGAGACCTTGGAGCTGTGCCTGGGACTGTTCCCAGTGAGGCTCCAGATGTTACTGTTTCTTTTATGGAAAATCTTTTTCTCAGGATTTTTTCTCCTGAGAAGCTAAGAGGCCTCAGGAACAAAATGTAAACATTGATTATCTGCTGCTGTGGAATGCAACAGGTGCATCTGTGATTGGTCTCATGTGGTTGTTTCTAATTAATGGCCAATCACAGCACAGCTGGCTTGGACTTTCTGAGCCACAAGCCTATGTGATCATTCTTTCTATTCTTAGCTGGCCTTCTGAGGAAACCTTTTCTTCTATTCTTTTAATATAGTTTTAATGTAATATATATCACAAAATAATAAATCAAGCCTTCTGAAACATGGAGTCAGATCCTCATCTCATCTCTCACATCCACCCCTGTGAACATGGTCACAACTTGGGACTGAGGCTGCAGATGTTACTTACTCCAGGACCTTGTTCCAGACTCTCTGGACCATCCTGTCGTGCACTGTGAGCCGAATGGCAAAGAACACGGTGCCCTGGATGAACATGGCCAGCAGCTTGGATGTGGTCTTGTCCAGCTCAAAGGTTTTGTCAGGGTAATCCACTCCATAGGCTCTTAAGAAGCCCAGCAGTGCCTGATCCTGAGAGAGCTCAATCAAGCCATAGCCAAAGCAAAATTGTGGGAACAGGAGGAACACATGCCTTAAATTTTCAGCAAGATCATGCAAGCCCTGGAAAAAAAAAAACAACAAAGAGCAGCACAGTCAGTCACTGCTTTTATTCATGGAATAAATTCATAGGTTTTACTGTGGGACTGAAGTGTAACAATTACATTGGGATTTGCCTGTGTCTCAGCAGAGATAAATTGAGAGCAAAGAGCTCTGCAGACAGCTCGTTTCACAGGCACAAGGTCATAAAAGTCAACAGGCAGCTCTGAGGTTGTGATCACCCATAGTAAACAGCAGCCAGTTCCCAGCATGGTCCCTGCTGCTGCTCCTGCACCCTGAACCCACCACGAGCCAGAGCTGGGCGCTGCCACTGTGCCCCCCTAATCTGTCCAGCACAGCCTGCTGCCCTGGAGCACTGCCCTGGCTGTTTTCCTTGGACAAACATCTCCATAAAACAAAAGGTTTGGCTTTTCTAGACATAGAAGGGCTTTTCCAGCTAATTCACAGCAGAACAGCCCAGTGCAGTCCCACAGCAAAGAACTCTGGTACATTTCTAGCAGAAGAAAGGATTAGGGCACAAAGCAAACTGGAGAGGCACTAAATTAGCATGGAAAGGAACTGAGTCCCTGCCACTGGGGCACAGGGGGATGAATGGTGATCATAATTGCATATTCCTAAAATCCAAGGGGTTGCTGAACAAACTCTGTCCAGACAGAGAGAAAAATCCAACCCAGCTATTGTAATTGCTCTCCATAAAGAAAGAAATCTAAGTGTAAGGTGTGCATTTTATCCCAGCCATTCCCAGGCAGATCTCAGTTTAAGAGAGGGCTTTACTTTAGGGAATCATCACTGTCTCTGGGCTGTTTTTCATCCTTGCAGGGAGAAGATGACTGCATTACAGACTGGAATGACAGACAGCTGGTGCTGGGTTAACTGCAGCACATGTCAGACTCAGGGCAGTGACATTCAGCTGTCACTCCCCACAGCTCATGCTCAAGAACTCAGCAATGGTTTGAAGTGTCCATCAACAACTTCTTATCAAGCATCTCCAGCACCTCTGCCCTCCATCTTCCATCACCAGGGTGGTTATAAACTGTCCTCAGTTTTCTCCCTCCCTTTCCATGCTCTCCCCTCTGTCACCATCATTTCTTTCTTTGCTGGGGGTGCAGATTTACAGCCAAGCAAGATCCATATGTGACTCCTGTCCTGTCTGTAGGGAAGCCCATGAAATCCTGTGGCTGTGTCTAGCTGCTACAGACCTGAATCAAAGCCACCAAGCCCACAGGAACCCTCCTGCTGGCTCACCACAGGCTCAGTACCTGTGGGGCTCCTACCTGGTCTGTGGCCTTCTCCTGGGAGAGCAGGAACACAACAGAGTGAGTGATAATGGTGTTGATGCCAAAGAACAGGTTGACACAGACATAAACAATGAAGGCCATCCCTGTTTCCTTGAACAGCCCAGCCAGCAGGTACATCCAGGAAAATGATGCATATCTATAAATACCAACAGTGCAGAGAAAACCATGGTAACTCAGAGGCTACTTTGAAAACAAACCACTGAAGACATCAGACAACAAAATCATTGGATGGTTTGAGTTGAAAGAGAGCTTAAAGCCCATCCAGTTCCACCCCCTGCCACTAGATCAGGTTGCTCCAAGCCCTGTCCAACCTGGCTTTGAACACTCCCAGAGTTGGAACACAACCGTTCTGTTTTGGCATGTAATTACATTTCCACATGACAGAGCTTAAAGAAAGGAAAAATGCCTTTGTGTCTGCTAGAATTTGGAGAAAAGGTTTATGAGACATACTTTGAGCATGGAACCCCACCTGAAAACAGAGATACTGGGCCTGGAGGATTCAAGTCTAAGTTTTCCAGAATTGTGCTACTGCTGTTTATTTTGCTCTGTGCTATTAAAATGCTCTTGAACTTTGCAAGAGGCCAGCAAGCATTTGCTTATAGCTTGGGCTGTTTCTGGGACCTTGGAGATTTCTATATCCTCACACAGGGATTGCTTTGAATAAAGCAGGCATGACAACAATGCTTCACCTCCCTGCTCCTGGAAGGAGCAACTCAGTGACTGTTTGTGAAGGGCATATTGAAGAGAAAAGCCCACATTTTCCCCCCTGGATCTCAGACTGCAGCAGCCTGCAGGAGCCAGTTCCTTACCCTGTGCAGTGATATTTAAATAACTAAGCTCCACACTTACCCAAAGAGCAACAGCAGAAGAAATACAGCCACTAAGTTACTGTTGTTGCAGAAAGCTGGGATCTGGAAGGCTGAAATAACTCCTACTGAGAGTCCAATAGGGACCATAAAAAGTACCTGCAAAATGATATTAAAAAGATGTTACTAGGACAACAGTTCTGAAACACCTTCCTACAACCAAACAGAAGAAACAGTGCCAGGACTGAATCTGGTCCCACAAATGCAGCTTGGTTTGGTTTTTCTAAGGAAATGTTTTTTCTAGGGAAGCCAAACACAGGTGGGCTCTCAATTCCCCCCAGATGAATTCCCACAAAGCCTTTTTGAATAGGCAAAGCCTCAGCACTGAGGAGAGTGGGCAGAAAGTACCTTAAAAAAAGGTTGTGAATGAAAAATACCCCTCTGGGTTTTCTGTTAGCCTTGCAGTCACACCACTTCACTGTGCCCTGTAAATCTAGTCTTTATAGCGTTGAGTCAAGCCAGAGAGCTACCAAAAGTCTGCCTGGAGAGCTCCTTCTCCTCCCCAGCTCCGGGATTTGCAGAATTTACTGGCAGGGATTCACTGAGAAATATCAAGTTGCCGAGAGCGCTGGATTAGTTTCAGCCCGCTGAATACCGACTGTGCGAGGGCTCCGGGGATTTTGCCACAGGCTGATTTACAAATATGCAGGGCTGGAGGCAGGGCCCGGAGCGGGCAGGGCAGGCAGGCACAGACCGGCTCCACCCTCCCTGCAGTGCAGTGCCGAGCCAGCCAGGGGCCACGCTGCCTTGGGATCTATTCCATTCCTCCTGCAGGGCAGGGGATCCTTGTGCTGCTGCCCTGGAATCCCTTCCATTCCTCCTGCAGGGCAGGGGATCCTTGTACTGCTGCTGTGGGACCCCCTCAATTCTTCCTGCAGGGCAGGGGATCCCTGTGCTGCTGCTCTGGGACCCTTTCCATTCCTCCTGCAGGGCAGGGGATCCTTGTACTGCTGCTGTGGGACCCCCTCAATTCTTCCTGCAGGGCAGGGGATCCCTGTGCTGCTGCTCTGGGACCCTTTCCATTCCTCCTGCAGGGCAGGGCATCCTTGTGCTACTGCCTTGGGACCCCCTTCCACCCCTCCATCCCTGTGCTGCTGCCTTGGGACCCCCTTCCACCCCTCCTGCAGGGCAGGGGATGCTTGTGTGCTGCTGCTTTGGGATCCCTTCCATTCCTCCTGCAGGGCAGGGGATCCCTGTGCTGCTGCTTTGGGATCCTCTCAATTCCTCCTGCAGGGCAGGGCATCCCTGTGCTGCTGCCTGCACTCCTCAGCCCCTCCAGGCAGGCCCTTCTAGCTCACATTCCCCATGGGATTCCAGCCCTTAGCTCTCCCTGCACCAAAGAGGGTCAGTCACCCAAATGTCCTTGAGGATTTCCTGCTTTTGGGAAGCAATGGAACACTGGGATTTCAGGCACTTGCAGATCTCCCTCAGCAGCAGAAATGTGTGGGATAGTGGAGCTGGTCACCACTACAGCCCAGCTGGCAGTGCCAGGCTCAGGAGCTCAGCTTGGCTGCACTGCCCACTCCCTGTGTGAGGGTCTGACACCTGCACCACAGGGAATGCAGGACACACAAAGCACTTCAGCCTACACACACTCCAAACATTTTTCCCCTTGGCCCAGCAATGCCATGAACCCCCTGCACCAGGAGGAAACGACTTCAGGAGGAACAAGGGCACACCTATGCCAGGGAGCTCAGCAAGGCACATCCATGCAGCACTGTGAAAAAGAACTGCTCCGGTCCCGCAAGGCTGCATTTGTAGCTTTTCCTGGCTTAAAAACTTTATAACACAGCCAGCATTCCAGCCAGAGGTGGGGTTTTGCCCAGCAGGGCTGTGTCAGAGGATCCCAGAGTGGCTGTAGCCCCGAGCCCCACAGCCTCACCCCAGAGCTGTGGAGCCTGAGTGACAGCAGACCCAGCCCTGCAAGCTGTCAGAGCAGCACTGGGTATGGGATGGAAACCAGGCTGCAGCCTGCTCCCATATAATATATAAATTATGGAATGCACATATATATATCTTATATATATATATATATATATATAAAAAATCACATATATATATATCCTGCTCCCATATAAATGTGCTGGGTGTTTTACACACACTCCAGAGAGCAGGAATGCCTTTGCTTGGCACAATCCAGTGCTGCAGTTCACATTTAATCCTCCCCAGTGCCTTGGAGAATAATTACTACACAACACCCTTGGTAGCAATAAGAAGAATTTTAAATAAAGAACTTTTTTCCCCCCGTGGTGTGTAATGCTCCCCCTGGTGCATTTAGGAATGTGAATTATTTACCAGATCATAAACCAAGTTGGTCACCCAGTAGGTTGTCATCCCAATGCCTGAAATGTGCTGCAGCTGCTTGGCTTTGGTTTGGTGCTCCTTGACCATGTAGAGCACAAAGCTTGCTGTGGTGATGGAGTAGCCCACCAAAACAGACATGGACACTATGATGTCCAATAAGCTGTTTAGCCTGGGAAAAAAGGGGAGAAAGATGAATTTGGTGAGTGAAAGTGGCAGATTTCCCTCACTGTTGAAGCTCAGAAGGAATAAGGTCCTGATTCTGGGACAGATCATTTGTAATCCTGGAATGGTTTGGGGCTGGAAGGGATCTCAAAGCTCATCCCATTCCATCCCCTGCCATGAACAGGGACACGTTTCACTATCCCAGGGTGCTCCAAGCCTGTCCAGACTGGCCTTGGACACTTCCAGGGATGGCCTCACCAGCCTCACAGAGGAAAACCTCCTCCTTTCTTTGCTCCCTGTGCTGATGGCAATGATTTCCAGCAAAAGGGACTCAGAGGACTGAGCTGGAGTGCTGGACCCCAGCATGGAGTGGAAGGGCCAAAAAGAAAATTATGTCACCATTATTATTATTATTATTATTATCATCATCATCTTTTTTTTTTTATTTATTTATATGCCCAAGCACACAAATGTGTGAGGCTGTATCTGTGACCTCCAGATCTCCATAAGATCCTGCCACAAAAACCCCCACAGGAATCCCCAGCTCTGGTGGCAAGTAGGACACTATTCATGAACAGGGGAATGAACACAAGTGAGAGCAGTTTCATCACTTAGAGGAAGGTATCCAATAATTTAGGCTGGTTTATGGTTTGCAATAAGTGGTTTGCTCCTTTTAAAGCTAAAAAAATTCAGGTATCAGCCAAATGAATCTTCTTACATTACTTGTTCTTGACTCTGTCCTCCAGGATATGGGTGAGCTGATAGGAAAATACCTATGGGAGGAAAAAATGAAATTGAAAATGTGTCCAAATTAAAGCTTCCTTCACCAGCTCCTGATATTGACAACAATAAAGAAAACTGAGAGAAAAGAGAAGAAAAGCAGATCAAAAGCGTGTTCCTGCTCTGTCATCCCTGTGTGATCTTGGGCAGGATTTTGAGCCTCCTCTTTTGAGCCTCCTCCTTTTTCCTGGATTTCACTTGGCTGCAGAGCAGATCTGAAATTCAAACCTGGGTCCTGTTCCTCCAGCTGTGTGGCTGCCAGCCCCATTCCCTCCCCACACTCCAGTCAGGCACTGTGGGGCTGATTGTGCATTCCAGCTCAGAGCTCTCAGCACTGCCACCTTCCAAACTGAGGGATGTGTTCTGCTTCAGAGCTGCTGTCTGCTGATCCCACCTGGTTCCATTTGTTCCTTTATCACCAGGAACAATCCCTTCCCTGCTGCCCTCCTCCACAACTGCTACCTGCCTGTCATAGATGTCTTTCTCCATATGGGATCTCTGGAGGTGAGAGCAGAAACCCAGGCAAGCTACTTTTGCCCCTAGTGTGGCAGTGAGTTAATTCTGAACTGTTCTGTCTTAAAAAGCTAGGAAAAAAAATAAAATAAAGAGTATTTTGATCAAAGTTACTAGCAAAAATTTAATTATCACACTGTCCCTGTGATGTTTTCCAAAAAAATCCATTTTAAATGGGGTTGTATCTGGCCCAAACTGCAACTGAGAAATTCTCTGAGAAATTCAAACTCCAAATGAGAAATTCCCTGCTTATGTGCAGATATCTTCAGATGAGGTTTAAGCACTCCTTCTCCTAGCCCAAAACTCACTAGTATTGCTCACCACAGTGCTTCTGCCATGTCTGGAGGCATTTTGTGCCCACAAAAGCAAAAGGCAGAGCATGGAGAGGCTCTGGTGGGCCAGTCCCACCCTCCAGTGCAGGTCTCTGCCTTGGCCCCACCAGCAGGGCAGCCCAGTCTCTAAGGCTCCAGAGCCTGAGAAAGGGCTCCCATGTTTATGTGCTAAAAATGAGGCTCTCAATTTGTATTTTGACATCTAAGAAAATGCCTCAGGGAGTGCTGGGGGACCTCCAGCTGCTCTTAAATCCAGAGATTTTCTATACCATGCCACTTGTGGAATTGAAGCTCCTCACAGCCAGGTGGCAGACCTTAGGAATGATGTGATGAAGAATTATTCTGGGTAATTTTCCCTAAGAATGGGCACTCTGACAGGGGGGACCAGAAGGGAGGAGCCTGAGGGTTTAGCTGACCAAATGCCATACTGAGCAAATGAATTTGAAAGGGAGGATTTAATCAGAAATTAATTTTGGAGGAAAAAAAAAAACCCAAAACCTGACCAAACCTCAGTCTTGTCATCAGTGAGAGAAATGGGATTAAAAACCTGGACTGCTGATAAAGCCATACAAACAGCCAGGAAATGTTTCCCTTCTCCAAAAGGAGAGAGAGAAAGAAAGATACTGTCTGTCTAATCTGTTAATACTTCACTATAAAGCCATTTTCCTTTACTGCAGCTTAGGCTAGAAGTCAAAATTTCCATTTCAATGCTTCCTCCTTTTTTGTTAGCTGGGATTGAGAGAAGAGAAAGCACAATATACAGAAGTCAAAAGCTATTATGACTTGCTTAGTGACAGGGTAAAAAGCTTTTTATGTATTTTTTTTTTAAATATACCCAGTCTAAGTCAAACCTCTAAAGCAGGACTGGCACCTCTTTCTGACTGCTGAAGTGAAAACACACTTTTATCTGGCCATTTCAATGGCTCTTAAACCATCATTTATTTGTCACAACAACAACTCCATTGAGCTGCCAGGAGCACACCCCACAGAACGTGCCTTCAGTTGTGTTTCAGTCTGGATTTACTCCTCCTCAGGGGAACCAGCCTCATCCACTCATTTTATTTCTCCCTTTCTCTGGCTTGGATGATTAGTGGGAAGCACAGAATTGTCTGTCTGATCATTTATTACTAAGTATTTCTTTCCAAAAACACCTAAGCAGCAGGACAGATGGAACAAAACCTGCTGCTATTCTTTCACCCAGAAAATTGCTATTTTGCTGGTAGAAAACTTTCCCTGTGAGAACTTTCTGGCTGTTCACAAGAGCTTCCTGCCTTTGCTCTTTGCTCTTTCCCAACACAGCATGTGTTGGGAATAGAGAGACAGAGCAAGGAGCTTCACTGCTTAATAATTCAGCTGCTCTGGGATGTTGCTGCTGCTGCTGGCAGTGCCTGGCTGGGGTCTCTTCTCTGGCAGCTCTGTGATGTGTGAGCTGAGGGCACACTGCAAAGCCCAGAGGGGACAGCCAGCACAAGGCTCTGTGTCACTCCCTGTGAGCTGAGCTGGCTGGGAGGGAGTCTCAGTCTCACTGGGAAGATCAGCATCTGCTGCTGGAATTCAGGGTGTCACACTCAAAGCTCCAGGCCAGGTGCCTGGATCCATCACAGCTCAATTCAGACATGTCCTGTGAGCCAAGAGACACTGCCACCTGTGCCTGTGTCACCAGGGACAGCAGCCCTCTGAGGGGCGCAGGGCTGGGCCTGGCCAGGATGTGGCTGGAAGGGCACTGCTGCTCCAAGAAAGTCAATCAGGAAAGGGTTTCTGCACACAATTGCTGAGCAGAGCCCACTAATCTCTGTGCAAGATAAATCTCTCTCTTGTCTCTGCACCCTGGCCCTCTCTGGAGGCAGACACACCTGCAGACAGGATTGTGCCCACACTGCACATTGAAAGGTGCTAAACTGCAAAGGGAAAGGCAAATGTTCAAACCTATTGGACCACAGTATCATTAATCTAAAAGTCAAAGGCCCATCCAGGATCATCCCCAGCCTGAAGTTCCCCTTGCTGTGTACCAGAACCTGACCCAAAAGGATCCATGCAGTGTGTCTCCTGTCATTTGTCCTCATGGAGAGGAGAACAAAAAGGGACTGCCCTGAATGAGCACACACCAGTGCCACCTTCCTGGTTCACCAGCAGGAATTTGGGTTGCTGCAGTGTGCTGTGGAGGAGAAGCTATGAGGAGCCCAGATGGGCCATCAGCTCTCCTTGGATCTGTGTATGTCAGGTGTCAGAGGAAAAACACAGCTGGAAATTCTGTTTCTCCTTTAATCTCTCCCTCCCCACTCTCACTCAAACCCAAACACAGATGCCCACTCACCCTGGGCTGCTCTCAGCACAAGGGTGACATATTCAAATTCCCTAATCTAATTTTCTAAAATTTCCTAATCCACCCCTGGAGATGACCTAGAGGAACTTTTCTGTGCATAACTCATGGGCACCTATCAGAGACAGCCCTGGCAGTGGCCCATGAGAGGCAATAAATCAATCAGGAACTGCTGCCATGTCTCAGATGAAGGGTTTTACGTAGGAGCTGGGGCTCCCTGTCCAGCTCCCCTGAGCCTCTGACTAAGACAAATGAACTTTGTGATTTATTCATGCTCATGAATTCTGTTTTAAAAGGAATTGCAGAACAGTGAATAAAGAAAAGGCCCCACTGAAGCCAAGGTAAGTGTTGGAATTGGTTTCAGCAGAAGCAGGATATCCCTCCAAAGGGGAGAAGTCATCTGCTCCTGTAAAGGAACACTTACCATATCTGGAAGTCTCATTTTTTGGCAAGTTGGCTCGAAGAATGAAATTGTTCAAGCTGTTGAGATAGGCTGGGAGGCTGTGATAACCCTCAGGATTGTACCACACCTGCACACAATTGAGAAATTTAAACAATTTGGGAGTTATTACTGACAACATGTTGGTTTGTCCTGCTTCACTTGTGCAAACTACCTCAAATTTTAACCCTGGTGTTTTACAACATTTTCACTGAGCTGAACCAGAGAAATGGGCATATCAGAATGCACCAGCCAGCCCTTGTTATGGTACATACATCCCCTCATGAGATAAAAGTGTTACTAATTGATCTTTTCACCTCTGTATAATAAAATTATGACAGCAGAAAAATTGCCTCCTGCTAGCAAGAGAAGTGAGACCAAAAAAGAAGAATGGGGAGAGAAAAGAAAATGAACTGCAAGTCATCTTTGTCATGCCAAGCTGCGGATTTCAGAGGGTTTTGCCTTTTTTTTTTGGAATATCCATGAACTTGAGATTCCTTCTCCTGAGTCCCACCCTTCCCATGCCAGGATGAGCAGGTGGGGGTTGGTTACCTTAGTCAGTGTTCTGTTGGGGGGCACTGGCTTGATGTCAAACTGCAGATCTGGTGTCAAAGGCAGCCCAAAGCTCCAGCCACCATACCTGAGAGAAAACCAGAGGGAAATGCATCACTGCCCTCATCCCAAAGCCCTGATTGCCTTGGATGGGCCATGCCAATGTGCCACTGCAGCCTGACTTCAGAGAGCTTATCCCAGTGTGGAGCCAAGCCACCTCTCCCCTGGGAGCCTTTCTTTGGGGAAAAAACCCCAGAAGCTTGGCAAACTTGTCACAAAGGTGCTGAAAGCCTCTTTTGAGGCAGATCCTGGAGCCCAGTGGAGTCCTGAGCTGTGTGCCTGCCACTCTGGGGTGAGATGCTGCTTCTGACCCAGCAGATGAGCAGCTCAGTTTGTCAGTGGCAGATGGACACATTTCCTGCCAGCTTTAGTGGCAGGTGACCTCTGTCCCCAGAGCCACCCCACAGCAGACGGAAATGCTCAGACTCTGCTCTCACTGCAATGGATGCACTCCTCCAAGTGAAGCTCTCACTGAGACTCTTCAGAGAGTCAAATCTGGAGGAAAATCTCTCCCCAGGGTTTACTTCATGACAGGCTGTATGAGATTTTCCTCTTTTTAAAGATTTGAGTCAGACAAAAAAGGCTTGTCTGCAGATGCAGCCCCAACATGTCAGCTGATTGACACGTTATCCCCAGGCTATGATCTGCTGTGTCAAGCAGAACACTTGCACGAGCCTTAATCTTTTTTATTTTATTTTTTTTATCTTTTTTATTTTATTTTTTCTTTTTAATTTTATTTTATTTCTTTTTTTATCTTATTTTTTTCTTTTTTAATTTTTTTTTTAATTTTTTTTTTATTTTATGCATGATTGCAAGACACTTCAGCTCCTTTCAGCAGACTCCAAACCCCCACTGCCCTGCCACCTTTTCATGCAGAGGGGATGTGGGATGTCCTGCCTTGCTCCCAGTGCCTTTCAGCACAGAGGAAGGGGTTTGTACCTTTTCTGCAGGAAATCTTTGGTGGTTGCCAGGATGTAGCTCTCCACATTGTGCCCTGTCACGTTGTAAAGGGTCCGTGTGGAGAAGGTCCTTCTGTGAGGGGGAGTGTAGTTTGTCTGTGGACAAGTCTGAGGGGAGACAAACAAAGAAAAAACTTCAGTGTTTGTGTTTTAACTAAAACCCACCACATGAAGACAAGATTGAGAGCCTGCCATGGCAGCATTTCTGCTCCTTCCCAAGCCAGAGTGCAGGGACACACAGCACACATCCCTGCACACTGGCCCCAACATTCAGGGAGCTGCTTAAAAACAACCTCTGCTTAAATCTATCCTTCAGCTCTCCTGGCATCAGTGGGGCCTTGAAATGTGCTTCATGCTATGGAGGAAGATTCTGGCTGAATTAAGGCTGATCCCACTTAGCAGAGTGACTGCACAGAAAACTGCAGAAGGCAAAACAACTCACAGAGCAGAAAACTCTGTGGTGGCCTCAAACTCTCAAATTCCATTTCTCAGAAGCTACACTCTACATTTCTGCTTTACTGTCAGTCACTGCAAATGTTTTCCTGGGCTTCAGAGAAACCTTGAATTAGTCCTGAATATATAATTTCACATGCTGAGGGCCAAAGTCACATCAGTGTTTCATGAGGTTGAAGTGTCCTCCCAGACAGCATGTTGGCTTCTTCCTTCAGCTCATCCATAACAAAAGCCCTGGACTCCCCCATTGTGCATCTGCTCATCTGAATACACAAAATAGCTTCCTCCATGCTGAGGAACACCTGCCTGTGCCTGCTAGAGGTGAGAATCAGCTTTGAACATTATCCCAACTTGCTGGAGAAATCATGGCAATACTTTTAATGATGTGAAATTAGGTGTATGTCCAGAAAACTGCACAAAATAGCTGCTGCATTTTAAAGAATGACTAGAAACGTTCAGCTAAGTACATCCTTTATGTTAAAAGGCATCACATGGTGCCATGAGTTTATCTGCTATGGCAAAAAGCTGAAGACAGATGAGCAGAGCTGGAAGGAAAGCTTAACCCCAAACTATACTGCAAAACTGTAACATCCTTGGGGCAGGATCTGCCTTTTCCCCATGTGCATGCAAATCCCAGCAGTGCCCATATCTGGCTCTGTAGGTACCACTGTAATGCAAATTATTATTATTAATAATTAATTTTTAGAACAAGGAGCAGATCTAGACTTTGCATAAAGTTAAATTCTGAGGAGCAAGCAGCAAAAGTAGCTGTGATTTTATACACTGACAGTGTTTGTATAAGATAAAATCTTCCTCTTGAATACATGCTCATCTCTGTCAAAAGGGACAATCACACAACACTCAAAAACACCATTAAACCTTCTCCCAGGGATGTTAGGGTGTGAATATTCTGAGGATGCTGTCTCCTTTCCTGTCCCCAGACTGGTGCAGACAGTGGTTATCCAGTGTGCAAATTCAACAAGGCCAAAGAGAGACAGGAGGGCTTGGAATGCTGAGCCCCAGCCCATAAAACCCCTCCCAACAAACAAGGCCCCCAATTATCCCCCAAGCCCCTTCACTTCTGGGTTTATCCAAGTTACCTGGATGCCATCTGTGCAGTTGCAGGCAGAATATTTAGTTCTCTGGTTTCCACTGGTAATCCACTGGCCAAGCTTGTCCTCTGTTAAGCACTGCCTGAAAAGGAACACATTTTCCTCTGAGGCTCTCTGGGCTCAGGTGTGCAAATGAAGCTAATTGCTGTCATGTTTAATGACAGCAAGGCTGGCAGTTGGGCAGCTCCAGCAGAAATGCAGAGCTTCCTGTCAGCTCTGGGTGGTTCAGGGAATCCCCAGCCTGCTGCTGCCTCCTGTGCCCCTTGGCAGAGAGCCCTCCCTGTGCCTGGATTCGCTCAGCTATCAGATGGAATCCAGGCACTGCTTCATTCCTACAGTAGGCAGTGCAAGGAATTGGCACTCAGAGGCCAAAAGCATCTGAAACCTGCCCAGAAATAAGGGCTATTGTTGTGGCAATCCCTGGGCACTCCTGTGATGGGCTGTATTGCCTGGGCAGTCACTGCAAACACCCAGGGTAAATATTTGCCTGCACGAGCATTCAAGTCTGCTCAGGGCTTTACCATCCTGAGAATTTATCTGCAAAGCCCAAAACAAACCAGCTCTCATGGCACAGCTTCTAGATAGAGGTAACAAACCCTGTGCTGAGGACTTGCTGCGTGGGCTCACGTTATAATTGGAATTATTGGGGCGGCAAGGACCACTTCCCAGAGAGGAGAATTGCTCATTTTCCTCCTGGCTTCCTGCCACCACCAAAGCTGCTTCCTTATCACTCCTCATAATGCAGAAGTCCAATGCATGAGGATTCTGCCCATGATCAAAGATGGTTATTAAGGTCTAATGGCTAATAGTGTCATGGCAATTCTCTTGCAGGTTTGGAGTTTAGGTGGAAAAAACCCCAATACTTACGAATTGCTTTCGTTCATGCACGTGTTATCCGTCCCAGGGAAAGCCAGCATTGAAGAAACTAAAGCAGCTGTGGTTTCATTAAAATTCCTAAGAATTAACAAAGAAAAACAGAAAACAGGAGAAGGTTCAAAGAATTTCCACTACCACTGTGAAGAGAAAAACTGTGTTTGAATGAAACAGGATTTAAGGTGTTGAATAATTGAGTATTTGTGGAAGCAGCTCTGAAGGACATGCAGTACGTGAGGACAGTCACACAGCTTTAAAAGGAGCCCTCATCACCTCAGCCACTCCAGGGATTTGCTGCCGCTAGATCTAAGCAAGATACTTTTGGACAATCAAATTTTTCTTTACTGCGGGGGGGGGGAATCTACTCCAATTTCCAGGCACTGCTTGCAGCCCTGACTCAATCAGGTCTCTCATCTGTGACATCCACTTGGTTTGGACCATTCAAGATGATTGTCCTTGGTTCTGCCCCAGCTCTCCAGCAATGATCCAAAAGGAGAAGCAGGGAATATTAGGAACAGAGGACTCAGACATGCAACTCTGGCTCATTCCCCCATCCAGCAGGACTAGAGTGGGAAGGTGTGAGGAATCCTGGGAAGAACACCTACAGCAGGTGGCTTTAGAGCTAAATTTTGTATTTCTGACTTAGAGCTGAGAACTACTGGAGAAGGAAAGAGGTTCACAGCATGAAAATCAAATGATACCAATTATAGTTGTTTTGGTAACAGGATTTTTAAGGAGAATGACATAATTCAGTGGTGGCATCCTAACGACCCTGGAAAAGCACATGCTCTTCCAATTGCCTGTGTGCCTTGGACCAGCAGGGCCTGCCCAGGAAAGAACATCCTGTGCTAACAGAGAGGAGGGAAATGTTCACAAGATGAATAGAATTTGATCTCAGAATTGTAGTGTTGGAAGCAACCGATCTGGGTACCTCATTTCCCACTGGGGGAGGAGCATGCATGTATACCTTAAGAAAATCCCTTTGGCTGCTATGGGGCTGAAACACTCCAGTGGGAAACACCAAGAACATTTCTCAGACATTTCATAGTTAAATCCAATTGAGAAGTTGATTTTCTGAAGCTTTCTGGTCTGAGCCAAGCCATGTCCTCAAAGATCCCTTGGGAACAGGGTTTCTCTGTGTTGTCTGCACAACATAACCACGTGTCCTATGTGTAGGACACTGGCTGTGCTCAGAAATAACCCTGAAGAGCTCATTCTGAACTGATGTCTCTGGTTTTAGCTTTTATATTTTTCAGATATACTCTTTAAGTGTGCTTAAGTGTGCTTTAAGTGTGTAGTTCTGAGCTTTATATAAAGGGATGGTGAGCTCTCTTCAGAGAGTAGGGAGACAAAACAATTCCTTCTCTAGCTGGGGACCAAGGACAAATGATCCAAATCTCAGGCCCAAGAGCACAAACAACAGTGTACTGAAGAAGAAAAACAAGGAGGATGGGACTGCATGGGCTAAATCTATAATTGGACAATTAACTCCAATATGCAAATGGAGCAGAACTGATAAAAGTGAGAGACTCTGTGACCAGTTGTCCATTTTGTGATCATTTTGGGTCCATCTTGGGTGTAGCCCTGGCTGGGCTCTTGCACTGCCCAAGGTGGATTCATTGAGACCTTTTTATGAATTTCTACTTTATCTTTCAACTCTTTAATTCTTTGCTCTCTGTTCTAGGTCAGCCTTCCCAAGGCCTCACAAGGTCCTGAGGAGCAGCACTCACCCAAAGAAGTCCACCTGGTCAGCTGTGCCATACAGGGAGGGGGACAGAGGCAGCTCAGGGTACTCGGTCTCCTTGGTCCTCAGTGTCCCCAGGCCCATGGCAGCCATCACAAAGAGCACGGGGAGGATGACCTGGGCGATGAAGCCGCGCACGTCCCGCCGGGTGTGGTGGAACCTCTTGATGAACAGCGCTGAGGTTCTCTTCAGCAGCAGCGGCAAACCCCGCAGGCTCTTGGACCTGATCAGGAGCTGGTCTGGGCACAAAGGATGGCACTGGGTCATGGCTCTGCATTTGTACAAGGCAAGGAAGTGATGGGTAGAGCACTCTGGGAGGGTGTTTCACTTCCTGTACACTTTTACAGACAGCAAATCCAAACTATCAAGGTGGAGCAAACACAAGATCAGGTGTGGGACAGGGCTCCAGTCATAAGCTCATATAACACCAGTATTTTGTTAAATTTTAAATGTGTACATGTAGTGACCTTCAGTGTGAGACCTTGCAAGAGGAACACAGGCTTCCAGATGAAATAAGTTATCTACATCCAACCCACTCACTTCAATTTTCAGGCAAAACATATTTTTCTTTTAGATTTGCAAGCTGAAATTTTTCATAATTTAAAAAGCAGATCCTCAGAAAAATAAGTAATAGAATTAGACCTGAAATAAGAAAACAAGAAAAGCCACTGGGCCTCCTGCATAGACAGGTTTTGTGGTATACTAAAAACAGAGCCAAATCCTGCGCCAGCTATTCTTCTCTATGAAATATTAACCTGTATAATATACCATGAAGCAAATACTTTTCAGCCTTTTTTAAGGGTGAAACAAAACACTTTTCTACATGAGTGACTGTTTACAGTAACATTTACAGTGCAGGTCAGCTCTGAGAAGGACAAAAATACCTCTGTGTTGTCCCTTGGATGCTTTCCTGACTATAAATGGTATATTTATAAGTACAAAACAGTGTTTCTAGCCCAAGAAAGCCTTGCAGCCAGGTATTTCTCATTTTTGGGTTGGGCCACCTTTAGGAGGTCTCAGACCCCCATGGACAGTGGTGTAGCTTGGTTCTCTTCTGAATTTACCCCACTGTCTGCTCCCTTAGGCCCCTTTGCTAAACTGCAATGTCTGGGGCACAGCAAAAAGCAGCAAGGAGGACTCAGCTCAGAGCTGTGCTGCTTTTCCAACAGACTAAAGGATTTCCACTAAGTTTCTTTCCAATTCTACTAGTTATGGGGAAATAATCCTCTACATCTATTACAGCAATTACTTTCAGAGGTACACATTTACTCTTTCACCCACATGCTGTATTGATTAGATTAAAACCTGGATCAATGTAAAGGAAGGCAGATGCAAACAAAACCCCTTTAGTAATTTATCCTGTGATTCAGACTATTCCAAAGCAGGGGATCTAAAGGACTGGTGAGTGCTGTACTTCCAGTGATTTATAAGTTTTGTGATTCCTGGCTGGGTGAAATGTGGCTTTCAACAAAGAAAGAAGACAGGGAGCTCAAATCAGTCCATCTGTCAGTGTTTGCATGTGCAGTAAATCTGGAATAAACCCTTAGGTGACTGAGTACCATCTCTTTCTGTGAAGGTGTCTGTGCTCACAGACATTTCGTCACCACCAGTGTGACCACTGACTCCAGGCAGCTGATGGGGCAGCACAGCCTCTTCTTGCTGGTCCTTCACCAGCTCTTTTGTCAGATTCAGGAACACCTATGGAGCAAGAAAATATGAAGGAAAATTTGTCCAAATGACTCAATTTACCAAAACAATTACCAGAATCCACTCTCCTGCTTTGTAGCTGTAGTTGGTGCAGCAGTTATGTACAATAATCCTCTTCCTATTGCCTTTGTGCTCAGTGAGAGAAATTAACTTTTTTTCCCATATAAAATTGTTGCCCAACTCCTTGTCATCTCCTGTCCCTGTTCTGCTGCAGCAGTGGAAAGTCAAACCTGTTTCCCTGGGACATTCACCCTCTAGCTCCTGGCAATCCCACTGCCTCCATGCTGGGAGTGTGCAGTCATGGTGCATGGGACACAATGTACACCTGATTCTTGCTGCTTTAGGAAAACATCTCAAAAGAAACTAAGAAATTCTGAGCAGGAAGGTAACAATCTCCCTCCCTCCCCTCTGCAAGACACGGGTCATCACTGCTCATCATTTACTTTTTATTTCTGATGCAATTAAATGTGTTTATTTGACCAGAGATTTCCCACGGGCAGAAAGGTGCCTGTGTTAATTTCTCCTCAGTCAAACTCCAGAGCCTCATTTTCTGGGTAAAACATCAAAAGGCTGTTACAGCCAGGTGAGACAGTGCATTAGTATATATATAGATTTATAGATGCATCCACACACTCATGTGTACCTCAGTGTAACCCCTTCCTCCCTGCCTGAATCCCTCATGGAATTCTTAACGTGCCCAGAGAGCAGAGCCACACATTGCTGGGAAATAAATCTCCATGATATTCCAGCAAAGCCAGCAGCTCCTGAGCTCATACCTCTTCCACAGTTGTGTTGGAAATCCCATAGCAACCCAGGTGGAGATCATTCAGGCTGGTGTCCAGGGCTCTGAGGAGGGCCTGGTAGGCTCCTGACACCGTGGACTTGAAGGGGGGAAGCACATAAACCAGCTCTCCACCAATGTCCTCCTTGAGATAAGCCTCTGGGAGATAGGACTGGATCAAGGAGGTCACTGCTGTGGTGTCACATTCCTCTATCATGTTCTGAAAAAAGAGGAAAACACTCTGGTCACTGAAAGGTTGCAAGGTCAACCTTTCTCCTGCAGGATGTAGCCCAAATCCTGTCCCAGAGCATAACTGGTAAGTGATCTCAGTCCAGCTATCCAACAGGATAAATATCAAAAGCAGGTGAAAGTGGGTTATTTCTGGCCCTTGAAAAAGGGATGTGTGACAGTCTCCCATCTTGGTCCATCCATAACCTCAGCAGGCTGGGCTGAATCAACTACTTTGCAGTGCTACAAGTTTGTAGTACAAAAGAGAAAAAGCCTGGCCAGCAGAGACCTTAACGTGGCTGCCAGCCCAAACTCACTCTTTTTCCCATGGGAAACAGGGCTTGCTTATGGGTCTGTTTTTACTTTCTTTGTCTCCAGTGCCAGCAGTCTGGAAGAGGGGCTGGTCTCTCATGGTGCTGGGGCTACCAACAGCACTGCAATAAATGCTAGCAAGAGTAGAGTTCCCCACTCCTTGCAAGTAGAACACTTTGCCCAAGCCAAACACTATGGATGGGCTCTTTCCATCTGCTTTATTCCTCACATTCTGCACCCTTGCTTTTAACCTTCAAGGAAACCCTGTTCTTTTTCACCAAAGCAGAGCCCTGACATTGCTGCTTTCACAAGGCCATGGAGATCACTCAGCTCCTCTCCATACATCCCTCCACCAGCCCTGATGACTCCCTTGGACACAGAGCTGCCAGGAGCTCAGGGACCAGCTCAGACACCAAACCTTCTTTTTGGTGAGGGTCAGGTGGTAGCCATCCCCAAAGGTTTCCTTCAGGTAGAAAGGTGAGCCACAGCATTTGAGCCCTCCATGCTCTAGGAAGGCAATCCGGTCGCTCAGCACTTCTGCTTCATCCAGGTGATGTGTGGAGAGAATGATGGTTCTGCCTGGAAAACACAGTCACCACAGAATGGACACCTGGTCTTATGGCAAAACTGGATTTTAGAAGGATTTGGGTTATTTTCTTTCCTTCCTCAAAAATTTCTGTATTTCCCTACACAATGATATCATCAATATAAATTGTAGAGGTTCCAGAGCTTCCCCTTGCTCTGGATCAGACCATGGAAAGTCCACATTGTTAAATGAACACAATGAATGTTTATAACAATTTTGTTTTATCACATTCTGGTCAGATCTGTCCTTATCTCAACAGTGAGACAGCTGAAAGCCTCATTGGATGAGGGAACACAGAGTATCAGGTGAAAATCAACTACATTTTTGGGCAATTATTAATGAAATTGGATGAAAGACAACAAGAGAGACAAATTTTACAGTATTGTAAGTTGTATTCTATGGTGAAGTTATTTTTTAAATGACAGTGAATTTACAGAAACCAACCAGGATGGACCCTCCAGAATTGCAAAATCCCAGTCTTCCAAATTTTTTTCTCTCTGGCCTCCAAAACCCACAATTCAAATCCACTGGTAGCATCTTTGTAAAGTGACACACATCACCTTTGTCTCTGGGCAACATTTCCTCTCCTCACAGTACCTTTTTTATTCTTGGAGATGATTTCCCAAATACTCCTCCGGGAGCATGGATCCACGCCTGTGGTTGGCTCATCCAGGATCACCACCCTGGATCCTCCCAGCAGAGCAATGGCTATGGATAACTTCCTCTTCATCCCCCCTGACAGGGTGCCAGCCAGCTTGTGTCGATGGCTGTATAGCCCAGTCTCCTTCAAAGTCCTGCAAAACAGAGGGAAAACTCCCAAAAGTTGTCCTTTAAGCAGGGAATCTGAAAATAGCTGAAAAAACTGTAACTGGAAATGAAATCCTGCTCTGCTGAGTGGTCACAGTGTAGAGTCACCCTGCAGCTCAGTCACTGGGATTTTCATTTAAAACATTTTTGAGGATGTTTTCAAAGTTTTCATCTGACAAGTCAAGGTTAAAGGCTCAACCCCATCAACTGAGACACCAAGATCCAAACTCCCTGGGATGTTCTGGCTGCTTCATTTCTCTGCAGAACCAATAAAGCCAACATCATCTTTCTGACTGGTTGATTAAATCTCTTCCCAGGGCAAACTGTAAAGCAGCAAGGAGTAGCCCCTTAGGCCTATAAATTCATCTCCAAATAATTGCCACAGCAGCCTGTAAACCCCCTGGAGAAGAGATATTGTTTTCTTACAGCACAGGTATCAATATATTCCTCTAGTCAGAGCGAGGCACCATTTGAACCCTAAGCTGGTGCTGCAACAAGACCTCCAATCCAGGATTTTGAGCTTTGCAGGGCCACTGGCACCACCACACAACTATTTTGACAGCCCTCTCTCCCTCCTCCCCCCCATTCCTGCTACTTTTCTACCTCTTCACTTCTTGGTAGAGCTCTTGTTTGCTGCAGTGAGGGACTTTGATGTAGCCATAGAGCAGCAGGTGCTCCTTGGTGGTGAGGTAGTTGAAGAGCACGTTGTGCTGCATGCACACCCCCATGTTCTTCCTGATCACCTCCTGGTCAGTCCTGATGTCTTTGCCATACACAAAGATTGTGCCAGATGATGTAGGGAACAACCCAGTCAAAATAGATCTGAAGGAAAAAGAAATAGAAAGGAGAAGTTAGAAAAAGGAGGAAGCCATGGGTAATTTTTTTCATGCGGCTTTGTAGCTGTCACCACTTCCAAGGTTTTTTTGTGTCCCCTCCCACTCCTTCCAGCCAGACACCACTGCCCACTGTGTGCCAGGCTCTGGCAGAGCAGAGGTAAATTAACATCCTTGTTCCCCTCTGAGGGATTGCAGGGCCAAGCTCCAAGCTCACCCTGGATACTCCTCCCCTCTGCTTTTACCTGCTGCAGCCTCCCTCTCCCTAGCTCAGACCCATATCCCTCACACTCAGGAATGCCTTTGACTTCCAGTTTAGTTACTGGGAATTCCCAGAATGCAGTGACTCCTTGTTCTCTGAGGATTTCCTGGAGTGCCCACAGGGCCTCATATTGTAACCACAGCTGGGACTGAAAACCTCCTCTTCATCTGCCTAATCCCAGCAGAGCATGCAGACCTGATTTCACTGCCATTATTCGTGAGAAATGGGAGAGGACTTCTCCATGAGACACCTCACAGTGGGCAGCACTTTCATCTACTTCAAGCAAATAATCACCCACCAAGCAGGAGCTGAGTCAAACTCCCTCTGCTCAGAATAACTACTTGCACATTACAGCTCATTTTTGGTGCTGTCCTGCAGGGACTAGAGGGAGAAGATGCATCTCAGACCACCCTTCACCTTCACAGAGTTTTTCTTCTCTCCTGGGACTTTAAACCATCATTTAAAAGCAGTAATTTGTGACCTTATTCAGGATTTGAAGCCTCTGGTAAGTTTCAGGAAGGTTTTATACTTTTCTGCATATCACCTTTGCTACACTTTGCAAACAGAATATGAGGTGAATTGATAATAAGCTGAGGTGAAGCACACATCTGTCTTACTGATTTTGGCTCTTCTGAGGCTTCTATTTATCAGCTTAATGTTCCTTTCAGAGATATGCACATATATATCAGTGGAGAAATCAAGTTCTACAGGCCTGTTTTAGTGCTGTTATCTAACAAGTCAAATAATAATTTATAAACAGCAAGGCTGAAAGGCCAATGCATTAATCCCCTGCCATTCCAGCCCAGCCAACACATGGCTCTGTACAGCTGAAGTGTATCTTTATTAAGTTTTCTTGCTGGCATCACTTCAGCTTTGGTGTGTGCATGAGCTCCCCACGGGTTCCAGAACAACCTAACCCCAGGCCATGGAACAAAACCCCTGAACAGCTGCTGTGCTGTGTATCCCAGCTATCTCAGCAGATTAAAAAGCATGTTCCTAAGCAGGAAAGGACCTTTTAGAACCTAAAGAATTCTGACAGATGAAGGAACTCCTGAGGTCATCCATGAGCAAGGTGAAGCTACAGGAGGGATTTGGCCTAGTGAAGCACCTTCCTCAGTCTCCCACTGCTGCACTTGCCCTCTTGCTGACCCAACCACACCCCACAGGCGAAAAAAGAGCTGCTTTAAAGGATACACACATGGTTGTAGTTTTCCCAGCTCCATTGTGTCCCAGCAGGGAAGTGATATTCCCTTCATAGAAGTTGAGGCTGAGGTTGTCCACTGCAGCTTTGGATCCATAAACCTTTGTTATGCCGTGGAGGGAGACTCCCAAGGGCAGGTCGGTGGGCTCTGGTTCCACGTGAGGGTGGGGGGCACCTTGGACACCAAAGAGAAGGGTCAGGGACAGCTACTGCAGTGCTTGTGCTACTTTTCTCATCTCAGAGCAAACCAAAATACAGAAAAGCAGGTGTCTTTCAGCCAGGAACACTGAGAACATGCCACCAGATGTGTATCATTTTGAACTCTCTGGGATTTTTCCTTTCTACTTCTGAAGCTTCTAACAACTCCTGACAACAGGCATTAATCACTTCTGGAAAGATCTCATATTTAGGTTTTTCAGAGCACCTAACTTAATTTATACTAAACAAGCACAGAAAGTTAGAGGACATGAGGCAAAAATACAGAGTTATTTTCAGTTAGGTGGAACCAGCAACATTTTATGTGTGATCTCAATATTTTACAGGCTAAATATTTAAAGAGATAAGCAAAGAAGAACACGTGCCTTTTGCCAAGTGGAAACCTGTATTTGCTTGCCCAGACAAAAGTGTATTTCTACACAGACAGACAGGCATGGAAGGTAACTGCCCAACTACAACACACACAAATATGAGTGTGAAAATCAGTACTGACTCTCCACAACAAATAGGAAGAGCAAATATAATTTAAGGGCCAGATCTCCACTGATGTGAGTACCAGCTTTCAATTCTTCCTGTACTTCAAAATAACAATCAATGCTGTTTTCTGAGTATGGTGCCCCTTCACAAATTTGGCTTTGTTTACCCAAAATACAAGTTATTATTGCTACCCCTTGCAGCATCCACATACATATCTTGCGGGGGAGGGTGACTTCTTTCCTCAACATCAGCTTGGAGAAGAGCAGGCATCTCTGTTTCTCATTCCAGAAGGGCAGGTAGCTGTTGTACTCAATCCAGTAAGATGGAAGCAGTGGGAAGTACCAGGGAGCAGCCATGCCATATCTACCTGCAGGAACAGGAGTCTCATTCAGCTATCTGTTCCTCAGCAAGTGCCACTGGTGGGGTGCACTCAAAACAGCAAAAATTAACTTCACAGAGATTTCTTGATTTGTTCATGCACCACCAGGACTTTGTAGAGTCTTTCCTGATTGGCACAATAGGAAGCACTCACTAATTTGTTATTCTGAGTAACTCCATAGCTGGAGGGCAGGAGAACTTTACATTTTCCACTGGGTAGATTTCCGTATGCCAGTGGACTGCTTCATTAGGTGGGGAAGAAAAGCAAAAGACAAATGTACTGGCTCTTGCCCAAGGCAGGAATTACTTTTTGAAACCAAATGATGTAAGTAACACAGCTCAAAATCACTCAGCTGACAAATGCAGTCTAACATGCTCCACTCTCACCCACCAGACTGCAGTGACACCCTCCTGTGTCCTTGGCTTCAGCTTCTTCAGGAGACCCACCTAGCCAATTGTCAGGCTGAGAAACCCTAATTTCCCTAGCTGTGCTCTCTCTCAGTGCCATTAACAGGCTCAGACATCCACAATGCTGTGCTCCCTTTGGTCTGGGACAGAGTGTGTGCCCTGTCTCACTGCCTCAGCCAGCTCTGTGTTCACTGTTCCCCAAAAGAGGTGCTACAGCACCACCCTCAATGCTCTGCACCCTTACCTGGGAAAACATTCCTTATGTACCAGCCCAGGATGAAGTAAATGAAGGAGTCTATCAGAATGAGCCAGCACATCCAGCCAAAGGAAGTGTTGTCTCCAATCATTGGGGACTTGTACATGTTGTCCCACTGCAGTCCTGCAGGGAGGAATTGAGAAATACAATCAGAACTCCTCTCAGCCAGTGAAATACCACCCCCAGGAGAGCTCAAAGCCTGGCTCTGTCAGCCACAAACTCACCTATGCCCTGTGCCTCATAGCGAGCAATGTATTGACTTGCATAACTGAAGGCAGTTGGAGACAACAGGCTCTGGGGAATAAACAAAATTGAAAACAAGAAACATTTGAATTAGTCTCTAAGAGAAGTCAGGTCAGTCAAGCAATCAGGTACCTCACTGGGTTATTCCAATAGCCAGAAAAATGAGTGCTGGGTTTGTTTTTTCCCCAGCAGTCACAAGGAGCACTGGAGCAGGCCTGTGATGGGAAGTGCTACCTGGTGACAGGCTGAAATGTCTCCTTAGGGCTTGACTTTCTTTTGCATCCACACCCTGGACACAGCTTCCTCCCTCATACAGGGCTTTATTTTAGGCTTTTGAAATACAGCAGTGCTTGAGAATTACCTCATGGAGCCATGTGGTTAATTCTTTTACCACTTGCATTAATGGAAGTAATTTCCTGATTTCGGCGACAAGTCTGGTTTCTGGAAGCTAACACCTACCTACTCTGCCCCTTGGTAAGAAACAAGGCTTTACATCTACTCCCATGTGTAGGGATTTGAGACACAGGAAGCCAGGGATGATCTGAGGCAGCAATGAGAAACCCAAACCCCTCACTGAGACAGCCTGGTTTTTCAGAGTGGGTGAAAGCAGCTCATTTTCTTTTGCAATGAAAACACATAGCTCAAACTACTGTGATTCAGCTGGCAGGTGGGAATTCACTAAAATTCCACAAGGAGTGCCTTCAGTCAGGGGACACAGCTAACTCCAGGTGTCCTTCAAAAGGTCCATGGCCAAGCGTGGCCATGGTCCTAGCGTGCCTGTCACCACCCGCTGATGGAATTCAGAAAGGCACGAGGTACAATAAAAGCTGGAATGTACTGAGCTCCCTGCCTCCACACACTGCCTGGGCATAAGGAGAAGCAGAACTCACCAGGAGGCTCTTGACAGAGAAGCTCAGGTGGTTCTCAATGACGAGCAGCACGATGAAGGGGAAGAAGGTGAGGATGTAGACCAGGCTGCCCACCAAGGCAGCGATGTTGGTGTTGTTGAAGAAAACACTGATGAAGTAGCTCATGGCTATGATGGACAGGCTGTAGTCCATCAGGTACAGGAACAGGAGGGCTGTGTCTGTTTTGGGAAGGATGTCACCTACTTTCAGAACAACAATGAGGAAGGTGACGGTAATCAGGAGGAAGATGGCGCACTCGATGAACCAGGCGATGAAATGGCTGCTGGCATTGACCCCCATCATCTTCATGTACTGCACAGAGGAAGGTAAAAATAACAATCACAAGTGACATTTCAGAGAAATGAAGAATTATTTCTGTTTCCAGCTTCTGGACAGGGCCTGCAACCAGACCACGCTCATTCTATCCAGGGACAAACCCTGCACTCCCATTTCAGGAATGCCCACAGTTTGCAGAGCAGTCTGTTGGAAAAGAACAACCCAGAGAGGACCTGCAAGGATCAAATGTCACAGCCCACAGGCTCCAAAGCAGCTTCTGCCTTAGATTTCTAAGTTTTCTAAAGCCTTTTGGTTGTTTTTTTAAATAATAATAGATCCAGTGGCTTAAGCCTAAAAGCTCTCAAATGTCTTTGAAACCAGACCTTTCTCACACAACCCCAAGACAAAAAAACAACAGCTAAATTACTATGGTCAGAAGGAAGACATATTAATTTATATTAGCTGATCATTAATTCCCCTTGCATAAAACTGCAAATTTGTATTGATAAACCCAGAAGAAACTTGCAAATTTGCAACTTGCATAAAACTGCAATTTTGTATTGATAAACCCAGAAGAAACTACATGTGCTGGTGTTTTCTTGTGGATTATAACACAGCTAAAAAGATTAGTGATGCCCTGGTCCTTAGTGAAAATGGTTGTCTAAATTAGAGTAGGGGGCTGCCAGGGAGCACACCCTGGGGTTCATTCATTTTCCATCTCATCACAGGTCAGTGTCCTTTCTTGGAAGTGCTTTTGGTGAATCAGTATTTGTTTCCATGGTGTTAGATAAAAAACAAATCTGCCCAAAGCTTTTGTTGCTTGCTGAGGCTTAGTTTGACAAAAGTTCTTTGCTGTTCATCTCTGTTGACAGTGATCACACTGAAAACCTGAGTTAATTTAATAAATTCCCAATGTCTCAATGTCATTTCTTTTCCAACAGGCAGCCTGAATGAAGAACTTCATTTCAGAGGAGCTGATGTAATATGTAGCACCTTCTGAAATATTAAGTATAATAACTTCAAGGATAGGAAATAAGTCACTTTTCATGTCTTTGTCCCCAGTAGGTATGACTCAAAGTCAATTTTTAGAGAGCTTTAAATCTTCAGAAACCCTGTAATTTTGTGAGGTGCCCATGTTTCCTGTGTTCAGCACTGCAAAGCAATATTCCCTCCACTTGAAGGGCAAACACCCTGCATTTCCATGGCTTTGAGCTTGGTTATAATGTCAGAATTCACACACTGCAGGTCAAACAATAGGTAGCTGGAATATTTGCCTTAATGCTTGTTTTGCTCCATTTAATATTGCACATCAGACACGCCAACCACGAATAAGGAAAATCTGTTTATAATTCTGCACGCCCCAGAAAGTTTCCCCGTACCTCATAAAGCCTGAGATCTTTCTCCTGAACAAGTGTTTTAACAAAATCAGCTATAAACAGCACCCAGGCAGCCATCAGAGCAAATGGAAGCGAGTAGGTCACACTGGTTAAGAACCTGTAAAAGGCAAAAGCAAGCTTCAGCTGAATACAAAATGTTCTGGGGATTAAGGCTTTGTACAAGAATATATTTTTCAGAACAATACTCTGGCACAGGAAAAGACATGCTTATATTTCAAAATGTGGAGTAAAATTAATAATTATTAAAAAAGACTCCTTTGCCATTGCATTGGACTTTTTATTCATCAAACTCCTGACTGCTCAGAATATTTTTATTTTTTTTTTAATGTTGCAGAGGGATTTCCTTGCTCAGCAGCACCACTGGCAGGAGCAGGAAGCACCATGGGCAGTGGCATCTCCTGGCTCTCTGATGAGCTGCATTCCATTTGGAAACATCCCATAATTCTCAGATCTAATGGCCAAATTTCATGATCAGGCCATATTTCCTGTGTTGGAGTCTGGATGTGGGTGTTTTCCCAAAGGTTGTCTGTCCCACCACCCCACAGGACAGGCAGACCCAGGGCACATTTCTTGGCTCCTCATTTTAGTTAAAACCTTCTTCCAGTGCCAATTGTGTGAGGAAAAAAAAAACCAAATACCATGGCCAACAATAAATTTCTCCTTTTGACTAGGAAAGCAAGTTTTTATAGGAGGGGATCCCCTTCATCTGCAGGGTTCACATTTTCCTCCTTAATTTAGAAACTTGAGTTAAAACCCACAACCAGTGTTATTCCTGAATTAATGCACAATAACAGTGAGAAATTAACATTACACTTGTTTTCAAACTTTTTTTTCCCTGTAAAGCTGAAAATTTCCTATAAACCAGCATTTTAGGAAATGCTTCCATGCAAATGAAGCCTTATTTATAAAGAACCAGGAAAGGCTCTCCTAAGAATTCAGCATGGCCTAACACCTCTTATGTACTGGTTTATATATATATATATATATATAAATAACAACATATAAAAATGATATATATAAATATTATATAATATATATTATATAATAATACATATTTATATACACTACATAATATACTATATACAATATACCACATACTAATACCACATAATATATATATTATATATACTATATAATACATAATACATAAATAACATATATAATATATATTATATACCATATATTATATATTATTATATATAATATATATTATTATAGCCAATATATAAATATATAATGGTATTATATATAAAAATGCATATAAATATACATAAAACTATATAAATACATAAATTTATAAATAAATAAATATATATATATTCTCCTCCCTCTTCTCTCCAGTATGATAACTGTGCAATAACTGTGCAATAATCAATAAGCAGACATTTTGTGATGACTTCTGCTGGATGCAAATCCAAAGCCTTGAGGTCTTTTAATAATTGAGCAAACATTTCCCTCTGAAATATATATATTATATATCCCTCTGAAATATATATATTATATACCATATATTATATATTAATATATATAATATATTATTATTATAGACAATATATAAATATATAATGGCACTATATATAAAAATGCATATAAATATACATAAAACTATATAAATACATAAATTTATATATATATATATATATTCTCCCTCCTCTTCTCTCCAGTATGATAACTGTGCAATAACTGTGCAATAATCAATAAGCAGACATTTTGTGATGATTTCTGCTGGATGCAAATCCAAAGCCTTGAGGTATTTTAATAATTGAGCAAACATCTCCCTCTGAAGCTGGGCTGGGCAGAGGGAAACCCAAAGGCAAGTGGTTTTCCCAGGAGTTAATCACTGCACAAAACTCTCTCTCAGCAATAACCCAGGAATTTGCTGCAGAATTGGGTTTGGATGCTTCCTTCCTGCTTCCTGGGTACCTCACATGTCCTGAGAAGGGGTTATAGATGCCCAGCTCTCTTCAGTGCCAGCTGACACAGGAGATGAATAGCTCTGCTGTGGCTCAAAAATGATATTTTACAGCTCCCAAACAATCTTTTGGCTCATGCAGTTGGCATGGAGGTTTTTCAGTAGGAAAAACTCCTAGGTCCAGCCTATCCCTTTGCTCCAAGGGTCAGGGCACAGTGATCCTCACATCTATGAATACTTCTGCTGAACATCCTGCAGTGCTCCCTGATGGACCCTGAAATCCCTTCCCTGTGTGTTTTCCACTCAGTTTGGACACTGTAAAGCTCATAAACCGAGGCATCCCTTTTTTTCCCCCCCAGAAATAAATTTTCTAAGTTCTGCTGCATTGTCTGCATGTGAACACCTGCAGAACAAGCCAAGACTCATATTTAACCAAGTTTTGGCAAATCTCAACCCCACTATGTATAGTAAAACAGGGAGTTTTACCTGCTGCAAAATCTACAGTTACCACCACACCAGGTATAAAAAAACACTGAAAACTAAAGATTAGGCAAACTAAACAGACCATCTTCAAGTCAAAATTTCCCTCTTTTGGCTATTTTCTTGAGAAAAAAACCCAAATGAACAGAATTTAATTATTTTTATGCTATGTGAGTATGGTATTAAGGAGTGGTGAACTCAACCAGTCAGACAAGATGAGTTGACACAAAACATGAAGGCAAAAGCCACCCAAACTTACATATCCTTGTTGTAGCAGGGGTAGGGCATGGCCTGGACCTGAACAGCTATTTCCTCAGGTTTCTTGCCAGTCTGCAGCTCAATGATGGCCCTTTCAATGCTGTCCTGGATGTAGATGAAGGCCCTGCTGTAAATCTGGCTCTGGGAGGTGGAGTTGTGCGGGCCCACGGTCCAGATGCGCTCGCGGATCCTGTTGGTGGTTTGGGTGATCCTGCTGCTCATCCTGATGGTGTAGTTGAGCACAGGAGGGAGGGACAGGCCCCCAGGAACGGACTGGCCAGGCCTTGGAGGCAGCTTGAAAATGATACCTGGGAAAAGAAAGGGAAAAGGATTTCCTTCGGAGCTGACAGCACACACAGATATGTAGAAACTCCTCTTTTTTACAAGGCTTCTTCACAGAAATTTTTCTATCCAGAACATTTTTCCTGATTATTCCATACATAAAACATGTGATAGAATGGAGGATAAGCAGAGAAGAAAGCTGCTACTATGGAAAAGGACAAATATTACCAAGGTTTGAAGTTCCAAGAGAAGCAGAAGCTTCTATCTACCCCTCAATTATGAAGTGTCAAACCAAACAGGTCACAGGATTTATGAGTGGATCTAATCTTTAAATATTAAGATGTATTAATGATACAAATATAAGTTCCTATTTTCTGCTCCCTCTACCCCTCTCTGCAGTCTGATCCCACAATCCAATCCCACAAATGTGAAAAGTGTGACTTAGAAGACCCAGTACACCATTACGGTGCTTGGCTGGAATACCTCAAGTGATTTATGACCTTCTAATAAATTGAATTGTCTCATATTTGGACTTGAGGATCCTAAAGGTCTTTCCCAACCTGAATGATTCTGCTATACCTTTCTTGATTAAAGCACCTTTTCCCAGAGCAGCTTGAAAGGAAATGGCTGCACAAAGATCACCTTGGGCCAGTGGGATTTTATTCAAATTGAGAATTAACCAAGAGGAATCACCAGCTGACCACAGACAGGGCAGGTGTAAGGGAAGAGGAGCTATGAAAAGGAGGTCTCAATGTGCAGGTGCCACACACACCTGCTCCAAATCAAGTGCAGCGTGGTGGGAGCTGTGACCACAACAGCTGCTGGTGAAAAGCCAAATATTTTATGCTGCATTCCCACACTCTATCAGGCAGAATTTAACTGTCAGGGGGATTTGGGAGTGTCACATACTTGCAAACAGCTCATTCTTCAGGAAGAGCTCCTTAGCCACCGCTTCCATCTCATCCAAGTCCTGTACCTTGATCCCTCCCTGTTGTCTGATCTCACAATCCAATCCCACAAATGTGAAAAGTGTGACTTAGAAGACACAGTACACCATTATGGTCTTTGGCTGGAATATCTCAAGTGCTTTATGACTTTCTAATAAATTGAATTGTCTCATATTTGGACTTGAGGATCTTAAAGGTCTTTCCCAACCTGAATGATTCTGCAATACCTTTCTTGATTAAAGCACCTTTTCCCATTGCAGCCATTTCCTTTCAGACTGCTCAAAGATCACCTTGGGGCAGTGGGATTTTATTCAAATTGAGAATTAACCAAGAGGAATCACCAGCTGACCACAGACAGGGCAGGTGTAAGGGAAGAGGAGCTATGAAAAGGTCCCACACACAGCTGCTCCAAATCAACTGCAGCGTGGTGGGAGCTGTGACCACAACAGCTGCTGGTGAAAAGCCAAATATTTTATGCTGCATTCTCACACTCTATCAGGCAGAATTTAACTGTCAGAGGGATTTGGGAGTGTCACATACTTGCAAACAGCTCGTTCTTCAGGAAGAGCTCCTTAGCCACCGCTTCCATCTCATCCAAGTCCTGCACTGGCCGGATGCGGTTGAAGGAGACGCAGGATGAGACGTTCACAGCCAGGGCAGCCAAAGTGTTCAGCTGCTCAACAACATCAGCGTTGTTCTGCAGCTCCAGCCGGATGTCATCTAGGGAAAAACCCCACAAACAACCCCTCCAGCATCACTACACCCAGCAGAAATCCCACTCCATCTTTCCACTCCTTCACGCTGCTGATGACACCAGAAAGGAGGAAAGAAAACAAACAAAAAGGCATCCTGCTAAATATGCAGTGTGAAATACATTTCTGCACTCAGCAATGCAATGGAGGCATGCTGTTGACCCAGTTTTTATGTTAATCATTTGTAATATGCTCGTGAGCTTGCCTTTGGGAGGATGCCAGCAATGGGATGTGACAGCCATCCCAAATCACAAGTCCCCACTAACCTGCTGGGGCTTTAGACATGCACGTGGTGCATTGTTTCCCCATTCCTTCCACACCCTCTGGTTTAGGAGGTAATCAACTCTCCTTTTGAGCTGCTGTGTCTCAGGGGAGGACATGCTTTATCCAGGCACATCAAGGCAGAGCTGTGAATGCTGTGCTGATGTGTGGACTCAACCTGATGCTGCAGTTAATAAAGATGCTGCTGTTTGCTGGCAGGTTTCAAAGGTGGCTGCATAATGCAAGGTAACTAATATGGAACAGCTGCTGCAGGCTCCGTGGCTTTATGGGGAGCTAAGGCAGGAGCTGCTGCTCATGAATAACACAGGGGTCAGCACCAATTGCATGTAAATGACTGCAACAGACCATAATGACTCTTGGCTGCTGCTGGGTTTGCTGCCACAGTCCAGATTCATGGTGACATGCCTGGCCACTCACTGCCACAGCAGGTAGGGACAGCAAGGCTGGCAGGAAGGGACTGGGATCCTCATGCACTCACAGGGATGTACCAACCCCACTGTTACTGGTGATTCTCACAGTGCACAGCTCCAAATGCCACCTTGGAGGGCCTTGCACACCCACCAAACTGCAGCAGAGCATCTCCTGAATTGATGCCCCTGGCTCCATCAGCCTGGGTACATTTATGTGATCCCTGGCTCTTCTGCTCTGGAGAAGTTCTGATCTGAACCTCGCTGCAATGCAAGGGAGCTCTCCACAACATTTTCCAGCCGAGTCCCAGGCAGCTCATTTGAAGCCATAATTACGGCTAAACAGTGTCCTCCAGTGGCCACACACCGCGGCAAAGCTCCCGTCCCGGCACCCCCAACACCCAGGGGAAACATCTCCACACCAGCACTCTGCTCTCTAAGAGCCTTTTCCCTGCAAGATTCCTGCATCACTGGGATTGCCTTGCCCTGGAGCCTCCAGCACGGGCCAGAGCAGAGCAGACTATGGGATGGCTGCAGCTGGCTGAACCTGGAGCTCCCAGGCCTGAAGTACAAGTAAGGAAGAGGGCAGCACATCGTGGACACACTCACCCAGCTCATTTATCTGACTCAGGAGCTCAGCTGCGTCCAGATCCACCATCAGCTTGATAAAAACCTGCACAAAGGGATTCTGCAGGGCGTTCTACCAATAAGCAGACAAAGACAAAGCATCAGTTTGACCAGAAGCTCCTTGAGTTCACCCACTGTGCAATTCCAAACCACCACAGAGCAGCTGCCTTCACTGGGTATTTGCACTGCCCCCTCCCTACTCCCTTCACTCTGCATCAGGATGGGGAAATGCCAGCAATGGGAACATCACAGAAAGCTCCCTAAATCCAAGTCATTGCTTCTCTGAGTCAAGAAAGGATGCCCACTGAGCCTCCACCAGGCACTGGAGTCCCATCAAAAAAATCATGGATGATTTTAGTTATTCTAGAAGTAAATTTCCCTTGTGTCTGTTTTAAGTCCTGTGAACACAGCCAGTGCCCAATGCATAGGCAACCAAAACTTCACTTGGAGATCAGCACAGGTTTTTGTTTGGCTGAATATTTCGTTATTCCACCAATGACTGCAATCAGCAGAGAGCATTTCATTTCACTTTTGCATATTCCACTCTGGATTTTCTCTTGATGCCATGGAAATTAGAATGAATTCCAGCCCCTAAAATTAACTGCTAATGCTTTTGGCTTCCAGGGATCTCATTTTTGTAAGAAAAGGAGACAATTTTTACTACAGAGAATGGGAAACAAGTGTGTGTAACATTACAGTCTACTGCTTTCTGTATCCAGGCAAGCTTTCTTAGGAGGGGGAAAAAGAAATTTTATTTACATTCACTGAAGTACAAAACATCTTCCAGCTCTTATGTGTGTAGCCAGAACTACATGCTTATTATAGATACTGTTTCATTCTCTGAAAAATTCATTTCTTGCCTGGTCTTGGCTGGCTGGATCAGTCCATCAAGCAGAAAGTTAATTTACAAACTGAAGAGTGTTCCCTGCTCATCTTAGCCCTCCAGCAGGCCCCAGCACAGCCAGGGTCAGGGAGCATATTACAAACAGTTCATTTGAGAAAGAGAATTTGCAGGGAAAGGTGAGGCAGGAGCATCTCTGTTAAGGAACAGGCAGAAACTGTGAAGTACAGGACACCCTGAGAGGGGTCTCCCCAGCTGACCTAAGATGTCCCTGGAACCCCAGTTTACTTCAGTGAACAGATTCCCTCCTGGCAAGAGGCAGAGGGCAGGTAGGAAGTCATACCTTGATCATTGGAACTGTCTGGTTTAACTTAGTCAGTGAATTCAGGATGACAGGAGACTGGTCCAGCCACTCCTGGGACTTCAGGGCTAACTCAGCCATCTGCTCCAGGGTTGCATTTGACTACAAAAGAAGCCCACAACATAAAAGGATTAATTTATTCATTACCTTACAGATTTTAACCAATAAATAAATCAATAAAACAGTTGAGACCACATTTGTTTTCCTTATGATTTTTCCTAGCATACTCTCATTGTTTGGCAAAATACCCCTTAACACACTGGATTTATTTAAGTACTGAAAAATATTATATTTAGGGTATGTCTTCAATATCTGCTTTCCTTCTGCCTCTGGTCTGCCTGTGAACAAGCACTGGTTACAGCATTTGTCCTGGGAGACACATCTCTCCTACTGGCTGAAAATATGGAGGTGAAACTTGATAAGCTGGAGGTCTTAAACAATTGTCCTGTAAATATTAGACCAACAGCAGCTTCTGGAAGGAAGATTCAACCAAAGACAAAAGATGACTCATATGGCCAGCAAGGCAAGTAGGAAAAAATAATATGATGAATACTCCAAACAGTGAGAAAGCAGCCCTCTGCTTCCCAGGGAAACAAGCCTGTGCTAGATAAATTACAGCTCTGTGCAGTGGGTGTATGCTGATGTCCTGGAGCAGAGCCATACCTTTCCCATGATTGCTCGAGTTTCTGGGGTGTCTGGTGTGAAAAGGATCTTCCCAAGCACCATTGGTTTTAAGAAAGACCAAATCAAAGCTCCGGTGGGGGTCTTGACCAGGTCCAGGTAAAAGGATAAGCAAAATGGGGCTGCAAGGGGAGAAAAACAAGCAAATTACACAGAGAACAAACAGACCAGACACAAGAAAGCTGCCAGTGTGTTTTTTCTCCCATCTGCCCAGTTTGTTGCTGTGGCCAGTGAATGACTTCAGGGCCCTCTTCACTGACTGATCTAATGCATCCTGACAAAAGCAATCCACCCCCAAGATCTCCTGTTGCTGAACTCAAGACAACAAGAGTCTCTCTGTTGGAGCCAACATTATCTGCTTGAAGGTTAAATGGAGTTTTGTGAACTCAGAGGAGCTAATAATGTCAGTACAGTCAGGAAAACTACACATCAAGAAAAAGCAGTGACCTGTCGAGCCCTAGGACCAGATCATCAACAAATGGGAGACAGTGCAGTGTCAAGCACTGCTCTGCTGCACAGGCAGTTTTCCCTTTGAACGTTTATGGAAATAAACCACCAATAATTAGGGCAGTGCAGATCTTCAGCTACCATAAATAATGAGCACTTACAGCCCTCAGAGACATATGGAGAATAGCTCAGCACTAGATCTGTCTGGAAATAGCAGAGTTCAGCTCTGAAACGTTTGTGCCCTAGGGAAAAGCCAGACTTACTGGAATCCTGAGGAATCCCATATTTCCTCATCAGCTTTTGGACATAGACATCCCCTGCATGAGAACTGTTGCTTACAGGGTCTCCAAAGTCTGGAAGCAAAGACTCAAAAAACAAGGGCGTGATCTCCTGGTTGCAGAGGACTTTTGACATGGATTTAAAAGTGCCATGTGTTATCCCAGAGTTGTTTGGTTTAAATAATGCCTGCAGAAAAGACAAAACACAAATAAATCCTGCACACTGAAAGCACCCCACTTGGAGAGAAATAACAGAATGAGAAGGAAAGCACTGAACATTTTTATACTGCTTTCTTATGACAGGTTTGCATTTACCAAAATAGGAACTTTCTATGGAAATCATGTATTTTTTGTTATGACAGAGGTGGCACATTTATTTCCAGGTATGACAACCAATGTAGGAAGAGCCTCCAATGTGTGCAGAGAAATTCCCTATCATGTGTGCCTGGTGACATTCACACACCTGGGTTACAACACACATTTGTCACATGGATGTGCACATCACTGTCCCCATCCAGCCCATGGCTGCACGTGGCTCTGCAATGTGCAGGCAGAATGATGACCAGGGACAATTCCTGTCACTTGTGCTCTCCTGGACCATGGATCAGAGATGGATTGGGCACTGTGCTGGATGAAGGCAGAGCACCCTGGAGTTACTGCAGCTGTCAGAGCAGTAATGGGTTTGTACTGAATGTTTTGGGCACTCTGAGGCTTTGGGTGTGATCTAATGCACACTAAAGCTAAGGCAGTTTTTTGCTGCTGACTTTGGTGGGTTTGCCTTTAGTGAGCAGTTCTCCAGCTGATCCTACCAGTATTTTGCTGCAAATCCTCTCTCCTTTAAGACATTCTTGCTCCAAGTGTTCCCCCCCCCACTCATGAGCACATGAGGGTCCCACTGCTCCAAATCAAAACTCCCCCAGGAAGGCAACACAGACTCACAGAATGGATTGGGTTGGAAGAGCCCACAAAGCTCATCTCATTCCAACCTCCTGCCATGGCCAGGGACACCTGCCAGAAGCCCCATCCAGCCTGGCCTTGAGCACTTCCAGAGATGAGTTTGATAGAGCTTTTCCTCAGAACACTGTTGCTTTGAAAAGGAATCTATGTTTAATGCACCTGTGGCTTCTAGGGTAGGAAATGATTGTGGAAACCATTTCAGTGGTATTTTGCCTCAAAAGCACATGCAGGCTACACATACCTTAGTCAGTGGCATTTTCCTGGACTGTCGGAGCTTTTTCAGGGAATGAATAGCTTGTAGCAATGGATCAATGCCAGATTCAACCTGGTGTCTGAAATATTTCATTTTTGTCAGAAGGCCTAACATCTTGTCCATGGGTTTCTGAAGTTCCTTAGGGAAAAACATCTGCAAGAGGCAGGAAGGAAATCAATTATGATGAGCAGGAATCTGCATGCACAGGCATGCACACGCCCATATTGTGTTAACTCAAACATGAGCACTGTGGGATTTTCAAAACTGCAAGGAGGTTTTACAGAGTGGGTGTCCCATGGGAAATGAATGGGATTATTATTCCTAAATCCCCCAAGCACTTTTGCAAACCATTCACCTGAACATTACATAATCTAACAGTGTATTTCCAAACTACAGTTGGGAAATATGTGTCATGTACTGGCTGGGATATGACCAAATCTCCCATTTCACAGAGCACAGATGTCAAACACCACGAGTGACTTTTGACCTGAGCCCAAATTCATTGGCATTATCACTCAACAACTTTTTTTTTGCCCAGGATCACTCCTGTATTTTTAAATACATGCTCACTATTCACTTCTTCATGAATGTTTTCTTAGATGCTGTTGCTATAGCTGGGGGTGGGGGGTGGAAATTTGAATAATTTAGTAACTTTTAGTTCCAAATAGATAGGGAAAAGATATCTTACAGGACTTTTTCCAGGGCTTCCCTTTTCAAGGCATCAAAAAATTTAGCTCATTTTTGAGTCAGCTGGGAGTGTTCAAAAGGTTGTGACAGCACATAAAGGATACTAGCAGATAGGGAGGCATTTAGAGTAGGTCCAGTGCCTTTAAATGAGGTTTGCTGCTTTACACCAGCTGGGATTCTCATTTATATCCACGCTGTCACAGCATGGATATGCAATAAAACTTACTGCATGAGCAAAGCCTGATCTTTGGCTTGTGTAAATCAGTGTAGCTTCTGGCCACTGCAATTATATTTTATAACCTTTCAGCCAGGGCATGCAGAAAACACTCCAAAAATCCAGCACTAACCTTGTACAAGAAATTGTAAATGTCCAAGTGTCTCAGCAGGGTGACCCCAAGGAGGTAGGTCCTGCGAGTCCTCTCTGGCACAGGGAGGCTGCACAGCTCCTGCAGCACCACCTGCAGCTGTGGGTCAGTGGGGTGGGCACTGCAGGACTCCAGCTGCAGCACCTGAGAGAGGAGCTGGGTGTGCACAAAGGGAAAAGAGAATTATTAAGGGTGTACTGCACACTCCACCATGCCTGGGTTAATCTTGCCTGGCTGTTGTTCTTTCCACAGAGCCATATTTCAACCACCCAAGAACCAGAAAATGCCTGCCCATTACTCCTGCTCCCAGGGACAAATCCTAAGGACTGTGTTTTACTACCCAGCTTGCACAGTAGTAAAAACTTTTGTGGCTTCAATTTCTCACTGACTGATGCATGTGAAGTTTGGAAAAGAGCACTCTCTTTGGGGCCCAGCCCAGACAAGATGGCTGGGAAGGGGGAAAGCATCTGGAGCTCTGCTTGCAGGAGCAGGAGGCTGAGGAAGGGAAGCTCATCTCTCATTCTGGGAGGGTATTTTTGGACCCTGAGTGCTCTCACATGTTGTGGTTATAAATGCACTTTTGCACCTGGACTGGGACAACTTCCCAGTGACCAGGACAACTGAAAACCCTGCTCAGCCCCCTTGAGTGTGCCCCAGAGAGTTGTGCCCTGCTCCAGATCAGAGCCATTCCTCTCCTGGCTGCTGCCCAGCTCCTGGTGACAGCCCAAGGGTTACCATGTGGCTCCCAGTCTCCAATGGCTGGGCTGACAACAGTGATGCTCCTGCTGCATTCCTGGTGGCTTTCCCAGCCCATAACATGCTCTGCTGTCCTCTGTCTGTCCCTGTGGGGTCATCTGTGCTGTCACACACCCACTGATCTGCTCAAATTATAAGTTTTAATGGTCTGAGCAGTAGAAAGCAGCAAGATCTCCCTGAAGGATAACAGCAAACTTACCTGACTGCTGTTTTCTGGGAAAGCTGCTTCCAGAAGAGCATCAATGCTGGCTGTAGACATTCCTGTTGTGTTTCTGAGGTCCTCTTTGAGCTGCTCCACATTTTTAAACACATCTCTTAACTTTTCTGGAATAAACAGTCAAAGAACAATTGATGTTACAGCTTTCTCCAGACACACAGCAAATCTCAAGCACTTATGTGAAGTATGGGAGTGTGGTACCTCACTGCTCATAAGAAAAAGGTCACAAAAACTTGGAACATACAGTCATTACTCCCTACATTTTACAGTCTGGTTTTTGGGCGGAAGTTATCACATCTCAGGACAGCAAAATTTGCTCAGATGGAAAGACTTGGTGCTTTTTTTGTAAAGCAAACAAAGTGTGGTCTTGAACAGGCTCTGGAAGTACCCCAGATTAAGGATCCCAAGGTCGTGGTGTATGATTATTTCATTCCCAGTTCTTCCTGGCAGCTGGGCAGTTCTGGGATTTCCAGCAGCAAGTGTGGTACCAGTGGTGATGTTTACCAACATTGTAAAGAAAATACAGAAGAGTACCTTGCTTGCTGGAGTCTGTAAAACCCTCAGTGACATTCAGCATGGAATTCAAAGTAGCCACATACTGAGGAATCTCTTGAAAGAATGCAATTTCTGGTACATTTTCTTGAAGCCTGAATTGGAAAAACAAAGCAGCAAACAAAAGTGAGAATATAAAGAGAAGGCAAGAAGTCATTCCATAAAGAGAATACTAAAACAGTCTAGCTCAGAGAGAGAGCCTCACCACTTGAGCTGTGCCTGGATGTCTGTGGCATCCCCAATGAGGACATTCTGGAGCTCCTGGGAGATCCTCCTGTGACTCAGCATGCTGGCCACCAGCTGGCTGCTCAGCTCAGCAGCACGGAGGAGCTGCTCCTGAGCCTGGCCCTGCTCACACAGCTCCCCAGAGGGAGCCTCAGGGAGGTGGCAGAGCTGCTGGATGGACTGAAAGCTCTCAGAGTCACACAGAAGTGCTGTCAGATCCTGGAGGCGAGAGATCTTCAAAGGACATTTGGGAAAAAAGGGAGAAAAATGCACAAACACCAGTTAGATGACAGAATATAAAAGGCAAGCTTTAAAGAGTCTAGCTGTCCCTTTCTCTGTCTCCTTAGGACTAGGATTTTGAAATAGATATATATTTAGTTCATTCAAAAGGTCTCCAATGGAACAGCTTGTGACAATCATTGTGTGAGCTTCTGGCAGGCCTGGCTGGATCTAATAAACCTTGCAAACCTTAATATGTCATTTCCCCTGCCCAACACACTTAAGACAGCATTACTCCATTGGACTTACCTGTTTATTAATTAATCTTCTCAGAGACCAAATAAATCTACCTTGCACAACAGGTTTAGCCCTTCAGATACCACCTGGTCATCTACTGCAGCACAGGAAAGGGACTTGGCCACAAGTCAGAGCTTCCTCATCTGCCAAATGGTGTAAAATTATAGTCCTTTTCTATTATGGGCTTCCCTCTTGTCTGACATCATTATTTACATTATCAGGCTCTTAGGGGAAGAATTATTTTCAGCTTTATGCCCTTAAGTACCTGTCACACTGAGGCTCATCATATTATTGTTACAGATATATTACACAGCAACAACATTGCACACTGCTGTATTTTTTTCAAAAGGACTTTTAAATGCTATTTCTCATATGGAGCAATAGACTGAAGTGCATGCATGCTATTAGTGCAGTCATGAAGAAGCATTTTGTTCAAATGAGGCACTGCCAAACCCAAAGCTGGTGAGGGAACTCCATGAATCAACCTTGGTGCTTCACCTCAGGAGCCATTCTGGTGTTGTGTGACATCTGGGGACAGAGGAGCATGTGGGGACTTGACTCCAGCCACACTGGGGCTGGTACAGCTCCTTAGGCAGTAACCCAGTTAGTCATGCTGCTAACTGCCAATTAGAAGTGCACAATTCCATGGATTTTCAGCAGGGCAGAAGTATCTAATCCCTATCTCTGCCTTTCAGAACTCCTCCCTGCCTCCTCCTCAAGGGAAGCTGAGGCATTCTAGAATCATTGCAGCTCTGCAAGGTGCTTCAGGAAGTCTCAATATACTGAATTTTAAAACTAGTGGTGCACTAAGGAATATGCTGCCACTGGCCATTTCTGCAGTGCTCATCCTCCTGGGACAGCTGGTGGCAAACAGAGCCATCCTATCCAGCACATGGGAGGACAGGAACACCTCTACCTTCTCTGAAAAATGGGTGTACACTCAGTAGGGACAGATAAAAGAACAAGTTCCTCAACCCAGTTTACAGGTGACCTTCAAATCTAGGCAGCATGCAGAACACAGAGTTTCAGCCCTAGTTTTTATCAGCTGTTCTCTTAAAAAAAACTCTTTTCCATACTCTGTTTTTCAAAACCACCATTGCACATTCATGTATCACTGCGGGATGTCCTTCAAGTCAGCATTTAAAGCAGACTCACTTTTAGCTTCAGGAGCTCTGGTATGGATGAATGTTTCTCAGAGGTATTATTTTGCATAAAAGAGTTCTTTTTCAGATGAGTTTGCTTCAAAAGCAGTGGGATGTTTTCTGTGCAGGGGAAAAAAACAATAGTTACTCCAGACAAAAATGCCAGAAACTTCACAGAGGGAATATCAGCACTTTTATTCTGTGGCCAACTGAGCATTGCTATTTTCCATCAAACCTCCATGGCTGAGGACCTCTGAAATCACAGAGCAAGGCCCAGACTGTGATCTGGGTTATAAGGGATTGAGTTCAAGTAGGTGCTCTGTTCCTAGTGAAATCCAGCCCATGCTGGTGCACAGGTAAAACCTCTTGGGTGTTACAATAAGCACACGAGACGAGTATCTATGTGAAACACCATGTTAGCTCTCAGAAATAACTGCTGTCATATTACAGCTACAAAAAGCTGTGAAGGGAAAGAAGTTTCTATTTGCAAGATTGCTTTGTCTGAGTGTCAGCATCCTGTCATCACACTGAGAAGAAGAGATGTGCCTTCTCTGGAGAGACTGGGATGGAAACTCATAATCCCAATGTGACACAACTCAAACCAAACCCCAGTCTGGCTTCCCCATGTCTCACAGCTCCAGTTAATTGCCAGCAGATAAAACCATGCAGCACCATTCCTTCCCTCCATTAGACAAAACACATTGCAGCTGAGGCCCCTGAGCATTAATGAAATCATGATCACCTGTCAATTCCCCATCCTCAGCTTCTGCAGAATTCATTAAACACATCAGGTATGGGTTATAGCTGTTGTTCGCTGTCACCTGCAAGATGGTGTTTTGAAATTCTAAAAACAGAAATCTGAAAAATAAGATAGGAATTTAAATCAGCTTCACTTTCAAAAACAAGGTATGTATTAGTGAGGGACCTGTCAGCTGTGGCTGCTGCTCCTCAGCAGAGTAAATAAGAATTCCAGATGAAAGCCATCTCTCCTAAGTGGGTACCCCCCCAGTTTTATTCCATCCGTTCTTTCTGCTGTTATTTCCCAAAGCTGTCATTCACTCTCAAAATAAGAAAACACACTTGAAAAGTTCACATCTATGTGATGGATACATTACACAGATGGAAAGGCACACCTAAGGGAGACTGAGGGTCAAAAATTAGAGAGTCATCCCACAAAGGAAGGTTTTCCCAAGAGCCTACCACTGATGGTGAGACTCCTTCAGGACTCTGTTCCACTGCATTGATACGTGTGCCAACACAAAAAAATTTTTCTAAGTCTGACTTTCAGCTGTAGTTTCAGCTCAAGGAGAAGTTTCCTCTGCTTCAGTTTAACCCACATTATACATTGTGTCCTAAATTACAGTGATTGCAGGCTTAGGTTGTTCCACTGGAAGAAAATTCCACACTTCTCATGCTGGAATGAGAATAGTGGTCACAACCCACGCATGGAATTACAATTCCCAAATCCCAAACTCACTGTGTGATCAAGCTGGCTGGGGACAGAGTGTGGTCACTCAGAGTCCAAGGCAGGGTCTTGTTGTAAAGGGTTTCTGCCACAACAGTGAAGTGATGAGCAACGATATCAATCACAGTGTCAAAACTGGTTTTGTTGGAGAGAGGAGGTGAACTGGAACTCATATTGAATTCATTTAGCAGGCCAGGGATGTTCAGCGCCTTGAAAATGTAGAAGGTGGCTTCTGTGATTTCTAGAGCTGACAGATCACTGGCAGAGTCACTTGCCACTGCTTCCAACAGCCTTGCAAGGGAAGCTCCTTCAGCTGGGCTCCTTTTGGTGCTGAGGAAGCTGTCAAACACATCCCAGGCACTTGTGTAGTAGCTGCCTGTGGTGAGGCTCTGCAGGAGCCTCTGCAGCAGGCTGTGGAGCTCATCCTGTGCCACACTGGAGAACATGGTCAGGTTATCCCAGCCTGTGGCACTGCCAGAGGAATTCAGGGAGCTCAGCGCTGTTTCATTCAGCAGGGCAGGGAGGAGCACGTTCAGAAGCTGGGATGGGGACACATCACCCACATCCTGGGCTGGGATGGGGCACCAGGCATCACCCTGCACCAGCCCCTCCGTGGCTGCACTCAGAGCTCTCCCCTTCTCCTGCAGCCACGAGTTTCCCAGCCCAGAGACAAGGTCTAACTTGGAGAGGAAACTCAGGGACAAACGCAGAGCTCGGGTGAGGCACGACAGCTCCTGGGCAAAGCTCTCCCTGCTGTTGTTGTAGGCAGCAGCAAACTCTGGGGACAGCTGCACGTTGCTTATGGCCAGCTGGAACAGCCTGGTAAAGGTCTCATTGCTCCCTGTCCCACCCTCCACGCCCAAGGAATGCAAGAGGGGCTTGCAGGGGCTCCTGGCTGAGGACTCCCTTAGAGTGGCATTTTCAAACAGCACCTCAAGGCCTATGGCAAGCACATCTTCAAAGGAGCAGTTCTGGAGTGTCCTGTAGCCATCGCTGCTGGGCTCAAGGAAAGGATCCAAGGCTGATCTCAAGAACTCCCAAACTTTTGCCTGTAGTGAGGAATTGTGCTGTGAGGGAGACTGGCTGAACTCCTGCAGTAGAAAATGTGAGAAATTATAGATACTGGCCATTTTTTCCTCCAATGTTTTGTTTAAGTTGGTCTCATGAAGAACTTTCATTCCTGCTCCCCACATTTCCATCAGTCTCTGGGTATGGTTACTGTAAGAATCAAGTAACAGGCTGAGAGATTCAAGCTCTCTGATGTTATACCTTTCCTGCAGACCTTTCAAAGTTAAGATACCCCTCTGCATGGCCTTCAAGTACGTGGAGATGTTGCTTCCCACAGAGTCTTCTTCATCATACAGCTCAAAGATGGAAGATGCAAAGTTTAGCAGCTGCTTCAGTTCCTCACTGAAAGGAAGGCTGGAGTCACTTTGCAGTGTATTTAGCAGATTTTGCAGCATGTCCAGAAGTGACTGGGCAGTGAGACTGTCTGGATTACTCCAGTTCAAGGATTGCAGACCTTCAGCAATGTGCCAGAAAGCATCAAGTTCATTTTCTTGCCCTCCAGAAGGGAGCTTCTGCATTAGCTTAGACAAAGAAGAGATCAGCAGATAATGATCACTGGTATTCACCTTTGCCATGGTACCGAGAAGTTTCTCAAGGGACAAAAGGTGTTCTGCGAAATTTTCAAAAGTTTCAGGGGTCAACAAGAAGTCAGAAAATAATGATGACACTTTTTCATTTGTGCTGAGATAATTTTCAATGTCTTCGAGTGAGATTGCATCGAGTGCAAGCATTTTGATAACCTCCCATGCATTCTCTGCAATAAAATCAGTCCTGTTTAAAATGATCTCATTCCAAATCACTGCAGCCATAGTCAGAACATCTTGATTCTCTTTTCCATAGGGATTAGAGTAGAACAGTCCTTCACCACCCCCTTCATACAGAGGAAGTATTTCTTGAAACATTCTTTCCAAGTCCAGTGTGCTGTCTGTGGCAGAAGTTGAACTGATGAGGAGTTTTAATGAACTGTACAAATCACTGAGATCTGAGGATTCCATCGCTTCAGTAGAATTCCGAAAGGTCTGATGCACCAATGCTTTTCCAGGAGCCACCCCAAAGTCCACGAGGATTAGAGCTTTCTTCATCATTTGCAGGAGCTCCACATACTCACCCACTTCTGTCAGGCTCCATTTGGAGGTGAGCAGGCTGCCAGTGGCGTGCCACAGCCGGGAGAAGTGTCCCCACTCGGGCTGCCTGGAGGCAGCTCTGCCCACCTGCAGCAGCTCGTAGAGGCTGCTGTTCCTCATGGAAGCAGCTGCTGGCAGGAGGGAGAACACAGGCAGCCCATCCCAGGCTGCTGAGCTGCCAGAGGAATTCAGGGAGCTCAGCGCTGTTTCATTCAGCAGGGCAGGGAGGAGCACGTCCAGAAGCTGGGATGGGGACACATCACCCACATCCTGGGCTGGGATGGGGCACCAGGCATCACCCTGCACCAGCCCCTCCGTGGCTGCACTCAGAGCTCTCCCCTTCTCCTGCAGCCACGAGTTTCCCAGCCCAGAGACAAGGTCTAACTTGGAGAGGAAACTCAGGGACAAACGCAGAGCTCGGGTGAGGCACGACAGCTCCTGGGCAAAGCTCTCCCTGCTGTTGTTGTAGGCAGCAGCAAACTCTGGGGACAGCTGCACGTTGCTTATGGCCAGCTGGAACAGCCTGGTAAAGGTCTCATTGCTCCCTGTCCCACCCTCCACGCCCAAGGAATGCAAGAGGGGCTTGCAGGGGCTCCTGGCTGAGGACTCCCTTAGAGTGGCATTTTCAAACAGCACCTCAAGGCCTATGGCAAGCACATCTTCAAAGGAGCAGTTCTGGAGTGTCCTGTAGCCATTGCTGCTGGGCTCAAGGAAAGGATCCAAGGCTGATCTCAAGAACTCCCAAACTTTTGCCTGTAGTGAGGAATTGTGCTGTGAGGGAGACTGGCTGAACTCCTGCAGTAGAAGATGTGTTAAATTATAGATGGGTTTAATTATGTCTTCACTGGAACCTTCACTGGCACTTGTATAATGAAGGATTTTCATTCCTGTTCTCAGAAGTTCAGACAAGCTCTCCAAGGTTTTATTGTTAAAATTAAAGAAAAGATCTATAGATTTTAATGCACTGACATTATAATTCAGCTGTAAGTCTTTTAAGATGTTCAATGTCTTCTGGATGGCTTGAGTGACTTGTGAGATATTGGCTACTCCAGAGCTTTCCCCAAACTCTTTAAACACAGCTGTTATGAGCTCTGACAGCTGATCCAGCTCCTCACTGAAGACACCACTCGATTTATTATTCAGCTTTTGCAAATGGCTGTTTAACACCTCCAAGAACTGCCCATAGGCAACGATGGCTGTGTTATTCCACCTCATGGATCTCAGCTTCTCCCCAATGCGCCAGTAGACGTTCAGCTCATCCCACCAGGCCTCCCCCATGGACTTCTCTACGGCCCTCATCAGCTCAAACACGGGCAGCAGGAGGTACTGATAGCCTACATTTGTGCCCATCATTCTAAAAAACATCTCCTCGAGAGCTAGGAGCTGCTCTGGGAAGTTTCTGTAGGAGTCAGGCTCAAGCAGATCATCAGAAAACACAGATGGGATTTCTTCCAATCCACTCAAACGGTCTCTGAGACCTTCCAGAAGTGATGGCATGCTTGTGGAGAACAACATTTTGAGAGCATCCTTAGTTTTCAATGTACTAAAATTGGAATTACTTTGGAGAGCTGGATTCCAAAGCTTTGAAGCTAATTTTAAAGCCCTCTGAATTTCTTTCCAGTGGGTCATTGTATTGAAAATGGAAGTCCCATTAAAGTCACTCTGTAATTGCAGTGACGTGAAGTTATAGATTTCATCAATTATTTCCTTATTATATGGTTCCTTTAATTTATAATCATGGTGTGGATTCATTCCCAGTTCAAGAAATGCATACAATTTCTGTAATGTTTCATTCTTCAAATTTCTGAATAGATTTAAGCTTTTTAATTCACTTCTATTCATTTTTTCCTCAAAGCCTGTTAAACGATGTAGATGCTTTTGTATGGCTTCTAAATCATCTGAATTAATGGACCTCTTGGAGAGCTTTCCACCAATCTCTGGTGACTTTATTTTTCTGGAGGGGAACAAAAAAGTGTTTTAGTGAATATGAAATCAATGCAAGTGGAAATGTAAGGTGATTTAGAGCAAAGATCATAGATTTGAATTACACTGTTAGTAATATCCCTTTAGCTAATGTCTCACCTTAGAACTTCCTCCAATTCAGATACTAAAGTGTGATTGTCTCTCCAGTGAACAAAGGAATTACAAATAGATCTGGTCACCCAACTTCTTTCTTTATCTACAACAAAAATGTGAAAAGAATATTAGTAAAGATCACGTAATTCTGGAACCTGAAAGGTGCTATAATGGCAAATCTATTCAGGACAATATGCACATATGAAGTCAGGCTCCTACCACAAGCCACAATAACCTGGTTACAAATCTGAGTTTTCTTTTGGGGTGTAACTCCTCTTGGCCTTTCAAGGGAAGTGAGGATGGACTCCTAGAAGTGCCTTTCTGTGCTGAAATCATTCAGGAACAATTCAATGCCCCTGTGATCTGGATGTTGACAGAGGTTTCCTCCTGCTTTAGGGGCACTTCGCTGTCAGTAATGCAGAGGAAGGTGGCCAAGGATTTATTGTGGTTTCTTTCCCTTCATTTAGGGTTGCTTTTTTACTGCTCACACATAAGCTCTGTCTGCAGCATCATTTATGTCCTCCACAGCCATTTACACTCATCTTGATATCCCCATGTGTCCAATCCTCTCACCAGCCACTTTCCATGTTTTCCCTTCTTGCACACCTCATCTTTCTTCTTACCCACCTCAACTCCCACAATCTCCACAAAACAAGTAGAGAAGGGACAGCAATCCCCATCTGTCCCTTGTAGCATTTAGTTCCATTCCCTTGCCTGTTCCCAGATCCCCAGCTAGAGGGGGATATCTCTGCTGAAGGGACAGGGATTTGAAGGAATGGCTCATCAGGATGTCAACAGCTCATTGTGCAGCCCCTGCCTTGCTGCACCAAGCTGAGTTAGAGCCCACAACCAGAGGCAGATTTTGACATCACCCCCCAAAAAAACCAAATCAAAGTGAAAAAATACTGCTCCCCATTTCCACTGAGGCTGCAAACTCATGTTAATTCATTATCTACTGACAAACCCAAGCCTTTTTTACTTTTCCATTTGAAATGAGGCATTTTATTCGCATTTGCAAAAAGCTGAAGGAAGAACCCATTATGCTGAGCCCTGAACAGTGTGCAATCTGTATGGTTACTCATTAGCCTGCAGTTTGCTTCTCCTCAGCACCACAGGTTTTCAGCAGAGATATGACTCAATGGAGGAGTCTTACCTTGCTCCAAGCAGCTCATGGGAAGTGGAGAATTTGCAACCTCATTCTGAACAGTTTTGAATCTATCATCGCTCACCGGAGATGCAGAGACATTCTGAGCTCCCAGCACAACACTGAAGGAGGGGGGAAAAAGGAAAATAAATTGTGGTTACAGGTTTATATGCTCTAATAAGAAACAGCTGGAATACAGCCTATCATTCTTAAAACGTCTGACAGACAAGACATCACCTCTATTTTTAATGATTGGTTTGATCATGCACAAGATACAAATACCAGGGAAAGCCATGGTGGTGTATCAGCACAAACACTCGTGTGGCACCCATTAGATGCACTTTTTCAGAGTTATGTAAAATTTACAGGCCACTAAAATCCAGAAAACACCCAGGTGACACAGCAGCCATGTGATTCACTGCTGCAGGGGAATTCCCTCCTAAAAATCCCCAAGAACCAAGGAAACAAGGCTCCAGGGAGAGCAGGGATCCCAGGGGGGAAAACATCTGTGGAAGGAAGAAGTGATCACAAATAACTGGTACCATTTCCAATTCTCCTTCTTTCCTTTTTCATGCTGTAATATCCAGGCTGCCAGGGAAGCAAGGAATGTTTTCCAGGCTTAGGAAGGAACAAGCTGATAGGCATATTGTATCACAGAGGAACTAATTTAAAGGACTGCCTGCTCAGGTGTGCAGGTTACTGAAAACTTCACTGTGATTTTTAGTCCCTTCTTCTCCTGTATAAAGAGCAGCCTTCACTGTAGCTGTGGGGTCACTGAAATGCACCATATCTCTCTCTCACCTGCCTCAGGTTGTGCAGGTGATACACAATGATCTCAGTGGCATGAATAAATACATACTGATCTGTGGGAACAGGCTGCTACTGAGAGCAGAGCACTGGGGATCTCTTCTCTCCTAATTTACCATAATGTCTCCATGCAGGCTTCCTGGGCTTGGTGCTCATCATTTTCATTCTGCAGATGTGCTTGGAAGAGTCTTAGAGGGGAAGAAACCCAGTTACAAATGACATATTTAGCTGAGCAATGGCAGAGCCAAGGAGGAGGCAGGCACAGACTTGCCAAAAATGGATGCACCTCACACAGATCAGAAGGCAGCAAACATGGAAAAAAGTGTTGTTGCTGCCCTTTAATTTCAATCTTGCAGGGTTTCTGCAGACTTTGGCTGTGGAGAAAAAGCTCAGCTTATATGCTTAGCTGAAAAACTATCTTTCAGCAACAAACAGGAACATTTGTGAAATCAGTCTGCAAACCAGGTTTTTGTGGGCAATAAAATTTGCTGCTAAACTTTCTATAGGATTCATGACTTGGAAGTTACAGTTTCACACTGGTGGTGTTTATCACTTGGTTCCTACAGATGCAACAACGAGCAAAAGTTCTTTTCTTCTATACCTTCATATTTCAACCACAAAAAAAAAAAAAAATCCCTGTACAGCACTTTTTTAGGAGTTCAGTCCTGCCTGAGTAAGAGACGTGGGCAGGCTGGCTAAGATGTGCTTTTGTAAGCATCATTAAAAGTACTATTTGTGCAATCTCTTTGCAATAACTCTTTACTCATGCATTTACAGTGCCAGATGCCAGGGATAAAAGCACTGCACAGCTCTGGTGATGAAATTCTATGTGCCTCTTTGTTGTGCCTATGATAACTTCCCCCAGCTCTGCAGCTGGAGACCAAAGCAGGGCAGCACAGTAAATATTAATTCTCCCTGGGCACTCCAACAGAGCTGGTTCTCAGGCTGGGTTCTGCAAGCCAGTAAATGCAACCAAATGTAATAATCCTGTGACTGAAACAGCAGCATGAACAAAATGCTTCTGAATAAAATTCCAATTCTTGCCACATTGCTGCTGACTCCTTTAAGGATAAGGACATTACAGCTTACACATGGGTCTCACAATGCAGCATGGAAAATTACCTTGATATTAAATGTACAGGTTTCTAAGTGCCTCAGCAACACACCAGTGATCAAAAGTGAGTCCCTCTAAGCCTGGGTGAAATCAAAGTGCCAAAGCTTCTACAACTTCTTTTGGCATCTTAACCCAACTGCTCGTGTATGCAAGATAAAAACAAAAAGCAGTCTGATGACACTCAATTTCTTGGTGTCCTCCATGTACTGTAACAAGCAGGATCAGTCACACATCCAGAAGATGATTTGGAACAGAGTCCCTTAATCTTGAGTAACTTGTGTCTTCTGGAGATCAGGAAGAGTTAAGCCAAACTACAGCCCAGGAAAGGGATTTCAAGGCTAAGCCCATTTTAGAAATTTGTATTGCCATAGGTGCAAACTGCATCAAATATTTCAGTACCGTTAAATAATGCAGTTAAGCCAGCTCTGTTTTTCATATAACCACTGAGCAAGTACATAACTGGCACTTTCTTCTTCAAGTCAGATGTGTTAAAGCCCATATGGTAGAAAACCAGGCTCCCTCTCTTCCCTGCTTTCTTGGGACCAGTCTTGAAAGATTAACCCAGCAGCAGATTAGGAAATCAGTTTTAAAAAACAACATTATGGCTCCCCTACAAGTGCTTGAGGTGTTCCAAAGCAAGCTGAACTTGGCTCTGTGCTATTCTGGAAAGAAGCAGCTGGCTGCTTTCTTCATCCAGCCAGAAGGGCTTTTCTTCCACCAAAGGCAGTGCCTGTGACTCACCAGCTTTTCTATCTGCACAAGGGCATGACAGTGCCTCTGAGCAGGCTGGGAGAAAATTCAAGAGTTTATATTAAGTTCCCATTAAAAGAATGACCCAAGAGTCACTGAAAAACAACACACTGCTCACAGTCCACAGACACCTTTAGAGATGCATTAGCATGGAGCTGCATCATTCCCCAAACAAATCATGCTTTTAAGGTAACACCTTTCTTTCAAGAAAGATGATGCCCTTAGAGGTCAGTACACAAACCCAGCAGCTTTCAGTGCTTCTCCTTCTCTGTTTTACCTGCTTGGATTCTGAAGGAAATCAATGATGTCTCGCAGCTGCATGTTGTCCTGAAACACATCTGGGGCCAGCAAAAGCAGGTGCCACAGGGAGGTGTCATTCTGCACTTGGGAGATGAGTGTCAGAAATGAGACCATTTCGTTGACAAAAGTCTCCTGGTACTCTGGGTTGTGCTGCACCTTGACAAACAAAAATGTAAGAAATTTTTTAAGAACCAGAAGAAATTATTTAACAACCAGAAGCCTTGCTGCTGGGGGGTACACCTATGTTGTTTAGCTGGCACTGTACTTGCATGCATGTCTGCAAACAATACATTCAAGGAACAGGTAATAACTGAGAGTGTGACTGTTTTACCTTCACACCCCAGGTTGTACAATAAATTCTCTGCTCAGACAAGCCCTACAATTCACAATGTCCTAGAGAGTCCAAAGACTAGGAATAGAAGAAAATTAATATCAATCCTAACCTTGGCAAAGAAAAAAAAAAGAAGGCTTTATCTTTAAAGGATTAATTTGCTTTCATTCTATTGCTTTCCCAAAGACAAATACTGCTTCAATCATGAATTGTTGGACCAGATGCAGGAGTCACTGGATGAAGTGATACTGCTGAGGTAATACACAATTAAATTTATTGCCTTCCCAAGGTTTAAACACTCTTATTTACACCACATCCTCATGCTGCTCTACTGACCTGCAAAGAAAGAGGAGAAGCAAGGCCCAGGCATGGTGAGAACCCTTGGTAGCCATGAGCTGATGGCTGGATGACCCTTGGCTTTCCAAGCCATGTTCTCAGCTTGGAGGTCTCTGGGTTAACCCCATGCACAGGAATTCACTCATCCTCACTGCGCCCCACTTGCACTTGGGCACAGAGGTGAGCAACTCCTGCCCACAAGGGGCCGTGTGGTAGCTCCAAACCCTGCCTGATGTGCCTGAACTTCCACAGCTCCCAGCTGCAGCCCCCAGGGAAGGTCCCAGGCACTCACCTGGGACAGCTGGGTCCTGAACTCCTGGGCAAAGGCCTCCAGAAGCGAGGAGTTGGTGAAGCAGAAGGTGTGGTGGATGTTGGCTGCCATGCTCCCTCCCGTGGCACCGGGATGTGCCAGGTACCGCGACAAGAGCTGGCACAGCAGGGCCCTGAGGCTCCCTGCAGTAGAGTGCTGGGGCTGCCTCTGGAAGAACAACAAACATTCAGGGGGGCTGCAAAGCAATATTGTGTTTGGGATGGTGCTAAATGCAGTGATGAGACATTTTTAAGGGATAGCAGTAAATGAAAAGCATTGTGGTTGCAGCATGGACAGATCTAACAGCTGAACAGTTTCACTAAAACCCTTCAAGTTCCTCATCTATTACAAAGAGAAATGTGTGCTTAAGTGTTTGTAGGCCTTGACACCAAACCACAAAAGCAGTGTCCACTGCATTGTAACAAATTTCTATTACAAAGGAATAGATTCTATAAATATTAAATACCTATACAATAAACACACAGTGCCTCTGATGCCACCGCAGGACTAGCATGGGCAGATAAATATTTAAATGTCAAAGCCTCTGACATAATATTTTTAATTTCATAAGAAAGAAAATATACTGCAAATATCTTAACTCCACAAGTTCTGAACAAAGTATCTCAGGATATTTATATATATTTTGTATTTCACGATATTATGTCTCAAGGTTTGCCTGGTTTCTGCCTAGAGGATAAAAAATTCACCACAAAGCTTAAAAATCCACCCACAATCACTGTGTTTCCAAAATCAAGCTCATTCACATAATAAGGGTGATCCTAAAGCAATAAAAGCTGTGTCTTGGTAATTTGAGCTTCTAATTCTTTAAATATGAGAATACACAATGTTCATACTCAGCTATTATGCAAATAGAGACTTACCTTCCCAAAATTGAAGATCTTGTTGAATGTGTGGGTGCTGGAAGTCAAGTTGGATGGTGATGAAACATTCTGAAGGTTTTTCTCTCCATGAGATACCAAATCCCCAAATGCTGCAATAACAGTTTGAAACACTATTTCACTTATGGCTTTTCAAACCTCTTTGCTACATAAAAGCAGGACACAGGACAGCTACCTACAGCTTTGGGTGCATTATCAAACTGTTTCCAAAGATACAGCCAATGGCTACCTGTAAGTACTTTAGGGTTTTTTTCTGATATAATGAAATTCTGCATCACACTGTAAGTTGTTATATGGGGCCATGACCTATCATTTTAAATTTTACTTTTAAATAAAATGTAGAACTGAGTTCCTCCCTGACCATCAGCATGAGTCAATAGTTCCCATAACTGTTCATTGATTTGTTTTTCCCCTCCCCACGCCTCTGCACTTGGTCCCTTTTGCATTCTGCCGTTTTCTGTCTGTGCACCACGGAGGGTGCTGGCAGGAATGCTAATTGGAACAGTGAATGGCTGGAGCAGAACAGGCAAATGCAAATCTGTAATCATTCATTTCATCGTGAGCTCCCTGCAGAAAGGACTATCCATCACGATGGCTTGCAGATTGTACCAGCCATTACCATCAATAAATAATAATTGTAATGATTTTATGGAAACTTTCAGGCTGAAAGTTCCTTCAGGAAAGAGAATCACATCAGAGGAGAACATCACCAACAATAAATATCCACTCTGGCACAGAAGACAACTTATTTGCTGGAGAACTGTGGATAAGAACACATTTGGAAAAAAAAAATCATAAGCTGTTTATGGAGAATTTGTGGGTAGTGAAAGGGCAATATTCCATAAACAGCCAGGTCTCTAATTAATGTCCAATCAATCTGTGATCTTGCATTGCTCCTGTGAAACACAACCATTTAATCCTGGTTTCTTGGCCAAATTCCAAAGTCCTTTCTACAACTACTTGTACTTGTCCCCAAGAATTTACACTAATGTCACGTGCCTCTATGAAACACATAAATCATTTCAGCAGTGCTCTAAGAACTGCAGCTCTGTCCAGAGATCTTCAAAAGAGCAGTGAGAACCTACCCAGTGAAGCACTCCTGCTTTCAGGAACCTCTGCACTCCATGGTGATGGCTGCCTGTCCTTGGCTACACTGGATGAGCTCCTGCGCTTGCTGGGAGGAAAAAGAAAAGAAGAAAAAAGGAAAAAAAAAAGAAGAGACAACTGTAACAACTGCCAGAATTTCATATAATTAACTTGCTGCTTTAACTCAGCATGTATCTGTGGCTGGATTTCATGGCAGGTGTGTTGAAATCTGGGTTATGCAAAAGCCTGGTTCCTTCTGGAGGCCTGGCACGTCCCTTGGGGAAGCAAAAGTACAGAACTCCATGGCTATAAAGTGTGTGGCCTTACCAAGAAATCCTTCCAGACAACAGGACCTTACACATCCTTCCATTACAGGAGAACAGGTTGCTGAGTTTGGTTTTTGGACTTGGTTCCCTTTTATTAAGGGAAATTTCAAGCAACGTTACCATGCACACCTTGGTAAATGCCTCTGAGGAACAGAATCAAAGGGGAGAACCTTGCCCATTTTCCCTGCTGACCTCTGGTTATACATAGTTCTAGGAGAAGTTATAAAACAGCTTAACAAGAGCTTCAGTGAGTTGCACAATGGGAGAGGAGAGAAACAGCCTGGATTAGCTGAATATTACAAAACAACAGATCCAGGTAGTGAAGGGCCATGGCTCAAACACCTTGTGACAAACTCATCAATGAGGATCCTGCACCCCTGAGGCAGAGCTGCACCTATTCATCTGGAGCTTTCCCCTTCCCAAGGAATCTTTTCCTGAGGTTTTAGACTCTGCTGCATCCTGCTAGTTTTGGAGTGGCTACTTAATAGTTGGTGGTTTTCCTTGTAGGACACACCAAGGCTGACACTGACCATGCAAGGGGAGGAATGGCCACATATCTATAATGATAGTTCCCACACATAATCTCAAGCATCAAAAGCAGTCAAGATGCTTGTTAATAACTCATGTTCTTGATATAAAATTTGGCCAAATCCTTTGGTTTTCATTTGGCAGGAAAAACCACTTACTTCCTAAACAGCTTTTCAGAAACCAAAAGCAGAAAGCAAGGAGGATTTGTGGCTATTCAAACCCATGGAAGACCTCCAGCCTTGGCACTAGAAGCTCCCATTTCTTCATTTCAATACCCCAAATGAACCATTGTTTAACATGCCCAGGGAAAAACAATGACACTGAGGAACAGAGCTGTGAATCCAGGCATCCAGTCTCCATGTGGCTTTGCCTTTCCTCCTCTCTTCTGCTGCATGACCTTGAATTTAATTAGGATTCACCTTGTGCAACTTCAGTTGCCCACATCCTTAGTCATCCTTCCCACCCATGGAGAGATTCTGACCTTTGAATTGGCCCGGGAAATGACTCCCTCTGCACTAGGGAGGATCTTTAAGGAGCCACCAACCTCAGGACTGCCTGATGGTGGGCCCATTTTAGCTCTTCAGAATCTCAGCCTCTCACCAGGGGGGATTTGAGACTCTGACTATGGAGCAGCCTCTCACCTAAAAGCAAAGATAAGTAACCAGGGCCATTGTGAGATGCCCAGATTTTTAGCTCTCCATGAAGCAGCCAGGCCTCAGCATGGCATGTTCCCCAGGGGTCTGTCAGAACTGGGCAGCCAAGGTGTAGAAACCACCCTGGTTGGCAAGCCTCAAGGCAAATCCTACTTGACTTCAACTGGAACATCAAGAAGTTGAAATGGTCCCAGTGAACATTTCCATTTCAGCAAATGGACATTCCAACAAAACATGCCCAGCCAGCTCCATGCTGCAAATCTCTGTGCTTTTGTGGGCACAAATTGTTTCTGCATTTTCATGTGTTTCCCAACATGTTTGATGGCTTGCAGAGAGGACACCCATTCTGGAGGATGTGCTCAAAGAGCAGCTGCTCCAGAACTAACATCCAAACTTCCAGCCAAAGTATCCTGAACTGATCCCTCTCAGTGGCAGATCAACATTTTGGGCTGCTCTTGGGGCAAGTCTTATCACTTGATCTAACCCACAGCCATGCAAAACCATGTTCCTTTGCTTTGATCTGGGTGAGCTGAAGAGTTTTTCTCAGGGAGCAAAACTCCCTTCAGTAGAAGATTCAAGCCTGAATCAGTGGACACATACTGAGAGCTGTCCCTAATGTGATTATTTCTGAAGTGTCCAGTTGCAGCTGATGTTCTCTTTTCTAAGTGTCAGACATCTCTTAGAACAGGTAGTTGAGGTATATCTGTTGTGGACAAACTTGTACATACACACAGACATGCAGGGATGCTCCCTCCCCCTCAAAACAGGCTTTGTTTATGCCTCCTAACACCAGGAAATATTCAGATTCCCTTACAGTCTGAGGGGTGAGATGTCATTAAGCCTTGGCAGCAGATCTTCTGGTGTGTATGGCGTGCCCTTACACCTGGCATCGGAATCACACAGCACCGTCTGCAGGAACGGGAAGAAGCCTGCACTGGGAAGGTTTCGGGGTGCAAGGTAACCTGGAGGGAGAAAAAGAGACAAAATGCCATTATGATGATGAGGACATGCACTTTTTGGCCACATGTTTCTGTCAGGATGTGCTATTTTCCCTTCCTAAACAACAGGAGAGATTCTCAGTTCCACTGAGGCTCCTTTCACTGACTCCACTCTGGCAGTATCATCTGCCAAATCCCGCTACAAGCACCTCCTCAACACTGACAAAGCCATCACAGGCTATTTAATCACAGAATGGTTTGGCTTGGAGGAAACCTTGAAGGTAGCCCAGTTCCAACATGCCTGCCATGGGCAGGGACATGTCCCACCAGACCCAGTTGCTCAGGGTCCCAGTTAATGGGAAGAAGAGCCAAGCTATTTGTTCATAGGATATCTGCTGATCCTGAAGCAACTGCATGTTCCCTCCCTTCTCTCCCAAATCCAACAACAGGCAAGAAATGACAAAATCCACCTTGGATTAAGGTATCCTAATTCTGCTTTTAAAAAATAAAGTAAAGCAGGCAAATGGCCAGAGTAACCTGAAGCACCCATGAGAACATATTCTCCAAGACTTGTTGGATTGTTTTCTACACAAAGCCACGATCTTCATTTCCAAGCCAGGAAATAAAATGTATTGCCAAATATTGCACCCACTGCTGCTGTTAAAACAGGGCTTTGTCTCAGCTTTTACCACAGGCAGGGGCAATGGATCCAGGACCAACAAACATCCTTTGCCTTTTGAGCAGAGCTGTCCCAGGAAGGCAGAGGAGCCATCCATCACCACCACCCCCCGTGCATCCTCCCAGCTCAGAGCAGCTCCAGCACCATCTGCCTGGTGACCTGGGATGCTGGCAGGCAGTGCTGAGGGATGGGATGTGTGTCCCTGTGTCCATTTCTCCAGCCCCAGAGGGGACCTGAGCAATGAGACACTCTGGGAGTGTTGGATGTGCCTCTTGCCCCGTGCTGCTCGCTGCCAGCCCGCAGAGTTCACGGCTGCTCTTCCTCTCGCAGACAAACGCTCTCATAAATCTCCAAACTCTTTTGCTGGATCACAGCAACATATTATTTAAAATAATCATTTGGAAAATTACCTGGCAAAGGACATTGCTATTATTTCTGCTATGGAAAGGAGCCAGATTCGCTGAAGGCCTGCGGGCAGGCTTGTGGTAATTGATTACCTTGCTCTTTAGTTTTCAAAGATGACCTGAGACTCTCTCTCAGGCACAGCTTTATCTCTCACCCCTCCAGCAAGGACACAGAACTACATTTGTACAACATTTACTCATTATAGCAGTGGTCAAACCCCAGATGCTCCCAGAGGGCTTGGCAGGGGTAGGTGGATTCCAGGGCTGTTGGTCTCCTTGATGGAGACTGGATTTTCCTGACCTTTCCTCAGCACAACTGGTCACTGCATTTTTGGGTCAGAACACAAGAGCTCGTGGTTTAGCAAGGAGTTCCCATTGCTTTGGCCAAAACAGCAACCAGCTCAGAGGCCCCCGAGACCTGCAGAGGTACAGGCACCCACTTTGATGGTGGTGTACACCTCAGTGGAGAGTTAGGAGTACAAGAGAAAATTAAAGAACATGAAGCCCTCCCTGCTGTGGGGAGCTTCCCCCAGCACTCCCTGCATCCCTCAAGCCACCTCAGGAATTACATCCCTCCCTCTCTCCCTCAGGAGTTACACAGCTGGCTGAACCAGCTCTCAGTAACCTCAGAGCACCAAGGGCAGCAAAGGAGCTCCCTCATCCCTCCAGGCAGAACTTCTGCTGTTGGGGCCACAGGACCAAGCATCCACCCCTCTAAAGGTGTTGCAGGGTAATTAATCTGCTGTCCATGAGGGAAACTTTAGAGCAGGGCACTTTAATCTGGAAGCATCCTTGTGTGAATATCCCTGCTGTGTCTGCAGTGTTTGCCCTTTGGGATCACCAATTACAGCCCTGCCCAGCGTTGTGCACACATGAGCACCTTGCTCTCATCTTCCTTCTCATCTCCCACACCCTCATTGCCATGCAGGGCATTGACTTGCACACCAACCCAAAAATGCACACCACAGACCTCACTGGATCAGTGTCCCTACCAAGATGAAGCTTCAAAGATGTGGGAAGCCATGGGGCCTGGGATGGAAGGCATAGCCACAAGGATGTGTAGGAGCTCCACCCTTCATTCCCCTCCACACCCACGCACATCCACACAGCTCATGTTTCTTAGCAGACCAGGAGCAGCCAAAGCTGTGTAACTCCTCAGGGGAAGGCTGAAAGGGGAACACAAGGTTGGGTCTGGAGAGCACTGGTCTTCTCCAGAGACATGGCAGATGTTTACAGAGGTGATAAAGCAAGAGATCCTGATGCATCCAGATCAGAGGAGGACCCTTCCTTGAGGTACAAGCATAGCAATAACAAATTCTAGAATTATGAACTATGGGAGGAATTTGGAAGGACTTAGAGCACAGGTAGTGTCACTGTGTGAATTTTGAAGGCAAGACAATTTTTTCATGCCCAAGTAGATATGATACAACCCTAACTGGACTCAAAGAATTGGACTCAAAGGTGGCACACTTTGAACTAAGTGGGCAATTAAACAATCAGCTGCTCTATCACAGTGTTCAGCATCAGAACACAGTGATGGTATCATACAAAAGGTTCTTTCTTCTCTTTTGAAACAGCAGCCCCAGATACAAAGAGCCAGGAATTTGTGACCTGAAGTTTGGAAGTGCTGCCACTGGTGGTGGTGGCCCAATGCCTGTGAGGACATTGCTGGCCCATGAGGCTGAGGGCACTCAATGAGGCTCTGCCAGCTCTCAGCAGATGCTGAGCAGTTTGCTGGCAGCTAGATGCAGCCATGGGTCTCCTGATCCATCCCTGAGTCACAAACCAGTGTTACCCCACAATGCTACTGGCACAGGAGCAGTGGCAATGCCAGGGAGACTCTTCTGGAAGAGGCCTGGGCTCTGACAGCACTTAGAGAATTAAGGAAGATTTTTGAGAAAGACCATGACACAGAAAAATCCAAAATGTCTGGACCAGATTCCCATGTGGTGTGAGTTAGACTCAAACTGGTTCTCAGCCCTGCATCCTGCAAAGAAGGATTTACTGATGCCAAGGTGATCCATGAGATTTATACTATCTCCCTGCTCCTTGCTCCTGCCCTCCATCCCCTTGAGGATGAGGAGATGTGACCCCACAGAGCCACAGGGACTGCCCTGCCCACCCAGATGAACTCCCTACCTTGCCCTGAGTTTGCAATACCTCTCTGAAGGGTTCCAGGTTCCACCTCCTCTCCTTTGTTCCTGCCTTTGATGTGCAGGTTCTTTCTCCTCCCTGCTGCTCTTTGGGTCCTTTGTGATTTTTATGCTCTCTGCTCTTTATGATCAGTCCATGAACCTGATGTGATCAGATCACAGTGCTGATTTTTAATTTATTAAATAAGGAGGTGGAAGTGGAAGGTCTGTGGCTGAGCAAAACCAGCTTGCCCAGTCTTAATAAGCATGGAAGTGGATTGTGTCTGCTCTGGGCTGGTGTTACTGCAGAGCCAAATTCCCAGATGAGTTCCCTGCTGGCCCTGTAACCCCTGCCTGGATGGCCAGGGAGGAAGCTGCTCCAGGAGATCTCCACACTGACCTGTCCCTGCCTTGGCTGAGGCTTATCCAGCACACCAGTGACACCAGTGCACAACCTAAGCACCAGCTAGCAAATGTGACAGAAGGAGAGTTGCACCTGCTCTCTGCAAATTTTAAAGGACAGTCTTTCCACGGTGATAGTTTCCCTGAAGGGCAACACCCCCACTAGAAACTTTTGCAGTATTTCTACTGTTGGGAAGTATTTCTACTGTCCCTTTGTTTTCCACAGGCAGCTCCTTCTCCCACTCAAACCTATGGCAATGCCATACCCAAGCCCCAACTTTATGATCTCACATCACACACTAAAGATCCAGAATACATGACAAATTTTTTTCAATCTCCCCACTTCTTTAGCTTTAAACCTCCTAATTTGCTAAAACTCCAACTTCCCTTGAAGGGTTCCACTACCAGTGCCCATGAGTTAAGGGGGAGAGATCACTGCACCCCCTGCTGCCACATGTCTGAGCTGAGAGATCCCCCTCTCACATTTCTGGCCAAATTGACACCTCTACAACCAAAATCCAAGCCCAGATCTGTATCCTGATAGCAAAGCCTGACTCTGGGTCTGCCAGCAGCAGAATCCCAAGTGCAAGGACACTGTGTGTTCAGACAGAGTTTTGATTTCCTGTCCCCACTGAGAGAAGGGCTCAGGAACTGAAGGAAAGAGGCATCCCAAAGGGCAGAGGAGGCCAAGGGCTCAGAGCTGCATGGGCTGGTTCTCCCTGTTCTGTAGTATCTAACCACATCTCCAAGAGCTGGAAAGAAACAAGGCATGCAGAGCAGTAACAACAAACATAAGATACCAATTAATGCATGCATGCCACTGGTAATTCTGGATTTCCCCTACTTGCTCTCATTCAGAATAAAAAAAGAAAATTAATTTCTCCTATTTTTCTCAATGTTGTAAATTCCAGCACACTTCCCTTCAACATGAGCAAAACATTTTGTTTTCTTCAGGTAAAGGTGCTTGGTATAACACCAGTGAGAAATGTCAGGGTGGTTCTAAATGTCATACAAGAGGGATGACAGTGACTATTTCACTGTGGTCTAGAAGATTAATTGAAATTGAGCCAAATGTTTAAACCTAAATGGACCATGTTTCACGTTGCCACATTGATTTTGCTGCTTCCACTGCACTGAGGTTTGTGGTATTTGCATTATAGCTGAGTCCAGCCATTTGCTGATCCAGCCAGGAATTCAGCAGATCAGCACCATGATCACAGCAGCCCCCAGCTGAGTTTTTCTTATTTCTACTCACATCTAGTTTAGGGTTGTATCACCACTACTTGGGCATGAAAAAAATTCAATTGCCTTCAAAATGCATACATTTTGACACTACCTATGCTCTAGTTCCTTCCAGATTCCTCCCATAGTTCATAAAAAATCCATATAAACCTAAACTCTGGTGAAATGGAGGCACTAATGAGCCAATGGTTTCATTAGGAAGTATTTGTGTTTAATTGGAAATGCATTCAATCATTGCCAAATCATACAAGGCAACATCATAACTGGGACTTTTCAGCTAGGGAAAAGGTGGCCAAAAAGTGGTTTGATAAAGGAATGAATAAAGTTAGGAATCAGTGAGTAGAAGGGTGAAAAAATGGTCACTCCTCACAACACAGGGACAGCAAAACACAGTGAGATCAGGACATAACCAGCAAACAGGACTGAAAAAACATTTTTGTAACAAATATCAAAATGTTGCAGAACTTACTGCCAGGGTAAGACATTAATTTCAAAAGAATTAGACAAATTCATAAAAATAGATTTGTCAGCAGCTACTAAAATGATCACATGGACCAAACCCCTTCAGCTTCTGGCTAAAGAAAGCTTAAACCTTTCAGGATTTTTGTAGTGGAGGGAACACTCTGTGCTGTGTTCCTACACACCCCTGAGCAGTGGGGTCTAACCCAGAGCAGCAAAAGACCCCAGACTGTTTATCAGCTGTGATCCATATTTATCTCAAGAGTCACAAAATCTCCCAGTGAGAATATGCCCTGCTCTGGTCACCTCCTCCCAACTTTCTGTGCCAAATATTTGGCTGTGTTTGTGCACACACAACCTCCTGGCTCCCCCTCTAGTCTTTCTCATTGTCACACAGCATCACTTTAAATTTTAATTTCTGCTTTTTTCAACAGCCAAAAAGACAAAAGTGCCTGTTTCATGACATGACAAAAATCCTGTTCCCCTTCAACCACATGCAACTGTCCATTTCCAGCTTTGTTCCCATCTATTTATCAGTAACAATTTAAGCTGCCTATTTTTATTTTTTTTATTGTACAAAGCTTTATGCTAATGCTAGGACTTAGAATCTCGCACCAAAAACGAAACCAAATCATCAAATCTATGGGATGGGATTAATTTTTAAGCAGGACACTTTTTATACACAAATACCCAGTTGGCTTATGCCGTACCTATTAAAACAGAATATTTAATTGCCCTGGCACTTCTATTGCTGTGACATTTCAGTGCAATTTTTTTTTCTAATATCTAATCTGACCCTCCCCTGGCACAATTGAAGGTCATTTCCTCTCATCTTTTCACTTGAGACATGGCAGAACAGACTGATCCCCACCTCATATAGCCTCCTTTTGCATCTCCCGATTTTTGAAATGGAAGCACAGCAAGACCCCAGATAAATCCATCCAAGCCCCCTGGACACCCAGTGTGGCTGGGTGAGATTTAAAGCCTTGCATTTTTTTTTTCATCTTTACAGCCACAGGACCCTTGTTTTCTCATGATGTCCTGCAATCAAAGCAGCAGACAACTCACAGCCACACTCCTCCCTCCCTCTGTGGCCTCCATGGAAGAAACATTTCATTTTGTTGCCCAATTCTTCCCCCAAGCACTTCAGGCTCTGCAGTAACACCAGCCCAGAGCAGACACAATCCACTTCCATGCTTATTAAGACTGGGCAAGCTGGTTTTGCTCAGCCACAGACCTTCCACTTCCTGTGGACTGTTTCTCCTCTCCTGTTTCTGTGACCATCTCGAACATGCACCAGACTGGCACCCGGGAACACCGAAGGTTCGGCTGCAGCAGCTGCCCCAGCGCCGGAGGGACTGAGAACAGAGCAACCACCCCCGACAGAGACTTTCTGATTTTGTCATCTTTCTCAAAGCGGTGTCATCTGGTATTGATCATTTTGTGTGCTGGGGGGTGCTTTGTCTGTCAAATAAACAGGTTCTTTCCACCTCTCTCCGATGAGTTTTTTCCCGAACCGGTTGTGGGGAGGGGCCGTGTGGGTTTTGCTTTCTGGAGGGGCCCTCCTTTGCAGATTCTTTAACAAATTTGCCCTAAACCATTACAACCTCCTTATTTAATACATTAAAAATCAGCACTGCAATCTGATCACATCGGGTTCATGGACTGATCATAAAGAGCAGAGAGCATAAAAATCACAAAGGAGCCAAAGACCAGCAGGTGTAGAGGGAGGAGAAAGAGCCTCCACACCAAGGACAGGAACAAAGGAGAGGAGGTGGAACCTGGAACCCTTCAGAGAGGTATTGCAAACTCAGGGCAAGGTGGGGAAATGACAGAGATGAGGGCAGAGATGAGGAGGCCCACAGTGCTAGGAAGGGATGCTCCACTGCCTGAAGCACAAACACACCAGGAGAAAGCAGTACCTGCACACAAGCCCTTTTCCTAGAGGGCTCTTTGAAAGCAATATTTAATGCAGACAAGGCTAACCTGGTCTTGTAACACAGCTAAGATGACCTTGTCTCTATGAGTCCTACCCAAACAGGACCTAAGATGAGAGTCAGGACATTTCCCAGCAAGAAACTGGAACCTAAAAACTTAAATCCATATCTAGACTTTTGCAAAAACACCTGCACAGAAACTGTGTTTAACCAACCAACATCTTTTAATGCTGAGTGTCTCCAGAGCCCAGGTTTAGATTCTTTAAGCAAAAGTGACCTCCTTTCCAGAAACACAGCACCAACAACTGCTAATTCCAGTCTAAGTCAAGCTGCTCAGCACTTCTGGAAAAATACCTGTGCCCTTTTAGATCCCAGAGCCTGGACTGAGACGTTTCAGGAAGTCAATTAGAATTAAATGATCACCCCAAGGCCCTGCTCAATGAGGAAGGAAAAATCACAGTGGGAAGTCAGGAGTTCCCAGCTCCAACCCTGAACATCCTTCAGTCACACCCCAGAAGGCAGAAGAGTCTGTGGGAAGAAAGGGAAGTGTGGAGATTTATGACAAGAAGTTGATCTCCAAGCCAAGGGAAGACAAGGAACTGTGTGGCTGGGCACTGCTTCTACATGCAAGGAGATCAGTGGATGTGTCTATTCCAGCAAATGTGGGGTTAATTAATATAATCCATACCCCCTTCAACTCTGGTTTAATGAAACAGAGGGTTACATGGCAGTCTGCTCCCTAGCACAACAGAATGAAACAGAACATTCACACCAAAGCCAGAGACTTGCTGAGGTATTTCCCTCATCACTGCAGACTCCATCAGATACAAAAATCTGATGTGCAGAAAAGGGGAGGAAAGACTGACAGAAAAGAAGGGGAGGAAAATGAAGCAGTGTAAAGGAACACAAGGATGGGGCTGCTCCACCACAGGCAAGTGGTGAAGGAGAGCCTGCAGTCTGCTGTGTGCAGAACAGGCTGAGCCCCGGGGGTGGATTATGACTTGCATAAATATCCATGACTTATCCAAATGAATGGAGTGGCCTGTGCAGCTGAGCCATCATCCCAGCTCCCTGTAATTAGCATGGGAACCTATTAATTTTTCCACATTACTGGGAAAAGAGATGAATACAGGTGCCTCCAACTAAGAGGCAAATTCCTGTAAAGTACAGCATATTTTCTGAGTTTTCTCACCTCCAGGTGAGATACCTTCTAAGGTGTCAGAGTTCTGATTTTTCCTGCCAGTTTTGGACCCGTTCAAAGGTCCAATGGGAATGGGAATGGGATGCAGCTCAGAGGTAGAGCCTATCCTGGGCCTTCCTTCTTCCAGGAGCACTGAAGCCAAGACTGAGAGCAGAGTCTGTTCCTACACAGCTCTGGCTCTAAGCTAGACTCAAACAGTTGTGCTGCTACTGACCAGCAGACTACTGATGAATTCTGATGATATTCCCCCAGAATACTGGCTGCTAAGAGCAGCCTCATGGAGGACTCTGCTGCTGAGCCTCTGACAAACATCTCTGAGTGAATGCAATGCATCCTTGCAGGCATCTCCACAACACTGGGGAAATCTTGGGGGGAAATTCTGGGCAGAGGTAAAGGGTAGAAAGTGCTTCACTGGGAAAAGCTCTGCCAAGGAATTCCCTGACAGAATTTGGTGGGTTTAAGAGCAGACCGGAGAGCACAGCTGCTTTTCATGAAAAGGACTGTCTGTGAATGAGGCATGGGTTTGACAGCACCACAGGAGCAGACCCGGGGTCTAACAGGGTCTGAGGTTTGTCCCACATCCTCCCCACAGCTCAGGGTTCTGTAACCACACCCAGGAGAGCTCCTACCGGGAATTCTGACGAGATTCACTCACAGCAGGGAGAGGAGGCCAGCAGGAAAGGAAGGAATCGGGGGGGAAGGGTGTGACAGGGCGTGACAGCTCGTTAAAGCAAGCAGCGTAATTGGGCTCCTCTGCAGACTGAGTGGGCTGAGCCCTGAGGGGCCGATTGTATCTCGCACACAATTCCCATACCTTGCTAAAACCTGGAGGATGCAAAGCGATGGATTTGTGTCCCTGCTCTAGAAAACAGGTGACACAGGCACAAAAGGCTGGGAGATACCATCAAACCCGGTGGCTTTCACCTGCAGGCTTCCAGCCCAGAGTTTCCTATTCCACACATACACATCCCAATGTGTCCTAGCAAAGACAAAGGCTGGAATAAAAGGATCAGAAGTCACAACTGCAATGTGAATAGTAAGTTGGATGGGGATTTTGTTTGTAAGACTCTGGGATCATCACAGAAACTGGGTAGGCAGACAGTGAAATCTCTTTTTCATTTCTCCTGACAACAATCTCTGCTGACCTGGAAACACATCATCAAACAGAATCCCTAAATAAAGAAGAGAGATAGGGTTTTTTACCTCCTAGATACAAGATTCTTTAGTTGTGAAGAAAATTATTTATCAGACCTCAGCTCCTTGCTTCCCTCAGTTCTTAGTTCTCCTCTGAGCAGCTCTGGAGTGGTGACATTTATTTGGCATGTCATTTCCCTCTGAAGCTCAGCCTGGCACAAGCTCCCTTTGCATTAAGTGCTACACAATATAATTCAGCACAAGCAACTTGCTCCTGCAGGAAACCCTTGCCATTTGTTCACCCTTGACTGATATTTGCCAGGTAATTTCTCTACACCATCCTCCATCTATTCAATGTGTATTAGCTGCCCTTCAGAAGAAATTACTGTCTTCAATTTGAGCTGCTTTAATTGAAAAAAAATTAATAGATTTCATGATATTTCTGTGGCCCTGAATACAAAAGATAAGGTTACAGAGTGGGATTTTCTGTGGGGTTATCTCTAAGGCTCCAAAGCTCAGCATCTGAGTAGCTTATTCCATCTCTGTGCCATTGATTCTGTGCTTCCTGACTTTTGTCTACCTGCAATAATCTCTTGACAGCAGAACTGGAAACAATTTCTTGTCACTACTTAACAATTCTGTCTTAAGGCAGGCACTGGAACTCAGCATAAGGTGAATTTTATGAATAAAATGAATAAAATCCCCTCCTGTAATAGTTTTCCTAGATGTGTCCACCCCCGCCTGCTTTTCTATCAAAAAGCAAAGTTCCCAAGTGATTTATCTTTTGCTTTTCAAGCAAAAAGTTTGATACATTTTTTCCAGTTGTCAAAAAAAAAAAAAAAGAATAATTGTCAAGCAACTGTTCCTATTTAAGTATAAGAGCAGCAGAAACTGGCTGTGTGATGCTCTGGTTAGCATCCTTGTTATTCCCTCAGGATTCTTAGATGGTCTCTGAACATCTGGATCACAAGAACACACCAAAACCATTATTTTCCAGCAAAAAACCTCTCTTGCAATTGAGAGTTCCTATCATCTACTTCTGAGAGAGACAGACGCCCACTCACACACTTACTGAGACTTATACAGAAATAAAATTAATTGGCACAAGGAAAGGGAACTCATCCAAAGACACTGCCCAACTTTCCCCTTTCCTGCAAAGCACAACTGCTGGTGCTACTTACAGTTCATGATATTATTGCTGTTAATTCATTAAGGCAGAGATGTGATCATCCAGAGTAAAAATGCTGCAAATAAATACAGGTTCAAGCTAATAACCATGTCAAATAAAAGAATAAATATTTCCCCATCCAGATTGCTCCCTTGACATCCAACTTATCTGATTTATTGGGGACAGGAAGTACAACTGGTGGGGCAGTGTGGGAGGTCTGCCATTTCCACACTTGGCAAAATCCAGGGTTTTCACAAAGCACAACGTGTCCTGTCTTGCCTGCTCCAACTTGTTCCAGGGAATTTGGGAGAACTTGGAATATATAACAGGCCTAAAGAGGTCTTTTGCTGACAGCAGATGGGCTTGGGGTTCAAAATTTATCCCAACATTTCAAGAATGTCCTTTCCCATTAAAGAATACTTTGAGGAAGAAGTTGCCTGCATCCCTGCCTGTGGAAGGAGGCGCACAATGCTTCAGTGGGATTAGGCTGTAACAAGGACTCTCTGCTACAAGGACAATCCTAATTGCATGTCTGATACTTGTCGCACTGTGCTCCTGTCTCACACCTCACACAGGAAGAGGAGTTTCTGACCAGAGAATCACACCAGGGTGAACATCCCAGTGTTCAGAGGCAGATCCCTCCCAGCCACATCTCACACAGGGGACAGCTACAAACACTGGGAGACAAATGCTTGTGTCCCCTGCTGCCAGGCACTGGCTGCTCTCCTCCTGCCCCAAATACAAACCCCCACCCCTGCCCATGCCAGGGCTTTGCTCCTGCAGCCCCATGTGGGTCACCCATGGTGGTGTCTCTGCCATCAACCAGGTGCTGAAAATCTTTAAGGCTCCTTCTAAGCCAAACCATTCTGTGGCTTTATCATTTGATTCAACTCAAAACTAACACTGTGAAAGATAAAAAAAACTCCCAACTGGATGAACTCCTTTCTCCATAACTTCATGAACAATTGTGCCCAGGGCTGGGCCATGCCTCTGATGGTGGTAAGGACTCACTGCTCAGCAGAAATGCTTTAGAGCAGACCCAAGAGCATCCCTGCTCTGAAATGGACACTTCTTGATCCAAGGAGAGAGGCTTGCAAGCAGAACCAGCTTGTGCAAACCCATTTGACCCCCAACAACTCCTGAGCCACCCTAGGAGCTGCTGTCTTTATTACAAGGGCTCACATGCACCATCAGGTCCCAGGAGCCAAGCAAGCTATCACTCCTCAGCTGAGCCTTAGCAGTGAGATACTTTAATGTGCACATTTTGCCTGTGGCATACACAAGGTAAAACCTTTCATGTTTGCCACCTCACCTGCATAATCACACTTGCAGCCTCTGCCCTCACTCATTTTACTGAGTAAGCTCTCCCCCCAGCTGCCCTCTTCTCCCTCAGTTTATCCTGGAAATTTATATTGCAGTATCCAAATAAATCTTGATGAGACAGTTCTTTAAGGTTGTTTTCTAATTATAAAGCTAATTTGGAAAAAAAAAAAACAACCATGAGCAAAAACAACCTCAGAGGAGCACACACATTTTATTTACAGCATGATGCATCCCAGGAAATCTCCACTGGAAACTACACAGAGCCGAATTTGTAAAAGTAACAAAACACATCAAATGAACACATCAGTCACTGAAATGAGAGCTAAACCCCACAGACATAAAAACAAACCAGTTACTTACAGTTTTGCTGTGGCTCTGGAGGGAATTTGAGACGGATAATGGCCAAGATTATGAAAACAACCACAGGCCAGGAAATTAAAACAAACGACCATACCTATAAAAGAGCAATGAAAATAAATCGGTTACATTTGTGGCATTGATGTCACCCAGAGCCTGTCTGGAATGTACAAGCAGGGCCCTAAGTGAGTTATGAGGTGCATTGTAAATCACACCTGTCCTGGCATGCATACAATTAAAATCCAAGCATTATCTATTCAGGAAGAAAAACTAGCAGAGATTTTAAGAGCAAATAACAAGGCTGAGAGCAGCACAAGGTTTCAGTTTGGCTGGTAATTATGGGGGACTGTGTTTACCCAGCTTTGAGACTCTGCTATGTCACAGTAAAGGCATGCTGGGAAGCACCAACAGAAGATAAAGCAGCTGCAGTGTCAAAGCTTGGTTTCACTTTCAGTGAAATGATGGATAAATAGGACTTCGATTGACCTACACCCCAAAAGAAAAGTGTTTGACAAGCCTACAGCAGTTTTCCCAAAAAAATGTAGCTGTTTTTCACAAGCAGTGGATCCTCATGGTAGAGCAGGAAGGAAGGATTTGCGCAGTGGTCATTCACAAGATGTGGAGCTCAAGCACGGCAGAGGAAGGGGTTTATGGAGTTGTGCAACCTGCCTACAGAACACACATCTTCAAGAACAAATCCCTTATAAGAACTTCTGACCCCAGCAGCCCAAATCCCTGGCACCTTTCCATCTCCAGACTGTAGCAGCCCATACACATGAGCTGAGATGATTCCCAAAATGGTTTTGGTTAAAGGAACCTTAAAGCTGATACAGTCCCACTCTGCCATGGGCAGGGACACCTTCCACTATCCCAGGGTGCCCCAAACCCATCCAACCTGGCACTGGGCACTGCCAGGGATCCAGGGGCAGCCACAGCTTCTCTGTGCCAGGGCCTCCCCACCCTCACAGGGAAGACTTTCTTCCATATATCTAACTTAAAGTGGAAGAGAAATAATGTAATATTGCCCTAATGTACATGAACATGTATAGCACTCTTGCCTCTGACATCAGGGTTGCCCCTTTCAATGGACAAGAATTAAGAAAGCACTACAATTAATCATTAAATATAGTAAACCAATCTAGGGAGGATGTCCAAAATCTAAAATACAAGCCTAGGAGTTTTGTGAGCTAGGAAATTGTAATTATTCAAATAATCCCTTGCTTTTGCACTAGGGGAGAGCTGGCTCCCATGCTTACTATATTAAGAGTTTCCCTTTTATCAGTAGTTACACTGAAACTCCTCTGTGCTACAAAATTGCTGTTCTATCTTCATGCCCATTTTTGCAACTGCAAAGATGTCTTTCTTCAAAATAATCCCATTTTTCATCGTTGTGTTGCTACTTTTTTTTTAAGATCAGTACATCTTACCCAAAGCTGTTTTTCCAAAGTAATTCCAAGCCCATAACTGTGTTTTCATTTCCTGTAACACTCACTGGAACATAAAGCCAAACAGACAGACAGACAAATCCTGGAGAACAATTCAGCTCAAAGATGGTTGTTCTACAGCAACTCCATCCCTATGGTCCCTGATGGGGTGACTCAGGCTTGAAAGTAGCAGCAAATTCATGCCCCAAAATAGGTAAGTGACAGACATCAAACCACAAGGCACCTCCCCACACACCCCTTTAGAAGTGCTCCTATAATTTTAGCATTCAGCCACATTTTAGCTCAGACAGACAATGCCCTTCCTGCTTTTGATGTATACACTGCCAAACTGTAACAAGATCCATCACTGGCACTGACATATTTTAGTAATTTTTTTATATCAGATGCTTTCCCTATAATCAGTCCCCAAACATGCAGTTGAGCTGTGATTAATTCTCATGCAAATGGTATTATTAATGTGTCCTCCTTGTTTAGCACCACACAGGCTAAAGTAAAATTATGGGGTAACAGCACAGAAACTGATATTAGTCAGAAGCTGCCTAAAGGGAGGGCTGGACATCTGTCACATTCCTGGGACAATAAATGAATACTGATTGCTCCTACTCAGGAAAATCATTGTCCCTCCCCATTTTGAGCTTACACTCCCCACTTTCCAGACATGTCTTCTCTCAGTATCTCTGTCCTGTGACTTAATTGGATTTAATAGTAGCTGGGCACATCAGTTGCAACACCACAGCATTCCCACTGTCCCAGGCATTTCTAATAAACAAAAACAAGACAACCACCCTGGCCAAACTGCAGGTGGAACAGGTTGACTCCAATGGAACCACAACCAGCCTCAATCTGGCTTTTGGGACATTAACAACTGTGATGTAGATTGCATAATTTCTTAGTTGCTGGATTATTTCACTGCTAAAAGTTGATTTAATCTCTCAGAGCTTACTTAGGATCTGTGGTTGAGTGCACATTTTCTCTCCCCTTCCTGCCTCTGTTGAAATAATGAAGTGCAAGACACAAGAGGCACCAATATCTCCAGCTCCCTTTGGCACTCAGGCCCAACTTTGCTCCCTAAAAGATCTGAGTTTACCTCCTCACACCCTCCTCAGCCTGAGCAAGCTCCCTAATTTGGAGCAAGAGAGGGAAATTAAGGAGGGTTGCAAGGCACGCCTGCCATAAAACAGTCAGCAGTGGCCAGATTTTATTTTAATTGACATTTCAGTTCTACAGAGTTGATATTTCAACTCCCCAGGAAACCAGAATTGCAGCAAGCCAGACTATGGTCAGAAGCACAGGTAGGGTTTAGGTGGCATTTACTCTAAAAGAGACCCAAGCCTTCTGCTTTTAACGAGGCTGTTACAATTTCTCTCGAGAAATTAGAGATAATTTATGGGGATTCTTCTGCATCTCAGGAAAAGTGTATTGTGCAGCAGTGAAGAAGGCTCTGAGGCACACAGCATTGCCACAGGAGTCAGAGGCACCCAGCACCTCTCTGAATCAGGCTCCACAACCAGGAGATAGGGCAGGGTGAGCTGGAACAGACCTTGCACACAGTCATACAAGGCCTTTCACTTCGCCCTCACATCACACCCTCCATGGACATTTCTCTTTGGCCAGCACTTCCTGTGCCTGCCAAGGTTTCCATTCCACCAGGGCAAGTTCAAACCCCACCACGCTTGGGTTTCTGGAGCACAGGTTATAGTGCAGCTCCCTGAACTGCCCAGGCTTCTGCTGAAAATACCACACACCAAAACTGGACTGGGACAACACTACCCTGCCTGGTCATGCAATGCCTCCCACAGGAATGTTTGCTCCCTGATGCTGCTGCAGCTCAGATCCCCCTCTGGACATTGCTGGCAATGGTTTATCTTTCAGACACAAAGATTATTGGGCTGTTTGATTTGCAGCACACTGGACTGCACTAGAAACCTGTCCTACCTGCATCCCTCTTGGATAACAAAAGTATCATCTGAGCTACTTTTTTGTTATCCATCCTTTACAAATGGCTCTGTGGAAGGGCAGCCCCATCACCCCCAGATCCCAGGGGCTCCTCAGAGGCTGTGCAGCAGGCACAGGGTCACTCACATGGCAACAGGTACAGAACCACAGCCCTAACTCAGGTCAGCCCACGAGTCTGTACGTGGTTTTGTTTGCACAGACATTGTCCTGAAGGAACAAGAGAGGCATCCATGGTACTCAGTCTGGACTCCTGACTTCACATAAGATCCAGCTTCACTTCCTGACTTCACACAAGACCCATCTTCACTTCTGTGCCATTCCCTTCCTTCCTTCTGCTTCTACCACCGCTCTCCCATTCTACCAGCCCAAGCTCCCTCTCTGCAGTGCCCCCCTGCTCCTCAGCTCCTGGTGTTTGCAGGCTCTCCCTCCTGCACTCTTCTGTTCCCACACTCACCAGCTGCCTCTTGACACTGAGCCAGTTCTTCCAGAGCAGGATCCTGAGGTGCTGGGAGAGCGCAGCCATGCTTGGCTCACCCGACCGAGAGCGAGGGGGCTGGGGGTTCCTCCTCCCCACGCTTAGGAGGCAAAAGTGGAGGCTCTAACCCAAAAGGGCACCCAGTGTCCAAAATCCAGGCCTCTGCCTCTTCCCCACAGCATAGCTCTGAAGCAGCTACTCCATCCACTTGTGGCTGCTGTATTCCCAGGAACTGTGGCTCTTGTCCTCACAGCAATAGCTCCTAGCAAATTCAACAGGTTCTTCCTCTCCGGGCGGGCGGGCAGATGCAGCAGCCTGCCTCCACTTGTGTTAATTACAATATCCAGCCTCTCCTGGATGCTCCCTGTCCAAGCCCTCCCAGATAAAATGGATAGCATTCCAAAAAGATGCTTCTGCTTAAACAAAAGGTGATGCATGCCTCCTCCTCCTCCTCCCCATGATGAAACTCCCTGTCTGCCCACACACCGCTTCTGCTGGAGAGGTGTCATCAGCAGCAGCAGAGTTAGGCCACTTGCCAGGCCAGTCTGACTTCCCTGAGTTCACAGGGAATGCCTGGGGAGAAAGCATCCCCAGCCACAGCCTGCATCTCAGGGACTGATCCAACTGCTTGGCTTCCTGCATCCTCCCTTTCCTCCAGGAAACCGAGTGCTGGGGCTCTCACTGGCTGGTTTCCATGAAACACACCAAGTCCCCTGAGAATGGGTCAGATTTTACAAGATTTCAGAGCATTAGTGTGGCTTAAATACTCATTATTCAACTAATCATTGAATTTCCCAAGCTAGTGGTACCTAAAAAGAACAGCCAAAGATGAGAGGAAAGAGAAGAGACAGGTACAGTGGAAAGCAATGACAGCACAGGGAACTGCTCATTGCACAACAGGAGCAGCATAAATCTGAAATGTGGATTTGTCTGATGGGCTCTGCTCAGCTGGAAGAGCTCTGGTCCCCCTTGGGTGTCTGCTAACACTGGGACCATCCTTGAAGCACTTGGCAAACAATGTTCTCAGCATATCCACAAAATCACATATCCACATCTCACTGTTCTCTGCATATTCCACAAGACATCCAAAAACATTCCTGTGCATGGCATTTCTTTCAGCCACAAACTAACTTCAGGCCTCAAAAATGAAAACCATCTTGAGGGAGTCCTTGCCAAACTCCACCTAGGGACCAGAGTGGAGGTGGCAGCAGAGGAGTTTTGATCCAAGGACTGCTGAAAGCACTGAGAGGGAGAATGTGGTACTTGGTGAAGGGAAACATCTTCTCTGGATTGGTGAGGAAGCACTGCAAAGGTGGAATGGCAACAGACCCAGAACAGTCCCTGCCCCACATACCTCCAGCCTAAATAGACTGGACATTCCAGCAATGGGAGTGAAGCTGGAGCTAAAATTAACCTAAAAGGCTTCCCTGATATGGTTTTAATAGCAATGGGAAGAAACCTAAATGTCTAACCTTCCAGCTCTACATTCCCTTTTGATTTCTCTACCAAATATCCTTAGGAGGGAGAGGGATCCCATTAGGGTCTGGGAGTTTGAGAACAAGCACTGCTCCTTGGGACACTCTTTTAGTTCAGCTCCACATAGGAAGCACAGCTGGATTCACTGCATTTGGTCCAAACAGGATTTGCAAACTTCATTCACTTCCTCTCTGGGGCTGAAAAAAGAAATCCAAATATAGATAATTCTGCTCTGAGGGGGTAAGAGAGAAGAAATTTATAATTTCACCATTCACTGCCTTGCCAAGGTCTTCTAAGGCAAGTGTCTGATTGCTTCTTTTTGGTATTCAGTCAAACAACTGTTTCAAAAGAGCACTATGATTTGGATAATAATTTTCCCAAGCAAATGCACATCCTTACTTCCTTTGTGAACTGAGTCAACAAATATTCCCCTTGGGAAGTACCCAAAGGATCATTTGTTCAAGATCATCACTGTAAAATCAGAATAACTCAATGTCAGTTGGCTCTCAGAGCACCTGGATTCATCTCCCCAAACACCACAGCATTCCCATTCCAGAAGACAGGATGAGGACTTTATTAAACCATTATAATCTTCTGCTTTTTAATTCCTGTACTTAATTCCTGCAGATGGCACAAGAGGCTGGGGACAAAGTGACCAGAGCAGGAACATGTCCCAGTGTGCCAATGTGCAAATAGCCAGAGGGGGAAAGGAGGGAAAGGCCAAATTCTTCCCTCTCCTAATACATCCTCAGCTGGTTTATTCCTCTGGTTGAACAACCAGGGCTCTTCTGGGCTGAAGGGCAAACCCACTGAGGGGTGCTTCAGATCACTGAGAAGAAAAGCAGCATCTGTTTCTGTGCCCACAGAGCTGAGAAAGCTCTCAGGGGAGCTCTGAAATCTGATTTTTATCCAATGCAAATGATTAGAGCCATGATTCATCCCCTGTACTGCAGCTCTCATCACTCTGCAGGGGCTGCAGCCTCCAGGGCAGGAAGAATCACCCCACAAAGGCAGAACTCACCAGCAGACCTTTCCCTGGGATGCTTTTTCAAATAGAGGAGTTTTTATTTCAGCAGCATTTGTGCTTCCCAAGAGTGCCCAGTTACCTCTATGAGAAATGAAAAGTGAGGCAAGTGATGCAAGACAGAATAAAGCCCATGAGGGAATGATCTGCCAGATGCTGGAAACATTCTTGCATCATGAGGAAACATGTCCTTACCTATCCAACGTGCCAGGGCTGGCTGCTGAGAGTGCCACAAGCAGCAGCAAGGCAGGGATCCATCAACAGAGCCAAGTGCTGTGGAGGAGCTGCTGCACAGGGTCACTCAGGGGCTGCTGGGGCTCTCTCCAGCCCTAACACAGTGGGGGAATGAGAAAAATGGCCACATTTATAGCTCAAATTTCACTGGTTTCTTGGCCAAAATGACAGCTCCACACAGCAGCAGCACAAAAGGCAGCAGTCTGCTCATGAACACTCCTGCCTTGGCTGTGAAATACAAGGGGATCAAACCTGATAGTGCAGGCTTGATCTCCTTTAATTTACCCCCCTGAAGTCAGTGCCAGTCTCTCTCTCTGGGATGTGGTTCTGAGGTGAACACAGTGGTGGCTGCATAGATGCTTGGATTTTGAGGTCTTTTCCAACCTCACCAATTCTATGATTCTAATATCACATGCCCTTGCAGCACACCAAGGAAGGTAACATTTAAAAGTCTATAACCAATTTAAAGGCCTGACTCCCTCACAGGTGGAGCAGCAGCTGCCTGAGGATTTGCCAGGATTAGGCAACACAGTGCACAGCACTGGATGATGCTGCAGTGGTGTAAGACAAACCGAAACACCACTTGAGAAAAGGTTTAAAAAGGCTTTGGTTGAGCAGCCCAGGAGAGGCTGCACACACTTCCTGGGAATTGCTCCTAGTTCCTTCCAATGGCATGGCAGGAGCCTGGAAATGCAAATTCCAACACATTTCCTGGGTGCCCAAATTCAGGCACAAGACATGGTTTTGAGAGAGATGCTCACCCAGCATTTTTAAAAAACATTCAGAACAGTCCAAAAACTAAAATGGGTAGCACTATTTATAGTCCTCATGAAACTGCAGGTGATATGGCACCACTACAGTACCACTCTGGCACCAAACACATTTCCACTATTTATTGGTGATTTCTTCCCCCCTATTAAAATGTATTTGCAAAGCAGCCCCTCCTGGAAGCACTTTTCCCTCAAATGGTTTGTCACTGTCATCAATACAAGGATTATCTCACACAGGGCCTGCTCCAAAGAGGTCAAGGAGAACTGAGCAGCTGATTTTTGGCTCACAGTTCTTGGATATTAACTCCTTGTTCCTGCAAGGCAGCCTTGTTTGCAGGAACAAGCCCCCAGACCAAGCAGAGCTTGGAGATACTCTGATAGCAGAGCAGATAAGCACAAAAATAAATTTTATTTTAGCCTAAGTCCAAGCTTCCTGCAAATGAATTAGAGGCATGACAAGCTGAAACATTTGGGAGAGGATTTGCAGAAGTTGGGGTTTTTCCTCTTATGTCAACAATGCTCTGCTGGAGCAGATTTAGGAAAAGGCAAGGAAATGCAACTTTTGGGTTTAAAGCCATGGTGCCCTGTTCCCAGCCAGTCTTTCACCCTACTCCTTTGCTCCCAAGGTCACCTTCAGCCACATGTGATCCTAGCAAACCTACAGGTGCATGAATCATTTCCCACCACACCCAGCACTGAGGGCTGGATTTGTGAGGCTCCCACACACACACTCTTACCTTACCACAGGGCTGCTTGCAGGCTCCACACTGCCCCTTTTCCAGTGGTCACAGACTCCTGTGATCCCATCAACATGCAGCCCTGGATCAGGATCAGAAGTTACTCTGCAAAGACTTGTGGGCACAAAATGAGCAGTGAAAGGCAGCAGCTGCTGGGAGCTCCTGGCAGGCACCAAGAACCCCAGCTTAGTCTCTCCCTGGTACAGCAATAGAGCCACCCCCACTCTGTTCCTGCTCAGCAATGCACAGATCTTCAGAGTATGCAATGAAGCCACTAACTTGGGGTTTTAATGAATAAGGCCCCACCCATAACTGTGTGAGCACAACAAAGCCTTATTTTTGGGGGCCCCACTCCCAGTCTACACAAACCTGCTGAATCCCAAGGCTGGAGTAAGTGGGTGATATGGGAGTTTCATTAGGATGTCCTTGAACCCTTCCTTCAGATCTTTACCAATGTTAAACCCAGATGTGATGCCAGTGCCCAAATCCTGACATTTCTCATTTATCATTCTTGGTGCTTTCAGCTGGTTTCCAATCTGCCAGCAATGCTCCTGTCCCACCACGTGGGCCTGGACAGCTGACAGATGCACTAATTAGGGATCACACTATTCATGGCAAGGCTGATAACAAGGTCAAAGCAAGGTCACTGGGAAAAATAGATTTGACTTTTTAAAGAACAATTGGTATTTCCAAGGCTGGGCACAAGTTGTGCTTTCCAAGCCAAAGTGTCAGCAAAGCTGCCCCAAAAAAACTCCAATGAAACAGCTTCCAAGTTAAGAGGCCTAGGAACAGACTGTAAAGATAAGGAAATAGAGGCAGGATGTGTCTGGGACAACAGCTGGATCATGGGTGGGCTGTTCTGTATGCAATGGAACCATATTTCATGAAAGATTAAAATAGTAACAAATTAAAAATTAACTACATTTGCACATCAAAGGAAGTTAAATCCTCAGTCATGTGGATTTAGTAAAGGCTTTTTTCTACATTCCATAATGCAGTTTTTTGACCAATATATACATAATTATACAAAACACAGGAAAGACCATAATTTTTATTATGTTATAGGATAATAAAACACCTACTTGAAGGTTTACTCAGATTTAGCAACTGAGTTGTGAGCAGTATTTATTCCCCCTATAGCTGGAGTGCACTCACACATGCTCCTTCCCATGTGGACTCTCTAAAACAAGCACAGGGTTTCCAGCCCAGGCACTTCCCATGTTCTTTCTCTACTACCTGGCTGCACATTTCAGTGGAGAACCTACAGATCATTTCTGTGGGATTTATCCACCAACAGCCTTGGAAGCCATGGGGAAAGGCTGACAGACAACCCCAAAAGTTCAATATCTAGAAGCAAACAGCAATCTGAGAGCAAACTCTAAGGACATGCAGCCACCACACTCCTGCTTAATAGGTTTCTAGGGTGACTATCCATCACCAAGTCACCTGGGTGTTGTTACAAAATCAGCTAATTAAAACCCCACCCTGGGATCTAAACGAGCATAGGGAGTGCTGATGAGTAATGACAAGTTACACAAGGCCTGTCAGCCTCCTGGAGCTGGGAACTTGCTTGCTGTAGAGAAAAATAGGTGTTGTAATAATCCCTCACCAGCACCACAGTGATGGGCTTGCTTACCTACAGAATGTTTCTGAGAGCTCCTTCACTCCTAGCAAAGGAAAGGTTAAAGATCATTGAGAAAAGGCAGCTGTCCCAAAAAGGGGTTTGATTCTCTCACTCCCAGGGTGGACATGGGCAAGAAAGGAAGGTGGCTCTGCAATCAGCCTGGGAGAGAGTGCTCACACCCCTCCTTTCCCTAATGACTGTAGCAGCAGGCACCTTCCTGGCAGGAATCAGCCAGGTCCTTCAGGAAGTGCAGGGCACAGAGAAGGGCTCATTAGAAGGCATGCCCTGAGCTTGTGGCCTGCATGTCCAAGCCCGTGTGTGCCTGAGCACAGGGCGCCCAGGCTGATCCCTGGAGAGCTGGGAGAGGTGTGGGACACGTGCTGGGAGAGGCAGCACCTTGGGAGGGGCTGGAGGACGTGCTGCCACCCAGCTAGGCCTCACCTGCACACCCTGAGTTTGCATTCCCCTCTCCCTGCTCACTGGGGCTCCCATGATGTGTCCTTACCTTGGGAGGTGTCCTAGGAGACGCCCAAGCAGGCAGACCCCACTCTAGATTTACACCTCAGAGAGCTGACTCATGCTGTAGTTTCACTTTTCAAACAGAAATGAAATCTTGAGTTGATACTGACACTTTGCTGTCACATGGAAGTTATCCTGGGCATGGAACAGAGAAAGAGGAGACATCAAACTCCAGTAGTGCTGGATGGATTTGCACAGCCAGTCCAGCAGCTTCTGGATAGCCATAGATGGTCAATCACACCCAAACCAAGCCATGGTTGGTGGGCACAGAGTGATGCACCCTGCAGGACCTCCTCAGCAGGGCAGACAGGTCCTGTTGTGCTGGTCCCACTCCGTGTGCACTGGAAAGCTGAAAGGCCACTTGTCCACAGCCACAACACCAGGACCTCTGCCTGCCTGGCAGGCCTGGCAGATCCCTCTGACTCTTAGCAAGGTTCTTTGGTCACTGTATTCTGGGCTCCTTGGTCTGCAGCCCAAAATATCCCAAACATCTTCCTGGGCTTTGCAGCTTCTGGCCAGAATTCCCCTCACTGCCAACCTGCATGTCTGAAAATCAATTCCCAGAATTCCGCTCACTGCCAACCTGATGTTGAAAATCTCCAAAAAGAGACATTATTTGTAACATTTTGGTTTCCTTTTCTTGCCCCTCAAAAACTTCTGTCCAAAAAAACTTTTACATTATAAAAACCCCTTATAAAATACCCCTCAAACCCATGCCAAAGGATGAGTGTCCTGTTGGATGCCATTACAATACCACAATCAGAAATGTAAGCAGCAGGATGAGTGATAAGACAGCACAGGACAGACACTGTGCCTGTGGGAAGTTGAACACCTTTGGGCAAGAAGTTACTGTCTGTTTTCAAAGGGCCCCAAAGAGCTTTATTATTTATTTTGAGAGCTTTATTATTTAGAGTCCAAAGGTCTGCCCATTTTCTCCAGCTTGTTTCAACAAAGATCAAAGGAAGACTCACCACTGTCTTCCTCTGCATTGCCAGAAGGTTGTGGCAACAGCAGTAATTGAGGCTCTTTACAGCCAAAATGTTTCTAAAAAACCTTTTCTAATTATTTAATAATGAGACACTTGATGATGCACTGGAAGCAACATTCATTGCCTCCAAGAACACAGAAGCAGCATCAGATGTGTGCTGAGGAAACACTGCCATGGAAGAGGGTGCCCTCTGTAGACACTAATCCATGTAAACCCCTGGGAAGGAGCTGATTCCTGTTTTTCCAAAACTAATTCCAAGACCCAATGTGATAGATGTATGCCTGTATCTCACTAGAAATGGCTGAGTATTGAAGATGGAGGGAGAGACCCAACTTCCTTGTTCAGTGTCTGACTCCGTTTATTGACTCAATCAATCACTTTTTATAACTGTGTTAAGTTCATGCATATTGCAAACCCGAGCTCACAATAGGTCAGAGATAACACACCAACCCCTCCTTATGTTTCCAATACCAAGATTTGGGTTCTCAAAATTATTTTTGCTTTCCCAAAACAGCCAAAGATAGAATATCTACTTGTTATGAGAAAGCTGCCTGAGAACTCTGGTATGCAAGGTTCTCAAGGCCTTCATGTTTGTCACTTTTACTTGTAATTAAAAACAACCTGAGAACTTCTACTGTTTACAGAAACAGGCTGTGAGAACCTGTTCCCCACAGCTGCCTTCCAAGCCATTTCTGAAAAAATCTCCAACAGCTGAGCAAGGCTCAGTTCTGCCATCCTGACAACTGAAAGACAACACTAAGGACTGCTGATGGGATTGGCAAATGGGATTGTGTATTTACCTGGGATATAAGCTCTTCCTAGAAGCTAAACCAGAGGATAAATGTGGATGTAATATCCACATCAGGCAGGTGACACAGCAAGGCATGGACCTCCTCACCAGTTCAGGCTGTTTGGCTTGAGTGAAGAGACCTGAGGTGCACAAATAACATAACATGTAATAGCAGAAATCAGCAAACAGGTGATTGTCTCCTTTTGGAAACATTTTTCCTCTCAGCCCATGAATGGAAAATTGGGGATTCCATGATAGCTAGACATGGTCTTCATTTGACTAATCCAGCTGTTGTAGAATCAACAATTTATCTCCTGCATTTACATGAGGAAAATTAGACACAATAATTTGGAACAAGGGTGGGCTAGCAATGGTACAAAATACTGCAAAAAGCAATTCTGTGCTGCAGGACAATTTTCAGATTGCTTTGGGCACAAAGGCTGCCCAGGAGTTCATCATTTGGAGACAGGCAGGAGCCTTGGGGCCCCACCAATGTAAAACACTGGGTTCCTACACCACTGGTATTTATGGACTCTCCCCCAGTCCCATATGTTAATGCCACTTGGATACAACTGGATATTTTGTGACAGTGAAATTATCTTAAATTCTACAGGAAACTTGATGAAAACCATAATTTAAAACATCCTTATCAAACATTGGTTAAACAGTGGGTTTGGGAAGGGAGAGAGATTTTGGAAAAACCCTCTCCTGCATGTAAGGACATGGAGTAACTCCCATACACACACACATAGCTACACACTGTGGTGTGAGAGCACAGGGAGTTTCAGCATCATCTTGCCTTGAGTCTTGAAGAATTTCTATGTTTGCTTTGATTCTTAAAGGCATACAGGGCTGTGGCTGCAATGCTTGGAGTTGACTATGAGCTGAGCTGGAATGATGTGTCAGCTAACCACAGACACATTTCCACATTTCCTCACTTTTCCTTGCAGTATGAGCAGGGCAAACTCAAATCTGCCTGCAAAATCCCTAGTAGAAACCATCCTAAAACAGCCCTTACATAACCCAAAATTTCAATAACCCACTTCTACAACCATTTATACACATGCTTATCTCCACAGACAACTGAGAAGTGGAACAGCTCCCCACAAAGAGGAAGAAAAGCCTGTGGAAAAAAATCCCTGCAGGATTGGGGCAGCAGCCTGTGGGAGCCAGAGGCCTCTCCTGGATGGCAGGAAGGCTCCTGGCATGCTGCAGGTGCAAAGCAAAGCACCACCAAAGTCAAACCTTCCCATAAACACTGGCTAGAACTATTCCATTATTCAGATCTCAGGAAAGCTGGGGAGTCAAACATCTCCTTTTTTACAGGAGAAAATGTGAAAATCCCACCCTGCCTTTTTCCTGGACTGGATGCTGGGAACTTCCAGACAAGATCCTGTATTATGCATTGGCTTTGAGACTTTTTATTTCTTAATTTCTAGAATCACAGAATCATAGAATGGCCTGGGTTGGAAAGGATCTTAAAGATCATCTCAGTCTAAGTCCCTGCCAAAGGTGGGGACCACTTCCCCACTTCCCCTGGATCAGGTTGTTCAGAGGATGCAAAACAAGCATCTCTTGCAGTTATTTTTTTTTCCACAGGCAACAATCAACAGCTCTAAACCCAATTCCAAATACAGTTTGGTTCAAGTTTCAAAAAGCTCTCACACTATCTATCTGTGGGTGTGCACATTTTCCCTTAGTGTGGCTACAGCACTGCACTGGAAAGGCCACATTAATTTTTTTCTTTTTTAATCTCCAAGGCAGTTATCTCTGACAGTGAGTGTGTCACAGGACAGCATTTCTTGCAGGGATTGCACAAATAAGCCTCCAGCCTCTTGCCTTAACAAGCTATGCCACCCAGTGATGTTCAGCATGGCACTCCTTGTGTTTTATTGCTGGCTGCAAAGATTTGTTTTGAGCCTCTTTCAGTGCTAAAGGTCTTTATTGCTAAACAGCCCTTGCTGTTGAGAAATACATGAATTTAATGTGCTCATACTGGCATGCCTGCTTGGAAGGTCGTGGAAATTCAACTTAAAACTGCAATCATCTCTTTCTTCCCCTGTTTTTCACTCTGCCTCTGAGTTTTCTCTTTGCTGTTTGTAAAGCACTTCCTGAGCTGGTTCCTGTGCTGCAGCAGCTCTTAATGAAGCAGGCAGTCACCTCAGTGCTGCTCAGGCACATGAAAGGCATGGTCTGCAGGAGGAAGGGGCAGTGGCAAGTCTCATAAAAGCAGCTTTGACAAGATGTGAACCAATCCCACTCATCCTGACCAAGTTATTAATAATCAAAATCCATCCTCAGAAGAAAGCAGTGCTAGCAACACTTTCCTTGGCTGTTTGGCAAGATGCCTGTAGGGAGGACATGGAAGAATCTTGTGAAGAAGAGCACCAAAGCTCATCCTGGACTATTTCATACCTGGAAGAGGTTAAGGAAGGTTTCTGGAGGGCCTGTCTTTGGAGAGGAAACAGAAATCAGGCTTTTGAACATTGTGCATCAAAGCTCTCTTGCCTGTGCCACTGTTGCCTCTGTGCCTTTTGCTGGGAAACAAAAAGCTTCCATGACAGCTACCAACCTTTGCAGGAGCTCTCTTACTACACTGGGAGAGAATTCTGAGTATGAAAATGTGGCTGTGAATTTTTAAATAAGTCTGGCACCTTTCACGTTGTTTTTCAGCAAGCACTCTCCACTAGCAGCAGGAGCTCTGACAGTTTACTGGGAGCAAATCCTGTGCTGTGTTCTGAAAGTACATTTTTAGTTTTATGCTCTCAGGTATTTCATTTTTCTCCCTGGTGTTTCTGGTGCTGGCATCTGGGATATAAGTGAGAGTACTCCTTCACTTGAAGCAAAAGATTAATTTTCAGCTCTCATGACTGAAAAGAAAAGCTGAAAACCAGAGACTCTACAAAGACATGGCAATCAGAGAGGCCAATACAATTTTTGAGAGGTTTGGAGCAGTGAAACTTTAATTGTGGCTGTCCCCCTGATTGTTGCACATGGGAAATCTGATTCTAAGAGTTACACTCCCATGGTCAGTGAAGAGAAGCACACAAGGTAGTTGAGCTGTCCAGTTAATGCTCCAAATCTCATCACCAAATATTGCATAAGCTGCTCTCAAACAAGTTACAGATTCAGTATTATCTGCAGAAATAATAACAACCAGCATTTGGCAGCCTCAGAGAAACCTACTATTTTCTAATGGGCTGTTCACAGCGACCCCAAATAGACAAAATTAATCTAATAAGTGATCATTATGTATCATTTACCAGCTTGTGCAAGTGTCAGCCCAGAACTTAGGACCACACCTGACCTTTTAATAGACAGGTTTTTCTAACCAGCACTTTCTAGCAGGCTGTGCTGTAAAGCAGCTTAGCTTTGATGGAAATATCCCTCCTCCCCTGCAGCCCTGAGCATCCTGCTCCATTAATGCTGCACAACTCTTATCACACCTCCTCACTGCTGCTGCTGTGATGAAGGGCAGGAGGTGCACTGTGTCTGCTGGGCCCTCTCAGAGCATTTCTATTGCAGGTACAGAGAAATGCAACAATGGAACAAAAAAAGCACCCAGAGCAGAAGCAGTGGGGAGAGGAGAGGAGGTGGTGTCTCTGGCAGGTCAGTGTTTTATGAAAAATCCTTTCCTTAGGATTTTTTCTCCTGAGAAGCTGAGAGGCCTCAGAAACAAAATGTAACCAATGGTTATCTGCTGCTGTGGAATGCAACAGGTGCATCTGTGATTGGCCTCATGTGGTTGTTTCTAATTAATGGCCAATCACAGCCCAGCTGTCCGGACTGTCTCAGTTAGTCACAAGATTTTGTTATCACTCTTTTCTATTCTTAGCTAGCCTGCTGATGAAATACTTTCTTCTATTCTTTTAGCATAGTTTTAATATAATATATATCATAAAATAATAAATCAGCCTTCTGAAACATGGAGTCAGACCCTCATCTCTTCCCTCACCCTAAAACCCCTACAAACACCCCCACAGGGGTGCTGTCTCTGGCAGGTCAGGGGGCTGGGCTGGCCCATGCACGTCAAACCCAGGGAGCAAGGTGGAACACCCCCCAGGTCAGGGCCCTGACTCACAGGCACTGACGCAAACAGGGCAGCTGTTAAAATGTCACTGCTGTCCTGCCCCGGTGACACCCGACACAGGGAACAGCCCCTGTGCCAGCACTGCAGCAGGCACATGGCACCTCCCACACAGCCAGCCTGAATCAGGGGCTGGGCACACCCTGCTGCAACCAGGGTCAGCCCTGGGGGAGGCTTGGGCAGCATCTGGAACTCCTCAGCCCAGGCTGGGGGGTTTCCACGGTGCAGCGAGTTCAGGATGCTTCAACACCATTAGAACGAATCCCAACAGCAAAGGGGGTTTGCAAACGGACTCTTGGGTTTGTTGTTGCTGAAATGGCTTTTGAGGTATCAAAAAGTCTTTTTTCCCAGCCCTGCACTCGAAGAAGAAGTTGGGATTCTTTGGCTTTGGTTCTCAAGGTTGTTTATTTTCTCTTATTTAATATATTCTTTTTCAGACCTGTGGAGGTCTGTTCAGGCACACTGACCACCCTCAGGGTGGTGTTATCTTTTTATATTAAAAACTACCTGTACTTTATTTACAATAATTTTCCAATACCTATCACTTATGTTAGACAGTTTTTCTCTACCCTAAACCAATTTAGAAGTGCCACCACCACAGCAGAAGATGGAGGACAAGAAGAAGAAGAAAGACAGAACACACTTAGATTTTTCTATTCTGCCTTTTGAACTTCCATTCTAAATTTTCAAAATTCTACATTTTCACCCTGTGATAAATTTACTAAAATTTTACTCAAACTCTTGTGGCTTGTAAATCCTCACACAATGCTGGTATTTGTTTCCATGGGTTAAAATTGAAGGCACAGGTGGCTTTGACTCTGTGCCAAGGTCTCTGAGCCCCCTGCCAGGGTCTTGAGTCGTCCAGGGCAGAGGAATGTCCTGGGTTCTGACAATGGACAAGTGGCACACCAATTTCCTGTGAAAGAAATCCTCACACTGACTGGAACTCTGACTCCTGAGCCAGGGCAGCAACATCCTAAGCCATAACCTCAAGTAACCATAACCTATGAGCCATAATTTAAGTTTGCAAATACCCAACAGCCCCAAAAATCTCGGTGCCTGTTCACAGCTGCTGCATGTGGTGTAAGTAAAGTTCCTCTTTTAAAGTATCTTCCTCACTGTGGAGGAAGAGAGAGCTGTGTGGTGAGACCTCACCTGCAGAGCTGCCTCCAGCCCTGGGGACTCAGCACAGGAAGGATGTGGAGGTGTTGGAGCCAGTCCAGAGGAAGCACCAGCATGATTGAGGGATGCAGAACCTCTGCTGTGGGGAAAGGCTGGGAGAATTGGGATTGCTCAGCCTGGAGAGGAGAAGGATTTGGGGTGACCTAACTGGAGCCTTCCAGCACCTGAAGGAGCTGACAACAAAAATGAAGAGACATTTTCAAGGGCCTGGAGTGACTGGACAAGGAGGAATGGCTTCTCACTGCCAGAGGGTAGGTTTAGATCAGATGTTAGGAAGAAATTGTTCCCTGTGAGGGTGATGATGCCCTGGCACAGGCTGCCCAGAGAAGCTGTGGCTGCCCCATCCCTGTCCAAGGCCAGGTTGGACGGGGCTTGGAGCAACCTGGGATAGTGGAAGGGGGTTGGAACTGGATGATCTTTAGGTACCTTCCAACTCAAACCATTCCAAGATTCCATCTCAAACCCAGGGCAAAATCAGAGCCATTCATCTGAAGTGATGCTATGAGGAGCTCCCATGTGGAGAGCCTGGTTTAAGCATGGCTTAAAGAAAGAGGCCATGAAGGTATTCAGCTAAGGGGAAAAGCAGCCTTTCCCAGGCTTGATCCTGTAAATAATTAGGTTCTCAGGCACCTTTTATATAAACAACAAGATTCTCAGGCCGTTCTGTCCTTGGCTGCTACTGGGAGCAGACAGCCAGTCTGAGAATAGATATGAAGGTTTTGAGAACCTTTCATATCAGGGTGAGAACACTGATCTTGGTTTCAGTAAACTAACTTCAGGTATTGTAAACAAAAGGAGGAGCTGAAGTTTTCTCTACAGCCTGTCAGGAGCTCAGATTTTGCAATACGCATGAAGTGAATTAACACGGTTATAAAAAGTGACTGATTGAGTGAATAAACGGAGTCAGATGCGAAATCAACAAAGGTGGTCGCTCCCTCACTTCGACACTCCCAGTACCTGTTTTGAACTCCATGGTCTCCTGCATCACCTTTCTAGGGTTCTCCTGGCCCTGTGTGTCTGCCTTTAGCTTGGCTGCTCTGTGAGGTGGCAGTAACTCACTCCTAAGTGTGCTAACCAAGAGAGACACACAATCATAACCAGCTCTGTCTCTGGCACATTAAGGACCAGCACACATAGGCTGGGGGATTTTTACTTTGGAAGCTCCTTTCCTTTGGGGTACAGTTTCTTCTCCCTTGAATCAATGATCATTTGTTACATTAATTCAAAGACAGAAATCAGCTACGCTGCATTCATGCTCTCTAATTGTCTAGCTGGAAAAATCAATGCTTTTATTGAATTAGCCAGTTGCCACAGCAAGTTTTCTTTGATTTCTATGGTTCCCATGAATCAATAGGAGTCTGTCATTGCCTCTAAGTGGAGCAAAGCCAGGCCCAAGTCACGTGGCTGGATGACAACATAAATCTTCCTGCAGAGCTCTGTAGATACAGGACTGCCTGGCAATTTGCTGAAAAAGTACCTCCAATTGTCACCATGATATTTTCTGAAAAATCCCTTTGCCAGGATTTTTTCTCCTGGGAAGTCTCAGAAAAGAATGAAAACAATAATTATCTGACTGCTTGGGAATGTGGCCTGGAGTTCATTTACCAACAGGTGAATGTTTGATTGGTTATATGTGAATTGTTATTAATTAATGACCAATCACCATCAGCTGTATCAGACTCTGAGGAGTCAGTCACAAGCTTTCATTATCATTCTTGTTTAGCCTTGTGATGTCTCCTTTCTCTTTCTTTAGTATAGTTTTAGTGTATAATTTCTTTTAATAGAATAGCATAAAAAAATAAATCAGCCTTCTGAGAACATGGAGTGAAATTCTCATCTCTTACTGGTTCTGGAAACCTCACAACACCATGTCCAGTGATTTGCTCCCCTGCCTCAGTGACTGCTCCCAGCTTCTAACTCCACCCCTGCTTATCAAAATTCTCATCTCTCACACTTGTTATCCTCAGTTTTCCTGCCTCCTAATCAGGTTTTTCTGTGCCCTAGGCAGGACCTCCTGCTGCTGTCTCAGTATTGTTTTAGGTGCAGGTGTCTGTGCCAGAAACATCTTTCCCTGATAAACCCAAATGCCTCCCCAGGAGTCCCTTCCCTGTGCTGTTGGCAATAAGTCACCTTTAATCAAACTGCCGGTCCAAATATTTTGTTTGGTTTGGGTTGGTTTTCTTTCAGAAAGGTAATTTCCTTGCTCTTTTCCAGCCTTCCCATAAAAGTGGCCATTTTTTATCAGCACAGCTGGCTGGGAAGCATGACTCATACATAAATTACCTCTTTTACTGCCTTCCTTCCCTTTGTCAGCCCTTCTGCTGTCAGCTACCTGGGACAGGACCATTATTCTTCAGTGTTTAGCAAACACTCTACACATAATGGGCGACACTGTAAACAAATGAAAATCAGACCTGAAATCAAATGCAAGCTGACTGACAGGACGTTTGTGAAGCCCTCGGAGCTCTGCAGGGGTTTAATCAGCTGTGCTGCGGGGCGGTGTGACAGGGCTCTCACAATGGCTCTGCCTTCCAGCCGTGCTCACACGGGATCCCAGGGGATGGCCACGGGAATCGGGCCTTTAGCTCTGCTACCCGGGGCACTCTCGGCTTGATTAAGAACGATCTGAGAAGAACCCTGTGACTTGTGACTTGGCAGGAGGTGATGGATGGCAGAGCACTTATTGCCTAATCAGAATTTCTGCCAGGGAAATCGGGGGAAGCCATAGAAATTAATGGTAAGGAATGGCAAGCTGCAGGAGATGTCAAAACTGATGGGGGAAACTTCCCAAGACAAGTTGGGCCTTTTTTAGTGAGGGCAGGAGCTCATAAAAACCCTGCGCTAACAAATTTTGGTCATGCTGTAGAGAAGAGAACACAGGGAAAGGCAAGGATTGTAAAGATGACTATGCTAATGTGAGCATGAGTGAAAATCAGGGGGAAAAAGGAAAGCAGGTTCAGAGGGCTGCAGTATTTCAGCTACCAAGTGTGAATCCAAGAGATGAGCAGCAAAACTGCTGCATGGCATGGCACAGCTCAAAGTGGCTGAGCATTGTGCCACCAAACCATTAGGAAGAGTATTGCATGGCATTATCTGTAGGAGAAACAGTGAGTACTTGTGTTGGAAGTGTGGTCCTGCCTACCCCAAACACTCAGAACTTACAAGTTAGGCTCAGGAAACTGTGAAAGTGGCTTGAGACTGGATGGGTTTATAAAAACACTCCATACATTCTAAATGTGTCTACTCTGGTTTTCAACCTTCCTGGTGTATTTCTGTTGTGCAAGGGTGGAGTCTGCTCCAAGTGTCTGCAACAGAGTCACAGATCAGACTTCAAACACCAGACTTCCCTTGGGGTTTATCCCTTCTTTGGAATCCAAGGAACCCCATGGAATTCAGCATCCAGGGTCTTCCCAAGATGCTTAGAAGATCTCTTTAGCCTAAAATGTCTGTGAAGAACAGAACCACCCTCTTTCCAGATGGAATGATGCTGATGAGCCAGCAAAATTATGAAGTGGCTCAGCAAAGGGAGGTTTTGGCAGGGAAATGTCAAAGCTGAACAAAAATGCAGGATGTGAAGAATTAAGTTTAACTTTAGAACCAAATTTCTAACATTAATTCAGGAGTAAAAACCCTTCCACATGATTCAATCATGTTCTTAATTCCTAATGTCAGTGTGCTCCTTGCCATGGCTTATGGCATCAGTGGAATTTGAGGCTGCCTAACACTGGGATTTCAGTCCCTTGTAGTGGTTAATCTATAATTTATTCTCTCTGAAGGATTTTTATCTGACCCTGGATAAGCTGCCTCTTGCCTGCAGAAATAGTTCTTCTCCCCATATGTTTGTTATGATGCTGATGTGTGCTCCTGAGATGAGTTAAAAGGAGTCTCTTCCCAGGTCTGACAAGGTGTGTATTTATGTGGAAAACAGTGTCAATAAAACCAACCAACCAAAAAGTCCTGCTTTCCAGCTCTCCAAAAATAGCCAAATGTTGCATATTGTCAGCAGGATTTTATGTTTTGGGAATTCTGTCCCCAGCATGTTTGCTTCTTTTCATCTAGGCAATAAAACACAGCAACACAAACTGAAGTGTGACCCTGTCCTTATTTGTCACCCAGGTCTTCACAGAGAATGAGATGAGGTCATAATTATGTGATTGATGATAGTATCATGAATTAAAAAGCAGGCCTGGGAGAAGACATTAGTTAGACAAATTGAAGAAAGTCAATTGAAAGTCTGTAGCTGTGTTTTGCAGGAAGACCCATTAAATTCCCTCTGGCCCTGCTGCCTTGGCCTGAGTCCCAGGCTCAGTTTGTACCACCAAACTCACACAGGGCTCAAATTGTCACCCCCATGTGTCTGCTCATTTAGCTCAGGGAAACAGCTCCACACAATTAAAGCTCCAGTGCTTCCAGAGCACAGATGGGCACAGGGACACAGCTTCCACGCCTGAAATGCATGGAAAAGGTGGAGGAAAAGGAGGAGGGAAGCTGCACCACAAGCAGAGCCAAGGCTGATCCTGCCCTCGCCCCAAGAGAGTCAGGAACCACCAGGGCACGAGGCAGGAGCAGCCCCACTGCAGCTCCAGGTTAATTAGTATAATTAGTACCTGCCTCAGCTCTGCCTAATGAGGGGTGGCGTTTGTCCTCCCCATCCTGAAGGCTCCCTGCTGCTTCCAGGTGGATTTGCCACATGAGCACGGGTGCTCTGTGCCCAGGACTGATGGAACTCAGTCCTGCTTTGCACCAGGAGATTTCAGCTGTGAACAGGCTTTCCCCCAGACACTGTTTCATGCAGGGGAACACCAACACCCCTCACTGAATTTGCATAACCTTGCATTTTCCAATTCCCAAACAGCTGTGCTAAGCTAGCTCAAAATATTAATGGGACCTAGTTAATGGAACAGAAGCTACATGATTAAATCCTGCTTCCTTGAAAAGTAGTATCTGAAAAATGACAGTGTTTATTCTAGAACCTGGAAATGTTCATTTTAAGGCCTCCTGAACAACTTCAAATACTTGTTTTTTAATGAAAAGCTGAGAAACTTGGCCTTGTTTGAGGTGAAAAATGAAAAGGATTGATTTAACAATGTTTTCTGGGGGGAAAAAACCCCTTCTTTTTCTAGCCACAAAACATCAGGAAGATGATTTTGAAAAGGCAGAATTTGTCCTGTTGTGACTTGAGACTCTGAGCAAGGAAGGTCAGAACACAAAGAAGGAAGCACAACAGATTATGAATGCAGGGCATACAAGATAACAGCGTTTTCAGAAAGCACAAGAAACTCCTGGAGAATCCAAAGCCACTGGGTTTTGAACACAGAGAAGAGACAACATTTATTTTCAATTTTTTGTCCCCACAAATTCTTCATGAAAATGTTATCCATGTTTCTAAGGCTAAAATACAAATACCTAGTGCAGTTACTTGGGAGGAAAAACAAAGGAAAAAGTAATTGATGAAAAAATGTCTCACTCTTTTCTTCTGTTATTAAAATTAGACCATGTAAAAATCAGCAAAATCTGAAAATGGATGATTTGCTGCAACTAAACCCATCTGCCAGCTAGAGAGTGCTCCAAGGCTCGCTGGCTGTGGCACTGCCTGCTGTGTGATGCTGCCCATGCCTCTTCCCACAACTCTGTCTCCCTTCCCATCCTCCTGTTTAGCCATGATTTCTATTCAGCTCACAGGCTCTTGCGGCAAGCCCTGTTCTCATCCTGGATCCCGGCTCTCCAGGGCCTGGATCTCACTCAGCTCTAAGGGAACAGATAAATAACCACCTATGGCTGTCTTCCCCAAAGAGCTCGTGCCATTTTTGGCAAGGTGCTGCTTTTTCAGACATTTCAGGGAAATGGCAGCTCTGCCTGTGTTTGCTGTCAGTGTCCTGTGGTGCCCCAGAGTGCTGGAACTGAACACAGGCTCGCAGCATTTCCTCTCCTGGAGATGTCACACAGAAACATGAGTGCCATGGAGTGGTGGGGCCTGTGCCTAAACCCTTCACAGCCAACATGGGCTTGTCTGGCACTCAGGGAAATCACTGTTCTCTCCCTGTCTGGAGTCTCCCTCTTCTCTACATAAGTGATGACTGGGGCTGGGTTGCTGTGTAAAATCACTCTGTTCCTTCCTAATCAAACTTCACTGATTTCCAGATGCTTCTCACCTACCAGAGCCATGACTCTGTTTGCATTCTGTACTAAGAAAAGTTCCTCATTTAGCATTTTTGCTTTGCTTTTCACCTCTGCTTTGCTTTTTTGCTGGAGATCTAGCAGAGATGGTGCCTGGTGGACAGTAAAACTGTGTCACCTATCGCTCCAGGCTCTCACAGGGACACAGGAGAGCACACCCACCCATTTCATCATCTCCCAGATCCTGCTGGAGCAAATTCCAGCTATCTGGGGAACCACAATGAATTAACATGGAAATTGAAACCTGAGCCAAGATTCGTGTCACTGTCATCTTTATGTATTAGACCGTGGATCATGAAAGGAATCGTGCTCCAGCTGGCTAATTAAGTAAACATGAAGCAAACCAGGGTAGCAGACAGAGGTCCCAGGGCCTGGGTGGAGGCAGGGAATTCTCCTGTGAAGATGGGCAGGTTTTTTTAGGGATAGCTTCAAAATGTACAAATGACAACAGCAGAACAATGGGACTTTGAGGTGTACTCCTGTCCATGTCCAGGTAGAGCACAGATTTCCACTCCCTCTGCCTTACAGAGCAGCAAACAAAGGGACTGTGGGATGAGACAGCCTTGAGGACAAAGCTTCTCCCTGCCCTCTGTCCAGGCCAGGGCTTTCCAACAGGTTTTTGCCAGCACTTGTCCCAGCCCAAACCTCAGTGCTCTGAGGCAGCTATAGCTGGCTTTGCTGCACACTCATCCAGGGAAATGTACTCAAAAATGGGGAACTCGGCCAGAATCCCTGCTGAAAGCCAGAAGTGCCGTTCCTTACATAGGATCTTTGATGGTTCCACCCCGATGCCAGCGAAAAACCAGCTCCATTTTAACTGTCCTAGCGCGCCCTAGTGGGAGCCGGCTCCCTGCGCGTTTGGCAGCATCCCGGCAGGATCCGGCGGGATCAAGCAGCACAGATCTCCCGGCAGGACAGATTCCCACCCAGGGACACAAACACTCGTGTCCAAAGAGCTGGGGGCACGGGAGACACTGATGAATCAGTGATTTCAATTTCCTGTGAGCTGTGGCTGCATCCCTGGAAGTGTCCAAGCTCAGGTTGGACGGGGCTTGGAGCAACCTGGGATAGTGGGAGGTGCCCCTGCCGAGTGCAGAGGTTGGAATGAGATGAGTTTGAGGTCCCTTCCAAGCCAATTCCCATTCTGGGAATCCATGGCGCTGTGAAAAGGTAAAGCAGCCTGTTTATTATGGATAAAGTTATTTCTTCTCACCTACAGCAAAAACACCCAAATAAAATATTTCCTCCTCTTTCCTTTCCTCTGGGAATTCTTCCTTTCACACAAACAGCCTGACAAGGCAAGGAACCTCAAAGTGGACGGGATTTTTTTTATATTGCAAGCCCCATATTTGCAATTGCAAACAGACCTGCTCACCCACAGCCTGTATGTGGGGTTCAGATCATAGAGTAGGCACTGAGTTGCCAACAAGAGAAACTATTTCTTTTTTTTTTTTGTATTATTTTTCTTTCTATGCTTGGATAGGAACCAGCCTCTGGGAGGAAAGGAATGGAAGTGTTCAGAAAATAAATCGTCCTTCAGTTTATGCACCTTTGGGTCTCATTCATAACCCAGAGCATTAGGAGAAATAACTCAGGCTGAAATCTGCAAGATTTATTCTATTACAAGGAAATTGGTTCTTTTGCAGGAAAAGCATCAGGCATTGATACCACTGGTGTTGGTGAGCGAAGAGGGGATGTAACCTTCACACCCCAGGTCAGACTGAGTGTGCAGAGCTCTGTGGTGTGCCTGAACTTCAGCTCAAGGCTCACTGGCACCTCAGCAGCTCCGTGGGACCCCGAGCAGGGATTTACAAGGACAGCCAGCACGGCATGGATGTGATTTAACTGGGACCTCTGAGGAGCACAGAAACAAAAGCTGCTCCGAGCTGATAAGGGCTGAAAAGGAAACTCAGAATGCATCAGGGCTCTTGAGCCTCTCTGCTACGGCGGAACACTCCTGGCCAGCCTGTTCATCAGCTCAGGGCTGGAGCTACCCCAGAGTTAACCCACAGTGAGTGGCACGGGCTGTGGGATGCAGCTCTTGAACAAGGCTCAATAGACAATACTTAGCAGCTCTTTTTCTTTTTCTCCTGGAATACACCAAGAAGATTTTACCCTGAAGTTCTCATGAACCCTGAGAGCAAAAGGCAAACAAACCAAAAGCCTGCAGACAGCAGGAACCCTTGAGAAGCAGCCTGGATTCAATCCCACTCTCACCTCCACTGTTGTGCAGCATCTGAGACAGGGCACTTGAAGCCTCCAGGAGACTTGAGCAGTAAGCAATCCCATAATAGTCACTAAGGGGCACAGATAAGTGCTTGCAAGGCTGTGGTCTCTGGGAGACTGGAGAAACTCAGTGAGGCTCAGTGCCTGGCAAACAGCATCCTCAAGGGAGATAGCAGATATCAGAACAATTCCTTGCTCCCCCTTGCTGCCAGGGAGGAAAAGAGGAGTTTGAGCAGGACAGAGGTGTGTCTGTCTCACATCATGCTGAACACCACAGCCTTTGCTTGAGGGCACCACAGAGCACAGCACAGGCATGGGGTTGCTGAGGAGAGGCGTGGGGAGGGATGTAAATGAAAGCAGGGCCTGGTTAAGGAAGATAAGCTGGGCAGGATGGGGAATTTCAAAGCTGAGGACTGTGCTCATACAGGCAGAGATGCCCACAATAACATGTTTTTTCCAAAGTAACCTTGTGATGATAAGAGACCTTTCCTGGGCTAGGACAGATCCAGATCAGTGCAATGCTCACCACTTGTGACACTTCACCTCTGAAGCCCCAAACCAGGCCAGCCACAGACATCCACTCTGAATGGAATCCTACTTTTTGGCTGAGTCTTCCTTGTCTTCCACCTCTGCTGGCCCACAGGCAGCTGCAGGGAGCTGCAGAACCCTGCCTTGTTTGCTTCCTGCCCTAACAAATTAACCAACAGCCAAACTGACCTGCTTATCTACACCCTTCTTGGTCTGCTACACAAAAAAAAAACAACAAAAAAACAGACTCACAACAGAGACTCAGAGCCAAGCTAAAAAGCACCATTTTCTCCCTACAGCCTAAAGAGAAGGGAATCTAAGATATTGTCCTAACACCATCCCTTTTGTATGCTCCTATTCAGCCTCAACCTCTTTTTACTTCTCCTTATTAACACAGCAGAGCACAGTGCTTATTAAACCTGATTTTTCTTTCTTGGATGTAGGCCCTGGTATGATTTAGAAATAACCTTAATGTGGTATTTGTAATTCTAGCATTTACCTCTTGCCATTATCTCCAATATGATGTTACTGCATTCTTGGCTCAGGAAGAGCTTCTGTAGTGCTTTAATACACCAGGAAAAAGCTCCAATGAGACCTCATTCCTATTGAATAAATGATGGGACATGAGCAGAGCACAGGATATTTGAATATCCTTTAAACAGCCCCAAAAGCAATTAAAATTAAGCTCTATAAAGCAAAACTAAACCTCTGGGGAGGCAGACTGTCTGATTTCCCTGCAAAGCCATCTCCAAACCAGGAGATATCAATCACATCCAAATCCAGACACCCCTTAGCACACAGCCACAATGACCCTTCTCAGACACAGAGTGGTTTGGGTTGGAAGGGACCTTAAATCTCATCCAGTTCCACCCCCTGCCATGGGCAGGGACACCTTCCACTATCCCAGATTGCTCCAAACCCATCCAACCTGGCCTTGGGCACTGCCAGGGATCCAGGGGCAGCCACAGCTTGTCTGGGCACCCTGTGCCAGGGCATCACTGCCCTCATAGAGAAGAATTTTTTCCCAGTGTCCAATCTAATCCTGTTCTCTTTCAGTTTGACCCCATCTCCTGTTGTCCTGTCACTCCTGGTCCTTGTAGAGTCTCCACCTTTCCAGCTCCTCAGCACTGGAAGGCCACAATTAGGTCATCCCAAATCCTTCTCCAGGATGAACAATCCCAATTCCCCCAGCCTTTCCTCACAGCAGAGGTGCTCCATCCCTCAATCATGTTGGTGACCTTCTCTGAACTGGCTCCAACAGCTCCATGTCCTTCCTGTGCTGGGACAGGGATTAAGCCCAAACCACCCCCTGCCACTCCTGCACAAACAGAAACCTCACCTCAGGTGCCAAGGGACAACGAACTGCTGGACAGGCAACGGAGCCAACACCATTATTGACCCTGACAATGTCCCTCCCACTGTTTGTCTGAGGGCAGCAGTGGCCCTGTCCTCGTGCACAGGCTGACAGGGCCACCAGGCACACTGCTGGAATTCACAGTCGCTCTCCAATGTTGGATAAAAATGCAGGGCTCTGTCAAATTGTTCATTTGTTCACACATTCATCATCACCAAAGCCTGCCTCAGCTGTACTCTGTGCACAACTTTTATTCTCTCCAAGGTGTGTATTTTCATAATGATAGTGCTCTTAACAGTATATTTTACTTAACAGTATATTTTCATTTGGCCCCAGCCACCCTCTGAGCAGTAATTTATTGCTGCTTGTCACTAGCTGCTACTGAGAGTAATACACACACTGGGTTTATTCAGTATATTTGGTATTTCTGGCTTGACTCTTCCTCACACAGACAATACTGCCCAAGCCCAGAGACTCACAAATCACAGCAGCCAAGTGCCTGGGCCTTCCAGCTGCACTTTGTACTTCCCACCTTTTTGCCTGCAAGAGCTAAAAATTCCCGTTTATTCCTTCTTTTGTAATGCCAGTGGAGAGCTTAATGCAGCCTGAGTGCTCTGGGAGCTGCAGGTGTGCAGTGAGCCCCTGTGTGGCCGATGAAAATGTGACAGAAGTAGGCAGGGATGCCTCGGGGGCCTGCCCGTGCTGACAGAATTCCCCATTCAATATTACCAGGTGGGGCCAGGGCTTGTGCTGCAAATGAACTGCAGAGTTCTTTATGTACAGAGTACTGGTGTCCCAGTGCTGCAGCCAAACCCTGCTGGGTGTACAGGGGCAAAACAGAGATTTCAACCAGATAAAGCCGATATGTTCAGTCAGTGTCACCTGTGACCCACAGTGAAAACAAACAAAGCTCTTCTGCAAGGAGTATCAGGAAATTTGGGGAAAAAAGCTCCCCTTAGGGAGACAAATAGAAAATAAATAAAGAAAAGCATCACTTTGCTATTTGCAAATGATTTTTTTACCTCAGACTTGGTAAACGGGTGTTTTGCCTCTGCCCGTGTGGAAGCTCTAAGGGAGGACTTTCCATGGATGAAACTCCTGTCAGTGCTCCTGGAAAAATTAATGATCCTTACTGCATCACCTTCCACTGTGAAGGGGGATTGCCTCACCTGCACCTCACTTTTCACCTGTGATCCCAGCTGGGTGTCCCAGCACCGAACATTCTGTATGTGTGTTTGTGTGTGCACATACATACAAGTACCTCTGTCTGGTTGCGGTGCATCCATGGCAAAGCACAGAGATACACGAGTGTCTGTGTGTCTCATGCCGTGCACACACACGCCCTGAGCACATGTGCAGCGGGAACACCCGCTCGCCCACACGTGGCCCACGGGACCCCCTCACCCTCCATGGCACCTCACCCCGAGGACACGCGTGTGTCCCAAAACACACATGCCCGCCACCGCCGCCTCCCTCCATTCCCCGCCCCGCCCGGGCCGCCCCCTCCACCTCCCGCCCCCGTGCGCCCAAATCCCGCCGGGCCGCCGCCGCTCGTCCTTTCCTTTCCCTTCCTCCGCGCCCTCCTGCACCCACAGACGGCGCCATGGCCGCGCGGCAGCAGCTCGGTAACGCGGGGCAGGCGATGGCGGCGGGAGGGTGGCCCTGCGGGGTGTGGGGGGTGCCCTGCCGCCGCAATGGCCGCCGGCTCGGCTGGGCTCGGCAGCGCGGCCCCGGAAGGCGCCTCAGCGCTGGTTCCCGCGCAGGGTGCTGAGGGCGGGCAGGCACTGATCGTGTCCCCCAGGCTGGCCGTCCCTTCTTCCCGGTGCACCGATTGCCGCGGGAAGGCGCTGAGGCGATCGGGCCCGCGCCCTGCGGCCATGGCCTCCCTGAGGGGCGGCTTCTCCCCCTGAGGGGAACCGCGAGGCTCTGGTGCTGCTCCCCGTCCCCTCCCCAGGCACCTGGCCCCGCGTAAACTCCTAAACTACGCAACTCCTACACTACGCTGGATTTACTCGCTTAATCCTGCTGTTTTCTCCGTTAAAACTCAACCGCTCGTGCTCTTCCCGCCTGCCAGCTTTACTCAGCGTTTCTGACAAGACCAACCTGGTGGAGTTTGCGAAGAGCCTGAACGCGCTCGGCCTGGGTTTGATTGCCTCCGGAGGAACGGCCAAGTCCCTCAGGGATGCTGGCTTGCCGGTCAGGTACACACACACCCCTGTACATCACCGCTAAAAATGCTCTTCTGGGCCCTGAGGCTGCTTAAATTGTTTTCTCTGTGAACAAAGATGAGTGAAAACTGGTCTGAAAGGAGTCTTCCCTTCAAAAACAACGACAAAAAAAGAAAACCCTGCCCCAAAGCAAACTTCAGAACCTTTTTGTCTACATATCTATTGGCTGAGGAGCATTACTGTGAGGAGCTTTTGGTTGGCATTCTTTATCTGCCTTGAGCCAACTTTATTTCCATGGGACAATCAGTTACCTTAATTTTCATAATCTGCCCTGAGTGCTGCTCCTCACAGCCAGGTGAAGCTGATCTTTGCTTGCTCCTGGGACAGCACTGATGTGTTAAGAACATGTTGAAGCTCACTGGAGTTCACTGGTCACAAATAATTTTCCCAGCACAATTCACTTAAAGCAGACAGAGCCTAAAGGCTCTAAGTTGCACATCCACTGTTGGAAAAAGGTCATGTACAGTCACTGGCTGGTTTAGCCCATGATTCTGGGGAAATTTGTTCTGGTTTCTTCCATGCTGTGATTACAAAAAAAAACCAAAACAGCTCTGGCCAAATAAAAATGGGTTTTAGTGCAGTGATGAAAAAAAGTCAGTTATTTGGCAGGGCAGGTGCCTGTGACTCTGTTTTTGCTCCCTGTGAGCACAGTGGTTGGCCCCTGGGACACATCAGCACAAATCTACATCACCTCCAGAGCTCACTGCTACCCAGCCCTTGGTTGTGTCTCCAGCTTATTTCCTTGGCTGTGCTGTCAGTGAAGCCTGAAGCAAAGGATGCTGACATTTCCCCTTCCCTCATTGTTGTTATGACCATCCTAAACAGTCACAAGGAGTGGTGAAACTAAGCTGGAAGGAAGAGCACTTCCACATGGCCTTCCATTTTCTCCGTAAACCATTCTGATTTGGGGTTTGCTTACCTTGGTGATTCCAGTGTGTTCAAGCTGTACTGCTTAGTTGGGTGTGACCCATGAACTCCATTTCCATCCATGGGAAAAGCAGTTGTTGCTCCTTTGCCATAGGGGGATTTTGTAGTGAAATCCATACATTTTCTTGGGTGTGGGTCATTCAGCCTGCAGATGAAGTCAGAATGGCACATGTGCTGTTTTCTTCTTGGGCAGGGATGTCTCAGACCTGACGGGCTTCCCTGAGATGCTGGGTGGGCGTGTGAAAACCCTTCATCCTGCAGTCCATGCTGGTAAGTTTCTGCTAAGGCATCTTTCACTCTAAAAGAGGGCAGGGAGGGTGGGAAGGAGAGGGTGACAGATGCCTTTTTAAAGGTTGTGTGGAAGAACCAAGTACCAGGAGCAGATTTGCTCCAGGAGCAGAAGGAGAGGTGGAAAGCCACGGGTTGCAGAAGTGCAGGGTGGCTGAATTAGCTCCTTGTTGCAACGCTGGCATGTCTGCAGTTAGCAGAGCTCTCTCCCTGGGGCTGTAAGTAACAGAGCTTCTCTGTGAATGCCTCTGCAGAGTCAGCTGCACAGAGTTTAACTGTGGGTGGGTCTGGCGTGCAGCACAAGCAACACAGCAGTGTAGGCTTTAGGGGTGATTCCTGCATGCTCCGATGGCCTCTGCCTACTCTCCAGCAGGGAGGATCTCTGATATCTGCTCTGCCTGCACATTAATCCATCTGCTCTTCCCTCTCCTGTCGCTGTGCTTGAGGTACCTCAAGTGGAACCTGTTGCCCATGAGGGCTGGAGACAATGTCCTGTGATCCTGAACACAGGACTGCTCCTCACACTGTGCCAGCCTGTCACCCTCATGTTTCTCTGAGTCCTAGACCCCACCAGCACTGCTCATCCTCTCTTGCTTCCCTTGTCTCACAGGGCAGGTGCCCTTTCCTCTCCCCTGAAGTCCTTGATGATGGTTTCAGTGTTTGAAGGGTAGCAGCCGAGTGCTTAGAAAGTTGTTGAGGTTGCTGCTCAGTATTTGGAGTACTCTAGGATTTATCATTCCACCTGTTAGCATGGAATTTAAACAGCCAAAGACTGTAAAGTGGAACAAAGGAGCAGGCCCAAGGGTGCTGTCTGAACTAAAATGAAAAAGTTAAGCTAGAAAGGCTGAGGACGAAAGCACAGTGTGAAGGGAGATGTTGCATTAAAAACCTGGTGGTTATTATTTAGTTATTTTTTTAATGAAGATGCACTGTTTTTTGCAACTAGGCATCTTGGCTCGCAATATTCCAGAGGATAATGCTGATATGAAGAAACAGGATTTCAGCCTTGTAAGGTAAATGTGGAGGGATGTGATGCAATCCATTGATAATCAAATACCAACAGCAGAGGGAAGGGGAGCAGTAGGAATTGTGACCTCTGCACACCAGCAGCTCTGCAGTCTCCTTTCTTTGCCGTGGCAGGAAAAACTGTGTATTTAAAAACATAATTTTCTACAGGATCGTCTTCTCCACTTGTAGTAGGAGAAAGCTGAAACAAGAAAGTTATATTGTGATCTCCACAGGGAACTCAGAGGTCTGAATTCCTGCTGGTTCCCTGGGAAATCTGACACGTTACACTCAGTCAGTGTAGGGCCACATTACACGTGCTGCAGAGTTGAGTTCAGTGCTTTTGAAGCTGCCTCATCTTCTCTCAGGTTGGTTCCACGTGTCTGATCAGATGGCAATTCCTGATTTTGAAATGCTTGCTTAGTAAATATACCCTTTGATATTTGCATAATGTTTACTGAGTTTCAACACATAAATAAAGAATAGACATGGAAAATGGGTCAGGAACACTGCGTTTGTTCAGACAGAAAACACACAGATAAGAGACAGAAAACTTCAACTTTGAGAGCCACCTTGGGAGCAAGTGAGCTGCTCCAGAAGCTGAAGTAACAAAGTTTGTTACTTTGCACTAATGTAGCAAAGTTTTGGGTGTTTATTTCAGTTTTTGTTAGAATGTGTTTACTTAGTTCAGTCACACAGAGCAGCTGGGGGCTGTGTGTAACTAACTGGTGTTAACATCCAGCTACTGCTTGTGAATAACCAGTTGTACATCAGGGAGTAGCTCCTGGTTCAGAAGCAAATGGCTGAGCTGGACATGGCAAATTGCAGGTATAGCCAGGGTGGGAGGTGCAGTACAACTGTGGGCCAGAATGCATCTGGAGTTTTTAAAATTACTGTTAGAAACTGATGGATGGATTTCTGGGCTGAATTGGAAAACCTGAAATTTAAAACCACAGGAATCCTCTTAGATGGCTCAGCAGTGGTGGCTCTTCAGAGCATGCTGCATATTAAAGCAGGCTCTGCTGAATTGCAGGGGGAATAACGTGCCCTTACATCAGTGACCTATGGTGCACTTGCATCCAGACTGGTGATTTGGATTCAGGTTCACTTGCAAAAAGCAGAAGTAGCTGATCCTCAGCAGGACTGCCTTTGCATAGTTGCATAAAATTTGCATATCCAAGTCAGTGGAGGAAAGCCTGATATTGATTTGCACAAATAAAACCTTAGCAGTGTTAAAGCCCACAGGTTCCTGATGGTTTGCAACAGGTCAGGAGCACAAATGGATCAGGGGGAAGGGGACATCAGAAACACAAGAGACAATAAAAGACATTGTAGGAAATTTAGAGACATGGGGGGGTTCTGAAATCCATACTGGAAGCTTCTCATCCCTTCTACTGGAGTTCACAGGGAGTGGGAACAAAGGAATGTTGTGAGTTGGACACAAGGGTACTCATCACAGCAGTTCTGTGCCATGCTGAGCATGCCTTGGAGTTCTGTACCTTCATGTGCACAGATCAAGAGAGTAAATTAATTCTCTTGGATTAAAAACCCTGCTTGTGAAGGGCAGAACAAATTCCTCCTCTCCCTGCAGTTCCTGTGGCTCTGGTAGGATGGGACAGGCAAGTTATTATTACATCATGCTTGCTGGAATACAGACCTGCTTCTAGATCAGATGGAAAAACTAATTCCAGTAAGGTCCAGTCTTAGCTTGAGAGGGAAAAGTCGATTTTCTCCTCCACTTTCATGTGCAACAGAAGCTTTATGGCATTTGGGCTGCACACTCAGGTTTCATATATTGTTGATATTTTAAAAGTCCACAAGGTGACATGTAGGTCATTTTCTGCTCTTGGAAACGTTGTGGAAAATTAGATTGTACTTTGTTTGCAATGGATCTTTCTTGGGTGCTTACACTCTTTGGAGAACTGGTGGATGCCCATTCTCAGTATTGCTGAGAACCCATTTTGAAGTCCTTTCAAATGGCTCAGGTTGGGCACCAAAATCACTAAACATTTATATTCAGGCACATGTATTTAAAGAAGCTTTTCCTTCAATCTGGTTGCTGCAAGCTGTGGCTCTGACACTGTTTGATACACAGAATTCAGCTGAATGTTTTAAAGCACTGTACCATCGCTTGCCCTTGGGCTGAGCACCACTCTTGGCCACAGGATTTTATCTGACAGACAAGACCATGAAATCACTGGTGATATCTTGTGCTTGCCAAGCCCAGTTTGGCACTTTGATTTCTTGCTGAGTAACCCAGTTTTCCTCAATTCTCAGAGTTGTAGTGTGCAACCTGTACCCCTTTGTGAAGACCGTGTCTTCTCCTGGTGTGACTGTCCAGGATGCAGTGGAAAAGATTGATATTGGTAAGTTGAAGGGAAAGAAAGTAAAGAAGGGAAAGTCTGCTTTCCAGACAGACTCTATGCTTCTCAACTCTGAGTGGTCTCAGCTCTTCTCTTTTTGTTTGATGTTCTTTGCACACCTGTAAAGGGAGTCTGCTCAGGAGCTGCAAGGAGCAGGCTGAAGGCATAGCTGGGTGAGCCTCGTTGCTTTGAAGCAATTAAAGCGTCCATAACAGGCTGGCAAGGCATGCCCTGCCCTAAAAAAGGAGCCTGAGGGCTGTGCTAGGAAAGGCCAGGTGGCCCATGCTTCCTGCTGAAACACAAAGAACAGACTAAACCTCTTTTACAGCCTGACAGTGTAATAGAAATTGAAAAAAAACATGAGCTTTGGAGAGCAGAGCTGAGGCACTGGAAGTGCTCTGAGGATGAGTGAGAACTTCACTGCAGGAAGCCATTAGAAGGGAAGGGGTTGGTCTGAACATGTGGGAGAGTGCTCAGGACCTGAGCTGGGAAGCATGGACACCTGCTTTGGACATCAGCATGTTTTCTCCTGCTGCCAGTTATTAACCCCAAAGGCTTGCTGTGCCTTCACTGCAGCATCTCTGCTTGGCAGCCTGTGAACAGCACAGGCACAGTTCTGTGCCTTGTGCTGGGATGGGGATTGGATTTTCTTGCAGTAGTTTAGTCCAAATGATGCCCAGCAGAGCTCTCTATTAAATGTTTTATGGAGTAATACTTGCTCTGCATGAAGCAATGCCAGCCTCTGCTTTTCCTTTGCAGCAGCCTGGTATCTTGTGTGATTTAAAGAGTTGCAATAGCAGTGCAGTCAGACTGAAGGGAGAAGTGTGGCATTTTATCTCCCACAGAGGACCTGGGCAAGATTCATTATTATTTGCAGAGACATTTGGGAGCCTCTGTTGTGTGGCAGCGTGGAAGCAAATCTTTCTGTGTGCAGAGGATGGTGGTTAAGCCATCTTCTTTTTCTTGCCCCAGTTGCTCATCACAGCCCACATTCTGTTCGGGTGTCTGCAAGCCCAGTCAGTGTCGAGTCAAACCCACCAGCTTTGAGCATTTTGAAGAGCACTCTCACCCCTCTCTGTGCTGAAGGGAGGGACACATCTGGCACAAAGGAGCCATGGTGCAGTCCCTTCCTGTCCCTGCCTGGCCTCACCTGCTGCGGGTGCTGTGTCCAGGAGGGAAGTGCTCCATGTGCCCCTCTCTTGCAGGGGGAGTGGCCCTGCTGCGGGCAGCTGCCAAGAACCACGCCCGTGTGACAGTGCTGTGTGACCCTGCAGACTATGCTGCAGTAGCTAAAGAGATGGCAGCCTCCAGGGACAGAGACACTGCCATGGAAACCCGGCGCCTGCTGGCACTCAAGGTTGGTCACTCTTTCCTGCTGTGAAGAACCAGGCTAAACTTGTGTAGAAAGAGGTTCTGTACCCCTTTAAACGCCAAATCCTCTGTGAGGTGATGTGTCTAAGCTGACAAGTGTCCCCTGTTGTGTCCCCAGGCCTTCACCCACACTGCTCAGTACGATGCAGCCATCTCTGACTACTTCAGGAAGGAGTACAGCAAGGGGGTATCGCAGCTGCCCCTGAGGTACGGCATGAATCCTCACCAGAGTCCAGCTCAGCTCTACACCACGAGCCCCAAACTGCCCCTGACAGGTGAGACCTGGGCTCTGCTGCCCTGGAGGGGGCTCTGGGAGAGCTGGCAATGGAGGTGCTTGGACAGGCCTTGGAAACTGGAACACCATCTTGTACCTTAGTGCAGGGGATGGCCAGCAGTGTCTTCACAGCTGCTTTATTACTGAGGGGCACTAACTTTGCAGTTCAAAGTTGAGCTGTATGAGACAGAAAAGCTGCTTTGTTGAGCCCCACAAGACCAATTGCAGCTCCTTGTTCTCTGTTCCTGTAGGATTGTGTGTCCAAGGTGCTGTGAAGAGATTTATGTATTGTACTTTCTGCATGACATTAGATCCTCATTTTGCAAAGAAAAACCTCGTCATCCTTTTAAGATGCTTTTCTGCTTGCAAGTTTCTTCTTAGTATCTTCCCCAATTTTTTTTGTGTCACTATTTACTCTGCCTAGAAACCAAGAAACCAAGCTGTTTTTCCCTAGGTTTGAACTGGTTTTGTTCTTTTTTTGATCTTTCTTTGGTGGATTTGAGCAGGGGGGGTTATTACCTTGGGTTTGTAGAATACAAGTTCCACTTGAAAATTTGGGATGGGTCTGGTGTGTCTCTGTGCCATTTTACAAGGGTGTGCCACTTGCCACAGCATTGTTGTAGTGAGGGAAAGTCTGGCTGCTCTTGTTCTTAAAACTGCTTTCAATGTGTGCAGGATTGTCCTGCTGAATAAGCAGGGAAGGTTTGTGTTGCAGCATTTTCCCCATTTCAGCTCTGGGACCTCTTAGGACGCTTTTCCATTCCTGCACTGCAGGTTGATTTGCTTGCAAGTCTGCCTCCCAGAATCGCAGCAGAGCAATGCTATACTCACTCCTGCTGAATCTGGATTATTGTTGAAATGATCTTTTGTCCTCCAGTCTCCTGAAATGCTCACAGTGCTGCCATGTCAGTACAAGCAGTTCTTCTCTCCGGACCAGAGCAAAACTTTTTGAGAGCAGCCTTTTAAACGGCCTTTACTCTTGGTGTGGATTTCTGGGCACTCCACCAGTTGCTGAGGAGCCAGGGTGATTGAACAAGAACAGTTTGCAGTGATTTGAGTGCTCTCCGGGGAAACCCTTTGTGCTGGCTCTCCAGGCTCTGGGGAGAGGCTTTGCCTGCTCTAACACATCCATGTGCTGTGTTTGCAGTGGTGAATGGCTCCCCGGGCTTCATCAACCTCTGCGACGCCCTCAACGCCTGGCAGCTGGTGAAGGAGCTCAAGCAGGCGCTGGGCATCCCGGCCGCAGCCTCCTTCAAGCACGTCAGCCCCGCAGGTAGGCTGGGCTCTGCTCCCCGCCCCCGGCGTGTGGGCAGGCCCTGGGGCAGGCTCGGCAGCCCGGGTGCCCTGGCTCGTGTTTCCCACTAGGTGCTGCTGTTGGAGTTGCGCTCAGCGAGGAGGAGGCCCACGTGTGCATGGTGCACGACTTGCACAAGAGCCTGACGCCCCTGGCCTCGGCCTACGCCCGCAGCAGAGGTGAGGGCCCCAAAGAACCGCGGCAAACCTGAGCAGCATCCTCAGCTCCCGCCCTGCTCCTGCCTGGGCACCACACTCCTCCTCCACAAGGGTCTTCCTGACTGCCTATCAGTTGCTTTCCAAGAGAGCAGCTCTTGTATACGGTTTCAAAGAGCTAAAACCACTTTGGATTCTGTTCCTTGATGAATATAGAAGACCATTTAAATTTTTACACACACACACACACACACACACACATATATATATATGTATATATATGAGGATTTGACTAAAGGACCGGGATAAACAGCACTACCCAGCATTGGGCTGCTCAGGAATGTTTAACTTGAGTAGAGATGTTTCTGTCTGCTATTTGATGGGGTTTTTAAAAATGCTTTTCTACTGCAGAGCTCACTAAAAAAAGTAAACAAAACCAGCTTCCTCTGCTTAGCTGAGATATTTTGCTACATCTCTTATTTTCCACGGCATTCCTAGAAAATCTGCACAGATTACAAAGAACAAGGCAGACTTGATAAGGAGCACTTTGGCTTGGGTTCATGTTTCACAGACCACCTTTGAATGTTGCTCTCACAAAACCATTGCATGATTGCCAGAAAAATAAACCCTTAGAATGGCAGGGACAGAAGAATTGACCTTGCTGAGTAGTGGAGCATTTGTGATAGGAGTAAATTTCATCTTAGCTATGCCATTAAATAGAAAATACTTATTTTAAAACAGAAGAAGAAAAAATTTGCCACATTTCTGGATCTGCTTTCTTGCAGGAAAAGCCAGGTGGGAGCATAGCCATCTAAAAGCTTTCCTCTTTTTCCAACTGTCTCCCATCTAAAATCTTTCTGTGTGATCCTTGCCTCTCCTTGTCCTCCTGCCACCAAGGGTTCAGCTGGAGGTAGTCATTACAGAGTTAGAGCTTTGACAGAGGCAGTGAAGAAGGAAGAATATCTGAACTATGGGGATATATAAAGGTCCATGTGTTTGAGGTAGGATTTTTCATCCTTGTTGCTTTTATGGCCTCTTTTTTTTGTTATTCTTGCTGTGGGATTAAATTCCTAGCTGTCACAGCAATTGACTGGACTGTAGGAGTGGAGAGTTTTCTTTGTGTGGTGCTGAAGTGTGGCAGATGAGTGAAATGAGGATTTTTCAGGTGCTGATCGGATGTCCTCCTTTGGTGACTTCATTGCCCTGTCTGATGTCTGTGACGTGCCTACTGCCAAGATCATCTCCAGAGAGGTCAGTGACAGCAGCACATCATTCCAGGCTATCCAGGAGAATCATTGCAGATGCAGCCATGGCTCTGTGACAGCCTTTTGGTTGGAAATTGGCCCATTTTACCAGGAGGACTTTTACTGGGTCATTTGTGTCATCATCTCTGATCTGGAGTGCAGAATTTACACCAGTCTTTTGATTAAATTTTTTTTTCCCTACCAGTTATCACCTGGCTGTGTGCTGGAGCCTGTGAAACAGCAGAGTTGGCAATGCTGCTTTCCAGGAGATGATTGCAAACCTCTGGAAAGGAGCCCTGCTTAGGCTGTCACAAATATTTGGCTGAGCAGCTGTCAGGGGAGAAAAGAAGGGCTGGAATGCTGATGGCCAGCCCCTTGCCCAAGGCAGGAATTTGGAAATAGGTTGCTACCTGCCACTTACATGCAGCTCAGCCACTTCCCAGGCTGTGCTTTTTCCTTAGACTCACAGAATCTTTTAGGTTTGGAGCAGCCTGCTCTAGTCCTTTTCCACAACAGGAGGATGGAGTGACATGGCTTTTTCCAAACCAAACCATTCTGTGATTTTATGATGCCAAACAAATGAAAGAGCATATTCAGCTGGTTTGTGAGGGTAACTTTTGGTACAGTGCTGCTGAAAATTAAAAAACTCTCACCCACACTGTAAGGCACGAATGTGGAAGTCGTGTATGGCTTCATGGCACTGATGAATGTAAACTCTCAGTTTCCATGCTCTTAACAGCTCTTGTTCCAGGGTTTTTGCCTGCCCAGGAGTGTCACTGTTGAATTAAGGATTTTATTGGGTTTTAAGCCATGTTTACTGTTAGGGTTGAGAAGTGGGGATGTCATGGTCAAGCTGTTTTCCCCTGGAGGAGGATATTATTAGTTCCATTCTGATTAGAGGGATGTAGGGGTGCTTTTTACTCACTTCTGCCAAGAGCTCACAATGCTCTGCTGGTTTTTGTTTCCAGCACTGAAGCCCACACTGTAACAGTGTTTTTACTGTTGTAGGATACACTCAGACCCCAAGAGAGGTGTGTGTTCAGTGCAGGAAATGGCTGGTGCAGCTTTAGCTTAGCCCCTGTTTCATTTTTCTCCTGTGGAAGCTGAAATGTCTGTGTTGCAGGTGTCTGATGGTGTGGTGGCTCCTGGCTATGAGGAAGAAGCTCTCAAAATCCTTTCCAAAAAGAAGAATGGTGCTTACTGTGTGCTCCAGGTTTGTACCCCTGCTCCAGTCAGGGATGAAGCTGGAAACAGACACTTTGGACCTGCATGCTTGTCAAGCAATATTAACATTCTGTGCTCAAGTCAGTGTCAGGTTGCCTTCCTGGTTCCTGCAGTGATTGTTGGGATTCCAAATTCACCCAGTTTTGTTGAACATGACTCATGGATCACAGATTGCTGTCAGGGCCTATTTCTGCTGCCTCTGAGAGACAAATGAGCAGAGAACTTCACAAAAGGAAGCATCACAAAAGGAAAATCCAAGGCTTAGCTGAGGTTGCAATTGTAGTGTAGCTGCCAGGGGAGCTGGAGAAGATGGCTCAGGAGCTGCAGGCAAGAAGGAATGGAATTGCAGACAGTCTTGGCAGCTGATTACCTCCTGGAATTCAATTAACTTCTCAAGGATGAGGTCACATTGTGAAGCCTGTATCTTCAGGGCTGAATGCAGAGCAAAGCTAAGGAAGATTGGTCTGAAACATTTCAGTGAATTAGGCAAACCACATAGAGCATGTGCACCCTCCTATTTAGAGCTGGTCACCTTAGTCTGGGTTGTTTCCTGTCTGAAACCTCAGCTAGGGCTCCCAAAATTTTGAGTAAGGCCATGCATGAGTGGACCTGAGTGCAGCATCACAGTTCCAGTTAACCTGATCCCTGGGCTGGTGTAAATTAATAATTGTGCTTCCAGCTGGGGTGGAGATGTGCCCCAGGAGTGCAGCTTTGGAAAAAATCCCATTCACTGTTTTTGGATACCACAGAGGGCTGGGAGTTGTAGTTTGAGGCAGGTAGGAAGCAGCTCCAAATTCACTATTCTGGATGCCACAGAGGGCTGGGAGCTGTGGCTTGAGGCAGGTAGGAAGCAGCTCCAAATTCAGTTTTTGGATGCCACAGAGGGCTGGGAGCTGTGGCTTGAGGCAGGTAGGAAGCAGCTCCAAATTCAGTTTTTGGATGCCACAGAGGGCTGGGAGTTGTGGCTTGAGGCAGGTAGGAAGCAGCTCCAGATATTCCTGAGGAAGGCTCTGTGTGTGTGCATGTTTTCCCCTCTGTGTGAAGACTGGCAGAGTGCAGGTTTTGGTGCAGAAGTGCTTTACTGGGCTCTCTGTGGCTTTCAGATGGATCCCCAGTACGAGCCCGACGACCTGGAGGTGCGCACCCTCTACGGGCTGAACCTGATGCAGAAGAGGAACAACGCCGTCATCGACCGCTCGCTGTTCAAGAACATTGTCACCAAGAACAAAAACGTGAGTGAGGGGGATGAATGGGCTTAAACACACATGGAGTGAATGAGCTGCTGTGCCTTCATCAGGGATTTTACCACAAGAGCTCCTAAATTATTTTAGTGAGGTTTAACTGGCTCTTAGTAAACAATGCAGCAGACTTTCTGCACCTCATATACTTGAGTAAATCAAGATAGCTTTCCTTTGTTTTGATTCCTTGGATAAATAAGAGGAGCTGGAGCTTTCCCATTATCTCAGGCTACCACAATATTTGTAAATGCTCTTTGTAAACAAGAAGCTACCATGTGCAATTTTTTTATGGTGAGACAGCCATGTGCTAAGGATCCATCACAGCTCCTGACTCATTGTTTACCTCACCCTTTTGTGTGCATGGTGTTGTATAAACTCTGGCCTGGCTGCTATTGCTCAGCAATTAGAGCCCACATCACCAGAAAGTTCTCAGTGATTTCTTTGTCTCTGTTTTTTTAATGAGAATGAGATCAGACATTAATGAGCACACAATGAGTCATGGGCTCAGAAGTGAATTCAGATATTGAGGTAATAAAAATCGCTTTTCTAAATTAGGAATGGAAAACTTAAAAATAATACAGATTTTGGGAGCTGCTCTAATTGTTGTGGTCCTGGTTTTTGCCTGTGAGCACATCTGATGACAGTGAACGCAGAGGAGTTTTCAGGCTGAAGGCCAGTGATGTGTGGTGGTGTTTGCAGGGGTCTCAGGATGAGGGAACAGATGAGAATCTTGACTCCATGTTTCAGAAGGTTGATTTATAATTTTATGATATATATTATAATAAAAGAAAATGATATATTAAAACTATATTAAAGAAATAGAAGAAAGAATTTAATCAGAAGGCTTGAAAAGAATAGAAAGAATAGAATGATAAGAAAATCTTGTGACTGCTCACAGCCTTGACACAGGTGGCTGTCATTGGTCATCAAGTAAAAACAGTTTCACATGATAGGTAAACAGTTCGTTAAATCTCATTCCAAAGCAGCAAAACATGGAGAAGCTGAAGCTTCTCAGCTTCTCAAGAGAAAAGATCTTAATGAAAAGATTCTTCATAAGATATGTCAGCGACAGTGATGGAACCCACTGAGATTGAGTCTTACCCTGAGAGTTGGAAGACCAGTCATTAATGGGCTTTAATGCAAACAAAACTAGCTGGTAATTGAGCACATCAGGGTGTTCCCAGCTCCTTGTTTTGCCTGGGTGTGGGTGCAGCAGGGCTGTCAGGGGGTGCTGACAGGGGTGCTCTGTTCCAGCTGCCCGAGGCCGCAGTGCGGGACCTGATCGTGGCCAGCATCGCTGTCAAGTACACGCAGTCCAACTCGGTGTGCTACGCCAAGGATGGCCAGGTAGGAGCTGCAGCTTCCCCACCCCCTGCTCCCAGGAAAACCCTCCTGCACCTGGGCAGGGCCAGAGGAGCTGCCCTGTGCAGAGCAGCTGCTTCTCAAGAGGCTGCTTCAAAACCTTGCTGCTGTTTTTTCATGGTCGTGGCAGGGCTGACTCTTTCGTTGGTGGGGTTGGAAAAGTTCTTACATGCTTCTGCACTGTGGCCTTGAGTCATTTCTTTCTGGCTACTCTGTTCTTTCACATCATTTTTCTCATGTAGAGCCCTTAGGAAATTACAGCAGGTTTCTCAGCTGGATTCTGACTGCCCAAATGCTTCTTTGTTTTCACTTTTTTCCTTAGGAAGATGGGATATGCTTTCTTCTTCTCATCCCTCTGGGATAACAAAAATCTTCTGTTTTCTCTGATTGTATTTTTTTAAAAAGCTGATGATGGATGTTGGAATTTATAGAGGCATTATCAAATGTGTAATTGAGATTATGAATCATATGGTCACACAGTGGTTTTGGCCTAGAAAGGACCTTAAAGCTCATCCCATTCCACCCCTGCCATGGGCAGGGACACCTTCCTCTATCCCAGGTTGCTCCAAGCCTTGTCCAGCCTGGCCTGGAACAATTCCAGGGATGGGGCAGCCTCAGCTTCTCTGGTCAGCCTGTGCCAGGGCCTCACCACCCTCACAGGGAAGAATTTCTTTCTAATATCTAACCTAAACTTCTCCTTTTTCAGTTTGAATCTTGAATTTAAAAAAAAAGTCAGTTCTTTCCAAGCCATCACCAGGTGTTCAGCCTAAATAATTTATCTAAAAATTGGTGTAAAGGTATTGAAAGTTGTATTGTTACCCAGCAGATCATTCTTGTAAAGGTGCTGTTTAGTTGGCTCTTTGCTCTCCATGGAAGGTTTTCAGTAGGCCTGGATTAGTACAGAAGAAAAATACACAGAATGCTTTTGAGCTTTGGTACATCATAAATCAGCAAAATGGATCAAAGAGTGAAGCTTACAGGTAGAGACTGAGCTGCAGTGCTGGTCCTGTGCTCTGTGGTTCCTCACAAGATGTCTCTGGAGATCCAGCATTTGTCTTTTATTCTGCTTTATGTTGGGTTTCTTTTTTTGCTTTCCAAATATTCTCTGCACTCAGTAGTGTTAGATCCCATAGCCCCAGAACAAAGGTGTCCCTGGCTTTGCTCCTTTCCCCTCATCACAGCAGCAATTTCCAGTTTCCCCAGTGCTTTTGCAAGCCTGGTGCTGCAGCTGCTTGCAGAGGGTGTGTGGTAATGGATGTGCCATGTGGAAGGGAGCAGGGACAGGGAATCCCTGGGCAGGCAGGGATTCAGCTGGCTGGGCTGCAGAGTGGGCTTGCAGATTTTCATGTGGAAAATGCCCACATTTCACCTTCCACATTGCTGCTCTTCATCTGCTCCTCCAGGGTCTGATCTGGTTTGGGCTACACCTGGCAAGTCCAGCTTGCTTTCAGTCTCATTGGTTTTGGTTTTCCAGGATCTAGCAATCATGCAATGGTGGGTTTTTTTTTTGGTATTTCAGCCTCACAGCATCCCTAAGAAACGGGGATGCCATGGAAAGCTCTGGTGTGTGAGACATCAGCCCCTCCAGCAAGGTAGCTGTGTTAGTACATTCCAGCAGTGTGGAGTGGGAAGCATTCCTGGAGCTGAGTGTCACTTCATTTGCAGGAAGCCAGCTGCCACTAATTGCAATAAACACTTGCACTTGTTCTGGCTGCCTTTCAGCTTGTAGCACGTTGATTTACACTCACTTTAATGACACCATCATGTTTTAAATTAGCAATTTAAAATTATTCTTCCTTTATTCTCTGTACACTAGCATAAAACAAACCTGTTAATTTGCCTTATGCTTTCCCAGTGACTTCCCTGTTTTGTTTGTCTTCCCAATGGTCAAGTCCTTTATTAGATTTTTATATTTCCAGGTGTCTTTAGGGTTTTTGTTTTCATTCATTAGCCAGGGTAGATCTGAGTAAACCCAGAGCAGTCTGGATCATTTTGCAAGAATCCTTTGGGCATTATCCATCTCATCCACTCTGTGCTATTGCACAGCATTCCAGCTATGGAGTGTGTTTGACTCTCCTGTGAACCAAAGTGTTTCTAGTCAAGTAATTCTTAATTTTCACCCAGTCTTTTTTCTATTAAGTGATAGATTATTTTTTTTTTTTCTACTCACCCTGTGCTGCTGTCTCCTTTCACTGCTCACACTTCATAGGCTCTGCTTAAGCACTTTTGGATCCCCAGGAGATTAGGCTCTGAAAGAAACATAATTAATTTTTGTGTAGCAAAGGGGGGGGGGAATGGCTCCTTAGTGGAGGATTTTGAGCTTTTGGCTGTGTTTTTGTGGGGGAAGGGCACCATGTGGGGCAGAGAGTGATGAGGTGTAGGAAAAAGGATTTTATAAAGTGAAAAAGGCAGGGAATTGGTACAGGCCAGTGTGAGGGGAGATGCAGGTACAAGTCTCAAGGTTGTGTTATCAAGCAGAAAAGCTAAAACCTCCTGATTTCCCTTCTTTAGACCAGAAATTCCAGGCTGGATTGAGGAAATCTTCCCCAGAAATGTTCCATCAAAACCTGTGCTTTTAAAAAAGGCAAAACAATGGCTTGAACCAGTGTTACAGATGAACCTCTGCAGATGTGGGGATGCTTGTGAGGAATTTACAGGCTACATCCCTTTGATCAGCTGAAGTACAAAGTCCCTGCCATTTTGGAGTTGTTGAATACAAGCCAAAATTTAGTTACTGATCTCTTGATAAAATTTAGGTCACAGAAAAAGTGAAATATTTTGAGTGGCTCACAGAGGAAAGGAAAAGGCTTTTTTAGAAAGGTTCTGGGATGCTGACAGGTAGCAGGAGTTATTCCTGCTAATTCCATCACAGGAGTGCCAGGCACAGCTCACAAGGACTTGATGGAGACTGAGACACCATTCTGGCTGGGAAAGGACACAGGACATCCCAAGCATTAGAAACCTGGGGATGTTCCATGGGATTTTGGCCCCAGCTCCTCTGGGTCCAGGCTCCCTTGGAAATGGAAGGGGGTGGGTTGAGAGCAGAGGCTGGACATCAGCAGTGTTTGTCAGGGGCAAGGTGCCACTGCACTGTAAGAAACTTTGTGTCTGTCCAGTGTTTGTGGTACCAGCAATATCCCTGTGGTTTATTACACACTGGTGACTTCAGTTATGGCTGAGCAGATTATATCTGATAGCAGCCCAAGCTTCCCAAACCTTTCATTTGCTCCTTGGGGGAACAGGATCCAGCAGAATGTTTTATGCTTCTGGTAAGAGGTGAAGTCACCGTGTCTTGATGAATGGGAAGACAAGTGAGTCATTCCTTTGAGGGCAGCCTGCAGCTTATGGCTTTACCATCTGTCCCAGGCTGAGCTGGGAGCTCTGAGGCACTGGCCAGCACCTCAAGCCTCAGCATCATGTCTCTGGAGAACAGTCTGGGGAACAGCTCAGCTGTGGCTGAGCAGGAAATGATGGGAGAGACTTGTTTCCTGTCAGATCTCCAGACTGGAATGGCAGCAGTTCTCCATAGGACCCACAGGATGGACAGAAGTTTCCAGCCCAAGTCTGACATCCCTGGTGGCTGGGTCTGGCTGCAGGAGCTGAGCCAGTGCTGTATTTTCATAGCAGCTTCCTTGAGATAAAACCACTGTGTGGATTTTGCTTATCTGCTAGAGATCAAGCACAAGTGCTGTTAAATGGGGTTAGCAGCAGCCATTTCAGAAAGCCTGGATTCTGGCAGATGGCAGCACAGGAGATGTGTGGTAGAGAATCCATGGATGTAACAGTGCCACTGACCAGCATTCCTGAGTGAGCAGTGGGTTTACTGCCTTAGCAGCCAGACAAACTGTCCCTCATCACTGCACCTCTCAGCTGATGTGGTTAAGCTGTGTGTCTAAGCAGAGAGATGTTGGGATGTGTGTGACCTGGGCTCAGGCATTAACACTGACCAGAAGAGGCAGTGTCAGTCTCCTGAGGTCAAAGCTTTGATGGCCGGAGCTGTGTTATTTAGAAGACTGAAAGCACATCAGTGTTTGAGGGTGACTGTCAGCTCCAAAGAGCTGTACAAGTCAGCAGTGCAGACAGCTGGCCCTGTAACCAATTCACAGGATCAGGAATGCAGGCATTCCCCCACTCCTCACCCACCCCTTCCCTGGCTGGGTGAGAGCAGCTGAACTGGGGGAGCTCTGACGGCTGTGCTGTGCTGCAGGTGATCGGGATCGGCGCGGGGCAGCAGTCCCGCATCCACTGCACGCGCCTGGCGGGGGACAAGGCCAACAACTGGTGGCTGCGGCACCACCCGCGCGTGCTGGCCATGAGGTTCAAGGCCGGCGTCAAGAGGGCCGAGATCTCCAACGCCATCGACCAGTACGTCACCGACACCATCGGAGAGGTGAGGGCACCACAGCCCCTGCCACGCCAGCCCCTTGTGCCAGTTGTGCCTGCTGGGGGTTGGAATGGGTGACTCCAGGGCTGGGGTATCCTGGGCACAGGATGGTGATCCATCCCCCAAGGTCATGTACTGCATCCTGGGCACAGGGTGGTGATCCATCCCCCAAGGTCATTTACTGCATCCTGGGCACAGGATGGTGATCCATCCCCAAGGTCATTCACTGCATCCCAGGCACAGGGTGGTGATCCATCTCCCAAGGTCATTTACTGCATCCTGGGCACAGGATGGTGATCCATCCCCAAGGTCATTTACTGCATCCTGGGCACAGGGTGGTGATCCATCCCCCAAGGTCATGTACTGCATCCCGAGTACAGGGTGGTGATCCATCCCCCAAGGTCATTCACTGCATCCCAGGCACAGGATGGTGATCCATCCCCCAAGGTCATTTACTGCACCTACAGCACAGGGTGGAGATCCATCCCCCAAGGTCATTCACTGCATCCTGGGCACAGGGTGGTGATCCATCCCCCAAGGTCATTCACTGCATCCTGGGCACAGGATGGTGATCCATCTCCCAAGGTCATTCACTGGCCCCATGGCAAAGTCTCCTCATTTGCCTCTTCCATACTGCACCCACAGCCCTGGTGCCCCACTGAGCACCTTGGCTTCACCTCCTGGCTGTTCCCAGCAGTGAGGATGGGTTAAAGCTCCAGCTCATGGTCCAGTTCTCCCTGCCCTGTCACTGGCTTCTCCTCACACTGAGCTGTTGGTTTGTGTGGCACTTTGGATTCTCAGAATCCAGATTCTGACCTTCCCGTTACAGGCCATAGTGAGACAACAACATAGTATGTCCTTTTTAAGTATCAAAAGCCAAGAGCTGGATTAGGGACCTTGTGAATCACCTTGTGAGCAGTTGCTTGTTTAAAGGGGTAAGAACTGGATCAGTTGCTGTTTCAGAAGGTGAATCATAAACTGAGCTGCTGTTAAGTCATCTACCAGATGCCTGCTGGCATTTATGGAGCAGCACACTGCAGGCAGAGGAAATTCAGGAGGGAGAGAAGGAATCCCTCAGGTCCTGTGGTGAGGAGAGGGAAGGAGTTAAAAGGATGCAGAAATAACTGATGGTGGTGATGTGTTTAAACCCTGTGGTATGAAGTTCCCAGCAGCAGAGTCATGGAGCAGAAATCCTGGGATCAGAGGGAGGCCATCACTCATTCCCCTGGCAGGGAACAGGGGGAGCTGTGTGCTCTGGGGCTGAGCTGGTTTCTCATGCCTGCAGGATGAGGACCTGGTGAAGTGGCAGGCCCTGTTTGAAGAGGTGCCCAAGCAGCTGACAGAAGCAGAGAAGAAGCAGTGGATTGCCAAACTCTCTGCTGTGTCCCTCAGCTCCGATGCCTTCTTCCCTTTTAGGGATAACGTCGACAGAGCCAAGCGGGTAAGGCTGGGGTTGGCTCCAGGAGGCTGGGGATGGCTCCAGGAGGCTGAGGGTGGTTCCAGGAGGCTGGGGTTGGCACCAGGGGCGTGAGGTGGCTCCAGGAGGCTGGGGGTGGCTCCAGAGGAATGGTTGTGCAGCCCAAGCTTGTCCTTTTCATTCTGTGTGCACTGCTGAGCAAAATCCCTGCACTAGGACAGCAGATCCTGGGAAGGATGTTCCTGGTGGTTACAGCTCTCACATGGACAGTAATTATCCAGGCATTGCTCAGTTTGTTGATTTGGGATGAATAGAGGATTAAAGTTTATTAAGCCACTTAGGAATATCAAGCCAAGGCCTGTCGCTTCCAGAGGAACCATTTTAGGTTCTCTCTGAGCAGCAGAGAGAACTTCCTGCTCCCTTAAGGAGCATCTTTGGGACTGGAAGCCTTTTTTAGTGGGATGTGGATAAAAAACTGAGACTGCCAGCTCATTCTGAGGGGGATTTTGTGTTTCCATCCCCTGTATGTGCAGAGTGGAGTTCAGTTCATCGCTGCCCCGTCAGGCTCGGCTAACGACGACGTCGTGATCGAGGCCTGCAACGAGCTGGGGATCACCCTCATCCACACCAACCTCCGTCTGTTCCACCACTGAGCCCTCTCTGGGCACGGCCTCACCAGCAGCCACGTGGCACTGCTGTCCTGGGAGGCTCCTGCAGCCTGGGAAGGGGCCTTTCCCCTTGTTCAAGGAGAAGGGAGAGGTACAACTTGGCTTCCAGTGTAGAAAATCAGTGACTTTTGCAAATAAACGTACAGTTGTTAGCTACCTGCTGGCTGTGTGGTCCCTGTCACCCAAGTTCTGTGTCCTCAGGAAAAAGGGTTATTTTTGAGGTAGGTTTTATGGTCTAGACTCTACAAATTCAATAGCTTTGCCTGTGGAATGGTGTGAAAGCCTGGCTTCTACTCAGCTTCTCATGGAACTGATCAAGATCTGTACCATACTAAATTAAGTTGGGTTGGTGGGGTTTTTTGGGTCAGCAGGTATTTCTAATCCATTGCCCTCTTCCCTGGGAGGAGAGGGAGCAGCTCCTTTGCACGAGGCACTGTGGGGTTTGGTGCTCTGAATCCTGCCCTAGACTCTGCTTTGGCAGTGCTATGTTGCTTTCTCCAAGGTAGAAGAGCCACTGACAGGCCTGTCCCCTTACTGGGAGCAGAGCAGAGTTCACAGGCGGGAAGGGGAAAGTGTCTGGAGCCACTTCTCTGTGTCTGCAGTTTGCATTAAGCACATTTGAACTTATGTCTGGGAAAAAGCAGAGAGAGAATGTGGAGCACAGTGAGAAAAGGGCAGGAGGAGCCCAGACACAGTTTTGCTGGCAGTCACCGTGCCTGTTCCAAAGGGATTTTCTCTTCTTGGTTCCATTTTATAAAATCTGTTCAGTTTTACCCAGGAGCAGCCCAGAGTTTTTCAAGGAACACTTCTGTGGGCTCAGCTCTCAGCTGGTGCAGAGCAGGGAGTGGGCATGTGTGCCCTTGGCTCAAGCAGGGCTGCCCAGGTGGGAGATGGACCTGGGAGAGGGGAAATCTGGGGGTGCTGCTGACTTGCTGAGACTGTGGCCATCCATGGCTTTTGTTTTACCCGATGGTCTGATCCAGACTGGTTCAAATGGAGCACAGCAGAGACACTTCCCAGGTGAGTTATTTAGGGTACCATAATCCACACACTGGTTTTCCTTTAACACTGTTACTCCATCTGCCCTTGCTCCAGCCTGAAAGGGAGCAGAGTCCTCTCTTTTCTGATCTCTACAGTGGATCATTTTGTCATTTCTGACCTCTACAATGGATCATTTCCAAGTGACTTGATGAGACAGGACAGGGGTAGAGACCATTCTACTTTTTTGACCGCAATCCAAACTAAAAATTGTCCATTTCTTCCTGGCTGGCCCTTTGGCTGTGCTAACCCCAACCCTGGCTTCTGACTGTTTTCTGTGCTGCTGCTTCCCGTGAATTGTCATTGCTTGGAGTTTAAAAGTTGGGGTTTGGGACTCTTCCACAGAGGGGAGTCCACAATGTTCCTTGCATGTCTTCTGTGTCCTGCTGTTGTGGCTGTGAGGTTCTCTAGGGAATCCCTCTGTGCATTCTTCACCTGCATCTTCTGCAGCATTGGCTGAAACAGAGGCTGGCAGTAAAACCCTGGCAGCTCCTGCTCTGTGGATTCCCCTGATCCTTGTCTGCTGTCCTTGGGGCACTGTTTGTTTTACTGAGGGCAGTTAATGGGTACTATCTCCAGGTGAGATCTGCAGGAGATAGGGAATGTCTGCCTCAGCTGATAGCTCTGTAGGACCTGCCTGCTGCTTTATTTGTGCTGCAGGGCTGGTTCACAACATCTCAGCACCTGCAGAGGGCTGGCTCTGCCTCCTGCTGTGCCTGTGCTAAGGTTAAAGGACAGGCAGGAGTTGTCAGAGAGGGGAAGTTGGATTGTTTAATGTCCCAAACAAGAGCTCTTGATGATCCTGCCTCACTTGAGTGGATAAAGGTTGATAAAAATCTCTGGTCTGGTTTCCAGGTGTGAGGTGACTTCACAGGAATGTCTCTGGGGATGGCTTGTCCCCTGGGCTGCAGTGACAGTTCCAACCAGCCTGGCACCTTCCCCTGAAGGTGTGGGAGTGGTTGTAGGAAAGGACTGTGATGGTCTCAAGGTGTCCCTCCTGAAGCCTCCTGATCTGCTTCTGCCTTGGATGTTTGCAGGGATTAACAGCACACTGTGAGCTCTGTTTGGTGTCATTGCCCAGAGGGAAGGGAATGTAAGGAATGTCCCTTCAGCTGCTGTGCCCTGAGGAGCAGCTGGCACCTGGGATTTGCACTGTCACCTGTGGCACCTTGCCCCTGGCAGGACAACAGCTCCCAAAATGTGGATGAGAGCAGGGAGGAATCATTCTGGGCCTTGGCAGCCAGTAACAGAGGGGTTTTATTTTCTTCTTCAGCCACCAAGGCACTTTGCCCTGGAGTACAGAGCCCTGGCTCTGGTTGTTCCTGGGCTCTACCCAAAGCTGAGCACACAAGCCCTGTGGAGATGTGCTGCCTGTTCTGGAAATGAACTGCCAAGGGCTTAAATTCTGCAGGGCCTGGCATAGCTGTGAGCACCGTGTGCTTAAAGGCACAGACAAACCTCTACAGGGAGCTTGGGGAAAAGTGCTGTTTAAATGATTTAATCTTGAAATGCTCCCTGTGGGCAGGGGAGGTGTTTGCTGCTGGTACAAGAGATGTGGCAGAGGAGAGGAGGTGGGCTCTGACTCCTTTTCAGTGTGTTGGTGAAGTGTAGGGGGAGACAGTTTGGGTAAATGAAGGTGGCATAGAATGTAATCTTATCCCCTAAAGAGGTGCAGCTGGACCAATTACTAAAGATTGGGAACAGGCCTGATGTTAACAGGCCACAGCTGTAGCCAATAAGAAGAGTGTTATAGAACAGTGGATTGGTTGGTTGAGGGGAACAGGAGTCAGCTGGCTGCTGTGGGGACAGGGACCAGTCAGTGCCTAGAGGAGCTGCCTGCAAGAAACATCAGGAAGGTACAAAACTCCAGCAATATGGAACCCTTGCAATGTAATGACAACAGTGAAGTGAATTATTTAGTGACAAAGTGAAAGGATCATTGCAGAATTGTCCTCTGGTCCAAAAGCTGTAGCCACCACTTGGGAAAACGAATCTGGTTTAATGGGAAATGAGTCCTCTGTGTGTCTGTCTAGACCAGTTTTAGTTCTCAGGTATTTTTTAGGGACATGTTTGGCTTTGGAGCACTGGTGGGGTAGATGACTGCTGCTGCAATCATCCTGCTCTCTGCAGAGGTTGGGGTGCTCTGTAGCTATCAGTCCCTGCTGGCAGCTGCCACATGCCAAGAAGCCAAATGGAGTTTTCATGTGATGCTTTATTGGGTGCAGAGAATGCCCGTGCCTGGAGCAATACAGTGCGTGTGCAGCCCAGGGGAGGGGGCTCAGCAATCCTGACAGGACCTGGCCTGGCATTTGCAAAGGCTGGACAGGTCCTGGCAGAGCAAGCAAAGGGACTCACTGCTGGCTTGGCTCACTCTCAGCCAAAGGGTTGTGAGGAGCATTTTGTTACCTCCCTCCCCACCATGAGGTAGAGGCACAGGAGACAAGAAAAGGGTCTCTGCCTGTAACAGCCAGGCTTAGACCCAGCTGGTGCCCGTCTCCTGCTGGGTTTTGTAGCTTTGGACACATGGAAATTCACAGGTTTGGACTGTCTCACTAATTCTGGCACCTCAGCCACTGGAAGCTTATTGAATTCTAGCTATGGAACGAGCTGTAGCTCAGTTCATGTGCAAAGCAGGGGCTGTTTGCCTTCCCCTCCCTTCCCCTGTTGCCCCAAAGCAAGCCTGTGCCTCCTGCCCGTGCCATACCTACCACTGTCTGTGCTCTACGGGGGCAGGGGTGCAGCTGGAAGCCTTTCTTTAACAAACTGCTCTAGCAATATTCTCTCCAGGTTTACTCCACTCTTCTTGGGGGTGTTTGCTCCATCTTGTGTTACTCCAGCTCTGAATCATCCCGCTCAGAATTATCCACCTCAGAATAATCCAGCTGAGAATAATCATCTTCATCCTAAAGTCCACGGCAGCAAAGAGAATCACTTAAACTATTTGTCTGGTTTGTAAATCTTTTTATTAAAAGAGTTGGTTTTTTTTTTTTCCTCTTCCACAGTAGTAAAGCTTTGGCACTTACAGTATAAAAATAATCACTGATCATAATTACACCAAATTCCTCTTTTGTCAACTGCATACTAAGTGTCTTCCATACATTTTATTCCCATATAAAAACACTTGGAAGGTCAGGGGAACAAAACTGATAAATAACAGTATGAGATATAAAGATACAGCTAGAAAAATACTAGGATCATCAAGAAAGAATTAGGACTGTGCATATTTTAAATATCACAGTGATTGGATTTGCTGTTCCTATCTTATTGCTGGCTGCACGCTTATGTGAAAGCAGAAGTGTTTGGTGGACTTTCCTATCCCTAAACCTCAGTATTGCTGTACTCAAATGTTCTTGCATAGCACGGGAACCTTGAATTTCTACACCCACCCTCCCATCAGTATTTTGATGCCCCACCAAATTTGTGATTTACAACCTCTCCCCCTCCTCCCCTCCTTTTTTTTTTTTTTTCCCCTCGCCCTCTTGAAATTTGAAAATATCGACTGGAATTCAACCCTTTGAGCAAAACCAAGACAATCGCTATCAATCATGAGAAAAGTCTGAAACACTCCAAGAGTGGCGCTTGGAGAAGCTGTGAGTTGAGCTTAAGCTGGGCAAATGGCTCCAGAGCAGGGGGCCATTGTCACTAGATGCACTTTTTTGCTAGCATCGCTCCAGTTTGGATGGTACTCGTGGCACACTGGGGTTTACACTTTGGTTTGTCTGTTGCCATGGCCGCAAGCAGTCTCGCTGGATGTTACTTTCCCCGTGGCTGTTGTGTGTCTGCCTGTACATCTAGGGGCATGAAACACTCAATGGGGCAGTTGACGTTCTGTCGGGAGGGAAGGAAATCAGTTAGAGCTCCGTCCTGGCTGTGCTTTGTGCTGGGAGCTGCTGGGGCCATTTCCCAGCACAAAGCACACAGTGGAAAGCACTCCATGCACTACTGCCTCAGAGCATGCACGAGGCCCTGTGGGACTGCTGGGACTGTGGCACTGCCCATGTGTGTGGGGGGTGAGCTCAAGCAGGTGTGTGTGTCCTGGGGGCTGCCATGCACTACCAGGGGAGCACCAACCCACAGCCACCCCGCCCCTGTGCCAGCCTCACAGCAGCGTGGGGCAGAGAAGGAAAGCTCTACTCACAGTGTTGGTGGCCTGGTGGTACCTCTGTGTGAACTGGGTGTAGGTGTGGCCAGCAGAGCCCTCGGGGGCCACCTCCACGCTGGGCCTGCGGCAGTTGTCACAGCGCCAGCCCTGCGTGGACACAACGGGACCATCAGTGCCTGGCCAAGGAGCTGCCAGGGCTCACAGGATCCAGCCCCTAAAGCTCATCCCATTCCACCCCCCTGCTGTGAGCCCAGGGTGCTCCAAGCCCCATCCAACCTGGCCCTGGACACTTCCAGTGATGGGCCAGCCACGGCTTCTCTGGGCAGCCTGAGCCAGGGCCTGCCCACCCCCACAGGGAAGAATTTCTTCCTGATATCCAATCTACATCCGCTCTCCTTCAGCTTAAAGCCATTAATTCATGATAATTCATACATGAGGCTAGAGCCACCAGCACCGGTGAGGGTTGCTCCTGTGTTACACCAGACAGGCACCAATGCAAGTACTGCAGCTCTCCTAACTACTTTTCTCCTTATTTGGGCCAGTTTTGGCCCCTTCCATGACCTGAAACCCAGCAGTCTGATAAATGCAGCCCAGCACAGCCTCCCCTGTGTCCAGCACAACACCTCCCTGCTGTTTACCTGCTGTCCTCCATAACAAGTGCAAGAGCAGATGGCCCCAAAGTATTCCTTCTGCCACTGCTCCCCAACGTGGTACATCTTCCCATCGTCATAGCACGTGGTCTCATCTGTGGAGGCACAGGCAGAGCTCAGCTGCAGGGCCTGGGCTGGGCTTTAGGCACTCCCAAAGCATTCCCAAAGCAGCCTGGTGATCAGCAGGGAGCCCCTGGGGGAGTGTGCTCCCCTTGGCTGAGCAGAGGCTCCCTAATGGCAGGGGAACATCAGACATGTTCCCAGCTCTCCAGACACTTTACCCTACAGCAGGGGGGTATTCTCCTGACATGAGCAATGCAGTTTAAGTGACAGTGTGAAGGCCAGAGGAGCTTGAGGCAGCAGGGCCTGCAGGAAAGTCCAGCTGGGGCAATCCAACCCCTCTGGGACAGTGACATGTCCCTGGTGTGCATCTCCAGGGCCAGAGGCACACAGGTGCTCAGTGTGCTGTGACCTGAGCTAACTAAAGGTTTTCCTCTTTTCAAGCTCAGGAATGTGAGATTTATGCCTTCATCTCCTGTGAGAACAGCCTGAAGCTGTCACCAGTTCAGCCTGAACCAGACACACTGATCATCTGCTTGTCCCCCTGGCAGGACAGAGCTGGGATGGTGACAGTGAAGGAGAGCTCAGACTGACAGCACAAAGACACTTACGAGGTTCACACTTGAATTCTCCTTTTCCATTCCCAAGGCAGGTGCAGCTCATCATCTGGCCATTCTCCCCTTGCCTGTCCCACTTCTCCCCAATCTTGTAGTTAACTCCATTGTCATGGCACCACTCTGGAGAAGGCAGGGGAACAAGAATCAGGAGTTATCCCACAGGCAGCAGGAGGAAAAGAGCTTGGCATTGTCTCAGGAAAGGCAGGAGAAAGAATCTTCTCAGCTCATCTAAGTCCAAGGAGGAAATGGATTCAGCTCCTGCAGTTTTTAACTGCTGAAGGCTGTTCCAGCTCTGGAAAATGTGTAGAGGCTCTTGGGAAAAAAGCAGGATGTGACAAAGAGTGGGGAGAGGAGGTTTGGTTCACAGGAGATGAAAAGAAATGAAAAGGAATTTAATAGATGTGGGGCAGGATAGGAGAGAAAAATATTTAAATGCTCTTTTTTTGTGCAAATACCCAGCATAAAATTTACCACAATCTCACAAGACACCATGGGTAAGCCATGTGTATCAAATAATGAAATATAAATATTAATCCTGTAAAATAAGCATATTTTCCTGTAAAATTAAGTGTCTCTACATAGAGTCCTCTGAATCTATGCAAGTTGCAGAAATACTCTCTCTGCTGAGCTTATTCCACAATTTAAAAGCCTAATTTCAATTAGCTGGGTATGTGTTGTGTTAAACTGCTCCACCACAGACTTTTGTTCCGTTCCCTTGTGTCAAGATGGATTTTTTTTTCCATGTAAACCACACAGTTCTGCAAAGAATAAAACTTAATGCCCTGGGCAGAAGTGTTAGAAAAATTAGTTAGAAAACTGGTTTTGCAAGCTGCTTTGCAAAGACTGCCTGCAATGCAAACCAGATTTATTGTAATACCAGCACTGGCTGTAATACCCACTGAAATCCACACTTTCCCATATTACCTAGACATGTCTGGCAAGGTAAAAATGTCTCTTATCAATGTAATACTGATTGTTGCTGATGGCAATTCTAGATTAGCTGCAAAGCTCAGAGGTAACCAAAGTTTTCCATCACTTCTCACGATGCAAAACATCGCTTTGGTTTAAGATCCTGCCTTCATTTGCTCCATGTTTGCACCAGGCTGAGTCTGTCAAACATGGCACTGCTGCTGGAAGAGGGTGGGGATGGGGATGGTTAACAGCAAGCTACTCACTAGAAGAGTCACATCTGAAATGGCCACTGCCAAAGCCCAAACACTGGCACCAGAGCTTAAAGCCAGTTTCAGATAAGCGCTCCCATTCCTCGCCAATGGAATAGAAGGAGCCAGTGTAAGTATCAAAGCAGGTGTCCTCAGCTGGCTGGTTTAATCCTTCAGACACTGCAACAGAAAGAGGAGAAACAGGCATCACACACAGCAATGGCAGCTGCTGACAGACAGACTGGTTTTCAGAGAACACACACGTTTTTGTTCTCGTAATATCCTGGCAGTAATGGAGTTACCCCATGGGCATATCCTTGATGGTTGTCAGCAGCCCAGCTTCGTGATTTATTTTCCATTTGCATGTGTCAGAGCAGTTGAATGATAAAAAAACTGACATGAAGGCTATTTTCATTTTGATTTGCCGAGTTTCAAGCAAGTGTGAGTTTCTGCATTTGCTGCTGGTGAGCAGCAACCTGACTGTAGCCTGTTTTTAGGAGAAAACGCGCTGTAAGATGCTGAGGAACAGCAGGGGGTTGGTAGCTGCATGTGCACCTTTTTAGGGTGCTGTGGGTTCTGAGTCATGGCAGGGGATGGGAGAAGGAGAGCAGACCCTGTGGTGGGGCAGAGTGATTTGTCAGATTTGTCACCTTAGGAGTGTGCCTTGCCTGGTGGGTGCTTCACAGCCACCAGTGCAGGGGGTGATCTTCAGCTGATGGTCCAGAACCTCACAAATCACTTGTCCCAGTGTCCTGCTACCAACTGTCCTTGTCAGAAGTTTCCTTTCTGAACTGTTGTCAAGCTTGGGCACCAGGTAGGTGACCTTGAGTAAGGGGAATGAAGCAGGGGCTGCACAGGTCCAGCCAGGCTCCCTCAGGCTGTTCCTTACCAGTATTGCCAACTGTGACCACCTCCTCCAGCACCTTCTGTCTCCGGTGGTCCTTCAGAGCTTCCACTATGATGTTGTAGGTGGCCCCTCTTGTGAGACCCTTGAGTGTGGCACTAGAGGAAGTGCCAGGAACCCTGAACTGCAACAAGAGACAATGCCAGGTCACCAGAAAGGTGGTGACACCCTTTAGGTGTTACCTCTCTCATAGGAAAGGTTTAGGATGACCCCTGTGCTCTGTACCATGATGGAGCCAGAGCACTCCCCTTACATACTCTGAAATATCAAGTTAGACTTGGCTGCTCTGGACTGTGGATCACAAGAGGTTAATTTTGCCATTTCAAGGTGACTTCACAGGAAGAGTGCTATAACTTGGAGAAGCAGCACCTCAATCTCTGAAACTCCCACTCAGCTTGCTGCCCCCTTTCCTGGTGAAACACCCCTGCTGACAGCATTTCCAAGTTTTCTGGTTTTGCAGTTTTACCCTGTAGCCTTTTCCATAAAGGAGTTGAGGAAGCTTTCATCCACCCTGGTCTCAGTTATGTGTTAAACAGAATCTTTAGACTAATTCCTGCTACTCCCTTTCTCAGAATCTCTGCTGGTCAGAGTGACTCTGAGACACGTACAAGCCTCTTCCCAGCCCAGCAGTCAAAGGAGTCAGAATTCTTCTGTTCTCCTTCTCAAGGTTGCTTATTGTTTCTCATCCATAAAATTCTTTCTCCAGGTCTGTCTGGCAGGTCGAGGCACACTGGTGTTATCTTTTTATACTAAAAACTACATGTGCACTATTTACCATAACTTCCCAATACCTATCACCTATGTTAGACAGTGAGCTTCTACCTTCAACCAATCCGAAAGTGCCAACAGCACAGCAGAAGATGGAGGCCAAGAAGGAGAAGGAGGAATCTGGGCATGCCCAGTCTATCTTGCCTCCTGAACCTCTATTCTAAAAACCCCAAAAAATCTATTTTTCACTCTGTGATAAATTCACTATCATTCTACTCAAACTTTCGTGGCTTGTAAACCCTCATATAAGGTTGGTAATTTTTTCCATGGGTCAAGATCAAAGGCACAGGGGTGCCAAAGGCACAAGGTCTCTGAGGCGCCTGGCAGGGTCTTGAGTCCTCCAGGGCAGTCAGAGGAATTTTTTGGGTTCTGACACCCCTTGGCACAGCAAAGGCACCCCGAGAGCCCCAGGTGAAGTTTCACCACTCCTGTGCTGAGGCAGCCTGTTACCTGCAGCGTGTCCTCGTCCTGGCTGACGGGCTGGCAGGAGATGATGTACTCGGAGCTCTCCAGCAGGGGCCTCCAGGAGATGGTGGTGTGGGACAGGGCCTCCTGGCTGTCGTTGCGCCGCGGCCCGTGCGGGTACAAGGGCTCCACCACGATGGGCACCTGGTAGCCGGGCACCTCGATGGCCTCGTCCACGCTGGGCAGCCTGGAGCCTGGCCTGAGGGGAGTGGCTGTGGTGGGCCCGGGCCGCCGGTAGCCGTGCTCCTCAAAGAAGATCTGCTGGCCCTGGTGTCCCACGGTCTGAGGGTGCCCAGAGGAGCCTGGAAGCTGGATCCCGTTGCCATTGTCGTACCTGTTGTTGGTGAGGTAAGGGGTTCCCTCGTCAATGGAAGGCACGTCCAGGATGTCGGGCTGGTTGGGGTGTGGCCTGCTGATCAACGTGGGGAGATCATCTGGCAAAGAAAGGTTGGAGGCCGTCAAGCAAAGCAACAAAAAAGCTGCATTACACCACTCACAGCATCAAATATTAGCCATTACACTTTTTATGACCTTGCCCTGATTGTAAAGGTAATTTCCCCCTCTGCATCTTTCACACCTAAGTGTGCTGGTGTGAAATTTTCATACAGCTGAGCAACACTTTTGAACACTGCAACCCACCATCACTGCTCAAACTGAGAAGGAATGGTTGCAAGAGATAGTTGCAGGCTCTCATTTTAAGAGGAATCACTGGTAAGCAGGAAGACACTTGTTCCTTGATCATATTTAGATGACCAGCTGGTAATTTGTGATAGGTCAATCTTGTACTCTGAAAGTTGCAAAGTGAGAGGAATGCCACAAGTAACAAACTGAATGGGTTCTGCATTTGACACTATCAAGTGTTAGACAGCCATGTTAACCCTGATTAAATTATCCATTAGGTACCCAAGCAGGAATTCAACATCAAGCACACTGTTCTGTTGCTAGTGTTCAAACAGGTGTTAGAAATACAAATTTAGAAGTATACCTCCTGCATCCTTAGAAAGGAAAACCTCCTTAAAAAGCCTTCAAAGAAAAGGTGTATGTGAACAGAGTATTTTTAAAAACATTATTTGACACTCCACAAGTGTCCTTCAATGTCTTTCACACTGTGAAAGCTCTCTCCTGTTGGCACACAACAATCCAGAGCTTTGTTTTACCTGTCCTTTTTCTGCCAACCAGTGGTTCACTCTTCTGATTGTTCTTGACAGCAATGATGTAGATGATGTATTCAGTGCCAGGTTCCAAACCTAGGGAGGGAGGGAGAACAATTTTAGACTTCTGAGTTGCTTTTCTTTATGATTATGTGTGAGAACTAAGGCAGAATGAGAGGTGGGTATGGCTACAGTATTGGGTATGTGCATTTCACACCCGAGGTTTTCAGGACAGGGCACAGAGTTCAGCCTCCTGTTCCTCAGAGCAAGTTTGCAGTCTGACCACGTCAGCTGGGATCATGGACCCAAACATAAGGGACCTTTAGCACATGTGACTGGTGGGTGCCAGAATCAGGGGCTTTTCTTTCTTGGAAGGACAACAATTGTGGTGACAGTGGAAACAAGCACCAGACTGTTCAAAACTGTGTGGTTGTTCTGATCAGTGAGGTGCAATGTGTTTGTAGGACAGGTGTGCTTACAGGACCACTCTCTAGTACTGGAAACCACAAAGAAGGAACACAATTTTCTCCCTATTAGCTAATCATGAATTATAATCACATTTTATAATTAGGCCTTCCCCCTCTCTCTCTCTCTCAAAATTCAAGGGTTTCAGGTGAAGAGCTCCCAGAGAGAACAGAGTTACCAGTAATGGTGGCCTCGGTGGTGCCAGGCCGGGGCCGAGGCAGCACCTCCTTGACAGGTGAGCCAGGTTTCTCATATCTGATGATGTAGCCTGTGATCTTGGCTCGGGGAGGCTGCCACGTGGCCAGCAGGGAGTTGCTCGTGGTCGTGAGGAAGCGCAGGTTAGAAGGAGCATCGATAGCTGGGTGGAAACAAAAGGGTTTAAAACATCAAATACAGAAAAGACCAGCACATTCTTCACCTGAGCTGCTTGACACCCTTCTCAAACCTATTGCCAGGGAATATTAAGTGTGATCAGATACAGACAACTCCTAACTGGCCATATGTGATTGCTGTGTGTTAACAAGACAAGGTCAGACAAGGTCTTTACCAGTGGAGGCATCCAGAACCACTGGGGAGCTGCGTGCATTCTCATTCAGAGTGTACAGGTAGATCTTGTAGTCAGTGCCAGGCTGCAGGCCTAAAATGAAGTTGAAACACAAATGTTAGCTAAGGAGAGGAAGCCACCTAAGATGGCCATCAGAAGGTCTTTCAATAACCTCTTGATGCCTCAGATATTTTTTCCCACCTTTTGCTCCTGTAGTATTTCTCATCAAGGATATTCAAATCCAAAACAAGAAGCCAGTGTGTACCTTCTGATGTCACCCTGGAGCAGCCCTCACTTACCAGTGATGGTGTAACTCCTGAGATCAGGGCTGATGGTCCTCTGAATGGGGTTCTGGCCACCTGCAGGGACAGCTTCCACCAGGAAGCCAGTGATGGTCTCAGTCTTGGTCCTCCAGGTGATGGTGATGGTGGTCTCAGTGACATCTGTCACCCGGGGCCTGCGAGGGGGACTCACATCTGCACACAAGGGAAGGGTCCTGTCAGTACGGGGGGGATGGCAATCTTACCAGCCAAGGGTTGGTGCAGCCTGGGATGGAGCTTTGGACAGAGCCCCAGCTTTGGGCACAGCTCCTCTGCACCCACACAGCCCCAGGTGGTCATTTGGGGAGGGCCACCACTTACTTTCAAGGGTTGTGACCACCCCCTGGGCTGGTCTGCTGGTCAGGGAGTCCTTCAGGGCATACACACTCACTTCATACTTGGTTGCTACCTAGAATGGACAGAGTTGTGCCATGTTAAGAGAAGGACCCAGCACAGAGGGAAATATTCCTGCCCTCAGTCAGTGTTTGGTGGAGCCACGTTGCTAAGTCATCACTTACTGAAATATGAAGCCTTAAAATAAATTAGGGAAGGACTGATGGGATAATTCTAATAATTTCCAGCTGGAATAAAAGAGTAGGCATGGACCCTGAGACACTGTGCACATGTGCCACCTCAGGAGGAGAAGAAATCCTGGAAGAAGCTTATTTATCACCCCTCATTTTAGAAATCTGTGCTTTAAAGCTGATTCTTCAGAGAAACTCTAATTTCCCTCCTATTTTTCCCAGGGTTAATGGATGCCATTTGCTATGATAAAGAATAAAATAATGTGAATAAAAGATAACAGTGAATGTAACAGCATGGGGGGTTTTGTCCTTGGCTGCATCAGACCATGGGTCCACTTAGATTAGAATGTTTTTTAAGGCTCATTTTTGAAAATGATTCATAAAACTCCTTAAAAACAGATCAGTAGCTTTTTAAGATCGCAGGAACCATAAAAGCAGTTATTTTCTGCCTTCTCCAGTTCAGGAACTCCTGAAATGCTTCCAGTGGAGAAGATAGCTATATAGCAAATTTAAGCCTAAGTCACAAAAGACTTGTATTTTTAATGTATATTTTGCAGATGTCTTAAAAATAGGCAATAGACTGCCAGAGCTCCCATATCACAGCTTGAAATCTCTGCATCAGATCACTTTATCTGACCTCTTTTGTGAGAGATGAGTAAAAGCATTTTGCTGGGTTACTTTTGATTGTGAACCTGGTAATTTGCATTTGATTAGGCATCCAGTCTCTCTGTGCTAGATGAGGAAGGGGGTAGAATGCAACTTCAGCAGGCCAATTACTTGCCTTTTAAAAAAACTATAGTGCTGAGTAGCTGCAGGCTGACTTGCCATGAGCTTCAGAGCCAGACCCTTAGGAGCTGTAATGATCTACTCCAACTGAAGCTCCTGACCCAGGAATCTGACATTTCTTCCAAAAATCTCATTTCCACAACACAAAGAAAAAAGTTACCATCAAGCCAGACACGACTGCAGATGTGCTGTCTGGAGAAAGGTTGATTTCTTTCATAGGACCAGTCTTTTCTTTGGGGTTCACTCTGACTCTGTAGCCAGTGAGGCGAACGTTGGGCGCGTTCCAGTTGATGGTGAGACTGGTGGGAGTTACCTGAGCAAACCTCAGGTTTGTTGGAGGTGGAATTGCTGCAAAAATCCAGACAGGCACGTGGTTACTTTAAAAAAAGACAGTTGGGTAAGACAGTATTGTCTCCTGAACATGAGATAGGTTTAGGCCAGGAAAGTGGAGTGCCTTGTACAAACACAGGCATAAAACACCATAGGAGGGGATGTGTTGTTCAAATCTACAGACACACTTTTCAGCAGAAATTAGGAGACATCAATGCTTCAATTCTGAAGTTAAGTGAGCAATGACATTTGCTGGGATACAAGGTAAAGGCTTGGGAAAGTGATTAAATCTCTAGCAGGCCAGGCTGTTTTAATTATTCTACCAGTCTCTGCTTTTCATCACGCAGCTCACGGTTCAGTCCTGCTCCACTCGCCCCGGTCTGTTCATTTCCAAAATACCATGGATGACTTACAAAAGTGAGTAGGAAGCAGGCTCAGGAATTGCAGAGAAGATATAAAAATACTGCAAATGGAGAGGGGAAGCATTTTACAGCCACTTACACAGCGAGCAAGGCAATGGAAAAGCAGAGCTGTGGTGGCCATAAGGCTCAGCACACAAGGGCCTGTTCAGGAGCTAACACATCCACTATCCTTACAAACAAATTCCTGCCCAAAAAAATGAGTGTCCATTGAAATTGTCTCTTGCCTTACTGTTGGTAAGCCTGGGGCTGTAAACAGAGCAAAGATACACCTTAGCACAGTGCCCACTATGGCACATGGCTATCAATGCTTTCCAGTTTTACAAAGTGGAAATACAGGATAATTCTTCCTTCTGGCTTAGCTCAGAGCTCAATCTAAAGCCCATGAGAGTCAGTGGAAAGTCTTGAATGACTTCAAATCCACTTTTGAACAGCCCTCAAAAGGTAAACCACAGAGGGTGTGTTTGAAAAAGTATTATATTTGCATTTCTGGCAGGTAGTCAGCCAGCTGTTCCATCATTACATCACTTTGCCTCAGTTTAGCACAGCAGATCCATACACTAGGACCCACTGAATTCATTCCACCCCTGGAATTAAAGTGCCAACTTTTCAGCCACAAATGAATGGGAGACCTTTATTACACAGGTGCTACCTGTCTTTGTAATAAAGTCACATCTGGTAATGCTGGAAGCTTGCAATGGATTCCATATTGCTGGAAGCAAAGTTAAGCTAATTCCTTGCAGTAATTTTCCTTTCTCATCAAGGAATTTTCAATGCATGGAATTGCAGCTGGATCAGCCTGGCACAGAAGGGAGTCTCCTGTGGAGGAGATGAGGTGCAGGGTGCGGGCATGCAGTGGGCTGTGGTCCCTAGGGCAGTGCCAGTAAGGATCTCTGTGAGACCTGAGGGTTCAGCAATCTGCCAGCCCTTCCTGCTGATCTTTGGCTCCAACAGCAAGGTCCCTGGGCCATGAAAGCTGCCCTCATCTCTCTTGTTGATCCCTACCTGTGCTTTGAGTGTCCCATACCTTGAAGGCAAGACAAGAGCGCTGTGAGAGTGCTCACCATGGCTGAGGCTCTCTGACCAGGGACACAAAACCCACTAGACACCCTCCCTCCTTTCTCTCAGGAGGAGATCCTGCAATCCTGCTCTCTTCCCTGATGTGTATGCAGGCTGACTCTGCTCCAGGCAGCTCTCTGGCCCCAGCTAAGCCAACCCTCAGGAGCAATCCCATCCCCTGGGCTGCCCCACTTGGAGCACCAGTTGCACATGGAAGCACACTTGACCCCTGGGGGCAGAACCCGCTGCTGCCATGGCCTGCTGGGGGTGGTGGGAGCTGTACCTGTGGACTGGGTCCCAGTGAGGGGCAGGCTCTCCATGTCATCGTAAATGGCAACGATATTGATAGTGTACTCAGAACCTGGCCTGAGGCCATGCAGCTCAGCAGTGTCTTCTTCGCCCCCTGGGGCCGGCAATAGCTCATGGATTCCATCCTCAGGGCTTGAGTAGGTCACCCTGTACCTGGTGACTTGCCCCTGAGGGCTTTCCCAAGCAATTTTGATGGAATCAACATCCACCTCAGTGAATGTTAGTCCTTTAGGGCGGTCAATGTCTGTTAGGCAAATTAACGGTAAGAGGTTAAGTGATAAAAAGCAGGTTGTGGGTGAGGAAAATAAAAAGCATTTCCATTACATGCAAAGCGGTTTTCAGTCTGGTGTGGCAAGGGGGGCACTGGATTCTCCTCTGTGCTGCACCTTGCACGCATGCTTGCATTCCTAAGCCTGAGTTTGCAGGTGCCAGGCAGCAGGAAGGCAATCTTGGCTTTGCTGAAAACAAAAGGACCTGCATTGCCACCTTCAAAGCAGCCAGAGCACCAATTCTCAACTATTTTTGAGTCCCCCTGGCACCAAAACCTCTTTCACACAACCCCAGTAGCATTAAGCTACCTTAAAAGGGGACAAGAGAAAAAAAGAAATGGGAGTGCTAAGACCCATTTCTGCTATGTAAATGGCTGCTGGTGCCAAAGGCAGCCAGAGAACCCACCTGGCTCTGTAAGTTTGGGGTCATGCTGCACTTGCTGTTCACTACTGGGAGCTGCTGTGCTAAGTGCCAGTCCAAGGAGAATCCATCCCACTATTTTCTTTCATAAATTAAGATCCAATTAACATACTCATCAAGAAAGCAAAATTACTCAGCATATTATATTGTAGAATCAGTTAGAAACAAACTTTTCAGCTTTGTATTGAGTGCACAGGGAATGTCCACAGGTGCAACTGGGTGATATGCACACCTCTATTAATTGAACCCATTCACAGGATTTCTTGGCAAGGTGGGAGCTCAGAGCAGGGGAAGTGAGCCTTGTTCCTCAGAAGTCTGGAGTGGCTATCACAGAAATACACAAAATGGGAGGATCTAGCATGTGATTTTTATATTCAATCAAAACCATGCTTTTCTAGAAAGCTTCATCTTTTTCATTTGCCATGTTGTATTAGTCCTCATTTTTCTGCATTTTCTAGTTGGCAAAGGTGATTTTTGTCCAGAAATTTGAATGTGGACTCTTCACTCATCTCTGTAAAGCTCTGGAGAAGCTCCTGCTGTCTGCAGTGTTTGGGGATGAGTCATGGTTTTGAATACAAGCTTGAGCAGGGAAGTAAGAATCAAATCCCTACCCCAGAGGTATCCCTCAAAAGCACTTTAGCTCAAACATATCCCTGAGTTACAAGGTCTTCTGTCTCTCCTGTGACCTGAGCAGGACTGCTGTTTTCTACACAGCACCTCAGTCCTGGAATTTCATTTTTTTGCAGTGCTTCATCCCAAGTATAACCCACGTGGTTTCCCTTACTCTCTCACACAGGGCAAGTGCTCCCAAGCCCAGTCCAGTCCCTTAACAGCAATCACCTTTGCCACCTAGCTCCACACAAAGGAGATCTCGGCACATTTTATCCACTGATTGGCTGATGGCAAACCCAATTGGTTGTTGGAAACCCCAAAAGGCTTTTGTAGCTTTAGTGAAAGAAAATAAGAAGCGCAGCACTTTGAGGGGGCAGAAAATTGCATTTTGGCAGTGTTGGAGGCAGAGGCATTTTTGCCAGCATTTGCAGCTTAGGTGCATGGTACTTCTCACAGGGCAGACCACCTCACTCTCTCCTGGAGACCAGGCCCCTGGCTTTTGCTTTCCCTGGGAATGTGGTGGTAGGTTCAGAGATCAATAGAAAACACGTGTTGGTTGCCATGAAGTGAAATACGTACTGGTGACAGCTGTCTGAACCAAGGGCTGGCTCTCCCCGTTCTGATTCTGAGCATAGACACTGACCACGTACTCCACTGTGGGCTGCAGACCTTCAATAGTGACTTGAGTTTGATCTGGCAGGAGAGAACACCATCAGTCAGAAAGATCAACACAAAGCTGGCCTCAAAGTAGCCTTGAATGAATGGCCTGTCTAAGCCATACCGTGAAAAAATGTTATTAAAACAAGGTGGGACTGACAAATTAAATTTGCCTTTAAATTGCACCATGCTTCTCTAGCAGTGCACAATTGCCATTTGTACCTGCTCCAAGGCTCCACAGCTGAAAGGGCAGGTCAGCACAGTGGGTAGAACTAGGTACAGGGAGACCAGCTTTCACCACTTTTTAGGATAAGAATGACAACCAGCTGCATCACAAACATCCCCAAGTGCTGTGCTGATCCCAAAACATGCAGTTTTCCTGAGAGCTGACATGGCAGGTTCCACAGGTGCTACACTACAAACCTGTAGTGTACGTGACTGAACCCATGCTGTGGCCAAGGGTCACGTTATGTGGCTTCCAAAGGATTTCAGCAAGTTTTGCTGGATGCTAGAAAATCCAATGCTATTTTCTTTGCCAAGAACAAACTTTTACAGTACAGTGGTGTCACAGAAATCTGAAGCTTTTGGGACAAAAATCTGCCTGAGCTCATCTGTCCTGGATGAGACAGAACTGAAAATCAGCAAGATGAAAAAAAAAAAGGTACAACTAGCAGCAGGATTTCAATGGTCACATCTTGCAGTCTTTACAGATCCAGTGAAGGATGACACAATTCTTACCTGCAGGGACATTTTTTGTTTTTGAGGGCCCATGTCCATTCTTGGGATTAGCAGTCACCCGATAGCCTGTGACTGGGGATGTTGAAGGGAGCCATCTGATGCTGATACTGTTGTCCTGGACATCAGTGACTTGCATCTGGGATGGTGTGTCTATTTCTGGGCAACAAAAATCATTTTTCTGAGTATGTTGGTACAGGAAACCCTCCCTCCACTTTTGTGTCCTGGCTGAATTTTATTCTGAACTGCTTAGAAAACACATGTTATTTATTTGCCTTTCATGGTAGCCCAGAGCAAAAAAGCCTGAACCGTGATGTGTGGGTGAGTGATCTCATATCAATGTTAGCTGAGGATTTTTGTTGTTTTAAAGGCTACTTAATGCCTTTATCTGCAGCTACAGAAGGAATAGGATTTGGCTATATCCAAATCAGGAGCGACACAACAATCTTGGCATTAGAAAAAATGGCAAGACTCCTCAGGATCACAATCTGACAGTGAAGCACTGGAGTTAAGCTAGCAGTGACCCCACATTATGAGAGCCCAACAGGATTTGCACTCTGCAGTGAGCAGTTGAGCACTGCTTTTATCCCCATCTGGACTCCACAGGGTTTTCCTTCTCCAGGTCCACAGACCCCTTCTGTACCACCAAGACACACAGCTCCACAAACTGACAGCCCTACAGCCCCAAGGCTTCTAAAAGAAACCAGGGGTCAGCAGTACACATTCATGGGGAAAAGCCAACACAAAGCTGTGGGTTTGTTGCCTTGTTTGGTTTAATCAGATCTCACCTGTCCTGTAGGTGACAGTGACTGGCTTGCTGCTGGCAGGGCTGTCTCCACGACCAGTCACAGCATACACAGTGATGGTGTATTCAACACCAGGCTTGATGCCAGTGATGGTGGCAGTGGACACGGTGCCAGGCACTGTGAACTCCTGTACTGGGCTGCTTCCACCTAGCAAGAGTAGGTTAAGAAAGAAATGTGATGGACCTGTAGATATATAAAATCTCTACAAAAACCAGGACAGTCCTACATGCATCAAAATGAAGACAAGACCCTGTTGATGTCAGCAGTTGTTGGGTCAAAATTGTTTAGAGGAAAAGAATGAAACATGTACATAGAACCATTTCAAAATTACTGCAATACTCTAGATATTCTTTCTTTTAGGTAGACAAAATATAATTTGCTCTTTTTTTAAAAAGGCACTTATGTGTCTGCTACAGCCCAAGGTACCTTTGCTGTTTGCTTTCTAATGGCCTCAGAACAGTTTCTGGTCTGTGCCCAGCTGTAGCAGCCTGCCCTCACCTGTTTCACCATAAGTGATCCTGTAGTATCTGACTGTCACTGCAGGAGCATCCCAGGAAATCTTGAGGCTGGTTGGGCTGGTAGGGGTGACTTCCAGGTCCCTTGGAACATCAGACACTAGAAAAACAGAGAATTGAGAAGGAATTTAAAAAGAAGGAATTTAAACACAGTTGTACATCAGCTACATACTCCACTTATACTGTGCTCCTCTGCTACTCATCTGTCTGTCCTTGGAAGAGGAATTTGCTCTGAGCCAAAGAAATGTATCTGGTTAAAAACCATATGGCATTGGACTGGATTTAATGAAAACAGTTCTGCTGGCCCTGGAAACATCTGAAAGCAGCATGGGTCCTCCCACCTTGTCCTAAACCAAGCCCTACCTCAGCACACAGGCATTTCCTCATGAGTGAAGCTGGCAGGGGAGATGTGGTTTAAGAGGAATGACTTTGCTAGAGGACACCCCAAACCCAGCAGTCCCTGCAGCCTCACCTGTTGTCTGCTGGCCAACCAAGGGCAGGCTCTCCTCCCTGCCGTTGACAGCGATGATGCTGACCACGTACTCGGTGCCTGGCAGCAGGTTGGTGAGGGTGATGGAGTTCCTGGAGGGGGGCACCCTCTCCTCCTTGGGCCGGCCCCCGCCCTGCTCGGGCTGGTAGCGGATCCTGTAGCCCGTGATGGTGGCACGGGGAGCGATCCAGTGCACCGTGAACGAGTTCGCCGTTATATCCGAGAAGTCCAGGCCAGTGGGGGAATCCAGGCCTGGGTGGGTCAAGAGACACAAGGGTGAGCTCAACCAAATTGCCTGGCATCTTCACAGGAGAAAAAAAGTAATTCAGTCCCACTAATGAATTTTTAAAGGATGCATCCAAGTACCTGTTTTCTGGACTCCGTACAAAGGTGCGCTCTCGTGCTGCTCAGAAACACTGTAGACTCTCACCAGATATTCAGTGCCAGGGAGCAGGTCTGTGGAGTTGAAGAACAGGAATGTGGGCTAATATTTCTTTGCTAACATCAAGAAGTTAATCAACCTACACGATTTTAACTGTGTTTTTTAGGAGACAATCAGGTGCTGCTTGATGGAAGATGTGAGCCTCCAGGACAATCAAAAGTTTAAATCAGTTATTTTTGTGGCACCATGGCTCCTTGCAGTGTTTTAACCTCAACAAGCATGATATCCTATATCATTGCTTCATCAGTTTGTGGAGATTGACTAGAAGCAATTACCTTTTTACAGGGTCCATTCTAGTTATCTACCAGTTTATCTATGCACCAGGCCAAAGCTTTAGCTGATATAAGGGCCAAAGATTTCCAACAAAGCTGTTCTAACTCAGACAAACTCTAGATTTAGTTTTTTATTCTGAAAACAGGTCTTGTCTCTCACCTAACCAACCAGATTCTTAGATAAGAGAAAAAAAACCTAACTATAAATACAACACAGTTTTTGCCCCAAAAATTAATGTCGGCTTTTGGAAAATGCCCAATTTTTGCTGCCATGTCCTGTAAGGTTCCAAAATAGGATGTGCTTTCTGGTCTGAGCATACAAAGTCAAAGGAGCAATGGCCTTTTGCATATTCTTATCCTCTTCTGAACCTCTGCACTGCAAGTCCTTGACATTACTGGCAAACCAGGCGAACAACACGTATTTACTGTTAATACCTAACCAGGCTGCAAATCAATACAATTGCCTCACAGCCTGATTCATCACTGTCCTTGGATTGATAGGAAAAAACCTGCCTGTGGTTTGGCTTTAACTTGGGTAAAGCTAGAGGCCAAATCCCATTTGGTCTGAGTTTCTATGAGGCTGCTTGCAACATCACTTTACATCAGCTGAGAATTTGGCCAGCCACACTCAAACAATTTTTTTTGCCTCATCTTGTGCTACGTGGACCTTCTCACCCTCTACAACCTGTAGCAAGGTGGGGGCCAGTCTTTTCTCCAAGGTAACAAGAAAAGACAACACCTCAAACTGCACTAGGGGAGATTGAGAATGGATATCAGGAAAAATTTCTTCACTGAAATGTTGGCCAGGAGTGGAAGTGTTCAGGTGGTGTGTGTGGATTGGGACATGGTGGTGCAAAGTGGATGACTCAAAGACCTTGGAGGTCTTTTCTTTTTGAAATCTTATGATTTTATGACGAGGGGCTTCTCATGTTTGTTTGATTTATGGAGGTAACCCACTCACTTGTTAGGATGACCATGTTGTCTGAGGGGGAGACTGTGACCTCTGCAACATCTTCCTCCTTCTTGGCGGGCGAGTAGCGCACCAGGAATCCGCTCAGCACGATGGAGGTCGGGGCAGTCCAAGTCACCCTCATGGTGTCAGGCCCCACGTTAGTGAAGCGCAGGTCAGTGGGAGGAGGCACAGCTGCACAGCAAAGAACAAACCCACCTCAGCTCTCAGACTCATACTGAGCAAGGGGTCTGCTCAGGGAATCAACCACCAGAGAAGGTATCTCATGCACAACTGACTACGGCATCAGACTCATGCAAACAGACTTCTAAACTACATTTGGTTCTACTGCAGTTAAGAGAAAAATGTGTCTGCACTGCTGTCAGGCTGCTTTAACCTCTTGGCAATTCCTGATATGTTAAATGTACCCTGTGGGGCTAATTTAAAAACAAGGTAGCAAGTTTCAAGGATGTGCTTCTAGCAGCTGGATTTTGTATTACAGATGTGGTGCCAAGAGAGGTTTAAAGTTGCCATACAGCAGCTACAGATGGAAAAGTAATCTCATCTAGAATCCATACATGCACACACAGGAGAGGAGAGGGTATATCACTAATTTCCTATGACTCTACTTCTACTCATGTCGAAGGATTTACAGCCTCAGGACTTTCAAACCCAACAGTATTTCATGCAAGAACCAGTTTCCAGCTCTCCTTCAGCTCATGCACTATAAGAAATCCTTGATGGTGTGGCATGGCTGTCACTGGCATGTACTCAGGGAGTGGTGTCCATCTGCATCCTTTGGGGCATTGTGGAAAGAGTGGAGCCACCATGGAAATGGGCTGCAGGAAGCTCAAACAGCTGTCAAGGCTGGAGGGTGTCTACTGATCTGCTCCGCCCTCCAGCACTCCTATTTTGAGGAATCAGTGTTTTAAAGCCTGGCAAACACACAGCTCATGTTTCAGGCTCTTGATTCCAACTGGATCCTGCAAATCTGAACAGCAGAAGGTGAATGAGTCTGGCAAGTCTGTAGTCATTCATGGTATTAAAATGCCTCCAATTCAAAAATGAGCAGCGCCACATCCATCCCCAGCTGCCATCTGGGGAAAGGAGCCAGCTGGATCTGCCTGGCTTTCCTGCAGCAAGGGGCTCAATTCCTCTTTGGACAAAGCCCCAGCACCCCAACAGCCAGTGACAGCCAGTGACACCATCCACGTCACAAAACACAGAAGTTTTCAAAATTCACCCGTTTGCTGTGTCAGAGTGGTAGGGGCGCTCTCTCCGCCATTAATGAGTGTGATTACACTGATGTCGTAATCAATGCCCGGCTCCAAGCCTGTCACTGTGTAGTATCCTACTGAGGAGTCCACAAAATCTTCAAAAATAGGGACACTTTCTCCTGCTGCCACTACTGTGATGCGGTACCCAATAATGGCGGAGGCGTTTAACGGGGTCCACCTCAGGCCGATGCTCGAGTCAGTTATGTCAACAAAGCTTAGGTCAGTGAGCTGGGGCACCTCTAATGAGGCAAAGAGCAAATGGGAGAAGCAGAGACACACGGAGGCAAAAAGAAAGACAAGGAGAAAAAAGCAGTGGTCATCACTATTAACATCGACGGAACTTGAAGCAATTGCGGTGATATGCACAATTTCTGTTGGGGGTTTGGGGGAAAAGGAAGGATTTTGGTGGGGTGGTTTTTGTTGTGTTTTTGCTTTTGTGGTTTTCACTTTGTTTTCTCAGATTTACCCTTCAGTGCAGTCTCCAGCTGGTTCCCTGGGCAGACAGAAGCTGAAACCCTGATTCCTTCACAAGCTGAAACTCCAGTTCTCTTTAGACATAAAATTTTCAAAGAGGCACTTAACTTGCAACAAATTTACTTTGAGCAATGATGAGCCACAAAGACCCATCATTTTTTGACAAAAACAGAAGTAGAAAAAAGCCCTTTTTTTTTCTACAGGTATATTAAAAGAGAGCAAAGTTTACTAAAGTGCAAATAAAAAAACTCTGTTGATTGACCCTCTAAAACTCTTGTTTTGTTCAAATGGTGGATCTAGCTTTTATCACTGGGATCATAAAATATCAACTCTTCAACTCACTTGAAGAGGCTAAATCAGACCCTCAGCTGCTGAGAACTTTCACAAAGTTCCAGGGTACATCATCCACTGTCTGAACTACTTCCACTGCACTTGGAAAAAAGCCTCAAACTCCTGTAATGGCTTGAGGATCTGGCCCAGAATTCCTCAAGGTCTACTTACCAACTAACTGCTGCAATATATGTGCTAAAAACAGATGATGTGAAACAGTAAGTAAGAGAACACTCCCTTGGAAACATGGAAATGGTTAAAAATGACCTTGAGATGGTATTAATTTTGTCTGAGTGACAACATCCCCGAATTCAGAGGTTATGCCCAGCATATGATGTGCCCAAGAGCCTGACATATGTGGCTAAAATTGTTCAAAATCTCAAGTTTTAGCCTCTGAATAAGAATGCCCTTTAATGACCTTTAAGATGCTGCCTAAATTTCTGTAGGGAAAATAAGCCCAGCTGTGACTGTTTTCCCTACTGATATTATTCCATTAGCAAAGGTGCTCATTTCCTGCATGTTAGAACCAGCAGAACTGGGCAGGGAATGGGGAACTTTAGATGCATTTTTAATTAACAATGGCCAAACCTTCAGTTGCTCAAGTCAATAAACTGGTATTGACTTCAGCCACAAGATTTGGCTGTGTAACTTTATCAGGGTGATCCTGAAACCACTGGGAACTAATGGATGCTCTTCCTCACTCAGGATCAGACATCAGTGAGTCAAAGATGCAGGGCTCTGTGTCCATTCTGTTCATTACAAGTTAGTTTGAAAAGAAATTAAGGGACAGCAATATTGCTTTAATAATAGTGGTTTTGTTCTATTTTGATGTCCTTCTTGGAAAACACTTATTTTACAGAATAGGTGCCAAAAAAAAGCCAGTTTTCTGTAAAATAGTTGTTTACCCACATGGAATGCATGTACCATATCACCTTTAAGAGTTGTAAAAGCCAGACACATACATTCTTAGCTTTCCCTCACCAGAAGATGGTGAAGGGCTAAAGCTATTCCTGCATAACTATGCAGCATCACAGTATTAGTTTACCCCAGGGAGCACAAAGCACTTCAGTGAAGCACAGAAGTTTTAAAGCAGTGTTACAAGAGCAAGCAAACACAGTAGCTGGCATCATCTCAGAGCAGAAACAAAAACAAACAAAGCCTTCTCAAAGGAAAACTAAATGCAACCATTTGGGAAAATGCATATTAATTTTGCTACTGTGGCTACAAAGGCAGTTTCTGCAGTCCCCACAGATGTCATGTGAGGTGGCACACTCCACACTGTGCCTCAAGTGCCACAGTGATGGACCTTTCCATCTTGGCTTTCCTCTCCATTGTGCTCAAGTGATCTTCTGCCACCAGTGCGGCCAGAATTTCTCCTGTGCTCTTTCCCACTCATACCTCTGCTCACCTACTTCCTGCTCCCACCAGCTGTGCTCCAGATGCTGGGGCACTTCAGGGCTAAGTTAAATCCCTGCTGCTGCTGCCCAGCTCAGTGCACTGACACAGCAGATCCATGTGCTGATGACCAGCCTGTGAAGCACCACACAGGCTCCCCATGCATGGGTGTAAGAAGTTCTGTCACAGACTGGAACATGGCTATTCTGCCTCTTGAAACGAAATGTAAAGTCTAAGCCCTCTACCAGCAGACTCATACAAGTTCTGCATTGTAGAGCTGTCAGGCTTAGCCATTTGAGCTTGGGCAGCTGAAGTTGCTGCTCAAGCTTTGGTTACCTGGTGTGATGGTTTCTGAGATGGGCACACTCTCCTGGTCATCCTTGACAGAGTAGACGCTGACGTTGTACTCCACGCCAGGGTTGAGGTTCTCAAAGGTGCAGGTGGTCTGATCTGCACCCACCACCTCCTCCAGGGTAGAGCCCTGCTGCCCATCCGTGGGAGCAGTGGTCACACGGTACCCAGTGATGCCTGAAATACAGAGGCCAGAGTCAGCAGTTTCCTCATGGATCCGCTTACCTCAGTCCTCAGTGCAACAGCTGAAGCAAACACATGACATTTTACAAGTGATTTTGCCACTCTGGGCCCAGCAGGAAAGAGGCTGCTTTGTCAAGCAATCCTAACTGAGCTTCCCAGGACCTAGCCATGCCACCCTCATGGCATTTCTGTTCCCTTTGGGACCTCACCAAACTGAAAATCTCAGGAGTTTTGAGAGGAACTTCTCTCAGGACTCCCAGAAAAAGATTCAGCTACCAACAGAGGTTTTTGAAAACTTTCAATCCACTTCTTATGGGAATCAATTGCAGAGCTCCCATCAGCTATTGTGGGAGAAGAGTTCATCCTGAACATTGTCAGAACTTCCACACTGACTTTCCATTTGTCACTTCCACAAATCTTTGTGGTCCATTCTGCTTTCCTTTCCTCAGATTATTTTTCAGCCACTGGAGATACTTGAAGAAACCCTTCAAATCCTTAAAACAGCTGAAATATTCTAACACATTCATGCTCCAAAACAGCATTTTATACAGAATGTAAATCATTAGGAGTCCTACAGTAAGTTATAGTTAGCTGCAAATTATATCCTTAAATATATATAGAAACATTTATATTTTTCTTTATATTAATCAACGGCTGATTTCCCAGCAAACTGCAAGGCACCACAGAAGAAGTGTTAGTTAGCATTCTGCTCCAAGGGGAGGTTTGAGCAGAGAGTGAGTTCACATGGTTACCTGGAGATGTGCTTCTCTCCCAAGAGACGATCAGGATGCCAGTGTCAGGATTGGACCTCAGGCGCAGTCTGGTTGGTGGGGCCAGTGCTGGAAGTGTTCAGAGAAATGGGTCACTGATAGCACTGAGAATCATGCTGGCTGCCTCAGCACCCCTCTCCCCACAATATCCTCACCCTTTGGAATTAGCCAGAAATACCCCCCTAAAGCTGTGACCCTGCACTGCATGAGCCAGTGCTGCTGTCACTGAAAAAACAGCCCACGACAGGGCGGAGAGACCAGAACTGCCTCCCAGAAGGCAGTGGAAAAGGGAATGATGGAGGAAGAGCAGGTGCCATACGTGTAGTGACTCTCCTGATGATGGGGGTCTCTCTCTCCTGGCCGTCCATCAGCACTGTCAGGCTGTAGGTGTACTCCACGCCGGGGGTGAGCCCGGAGATGACGATGCTGCCGGAGTCGGAGATCACCTCGCGCGGAGCCTCCCCACCCTGGCTCGGCCGCACGCCCAGCTGCAGGGCACAGGGGTTTGCTTTTCAGTCACGAGCTGTCAGCACCTGACTGACCACCCAGCAGCAGCACCAGGGCTGAGCTCCAGCTGTTAGCTCTGTAACTCGTGCTCTAGATGTCCCACTTGAGCTGAAACCCCATGTCTGCACTGACCTCTGTCACCTAAACCTGCTCCCTGTGAGCAACATGCCCTCTGCACCTCTCCCCTTTGTGCTGCCATCTTCACCACAGTCCATAGGAAATGGCTTCAATCTGCCCTCCCCACCACAGTGAAGCAAGAGGAAAACCAACACATGATTTAGCTCATCCTACCTTGAAACCAATCCTTGGGGCAGGTGTCCAGGTGATGACAATAGAGGTCTCAGTCACTTCTGTGTTAAAAGGAGGAACAGAGCCAGCAGGCTGATCTGTGGAGTGAATTACCAGAGTTCAAGTCTACCTGCTGTGATGGCTGCAAACAGTTTGAAAACCTGACCTACAGCAGAACAAATAGCCCAGAGGTATGAAATGAGTGCTGAACTAGATCACTTCTGAAAATCCAGTGATTTGGGAGAGATCTGACAGATGATTTTTGTCTGCTGCTAGGCTTAACAGACACAGTATGCAAGTGGTCTAATCACAGCCAGAGCTTTTATTCCTGAGGCAAACAAAAATACTCAAGTGGATGCATGATCCTTTATGCATCCAGCTCCAAGAATCTGGGGAATCCTGTTTTTTGGCATGGTATCTAAAGTGTTCCTCAAAACTCAGCTGTTTTTTTTTATTCATCCACCATATGCCTTCCAATCAGCAGAGTACCACACCCCTGTCTGTCATCCAGCTGTCCCAGCAAGGACCATCCCATCCCTCACCAACATCTTGTGAAGTCAGAAGAAAGGAGCCAACGTCAGTCTGAGGCATCTGTGGTCTCACTGACATCTGTCAGAAGCATCACACAGAAGCCAAAGCCTCTGTGCATGCCAAAATCAGCCTAAATAACACCACCGAGTTTAATCTGAAATGGCCTTGTTAGTAATGTTATTAATGAAGAGGCCTGGTTAATCAGATCTATAGTCTCAAACTGGACTGGTTTTATTCAGACAAGCCAGAATATATTATATCTAAGATATCAAATTCTACTTGAGGAATATTTATAGATAGGACTGTCAGCAAAAAGCACCTTGCCAATGTCAACAATGGTACTCTGATTGAAAGTTTGAGCCCTTTTTTTAGTTTCACATTGTTCTAAAAGAAACCACATTCTCTTTTGAAAAGAGGATGTGGTTCTGGGCTTGGGTGGCTTTGACTTTTGCTAGTTTATGTGATGGCATCATCATTATTTAAATACTGGATCTATTTGCTCTTTTTAGAAGTGTGTGGGGGTTGTTACAGAACTCCCTTTCCTTCCAAAATCTGCTTAATATTTCTTCCAAACCAGCATCACAAAGAGATGACTGAAATGCAAAAAAAAACCCCAAAAAACCCCATAGAATACAATGTTTGTGTCAGTTTGGGTAACTGCAGTTGAGCTGCCTTAGATGGTATGGCTGAGCTTGAGAAATGACTGCTTTCAGCTTTATGTAAGTACCAGACTAATCATTCCTTGCCCATTTTAAAGGGATTTGTATTCTTTCCTTCATTTGTCATGCCAAAACCAAGCAATTAGAAAGATCAAGTAAAATTAAATTTCTCTGACATCCAGTAAAGCAAAAAGTGAGGTACCAGTAGTAAAGCTCTCCCTCTTGTTTTTAATCATCAGGAAAGCTGAAATATATTTTACTAAAAGCTTTTTTATGCAAATAGCTCCTTTTTCCTGCCAACAAGTTCAGAAAGAACAACAAGGAGCATTTCCCAAGCTGTTCAGCTGCTGGAATGCTACTTCAAAAGGCTGCCCCTGTAAATCAACTCACAATAGGCACTTTTCAGCACAAGTTCTGAAGAAGGCCAGGGTATAAAAGGGGGATGTGACGTGCGTGTGCCTCACTCACAAGTGGTGAAGACGCCGGTCTCTCTGCTGCTCTGCTGGTCGCCCTTCACAGCCACCAGGTACACGGTGTACTCGGTGCCAGGCTGCAGGTTCCTCAGCAGGTACTTGGTGGCAGAGGGCCCCACGTTGTAGGTGCGGGGCTGCCCTCCCCTGGTGGGCCCTGCTGTCAGCCTGTAGCCCGTGATGACGGCGCGGGGCCGCGTCCACAGCACCAGCACCGAGTGCTCCGTGGTGTTGAGGAACCGCAGGTTGGTGGGGGCGTCGAGCTCTGGGGAGGCAAAGCAGAACACCCATCAGCTTCACAGCTGAACCTCCACCTCACCCCCACTTCCACACCATGGCCTGGATTTCTGATGGGTTGTGGGAGGAGAGAAGGTGGGACTTGTGAGAGAGCTGGGAAGTTATTTCACTTCTGCATCCACGCCTCAGCACCATCCATTAATTCACCGAGACAGGCAGACCTGAGTGCTCCAGGCTGCACTGATGTGGGTCTCTGCCATCTCTGCATCCCATGGGGAAGGCAGCCTAAAGGCTGACCCCAACACACTCAGGAATTTCAACAGTTTCTCATGAGCACTGAGCATTTTTTAAAAACCAGCTTGGTTTAGACTTGTCAGTGTAAGCACGGAAACCTAATTTTAGCCCTTTTCCATGAAAAAGATTTATTCTTTTAAATCCTTGCCCAGTCCTCTCAAAATCCCTTCCCAAAATAAACCAGCCCTACTTTGTCATTTGAATGTCAAAATAAGTAGTAGTCAGCGACTTTCTGCAGAAAACCAGTTCCTAGATCTACTTAAAAATATTCACACCACGGAACCGACCATCCAACAATTCCAAGCATGCTCACCTCTCCCCTGGGACTCAGGGAACAGCTCTTACCAGGCTTCCTCCCTTTTTTATCAGTGCCCCTGGGAATCTGCTGAAGCTGATAACCCAGATAACTCCATAAATAAGAGGCTGAGGCAGCACAGCTCCTTCACTGGAGCCACAGTGACTGGTGGAGATGTCACTGCCTTGGGCTGAGGCAAGGTGAGGCTCTGCAGGGGAATTTGCCCCCACAGCAGGCAGGGTAGCACTGGCTGCAGCAAGGAGTTCACATGGTTCACATGGCAAGTCTCCCCACCTTTTCTATATTCTAACCATATATTGAACCTAAGAGCAGTGAGGTTTCATCAATGCTCTTTTTTGCTGGCAAATGTTTTTTTCTCCTCCTGGGGAAGAAATATTTTGGCAAAAAAATTTAATGCTTTCATCACTCTCCCAGTGATTCAGCAGCAAGATGCTTTTGTCCTTTTTGTTTTCTCCATTTTTGAGGAGGGAGGAAAAAGGAAGTGAGGTCTTCCTTCTTCCACCACTGGAAACAACTGGGGAGAACTGAAAAAGGAGTGTAACCTGGCTTAAGCCCATCTCCAACCCACTGAAAGTTAACTTTATCCCTTGCTGGTACTTAGATCTGGGCTAAGTCTCATCTGACAAAGATTGTATCTTCCTAAAATGTGTAGCCTAAAGTCAGTTCCTTTCTGCACAATTTAATTTGCCAGCTCTATTAGGCTTCTATCACTTCCTCTCCCCATGGCAGAGGGAAAAGGGGAAGATTAAAAAGCCACACACACACTCAGAGTTTATTTGTAGACTGCTTTTTAACGGAAGGCCAAAAAGAGAATCACATTTACACCGTGGGAAGAGACTTTTGCTGCAGGGTTTTCCTTGGGAACCCTGAATGATTTCTGTTTCCCAGGACTTTCGATTACAGGATGCAATTTATGTGAATAGTTTCTGCAATGTGGTTTAGGCCAAGCAGTTAAGCAGATGATCACAGCCTATGGAAAATGATTCCAGACATTTGTGACTCTGCTGTCTGAATTAAATGTCTATACTCCAATGTACACCTCTCTGTGCAGTGTCAGAGGAACCCTACACCTAGCCCAGGCTCCTCAAAACAACCACAGAAAATTACAGATCTGGCTGGGAACTGAGCCCTTCTTGTTCTAAATGCCTCCAAGAGGGCTCAGATTCCTAAGTTGCATCCTTGCTTCTGAAAGCCTCGCTTGAAAGAGGAGGGAGGGTGCTCACACCATCTGTGCTGGGCTCAAATTAGACACCTGTGGCAAAGGATGGACATAAGGATCCCATTCTCCCTGCACAGTCAAGGGACAGGCACTATTCATTGCTCATAACTTTATGGATGGAAGTAAGGATATTCCTCAAACAGCATGGCTATATTCACAGATTATCCCATTTCCTTTCCTTCCCTCTCATGTTACTAACAGCCAGGCTGGGTTCTCAGAAGTTGCTCTTATTTACTGAAAAGTAGCAGAAGAGCAGCAGATGCACATAGCTGAATTTTGTCCCTTTGAATAAAGTGACCCAACACAAATACCCACTCACCCTTCAATTGCCCAATAAACAGGACCTGATCAAACAAACAATGTCCCGTGTTCTGTCTGATCTGCTCCTCTTGGATCAAAAACGGAGATAACCACCCAGATAAAATTCCTACTCTTCCATCTGAAACCCTACATCTTGCCCAGCCACTGCTCCTCTCTCTTCTCTGCACTGCTGCAAAGCAAACAGCAGTGCCTGACAAAGTGCATTTCTCCTCACACTGGTGAGGAGCTGCACTGCCTCTAGATCATTAGCAATCAGATTCTGAGGGATTCTGCATGAGCCTTCCTTGCATGTGCAGGCACAACTGCTACTGCTGCCAGGGGAGCCAGATAGGTATGGAGCTGTCAGAAGGGAGATGGGGATTTTCAGAGGAACCTCAGCAAGGCTTTTAAGTCATATTGAAATTTGCCCTAAGGTACCAGGAAAAGAAAAAAAAAATTATAAAAGTCACAGGCTGTGATCTGTGCTGTAAAAGAACTGCAGGGTCCATCAATTCTCAGTCAGCAATAAAAAAGTTGAATTCCAGCCATACGAAATTGTTTTAAAGTGCCATGAGACTTGAACTCCCATTGGAAAGCCCTGGAGGAGGATAAATCTGCTGAAGAGATCATTGTTAGAATGAATGAATTCCCAGCCCTGTCATCCTACTGATGGGATACCTCCTGGGCTAGAACTGTTGCACTTCAAGTGCTCTGTTTATACATTTCTCCAAGTGACAGAAAAATCCACGCTTCAAAAGGCTGAAAAAAAGACACTTACTGGTGGTTTGCTCTCCAGTCAAAGGTTTGCTCTCCCTGCCCTGGTTTACAGCAAAGATCTTGAAGAGGTAGGTTGTTCCTGGGATCAGGTCAATGACTTCAGCAAAGGCGCTCCTGGTGATGGGCAGCCTCTGGCCGTGCTGGCCGGGGCGGTTGACAGGGATCACCTCCACCCGGTAGCCGGACACTTGGCTCTGGGGAGGGGTCCACATGATGGTGATCTTGATGTCAGAAACCTCCACAAACTGCAGGTCTCTGGGGGAAGGCACCTCATCTGAAAGCACAGGGGTACAACAGTTGTCACAGGGAGTCCTTACCAGAAGGAGAAGTTAGAGTTTCCATGGAAGGAAAATAAAAGTGAATTTTCCTTGAACGATGGCTAGCCCAAGACTACTTACCAAATTAAAAAAAAAATCAGGGTAACCTCACTGTAAACATGCCTACACACATTCCCAGACAATATTCAATCAGACTACAACTCTAATCTACTTTAAAGTATACTATGTCTTCAGAAGGTATCTTGCTGTGACAGAAAGAACTGAAAGACCAGATGTGATATGCTACAGAACTTCAAGTAATGCAGAACCAAAGCCTGAGGGGAAACAAAAGTACTCCAGGGGCTGGAAACAGTAGCCTCCTTCTAAAATTAAAAGAGAGGGTTTTCAAAACCCACAGCATGTCCTGAATGTCTGTGATTAACTTGAAATCCACCTTTTATAATTAAACAAGTACAGGGGCTGATCTGGCCTTACTGCAGTCAAATGCAAAATGCTGTTCCCTCAGTGTTGGGCCACAGTACTGCACCCTTGAATTCCTGTGTTTAAATTAAGTTTCTTGAGACTGGGACTGATACTGTCCTAAGGTTAACCAGTGCACATTTTTGGAAGATGCAGAAGCCAAACCATAAAATCATTGAGCTGAGTTCACTCCTGGTAAATTCCTATTTGCAAACACGTGCTTGCAACTTGCAGGACCATGAAATTCCACTGCTTACCACATCAAATCCCAATTCTTTCACTATCCCTTCTTTTGGTTTGGTTATTCAATCCAACTGGATACTTAAAAGAACCCTGAAACCAGAAGTTTTTTAAATACTGAGTGCCTCAAGTTTAGATCTTATGGTGTTTTAGCACATCAGTCAATGCTGAGCAATCTCCCTTCCCCATTGACTGTAAAGGAAAATAATGGATAGGACTGGAAGGGAGAGGGAAAAGTCAGGTGAACAGTTTGAACATTGTGTTGTGGTGTCTGATACATAACCCTGAACATCTGGGAGCCAAGTGCTGGGTCAAAATAATACACCAGGCACTTCAGAGGATTTCTTAGCAGAATCCCCCTAAGATGACTCGGGAAATTGATCTCTGTTCTGAAGACAGTGCAAGACCTGCCTGCAGTCCAGTCCCCGAGAATTACACCCTCTTAATGCAGAGTGGTGTTTTAATTGTGTCAATAAGTATGATTTTACTAGAGAACTTCAATACCAGTGAAACTTACAATTCAAGCCCACAAAACCATAACTGAGCTCATTTAAGCACTCCCTTAGCAGCAGAAACCTCAGTGACTGAACCCCAGAAGATGAGCATTACCTGTGCGTGGGACCCCAGTGGTTTCCTGCTGGATGAAGACAGGAGTGCTCTCCTGGTTTTCTTCCACAGCATAGATGCTGATGTTGTACTGAACCCCTGGCATCAGGTCACTGAGTGTCACAGAGGTGGCAGTGTCAGGCAGGTTGAGCTCTGTGCTGCTGCCTTCCACAGAGGGAACGTAGACAATCCTGTAGCCTGAAGCAAGAGAAATATGTAATCCTCAGCACAAGCAGCAAGCACAAAGAATGCCAGAAATGAGGGCTGAACTGATCTCCCTCCTGAGCTTTGATAAAAATAGTCCTGAACTGCAGCAGGACCTGTGGCCTGCCTGTACTCACGTCCCACTTACAGACCACACACCCACACCACCGTCCAAAGCACAGCCTGACCTGGGTTAGGATCTCTCTGAGGTCTGATATGTGGATTTAGGCCTGCACTGTTCTCATGCTCACTATGGGATGGTCTGGATGACAGATACAAATATAAGGGCTTGTTTTTATTTAACACAAATCCAGAAGGAATTGTTTTACATCCAGCCTTGCTTGGTTCAGCCACTGAAGCCAAGGAAATGCTGAACTGCCCATGTGCTTTCCAGCTGGTCTCTCTGACCAGGCAGAATTTTGCAATACCTTTGTCCCAGAGTTATATTTTCCTTTTCACCTACATTTTAGGTTCTATCAATAGTGCAGAATAAGTGCACTCCAACAGGACAAACCTGTGATTGGAGCCTGTGGCCTGCTCCAGCTGATGACAATGGATGTGTCATCCACACTTTCCACTGTGTGCTCAGGTGGTGCATCAGGAGCTGTTTAAGACAATAAACACAGGAGGACAGCAAGTGTGAGATGAGAGGTAACAAAAATATCTTGAGCAAACAGTAACAACAGCTTTCAAAGTGCAGCAACTGCCACCAACACATACCTGTAGTCTGTGAAGTAGACAGGATGAGATTCTGCTCTCCCTCCTCAGAGATCTGGTAGACATTAACAATATACTTGCGACCAGGAAGCAAGTCAGGGATGTTGACAGAAGTGGCTGTGCTTGGAAGATCTGAGGAAGGCAGGAGAGAAAAATTTGGTTTAGCAATTCCATCTTCTTGCTTTCTCTCCAAATTAAATAATTGAGAAGCCTGTTCTAATCTGGGTTGAAGCACAGTCTTCCTGCAATAAAACAACAATTTCTCTGCACTGTGTTTGGTTCACCTCAGAAGAGTTGTGTGAAGAGTTGGGACTAGCAACTCAAGGGATATTGCACAGCAGCTTGTGCAGCAGCCCCCTGCACACTGTAGCCATCTCAGCTGAACACTCATTTCATACCCTGACTGTTGAACTTTCAGTACAGAAATATATGGAAAAACTTTCACATGAGTAGGTTATGTGGAAACACTGACTCATGAGTGAGAAGAATGACATTATGAGGGCTAGTGAACTTCTTTCCCTTCTCCCAGATGTCCACCTACATGCCAGATGTAGAAAACTCCCCAAGAAGCAGCTCCTTGCTGACCAGACTGAAGCCATGCATCTTGAGGGAAACTAGGAATTGCCTTTCAATCTGCCTGTAAACCCCTGTCTGTAGAGAGATGAGCTCAGGAGCTGCTTCACAGCTCAGCTGTCTGGGCAGAAAGAAAGGTGGTGACAGTAGTGGCAGTTCCCACAAGTGCCACCACTGCTCAGTGTCCAAGCCTGTGAGTTCAGGGGAGTAACAGTCTAGGGAGAATTATTAGATCAGGAGATTGCTGTTCTTTTTGTCATGTTCTACCACACTCATGTCCCAGTAACTATTATAACTTCAAATGCTTGAGGTGAGATATTGCTATTACCACTGCTAAGACAGGAAACTAGGAAAAAGAAGTTAAAATGAAATTACATGCAGTGGTGCCATGGGCTCTACAGTAAATGTTAGAAAACCAGTTTCAATTGCTGTGTCTGAGTCCAGTGCTTTTAACCAGCTTCCCAGCTCAGCTAAATTGCCACATTATCAAAGATGAGGAAGATCTGATCCAAACAAAACAACTGACAGAGCAGTTGAGATATGATGAGATATCCATGAGATAAGCAGCCAAGAGGGCATTTGGGAAAGATTTCTCTGTCCATTCTGATGGAAGGACAAAGGTATGCCAAAGGAAATTAGCCAGGAGGCAGGTTCAAAAAAACCAGATTTGGTTCTTTTCTCATCTGCTCATTTCAACAAATGTGGAAGCCAGTAACTTTTCTCAAATGCTGCTCATTTCAACATGCTGTGGAAGCCAGTAACTTTACATGATTGCAAAATGAAAAAAAAAAAAACTGAGCAAAGAAAATGGAGCAAAGATTCACGGAGATGAAAAGAATAATTATATCTACTCAGAGTTATTACCCATCCACCACTCCTGGCTCAGGCAGTTTTCCTCTGCAGAATTCTGGGACAACATTCTGAGGGGATATTGCTATTTACTTGCCTTGTTCTCTTACAGCTATTAATGAAGAAAAGGAACTGAGTGTTTAATCCGAGCTGCTCCTGCCACTCTCACATCCTAACTGAATCCTACTGAAAGACAGGGAGGTGCTCACTGTGATGTTCACACCAGCTCTACTGAGTGCCACAGAGCAGTGATGCCCTGACTGTGAGCAGGGCTTTGCCCTGGCACACACAGCACTGTCTCACCAAGGCACTGGGGCTCATCCCCCTGCTTTGCCCTGGCACACACAGCACTGTCTCACCAAGGCACTGGGGCTCATCCCCCTGCTTTGCCCTGGCACACACAGCACTGTCTCACCAAGGTATTGCAGCTCATCCCCCTGCTTTGCCCTGGCACACCCAGCACTGTCTCACCAAGGTATTGCAGCTCATCCCCCTGCTTTGCCCTGGCACACCCAGCACTGTCTCACCAAGGTACTGGGGCTCGTCACCCTCCTCGCTCAGCTCGTACTCAACGCGGAATCCAGAAACGGTGTCAGAAGCAGAAACCCAGGAGACAACAAAGCTGTTGGATGTGATTTCAGTGACTGATTCTGAAGTAGCAACCACGGGAGGAAGAAGAGTTGTCTCTCCTGAAACAGTGTTGCCTATCAGAGAGAGGAGAGAGAGGTTGCATTAAGCATCACTACAATTTTGTATTGAGTGGGATGCACAAAACAAGGACGTGGGTGAAGGAGATGAGGTTTCCCTGGATGTCCCCCTGCTCAGCTCACTTGTCACTGCTGTGGTGCTGGTTGTGGTGAAATCAAAGCGGGTGACTTCCTTGTGGCCATACTGCTGCACACTGATGAGCTGTCCCTCATAAATCACACCAGGCTTCAGGCCTGAGATGGTGTAGGAGTTCCTGTGGCCAGGGATGGTGGCTTCCTTCCACTGCCTGCCTGAGTTTTTCTGCAAGAAAAAGGACACTCAGACAGTGAGAGATTCCCTAGGCTGCAAGCAGGGCAATCTAGTGACCTAACCTGCTAGGTGGTCACTGCTCACTGAAATATTCAAACACAGGTGTGACTTGAATGCCTTTAGTGCACAGACAGAAGCAAGTCAAAGGAGATGAGAAAAATATGCCAAGAAGCAGGACCAATGGCATTGAGTTATTAGGTTTTACAGGGTTAAACTAAAAACAACCTAGCTGTGAACTTTACCCTTTAAAAGGAGCATTATTTGTTATAAATTCAACTCATTCCTTCACCAAAAGCACAGTAAGGCATGAAGTACTGGCTGGAAAAGAGACTTTTGAAGCCTGTTCATAATAACACACTAAAGCCATCATCTGAAAACAATATACAGAGATATTCTTCCCTTCTACCCTGTGTTTGAACTCTGTGGGAAGCTTTAAAATAATGCTCCATCCTCTGAGGTTTGTACTCCAGTGCTTTAAAGTCCATTTCATTCAGGCCTTCATCCAAGATATACTGAAATCAGTAAAGACTTGAGTGCCTTGAGTGCCTTTGCATCTGGGCCTTTATTGTTCTCTTAATAACAGGCAGCATTGAGGTACTAATGCTCTTAATCATTAAGTGGTCTTTTGTGAAGCTGTACTCAGGGGAGCTGGAACTCAGCTCATCTGTGCTGGTTAAACCAAATCATTCCTCACAGAGGAGCCAGCCAACAAGCTGTGGTTAACCAGTTTTGGTTTAGACTTTGGAGAAGATGGGCGTGACTCTTTATTTAATCCTACACAAGCTGTTTATGACTTCATATCCTAATCATTTTTACCTCCACATTAACAAAATAAAAATGGATCCCAGTAGTTTCTGCATATGCACATGTTACTAAAACAGCATTTCTTTGGATGAAGAAGCTTCCACAAGGATTTATATTCCTAAGGATATAAACTTGCCTGCTTACTGTACTAGTGCTTTGTTTAATAAAATATCTTATGAACACAGCAACCAGTGAAGTTTGGGCAAGAAAACATGAAGTGTTTATACAGCACTGGCTCTCCCCTTGATGCTCAAGAGTAGCTGTTGACCTCAAGAGGCCAAAGACACTGAATAAGCAACTCAAGTTTGCAGAAGCTGTGTCAGCCACTTCTTACAGACACCAGGAAAAGCCAAATAAAGAACTCTTGAGGAACAAACGATGGCAGATGTGGCACTCACAGGTCTCCAGCGCAGGATGTACTGGGTGATGTGAGACCGTTCAGGAGCATTCCACTGGATGGGGTGGGAGTTTGGCTGATTGGTGCTCTCTGTGATGATCACCTGAACAGGTCCAGTTGAGCCTGAAAAAACAGAATTGGTGTTTTAACCTGCTGGGGATGTTGTGGAGTCATTAAAAAGCAAGAAAGCTGCATGGCTCACATGGTATTTCCATACATGGGAAATCAGTTCTATTGTCTTTCTATTCTTAATTGCTACCTAGAAAGCCAGTGAGTAAGAATAAATTCTGTGGGGAAGTTATGAGCACTGCTTGGGTCCATTTCCTGTAAGCTACCAATGAAATGGAAAATGGGAGAGGTCTAGTACAGAAACAGTCTGCAAAACAAAGTCTTGCTGTTCAAAGAAACAGGAGGAACTTCTCAGCAAATAATTGTTTTCTTCACTAATATCTTCTGCAATGGAGCTGATAAAAACCATCTGCCAAATCCAGGTCTAATCATGCAGCATGGTGAGGGAAAATTTCTGGTCTGACACTGAATATACTCTGAAAATAGACACTAATCTTCTACTATTTTACTAAATTTCTTCATCAGTTCATTTGAAACACCAAATTTTCTTGACTCTGTGGAAGACTCCACAGATAGTGAGACTTTTCTTCTGCCCACTAACCCTACCAGATGGGTAGGTGGAAGTCCTGAGACAAAAGAGGCCTAAGAACTAATGAAAATACAAGTTCTGCAGTGCTCTAATGCTTAAGACTATTGATTGCATTCAGCTAGGTCAGGCTCAGGCCTATTTCCTCCAAGCTCTCCAATAGAGGACAGGTTTTATGTCCTATGGTTCTCTTTTCAGAGAACCTGGGCTCACTGGGGAGGTGTCACTGAACACTCAGCAGCACTGTCCTCATGTTAGTTCTCAGAAAATCCCAGCAAAGAGATCCCTGGAATCTGCAGGAAAGTGTTTAAGCCATTAAATAGCTGCACCCTCATCCCAACATTTCTAATAATAATTTATTTGGACAACCATGTAACATATATACCTGTTCCCCATTTAACAGGATTTCTAGAAAAACAAACTTGTGCCCGCAGGCAGAAAATTTCAAAGCTCACCTAACCCCAAAACTACATTCAGAAACATTAGATCTGGCTTATTTACACATTTTCAGTCACTCTTGTGTCTAAAGCAGCCCCAAGCCTGGTCTCCAGGCTGGAGGCATGCATATTTCACATAGCTCAGGGAAATGTTTGTTTAAGCAATCCAACAGCAGTAAATGAAGCTCAGCAAGCCTTAATACTTCATCTTATTCAGATTAAGACAGTGGCAGTTGCAACCTTGAACAGGAAAGTAGAGAAGTTCCCCTCATGTTCTGTTCAGGGAACTGAAGCTGAACAACCAACAAACAGGCATTGCCCATTCCTATAGAGTTCCTGGAATTGCCTGGACAAACAAGAGTTCAAATATTTAATGTCTTTGGGGCACTGATCAGGAAAAACATTTTGTTCCATGATGGATTTTGCTTCTGTAATGAGTGGAAAAGGAAGAACCACACATGTGAGTTTCAGGAAATATAAACTGAAGATTACACATGTGATACTACTAAATACCAAGAGGCAATGTAAACCCAAGCTGCTGTGTGCACTGAGGGTCATTCTCTGAACTAACCCTGGCCTCAGGAATAGCTGCAAACAGCCTGAGCCCCTCTTTATCAGTCCCTGACCACTGCTTGTGTCTGCCAAGGGACAGGAGAATCTGTTCTAAGAAGAAATCCAAAGACATTAGGTACAGAAACTTGAACAGGTGAGGGGTGGGAAGCTGGCCTTCCTCAGGTCTCACTCAGCAGGTAAGATTGTTTTCTGTTGGTTTCTTACCTGGGTAGGTCTGCAGAGGTTGGCAGTGCCACTCTCCAATCCCACGACCATAGCAGTAGCACTGGTACCTGACCCCATGCACGTACTTCTCCCAGGAGTCTCCAATCTGGTAGAAGGTCCGGGTTTCTGAGTCCTGGCACTGGTCTGGAGGCACAAGAGGGACAGTTCACACTGAGTCTTAGTGAAACCACACTGGAATAGCTACAAAAAAGTCCCAAAAGCAAAAAAAAATCCCCCCTTTTTGCACAAAGAAATGCAGCACTGATGTTTATTTGCAAAGAGAGGTACATAAAAATAAAGTGGCAACAGAACTGGAGTCTCAAATCAAGGTTCTTAATACAGCACTGCATGTATTAGGCTGGATATTAGGAGGCTAATTCAGCTGTGATGCATTTCAGTGGGGTGTTCCTTCTAGAAAGAATGTCATCCACTCTGGAGCTCAGTTCTGCCCTGGCCAACTGAGTTCATCCCTCATCCAAAGCTAAACCATGCTGCTCTCTCAAGGAGATCAAAGGCAAAAATTCCTCCTGCCTTCAGAATTCATTTATGTTTTAATAGTCCCCAGAATGTTTTTATCTTCAGCAGAATCCTTCCAGATTTACCATGGTATAAACCAAAGGGGGACAGATCAGATCCTGAAACCAGCTGAGCTAGTGTAAATACAGCACAGCACTTCAGCACACTTTCTGCCCTGACAACTGCATGTATGCCTGGCTCCACAGAAATCTTCAGTGAGAACCAGCATTGTGTTTGCTTGGATAAATAAAAGCTTTGTTTAGAGACAGCCAACAAAATTAAAACTTTATTGCACTTATACAGATAGCTGAAATCATGCCCCCACCCCTTCCTTCAAACTAGTAATTCTCTGGAGCTTTACAATCTGTGTTCCTTGAGTAAACACGTAGAGATACTACTCTTAATAATGCAGAGCTTCACAACCAGCAATTTCTAATAGGTTTTCTTGGCAATAGTTTGAAGCTTTCTTGGACTTAGTAACTGCAAACCAAACAGCCAGGTCTTATCTTCCAATCAAGGTTTTCTAGGGAAGGGGGGGAGGAAGAAGACATGAAGTCTCCTTCCTGCAGAGAATCACAACAGTTTTAGCTAACCTCCAGAGCACTATTAACACGTGTTCTCATCCTGAGCTCTCTCTTTGCTAGAACAAAGGGCAGCCAAAAAATCAATTCAGTCCAAGGTAAGTTAATATATGCTGGTGTTCCTTCCTCAGTTCAGGGAGAAAACTCTGAAAGATTTTAGGATAGAGAAAGGCAAGAAAACTGATCCTAGCATTAGGGCCCAGCTGAATGTTTTATCAGTGTTCAGGCTGAGAGCCCTGCTGACAGATGAGGTACCAGAATCCAGCCAAATGACCACAGGCTAACTACCCTGTTATCACAAGCTGCTACATTTTACAATATATGCTTGCCACAGTCGTGGTTCTTCTGTGGCAGGTGTGATAACCCAGGCATATGTCCTTAAATTAACAAATGTCCTCTCACTTACCCTCCAGCAAATGCAGTGTCGCTTCTAGTTTTGCTTTTGTACAATTCAAGACAGAAAGTGGACAAAGACTGGGCCCAAACTCCCACACCAGTTTGTCCATACCACAGCCAGTCTGTACAGAGGCACAAAGTGTGTCTGTCAAGGGGGACAGCCAGAGACTCACCTACAGGATCACACTTCCACCTGCCCCGGCCCTGGCCAAAGCAGGTGCAGTTCAGCATGTGCCCCTCGTCATGGCGCTTGTGGAAGGTCTGGTTCACATCGTAGGTGATGCCATCCACAATGCACTGGTCTGGGGGAGAGAGCAGAGCTCATCAGCAATGGGCCTAAGCATTGAGACAGAACCTTTCTGCCTGGAACATCATTCCCTTGCTAGATCAGCACACAGACTGATTGTGAGCAGCTCCATCCAAGGCAGAGAGGAGCCCTCCTTTCTGTACTCTGTGACCCTCACAGGGCTGCACACACAGCCCAGCTCTCAAATTCATCTATCAGCACTGTACAAATAAGCAACACTTACAGAAAAGAGGTCTGTAGGACACAATCCAGCTACAGAACTGCCTCTCTGTTCCTTTAGACAGGTTCCACGTGTGAACAAAACTCTAAACCACCACACTGACTCTCTGACCATCTCCTCTGAAGAACATCTCAGCCCAAACTCCTCAGCCTCAAACCACTGCAACTACACAAGGAGAAAAGGGCTGCTCCAAATTTATGAAGATACAATGAAGAAGTACAGCCATGCTCATGATGTTCTTCTGCTGGGTACCTCTGCTACCCTCTGTAGTAATCTAAAGGTGGAGGCTGATCTTTCCCACACACAAGATGCTGCTGGTGCCTACCCTTCCCTCACAACACAGTAACCAGACCCCATGCTGTAGTACAATGGTATCACTCTATGAGGTTCAATGTCCATCTGGGATCTGGCCCAGAATTCCTAAAGCCAGTCTAATCACAGCAAGGAGCAGAAAGACAAAACAAACATGAAAACAAGCCCAGAAGCAAGTTGTTTTGTTAAGTGGGACCCAAGAGACCCAAGTTCAGGTCTGGAGTCAATCCTGGACCAGCTGTCCTTGGGGAAGTGAGTCCACAATTCCCATGATTTTATTCCCCATGATATTTTCCCACACCATGGGCACAGCATCTGGATAAACCAAGGAGTGCTCAGACCCTCCTGCAGGCGCCAAGGTCTGGCTGCTGTGTTTAAACAACTCTACTCAGATAGATAACCTTTGCCTTTTGAAAAAGCAAAGTATCTCTACCCTCTCCTCAGCAAGAAAGACCACTTCAACTCCAGAATGGAACTGCAGAGAACTAGCTGTGTAAGTGGAAACAGGACTTGCACAGCCCAGAACTTTGAGCAGTCCTTTTCATGCTGAAGGAACACATTTAAAAAACCCCTTCCAAAGCCCCTGAGTGAGTCTTTCCCTATAAATTATATCCCACTTCAGCAGTGGTGTTAAAAGAGTCCTTTCTTGGCCTCTTGACAGCAACCCCCCTGCCTTTTCCAGACATGAAGCCAATGCTGTAGGATGATCAAATGTCTGTGCTTTTAAGTCTTCTTTTTTTGGTATTGCTTAAGTACTTCTCCACTTGGACCACTCACACAAATGAGTAAATAAATAAGAGTAATCTCCATGCTTTCCTGCCAGCCTTTCATATAGATTAGCCAGCAAAAGGCTAATCCAGCACAAAGGAATTGAAAATTTCACTGCAGAAGAATAAAACACAACAGCTCTGCTTTCAAACTTCAGACTAGTCTGGAGTTTTGTCTGTTCTTGAGGCGGGGAGGGGCCTATACTGAGCTCCATGTAAAATCACAGTGCTGCCAATTCCTAAATGTAGACAAAAGGAGGGAGGGATACCATGACCAAGACAATCAAGGTTTGCTTCTGCTTCAGAGCCTGTAAAGGCTGGAATATACTTTTCCAGCACATAAACAAGACAAGAACTTCACAGTTCCTCTAATCCCCTTACTACTCCAAAGAGTGAACAGAATCACACAGAATCACAGAAATTCTAGGTTGGAAGAGACCTTTAAGATCATCGAGTCCAACCCATGTTCTAACACCTCAACTAGATCATGGCACCAAGTGCCACATCCAGTCTTTTTTTAAACTCTTCGAGGGATGGTGACTCTACCACCTCCCTGGGTAGATGATTCCAGTATTTGACCACTCTTTCTGTAAAATACTTCCTCCTTAATTCTAGCCTGTATCTCCCTTGGCGATACAACAGTTCTTGAGTGTGGGCTCAAACTCACAATGATAGAAAAGAATACCAACTTCTCCCATCTCCTACTTTGACTGAAGTGGTGATATAACATGAAATTCAGTACCTCTGAGCTGTGAATAGGCAATGCAGGTCCACTCTCCACGGCCATTTCCTACACAAGTACATCTCATCATGTGGCCCATGTCATGCTGCTTATCCCACTGGTCCCCAACGCGGTACATGACACCATCGTTGGTTGTGCAGATTTCTTCATGGGCTGGGTGAGAAGAAAGCAAGAGGATATTTATGAGGCCACAATTTACAAGATCTTGATGACTAAGACCATTTGCAATGCCCCTTCATACCAGGTAGTGGTTCCTGCATCTTAACAAGGAAATTTTAGGCACACACTCAAATTTAGGTTCTCCAGCAAATCTACATCAGTAGATCTGATGGTATAGACTTCTGAAGTTTTCAGCTGTACAAGTACCTACTGTTGCAAAATCCTTTGCAAAATTAAGGATTAGTTTACAAACTGATACTATTCTTAACTTTGTAGAAGGACTCAAAATCAGAATAACAGGGAATATCAGAGAAACTTATAGGAAATACTCCAAGCACCCAACATCATCTGAAGAAGTAGATGAAAGACAAGAAAAAAATTAACAGTAAAGTCCAGCAAGTCTCATAACAAAAAAGTAAGTTAAATTCACCAAAAGACTTGACAAAAATAACATCTACTGACAACTATTACTTGTGACAGAGTAGGGAGGAGTAAAGAAATAGTTTAATTTAAAAAAAGAAAAATAAACTAGTATCATGGAGTATCAGGGACTCACACCAGCTGAGGAGCATGCCTGCCACTGGCTTGTAGCAAAGTAATGAAAATTGACTTCTTCTGCTAGAGGTGGTCAATGGGGAAAAATGACTGCTAAATCTGCTAGAGGTGGTCAATGGGGAAAAAAGGACAAAAGAAAACTTCAGAAATGCCTTAAAGGGCTTTGGGCTGAGACTCAGCTCATCAGAAGTCATCAATATCTGACAGAGAGATCTTCACTTTCCAGCTCAAGGGACCACGTGCTCCACAAGCCCTTTATGGCTCTCAGCCTTACCAGCCATGGGGCAGAAGCCAAACTTCTGGTCAGCATCGTAGTTCTCCGTGGTTCCACACCACTTCATGTTGTCCCTCCGTCCCTCCGAGGTGCAGTCGGTGTAGTTGCGGTTGTTGTACAGGAAGGGGAAGTGGCACAGAGCACCATTGGAATTGCCACCCCGTGTCTGGACCAAAACTGTACCAAAAAATGAAGGGAACAGCTGAAAATTCAGCCTGCACTCTCTCTTAGCATGCATGGAAGAGCTTGGAAAACAAAGTACTAGCACTACTTTTTCCCATGTGTGCCCTGTATATAATCCACAGGCCTCTTTTCTTGGCTTTAATTAATTCAGATGTGGAAACATAAGCTTTGCACGAGGTCAGTTCAGTTCAAGCTTTGCTCTGGAATGAGCTGCAGAGGCAGCCATGGGAATTCCCAGGAAACAGGGAAAACCAAAGCTTACTGTGCTTGGGAAGTAGCTTTGCAGATGCCTTCTCCCAAGGCCTAGGGAATGAAATAAACTCTCAGCTCTCAGCATACCTGTATTATCTCTGAAGCCATTTCCCAGTGGTGCCCCTCAGCTCTAAGGGAAGCCTTCACCCTCAGGAAAGGGTTACAGCTCAGTTATGTACAACAGGACAAGCCAAAACCTCTCTGCAGGCTGGAAGCTTCGTGTTTTGCAAGCAGCAGTGGAAAGAGGGCTGTAATCTACCTGAACTAATCACCTCTTGAGCAACTCTGCTTTACAAACATTGGAGAACAAGAGATTTACTGAGATTTTTCTATATCACATTTCTCTTTTCCACAGTGTATCACAAGAAGCCTCTCCAAAACATGAACATGGACAGGGACAGTGTTTGGATGGTTTTTTTGGGTGGTTTTTTTTTTTTTAATGAAGTATTATAAGTGCTGCAGAAAAAGGCTTGATTTTTATCAGGGAAAAACAACCAAAGTAGAATAGAATTTTAAAGACAGTGTCTATGCAGTGTAAGCAGCAGTATTTTCATGTGGGAACGTGAAATATTCTTTCCAAGGTCTCAATACTGCTCCATAGATGTCTGACAGGCACTCCAGGAAGTGCAACCACACAGGTAGACAGATCTGTGCTGTGAACACTCACCATCCCCAGACAAGAGGCAATGCTGCTGCCTTAGTCATGCCCCAGCTCTTGATCAGAGACCACAAATCACATGAAGAGCACTGCTATATATGGCAGCCTGGCTAGACAGCCAGGATGGAGGCAGTGACAGGGCTGCACAAACTGTACTCCATGGGCATCCTCCTCTTTGCAGCCTAATATGGGCATTGCTTGAAGCAATTGAACCAAGCAAAGCCAAAGATAAGCATCCCTTGGGCCAAAGCTCCACCATGACCAGGTACTCCCATTCTAAAGTCAGTTCAGAAAACAGGACTCAAGTGTCACAGACATCTTTTTATGAAAAATCCTTTCCTTAGGATTTTTCCTCCTGAGAATCTGAGAAGCCTCAGGAACAAAATGTAACCAATGGTTATCTGCTGCTGTGGCATGCAGCAGGTGGGTCTGTGATTGGTCTCATGTGGTTGTTTCTAATTAATGGCCAATCACAGTCAGTTGGCTCAGACTCTCTGTCCAAGCCACAAGCCTTTGTGATCATTCTTTCTTTTGCTATTCTTAGCTAGCCTTCTGATTAAATCCTTTCTTCTATTATTTTAGTATAGTTTTAATATAATATATATCATAAAATAATAAATCAAGCCTTCTGAAACACTGAGTCAGATCCTTGTCTCTTCCCTCATCCTCGGACCCCTGTGAACATGGTCACACTCAAGTGTACTTCTGTAGCACCCTCCAAAAACACCCAGAGCATACAAGTGCTCTGTCACCAGGCAGCCCAGCCTTGAGTCCTTCCAGACAGCTGGAATTGGTCAGGCAGCCTGTTCCTGAGTCCTCTGCTCCCTCCTCCATCCCTCCACCAGGGTCACGTGCATGTGCAGGCCCTGTGATTGGAGCTCACCATTTTGCTCGGTACAGAAGGAGTATCTCCTGTCCTGCTCGAAGTTGGAAGTGGTGCTGCACCAGAAGTGCCCGTCCGTGCGCCCTTCGGTGGTGCAGGAATAGAAGGTCCTTCCATCGTAGGTGAAAGGCAGCACACAGGGCTCTCCGTCAGAATTGCCACCGTACGTTTGGGTCACGGCTTCAGAAAGACAATCACAGCATTAGACTGCAGTTTAAAGCAATTCACAAATTTCAGGGCTCTAAAACAGCAACAGTCCCTCCAGGCCAAGTTGCTGGCTGCTGGGAACCCACACTGAATGCCAAGGAGCCGAGCCAATACACACCAAGAGACAGCTCCATAGCTGTGGCATTCCTCCACATTCTTTTCCAAACATATATTATTGCAGCTCCATTTGAATGAAGTTATTAATGCTGCTCCCCAAGGGCGCTGTTTCCCCTCACCGAGTTATAAATAGCTCACTGGGAAACATTCCTGCCCTAAACAACCAGGCTTCAAATAACCAAAACATTTCATCCCCACCTTGCACCTTTCTCCAGTACGTCCTCTTCAGGGGACATTTCTGACATGCACACAAATGGTGCTGCTCCCCAAGGGCTCTGCTTCCCCTCAGCAGATTATACACACCTCACTGGGAAACATTCCTGCCCTAAACAACCAGGCTTCAAATAACCAAACCATCTCTTTCCCTCTTGCACCTTTATCCAGTATGTTTTCTCTTGAGAGGGTATTTCTGACACACACACACACACACAAAGGGTGCTGCTCCCCAAGGGCTTTGTTTCCCCCTCAGCAGGTTATACACCCATCACTGGGAAACATTCCTGCCCTAAACAACCAGGCTTCAGATAACCAAACCATTTATTTCCCTCTTGCACCTTTCACAGCATGTTTTCTTGACAGGATATTTCTGACACACACACACACATACACACAAAGGGTGCTGCTCCCCAAAGGCTCTGTTTCCCCTCAGCAGGTTATACACACCTCACTGGGAAACATTCCTGCCCTAAACAACCAGGCTTCAGATAACCAAACCATTTCTTTCCCTCTTGCACCTTTCTCCAGTATGTTTTCTTTAGAGGATATTTCTGACACACACACACGAAGGGTTCTACTTGGAAATTAAGCCACAGGACAATCCCAGAGACCTCAGGGCAGCTCCTACCTATCTCCTGGCAGCTGACTCCGTTGCCCAGGCAGGTGCACAGCATCTGCTGGCTGCCCTGTGTCTTGAGCCACTGCATGCCCACGGAGTAGACGACGCCGTTGTCGGTGATGCACTGCCCGTAGGGCTGGGGCTGCGGCTGCTGCGGCTGGGGCTGGTACAGCGCCGTCTGCACGTTGGTGATGCTGGGGGAGCCAGAGCCTGCAGCACAAACGTGGCACAGGAGGGACATGTGGCACTCAAAGCTCAGCAACAGAAGGCTGCCATTAAGTGCTGAGATAATAAAACCTCGGGCACTCCAGCAGACGGAAGGCACGATGCTCTCAAGCTTCCCGAGATGCGGCTTAATTATTCCACTTTGCAAATTTTGAAATTAGAAGAACGACTCCCCCTCTCTGCTAATGACAGCCTCTGGCTGCCAACCCTGTAGAGTGGCTTTAGAAAGCATTTCATACAGTTTAGAAAGTCTTTTTCATACAATTGTTTAGAAAACAATTTTTCTGGGGAAAAAAATTAGTGGAAGGAAATGTAGAATAGAAAAATCAAGATCAGTGACAAGAGAATAAAAATTACCAAGGGAGTAGGGAGCCAAGGCAAAAAGGATTAATTTTGAATTTTTCATTGAGAAACAAGGAGAATAAATTTAAAATGTATTCTTTTACTCAGCAATTTTTAAATTTTGAATCAAAGTTTTTAGCACATTACCATTTGGAATAATACTGAGAGACAAAGAGGCTTGTTGTTGTCTAGATCATATGAATTTTTGCTAATAATTCCCACAGGAACCTCCACAAATTCAGCTCTGCTGAAACAGGGGAAGTAATAATGGAAACCCTTGAAAATACTGGCATCCTTGAAGTGTTACTCATTTTGAAATTTTGACCTTCTAAGTTTTAAGTTAACCAAACAGTTAAAGGTCATTTACCAAGAAAAATTTAGTGCAGGCACTGCAGGAAAACAGAAGTTCTACACTGCACTCACTGATAAGAAGCCTAGATCCTTAAAATGACAAGAAAAAGAATTTAGGAGCTGAAGATGTAAACCTTGGGCAGAAAAAATATGCTACACATAAACAAGGCAATATTTCATACCAAAATTACAAGCTATCTCATGTACAGATACAAAACAGCATTGTATACATTCCTTGACATTTCTGTGTTTTTAAAGCTCAGCCATTAGTAGGTGTATTTATCATGTCAAAGAAACCAGATGGTCTCAGCGGGGTTTAAATAAAGGACATTTCAAGAAAGTTACCCTGAGGGGAATATATAAAGTTCAAACATTAACTTGGAGTGCCATGCTTTCAAGACAAAGATAGTTCCTGTGGATGCAGGGCCCTGGATGTGATTTATTGCCCTGTGGTTGTGCAGGCAATCCCACCTGTATGTGCCAGCCCCATTTGTGCATGGAAACAAGGTACCAATTCATCTTATCTCCACATGCACAAACAAGGAGCATCTTCTGAATTCTGACCTTCTTTGCCGCTGATCCTTCCCAGACAAGACTCCGAAAAACTTGAATTAGGATGGAACAACTCAACTCCAAGCCCTGACATGTCAAAACATGTCATTCCTCTTGTTCCAGGTCATGATGTGCCACTTACCAGTGCTGGTGGTGTGCAGGGCCGTGTGCCTCTCACACTTCCACTCTCCCCTGCCATTCCCAGTGCAGACACACTGCAGCAAGTTGCCACGGTTGTCCTTCTTGCTCCAGGTGTCTCCAATCCTGTAGGAAGTCTTGGTGTCGTGGTCATTGCAGCGATCTGTGTGAGGAACGGGACTCTCAGCTGGGCCTGCACTGGGCAGCTTCCAGCACTTCATCACCAACTCTACCAAATAAGCTCATCCTTGAAAACCTGAATTAAAGGCACACCTCATTCTCTAGAGCCCACTTTTGCAATTCCTACATGCACTAAACTGCACAGGCTGAGAGCATCCCAAAATCCTGCAAGATTTCCATTCTCTTCCAGAACTGTGCTTTCACTTGCCAGCCATTGTCAAAATGAGCTACTTTTTAAAGACATTCTAAACCCATTCTGTCCAGCACACACCTTTCAAGCTAAACTTGCTTTAATGACACTTTGTCTTTTAAGAAAAACAAACAAGGGTCTTTGCAGCTTGGTCATTTCATACACAGGGCTCAGTTCAAATTCTCTCTCTCATATGGAAGGGACTAAAACCTGTTTGAGGGCAACATGTAAAACCCCATTTCTTTCAAAAGAAGCCTGCATGAAGCTGCAGAGGAGCTAATACAAGCTGCTCAAGTAATACCAGGAGTACCAGACTTTCTAAATCTCTTTAATAACCCACAGCCCCCGATGAATTGAGCAAATGGGTTCAAAGGACAGCACAACAAACTACTTTTGTCTGGATGCCAGATCCACATGGATTAACTAGTTATTCTTCCATTACAACATTGTGCCTTCTTATTCAAGGGAAACTTGATACAGTGGCTCAAATATAATCACGGATCAATGAACATGGATTTATGAAGAACTGTGGAAGGACAGATGCATTAAGCCAGATTGCCACTGAGAGATCACATGAGACAGAATGTGAATGTAGAAAACATGTTACTGATTCACACTGCTAGAATGACCAGGAATTGGGCATTTGCCAGAAGTATGGTAAATTGGTGAGGTATTCATCATGCAATTTTGCAAATGTGAAAAAAATGTGTCTAATGGACACACTCCTCAACAAAAAGCTGAAATGTCACGGAAGCAACCAGCTGTGATTCTGGAAAATGCTGGCCATAAAAGACATATAACAGCAGCACACACTTGAAGAGTAATGTCATTTTGTGGGCTAGAGGTATCATTTTATAGACATAAATTTGAATTTCTCTATTCAAATGTAATTGGAAAACAAAATGAAAAATGAACAGCTCCTTACACTGCAATTTCCCCCATGATACAACAGCACAGACCTGAGTGATGGAAAGAAAGCTACTGCCAAATGCATTTTATTAGTAGTAATAACTCCTCCAAAATTCACAAACAACACATTCTGTTTTATTCATTCCCATTTGACAGCTAATGATTTTTCCCCACATGTCTTTAACAGACTTAATACTGTCAAGGCTGGGTTGATTTTTATAGCTCACTTCTTGACCAAGTCTCTCCAGATCTTCCATTTTCATCTCAACCCTCCTTAATGTCTTATTCTTTACTGCTGCTTATATCATCTCTGAGCTCTGCTGTTTATATCAGCAAAAATCCATTATTTGTGTGCCCCAAGGCAACTGAATATGAGGCAACCGAAAAGCTACAGAAGAGTTTCTCAAACCTTGCATAACCAAGGTGTAAGGTACAAAGTTAAATTTTCTTGAGGCAACTGGTGTAAACCCGAGACAGAAGTAAGGTCTGGGGTAGAGCTAACAGGACTGAACAGAAGGTCAATAAACAAGCAAGATTTTGGGTTTTAAAAGTCCTGTTTGCTCTGCAAATACAAATAAAATGGAGTATTTACGGTAATGTACCTCAATGATGCAAAAACTTTTTTTAAAAAATCACCTGTGCTGCTGGAGCAGGAAATGGGGTGGGAAAAGTGATAGGTGAGATGATAGAGCAGGCAAAACAAACCCTAACACAAATTAAACAGTAAGAGAGAAAGAAGTAAGAAAATATTTTAATCTTGCAGATCCTGCTGTTGGAAAGGGTATTTAACTTAAAAACCACTTGACTGTCCCTCAGAAGGCTCCTCGAAAGCACAGAAATGGATGTCCTGGGCTAAATGCTCTGCCATTTTGTGGGCCAAGTCATTTCCCTGATTTCCTGGGAGATGCCTGGCTGTGGCTCAGCTGACATACACATCCCTTACACCTTTCTCTCTCCATGAGATTAAATCCCCAAGTAATCCAGGCACCCTTGTCCCAGCACTGATGACCAGCTCTGGGGAGTGTTCCCAGACTGCAAATGGTGACTGGGGCACCACCACAGGCCTCTCTCCCCTCATCTGCTTCCCGCCGTTCCTCCAGGGATGCCTGTCCCTCTCAAACTACTGTTACTTACACAGGGCAGATGAAGGAATAACTTCCCCATGCAGGATGAAAAATAAGTAGGAAAATAAAAAATTAAGTAAGCTAAATAAAGCATAGGCTGGCACTTACTTCTGGAGGTGCAGGTGATGCGGCCGCTGCCCTCACCGAGGCAGGTGCAGTCCACCATCATCCAGCCCTGGTAGGGCTTCTCCCAGGTCTCTCCCACCACATAGGATGTCCCGGCTGTGTTGTCGTAGCATCGCTCGGCTTTGAGGGGAAAGCGGATCAGAGCCTGCCCAGGGCATTCCCACACTGGGAGGACGAGGAGCAAGGGCCCACACACCCTCAGGGAGAAGGAAGGAGCAGCCACTCACCCACAGGCTTGCAGGTCCACTCGCCCTTGCCATTGCCCAGGCACACACACTCCAGCATGTAGCCACCCGTCTCGTGGGGCCGGCGCCATGTATCGCCGATCTTGTAGGACTGGCCGCCCTCATGGCAGCGATCTGTGATGGCACACAGGGGAGATGAGGTGAGGGACACACCAGGGACAGCATGGTGGTGACAAGGTAAGGGCTATCTGGCCAAGAGCAAAGGGGGTCAGCTGGGGTAAGGGGCAGCAAGAAGGAGGAGGGACATTGAGGAGAGTGAGGGGGGACATCAGCCTGCAAAATGGCGCTCAACATTTCTCGCCATTTTCTGTGGGAGCCCACTATTTTCTGCACTTCCCAAGCTCTGTCCTCTCCCCTCAGCTAACTTCATGTTCCAAATCCCAGCCAAAGCCTGGCTGGTGAAAAGGGGATGCCAGGGAGTGATGAGGCCCCGTTTCTCCCTCAGATCCTGCCCTCAGGCTGAGGGCTGGCAAGAGAGGGTTTGCCTCCATCTTGTTTGAGGCAGCGCCACTTGGGCTTCTCTGTGGCCATTCATGAGGGACATGGTGGCCAGGACAGCATGTGGTGCTTGGTGTGACAGCCCAGTGGGAAATCAAACCTCTTTTGTGACAGTCCAGTAAGAAATCAGACCTTTTTTTGAGGTTTGGAAAGCCTGCCCTGGAAAGGCAGATTCCCGCCCCTCAGTGCACCACAGCTCTGAGGCAGCCCAGGCTGAGGGAGGGCAGCAGGGTGCAGGGCAGTTTGCAAACACAGGGTTTGTTTCTTTGGAAGAATCCGAGACAAAAAAAGAAAAAAAAAGAAAAAACAGCCACATCCCATCATTTATTAAGAGCCAGTAAAATGTTTTGTGGGCTCATTTGTGAAAGCAGGGAATCTCAGCGCTCTGAAGATTGATTCAAAGCCAGCTGCAGTCAGTGAGACTCTCCAGTGAGCTCTAAACCAGGCTGATGATGAGGAAACAAGGCTGCTCTTACACTCGCAATTTCCTTACTGACTCTTTTTCTTACAACACTTATCATCCCTGCCCAATAAAGTGCCATTAAATTCAGAAGGGCTCCAGCTTCACTTGTTAGATTTAATGCATTATTTTTTTCCCATGCTACAATGATGGCTGGTTTCCGAGTCCTCTGTGGCAACACTACTAAAGTCTGCTTGAGTGTCTTAAACAAGAAACTGGATACTTTTAACAGCAAGACTTTTCTCAAAAGGTACCTCAGAGACTTTGAAACCTCAGTCTAAGAATCCTGACATACAGCAATCTTCCTCTGGGCTCACAGAAAGTCCAATTATGAACTAAGGGGAAATTGTGAACAATTCAGTGACTCAATAAGGAAAGGATTTCCAGACAGAGACGTGAAACGGGAGCTGAGGAGAAAGAACGAAGGGAAAAGAGGGAAGAGCAAGAGGAAAGTATAGGTCAGGCTAGTAAAAAGGGAGTTGCAGAAACATGTTAAGCTGCTGTCTGGATATCAAATCCCAGTTCCCTTAGAGACCAGTGGTCAATGACATTTTTGGAGGATGAAGGACTGGTTTATCAGGTGACATTCATTAATTATCATTTATTCTGAGTAGTCCCATTAATGCTGACTGTGTTGCTTTGACCCATCAGCTGCAGAGCAGACTTTTGCTCAAGTCAAAAAACTACTTTTATACTTGCACCTGTGAAGATGTAACACACTCTTGTACATAATAAGTTAGTAGCCTGTATGGCTGGACACTAACAGTAATTTTTGACCTATGCTTTCTCATAGGACATAGCACTTGATCTCTTAAACAAAAGAGGAGTTTGGTTGTGCAAATGTACATGGGACAAGGACTTTTAATTTTGACTTTTAATTTTAAAGCTTTAGTGGGCTTTGGATTAAACCCCAATGCAACTGTAGCTAACAGGCACTGGGAATAGTGTGTAAATTGCTCTGGAAAATATGACTCTAAGGAACAATAGCTCTAGGAAGAGGCTCTTGGTTACATACTGGCAATGGTGCAGCTGATTCTCCCACGTCCAGCTCCAATGCAAGTACAGTCCCAGATCATGGAGTCCTTGGGGCGCTCATAGGTCTCCCCAACCCGGTAGGTGGATCCTGTGTATTTGTCAAAGCAGGTCTCTTCAGCTATGAGGGAGAAAAAAATAAAATCAAATAATCAGCTTTGTAACCACACCAGTAACATTCACAACCAACAGAAACACATTCATTGTCTCCTCAAACAGATACTCCTTTTATCCTGGGGGAAAATGCCTATCAGTCTCTTTTTCCCCCATGGGATGAAACAGCAGAGAGGAAGTTGGGTGAAATTTGGCCCCTCAAGGCCCCCATGATGCTCAACAACCTCAATAACCTCTTTTTCCCTCCCTCAGGGAAACAAAAGTTGCACATGGCAGGCATGCCTAAAAGCATCAATCCCAGCTGTTTGAAGCCAACAGGAGAGAAGACAGGAGGGAGCAAACAACCCCTGGAAACTGTGTGCTTTGTCATGCTAATCCTCCTCACTCTGACTTAGCAAAAACTGAGTAGATTAATCCCAAATTCTGCAGCAGTCCCACCAAAGTCAACAGCAAAGTTCACTACTTGTCCACTGCTCACACTGATGCACAGGTGAGTGATTACAGAACATCAGTGCTGCCACCAGACTCAAGATATGAAGCAGAACAACTTTCTTCACTTCTGGACAGATAAAGTTCATTGTGTCATAAGGAAAACTTCCTATTGGACTTCAAAACTGTAAAACTTGGGAATCTCTGCAGGGGAAGGAAAAGTAGATTGAACCCTCTTTTATGGAGTAAGGGGACTGAGAACTCCTTAAAATACTCCAGTCATGAGAAAGGCAGCACACAAGCCATGCAGAACAGATGGCTGAGATGCTCACATCTGTCTTACATGAACACTATCAGCCAGGAACTAGCTTTTCATCTCTTCTATCTCCAGAGCAACATAAAGGAATTATGGCAAACCAGTGGCTTCAGCCCAATAAATACAGATAGATTGCATCTGATAAACTGAACTACACCGAATCCTGGAGAGACGCATCCTCCAGCAGACTTTGCATTTAAACTTCTTTCCGTTCCCTAAACTTTTTCTGCACAGACTAAACAATCTCATTTTACACTCAATTATAGAAAGCTCACAGCACGGCCGGGAGGCTGTGGAAAGTTGTAAGTTGAAATATTTTTAAACAAGCTGACGACACTGCACAGCTATGAAAAGTTGGGGTGAAGCAATCAAACAGCAGAGCCAGAGCTGCAAAGTGACTCCAGATTTGAACTTCCCCGTGCGAGTCCAGGAGTCAGTTCAGTTCATTATAAAGAAGAGGTTGGCTCCAAAATTAATGTTTAGATCCAATCCTCCAGAGAGATGAGTGATGTTTGGCTCAGGGTTCTGGTGGCAGGCCCATCGCTAATGAAAAGCATTTCTTAAAATCCCAAGCCAGATCTTCAGTGTAATTGAGTGTAGATCCCATTACTGACCCTAAGTACCAAACTTCAGTGGAAAGCCTGGGCTGCCAGCCCTAACTCGTACAAGGCTTGGCTTACTCGGCACCAAAAGCCGCGCTGGGGTCTCGGCGCAGACAAAAGGGAACATCAAACTTACGTTCGGGCTTGCTCTCGCAGTTGAACCCTCGGCTCCCACCATAGCAGGTACAGACCAGAGTGTTCCCCAGGTAAGTGCGCTCCCACTGCTGGTTTATCTGATAGTACCGTCCATTGTCATAGCAGGTCTCTGGGGGGACAGGACGAGGAACGGGGACGCACAGGGGGAAGAGAAAGCAAAGTTCGGCGTTACCGAGGGCAGCAGCCGGGAGGGAAGGGGCGCGGGGCGCACACGTGTGCGGCTCCGCCGAGCCGAGGGGCGAGCTCGGGGGTCAGACAAAGCGCCCCGGGGCCACCGTGCCAATCCCCGCGCCGTGCCCTGCCCCTGCCGTGCCCGCGGGCGGTACTCACGCTTTCCCTGCGCGGCGGTGTTCTGCGGCAGCGAGGTGGTTTGGGTCTGCGCCTGCCGCCGGCTCTTGCCGCCGGCCCCGCGGCGCTGTCCCCCCGTCGCCGCCGCGGCGCCCAGGCAGAGGGCAAGCAGCGCCAGCCGCCACACGGTGCGGCCCGGCATCCTGGCACGGCTGGGCTCGGCACGGCTCAGCACGGCACGGACAGCCCGACGGACGACTCGGCGCCGCTGCCGGGCGCTATATAGCGCGGGCTGGGCGGGAGGAGGCGGCCGCCGCCGCCCCAGCGCCCATTGGCCTCGGCGCCGCCGGGGGCCGGGCGGGGGCCGCCACCGCCCCGCCGAGCCCCGCCGGGGTGGGAGGCCCGGCCCCCCTCAAGCACAGCGGCCGTGCCATTTTGTAGAACATCTGGCTGAACAAAATGGCTTTTTTTGAAGGGAGAGGCAAACTTTTCTTTTTTTTTTTTTTTTTTTTTTTTCCCGTGGAGCAGCGCTGCCTGTAAGCGGATACTGCACCGTTCAGGAGGAGTAATGTTCTGCACGGGGGAGAAGGTGAGGTGTAACATACGGGCTGTAAATAGCAGCTCTGAGTGATGTTTTATCTGCTGCTGGGAACTCAAGGTTAAAAGCTTTCACACCTCGCTTGGAAAAATCGGTGTCGTTGCATTCCCTTCAAAATAAATTTAACACCCTCTTTGTCTGACTTTATTTCTTGCTGTCCAAAATCAACTCTGAGAAAAAAAAAAAAAAAAAAAAAAGTGAAAGAAATACTAGGTGTTGAACCTTTGTTAAGTAGAAGGGTTCTTCAATGTGATGCCCCAATGTAACCTTGCTGTACGCAAATTTTCTCGACTTCTTCCATCTGTCTTCTTCCCATGGGCATCTCTGCTGCTGTGGGGAGGGGTTCTTTTCCCTGGTTTAAAGGAACACCGCAAAGCAGAGAGTGTGAACAGCAAGTGTTGCTCTCAGGCTGCCAGTGAACAAAGCACAGTGCATGCCCCATTCTGGTACAGTGCCCGGACCAGCACCCAAGCTCAGACCATACAGGAAGGTGGTTTCATGCTTCTCACACTTATTTTGTCTTGGCAAAGGGATTGTTTATCTAAAAAGTCTGCTGCAGTTCCCAATGTCTAAAAGCAACTCTTCAGACAAACCTGAGTGTGAAGAAGCCTACAGTGTTGCCAGACATCTTTAAGGTGCACATCCACAGTTTCCCATAAGAGTTCTTCAGCATGTTGAGCCCTTCCACTTCCTGCAAGCCCTCTGTGTTCTCTTTACTGAAGTGCCAGCAGTAACATCACTGCTGGGATGAAGGCTATGGCAGCAGGCAGAGTACTGATCCAGAACGTGCTCCATTCCAGGAAAACACCTACTTGTGATCTCTTTTCAAGGAAATTTCCTTTCCCCTGTATGAGGATTGCCCACAGATACATTTACACAAGCTACTCTGCTGAAAACTTACTGGAAATTGAAACCCGACCTGGCAATTGAGGTGAACTGTGGTGAGCTAATTCCCACCTTTCCTAATTTTTATTTTTAGATCCACTGCACAGCCTTTTTTAAAATTTATCTAATTTTTGAGTCACCAGACACACATAATCCCTCACAATATTCACAGAACTAAGGTGGCCACAGCAAGGGTGAGTATTAGCTTTTGAAGCAGGACACAGCATCATAAACCAGCAAATATCCAGTTCCTTGAAATGAGAACCTGCTTTCAGAAAGTGTTCTTGCTTTTCCGAGACCTAAGATATGATGTGTCATCCTCAAATTCCATCTCACATTCCACCTTATGTCTGGAATTCTCTGATAAAAGCCACGTGAAAAGCACATAGTCAGAAAATGCTCCTGGTTGAGATGTATATTTTACCTACTTTTTGGATGTACTTTACCTAGCTTGCTCCAAAGGAAGAACTACTGAGTGGAAATGAGTGGAAAAGAGGAGTTTCCATCCACACATGAAATGAGGAGGCAATTTGAGATCATTTTTCCTGTTACTGAGTATAGAGCCAATGAATGTGTGACCAGACCAAGCTGCTAATTGAGCTCAATTGGCATGGAAAAGGAAGGGGTTATGAGACGCCTTCAAGGACAGCAGGGTTAGGATATATAAAATTTGCTCAGGGAAATCTGCTAAATGTAAGAGCTAAGTACCTAAGGAACAGGATGTAGTGGAATAAGAAAACATGAGGAAGAAATATCTGCTTTTAGCAATTATTTGCAAGTGGCAATAAAAGGTTCATGTATCAGGTATAGTTCCCATGAAGGTTAAATTATTGACATTGACCTCATTTCTGTCTACTTTAAGTCCAGTTCACATAATTTTGCACTGCACTGAGGTCTTCAAGGGCAGTATAAGTACTTACACAAACTGAAAACTGTTTGTCTGAAATTTGAATGAGAAAAGACAGTGTCAGCAAGCGTGTGACTGTGCTAATGCTTTCCACAGAATTAGTTACACAAATACAGGGACAAATGTAAGATCCTTGTTTGAGAAAACATTACTGGAAACACATAAAACAAAATTATAATTTCCACTGATGCTCAAATTAGTTTCTTGCATAGCCATCATTTACAAGCCGGCAGAAATAGTCTTACAAGTAGTATTTCAAAATGATTTGGAACAGCCTGGTTTCTTTTTTAAAGGAATCTCTGACAGTAATTACAATACAAGCATGTAGTAATTATTATACTGCATGCTGTTAAACTTTGTGAGATGTCTCTTATTTATTTCAGGGAAGGGCTGTAGCTCCTTTGTCCATCCCTCTGTCAGTTTGTCCCTCAAGCTAACAGGAAATGAAAGGAAGATTCACCTGAAATCTTCCTTCAGATGACATCAGTTTGAATTTATAAAGCACCCGTTCATGGGTTCTGCATCCAAATAAGGGTTAGGAATGTCCCAAACCTCTGCTTTAGCCATTGGTATTCTGATTCATGTTCTTGGTCTATTCAAATTTTTTTTCCCTACTGAAATCCTACCTTTTTGACTCTTGGCTAGGAAAGGCACATACCCTTATAAGGCTCTCCTGACTTTTGTTGCTCTATTGTATTGCCCTGCAGATAAACCTCTCCACTTGATTTCCTTTACTGCACACACTTGTGGGGAGCCCCACGTGTGACTGGGAGCATGCCCTGTCCCTGTAGCCATTCTTCAGCACATTCCAACAGCAAAGAGAGGGTGAATCAGTCCATAAAGGACCAATCCAAGTCACTTGTTATTCTATAAGCAACCTTAGAAAAAAAGCCCACTTGGGCTTAATTATATCCTTCTAAAATTATTGCTTATAAGGTACAGGAACCATGAAGAGAAAAGGTCAGGATTCCTCTCCTTGACACAGGGAGACCATTAAACGCTTCCTGCAGTTCCCAAATATTTTGCAAGAACCCCTGTTGCGAGCTGAAAATTTCTGAATCATCACAATTTCGAGTCTGTGGTTTTTGTTAGGTCACAGCAAAATTCACTTCGAGGCTGCTGAGGCTGTGCTGCACAGTGCTTCATTCACTGCTGAGTGTCTCGTCCAGGAATCCGGAACAGGGCTCTTGAAATGAAATCCATTCCTTCTGCCTCTTAGCTGCAGCTTCAGGGACTCAGCACAGGAATGAATTTCATGGGGTATAAATGCTCTCTGACAGGACATTAACTGCATCTCTGGCACTATCAATGGAAATTCCTTCTCTTCTCCCTCCTCCCTAGTCCTTCCCAACGAACTGTTCGGTGTCATCAACACAGAAAAATGCATTTCCTTTCTCTAGCTGTCCGTGGATTAGGAGATTTAGTTTGGTCTACCCAAATTGTTGTAGTTTGCCAGTGCTGAGAAGTTTGCAGCCACAGCTCTTGTTTTGCATTAGAGTCTGCAGTACTGTCAGCCCCAGGCTTTTAACCCTTGTGAGCCACTCCCTGCAAAATCAGGGCAGCAACTTTGGAGGGCAAGGGGGAAGAGATTTCCATTCTTTCCCGGGTGGAGGAGTTCTCCTGGGGCTTTCAGGTTGTTTGTTTGTTTTCCCGACTTTCAATGAGGTGTTTACATCACATACTAGTGAATTAAGAACAGAACCCAAGATCCTGACATGCTTCCTGTTGCCAAAACATCAACAAAAATGAGAACTCTCATTAGACCCACTACAATGGGATTTGGCAGGCAAGTGGCATGGGACAGTCCCTCATTCCCTGGTGAAGCTTTCAGATGGGCAGCACCAGCTTCAAAGAGCTCAAAACCTGTTCTTCATCACATTTGAGATGTTTGGCAGAGACTTGCACAGATGCCTGAATCCTGCCTGTGCTGCCTTAAATACTTTGGATATCCCATCCTGATGTCCCTACAGAACCTCTGGGAACTCTCAGGACAGCTCTGGAGCTCTGAGTTGCTGTTTCAGGAGTTCTTCAGAACCTCTGGGAACTCTCAGGAGAGCTCTGGAACTCTGAGTTGCTGTTTCAGGATGCGTCACAAGCATTGCTGATTGGAACTCTGGGACCTGGCTTGGTGTCCCACACCGAGCACAGTGGGGCCAGCTCCTAAAAAATGTTATTTTAGGCAGAATTGGAACTACTTTGTCTCAAGGGCTGTTCCATCTCCCAGTTGATGTCTGCCCTGCTCACATTCTGTTGGCTGTTTTTATTTAGTCATTACGGGTTTCTAACAATAATTTGACTTTTGACTAGTAAAGGATTTTTTTCTTTTAATGAAAGGGTAACAGTCAGTTATATCCATTTTGTTAGGATCACTTGCATCTCCCTCAAAGCCCAGAAACAGAGCTGAAACCCTCCCTTTTTCCACAGCACTTTTAAAAATACTGAAGCGAAGTGAAATAACGGTGATATCACCACCAGCAGCATGAGGTGAACTTGGCCACAAACCCTGGTGTTTGAGTGCAATTCCTTTTATTCTCTCCCAGTGAATATGGCAAACCACACTGAGTCTTGTTTGGTTTTAGGCAGGCCTGGTTAAAATCCAGAAATAAATGCTAGAGCTGGGTTGAGCTTGGCTTGCTGTGAGGAAGTTGAATACACTGAGCAAGCAAACAGCCACATATTATGATGATTATAGGGGAGTGCATAAGGGGTTGAAATTGAGAGTCACAAAGGGCTGAGCCGAGCCAGGAGCATGCAGAAGGGAAATGTTTTGGCTCCAAGCTGCAGTTTGTCCCCTGTTTTTTTCTTACCCCTTCCACCCAGCATTATATGGAGCCAAGAGTGTGGATAGTTCTTTGCTGCCAGTTTTGAGGGGGGTTTTCTTTAATTTTTTTTGTTTGTTTCCTTCTTCTTTTACTGTAAATAATCTGATTTTTTGGCTGCATTCTCAGAGATGAGAGAAGCTCTCACTTTCACTTGTTTTTCAGCCCTGCCCAGAAGTTCTCATTGGCCTCCTGCTCTATACTTTCCACCTTCTGGAGTAGAACTTGAGTATTCACCCTGTCTTCATTCTCACTTTCTTCTCCTTGGTTTTCCACCCTCTGCCTTCCGGTGGTCCAGGCCAGCAAGATGTTCCTTGGTTTCTGCTGTATTTATTTTAACTTGGCCGTTTCTATGGCCCAGCAATAGTGTCACTTCTCCTGTGGGACTTTCACAACTCTTTCTCTTCTGTGGATGGGAATCCAGCCCAGAGAGAGGCCCAGAATAAGGCAGAAGGGCTGCTTCTGACTTATTCAAACCCTCTGTGGAGGCTGAGCTTCTAGCAAGGACCTGTAATAAAAAAGGCTGGAGGTTCATTTCTGTGTCTATCTGTCAACTCACAATTAGTCTGAAGCCAGGACTTCTTACAGGTATGATTCTTCTCTGGGGAGCTTTGTCAAGGGACAGTTTTGATTCTTTATAGACATCAGTATTGAAATTATGTTTTCCTCCCATCACTTCCATTGGAAACCTCTAAATGGGACTCAAGCTGGCTAATGGAGCTACTTTAGTCCTAATGTCTCATTGCTTAACTGTTTCTGGGGTGGCTTCTTGTTATCTTCTAGCTGTGCTTGGATTCATTTTGGTTGAAAGCTGGGCCTCATGGCAAAGGTCTTCCTATACTGACTCAGAAAATTTCTGTTCTGTCATTAATCCTTTGAATTCCTTCTTTATTTTCAATTGTTGATTAAAGTGAGTTAGACAGGTTGTTTGTTTGTTTGTTTGTTTGTTTTTCCCTGGAACTCAAAACTACTCTGCATGTTTTTTGATTCTGGTCCTTGTTCTGGTTTTGGGGATTCTTTACATCTTGGACTGGCTTGGAGCTCGTATTTTCAGTCTGTAGTGAGCCCCCTATCCATGAAATCATACAGATTTGGAGCTTTCCAACAGCTGTCACTCACTTCATTTGCCTTTCTGACAGCATTTATAGAGTTTGCAGTGTGCTCACTCTTGAGATGATGAATGACTGTAGCAACAACAAATATACATGGTTTTCATGGACCATTTTACATCATTCTTTTTGCCATCTACCCTGATACAGCCCCAGCAAAGGAGTTTGTGTGGAAATGGAAACTTTATCACTGATAGGACTCAGCCTTGCTCTGTGAGGGATTGGCTCAGCTAAAGATGCTGCAAGAGGTTTTCCACTGGGACATCACAAGTGAAAACAAGTCAGTTTGCCTGGAACAAGGAGCCATGCCCATATTCCAGGAATCTGTTTCACTACTTCCAAACACTTACACACTGATTTAAAGCTTCACAGGATTTTGCAGGAAAGCTGGTGATTCAGACACATTTCTTCTCTTGCAGAATTCTCCTCTCAAGCCCAGCCAGCACCTCTGAGTTCTTCATAGTTTGGCCTACACTTTCTTGGCTACACTTTTCCTGTAATGGCATGGGAGCAGTGGCCAGGCAGGTACTTAGGCATGTAAAGGACAGAAAACTAAATCTCTTATCTAGCAATAAGGCAGTTGCCAGTCCAGGCCCTTGAACTGAGCAAAAAACATCACATTTTTCTTCAAAGGTGGGGAATTTCAGCCGGTTAGCAGAATGTTCTAGAGTAATGATTACCATTTCCATAGGTACGAAAACAGAGGGGGAAAAAAGCTGTTTTAAAGGGAGAAAAAAAAAGCCTGAATAGTTTGACACTGTCTGAAGAGGAAAGTTTCTCTTTATGTTGTCCAGGATAGCTTCTGGCAAGACCAAAAACGCTGAACATTATTATTAAGTGAAGTAGGAAGTGTTTCAAAGATGCATCATATCTTGGTCATATGCTAAAAACAAATATCCCAAAGCTCTCGATGATGCATCTGGTGTTTGTACTGATTGAATATGTCCCAAGCCAGCTATATTTATTGGAGGCACATTTTTGCTTAGCCAGGTCATGCAGAAATTGAAGTAAACATTATCTAAATACATATCATCAGATTGGGGTATTAATCTGGCAGGATTAGTATAAACCCACTTGCTGTCCATTCCATGTCTGAAAGATTTATTGGGGAAGGTAGAAGCTTTAGAGTCTGGAGATATACATTGCTTCTGCATCTGATTATAGCCTCCAGATTTATATACAATGTGGAAAGAGGTCGTAGCTCACTTTCCAGGAACAACATTCACATTTTCCACAGAGTGCATTACTATAAAGTGAAGATTAGGTGCTCATAAAATGAAGGGAAAGTTTTGACAGAAGGTCTCTTCAATTAATTTTCAGTCAAAAATGTCATGTGTAGTATTGAAAATTAGTGCTACACAAAGAATTTAGCTCCTGACGGACTCTTTCTTCTCCCTTTTTTAAAATTTTGTTTCAGGGGTGCACAGGGACATAGAAATGGAAGGCTGCAAAGGGCCTGCATAAGTCTCATAAATAAAACAGCCTGAGACATTTCTTATAGGGAAGTCAAAGTGGGGAGGAGAGACACATACCTTTGATAGGAATTTTTACAGAAGATGGAGCATCTGTGTATGGGAAAGAGATCTTTAAACCAACAGAATCCTAAGGATCACAGAAAAAGCAGTAGTGTTTTACCAGCACTGTTGTAAGAGGGCTCTGTGACAGAGCTTTGGGCTCTGGGTGCTGCTGTTTAAGCCCCTCTGAAATGCAGGGGGCTCAGGCCAGCCTAAGGACATCTACCTCCCATGTGTTGGAGGTCATATATCCTATTTATGACCTAAGATTGTCTGCCAGGCCAGCTCCCAGAGACTGGTGAACCTGAATCTCATTGAAAGACAATAAATTCAGGTGTCCCAGTGCCTGAGTCCACACAGCCCTGTCCTTTATGCCCCTGGCTCCTGCAGAAAGAGTGTCTGCTGGAAACTTTGCCAGTGGGAGGAAGATCTCACTGTCAGGCCAGAGGAAGCTCCAGGCACTGAATTCCTTGCTGTTGTTGGCTCTCAGCTTTCAGATCTGTGAGGTTTTGCAGCTGAAAGGCTCACATTCTGACCCTGCAAAGACCTATTAAAGTGTGGAGCTTTACCTGCTGCAGTTTTTCCACAATTTGATTTACCTCACCTGAATAAAGGCAGGCATGTGCTTTGTCTCTCTGCTCCCTGCACTCTGTGAGCAGTGTTTAGGTACCTTGGTATCCTCAGCCTTGCCACTGGGAAAGTGTGGAGGAATAAACTGCATGACAGGGTCATAAATTACAGGGAGAGCAGAGCAAATCTTGGCAGCAGATCACAGCTACTGGAGAGATGAGAGCTGTGGCAGACACATGAGGAGAGAAGCAAAGGAAGACTAATATTTAAGAGGAAGGCAGAAATTTTACTACTAGACTTTGTTCCATTGAAATGAGACCATTTCTGACCTTGGTTTCTGTGGGAGCAGGCTCAGTCTCCTAATTTCTGTTTAATGTGTTTCTTTTTGTCTCAACTCTCAGGGAAGGATTGATGCTTTAAGACCATTAGAAATTCTTCCTTTTTTATAGAAAAGCCAAAGTGAAAACCATAAAGTGACACTGATTTTGAAGCAGGCCAGAGCAATCTCACAAAATTGCTCTCAATACACACTGTCCATGCCCATCTCCAAATCCATGGACTGCAGCTAGATCCCTGAATTTGTGTCAGCCTTCACAGGTTGTGGGCCTAAATATTCCTGCCACATCCAGTGTCCATCACAAACTCTAAGCACCATTACTGTGTAAAATTAATTTTTTTTTCTTTGAAGCTTCATACACTCACAACATTCTCATAAGTGTGTTGGAAAACTGTGGTGTGACTTTAAGATACACTTGGAAAACCTTCAAACAATTACAAATATGCACACCAAAAAAAATCTGTGCTTGGATGAGGTAATCCACAAGAGAGTTTCCAGTTGGCCTTTTGAAAACCAAGTATTTTATATATAAATGTCAACGTTAATTAAAAATCAACACAGAACAGGAAATAAAACCCCATAATGCTGTATTGGTTATGATCTGAACACACTGATTAGGTATTTCTAAGAGTTTATTCCTGCTCTTGGAAGCAGTCAAGCTTTTTAAAAGAAACAAACAGATATGCACCCACTGGAGGATGCAGCCCACCAGATGATTTCATACTGAAAAAACACTCGGAGAAGAAATTTCAAAGACATTGTGGGTCCTTGCACAGTGCCTGGTTATTAATGAAAATGGAGCATCCTAATCCTTTTGGCATCCTGAAAAATCCCTCCCATGATTTAAGCATATTGGCCAAAGCTCCTCCCTGGAGAGCTGTGTAGGTTCATCCCATGAATCAGTGAGACCTCATGAGTTAATATTTGTGTGCTTATGCTCTTAGCTAGCTTTCATGAGTGGTGCTAAATGGCTTTTTAGATCCAGTTCTCAGATACACAAAATGTGCCTTCCAACACTGCTGGTTCCAGCCAAGCTGCAGGAGGAAAGAGGAAATGGCCTGAGCTGAATCCATCCTCAGGACAATCTTAAAGTGATTAATTTGTGCCTGTCCTCGAGTGCCACACAGCAGGTTTCAGTGCTACTGAGTTGTTCCAGAAATCTGTTTATTTACTGGTGCTGCATACATTACTGCCTTTTTTTTAGGGATGGCAGAAAATGCCACAGCATCCCAGGCACAATTAATGCCTTGCTGGTGGGGTGCACACTTGGAAAAATTTTGCAAGTCACAGCACTTTAAATCAGGGGTCACACAGAGATAAAATTCATTTTAAAACTATGCCCCACAATGTGTTCAGTGCTGGGCACACCATTTGTTTCTATGAGTGCACAGGAACACTGCAGACATGCCTCAGCTAAGGGTGACTGCTTACATCTTTAACTTCTTTCACGTGAAATTCTCTCCTAAATGGTAGATTATAAATAAACGGAACCAGAATCACCTCCATGGAAGGTTACACTTTCTGGTGTTCAAATGCCACACTGGGTATCAGTCACTGATTTGTTTTGCCTTATTGAAAGAAGAAACTTCCTTTACAAAACTTATTTTTGATGCTGATTTTAAGTCCAAGCATAACTTCGGGGTGAATATGAATCTAAATTAAAATTCTCGGTGTTGTGACCTGAGAATTTTAATTTAGATTCATATTCAAATTTGTATTGATGTGTCTACTAAATATAAATTCAGTCTAAATGAACAAATTACATAATGTTTATTGAGTGGGAACTAGGAGGCATGGCCTTGTTAAGCTGGTGCCAGAGAAGCCAAGACCAGGCAGGGCACCACAAACATCATCTGTGAGTGATGCCTTTCCAAATATAAAGGGGTTTTTTTGTAGGGAAAAGGCTCAGCAAATGTCCATAACTGTCTGGAAAGGACCAGAAATCATTCTTCAGTCTTTCCTGCTGCAAATGAATCTGAATGAGGCTGCAAACAACTACTGAATCCTGCAAAGAAGAAAGGAAACTTTTCACCTGTCACCATTTGCAAGTTGCCAGAGGCAATGGAACTATAAATACAATAACTCACTGCAGTAGCAAGAGCTTTGCAGTGAACTGCACCGTCACCCTAAAGCCCTGTGTTAGATTATAAGGGTATGCTGTGCATGATGAATGTTTCTGGTTTCAAATATTGCAGGGAGAATATTTTTTATCTCTCCCCCTCCTCAACGTCTACCAACTGTGTTTGCATCTAATAAAGTCCAGATGCTTCTTGAAATAAAACTGTTGTTACACTGGACCACAAAACTTCTTTTAAAATTAAGGTTGTGATGTTTTTAGCTAATGTTCCCTTTTGCTGCAGTGGGCTCAGAGCAGGAGGCAGTAACACAGGCAGAAGGTGTGAATTTTATCTGCTAACTGTGGTGTGATTGCTGTGTGGTGCTTTAGTGGACAGGTTCTAATATGGCCTGGATCTAATATCCAAGATCTTGGAGAAACTTTGCTGAGAACAAGTGGGATTTCTCCTAATCTAGTGTATACTTACCTCTCTGCACCTCTCTGCACCCACACGACATCTGAAAAATATTGATTTCTGTCTCAATGGCCAGAGGAATTAAACCAGCAGTATGCATGTGGAAATTTGGAGGCACACTTTCTAAGGAAGAAATTTAGGATGCTGTGTCAAGGAAGGCTATGAAGCATCCTTGTAATGGTTTGCAACACGTTTGTGGCAGAAGGCCAAGCCAGACAGAAAGTGAATTTATAGTGGGTCTATTATGTCTACAGTAATAACCATCTTTTCTGCTGGTGTGACAGCCTGTTTTCACTTTGTTTAAAAGACCAAAGACTTTTATGGGCAAACCTTGTCTTACACACCTCTGTCTTAATCATCTCTCCTACCACCACGGTGAAATACCTTGAATCCTTGTGTGTTTTGTATTTTCAGCCATCCCTGTCCCATTCTTCCAGGAATCCTCCCTTGACCACACCTCCATTATTGTGCAGATTTTCCCTTATCCAGCTTGCAGCATTAAGAAATATGAAGTCCTTGGATTGCAAGAACTGTTCCCCCTGTGTTCCACAGGAATTCACTTGTGGCCAGATACTTCTGGAAGCCCACTGCCCTTTCTGAAGTAAATGCATCTCTGAAAAATCACAGGTCACTTTCCTCTAGGGTCATGGGCTACATGGAATAACATGAAGCTAACTATGCTCTTTTCAAGTTTTGAAATTCTTTTCAAATTCAATTTTAAGTCCTTTTCAAGTCAGCAAAATTTGGCAGCTCTCCCCTTTGAAAAACTGAAAGTTAAGAGGGAGAAAATCAGTTTACAGGTCCATCTTTCTAGGGAAAAAAAATCTTACTGTTGAACAAACTAAATGTATAATTTATGTAAAGAAAAAAGTGTTTCAACTTCAATGTCATAGCAAGTTTTAGCAATAAATGAAAAAAATTAAAACAGTTTGATATCTATTACAATTTCTAGGTATCCTGATGCTCACTTGGAAAACAATACTGAGGGGACTCAGGGAGGAAAGGTGTCAATGCAAGAATTGTTTTTTGCAAAGGGCTATAAACACACCTATTTTGGATGTTGTAAGTGAAAGTGACATAATGTACAACAAATGGAAGAAAAGATGGAGATCTCTGCTCTGCTAATGGATCTGTGTATATGAAAATTAACACTGGTTTGTTTTCAAGGTAGAAAGAACATTCAGTGTCTCAGGTGTATTTAGATTTATAAAAAATTCACCCTTGGGAACAAATACAGTAGAAAAAATAAGTCTTCAAAATAACCCTTCTGCGTTTCAAAAAACAACATACTATTTTCCAAGAACTATCATTTCTGTCTCCAGTTTTATGTCTGTTCAGCTTCACTGGTGAAAGGATGGATGTGAGTCCTTTGCAACAGACAAAACTTGAACCCCTGAATTTCACTGGGTTTTGACCTTCACTTTTACAGCAAACATGTTGGGATTCAAAGTCTGAGATCTGGACTACTTTCAAGCCTGGTGCAGAACTCCTTCACTTCTTAAGACTTCAAGACTTCAAATATTAATCTGGACTGCCGAGAGGAATTGCATGTACACCTGGTTACTGCAGGTGCTTGTACTCCTTGGAAAGTAGGGTTAGAGGATCCAAAAAATTCCATCCTCCAGTCTGGGGTTTGAACACACCAGAGGTGTAAAGTGGTCCAGAAGATGTTGGTTTAACCTGGACTTGAGCACCTCCTGAGGAGGAGATTGCTTCTGTAATCAGGGCTGCACTTTGGAACTGCAAAAATTTCTTCCTAAACCACTAAAGATAAAAACTCTGCTCAATTATCATCCTTGTGGATGTTCCCCCACAGCCTCAGTGACAGATCTTGATTTCCTTTCCTTTCCTTTCCTTTCCTTTCCTTTCCTTTCCTTTCCTTTCCTTTCCTTTCCTTTCCTTTCCTTTCCTTTCCTTTCCTTTCCTTTCCTTTCCTTTCCTTTCCTTTCCTTTCCTTTCCTTTCCTTTCCTTTCCTTTCCTTTCCTTTCCTTTCCTTTCCTTTCCTTTCCTTTCCTTTCCTTTCCTTTCCTTGCCTTTCCTTTCCTTTCCTTTCCTTTCCTTGCCTTGCCTTGCCTTGCCTTGCCTTGCCTTGCCTTGCCTTGCCTTGCCTTGCCTTGCCTTCCCTTCCCTTCCCTTCCCTTCCCTTCCCTTCCCTTCCCTTCCCTTCCCTTCCCTTCCCTTCCCTTCCCTTCCCTTCCCTTCCCTTCCCTTCCCTTCCCTTCCCTTCCCTTCCCTTCCCTTCCCTTCCCTTCCCTTCCCTTCCCTTCCCTTCCCTTTCTCTCTCTTTCTTTCTTTCTCTCTTTCTCTTTCTCTTTCTCTTTCTCTTTCTCTTTCTCTTTCTCTTTCTCTTTCTCTTTCTCTTTCTCTTTCTCTTTCTCTTTCTCTTTCTCTTTTTTCTCTTTTTTCTCTTTTTTCTCTTTTTTCTCTTTTTTCTCTTTTTTCTCTCTTCCCTTCTTTTCTTCCTTCTTTCCCCAGATAAAACTCACTTTCAGATCTGATCATCTTTTATTCCTTTCCTACTGCTCCCTTGTAGACTCTACAATTTGTCCCTAGGCATCTTGTTGAAAGGCTTCAGAATAATAGGGGTGGCATCACAGATAGAGGATGGGAATCAGCCTCTGAGTCTTGCCTACAACTATTCCACTGCTTTTCTCCTTTCCTACAACCCAAAGTGAGAATTTTAAATTTTGGCAACAGCATCTCCCTGATTTTTACAGTCTGAGTTTTCCTTATCCCTTCTTTCTTTGCCTGAGTTCTGCTGCTGAGGCACATAAGCTCCCTTTATCACTGAGTGCTCCCCACTTGTCTCTATCAGATGTCAAATTATTGATTCAGAGGTGATGTCAAGGTCATTTGGGATTCTGACACTCTCCTTGAGAATTCTTGGAAATTTTGGTGACTTTTGGCCAGACACATATGTCCTAGTTATGTTCTATTTATTCTTGACAGCTGTACCAGGGAACAATGTTTTAATGGGAATAATTTAAATTTTTAATATGTCTGTCCCTGAAAAAAGAGCATTCAAGACTCAAGAAGTTCTAAACACTACCATACTTAATGCAATCCTTATCCTACCCTATCTCTTCTTTCTCTTGAGTTTTGAAAGAGATCAAAGGAGTGAATTAGGCATAGTCTTTGTAAGTGAGCACCAGCAGTTCTGTTCAATGTGCTAATAATGTGCAGCAGCAAAGCAGAAATGGAGACTGGACTATGTGCAAATGTTTCCTTTTTTCCCTCCATGCATTTTGATTTCTCTCTGTGGACGTAGCATCCCACAAAATATGTGAAGTTTACATCCAGAGCAACAGACAGAACAAGTTTCAACAAGAATTCCTTTCTTCCTGGCTGAAGTGTATAAACCCAGCAACTGTGCTCCCAACACAAGCTGCAGTTTACGTGCCTCCTGTACATGTGTTTGTGTATTTGTGGGGCTTTTCAAAACAAACTGGGCTGAATCACATTGGAGCAGCTTCACAGGCTGTGTCCCTGGAACAGCAGACTCACAGCAAAACCCCTTGCCTGCAGGCAGGTAGGGATAGCAATTGTTTACTCACTTGCAGGAATCAGGAGGGAGGTTTGCCTTCACTTTAGAGTCCCACATGGCGATGCTTTTCCTGCTGGGCACTCTTCTCATGCACCCAAAGTGCCTCCAGGGGTGCATCCCCCATCCTCTGACCCAGCCCAGCCACCTTCGGGCATGAGATCCTGCTCACTCCTGTTCCCTTCTTAGGAGCCACACTCATCCTGCCTATCTCACCATCACTTCCTCCTAATTTTGTATCCCAATTTTTCTGGCAGGTGGGCCAGAATTTCTACAGACCTCCAAGAGACAGAAAAAGTGTGTCTCACTCCTACAGTCAGCTGAAGGATTTGCAAAAGCTTAAGATGACTGACAGCATTTTGAGCTGCACTGAGGTGTTGGTGGAGGGATTACAGCATGTAAAACGATGCACAATTAAACACCCTGGGTATTTATTGGATCTAAGCTCATAGCAGATTATTGTCCTCTACATTTTTGGGGGTTATTTTGACTAAACCATTGTGTACCGGCCTAAACCCAATCTCTGGAGGAGAAGATTAGCAGGACTATTATGCCATCTTGCCTAATACCTCTCAAGATTTATTCTCACTAGAAGCTATAAAAATATTTTGTAATCTCCTCCAGGTTACAGACACACTGGCAGACACACCTCCCTCATATCAGGATCACCATTTCCTTCAGGGCTGATGGATGATACTGCAGGAACAGAGATAAACTTGGCCCTTGGTGTATCATGAATCTGATTTCAAAAGCAGTGATTTTTTGCATCAAGATTAAATGCATAAGCTTGCAATTTTAGGAGATATTTATTCAGGGAATCCATGCTCTGGCTGTCCCGAGCATGTGAACCCCTCAAGAGAGGCTCCACAGCCAAACTGCTGCTGCCCTAATGAATTCTCCTGCACATTGGCATTTACAAGCAATAATTTGACTCTCTCTGTTTTATTAAAACACATATTGTGAAGTGCTCAGCTAAGGAGGAAATTAAAATTTCCTTTCACACCCAAGACTTTCCTGGTAATGCAAATACCTTGATGTTTCAGCAGCCAGCATGTTGTATAGACAAAGCAGGGCAAACCAGCCAGGGACAGATTTCACAGAGACAATGATCAAGGGTGTTTGTGGAGGCATGAGCTCCTCTGCTGCAGAGCTGGGGCAAGAGGCAGGAATGAGAATAACCTGAGCAGGTCTTTAGCTGGTGCAGTTGGGAATCATTTAATTGACTCCAGAGGAGCCACTCTCCCTGAAACAGAGTGGGTGGAAATCCTCAGAAAGGTTGCACCAAGGACCTCGCTGTTCATGAGATGTCTCCTACAGAGCTTTGTTCTTCTCATAAGCAACTCTGAAAGAGGCTGGAAATGAAGGGGTCAGCACAGAGGCCAAGGGTACAGCTCTTCCAGCTGTTCCACAGTTGGGATGGGAGAAGTGCTCCACAGCTTCACCCTGTAAGGTCCTGAAGTGCTTTATTTATTCATGAGGATGATTATTCACTAGAATAATTATTTAGTGGAAACACTTATTCAAGGGAAATAATTGCTCAAGGGAAAGTAGGATCAGGAGGAATGAAGCAGCATATGCACCATATCCATCCCTGCAGAGCAGCATTTACAGGAACAAGAGGGGAACAGCAACTTTTTCTAGTTGAAACCACAAGTGAAATTATAAGCAGGCGAAATCCCATTTGAAACTAAGCCAGGGCTGTGGGCTTTCACTCCTACGATTGTGGCAAATAGGATGGGGATTTTAATGATGAGATACTGTTGATGTAGAGTGCTGCCTCCTGGGAGAAGCAGGAAGATCTCCTTAAATTGACTTTTCCTGCCTCCTTAGAGGATTTTATCCTATGCCTTTCTCATTAGGGGACATCAAAAGTGCTGGGCAATGCCCTATGTGTCTCTTAGGAATCTGCATTATTTCTTTTTGCTTAACTTAATAGCTATTACTTCTAATTCTTTCATGACCCAAGATGTTGAGTGTACTCCTGGGTGAGAATCTGTGGGACTCAAATGCCATTATGAAATATTTTGCAGTTGGAAGGTACTGTATCCTCAAAGTCAGAACTTTGGAAATGTAAGCAAAACGTCCACAAAATTCCCAGACAATCATATCCAGCATTTTAATAATCTCAAATACCCCTAAAAAGGCAGAGAATCTGATTTTTAAATTTATGTTAATTAAAAAATTTTAAAGAAAATTTTCTTTTAAAACCTGGCATGAAAGTCAGATTGCTTCTGTTTTGATTAGAATCTTGAAAAGCAATATTCCCATTTGATTTGGAATGAAAATAAATGCTGAAATTGCAGGGCTTTTGAAATGCCTTGGAAGTGAGTCTGCTCTGATTGAAAAGTGAGATTGCTGGTTTATTACCTCAAACACAGGTCTGTACTGAGCCTTGGTGACACGTAAGAAATTCCAATGACTTGGGGCTAACTTTCTGCACAGGTATGTCCCTGAATCTGTTAAATGCTGCTTCTGGAGAGGCCACCATAAAAAAGCAATTGTCTCTATTTTTTCAGGATCTTTCAAATGGTGGAAACGTGAGATCTTTGGCATTTGTTGTCCTGCTCTATTAAATAGGAGTTGTAACATGTAGGGATGGGGTTGCATTTCCCTTGAAATCCCATACCTGTATGGGGTTTATCAGTTCCTGATGGATTTCCTGCATGGTTGGGCTTCTGTCCTTCTTGCTTGCACAACCTGCTGTATTCCCTGCTTAGGGAAGCAGCTGGCAGTATAGGAGTGGGCTGATTTGAAAAATAAGGATGGAATGTGCTCTGAGCTGGGGTGCTGGGAATGGTGGTTTGGATCGAAGGGAGAGCAGCTTTACCTTCTTAATCATCCCATGTTTGCTTAATTATCCCCAAGTATGTTTTTCATTCCCCTGCCCTCTCTGAGAATGTGAGGCAGGCTTGTTGGGAGCATTAGGAAGTATGGAAGGCGAATTTCCCCGAAATTTAACCGATTTCCCAGTCGCACACACTCCCTTCCGAACACAGCTGCTTTCTCTGCTGCTTTTTGTTTGCTTTTCTTCCAGCAGCCTTGCCTTCCTTTGGCCTTTTTTCCATCTTCTCCTCCTCCTCCTCCTCTTCTGAGTCATATGTTGACACAACTCAGTGTTGGTCCCAGTTGTTGGAGCGGGGCATTGTTGCTGCATTTAGGTACAAAGAGGGGTTATTTTCATGCTTGCCATGTGGATACCAAAATTCCCTTTACTTCTATTTCTTCAAAGTCTGCTCTTCAGCATCAAGAAGTTCAGCTGGTACCCGTTCACTTTCAGCTCTGTCCTGGTGGGCACCAGCTGGAGTTGATGAAGACCAGAAGGTTTTTTTCCAAAATGTCCTCTGTGTCCTCCATAGCCCTGTTTTCAGTGCTGTGGGAATGCCAAGGGTTTCCAGGAACACGCCAGTATGGAAAACCCTGCCCTGATGACTGCTGGTAAATGGTGATGAACAGCTGAAACTGTGACTGTGGTGTGGCATGACCAAGGTCGTGTCACCATGACACTGATTCCCACCTCAGGACAGCCCAGCTGGCAATCCTGTCTGTGCACCTCCTGATTTTGGAAAACCTTGGTCTCTGTGACCACAGGAGTGCAGCTTTCTTGGGCCACCCCTGTGTCCTGGGATAGCCTCTCATCAATTCCTTCCTGCTGCCTTTCTTGTTTTCCTTATTGATAGGAAAATGTCACTGGTGAGAGAGCAGCCTGATGGGTTTACAAAGCAGCACTTCAGGCTTTGAAGTAAAAATAGTTTTAAATTAAAAACACTTCTTAAGTGGCTGAGATCTATTCTTCCTGAAGGAAAATAACAGACTAGGGAGTTGTTGCACTGAACATTTAACTGGTGTCAGGGGAATAAGTGTGCTGTTCCCATTCCCTTTCCTACTACTCTTTGAGGCCTGGATTTTCTTCTCCTCTGCCTCTTTCCTTCCACGCTGAAGCAGTAAATACTTCAAGGCAAGGACTGTCTTGTAGTTTGTTTTACAAAACATCATGCTTTAGAATACTTGAGCATCATTTTAGGCCTCGTGGCGCTAGCGTAAGATGTAAAAAAACACTGCTGTCTCAGATATTATGTTTAATGGAGCTTTTTTCTCCTTTAATGATGTGCTTTGTTTTTAGAAGGATTTTTGTCCTTTCTACTCCACCATTATTCTTTCCTCTGTGCTCTTCCTTCTCTGAGTGATGCCTTGTTGCTCTTCATTCTGCTCAGAAGACATTGTAAAATGAGCTTGGGTTGTGCTCACTGAAATAAAGACACATGAATCTGTAGTTATTTTTGAAGAGAAACTGGGAGCCATATCTTCAGCTCTGAACAGGCTGGTTTTGCTTTAATTGCCTTTGTGACCCCTTTTCTTTGCTTTCTCCAAACATCTGTCCGGCCGCTTTTATTTACAACAGTTACAAAACTGGAAAGGAGCATGTCTGAAAAATGGAAAGGAAAAAGTGTGACACCCTCTGAAAGCATTTGCTCAGCTGTTTTGGAAGTTCTTTGTGGGTGTTGGAGTGTTTTAATCATTCAGTAAAAACAATGCCATGCAATTTAGCAGTTCAGAGGCCGTTTACACAGCCTACTCGGTATTCTGGGGCTGGAATACATTCAGCTGGTCTTGACCACCAAAGGTCTCCTTAATGCCTCCAAAGCTGGCTTTATGAAGTTGGGTGGGTCCATTAACATGATTTTTAAGTGGAGTCCTTGTTGACAAGCAACTTGCACCCAGAAATGCTGTCATACAACCGTCTTCCCCCTTTCTAAGAGCATGTTGAAAATGCTTTACCATCAGTTACATAGCCTGATTTAAAAAAATGTTTGTTGAAGAGGAAGTGATTCAGGAAAAAGGATCCTGAAGAGATGGACCCACACAAATGAAATAACAATCCTCCACTGGGGTGAATTAGGCAGAGCAGAATTACAAGTGAAAGTCTCTGGTGGACCAAGATAACATAAGATCAGAGAGGGGGGATGAGGTGAGTACAGTGGAGATCTTAAAACTCCAGGAAGTGACTCTTAATTGGATTAAATTGACAGAAGTCAATTGACAGAAGTATAAAACCAGTCAATATGTCTGCAAATGGGGAGATTTACCCCAGTTGCTGCAGCAAGATGTTCTGTTCATGGCTTTGGGACCCTTAGAAGTTTCTGAGAACAAGGATTTGGGAATTTGCCTTTTATAGGGCAAAAATAATTGCAAAAAGCAGGGTCAGGATAGGACAAAAGTGAAACACTTTCCACAGTGGAAGGGAAAAAACCCAGGCAATAATATTTTGCTTTCCAACCACAGAACATTAAGCAAAGTGCCTAATTAGGTAGCTAGTGATTAATAGCAGTCGGTGTTTATTAGAAAAGGAGTGAAGCAATCATAAAAAAGACAGGGTTTCTCATTCTTTGTAGAGACACATCACCCAGACATGAAGTGCAGAATTGGTAGCAGAGAGAATGATAAAAAGGAGAAAGATTTGTAGGAAATTTCATTGAGACAAATGGGTGGTGGACCCAACACTGAAGAAAGTCTTGTTCTATACCATGACACAGCAGCTAGAATTAGATAACTGCTTGTGAAACTGCTTCTTGGAAACCTCGTCACAAATGTCTCTTGAGCAACAGGAAGCCAGGACGTAAAGCTTTGCAATATTTATTTTTTAATTCAATAGTACATGGGGTGATCTGCCTTTATAGCATGCCTGTATTTAATACATTAAAGCAGTGGTCATGCTCTCAGCAGATGTTTCCCATGCCTCCCACTTCCTAAGATAAAACATTATATTATCTGTCTATGCACCCATACAATAATGCTAAAAAATAACACTCAAATTTCCCATTTGAGCTTCCTTGTGATAAATTCTGCTCTCAGCCTCAGCCTTGCTTTGAGTCTTGCTACTTGCAAGCAGTCATTTCCAGAGGGAGTCACATCCCTAGAAAAGATGAGGCTGGATTACAGATTGTGAGATCTTTTTAGCTGTGTCGCCCACACTTTGTTTCCTTAGGTGATCATCATCCTCCTCTCCCTCAACTTCTGAACCCGCTGACTAAAGCCAGCCCATTGCACCAGAAGGGCACAAATGTCAAGGATAATTCTGTCACTGTAAGAGTCAGCAATAAATTGTTGAGTAGGAAAGAGAGAGATCTTGTGACTGAAAGGAAAGATTGAAGTGTGAGCTCAGGTGTGAGTAAGCCTGAATATGCCCAAGAGAGAAGTTATGAAAGCTGCACTAATGTGGAAATGATTGAGAATCCCCATATCCGACGGGGCTCGGTAGCAAACCAGCTTTCACTGCGTGTTGAACTAATAAAATTAATTGGGGCTGCTTTTGACTTGTGGCCTCGGAATCTGTAAGGTTCTCTGTTCTGCTTTCCTCCACAATCTTGCAGGGGTTTTCACCATGAAAGTCGACATTGTTCTAGTGCTCCGTGTCTTTAGAAGCTGAGCTGTTAAGAAAAATGCCAAATAAATCGAGATGAATGGTAAAATTAAAGGTGTTGACGGCACAGAAGAGGTCTTTGGAGAATCCTGGATTATAATGGTATGGAGATCCAGAGGTGACGTGCCACAGGAGGTCTATGAATCTATGAACTCTCAGAAAACAATTTCATGGTCATTCTTCTGGGTAAGATTGATAGAAAAAAAATTATGCTTTTTAGATACAATTCCATCAATTTCTGTGTACTTTCCCATCAATGGACTTACTCTCCTGCCTCCCTGCATTTACTCTTAGGTGCCTCTGTGCTTCCTGCAACCACTGAAGTGGCTTTAGAGATGTTAAACCCTGCCTAGAAGAGGCCTCTAAGAACCTGAGCAAAGCTGTCCCTCCGTGGAAGGGGAGGCAGGGTGACTTCCAGAAATCCCCTCTGATCCATATCAGCCTGAGCCTGATGCTCCTCTGAGCCTGGTGCTCCTGCTCTTGGGACATTGCTGGCTCAGAAAATCCTGTTTTTCCTCCCTACTGAGTGATATCTTCAAAGATGTTAGATTAGATCCCAGCTTTATTATGTATCTTTAAGAAAGAAACAGGAATTTAACAACAGCACCAGTCTTTTACCACGTTATGCAGAAATTGGGGTGTTTAGGAAAATAACCAGATGTTGAAAGAATCATTAAAATATCAAGAAGTGGTAATATTTTTTGATAGCATTACTGGCAAGGACTGTCTGTGAGAAATGTGATAAATTTAGTTCCAGAGTGTCTGTTTGTCTGATGCAGAGCCTCTGATGTTTTGATTCTAACTGAGAGTAAATGCATATTTCCAAGATAACTTTCAGCTCTCCTCCATGGGGTGGTGGGGAATGTTACTAAAATAACAAACCCACCAACCAATCTGAGGGGGACACACAAGTTCTTGGAGACTGTGAGGAAAAATGCTGGCTGAGAAAACTTGTCTGCGCAACTTCAGCAGACACAGACTATCTGCTTCTGCAAGCCAGCAGAATTTCACTGATGTGAAGTGCTGCTGGGTTCGTGGTTGAACTTGATGATCTTCAAGGTCTTTTCCAACCTAAATGGTTTATGACTGTGAAGCAGCAATTTTGCCTTGCACCAGATGAGTCAGTGGCCTCAGACCTCCCTCTGGTGAGGATTTCCTACGTTCTACTGGAAGCAATAATTCCTGCAGCTCTGTGGATACATTTTCCTCTCAAAGCCCTTTTGTCTGTGCAGCCATGGGATGGGCTCCTGTGCAGCCATCCTTTTGCACATTTTGGTTTTTTTTGTCTGCAGATTAACAAAAATCCCTTTCTATATTTCCCATGATCTATTGACCCCAGAAAAATTTACGTTCTAGAAAATTTACATTCTAGAAAATTTCTAGATGTGAAAGGTTCATGATAAAGCTGCTGATGAAGCTGAGGGTGCTCCTTGGAATTCCCAAGCTCAGAGGGTCTGCTGCCATACCCTGCCCTGCCTGGGAGCTGCCTTCCTCTGAAAAGTGCCTGCCTCATTCCAGGAGGCTGCCGCCCCCACATCTGGACACATCTGTGTAGCAGATGATGTGGGATGCTCCTGGAGCACTGACCTGGAAATATCATCTGTGGCTCCCTTCCAGTCAGCCTTGGTGCCACTGAAACAGGGAGAGTTTTGCTGTTCATCCCTCTGGGAGCTGGATATGCTGCTTAAAATGTGATAGTAGTGTCCAAGAGAACTAATAAAGCTCTTTGTCATACATTTTCCTTGCTGGATTTCGCTTTTCTTATTGGGGGATGGTGAAAAATCTGTCGGTACAGCTGTTTTCTTTTCTAAATGAGAGTTGTCAGTTCACAAATTACAATTTAATTTGGCCACGCCCTTCCTGTAAATAAGTGATAATTAAAATCAAATGGGCTGTAATATTAATACTGATGGTTCTAAAGGGTGTATTTAGAAATAAATGGATAAATAGGATGAAAAAAAAATTGGGTGAGGAGTGTGATTTGAAACAGACAGCCCCTTCCTGCTGCCTTCAATATGTTTGGGATAAAGGAAAACTGGTTGGAAATATGTGGTCAAAGCAGAGTTTTGGTGGAAAATGTTGATCTTTCTCAAGCCCTCATGGCATGGCTTAGGTGGACAAACTCTTGTGCATGATAGGGGGCTGAGACAGCAGACCCACAAGGGAGGGCAGTGCAAGAGGCACCGAATCTTTGCCTCTGAAATACAAAATTTTAGCGTGTACTGAACAAAATTTGAACCAAATTAAGTTTTGAATTTAGTGGGCCATTTGAGTTGTTTGAAAATGAAGGGAGAGATGAATTAACCTCAGCTCCTGTCAGCCTGGAGCCCGGCGTTCGTGCCCAGCTGTAGCAGAAAGCTGACGCTGCTTAGCTCATTAGCGAGCTCATTAGCAAGCTCATTACTGGGGTGGGAACCGGACGGGATGAGGGGAGGCTGCCGGGTGGATTCCATGGTAAGCACTACCTAGCTCCTGTTCACAGCCTTTAAATGGAGGAGAAGCTCTATTGTTGCTATTTTGTAAAGGAGAGTCTTTGCTAGGTGCTGGCCTTGGTGTACAATTCTTTGTGGGTCCTGGTTTGGAAAAGGTATTCCTGGAATAGGCTATGGTGTCCCTTTTCCCTGGCTTTCTATTGCTTCATCCAACTCCCATGAAGCTTCCTCCAGGCTCAAAAGTGTAAAAACTTCCGACAGTGAGCTTTTTCTGGAAAAAACTTGTGTTGCAGAATCCGCTGTGTCTATGTGTGAACGGGGAATTTTAGATGCTGACTAATTTACTTTGTTCTGATTATGCACCACTTTCCTTAAAAACTCAAAAGTATTGCGGAGAGCTGAGCTGACTATTTAAATCTCCTTTATGCCCAAGAGGGTGTTTTAAATAGAGAATATTGAATCTCTTGGTGTTTTTAGTGCTGCTTGTGTGCAGGTACTAACCAGGAGTGACTGGGATAAACCCTGGGATAAATAGACTCCTTTTGCCCTGCTTGCTTTGAGTACCTCTGAAGTGTGAGACTGGCTGAAAACCCCTGTGAAGGCCAATTATGAAAGTGGTTTAATGGTAGTTTTTTCCTGTGCTCTCTTTTAGTGCCTTCCTCTGCATAAACTTACATTTGTTATCAGCAAGTGCTCAGCCACAGCTCTGTGACTGAGCAGAGAGAGCAGCCTCAAAGCTTTTAGCAGGTAATGCCTTTCATCAAGTTTTGGATAGTCTTTATGGGATTTTTCACTGTAGTTCTGTAAGTTCTGCAGGTAAGGCAGCTATTCTTGCTGCTGATGTGCCAAAAAGCAAAATAAGCTGTATAAATACATATATTCAGAATCATCTCTCCATGTTTTCATGTGGAGAAGCTGAGCCCATTCATGGTACAGAAGCCTGAAGACAGCATGTCCTTGTGTGTGGGAAATGAGCAAATGGATGGTCAATATTGACCATGGAGATACTGATTCACCAGAAACACTGCCCATGATGCTCTTGAGAAAGAGCTTTACAAATATTGGGGGGGGTTTCCTTGGCCAAGGTAATGGAGTTGTTTCCCATGGTGCTTGAAAACTTGCTGTTATTAAATAAGAAAAATGAAGTTTATTTCTTTGTCATGAAAAAAAATTCTTCAGTTTGTGGCCTTTATGACCATGAAATACATTTCTTTGAAGAACAAGTGCTGAGTATAAATAGGAGTTTACAATATTTTGTCAACTATCCCAATTCTAGTGGTTAAAAATAAAATTAAACTCAGTCCTTTGTTCTCATAAGCAAATGGTGAAAGTCATGTTTTCTTATATGGAGAAGTGTTAATATTTCAGCAGAAACCACTGAAAGTGCTTTTGTAATGAGTCTAGACAGAGTGCTACTTCCCTTTTTGAGCAAAGCACAGAAGTCCAGGCTGGGACAAAGACTGGCTTGTTTCTGGAGGGTGGCACGGAGAGCAGCTGGAGCAGTTAAGGGTTTGAGGAATCCTCTGTTTCTTCTGTCTTCCACTCACAGACCCACCTATCTTTTATGCTTTTGGTCCCCGAGGAACAAGCAGAGTGAAGTCCCAATGGATACTTGGGGAGCTATAACTGGTAAAATTAAATAGATGATGGACAGTATTTGTGAGTAATTTCTTAGAGATGAGCTGTGTAATTTCCATCTGGGTTATCTGTGAGCAAGAAGCTGTGCTGCATTCTTGCTCCTGACTTTTTGCTGGTGTTGTATTTGCCTGTGGTCATGGTCATACAAGCTGGCAGGACATTTATCCCAGAACTGATGGGTTTTGGGCAAGAAATAAACCAAATCACCAATTCTAATACCTCCTATGTGTTGTGAAGTTCTAGGGTCCCTCCTGGAGATTTATGGCCTCACCCTGCCTTGCTCCTGGCTTCTGCAGCTCTGGCAGGGCTGGCTGTTAAGGACTCATCAGGAAGTGAAGTGTGAACCACTGTCATGTTGAGTTTCACCCATTTAAGCTGAAATGCCATATTGGTACTTTTATTCCAGCCCAGGCAATTCCAGATGCTTGTGCAGCACTCAGCTGCAGCCATCAGAGTCTTTGGGCTTCACCCATGGTGAAATGAATACTTTGAGCCACTGCCAGGTGGTGGGGTGGGTTATCAGTGTCAAGCTTTTGAAAGCAGTGTTCAGCTCACCTTGGGGTGTTCAGAGCCTTGGGGAGGTTACAAGCTTGATATAATTCAGTATTATTCCTTTTTTTAACTAGCTGGGAGCCCAGTCTGTGTTGAGAGTCAGTTTGGAGTATTGTGAGTGCAGGCAGTAGCTGGAACAAGAGAATTGGAGCTTGTGCTATTTCTGCAGTGATGGCAAACAAAAATCTCCCTGTGAGGCAATCACTGGGAGATTGGGCCATGCTCATCCACACATTATCCCTGCTCCCTACAGCTGCCTCTGGCTTTACACCCAGGCAGAAGATTTCTCACTTTCCAAGCTGTGGCTGAAATGCATTGTCCTTGCACCACACCCATGGCAGAGGCAGAAAAGCTGCAGACTGTGACCCAGTACTCCTCACTTTCCTTCCACTATTTGAATCCTCCCAATCTTAATATTAATGTGCCTGTATCTCTTAATTTCATTTTTCTTGGCCATCCCTTTAGTTTTTTGCTTTGATTTTTTTTTCTGGCTTATTTGCTGATTCTACAGCTGAAATATCAAGGCTACTTTTGAAGAAGCACAATTTCCACTCATTGGAAAGTAATCAGTGCAGCTAATTCCTTTGCATACATCTGAGATCTACCTCTTTGAAGTATTTAATGATAATTGCAAGAGTAGAAAAACAGTATCTGCCATCAGTTCTTTTAACAAATACTTTAAGATTCTAGACCTAAGTTACAAAAAGGCAACCATTTATTAAATGTTATGTATCTCTCTCAAAAGCCTGGATAGAAATATGATTTATGGATACATACAGCATTCTTCTTACCTGGCTGAAGCCTGCAGGGCAGCAAATTGGTGTCTTCAATAGAGATGTTGCCTGGATAATTACCACCCTGAGGCACGGCTGGGAGAAACTGAGATGAGAAGCTTTATAAATGATGTATTTATAAACGTTGAGTTATTTTTTTCAGCTTGGTTTATTGATCACAAATCGCTGAGGTGGGGAAACCATGCAAAAAGGGAGCTGAAGCACTAAGTGGGAAGCTGAGGTCGGTGTGAGGAATATAACGCTTGTGCTGCTGAGCATTTATTGACACACAAACCATGGTCTCTCAGCAGTGGAGAGGTGCTGATTTTTGGGAGTCCTGTCTGCAACCTCCTGACTCCCTTTCCCAGAGCCCACTGCCCCACAGAGCCTCATGCTGACAGCTCTGGGGAGCACATGTGGTAGGAAGCCTTCTGACAGAAAGCTTCCACACAAAACACATGTATTTTAACAAATCCAAAACTTTGATGGTAAAATGCAGGTATTAGTGTTGCTTTGTCATGTAAGCAAACAAAGATGAAGGATTTCCTTTCATAATAATGCTTTCACTGGGAATATGGTGAGTTACTGTATTACCAAGCTCCAATACACCATTGTTTGAACAAACATCCTCAATTTTACTGAAATAGAATGTTTGTTTTTTTTTTACTCCAGAAGATATTTTCCTGAGATGGTAATTTAATTGTTGAAACAGAATTGTTGAAACTTCTCTAATTTGTGATGAAAACGAACTTGGAGGTTTCCAGTAAAACTGAAATCTCCAGTTGGGAGTTTTGACCATGCTCAACACACGGAAGGGAACTTTGAATGGCGGGGTAGGGGAAATGCCAAAGCCTGTGTTAAACATCTGCTTCCAAGAATGTGATTGCCAGGAATTAATTCCTGTGTGCCAATTCCAAGTGTCAGTGCTAGGGTCAGGAATCAGCTGAGCTCCTGTGTGTCTGAAGCTGGGGGGGGTGAATTTAAATGTTCAGTGAAGACTGTGAAGAAAACATCAATAGAAGGAATTGATTTGAGTTGCTGCTCCAGTGGGCTATGGAGCAAGGAGGTCCCATGGGGGCTTTTTTAGCCAAGTCTGCCTGTGAGGGAAGCTACAAAGGTGAGCAGAAAGGGAAGGCACTTGGAGAGAAACCTCCAGGCTGAGCAGCTGTGGCTGTCCATGATTGCTGAGCACAGCTCCCTCTCCCTATGTGCCTTTTGTGTCCCAGGAGCTATGATCTCCAAGCTGTTGGGAATGCCCCAGGGGAAGCTGTGAGTGCTCCCTTCTCCAGCTGTAGGATGAGCTGGAGGCTGTTGCCTCATCCCAGAGCAGCTGACTGTGACTCTGCTCCAGAGCATCATGAGTGGGGACAGCGAGAGAGAAACATTTCAGCTGTGCTGACTGAAAATCAGCCTGCTGACACATCACTGGATCATGGCGGGAGAGGTGAGAGTCTGGCCTTGCAAACCAGCCTCCTGCTGCCCTCAAAATGCTGCAGTCAGCACTGAGGAGTTAATTCCCTGACTTAAAATATTCTGTACTGTGTGTCTGTCTCCTTGGCCAGCTCTGGTCTCTGCTTCTCTTCACTGCAAGGCTTCTTCTTCTTTGGGCAAGATAATGTGAGAGCTCTGTGATGCACAGGGAATGGCACATGCTGAGAGGGTGAAATTTACTTTACATTTTCCACTTAAAGCTTTCTTGATGATGTTGGGCTTGGCAGATTTAATGGAGAGGGGGAAATACTGATACATCTTACTGATGTTAGTCACAGTGTGGGAGGAATCCTATACCTCTGAGTCTTTATGAATAACCAGGAGCTGCATCCTTCCTTCCTTGTCTTTGGTTTCTCCAAAGGAGCTTGAAGTAGGTAAGAAATCTTCTGAGGCAGAGGGAGCAAAGATAATTTGTCCTAGATGAAAGGTACTTGGTGGCCCAGGAACACACTTGAAAAATCTTGCTTTATAAGTCAGTGTCCATCCAATCAGCCATAAAACTTTGGGTTTGGGCTGAGAAAATAAGATTGGGTGCATTCCTAGTAATACTTGCCTAGAAACAGCATTTCCTACCTCATTTTGCCTGGCTGTGGGTGCTGTGAGGAGGGTGGAGTAGGTGCTGATGCCTCTCCTGCAATGAGATGTTTCCCCACATCCAGACTAATGGCACTTGGCTGGCTCTGGGTGTTTAGGTCACCAAAACAAGCCAGTCCCACTGGGACCAGGGCTGATGGGACTGCTCCTGTAAGATTAGAGGTGAATGTCAGTAAATGGCAAAGTTTGGTAGTGCTTGGATCATGCCAGGATCTTAAAAACATGTGAAATCCTTGTCTGCCAGCTCCTGATAAAAGAGCAAAGCTGTCCTGCAAATTCCCTGCAAATAAAACTGTGTTTGAGCACTTCCACCCTATAATTTAGTGCCTTTTTTTAAACTGCTCAAAGTTGATGACTTTGTAACAGACAGCTTTGGTAGACAAATATTATTTTTAAGTGGTGTAATGGTGGTTTGTTATGGTAATGTTCAGACAGCTCATACTGGTCCACTGGCTAAACCAGTGGAAAGTCACTTCCTAATTTTTCAATCTTTGAAGCCTTCAGGGTTGTACTTTCAAGCATGTGTACTGAGATCATACAATAACTGAAAAACAATTGAACAAAAAACAATTGCATTAATTATTGTGGCTCAACCTTTCCAGAAAATTTGAAGTTTGATCTTGCTTTTAGGAGGACTAACGCTCATCCAGTTTTTCACAGCCTCTACCAACAATTGCTGTAATACTCTGGAAGGAAATATTTCTTCCATGAAGGTGTTTTTTGCTCCTATTCTCTCTTGGAAAAGCTTTGAAAAGGAACTTTCTCACACTCTACAAGCCAAAAGTAATCTTGCTTATTCCAAATGCACAAATGGAGAAAACATTCCAATCCAGAACTCTTGTGATGTCCAAATATTTTGGTTCATGTTCCTCTCTGGACATGGCTAATATTTGAGGTGAAGAAGTTATCTGAGGACTGCTACAGGAGTGGGGCTCCTTGTCCCTGTAGTAATTGTACTAAAGTGTCTTCTCTTAACCATTTTTTGGCTATAGTAGTTGTAAGTGCATCCTCCCCTCTCACTTTAGAGCAGTTAACTCTGGATTTGGACATGAACTGAGCCACAAGACCCAGTGCAAGCCTGGCAGTGGAATTAAGAGGTAGGTACAATCCCAGGCAGAAATGTGCAGAAGGGCTTAAGCAGCACTAAAAAATGTTCAATGGTATGAAGGCAAAAATCTTCACTGGCATTCCAGGAGGATGTCAGGGAAGAAAATTAAAGCACATCATGCATAAGTTTGTTTTAATACAAAACAAAGAGGGGGATGGATGGTTTTGTTGTTCTAAAACTGATGTGTTTTGCACCACACTTTAGAAGCAGCTGCTCATGTATGGTATTGGTGTGAGTTTGTCACAAACCCCTCAGGATTAAAATCAGTGTAAGTCTGATGCTGACTTTTGAAGCTTTGTTTTCAGTTTGGAGTTTTTGATGGCTTTTAAGTTGTTGTTTGTAATTAGCTTGAGTCTGAATTTTCCTGTGTACCTTACAACCAAGATATGTCACTCAGGAAACCCAACATAAAGCCAGAGTACTGAATTTATTTTTGTTGTGACGACACTGCTTGGAATAAGGTTCCTCACTGCATGGTACTGGGGATTTGTCCAATAGCCATTAGAATGGAACTTCTGAGGTTGGATCTGAAATTCAGCCTTGAAAACACACAAAAATGTCTGATCAGAGCGGGGGGAGAGACTTCCTATTAGGGTGGAGTGTTTACTTAGCTCTGTGATGTATTTTTACAGTGTTCTTTGTTTCTTCAAAGCTCTCTATGCAATCATTTAAGAAATCAGAAGGTTGTCAGCCTTGTTAAAAGCAAGTCCTGGAAGTGTTTTTCAAACCACCTCTGAGTCATCCTGCCAGTTCCCTCTCCAATATCTCCTATACATGTGCACAGTTGATTTTTGAGTTCCATGTTTCGTGCTAAAAACCTGCTCCTGCACGTACTCGAGCTTGTGTTTTGTAATGAAAAGGTTTAGTCAGCAGCAGTAGGGTCATATTGGTGCTCTGTCTGTGTGTCCAAACAAAATACTTTCTGCCCAGGACTTTTTTTTAAACTGCTTTTGGCTTTGCTATGTGAGAACCTCAGACTATAGCTAATTTAAGGATGAATTTAGTTATATTGCCGTTGAAATAAATGTCTGTTCAGTCCTGATACAGGCAAAGCTTTGTCATCATAGCTGTACTTACAGCTGTGCCTTGCCTGCTCCAGTGCATAAAAAGGTGATTGACAAAGCCATCAAAGGAGTGTTCTTGAGGCAAAAAGAAGGGAGAGATGTAGAAATCCCAAATGCAAGGAATTCTTACAACTTTGGGCCTGTAAACCAAAGCTTAAAATTAAACACAGGATTTAGAACATTTATGAACTACACATTTTCAACTTATCTGTTCTAAAATTTAGAACGTGAAAGGCTTTATTTAAATGCATCTGAGGTGTTGTCTCTTCCTCCCCCCTTTTCTGAGTGCTAGAAGACCCAGCCCTCATGAAGCAGCTTTGTATCATTTTCCATTGTATCAAGTGCTGATGCCTTCATAGGGCATCCAGGATTTACATCCCTGTGACTGAGTTCACAGGGGTCTTAGGATGAGGGAAGAGATGAGGATCTGACTCCATGTTTCAGAAGGCTTGATTTATTATTTTATGATATATATTACATTAAAACTATACTAAAATAATAGAAGCAAAGGTTTCATCAGAAAGCTAGCTAGGAATAGAATGATAACAAAGGTTTGTGGCTCGGCTCTCTGTCTGACCCAGCTGATTGTGGTTGGCCATTAATTACAAATGTCCAACATGGGCCAGTCACAGACCCACCTGTTGCATGCCACAGCAGCAGATAATCAATGTTTACATTATGTTCTTGAGGCCTCCCAGCTTCTCAAGAGGAAAAATCCTCAAGGTAGAATTTTTCATGAAAGATGTCTGCGACACATCCCATTCCTTCTATTCTCTAGGTCACAAATGAACCCCAAAGAGATTGTGGCTGAAGCCTGCAGACCCTGTGCTCATGCTGTTACCTCTTTGCCTCCCTGTCCTGAATTCCTGCCACTTCCAATAAGGATGTACAGCTCAAATCTACACACAGTTTAATTGTGGGCTGGAGTCAAACTGGAAATCCAGAATTATCTTGTTTCAAGATGATAATCTTCTTTGTCTTTTTGTTCTCCTAACTGCAGTGGGGCTTGGCTCCTACCTGTGGGCAATGTTCAGGCCCAAGTCCTGGTGACGCTGCAAGGTTCACCTCATGCAGCTATTTTCACTCTGAAATTGGACAAGAGACATTGAGTTTGCTAGAAGGAAACACATTTCTGTGACAATGTATCTCCTCCAAGACTGATAGTGTGGCTCAGTGTGCGGAACTGCTTAGACAAAGCTGCCACAGGCTGTGGGAGGATATTATTGTTCCACAAATCCTGCAAAAAAAGGTGTTTTGTTGATAAGATGCTGCCCAGGAGCAGGGGCAGTACAGGAGCACCTGCTGGTCTCTTCTGGCCCTACAAAGAGCTCCTGCAGGTATTAAATGCTGCAGAACCTGCTTAATGCTGGGTGTACACAACTTGTTTGCAGCCTTAAGTGTTGCTCAGTCAAGGTTTCTGTCCTGGTTTAGGGCAAATTTGTTAAAGAATCTGCAAAGGAGGGCCCCTCCCCCAACAGGTTCGGGAAAAAATTCCTCGGAGAGAGGTGGAAAGAACCTGTTTATTTGACAGACACAGCACCCCCCAGCACACAAAATGAACAATACCCGATGACACCGCTTTGAGAAAGATGACAAAATCAGAAAGTCTCTTTTGGGGGATGGTTGCTCTGTTCCCAGTCCCTCCAGTGCTGGGGCAGCTGCTGCAGGCAAACCTTCGGTGTTCCCGGGTGCCAGTCCGGAGCAGGTTCGAGATGGTCACAGGAACAGGAGAGGAGAAACAGTCCAGGAAGGAATGTGGACTGTTTAGCTAGAGCTAGCTAATAGGCAGAGGTGAAAGCAGAGCAGAAGCAAGAGCAGAAAAAGAGAGCAAGCAAAAGCAGCAAGCTGAAGCTGGAAGTGAAAAAACAGCCTTATGTACCGCTTGTCTCTGTGTCCCTGATAAGAGAAACCCAAACAAAACTTCCACTCTTCAGAGCCAGTCTTAAAGGCACAGAACAGATGAATGGGGATATACAAGCATCATAACGTCACCCCAGGACAGTTTCTAAGAGCTGCCCATGTCCTGATGATGCTGCAAGGTTCCCAGAGCCTGCTGAAGTTTGTACAGCAAAAAGGGCAGGGACAATCCCATCCCTGCTGTCAGCTAAATCACATGGCTGGTCCTGTAAGGCCGTACTGACCCCTCAAGCCACTGCAGCAAATTCCACCTGCTTTCCCCACCTTGCTTCAAGATGATAATCTTCTTTGCCTTTTTGTTCTCCTAGCTGCAGAGGGCTTGGCTCTTACCTGTGGGCAATGTTCAGCCTGAGATTAGCTCGGTGATGGAGGCAAGAAAACCTGGGAGCGGCTTAAGCAGTGCCCAGCTCTCTTTCTGACCCTTGATTTCCCCCACCTGATAAGAGCCTCCTCAGAAAGCTCCCAAACAGCAGCTGGTCATACAGTAATGGAGATTAAGGAAAAGGGATTTGCTTGAAATCTCCATGCTCTGGGAAGTCTCTTTGTTAAAACCCTGTTTTGCACTTTGCTATCGTGGTTTACTTGAGTTATTCCAGCCTCAAGGAAGGAGAAGGTGTGCTGCCAACTGTGGGTCATTAATTTCCAGCCCATGCTGGAAGGTGCAAAGATGTGCATGTTTTCCTTGGTTTTAATGCCAACAAATATTTGTTTGGAATATGTTGGTGAAAAGCAGAACCCAGGACTGCCTTGGAGCTTCTCATCACACCAGTCTGTGGTGAGGTGTTGGGAGACTTTAGGGCTGTGTGAGACCTGCCTAACAGGCCATGGCAGTCATTCCCAGCATGATAACAGGTTCAGAGGGTTATTTTTTTCTGTCACCTGTATGCTAATACTTTAGTAAAACTTACCTCCTGTAGTTACTCAGAAATTCTGCAGCCCCTGGGTTGGGAAATGTTTGAGCACGTTCCCCTCCCAGCTTTGCTGTGCAGTATCTCATCCCATACAGGTGATGCTAATAGCACTCAAATCAGTGGCACTCTCCTCTGGGGTTTGCTAAATTAAGATAAACCACATCTGAGATGCAGAGGCAAAGTTTTGACTTGTGAACATATTGCTGAATAGCTTGTGTTGTGCTTTTTGCCTGGGGAAATGATGTAAAGTCTAGTCCTGGTGAAGTTTTAATTTTGGCTGTTGTGTTCTGTCTTCCTTGAACCTGATGGCTTTATTTCTTCTGTGGTGTAGAGCTTGTGAACAGCTTTGTCTTACTGCAGAGATGTCTGCATTTCAGTGGGATATAAGAAATCTTTCATGCACACTCACTTCTGCAAATACATAAACTGGTGACTAATTTTAAATAAATGAATAATCTCACTGAGTTGGAAATAGACTGAATAAAAGTCCTCAGGGTTTTCCTAGGATTTGAATGGGTTCCACATGTAAAGCTTTCTGGGAAGAATGTCTTTAAAATACAATTCTAAATGTTTGTTTGTAGTTACACAAATCTGAGTTCTTTCAAAGTTAGAGGAATAGCTTCAATTATAGCCTAAACAGTGTAAGTGATTTGTTGTAGGTAGTTTCAGATATCCTATTTTCTATGTCAATTTTTATGCTCTTGCAGTTATGGTTTCTTATGGTTAAAAGGCTGTTTTCCCCCTTGTTGCTAAGAGAAAAACTCACAAACAGAAAAGCAAACTAAATACAGTCAGTTTAACTATTCATGAGAAAACCTTTTATTTGGTCCCACATTTCATGCCTCTTTCCCCTAATTTTTCCATTTGCAATACACACATTTCACAAAGCACTAATAAGATTTTTTTGAACGGGAGCATAATTAAGAGCATGCACTTTAAGACAATGACAAATTGGGTTTGTAGAATTTAATTTGTGCCTCAGAAAATGGTGTGACTGTGGAGTTGTGCAGCTTTAAATCAACTCTCTGTGTTCAGAACCATACCCCAGGTTTTATTTGATCTTGGATGCTATTTTACCCATGACAGTGTGGAATTTATACATATCCCCCAATCCTGGTCTGATCAATGTCATTATAAATAAACATAAGTAAAAGGTGTTCTTTTGTTTTTTTTTTTTTTTACTGTGCATTGCAGACTTTAAATAAGACACCCACCCCACTGGGTTTAGTTTCTCTGCAAGCTGTGGTTTTTCAACTAGACAGTGGGAAAGGCTTGGGGGGAATGTTGTGGTATCCACAGTTTTATCTGGAGTTTGTGGGATCCAGTGTTTGATTTTGGAAATCAACACTGAGGCTTTTTCATGTAGAAACACCTGCTGCTTTGAAATTCCTATAATTTTAAAAAACAAAAGCCTTAAAAGCATGAAACCCAGAAAACTTGGTCTGAAAGGGCATCTTCAAGAAAATGCTGTAAAATCATCGTCAAAATTATGTAAAACAGCAGTAAATTCTTCCCCCAAACATGCTGTGATAGACACTAACGATTTATGACAATATTCATTCCAAATCAGGAATCTGGATTCACCTGGTTTTTCTTCACATCAGGTAGGATGCAGTTTTGTAACTAAAATGAAGCATTTGAAGACTCTTTTTCAGAAAATCATTGGTTTTCTGCCAGAAAAGAACACTTTGGAAAAGTAGAAATCAAAATAGCTGTCCTGACTTGCTGCACTATGGCACAGCAACCATAACCCTGCAGGTCTCAGCCATTCTTGTTAGTTCTGTGTGTGTCAAATATCCATAATTTCTACTTGTAACCAATGATTTAGATAGAAAAGGGGGTATCTGTTTGTATGATCTATAAGATAATCTGATTTCTTGGATAATTTAGACTTTGCACAGATTTATTTTCTAGCCCCTGGGTGATCAGTGTGGAGACCTTTTTTCTTTTCTGAGGGATAAACTATATTTTTGGAGGAAAGGCTCCCCAGCACAAAACTTGACCACAAACATCTATATTTTGATGAAAAGTTATCCCAAACCACCTCAGTTAAGGTTCTATTTTAGAAGCTTATAACAAGATCAATATCAGAATTGACAATCCTGCAGATGAGCCCAGTGTTGGGCACAGCAAAGTAGAGCAGGGATCTGAACAAAGATTTCAAATATCCCTGAATGCCTTATCCACTGAACTAAAGCAAACAAAAATGCTTATTATTGTCTTTTTGGTAAAACAGTCCTTCAATCCTGGCTGCTGCTCTCTGCCAAGACTTCTCATCTGGGTTTAGTCATCACTTATGACTGTAAGACTAACAAACATTTATCTAAACACTTATGTAAAGCCTTGTACTATTGCTTTGGTATGAAGAAAAGTACATAAATTCTGCCTTTGTTAGAAAAAAAAAAAAGCATGATCCTCATAAAGAGCTAGAGACGTTTTAAGTGAAATTTGGGGTTTTTCCTATTTTCCTGTGCAGCTGTGAGAAGGTTGCTGGTGGAAGGCAAACCCCAAACCACTGGCAGCCTCTCCTAGAGCTGCCTGTTCAATCCCAGCCAGCTCCTGCCACCCTGCTGCTTCCAGGGCTGCACCTTCCCCTGGGCACCTCTCCTGAGATCTTTTGTGCTGTCTCACAAGCCTTCAAGTGCTCTTCTCTGAGACCTTGTGCTGTTTCTCATCTTTATTTCATACATCAGGCTGTTCCTTCCGTGGCTTGTCATTCAATAGGATTCCAGCTGCTACAGGCTTTTCTCCAGCTCCAAACACTTGCACGATAATCTGTGTATTCCATAAGAAGTCCAAAGACACAGTGGGTCCAGTCTTCCTACTGTTGTTGTGTAAGGAGCAAAATAGAAAAATATCAAGAGTGATGTTGTCCTGCTTTTTAGACCATGTTCCTGAGGGTTTTGATTTCTGTCCAGCTATGGTCAAATAATCCCTTGTTCTTGCAGATGAGCAGTGAATTTCCAGTAGGGATGATCTTAGAGACTGGTAAATCCACACATAGTTTCATCTGTTCCACACATTTCTCCTTGCTTTCTCCCTGCCAGTGTTTCTCTTGAACACTTGGATTTTCTGCAGAAAGCCATCCTTGTCCCATTCCTAAACTTGTTTTTCTTCCTCAATCTCCAAATGTTTCTCTTTAGATATTATACTCTGTCTCTTTTAGCAGGTGCTTAAATCCCAAAAGCAAGTTCTGTTCTAGAACTCTGTATAATTATCAAATAATCAAACTGCTGATACCTGATCACTTTTTAAATGTGAGTTTTGAATATTACACAACATATGTGGAGCAACTTGGCTGTGAACTGTAACCTCCAGCTCAAAGGATATCTGGGAGTTCCCCACTAGGGAGAGTTTCTGTAAATGCTCCAAGCTGAGGAAAGGCTGCAGTTGAAGCTGGAGATGAGATTTTTAGATTTCCAGGCTAATCAGACATGGAGATGCTTCTGTGCATACTTGGGGACAGTTGAAATACTTCATGCTGGATGCTCATCTGCATTTATTATTTTTTTGAATGCTCTTAAAAACACTTATCTTTAATATGAAGGTCAGTTTCATCCTGAGGTCATGTCCAAAGCAGCATCCACCTAACTAATAACTAAATAATCAAACTTCCAGAGGGATGGCTTGGTGGCTCTACACCCCTGGGTTCTCTCCCTGTGCTCCTGAGCTGGCTCTGAGTCCTCTTTTGCACTACACTTCTTGTGTTAATATTTGTGGTGTTTGTAGATATTTAACCAATATATTACAGGCAAGACTGTTTTCTGTAGCACTCCTGGTAGAAAAATTATGCCATATTTGGAGCATGTAGTCTTTATTTACAGCAGTTCTGTACCAATAAATCCCTGTGTGATGCTTAGCTCTGAATTAAGGAGGAAATTAGCATTACTTTTCAGAGTGGCTGCTGAGCTGTGCTTCATGCCGAGAAAGCTGTGGCAGGGTGGGCTGAGCAGCCCTGGGGCATGGAAAAGGAGCAGAGGTTGTACCCTCCCACACCATCCTGGCACTGTCAGCTTCATCTTTGACAGCAAATTGTTCCAGGTGTTGATAAAACAGGCTGAGGAAGGATGGCAGAGACTTTGCACCAGTCTGGCATCTCGAAATGCACTGACAGCCATGACTTTCTTTGGGCTAAGCTGTTCCTAAATGTTTGGATTTGCAGGGATACCATGCAGCTGTTGCCTACCCCCTTGTCTTGCAGAGCAGCATGTCTCTCCTCACAGTGTCCTTTTCAACAAGAAATCAACAGTTTGAGTGCAAGAAATGAGATGTTCCAGATTCCCCCATTTCTGAGAACTGTTGTGATACACACTTGCATCACATGGATACATTCAACATCTATAGGGTATTGTCTGAATCTGGGAGGGTGAGAGATCACACGTGACACAGGATGATCTCATCTGGCTGTTAGGAGCATGTTTCTTTCTACCCATCTGCTTTTGCCAAGCCCTTGGGTTAAGAATTATCAAAAAACCTCAAAAAACCCAACTGCAGAGTGCCCAAGATGTGAATTGGAATCATATATGTCAAAGCAATCAATAGGGAAAAAATTAAATTAAATACTTTAAAGATAGAGCTAGAGTCTCTGAAACCAGATCATGTTTTGGGAGAAGTTTCCAGAGTGGCATCACCTCTCAATATTGTTGATTTCAGTTGTGGTAAGATGTGGCTGACAGGTTGGAGTTCAGCTTGACTGTTCTTAGTAATGTCAGATGTCTCAGACTGCAGTACCAGCCTAAAGATGAGCTTGGGATTTTAGCTCTCCTTATTTTCCAGTTTTTGAGCTGAATTCTACTCTTTCAGAAAAAGCAGGCAAACAGCTAAAACCTCCAGACTTTGATGGCTAGGTAAGATGGATTTGGAATAAAACTTACTTGGGAGATCTTGATATCTTGACTTGAGCAGGGTGAAGCTTCCTGACACATCTCTCCAGAGCAGCTGTACTTCATGTCACAACAAAACAAACCAACAAAATTCTAAAAAAGCCCAGTTATCCAAGAGAACACTAAGAGAATACATTTATTTAGTGCTCAGTTCTATCTGTATTTTAGATAGAAGGCAGCTTCTCAGGGCTAAAAACTGCTGTAACAGGTGAAAGTGATTTTTCTCATGTGGTAGAGGATGCAGGCAGTATTTTGAAACTGAAAAAAATACGTAATAGTGCCATCAGACAGCTTAACTCTGAATTGAGGAATTTAATCTCACCTTGCTTAGCCTATGTCCAAATATGAGGGCTCCCAATTTCAAATGGGAAAGAAGCTCTTGCATGGTATTGGATATACTGTGGGGCCAGAGGTGTTCTTGAGAAATCCAGACAGAGGTGGAACAAAAGCAGCTTTGGGGAGCCAGGCTTAGCTGAATTCATTCACTTCTTTTGGCTTCTGTTGCTGGAATTTCACTGCTTGCTAGAAGAGGCAAGTTGTTGTTTTCCACAACTGGGATGAGAGCAAACGTACTTAGCAGTAAAAATCTTAGCCCTTAATAATATTTGGGGTTTTTTTAATACCTCTTTCTTCTATCTTAGGGACAAATAAAACATTTTTATTCTCATAATTCCAGTAGAATATGGAATATTGCCCCACTTTTCCTTCCCAAATATTTCTTGATAGAAAAATAAGAACTTAAAGGTTAATTTCAAAGAACTTAAGGTTAATTTTCAAGAGAGAGTGTGTGAACTGCTTAGGTAGCTCACATTTGACAGATTAATCAAATCTCTAATTCTAATTACTTCCAAGGTTTATAATGAAGCCTCACATAACTCTTGAGAAATGCAAGGACTGACAAGTGGATATTTTTCTGTGTCCAGCTGCTTTGCTGCCTCACAGGAGCTGTTGGATAAAGTGAGGGACAGTGCAAATGTCTCATCAGGAGCTGATTGAGCTGCCACAAATGCTCATTAAATCAGAAGGTGGAGAATAATACACAATGAACAGCAGGTGTTTGAAACTAATCATGTACCATCATCACTTTATATATAAACTTGATAACCACTGTGAGACTCTGGTGATTAATTTCTATGGCAGCAATTCTGTGCCCAGAAGGAAGGAAAGGGAAATCTGTCCCACCAAGTCGAGAGGGTGAAGGAAGTGTTGCTTGGAACTACAGAAAGGCAAATGCCCCCTCTGTTGCAGTGCTAAGGTACCACATAGCTAGTGAAACCTCTATTTTTATTTAATTTTTTTTTGAGATGTCAGCTTTTTTTTGAGACATCACTTAGTGGTATCTTGAAGGGGAGTTTTTAGAGCTGTAATACTCTAACTGGAACTGAATTCAGGCACTGAACAAACAAAACCGAACCCCAATCAGTACAAAAAATGTTGTTATTGTAAAAGCTTTGAAAGGCACCAAAGGATTCAGAACTTAGGTTGAAATGAGCTCAAATCTTTTGGCTGGATATTCTCAGCCTCCATCTCTTCCATGTGATGACATTCTGTTTCCAGTTGCATCTGTGTCTGGAGCCCTTTGCTTTGAAAGATCACCCTCATTTGAAGGATGAGGTGTCATAATCCATGGGTCTTCCAGCAAAACCTGGAGGCTGCAGCCCTGCAGATGGCTGCAGTCAGAAGCCATTGTGCAGCCTGCAATCTGAGATAGCTCAGGACACCTCAGGTCTTGGATACACTCAGACCTGTTCAATGTCTCTCGAAGTGCAGGGATGATGCTCTTTAATGGGAGCAATGCACAGTTTGAGCACATCTGGTGCATTGCTCTGCAGGAGAGAGTGTTCTGGATCTTGGTGATATAGCAAACATAAAAATTAACAGTTCAGTATATCTTTTGGCCATTTCAAACCTGCTAAAGCATCCTAATTCTTGTTGCTACTGGCCTGCCTTAGCATGTACCAGTGGCAGGGAATTAGCTTCCTTTAATGAGGATGTTGTCAGAGTGCTGGAGGTTTTGTGGACAGAGAAGGCAGAGGGTGCTGGAGTATTTTCTGTTTTCATCCTTCATTTTCATGAGGTAAGGGGCAAGTTGGTTTCTCCTAGATGCTGTGAGCATTTACTCCAGGACTTGGCAGATATGTGAAGAGTTTCCAGGTCTTGGGGAAATTTTACCTGGAGTTGAATATTACACACTTTCTCCTTGAGGTGAAATGTGATTTAATACAGAAGTGTAAATCAGCCACAAATTGTGGTACCACTCATTTGAGGCATGAGCCAACTCTTGTAAACACCCGTGGTGGTGGCAGGAATGTCCTGCTTCCCTTCCTGTGAATGACACCACCTTGTCTGGAAGAAGGGGAGCTGCTGGGGGGAGAAGATGAATTGAAGCCCCCCTTTTTGATAGTATCACAAAGATTAGCAGGACTGATGTAGTTATTTGTTGCCCATTTGACTGAAGGATTGTGGAATTCTAATTGGCAGCACTCATTTTATTTGTTTATTGCAGTTATGCCACTTTGGGTATATTAAGCACTTTCTACTTGCTTTTAAAAGCCTTTTTTATATGTCTGGTGTTTGTTGAGTGAAACAATGGTACATTTGGTCTCCTAAAAAGGAATATTGGCTCTGAGAAAAACAATTTATTGTTTTCCCCTTAACAGCACCTCCCTTTCATTTCTGTTTGTTTCTCTTTCGTGGTTCCTCTGAAGTTCAGAGGTTCTGTAGTGTCAACGGATGGTCATTTGGGAAACTCTTGATATAGTGAGAGGTAGGAGTTGAATGTTTCTATCTCTGATTAAATAAATTTCTCTAATTTCTTCTTAATGAGAATATCTCTTGTTTGTTTCTTTGTTCCCATCTGGGAGAGATTTTTGAGCAGTGACTCTCTAAGAATGTATGGCTGAATTATCTGCTGCTGCTCTGATTTCAGTGGAGTTGGGCCAGCAGAGGCTTTGGCCCTGTGTTTGTCCACATTTCCCAGAAATGCTCTTCTGCAGATTTGCTCTGTTTCCCAGGGAAACCCTAACGCCATTTTGTGTGTTCATTCAGGGCAGTTTGTAAATGCAAGAACCACATGGCAAAGTGTAACATGGGAGTGAAAGTTTTGTGTTGTACAGCACATGAAACAGTCAGCAGTGACCTTCTATCCTCAGAAAATCTGATATAAGGATCTGTTGGTCTTGTTTGCCACCTGAACATCTCTTTTCCCCCTGCTGCTCTTGAGTGCATTAACCCAGCTTCTTACCTATCCCAGGACCAAATCAAGTAGTTGGTTTCCCACTTAGATTTAGTTTAGATTTAAACCTGGCTTGTGGGCAGGTGCTCACTGTGCAGTAGCTGACTTGAGCTCAGCTATGAGGGACTGGTGCATATATCATAAAGATCCCATCATGGAATGAGTGGGCTGAAATATGATGCCCCCTGCCTTGTGGGGTTTCTTCTTACTGGTGTAAGTGATTTCAGGATGCTTCTTGGTAAAATAACAATCTGTTATGGATAGTTTGGAGAGATCTTTGTCCACATCTGCCTTAAAAGGTCACCTAGGAGGGGCTTGCATGATTATTTGTTGGACACTTACAGAGCAAAGGAGTCTTGCCACGCTTTAACTGCCAGTGCTGGGAAATCTGTTGGATATAAACATTTGTGATCCTTCATAGTGAAGTTGTGTAACTCATCAGGCACTCTGTCAAGTGAGATGAGCCAAACTGGGATGCCAGGCCCATCTTACTGCATTTTCCTTGGATCAGTGTTTTTTATTAGTCCCCAGTGAAACTTGTGTGCCTTGATTAGTGATGCCTTGTGAAGGCTGACCTAGAACAGAGACTGGACAGAGCTAAAGAATAAAGTAGGGATTTATTAAGAGGCCTCAATAGATCCACCTTGGGCAGCACAACCCAAAATGGTCACAAAATGGACAACTGGTCACAGGGTCTCACACTTTTATAAGTTCTGGTTCATTTTCATATTGGAGTTAATTGTCCAATTACAGCTCCAGCACATGAAGTCCCATCCTTCTTGTTTTCTCTATTCAGTCCATGTTGTTTGTGCTCTTGGGCCTGAAATCTGGATCAGTTGTCCTTAGTCCCTAGCTAGAGAGGGGACTTGTTTTGTCTCCCTGCTCTGTGAAGGGAGCTTACTATGACCTGATATGAAGCCTAGACTTACACATTAAAGCAGAACAAAATCTGAAAAATAGCAAAGTTAAAACCTGAGGCATCACCAGGATGAGGTGCTTGTCACTGAATGAGGTGACCTACTTGGGCTGAGCCACTCAGAGAGTGCCTCTGTCCCTGGAGTGCCAGAGGGAGCTGCAAGGCATTAGACCTCCAAAATGGATGGGTCACAAGCAGCATGCTGAGCTCCAGAGCATACACCTTCCTACAGGTATCTGACTTCATTGGAGCCCCTGTTTTATACAGGGGGTTACAATGCAGGAGTGTGATCTCCGATCCTAACACACAACTCAAAATTTAGCTGTTATGATCGACCAAAAATATGTATGTGGAGAATTCCTTGCGTTACTGCAGCTTCCAGAGCTTGCTGCAAGTGCCAAGCTGGCTGTGTGCCTTCCTGAGAGCAGAGTGAGTTGCTGGCTGGTTGAAGTGCCCCTTTTGGCACAATTGGCAGGGAGTCTCTGCCTGCTCATGGATGTGGAGCAGTTGTGGCCCGTCTCCCTGCTTTCAGGAGAGGCACAGCATGGCCTTGTGTCCCTGTACAAAAGGCCCCAGCCTTCCTGACTAGATGCCATCACATGAGTCACTGTTCCAGGCTGTATGAGCAATTGTGACAAAGGTCCTGGTAGGAACAGCTTTCAGAGTGTTACTCCAACTGGATCCATCCTTTCCTGCCATTTCCCAGCATCTGATGTTGCAGGCAGACTTAAGAGCTGCTGATTGCAGAACTAGAGGGATATTTCCTAAGTTCCTAAAAGAGAGGCCACCTAAATTTCTGCCTGAAGACAGGAATAGTAACTAGGGAAGAACCTTCTGTAGATGAGAAGATTATGGCCTACTCCGCAGAACAACTTTATTCTCATTTTTCAGAAACTTTTCTGGGCTATATTGTTAAGAGTTCATTCTGCTGGGGCCTAGAACGTGTAACTGAATACCAGGCACAGATGTGTCTGCAGCTTCTCTTCAAAAGAGCAGCTGGATGTTTGTGTGACCCAGCAGCTCAGAAGCTCTGGAGGGTGAACCCATCATTTCCAATACCTCTTTGGGAAGGTTCAGTAAGAGATGGTGAGGGGAGAGTCACAATTATGGGCACCATGTTGTGTTCTAGTGGTTCTGGGCATTCAAGTGCTATTCTCAAGCAGACTGGATGGAAAAATCCCTTCTTCAGCAGGGCCTGAGCAGACAAGGCCCAGGCTATTCCCCCTGCACCTGTCCCAGTTCAAGGACAGCAGTAAGTCTGGCCTGCCAGGTCTGTTTGTCCCAGAACACCCTAATCATTTACCATAAAACACCAGCCAGTGACGCTTCCCTGAAACACACTCTGAATAAATATTTTTTTTCTCTTTCGTCTATTTCTGTAGAAAGGGTCTTTTGATGAAAATACCATTGGTATGTTTGAAAAAACCAAGACCTGAGTAGTTATTTACTGAGTCCTTAAATACACAGGCTGAGTAGCTGACTGCTGTGAACGCCTTGTCTGCAGTGGCAGGGTTGAAATGCCCCATCTCAGCCTGGAGGCTCCAGACATTTCCTCCCTGTGCTGCAGTGATGTGGCTCTGTTTGTGTGGGCCCAAAGGGACAACCTCTGCCACCACTCCCTGCCTGAGTGACACTCTAGAGCACAGCCAGAGTCTCAGCCTTGAAAGACAAGGGACACTGAAACCTGCAGAGGATGTCAAAGCACCTTGGGAGGTTTCAATACATTAATTTTCTGCTGGTGCATAGGGCTGGAGTCAGTCTTGTCCTTCAATATCATCCAACAATGACTTTAACAGAGCTGAAGAAGTTTCACTGTGGGTTTTGAGACCTCTGATGTCTCTGCCTGGAAAGTGCTAGTAGTTTGGGGCTGCTTCTCTTCCCCCATCCAGCTGAACATCCTGAAACCTCAGGGAGTGAATACAGGTATTGTATTTGGGCTGCCCCCAGATGTAGGAAGGAATGATGAATCTGACTCCATGTTCTCAGAAGGCTAATTTAATATTTTATGATACTATGTTATATAAAATAATGCTGTACTAAACTATACTAAAGAGTACAGAAAGGATACTTACAGAAGGCTAAAAAGATAAGAATGAAAACTTGTGACTCTCTCCTTAGAGTCCAGCACAGTTTGGCCATGATTCGACAATGAGACAAAACAATTCACAGCAGAATCCAATGGAACAATCACCTGTGGGTGAAAAATCTCCAAACACATTCCAAAGAGCAAAACACAGGAGAAGCAAATCAGATAATTATTGTTTTCCTTTTTCTCTGAGGCTTCTCAGCTTCCCAGGAGAAAAATCCTGGGCAAAGGGATTTTTCAGAAAATACTAATGTGACATACAGGGGTCCCCTCACTGAGTTCCTGTTCCAAGTGAAACAGCTTGGGTGGAATTCTGTGCAATGGCTGACTTGCCAAAACTCAGAATATGCTCTTTACTAAACATGGCCTATTTTGCTGCAAGCCAAATATAAATATATATAAAAAAGGTGTGAAGTTGAGAGGTTGATGAAAGGTTACTCAATAAGCGGTTGATAAATCCTTGACCTGTTTCACATCTCGTTAAGTTTTTTTACACACTAAGGAGCTGTAAAATGTCTATGAATCCTGATGACCAGCAATTCAGATAAATAACCAGCTCCTACTGAAGAGTGAAACAGGAGCCAGGAACTGGAAATCGTCTTAGCTTCCTTTTGTTTTTGCAAATATTATTTTCAGTTATTGTATCTGCTATAATGTACTAGGAATGCTCTGAGGTATGAGTCATGACCAGGTCTCATTAGCCAGGAATTGCTCATTTTTTTTTGTCTTCTGTTTGTCCTGATTTAGGGAAGGATGCATCACCATACTTATTCAAAGTTTTAGCTTTTTTAGCTACAACTATGCCTAATATTGCCTGAAGTTTAAGTTAGCTCAGATGGGGAGTCCACAAATAATCATGTTGGGAAGAAAAGCGAAAATGAGTGAGCTAAACTAAGTGTTCTGCTCTTTATGCATCTCCTGAGAGAGACTAAAATACATTGAAGGTAATACAAATCACTTAATCCTCTAAGTCTCTGAGATGCTTTAAAAATTTGACCATACTTTCACTAAGAGTTTAAAAAACACAAAAGTTTTTAATCAGTGTCAGTCTGCATCTTAGTGTGCCTAGAGCAGCTCCTAACGTGGCCATGTGCCTGAGAGCCTTTAGGGTGTTTAGATCATATCTGCCACTGACCTGATTCAGTCTAGAAGAAAATGAGACCTAGACTCTGAAATCCAATGGTGCTTTCTCATAGATAACCTTTTAGCCAGCTGGTGTAAAAGAAATCATGGTGGTCCAACTACTGACCTCCAGAAGCTTCTCCTATTGGGTCTTTTCTATCATGGATAAATAACTTGATTTATCTAGAACCAGATCCATTTTGTGGTTGATTTGATTGCCTGTGTAATCATTAATTTGTGGTTGCTTTTTCTATTACTCATTAGTATTCTTTTATTATTCAGCAAGGCTTGGTATTTTTTAATATAATCTTAGCAAATAATTTACTGGTGTGTTTTGGCTACTTTCTCCACTTACCAAGGGGTGCTATGTTAACAAATCTGCACAAGTCACCAGAACCTACTTAATGAGTCTTGCTCTGAACATGCAAACCCAGTGTGGATGGAAATGTTGGCTATGGCTGTGCTGTTGGAAAGGTGATGAGAATATTTCATGATCTTTTATGATGTCTCTGGTGTCTTTTTGTGGGGCATTGAAATTCCTGGTAAAAATCTATCAATATCTTACTGTCATGCACGTGTTGAAACTAAGAATCTTTTGAAGCGTAATGATGTAATGATCTTTCTGCATGATTTTGGGAAAGATTGCAGAAAAGGTCCCTTTTATGCTGTCAGGGCCATGCAAAGAGCTCGTAGGCTAAGCTGGAGTTCGGTTCTCCACATTTAAACTTGGGGAGGGGATGTTTGAACCAAACCTCTTTATATAAATAGTATATTATATCAATACCTGAAATATAGACTTCTTCAACAGCCTCAAAACACACTTAAATATGTGCCTGAACAGAAAGCCTCCAACTTCCCATATCCCAAACTCATCAAACTCCAGAGCTAGATTTGTGTGGAAATAGGAAATACCTATTTTAAATATGCTTTTGAAATGTGCTGTTTAAGGGCTGGAAATTGTGCCTCTCTTCAAGGCATCTTTCATTTTCCATAGTTCTCATGCTATTGTCATAACAATGCTGATTGTATTTATAGTGATTGTATACAATACAATAGTGATTGTATTTACATGCAGTGTTGAGGAAAGGATGGCGTTGTGCTCTTCTCTCCCTGGCCCATTTTCAGGCCACAGTGGTGAGCCAGCAGTGACTTGGCTCTCCAGTGCTGTTTGAACACTTTGGTTTGTTTTTAATTTCATGTTCATCCATGCTGTCATGCAGACAGCAGTCATTCATGTACTTTTTCATATGAGTGCCTGTTCTGTTGCTGTTTCCATGGGAAAAGAAGATGTTTTGTGTGTTGAACAGCCTGCAGAGCCACGTGTCCCATTCCCAAAGTGAGCCCTTTAGCCCCTTCTAAGTTACCTTGAAAATTTCACTTTGTATTAGTACAGCTCATGTCCTAAAGTAACAAATGGCATAGGATCTTCCACATCCAACTTTCTCCTTGCACTGGCACAGGGTGCCCAGAGAAGCTGTGGCTGTTCCTGGATCCCTGGGAGTGTCCAAGGCCAGCTTGGACAGGGCTTGGAGCCACCAGGGATAGTGGAAGGTGTCCCTGCCCATGGCAGGGGGTGGAACTGGATGGGCTTTAAGGCTCCTTCCAACCCAAACCATTCTGTGATCCTATGATGAAATTTGGTGTATAAATGTACATTTTGAGCTGGCATTTATCACTGTAGACAAAACTGAGCTGAGCTAGGAATTATATTTAAAGCAGAGGTGATAATAATACCACCTATGGTTACAGGCTTCCCACAGTACAAGGGAAACATGACAAATGTAAGCCAACTATTTTTCCAGATTTTGTGCCAGAGTTCAGTTTGTATAGGTGGAAGTATTGGAAACCCTCCAGAGAAAGCTTTTTATCTGGCCATTCATTTCTACCAGCTCTTCTGATCTTGAATCCCACTCAAACTGAGCCTAAACCTGCCACGGCTGGAGGAGCCAACCCCTGTGCTGTCCAAAAAACTCACGAGTTTCAAACCTACTGCAACTGAGACAGGCAAATCTCAGGTAAAGGCCAAGCTGGGCTTTTCCATTTCCTCTGCTTATCAGAGCCAAAAGCCTCTTCTAACAAGTTGAACTCATCCAAAAGTAACTAAAGGAAGAATATGGATTATTGGCTGCTTGCTTTCTACACAAACATGTAGTTTTCCACCACTGACATGGGGAAATGAAATATCACGTGTTGTGCTGAAGCCCACCCACAGATGGGTTGGCAAGTGAGAATTTGCTTGTGGCTGTTCTTGCTTCTGCTGAGGCAGGTTGGAGGTGAGAGGGGAAGGAGCTGTACACAGTTCCCTCTGCCATCAGGAGTTGTGTTCATGCCCTGGCTGCGTGACTGACACCTCTGAGTGACAGCACCAAGCACTTAATAATAAACTTTGGGATGACATCTCGGACAAAGGCTTTTTTGTAGTGAAACACTGGGAATTTGGGCTGTTGTCCAGTATCTGACAATACTGAATACTCATGTTCCACAAATAATAGCAGAAAAATTCTGAAGCACTTCGGAATTTACCACATTACCCATATTACCACATTACATAGGTGCTCTTCTACATTTTACACATATGGGAAAAAAAAACCCCAACGGTCTTTTTGAGCAGTCCTTCCAACTGGCCACTCACTCCAAGTCAGTGCCCTTATGGGTACCAAAGCTCTTGGAAGTCATGTTTTCATCTGGGGAACTCTTTTAGCAGTCTTGGAAACAGATCTCCTCCTTTCAGAGCAATGTCTCTGGAAGTGTCTGCAGGGAGCCAACAGGAATGGCCACAAATGGGGTCACCTCCCAGGTTCAGGGTAATAGATGAATGAATCTCTAAGCATCTGATTGTGGGGGGATAGAATGTAAGAAAATAAAGATGGTGTAGAAGGCAATCTCACACCTGAGGAGTTGCAGGTGTACTAATTACCAGAGATCAGGAACAGGTCACAGCTGTGTCCAATAATGATGAGTGCTATAGAAGGGTGGGTTAGCTAGGTGAGGAGGGAGATGGAGTTTGTTGGCTGAGCTGTGAAGAAGAAGAAGGAGGAGTCAGTGCTGTGAGGAAATGCCCATGAGAAATCACTGAGAAGGTAAGGGAGCTTTGCAATAAGGTGACAACAGCTGATGACAAACAGGGCCCCATGGCTTGAAACCCCTTCTGCACTGTGTCTTGAGAGCAGTGGTTAGTCCTAAGCTCTCCTAAAGTTAGCAATTATCTCAAGGCTTGAACAGTCTCTGAAAACCTTTGACTTTTCTTTTCTATTGGAAAGCAAAGGAAAGATCAAAATCTCACAATTAAACAAACTCAGGATATTCTCATAAAGATTTTGAAGGCTGAGGTTCCCCTCTCCTCCAGAGAATATTAATACTTTCTGCTGAGCTTTGAAAAATCAGGGGACACCAAAAAGAACAGCAACTAATGGCACTGGGTGGAGTGGCTGATCTCATCTATGCAGAATAGCTCCCATGGGATTCCTGCTGACTTGACTGGGGTGACTCCTGTATTAGGGTAACTCACCAGGTTGGATTTTAACCATATATGAAAAGGTTTTGTCTGTTCTCTAGGCCAGGAGAAACAGGAGCTGTGCAAAGCTGGAAGGCATGGCCAGTTGGAAGTAAAGGGACACCTCTCTTTGGAGGTCTCATGAGCCTGGGGTGAGAAAATTAAACTGGAGCATATTAGGAGTATCAGCAGAAGGTGGAACTTGCCAGGGAGAAGTGAAATGCTGACTAAAACAAATATCCTTACTAACCTATGCAGCTGGATTGATTGGCAAGCTTGATTACTCATCCTTTCCTGTCTAGACAGAGCTGGTTTGTAGAATTCATATAAAAAGTTAATGCTTATCATGTTTGATGGCTGTCTTGGTGCTGGCATGAAGCTCCATGAATTACTGTCAGCTTGATTGGAAATGGAGAGTGGGAAGACATCAGAAAAATGGCCTTGATTTTGGGTGGAAAAGAGAGAACCTTTTCCTGCCTCTTTTTTGGAGTTCAATTACAGCAAATGCACTTGGCCTATTGTAGGCTGCCATATTTGAGAAAATCTTACCCCATTTGTCTATAAATAAGAAATATTGCACTGTGCCGGGTCTTGGCATAAACCTGAACCAAAGCAAAGTTGTCAAAGGTATCAGATATATGGAGGAGGGAAGTAGATGAATTTGTACCTGGAAGATTTTTATATCTTGGGGATAGCGTGGCTTGTTCAGAACTCTAAAGGCAGAAGGTGACCTGTGCAAGCTGGGCCCCAGGCTTATACACTGATGAAGCTTCCAAACACTCAGTGCATGCCCAGGCAAGGCAAATTCCTTCTGCTGCTCTGGTTGAAAGTGATTTCTCCTTGCTGATGTGGAAAAGTGGGGACAGGAACCCCAGAGGTGGCTGTGCGCTGGGCAGCCTTTAAAGAGAGCACATGGAGCATCAGAGCTGATTTGAGCCAGTCCAATGAGTTTTGATAGACTCCAATAGGTCCAAGGGAAACAAACATGAGAAATAGCTCTGACTTTGTCAAAAAACCTGTATTTTGTTGGAGAAATGGGTTTCACTCAAGGCTTAACCAGGTATTTGAGCCATCCTTTCATCTTTTATGAAGCACGTTACGCTAAGTGCTCTTTGGCTGCTGTTTTGGGAAGCTGGCACAAGCAGTGCTAAGGAGCTCATTTAAATAGAGCTGGCCTCATTAGCATTCCAGATGCTGAAAATGTGCACAGCTGGATCCATGCCAAAAAGCAGGCCTCTTCGTCTGTGGCTTTCAGCTGGGCTAAAAATAAAGTTCAAAGTGACTTTATTAAAATCTCGCTATATCTGTACCTATATAAACACGTGTATTTATATATACATAAACACATTATGGCCAGGCTGATGTTTGCCTGTTGCCTGCCCAAAGGGTGAAGTCCTGCCCTGTCTTTTGCTGGTGGAGGTGGTGTCAGATTGTAAGAGCTGTGTGCACACCCAGGTGTTGAGGTGACAGGTCAGGCTGGGATGCTCTGATGGCTGCTGAGCTCAGAGAGCTGCCACTTTACACTGCCATATGCCCCTGGTCAATATGGCTGTGCCCCCTATGTGTGACCAGCCTGGGATTTCATCATCCACATGCAATTCTAACTCTTTGTGAGTAGGAATGTTTTGAAACCCAGCTTTTTCACGAAAAGCTGCAATAGGTATGAAAGTAGCCACTCAGCCGAGGCCAGAAGCAGATCAAATGATTTTAAGAATTACCAAAACAGAAAATACAATAAACTAAACTTGTGGCCATGTATAGATCCTCAGCACATTGTTCCCTTAAAGACTTTATGTGCTGTTTGATACCCAAAAAGAGAATAAATATAGAGGACAAAAATAGATCAAGGGTGAAGAATGGCTTTTGTGCAAGAGGTGACTGAAAGTGTTAATTGTTTTAGCTTAAAGAGAGGTACAAGAGAGAACTCTCCTTATCTGCATGACCTTCAGGGAGGAGATCAGCAGGGCGGGTGTAATCACTCATGACTTAAAAATCAAAGGCTAAATTTCTAGTTAGAACCTCCAAAAAATTTCCAAAAACGAGTCACCTATGTTTAAATAGTGGTGTACATCTATTTCTTTTATGCTCTGTGTTATCAGCAGAAAGGAGTGCCTTTCTCTGGCTGCTTGGTGGAGGTCTCTCTTCATCTCATTCTGCCCATTCCTGGGTTTACAGACATGGCAGTTTCTACCTGGGATCTTAAAAATGTCTCATCCATCCACCTGAGCCAGTCACTCAGTGACACAAAGCAAATGAGGGATAGTAAAGGAGAAGCTTCATGAATCACAAATGTGAATGGAATTGACTTTAGGGGAAAGGGAAGAGTGAGAAAAGGCCCAGCAATGTGACTGTAGCCCAAGACTCTGGGAGATCCGTGTCAATGCATATCATCCAGGAGGAGGAGGAGGAGTGGTGGCTGCAGAAGGTCACCAGAGCGCTCCAAGTCCCAGCTGTGCCCTGCCCAGAGAGGAATGAGGCTCCTGAATGGTGACTTCAGTTTCCTGGAGTAATGCTGCACCATTGCAGACCTTCCAGGGATGCCTGAGAAGAGAAATATCCATCTGCTATTTGTTTACCTGTACCCAGTGGCTCAGTGTGTTTGCAGGTTATCCCAGTTCCCAATAAGGTGATGATGTTGGATGTAACCACTATTTTCCAATCCTAGCCTAGTTCAAAGTTGGTCTTGTGGGTTTATGGCTGTCTAGCTCCCTCTCCATATTGGTATATGGGCTAGTTTTTAATTAAATAACCATCATTTAAGAAGCTAAAAACAGTCCAAAAAAGTTGTGTTGACTGAAGACTGAAAATATGAAATGTTCTTTGGGGGGTTTTGGGTGTGGATTATGAGGCACATTTTAATAATATTTAGTATGTCATCTTCAAGCAATGTTTTTAAACCTCAAAACTCCAGGGAAGTTCTGTAGGCTTTAGCAAACAGATGTTAGCAGTCAGGAAAGAATTATGATTCTTGCCCAAAAATATTCCCTCCTGCCTATCAGGATATCCTGATGTGCAACACTTTTGAGATATGCCTCCTATGGAAGCAGGGATGCAATCATTCTGCAGGTCTGTGAATCCAGGGATGAAAAAGAGGCCTTGAGTCCCTCCCTCTCAGTCACCAAGGCAGCAGCAGCAGCTCATTTGGGATATCCTGATTAACACAGGGTGTGTGTACATCAGTGCACACTTTGTCCCCATCTAGTAGCTGCCTAAAGTTATTTAACTCAGCTGGTGCTTGTAAGTTAACAGTCTTTAACTTAAATGTGTGCACAAGGATCCTAAATCCTGAGTTCTGTAATCTGTTTCAGGGATAATTGGGAATTATGAACTATGAATCCAAACTCCTGCTGTTATGAAAACTGGGGAAGGGTTGGCCCCAGAGGTCTTGAAGAGGAGAAAAGACAATATCTGGTTGATGGGAATGGTTCAGCTTCACCTCCAAGGATTTACATCCACTTCCTATCACTTTGTGTTTAAAGCTTAATGGAAAAAGTCCACAGGGGTTCCTGGGACAGCAGGAAACCATGGCTCAGATCCAGAAAGACTGGAATTTTCTGCTGTTTCACCAACAGTATGGGGATATTTTCGTGAAACCGCCAAGCAACATAGGTATAGTTGTGTGAACACCTGAAAGGAGTGGGTGTGCTGATGCACAGGGAGAAACCAGGGGACTGTTCCAAGAGTCACCACATCATCACACAGCTTCATTATCTAGGGTTGGTCCACTCTGTGCTGCATCCTTCCCATGGCAGGGCCTGAAGGATCTCATCCCCTTACTCTCCAGAGCTTGCACGCTCTAAGATTTGCTGGAGGCACCTGAAATTGTCTCCTTCCTTTATAGCAACCTCAGAGTGGTTAGCATAAAAACCTGGAGTCAACCTGCCTGTGAATGCAGAGGTGGCTTGACTTAATCCTTGCAGAATTCTCCCCAGTTTTGCTGCATTCTCATCTTTCCATGGGCTGTCAAGAAAATGAAAAGGAGGGATGAAGGCTCTGGAAAGGGACTTAAAGCACTTGTTGGCTGTGGTGCACACTCCTGCTAGCTTATAAGCTACACTCTGGTGTTCTGCTGGCAGTACAAATGAATGTCTTTCTTTATCTTTGTTTCCACTCTGCATTCCTGTTCCTGATGTTCAGTGTGAGTTCCAAACAGATGCTGCCTTTTGATTGTTCAGTGTCTGTTCTTTAGGTCTAGAGGCAAAGCCAGGCAGCCAAACTCAAAGATTTTAGGTTTCCTTTTAGTTCTTTTGTCAGCAGGGAGCTGAGAATGCTCCTTGGTATCTTCTCTGTTCTTCACTAAAAATATAAACTGGGTTTTTATTTCTCTGGGAAGTCAGTGTCCAGTCTTAGAGCTGAACTGATGTGCCATTTTTTTCTATGTTTAACCAATGGGCCCAATTATATACCTCCCCTTTTATCCCTCTGCTTGCTAACACTTGCATGATCATTCTTTCAATGAAGGTGGGAGTCCTGATTTCAGAGTATTTGAAGTTCTGATTTTTGATCTTATGGTGGACTTTATTAATAATTTAAAATGGAAAAAAAATCACTCTTTGAAATAGCTCCACTTAATGTAAATACTAAATTTAGGAGCACGTTCTGCCAATTTTTCCTTTGATACACATCGCCACTCTTCACATAAAGTTTGCCAGGCTTTTATGTGACAGTAAGGTGAAATTGGCTGCCTGTGAAAAGTAAATATATCTGACTAATACACACTCATTTAATCTGTGCAGTTTTTGTATCATCCCTCCATTCATCTTCAAAAAATCTTCCTGTGTCTGTACTATGTGGTCTCATTTTACAAATGATTCATCCTTTGTGCTAGTGGAGAAAGGACATAGGGGATTCCCTAGGAAAATCCTGCATTGGCCATAGCTTTAGTTTATTTTTCTCCTGTGCAAATACATAATATTGTGCATGGATCAACTTTTTGGAGACCAGCCCAAACTCATTTGGGTACTTGAATGAAGTTCCCCTTGATTTGGGATCTGTGGTGGGGAACCATTACTTTAAGAGGTGTTAATTAAACTTAAGAGGATTATAGTGTCTTAATTATGTTCATGTAATCAGTGCTAGTTTGGAAGGAAGCTGTTGGGAAGGCAGTGATGAACCTCAGCTGGAGAAGCACAGATGGCTTAGGCCAAGTAACTCTGTGAGTAATGTGAAGGAAAAGAGATGTTGCAAGACCAACCTTATGGTAATATTTCTGCCTAACTCAGACCATGAAGAGTTTGGAAAGGCTCCTTTTCATACTTGACTGGGCTTAGGATGTGCTCCCAGGGTCCAAGGAAACTCAAGGACCTGATGCTTTGACTGAACATGAGCCTAGCCATGCTCTGGTGCTGGCAGGTTTTCTGCTTTAAGGTGAAATCTTACAAATGGCTCAATCAACCCATAATAAAAATCAGAGCTGCAACCTCTAAGATTCAGGGAAATCCAGCTTAATGGTGGTTATAACCTTCTGCTGTCTGAGGCACTTAAAAATGAATGACAGGCTGAAGAAAAGGAGAATTCATGGATTTATTTGTTTATTGCCTTCACTTCCTCAGTGGCTGGATGTAAAGATACATTGTACAACTGCAAGTCCAAGAAAGGCTCCCTGGGATGTTTTTGAAAGCTTCCAGAAATAGATTCTGACGAGCTTGGATTGAAAAGTGTAAAATTCCAAGCCCAGGAGCTCACAAGTTTTGTTAGAGGCAGGGAAGTCTCCTGTTTATAGCTGCTCTAGGCCTGATCCAACTCTTGCTGGAGTTCTTCATCAGCAAAGTTCTCAGCCCTGAGAAAAAACCGGATTTATGGAGAAAGCTGTAAATGGGCACTTGACACCTTTACCCTGTTTAGCAGAAGGAGCTGCAGAAAATTAATCTGCAGCAGTTTTGCTGCTGAAGGCTTCTGAGCCATGAGAAGAAGCAACAGTGCTGGTAATGAGTACTCAGCTGCTGTCATTGCATTTCCAGGATTTTCAGAGAGCAAGCAGTGACTGCTCAAGTGGTGAGCTCGGGAAATAGTGTCTAGCTTGGTTTGTTAGGAAAAGCATCGGGCATTTCTCTTTTATTTTTTCAGAAGACAGGGTAAAGTATGACAGCAGCACCACCAGGGCACTGGAGCCAGGCCAGATATACATATTTGGTTGGGCAAGAAAAACAACCATCTGTCTAGAGGAGGATGTAAACATTAAGTGTTAACTGTCTCTTTCAGCCTCTTCTGTGGCAGAAAGGCAGCTTTGTCTCTGGAGTTATTCTGCTACAAGCTACTGTAATGCAGACTGTGTTGAAAAGGAGCAACTTAGGACAGGATTTTTCTTTTACTGTATTTTTCCAAAGGATGACTTTTTCACATAGGTCCCTTCTGACTCAAGAAGGGAGAAATCATTTGGAAGGAAATAAATCTCTGCTGATGGCTACTCAGTAAAGCAGCCAGTGAGCATGGGTGATCTAAGATTAATAAATGCCATGGATGATGCACTGAGTTACTTCTCAGTTGTTTTTGTTATGCTATTTAGAAGTTCAAATTTAGGCTTCCAAGAACCACAGGCACATTTCTGGGGGTATGTGCATTGCAGTGAAACTTTGCCTGGAGCAGCAGCACAAGGAGTGAAGGAGAGACTGCAGCAGCAAGCTGTGATTATGGCACATTCAGTTTGTAAGGCTGGGAATCCAGAGTGCAAAGGAGCCTTGCACTGCAGGCCTGGGGCTTGGGGGGCTGCTGCCCTTGGAAATCAGGGCAAGTCCTGCCCAAAGGAGGACTGAGTTGTTTTCTGAAAGAATTTACTGCTGCACCATCGTGCATTAACTGAGGAGCTGACCCATTCCATGCATGTTGTCTCCATGGTTCTCTATCCTCAGTTCCAGACTGAGCTAGGCTGGGTGTGAGCAATCTTCAAACTCAGGTCCCCTTTCTGGTGTGACTGATCCTCCACCTGTGTCTTCTCCAGTCCAGCATCTTCACCTCAGGGCCTTTCCTCACACCTTTAAAGCTGTTGGATACAAGATCATTTCTGTTCAATCCTCTGCTGCAGCCAGGAGTTAGAAGGCAAATTTAAATCTTAAATCCCAAATCTCCAAACAGTGGTGCCTGGAGATTTTCATTATGGGATTTTATGTTGTCCCTTTTTCCTTCTGTTGTATATGCAAGGTAGGTAACTCTCAATTAATCATAATTGATGTTATGTTAGGAATCTGATTTAACAATTAACAGAGGGAAAGTTCTTCTCAGTATAATACAGCAGCTTTAATTTTAATAAAAGACAAATTGAGCTATCTCATTCTCACTGTTGGACTTGAGTCTGCAGGGACTGAAAAACATTAGATGGGATTTTGGGGCTATTCTCTGCTGTGAAATGTGGAAAAATACAGGAGAAGTTTGACTTGTGATCTTCAAACTAAAAGCAGAGGAGATGGCAGAGGGAGAAGTGGAGAAGGTATCCCAGAGCTGGGATATTTTTAGGGAAATGCATGCTGGGAATACAAACACTCCCAGGTGCAGATGCAAGGCTGCTGAAGCAGTGCCCAGGCTCCCCCTGCCTCGGTGTCTTTGTGCTGGCCTGGGCTGTTTCCTCCACCCTGCACACCGAGCCTGCAGTTTGTCTGGGTGACTCATCCCTGCTCTCAGAATAGGAGCCTGATGCATCTGGAACAGCGAGAGCCTGGCCCAGAGCCTGCTCAGATTTGGTGAAATATTCTTGGCAAGCACCAAGCAGTTTTAAACCAGGCCTTCATTAAATCCATTTTCATGTGCCAAATTATGCCAGCTTCACTTTATATGTAAACTACTTGAAGGAGAGCTCAGTGCAGATTTATATTCAGGATAACAGCAGGAGCTGGGCTGCTCCAGCCAGGCTCAGGTGACAATCCCAAGGGATGAGAACTGGCATTTGCTAGGGCAGGAAATGGCATTTGTCATCTTTCATCCACCCCACCTATGTAAGCCCAGATCAGGCCACAAAATCTGAGTCCTATGGATTCCTGTGGGGCTCTTCTGGTACGAGGGGCTCCTCTAAAAGGAGATCCATGCCCTGAGGCCTCACAGGCCTCCATGTGTGTCCCAGCTGGTGTCTCATGTGGGGTCACACAGTGAGTGATGGCAGCGCCCTTGGTGGCCTTCTCAGCCTTTAGGAAGCAGATAAGAGCTAACAGAAAGCTAATTTTTATAAGTCAGAATCAGTTTCCAGAGTATTTTATGATGATACTGGCAGGAAAAACATAAATAGCAAATTTTGTTTTCTGAATTTTGTTTGGGAATACTGTGTGGTTGGGATCAGCACTCACCTTGGCATAATACCATTGGACTTGCTGATGTTGGACTTCTAGCATCTAATATTTTGCAGTCTAGCATTTGCATGGCCTTTCCCTTCCACAGACTTCAGGGACTTGATAGAATTCCGTTTTGCAAGCCCTTCCTGCAAAGGAGAAGAGGAGCCAAATGCAAATCTGGTCAAGAACCAACTTTGCAGCTTGGGCCTGCTGTGAGGAGCCAGTGTGTAGATGGGACAAAAGGGTAAGGCAAGGTGCCAGGGTGGCATGAGCCCTGCAGCAATTCTGTTGTGCCTCCTGCCCATCTCACCCATGCTGTGACAATCTTTGTGCCTTCTGGAAGGACTCTATATTTGCAGTGTTGATTTGCAAACCCCTCAAAGCTGTTTCATTGCTGACCAACAATTCACATTTAAAATATTTTCTGCCTTTCCTTCTGGAAATGCAATGTTTCGTTTCACCCAGGTGGGAGCCGGATGATTTCTGTCTCTTGGTGCACTCAAAATTTTGAAATCTGAAACAGAATAGTATGTTTTCAAGTCCAGCCAGGGAACCTAAATGTAATTATTTGCACAGCTGTAATCACACTTCAAAAGAGCCCATGGCTCTTCCTGGGGTTCCAGGTGCATGGAGAGGACATTCCAGCCCTCAGGAGCTCTGCACCCCTGGAAATGCAGGACTGGCCCCTGCCCTGCTGATGGCTGGAGCATCCTGATCAACAGGTTGTATCTTACAGGAGGAAACTCCAGCTCTGGCCTCGCTTTTTTGTCAGGAAATGCAGCCAGGTGAGGCTGTGTGGAGCTGAAAGCCAAGGTGAAGATGCACTTACCTGCACAGACCCCAAAAGCTCTGCCTCCAAATTCCTCTTTATGAATGGCAGCAGCTTTTCTCCTCTTAGCAGCAGTCCAAAAAAATATGTGAAAATCAATGGGCTTTTTAAAAACAAAATTTTCCACAGTAAGGTTTCTCTGTGAAGTATTTTTTATGACAACTTTTTAATTTTTTTTTAAGTTACAAAACTTCCAGCAAAATTGTTTTTCAAAACATTTTTCATTTCTGGTAGTCAAAATGTACTCTTGGTATTTACATTAAAAATTTGAGGAACATCCTTAAAAACTTTGGGAAGGCTTGAAAAAACAACGTCTGCTTTAAGTGCTTTCAGAAAAAAAACCACCAAGTTCTGTTTATTTTTATACTAGCAAAATAAGTTTATATACTCTAACTAGCTTGTCCCTTTGGCTTCCAGTCTGAGCCAGTGTCCCAAGGGAAGTGGGCAGCAGCAACCTCAGGAGAGCTCATGGGGCAAGGGGCTCTGGGGCTCTGTCTAGACCTGATCAGCCTTATTTAAAACAGAATTCCCATGGCCAGGCTGTATGTTAGTGCTCATGCTTAGGGATTTGCTTGATATGAGTGCAAACACATGGTCTTTAAAAAAAAAAAAAAAAGCCATTTTTCTTCTTTGTGGTTCTGTCACAGCCTGTTGTGTCCAAAGTGCTGTGATGGGTGACACCTCTTTGATCCAGTTTGTGTCTCAGGACTGGTTTGTGTTCCTTCCAGAGGGAAATGAGACTAAAAGGGGCTGGGAAAAAACTAGGAAAGGGGACTGAGGGTTAAGCATCCCGATAATTTGTACAAAGCCATGTGATTTGATGTCACTGCAAGCTTGGCCTGTCCAGTTTGGGTTTTAGTGGAGATGGGGGAGTTGCTGGAAGGATTGCAGAGAGAACAGCACAGCCTTGCAGGTCTGTGGGGCCTGTGACCATGGGAGAGAAAGTTTACCAAGTGAAACCCACTGCATTTGCTTTTTGCTTTAGTACTGAGTTCTAGATCTGATTTTAATGAGTATTTATTCCCAGCTTGCTTTACAGAGTGGCTATAAAAAAACCCAGCCTCTTAAAAATTATTAAAAATGATGTTTCCATTGGCAGGGAACGTTTTCACAAACAGGGTATGTAATTACTTGTTGAACTAGCAAGGGACCTGCCATTTCCTTCAGTCACTGACAGCATTGCCTCCTTTTAATGACTGGGTGCAGAGATTTTATTGTTCAAGTTATTGGGAGACTCTGGCTTGGAGACTGACTGCTGGGGCACTGAATTCTCCAGCAAGGCTGTTTGAACAGCTCTGTGGTCTGGGCAGATATCCAGCTGGATGTATGGATACTTTGCTGGAAGGAAAGTTTTGTTGCTAACTTATATCTTGATGGTGAATCCTGCTCAGCAGTGGTTTGAAATCTGCCCAGCCTGAGCTTTTAGCATTGGTTTTAGCATTTGTCCGACTTAAATCTGGGGCAAGAGGGAAAGGTGCATTGCAGTCCAATTGCTAATTCCACTTTAGCTCCCAAAGAAGTGAATCTCCAACAAAGGGCTGAGGCTCCAGTTTTTGAGAATTGTGTACACAGGTTTCCCTTCAAGGAAACGAGTTATCATTTGGGAGCAAATGTTCAAAAGCTGAGTATACCCTCAAATTATTTTCTCTGCTCAAATCCTTTTGTCCTGATGTATTGTGCTCATGTATTGTATTTGTACTCCTTGGTCACGGGGTGCCCCGTGGCAGGAAAGAATGATGAATCTGACTTCACGTTCTCAGAAGAGAGATTTATTATTTTATGCTGCTATATTATATGAAAGAATACTATACTAAACTATACTAAAGAATACAGAAAGGATACTTACAGAACGCTAAAAAGATAATGAAAACTCGTGACTCTTTCCAGAGTCTGACACAGCTTGGCCCTGATTGGCCATTGAGTCAAAATAATTCACAGCAGAATCCAATGGAACAATCTCCAAACACATTCTAAAGCAGCAAAACACAGGAGAAGCAAATCAGATAAGAATTGTTTTCCTTTTTCTCTGAGGCTTCTCAGCTTCCCAGGAGAAAAATCCTGGGCAAAGGGATTTTTCAGAAAATGTGAATGTGACTCCCATGGTTATGATTCTGCACTCTTGAACGCAACAGCAAACACCAAATCTCACATGGGCTTGTGACAGGATGTGGCCTGAAGGAAGACCAAGGAGTACATGTGCCAGATAATCCCTGCAAGGGCATCTGGCCCTGGTTAGGCAGATGGAAAGCTGGGACATCTGCTGTGCTGTGGAACACTGCTCCCTTCAGCCTCCTGCTGCCACCCACATCCCATCCTGCATCCATCCACCTGCCCTGGCGTGCGCTCTGTGTGTCTAGACAGGAGTCTGTGCATCTGCCTGACAGCTCAATCACAGGCATTCTTCTGGATTGTCTGGGCACCCTGGAAACGCCTGCCCTGGGACACAAACATTTGTGGCTTACCTGGAGCTGCCTCGGAGCCTTGAACCACACACAGTTTGTGTGCTGGCACTAGCCTTGCATTTACAAGTGTGGTGCTAAGGCAGCCGTGGAGATCCAACCCAGACACCTCTGTGCTCCCGGGGCTGCAGGGATGAGAGATCTCCTTTACTGACTCCTCTGCACAGATGGTGTTTCTACACTGGCTGCTCCTGTGCCCCGTGCAATTCCCAGCTCCTCTGGCTGTTAATTAAATGGTAGGCTCAGTGCCCTCAAGCACTGGCTTCTGAGACAAGGAGCTAACAGCCTTGTGTTTATGGCCCTTAGCAACATGTGTTCTGTTTTGAGCAACTCATCAACAGCATGATACTGGCAAATTAGTGGGGTTTTAGGGAAAAGAGCATCTAGAAAGCTGGCACAGTGGCATTATCACAGGGAAGGTTGAAATTTTAATTATGAATTACTTAACTGAACAGCACGAAAGAACCAAGGAGTCTGCTAGCGACTCCTCAGTTCAAAGTATGATTCTTCTTAGTTCAAATTATGATTCTTCTTGGTTCAAAGAAGATTGCCCAGAAGAGGCTGAAGGCACCTGAATCCAGAAAGGATTCCCACAACCTCAGCAGCTGCTCCCCAATCCCAGGGGTAGATCCACTGTTCTTTCCCCAGGAGCAATGGCACCCTAAAGCATCCCCCGTGTCCCCTCCCTTCACCTGCTTGTTGTGACCCAGTGCCTGGCATGCATTTGGTAAGGTAGCAGGTAAATTGGATCAGTGAACTGCTCCAGGCTATAAAATAATCCTAGAAGTGGATCTAAGCTGATCTGTTCCCTAGTGCTGTGTCCTGGCAAGCCCTGGGGTCAAGTGGGCTGTCAGAGCAGAGGGAATGATCGATGGCACACAGGCAAAGGTGGGAGCTGTTTAAGCTGGTGTAGCTGCTGGACCCAAAATCTTGCTGGCAGTGAGGCATGCCTGAGGGCTGGGCAGACAGGCATTGCAGCATTTGCTTCATCCCTCATCCATAAATTAGCTCTGGTTTGCCTTAAGCTCAGGGTTCAAACTAGGGCACCTTCCCACACCTCATAGGGCACCACTGGCACTGCCCCTGCCCAAGAATTAATGGTTGTGGCACACTCAAAGGATGGCTGAGCTGGTCAGGTCTTCTCAGGGTGAATCAAACCTAGCACATCATCCCCATCCACCTCTTGATGGTTTTTGCTTTTTTTTTCACAAGCTAGTAGCTAAAATTTTGGTGGTGGGCTGGAGCAGTCCATCTGACTTGGCAGCTTGAACTTCAGTATGTAAAAGTGCAACTCTGCACTCTTGGTTAGTGAGGGGTAATTATATTCTTAAATACTTGCTATTAATTATGGGAAATACCAGCCTTCAGCTATGCTCAGTGTTGTTGACCTGTGTGTGATTGATCCTCCTGCTCCAGAAAGGTCTTTGTGACCCTGGAGCATTTTTTCAGTTTCTTGAAATTTGCTGTTGAAAACCACTTTATGAGGATCATCATGCCTGGCTTATAGCAGAGGGGTGGCCTTGCTTCTTATGGTTTGGGAGGAAAAATGAGAGGGGATTCCAGGGGCTTTGGCATGGAAGGGATAAAAAGGATTCTAAGGACTTCATACATTCAGCATCAGTGCTTAGCTCCAGTGCAAACAGGAGCAGCTGATGAGCAGAAAGACTAAAAGCTTCCTTTTACTCGCACTGACAACTCTGACCCTTGGTTTTGTTTTAACCAAGGTATCAGGTATTGTTGTATGCTCTGTTCAAAGTACCCAACACGAGTTTTATCTCAGATAAAACATGAAAACACTGGTTTGCTTTGCAGTTTTGTAAACAGGCAAGTGGATTGTGTAGAGTAGCTTTGTTTGGGGCCTGTGTGCTCTGAGACTCTTTGAAGATGCTTTAAGCAAACAGCACTTGCTGCTAGCTTATTATCTAGTCAAACAAAGAGATGTTGTGGTTTGAGTTGAAGAAAGGAAAGAATCAGCTGCTGTAAATACCAGTGAATGGATGAAGGAATGTTCTTTATATTCATGATTGTCAGAAATCAAAGCTGGGGCTTGCAGAGTATCTGTAAAATCTTCAGCACAGGTATAGGTGCAACCATCACATGGAGCAGTGGCACCTTTATTAAAAAAGTTAAATTCTGCTCAAGGGTTTCCCTGGAAAAGGACCAGTCTGTGAGTTTCTTGATAAATATTTAAGAGGGGCATCACTGTCTTAGACCTACTTGTGCATCCAGAAAACCTTAAATTGACAGCTGGGAAAAAGCTTAAAGAAACCAAATAAATGGACAAAGAAGCACACAGAGCCAAATTCCTGCTTGGCAAAGTTCCTCCAGCATTAGAGCATTTGGCAGACAATATTTAATAAAGCACTTGTATCCACACTTAAAACTTTACACCATTTGTGTTCCCTGTCTCTCTTCCTGCCTATTGTTTTTCTTCAGAGGCTGTTGGAGTTACAGAAAAATGACCATTACAGCACTCAAGGCACTTGTGTTAGTAAAATGAGGTGTTGGGTGGTGTGTGTGTGTGCCTGCTCTTGTTTTGGATGGGCTGGTCCTTTGCTGTGCAGAAATAATTCCCTGTCTTAATTCCAAAGGGCAGCAAAGGATGGAGTTATGGCAGGTAATCTTTTCTCCTTTTCACCTAGGGATTAAAAAAATCAGCACCTGCTTCTTCTTCTTTGCCAGAAACTTGGAGATTATGGCTAAACACAATTTTTTGAGGTAATGTTTTTCACAGGATTAAAAGGATGTTGTTTTCTTTGGAACTCAGCAGTTGGAGAGTGAGATGTTTGGGATCAGCAGTGCATATAGGAGATAATGTGCATTAATTTTTTTCCCCATCTTTTGCAGAGTGTAACCCAGAGCTCTTGTGCTGCTGCATGGCCAGGTGTCCCCAGGGGAACAGCACTGGATATTCCTCTCCTTGCTCATTCAGGGTTTTGTGGGGAAATCCCTCCAGCCAAGAGCAAAACACTAATAACTCTCTTTTCCATTCAACTCCTATCTGTGGAGTGCTTTGAATGCACATGAAATGTTTCTAGCTCTGCTGAGAGCCCAAGCAGCTGGAATATGGCAGGGAAATAGTTAGCCAGCAGTTGGGAAGCCTCGCTGGGAATGAGGAGCCTCCCCAGCTCCACTCAAATGATGGCAACAGGCCACTTACAGTGTCCTCAAAAGTGAAACACTTCACAGATTTCCATGAAGAAAACTGATCTGGGCTGCTTTATCCCATGGAGCTAAACAGGGTGAGGAAGCTGTGGTTTTTCCTACAAGAAATTGTTTTGTTAGGGGATAGTTTGTGGTCCAAACAATCAGGTTTGAGAAAAGGCCACATTGACCATAAAGTACCTGAGCAGGTATTTTCCCAGACAAATGCTTTCCAGTTTCATAGGGCTGGAAATCATGTAGATGTTCTGTAGTTTATTGGTGCATGTTCCTCTCCTCTTGGCTTGTTTTGAGCCCTGCAATGTTCAGGAGCTTTATCCTGATGTAGACCTGTACTGAGCTTAGCACAGCTGACTCTTGGTAAGGCATTAATCAGAAGACAATAAAAGGGGCAAGAAAGAGCAAGCTAGAGCTCATAAATATTTGGGTTTCAAGCATTATGGTTGCTCAGAGCTGAGGTAATTAATTTATCCCATTGAGAGGAATGGATGCTGTACTACTCTTTCCAAGTAGGAAGTATTTCCAAGTATTTCTCTTCTCCATCCCTCACTGTTACTCATTTGCACTTTATTCCTCTTGCCCCTTCATTTCTGGGTGACAAAGAACCTTCCATTCTTTGCTTTTCAGATGGCATCTAAAGACTTGGACAGGGTCAGATCAATGCCTCTGTCTGCATCAGCCTTGGCTGTGTTGTTTATCAAACAGCTCCTGTCCCTATGTCCACCAGGCTGCAGAAAGGTGCTTGATTCCCTCCATGCCCACCAAACTGCCCTGGCTCAGCCCAGGCACCCCTGTCCTGCTCCCTCCTGGGCTGAGCACTCGCTTCCCTGGATTGCTGCTCCTTGCTGGGTGTGGATTTATTGGAGATGGAGCAAGCCAAACTTTCAGGGATGTTTTTCCAGGGGCTGGGAGCTGTGCCCTACCTGCTCCACCCTGAAAGCTGCTCATGGCAGGCTCGGTGCTGCAGGGCACAGCTGCCAAGGGAAAAGGGGGTAACTGGGCTGGCTCTGGGGTCTGACAGTCTCAAAGGACAGCTCTGAGCTTGTGCAGCCCCTTTTCTCTTTAAAACTTGCCAGGGGTCTGAGAAGTGCAAGCAGAGGTAGTGACAGGAGCTGTTTTTCTGATTTCTTTTAATAAGAACTAAGGGCAGCTTGACTGAAGAAATTTTGTTTGCATTTCTCCTGAAAAATCTGGAGGGGTAGGACTGGTGGAGATTTTGTCTGTCAACAGAGGAACCATGTAAAGAAAGCTGATGAGTCAAGAGAGAAGGAGGTTTTAACCCAAGCCATTTGTGCTGAGGGCAGCCCCACATTGCCTTAAGAAAGCCGGGATGTGAATCCCACCTGGGAGGTCTCCAGCACCAGGAAAGGGGAATGACCTGGTAATTGGGGCTGTTGCTGGTTTGTTATCAGAGTGCCTGAGGGAGAGAGAAGGCGTTGCAGTCACAGATGGACCTGCTAAGGGCAGAGAGCCCCACACAGATGTCCTGTCCTGCTGCAATCCCTCCAGCGCTGCCTGCTGGGGCACACATGGTCACTTGGATAGAAGCTACTCCTTGCTGGCACTAAACCTTGCCACGGAGAGGTGCTTTCAGGAGAGGAAAAGCAAAATACCAGCTTTGCTGGACGAGACAGGAATAAGAAATCCAACCAGCCTAAACTTTTGCTGCCCTGCAACCCAAAACGTCTGTGCCTCATGCCATATTTTCCCTTGGAGGGCTGTTCTCCTGTTCCTATGCTCATGGGCAAACCTTGCTGCTGTCCCAGCTGCAGAAAGCTTCATTCCTCCTTTTCCACTGCTCCTCTTTGCCCTCAGCTCCCTTTCCCCAGGAGGGGATGGGGAGCGCAGGGCATCTGCCTGCCAGGAGTTCTGCTTCACCAACAGAACCCTCCACTTCTTCATTAAAGACAGGAAGTGTTTTCCAGGCTGGAGGTGACTCTAGGTCTGCTTGTCTCAGGCTTTCTAGTGACTCATCTGTCTGCAGCTGATACGATGCAGTCTGATGGGGTTTTTTTTAAAGTGCAGACAGAGTTATGTGTTGAGATATTGAGAGGCTGATTTCTGTTTTGACTGTTGTCATGTTGGCTTGCAAAGCCTAAGGTATGTGTCACTTTTGGGGGGTAACCACTCTCATTCAGGGATTTTATTAATAGCTTCTATGCTCATGAATGAAAAAAAAAAAGGGCAACTTGTTGAAATTGGAAGGAGTAGGAGGGAACTTCTCATTTTTTCTGCTCTGCTGTGAATTTCAAAGGCTTTCCCCAGAAAAAGAGAGGCGAGGAGGCTGAGTTTCCTTCTTCCTGAATGGAGCCTCTGCTGATCACAGCAGATCTGACTCTGGCAGTGTTATGCTACAGAATATATTGAGCCTTATGAATGAAACCTGTTACACATTAACATGCTAAATATACACCCACAACGGCTGGAGCTGTGTGGTAGCAGCTTCAAAGCTTAGAATTTAGAACAAAACAGCAGGGCTGTAGATGGTGTTTAAGTTCATAAAAGAGATAAAGGTAAAATGCAAATTTAAGCCTGGAAGAAATCAATTTAAAAGAATTGTCTGAGACAATTTGAAAGTATTTCTCTATTAACTCTAACCCCAGAAGTAAATGATAACAAACACACCATTTCTTTTAGAGGCATCTGTTTCTTTTTGTTTTAACTGTGTTTACATGTCCTGACCCCTCTGTGATTACCCCTCATCTTTCTGAATGAAATGAAGCAGTTAAGCAATTTGAGTGGCATTTACAAAAAGCCCCACAGGTTCAGGAGCTGTGCAGCTTCCAGATGAATGTTTTATTAAGCCTTTCAAGGGTGGCCACATCTCATGTTCTTCATTGCTGATTTGGGGCATTTTCCACCAAGCACAGCATCTCTGGAAGGGAGAGGATTTGAACAGGACTGCATTTTATCACCTGAGTAACCTCCAAGGTACAGCTGGAGGGGACATGGGCTGAGGGTGAGGAGGCTGGGAGGTGGAATAAAGCTTCAGCTCTGCTGCACCTGGTCCTGACCCAGCCCAGGGAGAGATTCCCTCCAGTCCAGTGGGCTGCAAATGACACCTGGAATCGTTGGTGCCTAAGTGCCTCACCAAGAGGTTGATAACTCTGCGTCAGAGGGACAGAGGAATTAGCTGGTGTTCAGACTGTGCATTGACAGACAGACAAGAGTGCCTGAGCCATTCACTTACCAACAGAGAGCAGAGGGCAAACACAGCATGGGAAAACAGGGAAACAGCTGAAAAGGTAGAGGAACCCCCCAGAGATCCTTCCCGTTTAATGAGAGGGTGTTGCATTCCTCCCTCAAAACAGAAGTAACAGGAGAAAGCAGAGTCCTGCTCTGAAAGTCTGAGGTGGAGGGGCCAGGTTATCCCTCTGGAATTTTTATTGACTCCAGCTGCTTTTCTCCAGGCTGATTCACCTCTGTCTCTAAGGAAACACGGGAAAGAAATGACGTTTCAAGCAATCTGGAGGGACTCACAATGTGCCTTCAGGGCAGTGGGTGTATAAACAGAAGAATGTGAGATCAATTACCTGTGCTGTTTAGGTTGGCTATTCCCTCCCCTTCCTTTGCCGACCTGTAACAGAATTTGTATTGAGGTGATTCATGCCCACAGTTCTCTGGGTTTCTATGGAATATTTGCAAACAGCAGGACACATGACATAACCAAATCACATTGTGTGCACTGAGAAGGCTATCAGGGACTTAGTCATGGGCTACCATGAAGGTTTCTTAACTGTGTTTTCATTCCCATCAGTTAATTTGCAGTAATTTAGAGGATAAACATTTGCAAGCTGCAGAAATTGTGTTTTGGGCAGTGATTCATGGTGCTATTGAAGAATGATAGAGTGGTTTGGGTTCAAAGGGACATTCAAAGGTCATCCAGTTCAACCTCCCTGCAATGAAATGAGCAGGGAAGCATGAAGAACATATAGAATAGAAAAGAGATTCTTTTTCTGAGGGACTTTTGAAACGCCTTTCACTCAGGTGCTGTGAACAGGTACAATGAAAGCACCTGGTTCCTTCACTGCTGCTAACAGTATCTATTTTAGCCACACAAAGACCAGAAATTCTAATAAATCAGTCTCTTCCTGTTCATTTTGACACTGATTTTGATTTAAACCATCACTTGGTTGGTATTTTGGTTTAAACCAACACTATTTTGGTTTAAATGCAGCCTTAGCTGCATTTTTCTTGACCAAACTAATTGGTCAAAAATTCTCCAGTTTCACCCAACTCTATTTACACACCCTCGCCTATCAGTAGATCATGTGACAGAAGGTTCCAAAAAACCAAAGCACTTATAAACAATCTCAGGGTTTATTGTCAAAAAACACATCCAAAATCACATAAAGAAATGATCAGCACCTAGAATAGGGTACTCAAGCTCTTGATTCAACGTGTTCACCAGATTTATTGGTCCCAAGTACATCTTTCATCCATACAGCCTCCATTGTCTTTTAGTCAAATCCATGTGCTTTTCCAGCTCAAAGGAAAATCTGCTCAGGAATTATGCAAAGTGCAGCTTTGTCTCCCCACAAGAAAACGGGGCTGGGGTTAGGGCGTATTAAGTAATTCCTGAGCAAGGCTGGACCAGGGCAAAAGGAGTGTCAAAGGAAGGATTATAAAGGACCCCCCAGCCCCACACTGGTCTGTAATTACAGACACTGCTGGGGTTTATCCCTGTGGCACCTGGAGGGGTGGGTGGCAGGAGGAGCTGATTGTCTGTGCATTGAGCTCCTGTTAATGGTTACCTGAAAGCAAACTTAGAGCTGCTCAATGGGACATTGTCCCCTAGCCCACCTGTAGGGGAAGGCAGGTGACCTTTAATGCCTGGCTGGTGGAGTTGCCTCAGCTGCTGGACAGAAAATGCCCATGCAAACCCTTTTGGAATTTCTCAGCCCCTACTCTGTTGATGGGATCATTGAGGAGGCCCTAAGACTAAGGGAATTTCCATTCCATAAAACTGATTTTCCACTCTTATGGGGTATGTGGATGGAGGCACTTGCTTTAATTCAAAAGCAATGCCACTGCTCTTTGCACCATGGAGTTGTGAGTGTCGCTTGCTCTAAAGAGGGGCTGAGTTGGACAGTGCAGGGTGAAGCAGGTGATTGTGGGAGGTAAAGTTACAGAATATCAATTTTCAAACTGTTCTATCTTCTAACTGTTCCATCCTGACTTTACAACAGGTTTCATCCTCAGTCCTAGGTGGCCCCAAGGTAAATTCACAGGTTCAAGACAGCTCCCCTCCCACTGGTGATTTGATGGCCTCTGTTCAGCAGCTGGAGCTGCAATCTTCAGTCTGACCAATAAACCCCTCTGGGCTGAGCACAGCTTGGCCCCAGGTCAGTGGCAGGGAGCAGGTGGCCCCCAAGGACATGGAAAAGGACCCTGTTGTGGCTCCCCTGTGCCCTGCTCGTGGGCTCCTGCTGTGCAAACTACAGGTCAAGGCATGGGCCACAGTCTAAATGTCTTTGGGCAATGGCACTGGGGAGCTCAGTTTGATCTCTGTCGCAGCAGTTGTGCCAGAGCACAGCTGTGCTGCACCAGGCTGCTTTTGCATGAGTTATAATTTTTTATATTAGAAAAATTATCTATAAAAGCAGAAGAAAAACCTCCTCCAGCATATAGGCCCAGTTAAGTTAAACAAGCATGTAAATTTATGGTGAGCCCTGTGAACTCCTGAGAAATGTCTACTAAGGCCCATAAATGTGTTGGCTTTTAGTATCAGGCTTAATTTTTTAATTACCATGTGCTGCTTTGCTGGGTGCTTCCAGTGTGCAAAGAAAATTCATCAGAGCTGGATATAACAGCTGCTCATGTGCTGCAGAGATTCATCCTTTTGGGAAAGGATATACATTTTATAATTTTGAGCAGTCTGGCCTGTGTTGATAGCTGGCTTTCATTTACTTGGTAGGATCCTATAATTCTTTCAGATCAAACCTGACACCAAGCAAAGTGTGAGCACTTCTGTAGATGTGAAACCATAAACAAAATTGCAGTGCTGCTAATTTTTGATTAAACCTGACTCCTCCTTGAATACAAGATCTTTATAGCAGGGTAGGAAGTAAAGCTGGTTCACCATTAATCCCAAAAGAAATCTAAAACTTTTTTTTTTCCTATGAAACTGTGTATTTTGAAGTCTGGTTTAATTTCCTTTTTTCTTTTTTTCTCCCCTCTTTAGTTTGTTTCTTTGAGAAATACCAACTTTTCTGGTTTTATTGCACTTTCTCACAGCTTCCCCTCTGGAGATTTGAGAATCTGAGATATTTATAAGCTCAAATACTCTGATTTTATTGGTCCTGCAAAGGCTCCATGTATGGCTCAGCCTTACAGCCTGCTCATGTCCTTCACCATGGTTTAAACAAGGCTGTTAAAGAAACGAAACCTCTAAGGACAAAATCCCCAAAAGTTCATTTATCAGACATTTGGCAGACTAAGTAGCAGCTCTGATAATGCTTCTGATCGGCTGAATGAAAGATCTGTAATCCTTTCCTATAGCAAATGTAGGCAAATCTGGATCTATTCCTCCTAGCAACCAATAATTTGACATGAATTACACAGTGACTGCTTAGCCGTGTTGGGAGGGTGGTGGTGGCTTTTTTTTCTTTGCCCTCAAGATGAACTTCATTTGCAGCAGGGCTGCCAAATCCATTTCATTGTAAAGAAATTTGCTTTCTAAACTAGATACCCCCAGGGATGGAGATTGTGTGGAAACGAAGCCAAATCCAATTGCTTGGCTATCTCTATGGGTTGGATGTAAGTTAGCAAACAGTATCGCTCTTTGCATCTCCTATTGACTAAGCCGTTTATTTACTGGCTCCAGGCTGCATTCCTGGAAGCCTGTCAAGCTGTTAGAACACGTGGAGCCTGCTGGAGAGCTGGGGGGAGGCTCCCACCTTAAATGGGTCCTGTAGCCCCTTGGGAATTTCTCTTTGCAAGGGGAATTCTGTCCAGCCCTTGTGAGTGAGGGCTTGAGCCCCCACGTGCCACTTGTGATCTGCTCCTAAGGCTTTGCTGGCTGAAGCTGGGATTTGGAGTTGTTTTCTTTCTCCTCTGTGTGGATATCTGATGGAAATCACACTCTCTGCCTAAGGAAACTTCAAAAAACGTGTCAAAGTTGGAGTTGCTGGACGTGGTTGTGGATGAACCTTCTTTATTTTCCTGCAGCAGTGAAAAATGCTGTTTCACTTGCAGGAGGGTTTGGATGCAGGTTTCACTTGCAGAGAGGATGGGTTTGCTGCTGGCTTTGAACCCATGGGATCCAAATTCCAGGGAGTCTGAGGATGCTACACTATTATAGACAAACCCTTTGCTCTATGAGTGCTGCTTGTCCCTACAACCTTGGTTTAGATCATGGCAGCAGGGTACAGGATGGCCTTTCCTGCCTTTGAAAATCCTCCTTTTCCAACCTCTCTGCCATCACTGTCAGCTTCCTACCTAACCACACTAGAAAGTGTAAGTACAGAGCTCAAAATCCCGCAAAAACATAGTCCAAAAGGGGAAAAATATGTTCTGTCAGCCAATCAGAGTGTGGGCTGAAGAATGAGTCACGTCTGATGTATTTAAAAATATATGACCTATTCCTGTAATGTAAAACATGGCCACAGCTCGCTGTTCTAATACAGTGGAAATTCCATATTTATTCTCATGAAGCCTATCTGTTATGTTATCCAATTGAGTTACTTAGAAACAGCAATTGCTCCAGTGTTTTAACAGGGTACTGTAACCAAACTTTCCTTTGTGAATTCACTGTAGGCTTGTCTTGACAATCCATGAAGGTGATGTAACCAAAAAACAGCCCATTAATCTCATCTGAAGCTTTGAATTCCAAGGTGCAATAAATCAAGTTTAAATGAGTTTCCACTGAACAAAAGCAAAGGGGCTTTATGAAAAATTTTCATTTTAAGTGAGGGTTTCTTTTCCTGCATGTTATTATATAATTCTTTAAGCAGCAGCTAGTTATGCTAAAGGGACACTGATGAGTCTTTTTACTTCTGCATCCTTATAAGATATTTTGTTTAACAGATGCAGAAGGTGCTGAAACACACACACAAAAAAAATAAATTAGGAAGGGGTGAATCTAGCGTCATGCTCTGGTGGGAAATACATGCAGAATTTATTCCTTTGTGGACTATCTGGCCACAAGGCTGATCTGGTGACTCTGCAGAAGTTTTTTGGCAGTGTCTCCCTGTGTGTACATGCATGCCTGTTCTCCCAGCTGTCCTGACACAGATGGCTGTGCACAGACAGTGTCAGCAGGGAGAGGAGGGGAGGGCTGAAAAGCTGGGGCTCTGCACAAGAACAGGGCTCTGGATTTTAGCAAAGTTTCCTTACAACTTCTCCCTACCTGCCAGCTCCTGCCTGCTGTAGGATACAGAGGCTCTAGGGTTACTAATGTGTGCACCAGAGCCTCCAGTCAAAGTCCCATCAGAACTGCAAAAGAAACAGGAGGCCCTGTTAGGGGAAGCAGAGAAAGGGGGGGGGGGAAGTGCATTTATGTCGTTGTCTTTGAGATTTTTTTGATGCAAAATCTGTGAGCACAAATGGTGTGAAAGCAGGGCTTGGCTGCCTGACCTGCTGCTTCCCAAAGCTGACTGGAGCAGCTCTCTTGGCTTCAGCATGCCTTTAATTCTTTAGGCATTTTAAAGAAATTCCCCAAACCATGTTCAAAAGCCAGAGCCACATCTTGGTGTTTCAGTTCCTTTTTCTCGTGAAGTCCATTCTGAGAATGACCTGGGGCAGGGTGGAGAAGAGAAGAATTCACTAAAGCCAAGCCAGGGTCATTTTTCTGGAGCTGTTGGGAAATAACTGTACTAATGCTGGAGTAACCCTTGGATGGGTGGCAGAGGGCTGGAGCCTTTTCCTCTGGGTCAGCTGGAGCAGAATGTTCCCAATGAAAGGGGAAGGAAGCTCTCCTGCATCTTGTCTGTGATGTACAAAGCTACTTGGTGACCTTTAATGCCTGAATTTTCCTGTGCAGAGTGCAGGCCCCAGTGTTTTCTCACGTCAAAGGGTTGCAGGGGGAATAAATCAACACAGTCTGAGAGATGCCCAGATGCCATCAGCACCAGGGAAGTGTTTTTGGAACTGCTGCCAGCACAGGAGTCCTTCCATGGGATGTGATTCTGCCATGCCTGGCACAGGGATGGTACTGCCCTCAGGGAAACAAGAAACAGGGATTATGGGCAGCTGCCTCTGTTATTTGGACACATTTCTCTTGCACTGTGAGAATCTGTGGGTGCAGCTGTGACTGTCTGAGTGTTCCCCTCACCTGTGTTACTCATTTCCAGCAGTGATTTGGTGTTTCTATGAGTAACTTTATACCTGCTTGGCTTCTACATCTTTGTGTTTTACACAAGGAACAAAGGGAGGGGAGGGCTCCTTTGCTATGGAGGCCAATATTCTCAGATTGCTTCCTATCCCACCATTTCTCTGAGAGGGTTTGGCTCAGGGGAGCCACAGAAGAATCTGGAGCTGCCAAGGCTCCTTCCTCCAGCACAGAGCTCCTCTTCCCATCTCCATGGGGCTGAGCTTGTGTGTGTGTGTCCACCCCAGTGCTCACCAAGAACTGCAGGAGCTGGGCTCTTCTCTTCTTCCCTCTCTCCAGGATTCCTGTGGAGACCTGTGTGGAGCCTGGTGAAATAACAGGAAATGCTTCTGACCATTCCCACGAGTTTATGAGCAAGGAAAACCAAACAAGTGCCTTAGCCTAATAAATGTCTTGGGTCACTTTTCACTGGATGGAACAAATAAAGGGCATTAGTGGAGAAAATGAGTTTTTTTTCCTTTCTGTCAGGCATGGAGTATAAGGACAAGACCATAAAGCTGATACTTGTATACAGAAGTCTTCCCTTCAAAAATTCCAGGTGAAATCAGTAGAGTTTCTTACCAATTTAAGCAGGAACCTGAGTCTGAATGACCTGTGGGTTTTGCAGAGTGACAACAGGGAAAAGGAATTGTGTTATCACATTCCTTCTGCACTCATGAGATTAAATATGTGTTTGAGGGAGACATTGTAGTCTCCTTCTTAGGAGATACTCAAAAGCTGTCTGGACTCGATCTTGAGTAACATGCCCTGCGTGAGCAGGGAGTTTGGGCTAGATTACCTCCCTTCCAATATTACCCATTCTGGCAAAATCACAGGTCACAATCATCCCTAAGTTCAAGTATTTGTTCTTGAAAATCATGTCCCAGGTCTGCTGGGCCCAGTGGTGGTGGCTTAGGTAGAAAAGAAAGTTATTTCCACCCACAGAGAAGTTATAACAGAGGTTCATTTTCTTGATGATGGAAGAGGTGAAGGTGTACAAGCAAATAGGTCCTTTCTGACCTTTGGAAAATATTTGAATCAACAAATTTCCCCTGGCCTGAGCAAAGCTCTTGCTGAACTGAGGAAGAGCTGGAGCACACAGAAGCTGGCTGCAGCACATCTTGCAGTAAGTAGATTTAGTAAGAGCAGCATGAAAGGGAAATGTTTGCTGATCAAATATGACCTAGATGTAGAGAGCTCTTCATCGGGGGAATAGTTCAGCTGCCTCACTTACCAGGTGATCCTTTACTTAAAACCATATCAGTGAGCTTCTACTCCTTCCCAGAAAGTATTTTGAGTCAGCTTGAGAAACAATAGGTTTGCTAGCATGGGTTCTAAATAATAGGTTTGCTAGCATGGATTCTTTTAAGCTAGCCAAAGTCATATGCAAAGGCATGCCTTCCTTTACAAGGTATTTAGTGACAGGATCTACTAAATTCAGCAGAGGAATTCTCTTGGGAAGTCTAGATTTCACAACAAGAAATTCTCCTCCTTTTCCTACCCTCTAGACAACTGGTTTTTGTCATTCCTTGGCCTCTGGTGGCACTGTTTTCCTTTACTGATACAGTGTTTTCCAACAGTAATAACCCAGGGTAGACCAACAGATTCAAAATCATTGTGTTTGCTTTTCTTTTGAGTTCTTATCAAGGCTGGGAACTTTTCTATTAGGGTGCCTTCATATTTAATTTCTCCTTTCCCCCTTGTAAATGCTTCCCTGATTTATTCCTCTTTATTCACAAGTGAGAATGTCACAGTGCCCATTTCCCACTTCCTCTCCATGCCCTCTCTTGCAGCAAAGAGGGAATCAAGGCACACATAAATGGTCTTGCAGCATTAGCAGAGCAAGAGGTTCAGTGACTCAGCCCTGAGTCATGAACAGCAGCACCAGTCTGGCTAAAGAGGTCTCTGAGTGGGAGGGATTTGCACAGCCTTGAGTACATACCCAGACACCAGAAGCCCACCAACTCTGAGCTCAAAACCATGCCCTGGAATAAAGATTGGATCCTGTATTCTAAATGTAAGGGCAGGGGAAGCATCAGTCTCAGATAAATAAGATTGATAAAAGAGCTTGGTTTATTCCTTTGAAGATCATGATGAGGTTCAGGGCATGCACAGAAAGATGTGTGGGCTTTTTGATCCCAGCTTCATAAAATTCTGCAGGAATTTTATGCCCTTCAGGACCTTCTCTGAATGCTGCTCAGCTTCTGGGGCCCTTGGGCCCTTGCATCCATGCATTTAATGGAAAAGAGCACAGGGAGTGCAATGAATGAATGCAGATTCACTCTGAATTTACAGAATCTTGCACATTTTTCCCTTATTATAAGGACCTCCCCATCTCCCAGGTTCCCTGACAAGAGCCCAGAAAAAGCTCACAACCTCAAAAGACATAGCAGCTCTCTTCCCAGGACAGGGAAAAGCATCCTTTACCCATGTACCTTCATTTTCAGGATGAAATATGATGAGAAAGAGTTCTCATATTCCTCCTTCTCTTGGCCATTGAATGTCAATTGGTTAATGGGGAAGAAGGTCAATGGCTTGAAGATTGTGCCTGTCCCCTGTGCTGGGCACTCAAACCCTGTGTCCAGTTTTGGGCCTCATGACAAGAAGAACACACTGGAGTGTGTCCAGCGAAGGGAATTGAACCAGGGAAGGGTCTGGAGCACCAGTAGCAGCTGAGGGAGCAGGGAAAGGGGCTCAGCTTGGAGAAAAGGAGGCTCAAGGGGGCCATTCTGGCTCTGCACAAGTCCTGGTAGGAGGGGACAGCTGTGGGGATCAGGTTCTGCTCCCAGGGAACAGGAAGAGCAGAAGAAGGAATGGCCTCAACTTGTGCCAGGGGAGGTTCAGGTTGGAGATGAGGAAAAATTTCTTACCTGGAAAGTTGTTTCTGTAGCTCAGGGAACAACAGGAGATCCATTATCCATTATTGTGAACTATGGATGCCATTTCATGCCACCCACAAGTGCAGAGCTGCAAAGCCTTGGCACTGAGCTTGGAGTAAACCCAGAGAAAGCACAGACTTGTGCACGTGGAGGGGGTCTTTCTTTTGGTCTTGTGCAGTGTTGGATGCACAGCTCCTGCTGCACCAGGGCCTGTTGTGAGTGCTGCTTGGACAGACACAGCCTATGAAGGAGAGGAGTAGCAGGAATGGGGGGTTTGTTCCTTTCCCTCTGCATTTTCCCTGTTTTCTTTCTTTTTTTTTTCTCATTAACCTTGGAGAAGGTCTATAGAAGGTAAGCCAGTGGGACCAATCTCCCTTATGAGACCTTCAGTGAATATTGAATATATTCAATAATAATATTTGCACCTTAACAGGCTGCTAAGCCCCAGGTTCTGGCATGAGAGGTTAGTGGTGGAATGCCAGGCCTTGGGCATATCAGCATCCAGGTGAACTGACTGGGCCACTGTCTTGCTCCAGTGAGAAAAACCCATGGATGTCTAGCATAGTGGAAAATTACAGAGAGTAAACAAAAAATGTCAGAAGGGACAGAAACCTCTTGTGATGTAGGGCCAGGAGAGCTGCAGGTTTGGAGGAAGCTGTGCTGGTGATTCAGGGGGTGGCATCCTTCCCTTTGAGTCAGCCCACGCCTGCTGATGACCACATCTGAAATCCGCCAGCGCTGTGCTGCAGGGCTGGCTGCTGGTGGCATTTTTCTTGGAAAACTCCCATCCAGGAAGAGTTCAGCCCTGACCAAGGTAGCTGATGAAAGCTGGCAGAATCACAGCAAAGGCTTTGTAGCTTTGCTTGAGCAAGCAGAGGAGTTCAGACGTATTAGATCAGATGCTCTGTTAGTAAAACTCAGCGTGGCTCTGGCTGGATTGCAGCTGCAAACATCAATGGCCCAGCTCTGCTGAGTGAATGGGACAGAGGAGCAGAGCTGGTACTCCCAATAGCTGCAAAAAAGGTCCCTGGTCTCGGGACTTCTGCTGCTCAGAGTGACCCCAAGATGGGTTAGAAAGTCTCTTTTCCAAACCTGGCTGTTGAAGAAGGAGTCAGAAGTCTTCTGGTCTTCTTCTCAAGGTTGTTTATTGTTTCTTATCTATAAAATTCTTTCTCTGACCTGCCAAGGTCTATTCAGCAGGACAGACAGAGGCACTCAGCCTGCCCCTGGGGTGGTGTTATATTTTTATACTAAAAACTACATGTACATTATTTACCATAACTTCCCAATACCTTTCACCTATGTTAGACAGTGAGCTTCTACCTTAAACCAATCTGTAAGTGCCACCATCACAGCAGAAGATGGAGGCCAAGAAGAAGAAGGAGAAAGACTGGACACACCCAGATTCCTCTATCTTGCCTCTTGAATCCCATTCTAAAAACCCCAAAAACCTATTTTTCACCCTGTGACAAACTAATTATTATTCTGCTTAGACTTTGATGGCTTGCATATCATATAAAGTTGGTAATTTGCTCCTTGGGTCATAATCAAAGTCACAGGCGTCTTGGGCTCTGTGCCAAGGTCTCTGAGCCCCCTGGCAGAGGTTTGAGCCATCCAGGACAGACAGAGAGATGTCCTGAATTCTGACCCCCTGGGACTTCCAGGACCAACAAATGAGGGTTGGTTCCTGCAGCAAGGCTTTAATGTTCCCTTACAGATGAAGAACTTTAAAAAGCAGCTGATGTGGGAATGTGTGTGAGTGATAGCGCCTAAGGAAACACATTTAATAATAACATTCCATCCTTCCTTGATAAATGGTAAAATGGCAAACAGCTGAGGATGTTTTTTCCATAAAAGTGAATACACCAAAAATATCTGGGCTGGTTCTGCTAATTAATGCTTTATAAAGCAGTGGGTTGATGGAGATGTAGCTCAATGGATGTCTGTGGTGTGGAAGATAAATTTTGGTTAAGTGTTTTCCTGGATTAGTTTCAGATTGTAGAACCCATAAGAAATTCTGGAGCTGTAATAGCACTTAAACCTGTCTTATTCCATGTCAGCCAGAGCTCCTACAATGAAGGGGCTTATGCAATTGTTGGCTTGCCTAGCTGCAGCTTAACTAAAACCCTTGAACTTGGTAGCATTACTTTTGGGTGGCACTTGACTTCAGTCAGATACTCATGTATGTGTGGATTTGCATAGAAATGAGGGGAAAGAAGGAGAGGGAAGCAGAGGGGGAATTAATACTGCCTTTGGATTATAATTTACTTCCTCCTGCACGGCCAAAGCCCCTTGGTGACACCTGAGCAGAGTCTGCAGTGCCAGTTTGCACTGGACCTCTCTGTAAACACTTCCCAGAGCTGATGATCCTTGGCTGAGGAGCAGAGACCCCTTCTGCAGAGTCCCAGGCTGAATTCAGAGTGAATTCTCTGCCGCCGAAGTGAAGAGAAGCAGCTTCACAGGCTCATCCAGCCACTGAATTTGCAAAGCCACAGTGACAGATGTGGTGATGGTCAGAGTGGGTTCAGCTATACACAAGTGGGAGCATGCTGAAATGGAGAATAGTTTGCTCTTTCTCTGCTGACAGCTTTTGACAGAAACCATTTCTCTTATTCCCAGATCCACCCGTGAATATTATGAGCTCAGAAATGAGGCCTGCGGCCAAACCATTCTTGGTATTGGTTTTGCTAAAGCAAACAAAAAACAAGTGATGAGGTCTGTTCATCTGTTTTAACCCATTTCTAATTACAGCTGTTTTCTCAATCCAATCAATTCCTTCTGTTGCTCTGGTGGGATCACTTAGGTGGTCAGCAGGAGCCAATGGCTCTGGCTGAGCCAGAATCCGAGAAACCTGCATTTTTCTCTATGTTATGAAGCAGCGATGGTTCCCAGCTGGACAGTAGCAGTGGGATCAGGGGCTCAAACTCCTTCCTTAGTGCTCATCACTGTGTCAGAATCAGAGAATCACAGAATGGTTTCGATTGGAAGGCACATTAAAGATCATCCAGTGCCACCCCCTGCCATAGACAGGGGCACCTTCCACTGTCCCAGGCTGCTCCAAGCCCTGTCCAAGCTGGCCTTGGATGCTTCCAAGGATCCAGGGGCAGCCACAGCTTCTCTGGGCATCCTGTGCCAGGGCCTCACACCCTCACAGGGAGGAATTTCTTCTCAATATCCCTCCTAACCTTGCCCTCTGGCAGTGGGAAGTCATTCCCACTTTTCCTGTGACTTCAGGCCCTTGAAAATGGTCTCTCTCCATCTTTCTTGTCTCCTTCAGATATTCTAGGGAAGGGACTGAGTAATGCAGGAGAGGGATAAGGGCACTCCCAAATGCAGGGAGAGCAGCTCACCTTGCAGTTACAGCACGTGAGGTGTCTGTGCTGCACCAGCACAGCTCTGCCATGCTCACTGAGGGGATTTTATGGACAGATGGAAAGCATTGTCTGCAAGCTGCTGTCCACAGCTTCCTTGTGAGTCAGTGCAGAGGCAGCTGAATAATCCAAGTCTTTTGGGAAGCTGGACTACTTATTCTGGTCATACTGAAATTGCAGGAGGGAAAAATCCAGTGGAAGAGAGAGGATGAGAGTTTTAACTTGCTGGTGGTGATTTTTGGTAATAATTACTTATAATTATGATATATTTTCATTCAATCTAGTCAAAACATCAGAAAAAAGAAAAATTCAAATATTTGCATGGGATGAATGAACAATTTTTGGCTAAATGGTTCAGATTTTCTAGCATTGACTGAAAGCAAAAGTCAGACTTGCAAAAATCAGACTTGCAAAAATCAAGCATTCTTTTGAGTTCGTCCTTTAATGACAAAGATATTGTGAGAATAATACCTGACTAAGTCTGTTTTCATTTCTATTTTAATGCACTCTGCAGCAGCTCTTTCTGTTGCTTTCCCTTAAGTTAAAAATTAAACTTCTGTGCAGGATCCTGCTTTTGTGAACATAGACAACCTGATCCTTGTAACTTGCTTGAGCCCAACAGCCAGTTCCACCATAAATAATTTACAGAAATGTGTGTAGTTTGTTTGGGTTCCGTGAAGTATTTTTTGTTTGGGTTGTACTTTTTTTTTTCCTGAAAACATCCTTTTTTTCCCCCTTAGTAATTATTTTATAAGCATTTAACTGGGTAAGCAGTGCCAACAAAAACCCTTCTAAAATATCCATTTTCATCGTCATCCTGCTTAGTGACTCATGTGAATCCGTGTTCCCCATGGGAGAGCCATAAATCCTAGCGGAGGAGCTGCCGCTGGATGCCTTTAGGAAAGATGGAGGAAATGAGCTCCCTTGGGACTCCTGGGGGATGGAAGACACTGCAGGGAGCTGGGCAGAGCTGAGGGACCCTGCTGGTGCTCCAGCTGTTGGGCACATCTGGAGCTGGCAGCACTGCAGTGCTCTCTGCTCGCTTTCCCCGCACCGCTGCCACCGTTGCCTTGAGTTTGCGTTGGCAGGAATGAGCTGGAGTCTCCTTCTGAAGGACCACAGGACCTCAGGACACCAAAATGCCTGTGGTGCCTCACTCCCTTCCAGTAACACATTCTAGTTTGTGAGGGTTTTGGCATTTCATGCTCACCACCTTGTTTTGTTGGTCAGCCTAAAGGTTGTGGTGAGTGTGGAAAGGATGTGCTGCAGATTTTAACTGGGCTAAGCACCTCTGCTGGGCTTCTCTGGGATTTGTGGGGAGTGATGTCAGTGGCCCAGCTGCTCTCCAGTCCAGGGGAGATAAATGTCATCCACATCCCATTCTCAAAGCAGCATCAAGGGAGTGATTTATTGAGTGCAGCCTCCTTGAAGAATGATGACGTTTACACAAAGTATCCGCGAGAAGCTCAAATGCAGGATTGGGGTCTCAGTTTGTGAAGCGTAGGAATTCCTCAGGCAAGGAGATGGCTTATGCTGTCAGTGTGTTCCAAGGGGTAGCAGATGAAGCCAGCCAGATGCAGAAGCCCAATTAACAGTGGGAGCATGACTAACGTGTCTGCCATCAGCAGGCTGCCATCATTTGTTCCTGTCAGAGCTGAGGCAGCTGCACAGAGGAGGGAGTTATGTCATCCCTCACATCCTCATCCCACTGGGGACATGGGAAGGATCCCCTGGGAGACAAAGGGAATCACAATGTCAGGTCACTCTTAGTTATAGATGGCCCAAAAGCTTCTGTAAGTTATTTTAATAAAATATCTTTGGGCCCTGTGGTGATCAACCTCACTGTTCAGGATTATCTTTTCTATCAACAGCATGCTTAGCCTCTGCCTGCCATTTATCCACTGCGTGTCAATTTAACTCTCATTTCAAAAAGAAAAAGCTCTTCCTCCCTTCCTTCCCCAAATATGTCCCCAAAGAGAAGCAGAGTGACTCTTCCTTTAATATGAGACATCTGGTCTCTGGGATCTACAGCAAAATCAAAGAAAGCATTAAAAAATTAGAGTGGAAAAACATCCCAGCTTTTATTATCATGTCCCACAGAAATGCCTCCCACAGAGTTGCATGAGAAAAGTGAGACAAGAGCTGATAAACAGCCCACAGCCCAGCGATTCATGCCCTCCATTTCCCTTTGCCTTACAACATTCCTTGCACCTCCCCAAACCATCATCTGCTGAGCTAAGGTGGAATATTGGTTTTCATCCTGTGCTAAGGATCCTTCAGTGATACCTCAGATAACTTTGCACCATGTGGAGTTGGTCAGAAGTGCTCTGGCCTACCAGCTCTTTGGCTAAAGAACCAGACTTCTAGAAAAGTAAATGTTGCTTGTTTGACAAAAAGATTGTGAACTATGGACAAATATCCATGGAAAACTTTTACCTTTAAGATGAGCACTGAAGAAATCTAGAACTGCTTGAGGTTTGCAACCCAAACCACTTCAGTTTTTTTATCTGGAAACAATGCTGTGCTAATTCATGGGAACTCTAACACACTTGCCTTCTAGCACCAAGCACATTCCCTGGATGCCTTCCCATCCTGTCTTTTCTTGGGGTAGGATGCAGACATTTCCCTGCATGCAATGATTTCAGTTGGAGCTGAAGCAGCCAAATTTACAGATTTCTGCCCCAAGGTCTGAGAGCTCACTGGGCCTGCTGCAGAAACCACAGGTAAGCAATGAGGCACGTCAGGATGATTTCACTTTCTGCTGCCTTCGGTGGTATTCATTCCCCAGCTCAGATCTGAGCAATGGGCTCATCACTAGAAGAATAATGGACAGAATGTGACTCTCAGTCACTTTTTGAATCCCTGCATCGTGAGTTGGCTTGGCAATCATCCTGACTCTTAGCATAAATTACAGCAGCCAGAGGCTGGGTTTAAATTTGTACTAAAGATGGCCAGGGCCTGACTCCAGGACTTAAGCCAGACACCTACACTCAAACCAGGTGTGAGGCCACAAGAGTTACAGAAACTTTTCCTGTTCTAGCAGAGAAACGTGTCCATGCTGCCTGGGTGAGAATTATTGTCCCTCAAACCAAGGCTGGCCTCAGCTGGGTGTCAAAGTACAGGGTGCTGAGTTTGTCTTGGAAAGGTTATCTCAGTGTTTAAAGGGGCAGGAATTGGTCCCCTGACCTCAGCTGGGAAAGGTGCATAATTGAAAATTCTCATCTGTGCTCCTTCAGGAAACTCAGAGGGTTAAATATAATGTGAAGTTAAGCATAGCAGAGTCAGGTCTAAATAGAAGTCTGAACTTCAGGTCCTGGTGCCGACAAACTAAAATGAGTGTGAGAACAGATCTGCATGGTTTTGATTGATCAGGAAAGGAATAACACAGGAATGCCTTCTCTAGTAATTTCAGGGGGCAGAGGATGGATATTCAGCATGAGATGGGGAGAAAAAAAGGAAAAACTTCTGGTGCAGGGATCCTCTGTGGACTCTGGACTATAATAAGTTTCTGAGGGGCAGAAAGCTCTCGGAACTGACTGGAGCAGCCAAGCAATCTGAGCAGTGGCAGCACAACAGCAGGACCCATGTCAGGGTGAGAGACAAGTTACTACTGGAATCAGAGGCCCTGGAAAAGGTTGGTTTTGTACCATGTTGTTGTAACTTCTAACATACCCTGCTGCAAAAAGCAGTGGTTATGATCCAAACCTCCTGCTCTTTCCAACAGTTCCCATAGCTCAGAGGCAGCAGTTGGAGAAAGGAAGGATAACCCCACTGAGTTGTGGGGTGGAGTCATGTGGGTTTGTGACATCCTTATTAATACTTTCCCTATGCACAGTGGTTCCAGATATTCTGCTAGGCCAGAGTGACCCAGAGTGGGTCACCTTCAGGACGTTATTCTTCACCTGCACATGTTAAAAAATGAGCCATGCTGAGTCCAGGGAAGGGCTCCTTCCTCAGGAAGGTTTGGGATCCACTCAGCAGTAGCACTGGCAACGAGCAGACAGCAAGGAGGATGTGCTTGCCCTCGGTTAAGTTTGCAGTTCTGAGAAGGATGGTGAGGAACATTGTAGAAACTTTGGGGGTATCTGCTGAGGGTTCACCCATGCCTGAGCTAGGACATCACTCTGAATTTCAGAACTTCTCAGAGCATCAGGATACCTCACAACTCTCAGCTCTGGTGGATCAGAAGTAGCTTGGGGCTGCTCTCAACATGGCTGTTTGGTGGGTGCCCATCCACTGTAATGCAATTCTTGACATGGAATGCCAGAAACCAGATAACTTTGCTGATTTAGAACCAAAACTTGGAACTGAAGGAGTTGCCAGCCTAGAGGGATGTCATGGTCCATCCTGCATCCAGGAGAGGCCAGAGGTAGGCATGGAATCCTCCAAGGCTGTTTTGGCAGTGGCTTCATCAGCTCTAAGCCAGTGCCTCTTCTCTGGTGCTTGGTGAAGGTCTGTGGCTTCTATCAGGTGGGAGTGGGGCTCTCACAGCCTCCTGTGCAGGCCAAGCCTGTGGATAACTCCTTTCCCCTGATTGCAAATTGGAAAGGGAACGTGATTCACTGGATCTTGAAGTGCTGAGGGACTTTCCACTGATTTCAGCACCCAAAGCAGGAGGCAGGGCACACCCTGCCCAAGGAGGTCCTGCAGGGCAGAGACAGGGCAGCAGGGCCACTCATTTCCTTTTCCACCACATTCCACTGGAAGCATAATCTTTGACCCTCTTAGAAACCTCTTGAACAGCTGATTGTATGTGGTGAGAGTTCCTCTATGAGTCTATTACTCTGCCCCACAGGATAGTAAAGATTGGAGGAAACAATGGGTGTTTTCCCATGTGGTGTTTTTGGAAAGGTTTTATTATTTCTCCAGCTCTTCCAGTACAGATATGAGTCTGGATCAGAGCCAAACTTCCTTTTCTCCCTCTCTTTAACCACCCCCTCCCCATGAATTGCCATAGTCAGGAACTTCTCAGACATCAGTGACTCATCTTATGGGTCCTACTCTGATTACAAATGTTATTTGCAGTTGTTCCTGGATTGCTGTAATGGAAAGATTTGGACATGCCCAATGCAGTGCTCTTCACACAAGAGCATGTAATATTTCCAAAGAGGAGTTGGTGTCTTTCCATTCAAATGGGAAATACAGGAAGAAGGGGGACCGGGATTGTGGCAACAAGGAGATGCCCAAAGCAAAATGTTTCTGGTAAGTGTGACTCACAAGAGGCAAAATACTTCTCCTTCACTGCTGGCCAGATGAGCAAGAAGAGGGAAAGAAGATAAACAGGACAACACAACAGCATCTCTGCAAAATTTCCAGTCCTCCTGCCCAGTCTCTGAACACTAGTTTCCAAATGTCTTTCCCTCTTTTACAGCTTATTGGCAAGGACAGCAGGTGCTTCAATAGGATCCTTTCATATTATATTTTCCAAGAAGGTATATTTTATTGGATTCTGTGGGATTAAAGTAAAATCCAAATAAAACTGAGAATAGTAACAGCTTAACTTGACTACAACTCTGGTAATGATATCCTGATTGCCTGTAAGTCTTTAGCAGCATCTGTCCTTTGTTTTCTCTCCTAAACTACACAAAAATATTCACCTGAAACTTTTAACAATCAGGGCTTGCAAGTCCAGATTAGGCCAACAGTTCCTGGAGCTGGTTTCTTGTTTACCAGAGTGTGTTGTTGCTCAGGGCATCAGAGAAATGTGTAGAAAGCCCTTTATGAACCAGTTCTCAAGATATTCCGCTTCAGGAAAAGATTTCAGCCTGCAGTAGTTAAAGGTCAGCTTCAACCTGAATTATGCATTATAACCTTCCTGAGTGCCTCTGCTTGATTTAGATAACTCTGGATATAATTGTCATCCATAATTTCCTTACATCCCTGCTAAGCTGTCAGGCTCACGTTCCTCAGTGGCAGGGGCTGGCTGTGCCCTGCAGGGGAAAATGGGCAGTTTCCCCCAGAAATGGGCAGTAACTGCTGGAAATTGGTATCTTTTGTGCTCAAGGGAAGCTGGGAGCAGTTCATTAATCCTGTGGGGATGTTCCCAGTGCAGAGATGCCTGCAGAGGAAGATGAGGTTCATCCTACCTGTAGCTGTATCAGGATGCTTTGTGGAAAGCAGGATACTGCTACAGTGGGGAAAAAATACTCTTTCTGCTGCTCCCAACAACAGAGAACAACATTTTCTCTCAAAAAAATGCATCCAAGTGTTTTCCTACCACCAGAAAAAAAAAAAAATCTGCTTGGTCTGCAGTACTGGCAATATCAGAAACACTTTTTCCTTTCTTCTTTTTTCTTTCTTTTTTTTTTTTTTTTCCCAGCATGACTGGGATAGCTCATGACATCTTAGAAATGTGGGTGCCAAAAATCTAAAGGTTTCTGAACTGTTCCTTGACACAGGATGAGTTTCCACTGCTCTTTTAGCCTGAGATTGAACTCTGACTTCAGCCTCCCCACACAGCAAAGCCTCGTGGGGGTGGTTTGAGCCAAAGTGAATTCAGCAGGGGGTACAGATAAGAAAAGGATGTTTCACTCGAGTTAAAATCACCCACTCACAAGAACTGCTTGTTCCCACTTCCTTCCCACATGTGGGTCTCCATAGTTGTGTTACACTTTAGGTGTTCACCTATACACCAATGGAAAAGGGGTAGAAACATTTATTTTATTTTTATTTTCCTCCATGTTGTAGATAATCAAAATGCAAGGATATGGGATATGGGACAGAAAGAATTTTTACTCAAAGTTCAAGTCAAATGGCAAATCATGCTGATAGATGTCATCATACTCACAACATTAACTGATGTCTAAAACTCAATATAGAAATTCAACATAAAACTGGGTAGAAGTTATAAAAAATATTATTGGTTGTGGTTTACCTTGATACATTTTTTTAATTAGGGAGCTTGGAATGTGGTTTTTAAGAAGAAAGAAATATCTGTAGGGATCTGCTTAGCAGAGCTCAGACTGTGAGTGAATTTTGGGAAGTTCATAGTCCAATATTAATTCCTGCATGATGGCTGCAAGGAAAAACAATGCAGCAGCTCTAATGGGCCCTACAGACACATAACCCTAGAGCAGGCTGTGCTCATTTTAATGGCTCCTCATCCTGTATATAGCACAGCGGCAATTAATTAATTAATTAATTAATTAGCATAGCCTGAGATTTTCTAAAATCTAAGCTAATGGGGCCAAAGTTCTTCCTAGGAAATGTGCAAATGTAGGATCTTCTGGGTCTGTGGGACTTTGGGCAGATTCCTTCATTTCTCTGGGCTGCAGATCATCATCTAAATCAAATTTTGTCCCTTTATATTATATTCTCCTCCAAGCAAAATGGTTTTGCCTCTTCACAGTCCCCCCAGCCCATTAACATCAGGTCACGTGGTGCTGTGCTAATAAAACTTGTAAATAAACAGTAATTTTTCCTGGAAACGTTTATAATGCTCAGTACATGCAAGGAATCATGGAAGGGTACATAAATAAACATTTTCTTTGTAGCTAGTGGAACTTTAGTGAAGCTAGCACTGTATTGACATTGATATCTCAACCATAATTTCCTTTTAAAGGAATAGTTTCAAGCATCCTGTGGAGTGCAGTGGATTTCAAACATTTCAATATCTTTGAGGAACTGCAAAGATTAAAGTACACAGTTGTTGCTCTTTGCCTTGTGAGGGTATGAAAGATTTCAAATCATGGCAAAAGCAAAATATCCTAAATTAATCCTAAACACCACAGCCCTGAAAATGTTGAAACCATCCTTTGCTGCAGCCTGTAATGCTGTGGTTTGATCCAGCAGAAAGGGCTTGTTTGCAACCTCAGAAATTTATATTTTCTATTTCTCTTTCGCAAGAGCAGGGCATTGCCTTGTCTCATTCCTGCCTCAGTTATCTCATTTCTTGCTCTGAGATTGCATTGCTCAAGCTCCAGCCCCATTTGCTTCAGCAACAAAAGTTGCACAGATGAAGCAATACCAGGAACAATGCAACTAAAAGCCTAAAATGCTTTAAAAAGAAGAAAAAATAAAAAAAGGCAAGGTGAGGGGAAAGAGACTTAGGAGAAGGTTCAGAGCAACTCTGTGACACTGAAAGTCAGAAAGCAGAAATGACAATGTTCCCCATAGAGACACAGAAGTTATAAGGAACATTCTTTCTGCAGTTGAAGATTAGAGGAGACTGCAGCAGTGTCTGTAGGAGATAGCTGGTATCATCAGGAGATTTACAGGAATTCATTGCACTGAAGCAAGTTACTGCTAGCGGCACTTACAGGGATCACCAGTGGTTTTTGGGAGACTTTCCCACCATCAGTCTTGTATGTGCATGGTGTGCATTTTTCTGCTGACAGTTCAGGAACTACTAAACTGGACCCAGCCTAGATGAAGCCTCTCCTGCAGAATTGGGCTTTAAAAGGGGCTGGATTCAACCTGAAGTATTGCTGTAGCCCCACCACTGCCAGGCTGAGCTCAGAACAGGGCACATGTCCTGGACAAAAATGGACTGGAGGGCTTTAAAAGAAAATTTTCCGTAGCTCAGAATGGTGAGCTGATGTCCTGTGACAAAATGGTATTTTCCAAGTGGTTAGAAGTAGGAGCAGGCACATTATAGTCTCCCTGAGGTTTGTTTTTCCCCTTGAAGCTGGAAATTCAGCCTGACATCCGTCTGAGCTCGTGGTCTTTGAGCTGACATGAATGAATATGTAGCACCTGCAGGCACACAGAAATGTTGTGATCAACGATTTAGCTTGGGGAGAGAGCTGAAAGCAGCTGGAGCAGTGGTCAGAAAGGTGAGCTCAGTGCAGCTGCCATTTAGGAGTGTCCCTGCTGGGCATCATATGGAAAACCAGCACTGTTTGTCCCTTGCAATGCATCATGCAGCCAAGCTTGTACAAACACCTGGAATCCAGGCAGAGAAAGCACCAGAAAACACAGTTGCAAACGTCACCCTGATCACAGAATGTGACTGTGCAGACGCACACAGCCCTGCTCCATGTGAGCTGTAACTCTCCAGCCTGGAGACACCAAAACCTTTCCATATTTCTCTCAGGTAGCCCCAAAATTGGGATGGGCTGAGTGGCGTTAAAAGATGATCATGAGGTTTGCTTTAATTTCACCCCATCACATGGGAGAGGGCAGGAGGCAGACCCTGGCTGCCCAGGGGTTACTGCCCTGGGGTTACTCCCAAGCTGTGGAGCAGGCCAATAATCTGGCTCTTCCCAAACTGCTTCTGTGGGTCTGACATCACATTTTCCATGCTGAAATCCAGCAGTCTTACTCTTAGCAGAGATGCTTTTTCCCTTTTGTGCAGTCTCCTTTGTGATGCAGACAGGAGTAACATGCATCAGGTTTTCTTTCCCTGCAGAGCAGAGGGAGGGAGCTTACATCTCACTGCACAGTTAGCAGCAAAACTGGGGCGTGGGGACACTTTTTCCTTTTGTTTGGTGAACAGTGCAGTGTGTCTGAAAAACATGAAACAGCATGTCGCCCTCTCTCTAGCTTTGTCCAGAAAAATAAATAATTCCATGAACTCTGGTTCCCTGACTTCATCCCAGCTCTTGCTGTTGGTACAAAACACCAATTTGCTATCCTAAAAAAAGCTTCTCTTGCAAAAAGGAGACACCAAAGTGTTTCAGTTGCATCTGAATGATGAAGTGTTACAACTCTTTACCAAAGCAAGCCTTCAAAGGCTTTAGCTGATCAGATAAACATTCCACGAACATTTCTGCTGGGCCTGCATAATCTTTTGTCTCCAGTGTGCCTCAACCCCAGAGAAGAAATAAGGACAGCAGATGATGCTGAGGAGATGTCTGCAGCATTTCCTGATTGTGGCAGACAAACTGCACATCAGGATTCCCCCCTTCCTTCTCTTGTAATTAATGCTGATCTGACACAATGCTTTCTCTTTTCTTCCCCCTAATCTGCTATGGCTTCTTGAAATAAACTTAAAATCAGAGTAGTCCAAGCTCCTGCCCTCCAGCAGATCAACACTCCTGCCCAGCTTGGTTCAGACTAACCACGGGTGCCCTCAATCCTCTCATCTGGGTTGTCAGTAAAGGTATTAAACAGAATTGCCCCAATACTGAGCCCTGCAGAGCAGTCACCAGCTGGTGACTCAGTCATCCAGACAGGTTTTTCCTCAGAGAACAGTGCACCCATCTAAGCCTTGAGCTTTCCCAAAGGGAAAGAGCTACTGTAAATACCAGCGTTGTTTGTAGAGGAGTTGGGTCTCCAGAGGCCTCTCCTTAGCCCTGTCACATCTGCAAAGCTGCCTGGGAAACATCAGCAAATTGTGTGAGCAGCAGATCTCCCTGTAAACACACCAAGCCAGGTTTGGAGCTCCCAAACTCTGCTGCTGGCCCAGGAAAAACAGGTGAGCTCCTGCAATTGAGGAATCCCTCCAGCTGCCCATTCTCTTGATGGGCTTGTCAGTGTTGCAGCACCGTGACTGTGAGGTTGGGAAAAGCCTGCTAAAATTCCCTCTAAATAAAGAGATCAGACCCTGGCAGGAAGCTGTGTGTGCTGGCCATTTGTGTTGATGGGTGTGCTGAGGTTTAAGCCAACCTGAAAATCCAGACCACTGTTTTCCAAGCTAAAAGCTAAATTGTCATCGCTTGTATTATTTATAAATAGCATCACTGCATGAAAAGCAGGGTGTATATACTGTGTGCACCTGAGGTTCAGAGGTTTGGCTCCCATTCCACATTTGGGCAGCAGCAACTCTTTTGGAAGAGAATTTTGGAAGTTATTTTGCACTCAGGAGCTCAGGGAAAGAACTGGAGAGGAAGAGCTGGTAGCAGAGAGCTGATTGACACACCACGGAGCTCATGAGCAATCAAGATATGTGCATTTGGTTCACCAGCAAGGAGAAGGGAATATGCCAAGTAAGGAGCCAAGGAGAGAGGTGATTTATTCCCTTGCTCAAGCAGCAGCAGGCCTGTGCAGGAGTCTTTCTCTTTTCTGTTTTCTCTTTCCTTACACAGCCAGTCCACACAAGCTTTCAGTGTGGAAGAACCTAGAGCTGGCCAAAGCATTTGCAAATTCTCATCCTGCAAAGTGCCAGCATTTTTGCAGGTCTGCATGTTTCCACCTCCCAGCTCTGCTTGCAAAACATATCCATCCTACACCAGCATGTGATTTTAGCTCTGTTGTAGATGCTGATTGCTCTGGCAAGTCAGGCTTGAGTCAGGCTGGGGGATAAGATGTTGCAAGCATCTTGAAGCACAGGCTTTTCCCTTGGGATTTCAGTCATTCCCCAGGACTGACACTCATAAACAAAATGATATCTGGGATCAACGCTGGCCTCTAGATTATGGTCCTGTGTCTGCAAATACTTTCACCAATGTTTATCGCTGAGCACAGGGCTGGGCCCATCAGTCTCAAGCTGTTTAACTTGAGGGGGCAGAGGGAGAGGAGTGGTCAAAGGGATGCAATTCCCTCAGCCTCACTGCCTACCACAATGGCAGAGGCTGAGCTTCCAGTCTGTATCTAACATGTCAGCAGGTGATGGGAAGCCTAAATTGTGAGCTGGGCAGGCTTTGGCCTTGCTTCAGGGAAGTAGTGAAGGCAGCACATACCCTTACTTGGCCTGCAGGTTCTCATGACTAATATTAATAATAATAATAATAATAATAATAATAATAATAATAATAATAATAATAATAATAATAATAATAATAATAATAATAATAATAATAATATCATCTTAGTAAGGTGCCACCACATTTCTTTTCACGGACAAAAGCAAGACACAATTCTTCCCAAGAATATTTCTGGGTTTCACATTCTCTGAACCTCAGAGAAAGAAAACACAATCCTTATCTCATTTGCTGTGCCTGTGTTTGTGCAAAAGTATACTGCAGTATGGAGATTGTTTACCCAGAGTGATGGGGTTTTGTTTCCTTGGTCTGTCAGGGCCAAGTGTATTGGGACTGTCAGCTGACAGTCATGAGATTCTGGGCAGTTGTGTGGAGAGTTGAGTGCTTGGCAGATTCAGTTTAGATGTAATGTAATATAGGGTAATATAAAATAGAATAATATAGTATAATAAAGTAATTAATTAGCCTTCTGATAAGGTGGAGTTCTCCTCATCATTCTTCCCTGCCACAGCGGTTGTCCTGATTCGATAGTAAGGAACATTTGTTACCAATTTAATTAACTGTCTTTTCTCCCTGTGTGTTATCATAATTACTTATTTCTGTTAAATATAGCAGATTATCCCCAACACCTATTTAATTTTAATAGCAGTAAGAGAAAAAGAGGATGGTGCAAACCTCTCTAAATAACAGGAATGTTATTTCTCCTCTATTTGTCTATTCTGCATTTTCAGCAGGCAGTACAATGCAAAGGAGCCTGATAGGTTCAGGAGCACACATTACTTGTAAATACAACTGCTTGCCTCTGAATCTCAGCTGAGGGTGCTGGTTGTAAATGTGTAATTGCAATTTCTGAAACAGGAAACAGATGTATTCTGTATTGCAACTCTCTGTGGTTTGGAATGGGGAGGTGGGAAGGGTATGATGACCTAAGTCAGAGATGTGCTGCAAAATAAAGGGTTATTAATTCAGATATTAATAAACAACACTTGTCACTGCCATGCTTTCCTCTCTGGGCCTCAGTGTGCCTTGCAGGCAGCAGCTGATGAGCCACTGATGCACTGATCCCTCTGCATCCAATTTGTGATACAGATGTGAAAACTGTAATTCCAGCTCTCAGGGTCCCAGCACGAGGTAAAATCTGATGGCAGTGTGATGCAGAACAAGGTTATCCCATGTAAAGTCATTTTTCTATCTCAGAAATGTTCTAAAAATGCTGCTGGGTGAACTCCATGTTGGTAAATGTTGTGCTGTGCATAGGAATTGTCTGGAGTCTGACAGATGTAAAAGCAGGATGTCAGGAAAAATTCTAACTCATAGAGTACAGGTAATTTTAACAGAAAAGTGATTGTGTTAAATCAACACAAATGCAACAACAAAGATCTGATTCCAGTCACCATGAAACCCAGGCCTGCAGGACCTGGACCTGGAGAACAGAGGTGATGATGTGCAGTCCCTGCTCCCTGCAAGTGGGCTCATAAAAGCAGATTGCAGCCACCCAAGGACAGCTGCTGAACTGCTCTCACTTCAGAATTGCTCCTGGGTGGCCTTGGGCTGGGCTTTGTCTGTGTTTTAAGGGTTAGCTGATCTAATTGCACTGCCTGGCCCTCCTGTTGGGGACAAAATTTACACTGGCCCAGGATCTGCAGCTGGAGCTCCCGCTCAGGTGCAGCACTGAGCACAGAGAGCTGCCAGGCTCAGCAGGTCCCTGCAGCTGCCTTGTGTTTGCTGCCCATCCTGTGCTCCAAGCCTGCCCAAACTGCAGAGTGACACAGGTGATGAAATGAAGGCTTTTTGCCTCAAAAGGGGACCTGATTAAAGCTGTACCTGCCTGGCTGTTTGCCTCATCCCTCTGGCAGAGGTGTCCTCTCCAGAGCCACATTGGCAGGAGACAGAATGTGCTCATGTCCCTTTCTGGGGTGGTGAGGCTGTGCTGTCCCTGCTGCCTGCCATGAGAGCTCTGCTCTGCTCTGCTGGCCAAGGAGACAAGGGAGTAGACAGGAGAGGTGTGCTGGGATGGAGGCTTCTGGATCACACTTGGAGCTCAGAGTGCACCAGGAGCTCTGTTCTCCTGAGTTAATGCCAGCACTGCACCAGGGGCTCCCAGCTGCCTCTGAGGGCAGAGCTTAGCAGGCAATCCAGGAGCCTGAGCTCATCTTCAGGGACAAATACCATTGCTGAGAGACAGGAGCACCTAAATCCACCCTCTTTTTGAAAATAGTGGTGTAACTCAGGCAACAGCAGGCTCAGAACTCAGGGAAGCCATGTGCCAGCCTTCCTCCATGTACACAATTTCTGTTTCTCACAGCATGGCCACTATTTATTCTGAAAACAGTTCTCACATCTGAGCTCTGTGGGATAACAGGGACACAAATGGATCAGAACCTTGTTTTTGGCAGGCTAAATTTCTGACAGATTGGCTCCCTTTCCTTTCCCTTTCCCTTTCCCTTTCCCTTTCCCTTTCCCTTTCCCTTTCCCTTTCCCTTTCCCTTTCCCTTTCCCTTTCCCTTTCCCTTTCCCTTTCCCTTTCCCTCCCTTTCCCCTTTCCTTTTTCCTTTCCTTTTTCCTTTCCTAGCAGCTCACTGGACTTAGTTGAAATCCCATGATTTGTTTCTGCTGTTAGACTCAAATTTTCAAGTCTGCTCTGAAAAGCAAAGCCATGAGTGAGATGATGGGAAAAGTGAACAGAATTCTGTGAGGAAGAGATTTTTACCTGGGCTTGGAACACAAGAACTTGACCCGACTTTGACTCCTCCAGTTTAGACGCGTGGGGAAAGTGAGGTCAGGCAGAGCTGAGCAGGCAGAGGTGGGCACAGACAGGAAAATTGACACATCAAGTTGTTTTCTTCCGTGGTGCCAGGCGACAGAAAGTGGGGAATGGGTTGTTGCAATGTAGGAAACAGATGTGCTGTGTGCCCTGCAGTGGCCAGCAGGGCTGCAATCGGCCTCGGCTCGGGAAGGGTGGGAGCTGCCAGATGCCCCAGCACCAGAGCAGGGCAGCTGAGGTCACCAGGGTGGATTTCAGGGCTGGCTTGTGTTGAAACATGATGTGGTATTGCTGTGAGAATATGAAATACGGCCATACTTGGAGCATTTGTTGGGCTGTTGCTAGGCAAACGTTTCAAAAACAATCATATTTTGCAAACTAATTCCTTCTTTTTCTCCTTTTTTCTTTTTTTCCCCGAGGCCCTTAATATATTCTCCATGAGTTTTATCATCATATCAACTCATTACTGTTGCTGTGACTGAGCACTTATCAATTTCTCAACTTCACAAATCATTCATGAGTTAATTTCCCAAATATCCAGTTATTTGAAGCACAACATTTCAATACGTGGTCACACTGATTCCTGAGGCACAGGAATTGTTTTTTTCTGCATGAAAAGAGGCTCAAGGAAATCACTTTTCACAGTTGCATTGCTGGTATGAATTTTGCTCTGTGTGGGGATTGGAAACCTTTGTTTCTTAGACATTATTAAAGAAAGTGCAGTCTGTTCTTCACAGCAAAAGAATAAATAAAACATAAGTGCTTTAAATTAAACACATTGGACCAAAGCTATTTACTTTATAAGATTACTCTAAGTGAATTTGAGCTACTTGTCAAATATCAGGATTATGGCCATGAAACAGTAGAAATAAAGCTGGATTCAGCCTTTCCCACGTGTCTCCTTTGTCCTGTGACATCCCACTGCCCACACTGCTCCTCTGTTTGCCAATCCTGCTCTCATGGATGATCCCCCTGGTGTCCTCCCAGGCTGGGCAGCAATGTGGGGCCAAGGCAATGAGAGACACTTCCATCCTCATGTTAGGCATCTACCTGGCACGTTTCTCTGTTGCCCTGAATGACTTTTCTGGGATTACAGCCATGGAGCAGTCCCTGGAGCCACAAACCCTGCATGCTGACACTCAGATGGTGACGCACTCCGCTGCATCCAGAGGCCTCATGGCATGTCACCAGCCCTCCCTGCCCAGTGTGTCCATCCCAGGAAAGATCAGAGGCACCTAAGCCTGGTTTCCCAAGAGCTGGGGGTGAGATCGCCCCTGGCACAAGCACCAGAGCAGAGATGACAAAATCCCTGAATAGTTTGGGTGGGAAGGAACCTCCAAAGGTCATTCAGTCCCACCCCTGCAGTGAGCAGGGACATTTGACACTGGATCAGTTTGCTGAGAGCTCTGCCAGCCTGACCTTGGGCACCGGCAGGGATGGGGCAGCCACAGCTTCTCTGGGCAACCTGTGCCAGGGCCTCAGCACCCTCATTGTTACAAACTTATATCTAATCTAACCTGACCCTCCTTCAGTTTAGAAGCACCCCCTTTGTCCCAGAGCAAAAGGCCCTGCTAAAAATCCATCTCCATCTCTCTTACAGGCCCCCTTTAGGAGCTGAAATGTGGTCTTCTTTTCCTTTCCCAGACCACAATGAGGTCTCCTTTTCCTTTTCCAGGCTGAATATTCCCAATTGTCTTAGCCTTTCCTCATAGCAGAGGTGCTCCATCCCTGTGATCATTTCTGTGACCACCTCTGGACTCTGTTAGGGAGCTCCTGGTGGATCTCCTGCCTTCCTCAGGGCAGGAGCAAGGAGAAGGATGCACATCCATTCCTGGGCTCCCCAATACAACACTGGTGCTCACTGCTGGATGCTGAGCCACAAAAATGTGCAGCCAGTTTCTTGGTATGGATTCCTGCTGTGGGTTTGATTTGATCAGTATCAGCAGAGGGTTTCAGCTCAGATTTGTAGCTGTCAATCAGCATTTTCTGTGTCTGGTTTCTTGTCCTTTCTCCCACCATCAGCTCATCCCCAAAGAGTGCATGGGATACACTTGATAGAACATGACTTTGCTCCACAAATTGCTTTCACTGTCTTGCTCCCAGTTTTCCCAGAGCACTTTGGGTGCATTTTATCTCCTCAAGAGCCACAGAGAAATCCACACTGTCACACACACAAACAAAAAAAAGGTGGTCTTGAATGAATTAGTCTTTGTATCTCAGCTGGAAAATTATAATTTGAACCATTCCAGTGGAGCAGTGAAATAATATATGCAAAGTGCCTGAGAGGAGCCCAGCTTGGAGGCTTCTAGTGGAAAAAGAAAGTTCAGATAGACAAAAAAAAACCTGGCATGAAGGAGAATGTCATGAGATCAGCACAGAGAATATGCTGAGGAAGACAGAAAATGACTGAACAAATCTAAGTGATTTGGGATGCAGTTTGCATTTATTAAGTTCTGGCTCATCAGAGGTACCAAATTAGGCAAGTGCACAAGTGCTGTGTTTATCAGAGCCGGCTCCTAACAAGCATCCTCCGACTTGAGGAGCTGCACTTACACAAACAGAGGCGGTAATGAGGTGTGAGAGGAATGCGGGCTCAGTTCAGCCCCTCTCTGGTGAACAATCAGGCCATTGGTCCCACAAGAAATCCTGTAACATCCCTCAGGAAAGATAGGATACACCTCTGTCCAAGCAACCTCAACCACGAGTTGTCTAACCCCAGCCCAGCTCTACCTGGATGGCTCCAGGATGGAAGCAAAAGAGGGCTTGGTCACAAAATCTCCCATTTTTATAAGTTTTAGTCCATTTGCATGCAAGGAGTTAACTGTCCAATTCATAGCTTCAAATGATGAAGTTGCATCCTCCTTGCTTGCTTGCCCGCCCTCCTCTTCTCACTTTTGGAGAGATTGTCCTTGAGTCTCCAGCTAGAACAGGATTGTTTTGTCATCATCACCCTGTGGAAAGATCCTGGTAACACTTAATATAAAGCTAAAAGCTGAACACCAAAACAGAACAGAAAAACTTGAAACTTAAGGTATTACTTCCATGGAGAAATGCAGGATTCCTGGGGGTGCAGGATTTGCTGGTGATGTGAACCAGGCCTGTCTTTGCCTCCTTCCACACAGACTTGTTTCCTGCATTAGACTTCTGTTCTTCAAGTGCTTTGTCTGCTCTAATCAGGCTGCTGAACACGAGGGGAGTGCTCTGATATTTAGCATGGAAATCCCAAGTGGCATTTTTATCAATTCCTTCTCACTGCACGCTCCAACTGCAGCCGACAGCCATGAGCAGCAAACTCATTTCAAATCATCCCAGGAAAGGAAAATATAAACAAGCCTGCAGTAGCTCTCATATGCAGAGAGAGGCCATTTCTCCTTAAATTCAGCTTTTTCCCATATCTCCCAAACAGTAAATTCACATATTCCCTCTTACACCCAGGGGATAGGAAAACAGGCGTTTATCCTGGCTAGGGACTCATTTTGGATACCAGGATTTGATACTTGTCTTCAGTACCTCGGTGGTTGTATCTCTGCACTGTGGTTGTTGCCATTTTACAGGAGGATTAGCTGACTTCTCCCTCATCTGCATCTTGTACTAGGTTTATGAAATCCTGAGCTTTTGAACACATTTTTCTCAACAAATACTTAATTTCTAGTGAGGGCTTATCAATGTTTTTAAAGTAAAAGGTGATTTTGTCTTCTCTTAAGAGTTTTCTAAATTTATTTCAATGAGCCTTAAAGTTATATGCACACATCCCTTATTCATTCCTATTATTCTTGCCTGCCTTTTCTTCTTCTTTTCCATTTAAGTTTGGATTCATCAGTAATATCCCTGTAATCTCACTAGTGATCCCTTTGCCAGAGATGCTCCTTCTCTAATGCACACAGCAACTACACCCAAATTATGATATCTGTCTTGCCTTACTGTTTTATAAATCCATGTCCCAGAGGACAACTTTCACCCCAATCCCCTCTCTCAAATTGTATTTCTTCCACTGCATATCTGCAGTTTGGATCACTCTCCCTCCTTGGCATTCCCTATCCTGAACTGAATCTTGTTTCACTGTTTCCTCTTCATATTTCTGAGTGCTCAGTGCAACAGGGATGTTGGCTGCGTGTCTCAAAGTCATTTCAGATGTGAGTGTACTCACTCCTCTTGATTCTCAAGGAATTAATGATGTTGTTAAATAAAACCAGACACCGACTTTAATCTTTTTACTCCTCCCCTCAGCATCTCTGCTTTTCAATATGGAGCAGCTACTATTCCTTCTTGTCCCATGGATCTTCCATCAGTGTGCTCTCTGGGTGAAGGGTTTCCCATCTTCCCCACTCTAAATGTCTCTTGAGACATCGTGCTAAAATTTTTATTCCTTTCACTGCAACATCACCCTCCAGTCATCCAGAACTGTTTGTCCATGTCCAAGCCAGGCCTGTGGTTTATTTGGTGCAATGAATTCTCTTCCTGTGTACGTGTGAATATGCAAAGGAGGCTAAAAATGGCCATGCAGGCTTAGCACTCCTGCTGTTCCTTGCTCCTAGGACTGTTTGTCTCCTGAAGTATAATCTGCCCTCAAGGACACAGCTAATGCAGGTTCCTCCTTCCCACATAATCTCCTCTCTGTTTGTGGAGACAGCAAGAGACATGGGCTGCCCTCTTGGGTTGTGTCTGTCATGCACAGAGAGCAGGGCAGGTTGATCTTGGCAGTGTTTCCCAGGACTTTGCTCAGACCACCTTGCAGTGACTCAGGCTCCTTGGAGAGCTGATGTCCCATCCAGCACATTGCACAGCCAGGACTCAGCTCTGGCCCCTGGCTCCTTCTTTGCTCATTTCATCCCTTTCATCCAGGTGTCACATCCCATTTCCCTAACTTTCAACTTGACTGATGCCTCCAGCACCTCTGGGATGAGCTGTCTGCAGTGACAGCTTCACAACTCCTCAGAAAATACCTGTATTTAACAAGTACTGTGTAGCCATCATCTTCCCTCTGGAAAGCTGCTGAGTGCCTGGCACATGGAAATCATGGTCTGGTCTAGGGACTTCAATATGAACTTTGAGCTCTGACCTCCAGTTCTGAAAGTTTAGGCTGGGATGCAGGGCTGCAAAAGGATTCACTTAAGGAGTTGTCAGCATGCACACATCGAATCACAGAATCACAGAGTGGTTTGGGTTGGAAAGGACCTTAAAGCTCATCCAGTTTCACCCCTTTCCATGGGCAGGGACACCTTCCACTATCCCAGAGTGCTCTGAGCCCTGTCCAACCTGGCCTGGAACACTTCCACCCAGCTACTGTGTGCCAGGACCTCCCCACTCTCACAGGGAACAATTTCTTGCTAATCTCTCATCTAAACCTCCTCTCTGTCAGTTTGATCATCTGTTTGTCATTTCTATCTTGTACCAGGCTCAACCCAAAGGAGCATCTTTCTTTATCTCCACTTCTTCTGGCAGGTTAGAACACACAGCTCATTGCCACTGTACATTCATTTCTCCCACAGGCTGCAAAGTGGGAACAGCTCTGGGGCAGACATTTATTCTGCAGTGGACAGAGCCCAGGCACTCTGATATGTGGAGCAGCAGTTTGGAGGTGGCACCTCTGTGCTTTTGTCAGCCACTGAAGCAGTGATGACCCCACCTGGCTTGTCCTGCTGCCCCAGTTTATGTTTCTATAGGAAGGGCTGTGGGATCTGTGGGCTGTGGCCATGCAAATATATCCTAGCATACAGTGATTTCTTTCTAATGCAATTCTCACCTAATTCTCACAAGGTTTCAAAATGCATCATAATTCTGTTTGAATGGAAGACCTTTGGGGTCAAAATCCTATTCCCATGAAAGTGAATGGGAATTTTTCTCCTGGCTTTCATGGAATCCAGATCTGGCAAACCATGAATGCAGATCTATCATGCTTCTTTCTCTTTCTTCATTAAGTTACAGTGATTTTTAATTTTATTTTTTTTCCCTGGGAATCAGATTAGTGAATTCTCATTTGACTGAATACCTCTCTGAGGTACCTCAGCGAGACTGGAACATTTCCTGTGGCTGTCATATCCACTTCAATATCCTTCAAAGTGAATGTCACAGCCCTGAACCATTGAAACAGGCTTTTCTTTCACAGCAGCAGAGCAGCAAACCAGCCTGGATAAGATGAGAGGGACACCATAAATATTACATAGGGTCTGAGGCATTTGCTGTAAATTCTGCAGGAACTATTCCAGCTTCCCATTGGGAGAGATTTCTTGGGAATAGAAAACTCTCTGGAGTTTGTAATAACTTCTGAAGCGATATTGAGATTTTTAACATTCCATATTACACAACAGGAAGCAGAATCTTAATGGAAACACTACACACAGTTGCCTTTAATAGGAAACAGAGTCTATGCAGTGGTGGAGGAATATATGAAATAATATTCCCCTTTCTTTTAATTTTTTAAATTACTAGTGATTTTAGCTAATTTTTTTATTAGATAAAGGGTTTTTGAAGCCTTTATACTGCTGGATTCAAGGAAAAGCTGTGCAAGGTGAGGCGTGGCAGTCACAAGGACAACCTGTACTCTGCCTGGATCCTCACTCCAGTTCTCTCAGCTCAGGAGAACAGGAGAACACACCAGAACCATCAGGCTTCACCATCAGGGGGTGTTTACAGATAGGGCTTTGAGCTGGGTCTAGATCCAGGTGTTTTCTAAAGCCAACAGGACCTGCACATGAAATTCCTTCACATGAAAGGACCTTCAGGCTGCAGCAAGCTGAGTTTCCTCTTGACCCCCTCATGGAATGGGAGGATTTGAAGCTTCAGACTTCAAGTTGGCACCATCAACTTTTGTTCTCTTTTGTCAGTGTGGGATGCAAGAGCCTGACTGGGAATTGCAGGCACACCCACGAAGGGATTGGGATGCAGGATCTTCACTGAGGCCTGGCTGAGCCTTGTGCTGCTGCAGAGGGGTTGTGTGGCATAAATGTTTTTCCTGACTTTCAGCTGAGAGAAATTCCTTCCAACTGATGTTGCTTTTTCATACAAACCACAGGGTACATGATCTTGAGTCGAGCCCAACCCTTTTGCTTTAAGGTGATTTGTGGCTGTTTCTTGGGTCTGAGCAAAGAATGGGGCTTGAACTTCTCCTTGCCCACAAGCAAGTGGCTGGTGAGTAACACTTGTGAGTAAGCCTCATCAGATGTCTGTGCAAAGGAACCTTTCCCCCACCCAGTCTGAAACATGGACAGAGTGATCCAAAGATCCTGTGGAAGCAGGCAGGCAGGAGGGCTGGAGTAGGCCCTGGCACCAGAGCTCACCTCTGACTGCAGGGAAGCTCTGACCAGAATCAGGACTCCTTGCCTCACCCTTGTTTCATTTCCAAATTTAAATGTGGGATAATGTTTATAGTAAATAGAGGTCCCCTCCACGTCTGGGAAGGAATTTCATCTCCGTGCACTTCTGTGCTTTCAATAGAGCTGAGTTTTAATAGCAAGGCTTTTATTTACAAGTGGTTGGAAGGGGGGGAATGTTTTAATAAATGAGTAATCAATGGGTAGCACCCAGCAGCAGTATAATTTTCCTGTCTGTAACGTGCTCAAGGAGCTCTATTGAGCATTTATGAACTCTGTGCATCCCTATGGAATCAGGCTGTGCTGTGAAGTGCACTCAGCTGCTGCAGACACTGCTGAGAGGGCAAACACAAGAGCCTGTGAATTAAAGGAAATCTCATTCCTGGGAATTGCACCAGGTCCTGGCTGGTTTGGGATCACACTGTTGGAGCACAGGGAGAAAAGGGGTCCTGGAGTCTTTCAGCCTCTCCCAGAAAGGGTGGGACAGACAGAAACTTCACCCTGGAAGTTTGCATGGTCATCCCCACAGTCTGGTACTTTTTGCTTGTGTTTGTAGAAATTTCCAGGCAGAGCGGTTGTGAATAATAACTAAACTGACACTGAAATCTGGTTGTGAGCTACCGAAGGAAGCTTTTTCCCTCTGTGTCAGAGGGCTGTGTGTTGAGCTCAGACACAGACAAATCCTTACCAGATCCCTCTGGAACGAGCTTGGAGGGGCACAGCTGTAGCAGAGGGAAGGCTGTTTCCAGCTAAAAATCTGCATGCTAGAGTGGGAAGCAGCTCTGTTGCTGGGGATGGGACCTTGAAGCTCTCTCCATGCTGTTTTCCCTCCAAAGTAAAGCTGCTTCCTTGCCTGAGATTGTAAGAATCCTGTGTTCACCTGCTCCCCCTGCACCTGAGCTTTGGAGCAGTGGCCAGCACAGCAGGACCAAGGGTTCCAGAGCTGAGAGGGGGCACAGAGATGGGAAGGGCTGGGAGTTCTCCTGCCATCTCCTTTTGTTCTGCCCTGGCAGGGGGAGCTGATGACAGGTCAGCCCTTTCTCCTGGCTCCTGCTCAGATTCCTTCCTGCAGGCCATGTGGAGCTCAGCTCCTGTGCCCTTGGGAGAGGCAGATTTCCTTTGCAGAGCTCTGCTGGCCCTCAGCACCTCAGTAAGTCATTCCACAGCTGCCCACCTCAGTTCCCCCACGCCAGGAATTCTGCAGGATCACTCAGCTCCTGCCTCTCTCACCCCTCCCAAAGGGATGCTGAGCCTGAGGTCTGCCCGTTACCTGTAAAAGAGATCAAAGAAAGCTCCTGGTTACAAAATTAGATTCCTGCTTAGTGGCTTCTGGCCTTTCCCATTTCTGGGACTGCTGTTCACTGCTGTTTGTGATTTTGAGCAAGTCTGGACAATTTTGGCAGGTTTGGTGTCAGGAGTTTCTAATCTGGAGTTGTCTGCAGAAAAAAAGGAGGATCTGGATGTATTTTTGCCTTTCCATGACTGAAAGCTGCTGTAAGTCCCAGAAAGGCTTTTCCAATGTTAAATAACATTTTGTGGCTTCTATCCTGAGGCATATTTAAAAGGCTTGGTTTTCCTGAGGTGGATAATAAGGTGAAAATTGTCTCTTATTATAATTTCTCAAGTCTAGCTCTTCTCCCAGTTAGCACCAGAACAGTGCCCCCTGCTCCTGAGCATGAAACTCAACTGCTTAGGCTTGTTAAAAACTCCAGGTTTAGCTTCCTGCTTAAACTGTAATTTTAGATCCTCAGTGGGTGTAAATAGACATAAATACACAAAGCAGCTCTGCTGAGAGACATTCCCTGGGAATAAGGCTCCAACATTTAATTCCTTCTCTTCACCTCTGGTGCTTGTTTCGGTCACACACAAACTGGGACATTGGGAAGGATTTGGAATTTAACCTGCAAAAACCTATAGCTCTTCTTCTTCTGTTGAAGCTGATCTGTAGGTTTACTGGTTAAATCTAGATGTGAAATAAAATGGCTACAATGGGAACTTTGTGCAGACCTTCAATGTCATTTTACATGACAATTTGCAAGAATACAAAAGTCTACAAAGTAATGTGGTGACCCACCAGAAACTCCCACTGGGAGTTTGTCATTCCTTCTCCATGAATTTATGTGTACAGTGCTTGGAGGAGGATGCTTTTTCTCAGTGGGTTGGAGTTTTTTCTTGGGGTTTTTGTTTGGTTTTGGTTTTGGTTTTTGGGGTTTTTTTAAGAGATGAGTAATTATAACCAGCAAATGCTTTTGGAGTTAAAGGGGAAATAATCTTTGATAAGCCTGTCTGGAATGACTCAGCTCAGTGCTGAGGATATGTAGTGCAAAGCCAGGGATATAGATGGGGTTTTCAGCCATTTCCCAAGGGATGACTGCTTCCCACATGCCCTGAGGGTTCTTGCATCCCTCACCCTGGACAAGGGCCATGCTCAGCCCCTGGGGACGAGTGGGAGACACTGGAATCTGCTAATCCCTGTACACACTCACGTGTCAGTGCACATGGACATACCCACCTCAGCACAGCAGGTCTGTGTCTCACGGAGCAAGGGAAGGGTGCAGGAGGTGGGAGCAGCCATCGTGGGATCAGCAGGGCAGGATGGCTCCATGTTCATGGGGCACCATGCCCATGGAGAGCTGATTGCCCTGCTCAGCTCCTGCAGAAGGGTGGGCATTGCTCATCAGACATTCTCACAGAGTCCCACAGTGCTCTGGGTTGGGAGGGACATTACAGCTCATCTGTCATGGGCAGGGACACCTTCCACTATCCCAGGCTGCTCCAAGCCCCATCCAACCTGGCCTGGAACAGTTCCAGGGATCCAGGGACAGCCACAGCTTCTCTGGGCACCTTTGCCAGGGCATCACCACCCTCACAGGGAAAAATTTCTTCCCAATATCCCATCTAACCCTGCCCTCTGGCAGTGGGAAGCCATTCCCCCTCGTGCTGTCACTCCAGGCCCTTGCAATTTGTCTCTCTTCACATTTCTTGTCAGTTCCTTCAGGCACTGGAAGGCCACAATTAGGTCACCCCAAATCCTTCACTTCTCCAGGGTGAACAATCCCAATTCTCCCAGTCTTTCCTCAAAGCAAAGCAGCTCCATCCCTCTGATCATCTTCATGGCCCTTCTCTGGACTCACTCCAACATGTGTATGTCTCTCCTCTGCTGGGGACCCCAGACCTTTCCCTCATGCCCTTGGAGCTCTGTCTTTAGCAGCCCCCAGCACTGCAGCCAATATGTGCACAAAGCAGCTGCTCAGAATGTCTGGTCAAGGCTTTGCTTTTCCCTCCCCCATGGAAACTGGCTTTTAAATAAACTACTTCCCATGGAGAAATTTCCTTTTGCATGGACATTCCTGGAGGAGGAGGGGATGCCCAAAAAGCTAAATTGTCTGTGGAGGATACAAACATCAGAGGGAAATGACCCCAAACACATCAATTTTCACTGGATTTGAGTGCCTGAGTGTGTTTTCTCACAGCAGCACTGTATGATTAACCTTAAGTGGTTTCCATGACTGATAAATCCTTTCCTAGGGGCCTGCTCTGCACTGGCTGCTCAGGCCATGAATTCCCAGCCTTGTCATCCCTACCCCTTCCCAACCCTTAAATCCCTCTTGGAGCAGAGTCTGAGGGGATTGTCCACATCAGGCTGAGCTTCTAGGAAGCAAGCAAGAAAGGAGGGGGGATATTTTCACATTCCTTTGAAACATACGTTTGGAAAATTTCCCCGGGAAAGAAAAGTGCTTACGCAGCTTTAGTTCCTGTCCATGTGCTTTGGATTGTGTGAAACTCTATCTGCTTTTCCTCAGCACAGTCCTGATCCCCACAGGACAGAGGCACATCCAGCACTGGAGACAGATCTCCTTCCTGATCCCACAAACAAGGAATGCCCCCACCAGCTGTATCTGTCAGCTCAGGTGGGTGGGAGGAAGAGGAGGAGATGTTCCTCCTTGGGCTCAGGCCCAAAGAACTTCTGAAAGCAAAATATCTGAGATGCAAAGACTTTGCCAGGAAAGATGGATGTGGATTCCAAATGCCTCAGATATTTTATCAGGAGGTGATTCTGAAGTGTTTTACTCCACATCTTGATGCTGGATAATCCCTGCCTGGGGCAGAGCATGCTTGGGATGAAAACCCCAGGACAAAGCCCCCTGAGAGCTCACCTAAACTGGAGGGCAGAGGAGGACTGATCAAACACTCAGAGCTCAGTGTGATTAGTCTCAAGTCCTCAGTTCAGATCACACCTCCCATGCTGAAGTTTCTGGTGCTAAATGCTCAGCCAGCTTCCCTTGCCTTTCCTGGAAATGAGGGGATTCCCTCCTCCTCTGTGCACATGTGTGTCTGCAAAGACTCTGGGGGAAGAAACGATTGTGGGAATGTGTGTGGGCAGCCACACTGGAGAAGCCAGACAAAATGACACCTTTTTGTCACTCCTGACAGGATCCAAGGGGGAAGTCACTCGTGAGAGGACAAAAAAACCCTTGCTGGTGTAATGGAAATGTGGTGTTGGAGAGAGTAGGAGGCTGCTTCCAGGAGATGACTGGGCTGACATGGGTTTCCTCTGCTGCTGCCCATGGAAATGTATGTCCCCATAGGGGCTCAGCATGTCTGTGAGGAGGAGGAGGAGACAGCTCCCTGAGAGGGGGAAAGGCGGGGGAGCATTGGGAATGTGAATATCACAAAAACAAATCTGTTCATAATTACAGCCCGGCAGTGCTGCTGGCAGTCACTGCTTTTGGGGGCTGGACCCTCACCCTAAACAGACATCTCAGCTCCCCTAGACTCCTCTTGGATGAAAACAGGGCAGGGTTGGCTAGAACAGCAACTTGGGGGTAGCTTCCAGTCTCCTGAATCAGCATTTTGAAAACCAGACGTGCTGAGTTACCCCCCTTTCCTCCCCCCAGGCCTGTGTGTGTATAGACAGCCATAAAACACACATATAGCTCTGTGTTAGTACACACTCCTGCCTCTGGGAAATGTCAGCCAAGATATTATTCAAAGATTGCTCAGCCTGCTGCAAATGCTGCTAGGCTTCAGAAATTACACCCCACTCCAGGAATGGGCAAGAACTGACACAAGGCAGCAGCAACCAAAAATTTCCCAGCTGTTGTGTCTGGCCTTTTGAAAACAGGAATTTCTTGGTGCAGAGCCTGAAACCTTACTCTTTCCATTTGACATTGCTGGAGGGAGGGCACCAGCACTAAAAGGATGTATGAGAAAGGATTTGTTGTCAGCAAGGTGCTTGCAACAACAACATTTTTTTTTTTTAAGACCTAACTATGGACAGGCATTGGGAGGAGGGAAGTAACCCTGGCTTGGTCTGTTTTTCTTTGCAGGCCTGTCTGCATGGAGATCCACTCCAAGGAACACATTGTGCTCCAGAGCCCAATAGATACAACACCAGGGGAGACAGCTCATAGCTCTTGGTGGCTAAATCAAGCTGGCTGCAGTCAGGCTAAAGAAACACGATGGCAGAACAGGATGATCTCAGGAGAGCCCCCAGGATAACAAGGTAGGATGTTCTGCTTGGTTTACCTGAGTTTTCTCTGGGGACATCAATTCTCAAAGGCTGGTGGAACAAACCCTGCAGAGGAATGCAAGAATAGCCTGTGATTCCCTTGGCTGCTGTCAGAGAATGTGTAAATGATTCTTAGAAATTCAGGACTGGAATGGGGAGCAGGTTCACCAAGACCTGGATCAAGAGTGGAAGGTGTTCTAAGTTCCTGGTGCACAGGACCTGAGGCAGGTGGCATTCACATGAAAGCATCCCTGTCCAGGGCCACAGGAACTGTCTGGAGCAGGGGATTGGAACTAAATGACCCTTAAGGTCTCTTCCAGCACAAACCATTCTCTGATTCTACAAAGGAGCTTTAAAACACTCGACTGAGCCCCAGTCTGCCTTCCACAGGTCTTTGATCCATGGCTTGATGAACTGAACCTTCAAGTGAAGCACTCATAAGGCCAAGATGTTCTTGCAGGGGTTGATTCCATGATGTATCTCACCTTAAGAACACAGAAGCCCACAGCTTTTAAACCACCACGTTTCTTCCACCTTACATCATTGCTGCAGCTACTCCTGGGGCAGTCATGGTCCTTTGGGCTGGAAATTTTCCCTTTGTGGCCTGATTGTCTCTTGCTCAAAAGGTTGTTGGCTGTATGTCTTCAGGGGCATGAAGGACAGATTTATGCTCGTATTTATATTAACAAAAATCTGTGGCAGCTCCAAGCTCCCCTCCTTCCCCCAGACCATCCACATCTTCTCTCCATCTGACAGCACAAACTACTTCAATGCAGACTTCTATTGTTCTCAGAGTGCTTTGATGGTAGAAACCAAACTTGGTGCTTGCAGTGTTTCAAATTCTGATTTATAGCTCTATTCTATATTTTATTATCATGCCCTCAAAATCAGATCCATTCAGACAGAACTCCATACATAAGGCTGGATCTGGGCATTGTGATGAAATTTTGAATAATCAGAATCTCAAACATTGAAAATTACACTGCCATTTGTTCTACCAACTGGTACTTTTAAAGGTTTCTTTCAGTACATAGATGCACAAAGAAAGATCTGGTGCAAAACACGTAGACCTGGTGACCATTTCAGTCTAAGTGTGAAAAATGGAAGTTTGGAAAGGACAAGTCATGATGTCTCAGGGCTTTAGCAATGATCAGGTTGATTTTTTTACTAAAAAAAATAGTTACAAATGGTGCAAACACAAAATCCTGAAAGGGAGAGTTGAGAAGTGCCTGGTGCTTGTTTTGGCACTGAGAAATGTGGGTGTTTTGAGGAGCAGAGCACCTAGAGCTCCTGTTGATCCCAGAAGAAGGACGCAGCTTCCAGTATTTGGACAACGTGCGATGGAAACGGTTAAAGGCAAACCATTCATCACGTAAGTCAGCACCAAGTAAATGATCTCATATTTATTTATGTCCCCAGCCAAATTTGTACTCATTTCCTCTGTGAAAAGCAATAAATTGCCTCAGCATCCAGTTTTAAGCAACATGATACCCACAATCTCCACAGTGTTGCTTGTAGTCGAGAGAGGTCATGACTTGTGCAGCAGAGGGGACAGGGAGCGCTGCCGTGGTGGCCTCTGCACCCCCTTTTCAGCCCCACCTTCTCCCAAGGGCCAGTGGAGGCTCAGGACCACCAGTCTCTGCCTCCTCACACGTCTCAGGAGCCCATGTTTGTGCCAGGTTTCTCAAGTTGTCAAACCCTGTGAGCATCTCCCTGGCCAGCCCTTCAACAGAGGCCTGGGGTCATCGTTACATCACTGAAGTTGACCTGTAAGTGAAATATAAACATGTGATCCATAAATAGCAGTACAAATGTAATCATTTGGCCCAAGCTCTTAGCAAATCCATGGAATTGATACAGTGCCTGTAATCAAGGCTTACAATCAACTCCATGTTACCATGACTTGGTTTCTGCCCATAATGTGAACAGTGCCCAGAACTGATTTCTTGTTTAGCCATCCAAGAATTCGTCATGGAGCTGGGAAGGAAGATTCACTAGAATATCCAATTCTAAGAGCAGTTGTTTTGTATTTTCAAGTTAATCAGTATTTCCAGTAACTGCTAGGGCTGTGTAAGAGGAGACTCAGTCAGTAAAGCCATAATTATATTTATATTCCATTATGTTTTATTTAAATTAACTTTTTCTTTTCCAGTCTGAGTGAAATTACCATGTTACTTTTCTGATGTATCCCCATGGTTTCTAAACTGAGGCCCACAAAACCCTGCAGGGTGACTGACCCAGAGCTGGTCCATGAGTTGCACCAGGCTGCAGATCCAAAGAGCCCCCCATGAGCTGAAATGTCTTCTGTCCCTCTGCCACAGGGCTTGGCATGTTAGATGTGTACCCCAGCATGTGATGGGCCCTGTTGCTACTTCATAGTTCCACACACACCAAAACTGAAGCAGATTTGGCAACAGCTTACCCAGTGCATTCTGGTCCTCAGAGGGATACAGCTTTGTCAGTGTTTCCCAAAGAATTAACACTAAGGCATGGCCCTGGAGAAAGAAGTATTTAATTGGTTCAGAAAGAGCTACAACCTGCTCCCACAGCAATCAAAGGAGGTTTGGCCGTCATTTTATGAAGTTGGAAGAGACTCAGAGCATCTCATGATGGCTGCTTTGGGCTGTGGAACTTAGGATTATGGTTTCTCTTGCTGTTTTTGGAGTTGCAGCTTGCTCCAGGTGCATAACATTCCAAATGTGGCTTTGGTGTGTGAAATAGAGACAGACTGGGGAAATTGGGATAGGATGGGATGGGATGGGATGGGATGGGATGGGATGGGATGGGATGGGATGGGATGGGATGGGATGGGATGGGATGGGATGGGATGGGATGGGATGGGATGGGATGGGATGGGATGGGATGGAGACTCCAGGTGCAATTCCAGCCCATGAGGTGGAAGGGATGTGTCATACTTCTGATTTCTCCCACCACAGAGCTAATCTAAAATTCTGGGAAGATTTTCTCTCTGTTAAATGACTTGTACTTTCTACAGAAAGACTTTATGGTGGGACCAGAGGTGATTTTGTTGGTGCCAAGCCAAGTGAGAGCCCTGAGATAAACATTCTTCCATGTAGGGCTGCAGGTGTGGCACAAGAGCAATTTTGTGGAAGCAACAATCATTTTTTACAAGGGAGGAGTTGTCACAGAGTGCTTTCAGGAGCAGAGCCTGTCTGTGTGTGCACCCATCTGTACAAATATCCTTTAGACACGTGTCCATTCTTGTGTTTCACTAGAAATACTCAGGTAACACTTTCCAACAGTGTGAGAGTCCAAAGGATGTTGTAATAAACCACCCTGTCTGGAACTGGCTGGTTTGGGAAGCTGGTACTATGAAATTTGTAAGACTATTCCCATTCCCCATGCCAGTTAGAGCTGTCTGTATATAAAGGGAATATTTATGTGCAAAAAGAGAGATGGCATTTAAGGAGTCCAGGGGAGAGTAATTTTCATTAAACAATTCATGAAACAAAGGACAGCAATTTGCCTCATCCCTGGAAGTGTTCAAGGCTAATTTGGACAGGGCTTGGAGCAACCTGAGATAGTGGAAGGTGTCCTTGTCCATGGCAGGGCTTGGAATGAGATGAGCTTTAAGTTCCCTTCCAACACAAACCATTCTGTGATTCTGTGAGAAATGAAAACCAGGAATTCTCCCCAAGTCAGCAGCTCTATCCAAACCAGGAGTTCTCCCCAAGTCAGCAGCTCTATCCAAAGCTGCTTTCCCCAATGGCAGAGGAGAGGTGTGAGGTTCAGTGTGCAAAGAGAAGGAGAGGTATCTTATCTCCAGATGTGTGGGAGAAAGGAGATAAAGGACTGAAGCTGGGTCTCCCAAGCTCCAGGATCCAACTCAAACCACCAGACAGCTCCTGCCCTCTTCCCCTGCTGCTGCTAATCCGGAAAAAGCTGTGGCCATAATCTGCTGCTAAATCTCTTCAGATCAAATAGCTCTGCTCTTAACAAAATAATCCTATAGAATGACTTGGCTCTCAGCTGAGAGCAAGAGGAAGATCTGGGCAGTGTGCTCCAGTTAGGGCACAGCACCAGGAAATGAAGCTTTATTATGTGTGCTCTGGCAGTGGAGTTCACATGGAAGTGATGTTTATGGCACGTGCACCACCATTCCATCTCTTAATCCTTATTCCTTTGCCCATCACAGGATGGCTGGAGAGTTTTATTAGGGATAATGAGGGTTATTCCTTACTGCTGAACAAAGAAAAATCTGGCTGGGAAGTTTTGCTCCTTTCTGTGTTTAAGCTGCCAGACGAGCTCCCTGCTCTGCCCTGCCCATCTCCATTCATCTCTGGAGTGAGCATGGCAGGCAGGGCAGGAGCCAGGGGTATCAAGATCACCAAAAGAGCTCCAACCCCCTCATGCTGCTGCCAGTCATGAGGCCAGGGCCACCATCGTGCTCGTGTTTGGAGCTCAGATCTGTGCAGCACCACTGCTGCCCCGACCCCAGAGAAAGGGACAGCAGAGCCCCTTGCAGACCAGCTAGTGTTCCACATATTAATAACAGTATGGATTACCCATCTGGCTTCTAAAAACTACATTATTGTGTTCTCGCCCCCAGCTTTAGGAACCCAGTAGTGGTAACTTCTGAAGCCGTGCCTTCAGTTCCTTTCTAATTTAAAGATTAGATACCAGACGATAAGTCAAGAGGTTTGGTGTCTGGCCTTTAGCTGTACTGTAAATCTTTTTTCCATTTCTCCTGGCCAAATCTGGAAAAAAAAAGCTGGAGTTGTGACCCAAAGCAAAATCCCTAACTGCTGTCAAGTTGCTGGAATATTTCTTTACCTCAGGGAAACTCCATTATGTTGGTGAGTTCCTAGGTTTTATTTCATGGCATCATAATACTGATAGTCAGAGGACCTGTCTCTAAGGATGTGTTCCCCAGAAATATTTCAGATTTTCAGCTGTTAACAGTAGTGATTAGAGAACCCTCAGTTACATTGCATTGATGTTTCTGAAGTATTTTGCTGAGCATGGCCAAAAGAAGGTCCAGGAAGGTCAGACTGATATTTTACAGTAATAAATTGTTTCTGAGAGGCTTTTCAGGAGAAAATGAGGAGATGCTTTGAATATGTGAAGGTCCCACCCAGAGAGATCCATATTTCAGACGTAGTACATGTATCCAATAAAGCAAAATACGCCTCTCTTTAACTCTAGAGCTGCAAATGACACATTTTTAATTGGAGCCCCAGGAACAAGGGGTTCATTCCCACTCATTTAACACTTCTCAGGCTCTGTGTGAGCTTGAACTTACAGTTCATTCAACATATTAATGTTAAGCACTGTTGAAGCCACCAGGTTTCACTCCAATGGATTTCCTATCAGAAGTATTTATTTTAAAGGATCTATGTTCCCAAATGCCCAGTTGTTTAAAATTTCCGGAAAAGGTTTGTCTAGGCTTGTTCAGAACTGGACCTTTGCTCACTCCCAAGGTTCATGAACCTTCACAACTCTCTAGGTGAACTTTGCCTGACTTTCCCATGTAAAACCAAATCCCAGTCTGGGTCAGTCTCATTTGGTTTCATGTTTCACTACAGAAATTTTTGTACAGCTCAAGTTTAAAGACCCAAGCGTGGGGTAGATGCAGAGCGCCCATAAACACAGGCAGCAGCCATGACTCTACTTGTGCCTCCCATTTGTTGTGTCTGATGCTGTTTTCCTGTAGCAAAATCCTGGAGTAACTGTGATGTGAGTTAGTAGCAAAGCAGAAAGAAAAGGGGAGTGTTTATTGCACATATGTTAAAATAATTCCACTAAAGTTTGATTCACTCCAAACCTCTGTTTTGTCTAAGGCAAGCTTGCAGAGGTACCAAAATATTGGAGGAGGCAGCTGAGTTTGTTCTGAAATGACCACAAAAGGGCAAAGGCATTGTCTAGAAATATACACTGTAATGCAGAGTTTAGAAAGCCTGCCAAAAAGTCTGCACTAGATAATTCTCTCATGCTTTTCCCCTGCAAGAGCCCAAAGAGGCGGTGCTTTTTGTCTGGGAGCAGGAGGATGCTCAAATGGGAGACAGACAGATGGAAGCAGGGCTCTGCAGGCTGTGCTGCAGCAGCTCCTGTCCCTTGAAGTGACAACAGAGGAAGGGGGGACAAGTGGGGTTGGTAACAGATGATGTGATGGCAGTGCCAGTGATGGTGGAATGGCAGCCTGGCAAAGCCTGCATCAGCACTTGGTTTAGCTTATACACTAATTCATGCTCTGCCCTCTGGACTGAGGCTGATTTTCTAGGAGTTAACCTGGCAGCAGTTCTTTCAGCTCACATCTAGTTCAAGAGTTTTTTAACCTCTCACCCTTGCAGCCTCAGAGCCAGCTTATCCTACCACAGCACAATTTTCTCTGAGTGGCTGAGGTTGTAAGTCTGAAATCCAGGCCCTACATCAAAGACAGGGATTTTTGCACAGCTCCCCATCCTTGGAAAACACCTGTACCCTCTGCCTATCCTGTCCTTGAGCTGGAAGTTCTTTGGTGGCTGGAGAGTTGAGGGTGTTCACCTGGAGAACAGGAGGCTCTGGGGACACCTTAGAGCCCTTCCAGTGCCTAAAGGGGCTGTCGAGGGATTTTTGACAAGTGGCTGAAGTGACAGGACAAGAGGAACATCTTCCCACTGCCAGAGGGCAGGGTTAGATGGGATACTGGGGAGGAATTCTTCCCTATGAGGATGCTGAGGCCCTGGCACAGGGTGCCCAGAGAAGCTGTGGTTGCCCCTGGATCCCTGGAAGTGTCCAAGGCCAGGCTGGCCAGGGCTTGGAGCAGCCTGGGCTAGTGGGAGCTGTCCCTGCCAATAGCAGGGGGTGGAACAAGATGGGCTTTAAGGTTCCTTCCAACCCAAACCCATCTGTGACTCCATAATATTTTGGGGCAATTACAGCTACTCTTAATATGAGCACCATGTGAGCCAAGAGCAGTGATTTACAACTGGAGCAACAGAATTGTCCAACCAAATTGTTTATTGCCGGTCAGAAAGCTGGAATAAATGTGTCTTCTTCTTCCAATTCTGTTGTGAAGTAAAACTCACTAGCTTAAACCCCCATTTTGGGATGTAACTGCAGCCAGCTTGTCTGCTGGGTGATGGCTCATTAACCCATGAAACCTTGGCCAGACCAAGCCAAGAGAACCAGCAGCAATAACTTGCTAAAAGAGTTGCTGCTCTCCCAGAAGCTCTCCTGTTGCTTAGATAGGAAACTACTGTTCCACCTCTGTGGTGTGAAGCCTCTTGCTTAACCCAGTCTCTGTGCTGGAAGTTTGGAGCGTGGTAAATATGTCACCAGTTCCTAAAACACCTCCTGGAACCCACAGACGAGGAATCCTGATCTGTCTGTCAGACAGGCTGGCAGGAATGTTGGAATTAGTAGGCATTTGGTTGAAACTGATAGACTGGGGAGGAGCTAGTCTGGCATTTGTAGGGAGAAATCACACTTCACAAATCTATAACAGCTATTTGAAGTGTCAAACAACCCTGAGCTAAGGCTGACAGAGTCAGTACGCTTTGACAAGCCCCCTCCCCAGGAGGGAATGATTTTTCATCAATTACAAATGTTTAATAATAAGCAAACCAAGGACAGGAGGAAACATTTAGGTTTTACAGAGAAGTGTTTTCCAAACATTCAGGAGGATTATCTAGAGCTAAAGCTGACTGCAAAGAGATGTAGAAGGATGTCCTGGTGTTGGGGGGTATTTGGGAAAATGGCAGATGGGATTGGATTTTGTCAAGTGCAAGGTAAAGCACACAGCAGAAATGGAGCCCAGGCACAAGCACACCCAGTTATCACTGCTCCAGAGAATTTACTGTGGATCAGCCTGTACAAACATCAGCGTAGTGCTCACCAGAGACCAAAAGGCAGGACTTATCACAGGCAAATAGTGAGCAGCACAGAAAACACTCTGTGTGATTAAATAAATCCCTGGGGTTGGGATTCTGTGTGCAGTCCTATTCATCTTCCCCAAGAAGGCTATAGAAAGCTATGGAGGGGGAAAACAAGTAAAGGAATGACTGCCCTGGGGGGAGATGAGAGAGGGCTTTCAGTCACACACAGCATGGAGGAGATAACACCAAAACCCCTTGTCAGACACTGAAAATGGAAGAGGATTCAGGTTTGGGAAGAGTCATTCATCCATGCTTCTGGCAGTCCCTGACTTGCTGCAAGGTGGCAGCAAGGAGTAGGACAGGGATGGAGGGAGGGATACCTGCAGGTTCCCCTCTTCCTACCTATGGTGGGCCCTCAATCTGACCTCCAAAGGACCTGTTCCCATGATACTTCCTATCCTCTGCCATATTTTTAGCTGTCATCAGGGCTGATTCAAATCTCTTTTCTAGCTGAAGACCTGACTGGCTTGGCCTGCTACAGCAGCACCTCCTAAAGATGATCCTCCCTTTTTCCAGCACAAATTGCCCTTGGTCCTTCTTAGCCAAAGCCTTTTGTGTGTTAGTGAAGTCACTTTAAACCAAAGGGGATTATGCATGGAAATGCCTTTGGGAATCAGCAAGCAACTTGTGCTGAAAGGCAGGTGGTGAGAAGATAAGAGCACAGCTACAGGATGAAAGAGACTCCCCCAGAACAGGTATAGAACCTGGACTGGTTTATAAATCAATCCACATTTTTGTTAGAATCACCTTTTCTCGTCAATGAGTTTTGGGTTCATTTCAATCAGTACTTTTGATTTACCAAAGAAAAGCTGGGTAAGGTTATCTACCCTTGTTCTCAGGCCAGCAGTTAAAACTCCCATCAGAGATCCTAATGGGGAACTCTTCCTAAGAAATTCTAAAAATCTGGTGGTGGATTAACATATGCCATGAGCTGAGGATGGTTGTTTGTAGAGCAGTGAGTGAAATGTCTTTTGTGACCAGTCTCATTGTGAAAGTCCAACAAGGCAAGCAGTAGAACTTGAAAGAAGATCTGGCCATATGGAAGAGTATTTGATGATGAGGGAGAGGTTTGGGGCTGTAATGAGGTGGGAACACTAATGAAACACAGTACCAGAGGAGAGAACTGTCTTTCTGCCAGGATTCCAACTATTTTTGTAGTGTGTCACCCACATCAGTGTTCACAGCATCTCAGCTGTGCCCTTACAGACCTCCAAAATCTGTCACATAGAACCCTATTTTACTGAGATTTTTTAGTCCTTTTAAAAGAGCCTTTTACCTTTTCCAAAGAAAAATTCACACAAAATTTCACCACGAATATCCAAAGCCCTGAAATCCAAGGTTAAATGGCCAGGAAGCCTCATTTCCAGCCAGCAGGTGCTTCAAGGCAGCAGAGGAAAGTCTCCCAAAGGATGAGCTCAGCTGGAGCACTGAGGCTGCAGGGAGGAAGGTATCCAGAGATTGTTGGAGAACAACTTGTCTTGGTCACTGCCCAGGATGATTGCATGTCCAAGTTATTGCTCTTCCCAGCAATGCAGCACGCACAGCCAGTCCGGGGCCAAAATCAATTAGGGGCCATCACATCACACCACAGAAGGCACACACACACTGTCAGCCTTCACTGAGGAGCAGAGCTGCTGATTAGCTCATGGAGGCTTCAGCAGGGAGAGCAGAGGGTGAAGAGTTCATGACAGATTATTTATGCATCGGATTTCCTCCCGTTCGCTCCATTTGCAAATCGACCCCGACTTTCCCCAATTCTTTCAGAGCTCACAGCTACTTGGTGACTGATTTTGGTGGCACAGCTCATTAGAGGAGGCTCCATTTCTGAGCTGGTTTATTTAATGACCCTTAACTCCCTCCACTGAAAGGTTTCAGAGGGTCCTGTACCATGATAGAGATGTTTAAGGAAGCAGAATGATGAAATGCAGAAGGACCCAGCAGCCAAATGGCAAGAGCAGAACCACTCTACTGCTTTCCTTTGAGCCCAGTGCTTTCACCCCTGAACTGGGCACCCACAGCCCAATAATGTCCCCCAAATGCCTTCCCACTGACCCCTATAGGTTTTGGGTCAAGGCTGGACCTCCTCACTGTGACACAACCTGTTTTCATACAAATGGGTGCTGAAGTCACACGTTCAGGGCCCCAGGTCTGAAAGCACTGGGGTCAAACCCCATTTCAGTCAGGAGAAATAGAGCAGAAAATTCTTTGGCCCTGCTCAGAGATGAGGGAGAAGAGAGGATGAGCTGGGCAGGAGCCCACATGTGCTTGAACAGAGAGCTCTGATGTTTCACAGACGTGGGGAGGAATCCTCTGAGACGTGCAAAGCACAGCCCAGGCTGGGTGAGCTGCTCCAGAATAAATGCTTGCCTGAGAATTCCATGTGTTCATGCAGATGGGACAGGAAAACAAGGCCTTTATCCTAAAGCCTGTCTGGGTTATCACTCACAATAATGTCACCCAATCCTCTGAAATCAGGATAAATAAAACCTTCTAACACTGACTTTGTGGTGTTAGTGAGTCAGGCATTACTTTATTCTTGGCCAAGGTTTGTGTGTGCGGCCAACAAAATTCTGGCCTCCACGCAAACACTGATACAAAACTTTTCCACTTATTTATACATTTTTGGCAAACGAAGAAATTAATGTTCATTGGTTCAAAATTACATCATTCATTAATTAGTATTCTGTCCTCTACTGGTTATTGATTTTTCACTGCTCATGCTAATTACTCCTTATTTTTAGTATTTTTTCCTCCAGCAGGGACTTTCCAGCACACATATAGCGAGTCTTTATTAATATTTTCTTTATCTTCTGGTTTCTGCAACATGTCCTTGTAGTCCATAATTCTGAACTCCTTGTATCCAATTTCAACAATTGGATTGTTGGATTTATACATCTCTCTTCTCCCATGCTTTGCTCATTGAAGCTCATCAGAGTTAGTTTGTCAAAACTCAAAGTTTCAGTAGTTTTCCCCAAGCTCCAAAAGTAGCTTATGAAAACTTTGCTAAATGCTGGCTAAGAGTAATTTAAGACTAACACACTATTTTTAATTAATATAGATTGATTATTATTAATTAATTACTTTAAAAGCTCATAAAAGCCATTAAGTAAAATTATTTAAAAGTTCTATTGTTTCTAACAGTAACACTCTTCTTGGCAACACTGAGGAATGACACCTGGGTCAAAGCTGCTTCAAGGCTCCGGCAGGGGTAGAGTGGCAGCTTCTCTTGGTGCTCCAGGGAAATTACAGAAATTACAGACTAGACACGGCCACCTTTGTAGAGTGTCACAGTTGGGGATCAATTTGATGAAAGTCTGGTTTCATCTGAAGAGCTCTAACCCTGTGATGTGAAGGAGCAGTCCTGACTGCCCAAAAATTGTCCATCTCCATGGACCATGTGTCTGTGATTGCCCTGACCCAGCCCTGAAGGCAAGGAGGGGCTGGAGACAGTCCTGGGGAGGTAAATGGCCAAACACAACCCACCTGAGATGCTTTCTGAGGAGGTCTGGAGGAGCAGGAATGTGTTTGAGGACACCTGCCCTGGCTGCTAACTGGGGAGTTGATTCAGCTGTGTTGGGACCAGCATTCCCCAACTGGAATTGCTCCATCAGCACTTAGGCAGCTCTTCCCAGGGGGTGAGAGCCACCCTCCAATCCCTGGATCCTGCCTGTCCCCAGTGGCACAGCTACGAGCATGGGATTACTGAGGTGTTCTAGGACCTTCCATTTATAGCAGGTACTTATCATGTTGCAGTTTTGGTTTTCCTTCTGTTGATAAGCAGGTTTTGCTTTTCCTGCCACCCTTCTTGTAGGGGTCTGCCAGTCTTTGACCTGATACTGAATTGTTGGTAACCAAGTGGCCAATGTCCTACTTGGACATTTGGATGGTACAATGAGGCTGCTAAGGATGAAGGACTGGAAATTATAATTTTAGTCTAAGGAGAAAAAAACCCAACCTTTTTCAAAAAAGGAAAAAAACCTTTCTTGGTAGGTTTTGTGAGATCTCAGAGGTGTTTGCTGGGCTAAGGGGGCTTGAAGGACCTGGCCCTGACCCCCCAGAGGGTTTGAGGGGTGAGAGTAAGGTGTTTCCACCACTTTTGGGGCTCTGAGTGCCTCTTTCAGCCTCCTGGGGATGGTGCAGCTTTCCCAGCTCCTCCATAGGCATGGAGTGGGGTGTGAGTGCCAAGGAAGTGGAGTAAACAGCAGTAAAAGGGGCTGGCTGCTGTGGGAGGTGGGAACCACAGCCAGCCACTGGTAAATGGCAATGTTTTCCAAAAGGGAAAGTTTTCAGCAGGATTTAAGAGCAAATAAAAGGAGCCCTTGAGGACTCCTACAGAGCTGCAAGGTCAGGGAGAGAGAAAAGCAAGTTCTTTATATTGTGGTGATAAATCAGATATAGGGAGGTGCAAGAAGTTGCTCATACTGGCAAGCCCTTCAAGAGCAAAGATTGCCCAAGCTCTTCTTAAAATATAAATAAGTTGTGGAGGGGTTTTTTTGTGGATTTTTAAAAAGCATCCCAGCTGTTTTTGCAGGGAGTTCCTCTGTCAGGAAGTAATGAGATCTTGCTGCCTGATTGATAAAACACACACAGTAAAGAGGTTTCATCTGTTGTGGTCTTCAGGGCATCACTGTGCTCTGCAATATATATATTTTAAAAAAAATTACTCTGCTGACTCATGCTCTGCTCTCTGGAAACTGCAGCCTTCTTGGCAATTCCCTTTTCCTCCACCCCTGGCATTATTTCCCTTGACAGCCATTTCCCAATTTTTATTTTTTTTTTCTTTTTTTAAATAAAACTACATCCAGAAGGGTATAGCTTGTGGAGGGCAGTGTTTGGTCTCCTCTAATCCTATTGGGAACATATGGAAGACTAGAGAAAAATCATGCCTGGAAAAAAAATCCTCCAATAACTCTAGTTGTGTTGTAGTGCACACACATCTAATCATGTGCAGGGCAGACGTGAATGTTATTCTCCCTAATTACCCTTTAAAGGACTTGAAAAGAGTCTGGGTGAGAATTGTGAATGTTTCAAAGCTACTTCTATTTCAAAGCTTTCTGGAAAACAATACAACTTAAAACATTCGGTTGCTGTTTTTCCTAAACAATACTATTTTGGAGTGAGTTTTTTTCCTGTTGAACTGATGTTTTTACTTGGGATTTGCTTGCAAGACAAAGGCTAATCTGTTCTAAGAGTTGCCAAATCAAGGCCTCTGATATTTTTTTCCCTTTGGAAGATTATTTCCCCCCTTTTTTCTGTGTTCTCAGTGCAAGCTAATGTGGAAAGTGCTCTGAGCATCTTTGGAACGTGGTTTGCTCAGAGGAGAAGAGACTTTCAGAACCAAGTTGTGTTTCCAGTGTCCTCACATCCATCATCTCTTTTCAGGCTGGTCTTCAATGTCTGCTCTAGTCATTGACTGCTGTTTCCAGAACAACAAACCCCTTGGTGGTCGGGAATTCCTGGGCTGACTTGGTGGCCTCAGGCACCTCTGCTGGGAAGAAGCAGGGTGGATAAGTGGTGGGAGGGGACAGAGGGTTCTTAATCCAACCAAACTTTAATAATGCTAAAGGGTTTTTTTTAAAAAAAAATCTAGAAAACATGAGAAAAACACAATAATACTTAATTTACCGTTTTAAGAAGTATGGGCAGGAGGATAAGGGAGAGGATTCTGCCCCTCTACCTTGCTCAGGTGAGACCCCACTTGTTGAGGGGCTTTTCTTTTAACAGAAAAGCTGTGTCCAAAGTGATGCACAGGAAGAAATTAAAAATACAAATGCAAATTTGTCATACTCAGTTGAGTGATAAGGCTGAATAATCAATGTCTTTAAAGACTGATGTTGCCAATAAAAATCCCTTGTGTATTTTTTTCTAATAATGGCTGGTGGGTGTTAATTCTGTCGCTTGCCCACTTGGCTGTTGTGGGTTTGTTCTCTTAGAATTGTGATGAGTCCATGAATTCAGCTGGAAAGAGGAAAGTGATGCTCCACACAGCGTTTTGGGGAGTCAGGTATTAGCATATCTACTGACACCCCTGTTGCCAGTGTTCACATGTGCTCTTTAGGACTATAATTCCATTTCCTGGATTTTTTTCCCCTTAATTAGGACCTGGAAATCACAAGATGTCAAGGTAAGGGTTGTATTTCTTGTAGGATGCTCAGTATAGACCGATTTGTCTCTTAGTGCAAATGAAGTAATGAGGGTGAGTGAGTTTAGAGAGGTTTGGGGAAGGCTTGTCAGGAAGTTTCTTATATTTTTTTCTTTTCTGTGGCAGTTGAGATTTGTGATGTTAAGTAGACCTATTTGGCTGTTGTCCCCATCTGGTTGTGCTTAGCTTGGTGACATAATCAAAGAAACAAGGAGGATTGGCAACAAGATTGACTGAAGCTGCATCTCCTGCCTTGTCTCAGAAAGGCTTCTTGTGAGAAATTGGGAGAAAACCAAAGTGGGCCAGAAGTGCAGTTTACAACCGGAGCGCCCACAAACTGATCAGCAGAGTTCTTCCAGCTCATACAGGTTTGGACAGCTGGGAATTCTGCCCCCACACCTCCCTGGGAAATAACACACTCATTTTGTTTAAGGTGTTGCTTCTCCATCCAAGGACCAGCCTAAACTTGGGCTCCCTCTGCACCCAAACACGTGGCTCCTCACAACCATTTCAATTCATGTCACACTGAGAGTCTGCTGAAACACTTCTAAACCTTTCTAGGTCTTTACTGGAGACAGAAGTGCAGCAGGTCTGCAAGATCTTCCTCCATTTCTCCCAGACTTGGCTGCACCAAGGCCATGTGTGGGACTGTGTGAACTGTCACCGTCTCCTGGGAAAGTCACAATTTTTCCACGACCTGGAGCACTTTTCATCTCTGTGCTTGCTGGGCTCGGAGTGTTCTGGGGCAGGCACCATATTGTTTTGTTCTGTTTCTTACAATACTTGGCAAAGAGCAAAGAGAAGGCTGTCTTGGCTCTCTACCAGGTCTCCAAAGTGCTAAAATATTACTAACCTTGTAATAAATCTCAAATTTTTATTATTGTCTCACACTCCGCAGCTTATTTTGGCTCTGGGAATCTGCAAATTTGGACCAAAAAAATGTAAAAACTTGTCAAAGTGGAGCAAATGAGAGCACCCAGCTTCAGTCTCTTTAGCAAGACACAACTGTGAATCACTGCTCCTTGGGGAGAAGAACACAGGATTTCCTGGAACCAAATTCAGGACTTGACAGAGCTGTTTGATCTTCAGCTGATGTTTTGTTTTTGTTTTCTAAGCAGCAATAACATCATTTTAAGCTATAAACAGACCATTTTCCCTTATCCTTGAAGTGAGTCATTAATTAGTTAATAACATGAATTAACTACTGCCTATGAATAATTAAAGGGGTGATATTTGTTTTATCTATAATGTTCTTTCTAGTGGTGCATTTTTATTAACAGCCTCTCAATATCCAGTTTTCCTTGTCCCCTTCAGGATCAAAAATCCTCCTTAAAATCTGGTGTAACACCTGTGCCAGGGATGTAATGAAATGCAATCCTCGAGCTCACCCAGGCTGAGATATGCAAAATAATTACTCTTGGATGACAAAGAGAAGCCCTGAGGGCTGTGTTCACAAAAGGATGCCTTGTTTCTCTGGAAGGTTGGATCCCTGCCTGCCCTGCTCACCAAGAGCCACGCTGTTATCCTGGGCTGGGAATTGCAGTGCACTGCCTGGAACTTTTGACAATTGCTTGGTCAGATTTGGTGGCTAAATAAATGGTTTGTCTAATTAATTACTGGGATCTTGCTGATGGGGCCGTGCAAGGTTCACGGTGAAAAGTTTATGTGCATGTTTCAAACGGCTAAAAGAGGACACTTCAAATAAGGTGTCCTCAGATATTTTTTATCTTCTTTGATGGAGATTCTCCTAGTAGACAAGTAGGAAAGAAACACAAGCCAAGCCTGCCTGGAAGTGCTCGTCCTCCTTCTGGGAAGAGAATTTAATGCTAAGCTTGGGATGCTGGGCTCTTGCCTCTGTCCTCTCTGCACATGGCCCCAATCAGGTGCCATGGTTTGGCCTTGGAATTAAATTTCTGTTACCTGGGAGGAGCAGTGGCTGAGATGTGCTGCACAGACAAGCAAACTTGCAGGAATAAATCCCTCTGCCACATCCCTTCACCAAACCTGGGATAGAGAAGACCAATGCTGAGTGAATAGAGAAGCTATTCCATGTGTCACAGCATCTTTTAGTGCCTCATCTTTATTCCTTTATCACAGAACATTAAAAATGCTTTCCCCCACCTGAGCTGAATAGAAATCTGATCAATCCAAATGGGAAAATGAATCTGTTGGTTTCCTATACTGAAGTGGTAAAGCTGCCTTGGTGATTGCAGATTGCTCTGGGTCTTTTAGGGACTGACCCTTGGCTGGGCTGGGCTGTTGTTGGGCATTTGTCCTGTGTGCACTCTGACCAGGTAGCTGGGCAGCCTAGGAGAGTCCAGATGTTTATTTTTAAAAATGTGACTTTACAGCTTTCCATCCGGTCTGTCACTGTGTCCCTGCCCCCTCTGGGTGCAGCTGGGGTCTCAGGAGTGCCTGACTGCAGCTCATGTTCTGCAGCACAGGGATTTCTGCTATTCCAGGCTGATGCCTTGGGGTTTGTTTGTGGTTTTGTTTCAGCCTTTGTCAACTTGTTCATACGACACAAGGAGAACTATTCACCTTACGTCCAGGCTGAAAAGTAGATATTAAAATATCTCTTTACATTCTCTGGATTAACCTCTCCTCCTTCTTTCTCCTGCTGTCTCTGAAGTGGAACTATTTGGACTTCTTTCCTGGCCTTAGCTTCTATTTTTACAAAATGACAAAATGTTTAGTTTTGTGATGTATGTTTGGGAGGTGTGTTTTAGTTTGTTTTTTTGTCCTTTTCTCTGTGGCCAAGTGTGATGTGATTGTAATGCTGTGATTGATGGGCTAAGCCAGAGTTCCCTTCTCTCTTGCTGCCAGTCTCTGAAGGATTTGTTATGCCCAAGTGTCAGACAAATCCATTCACTGCAAACAGGAAAAACTCCTTCCTCCCCATTCCTAGTGTCTCCCCAGGCCCTTTGTAATCACAGCTCTTTGGATATTTTGCTAAATGTAAATGTCAAATACACCCCAGCCCAGCAGCCAGCTCTGACAAACATCTGGACAGAGCTTGCACAGATGTCCACTGGACCATTTTCCTGAAGGTTTGGGGGTTTTTTTCATATCCACTCTAAGAATGGTCAGGCTGGAAGGAGTGAAACGTGGCTGCCTGTCACCGTGTGTGATTTGTGTGGGCTTTTGTGGGACCACAGGGAGCTCAAGGAGCGAGGTCCTCCCTCCCAGAGCCAGATCCAGCCCTGCTCCAGGGTGTGCAGCCCTCCAGGGGGGTTTGGGTGGGACTGGGGAGGGGGCTCTCCATGGGACAGTGCCATGGGATGGTGGAGAGGCTGTTCCTGGGACTCTGCCTGGCAGGGCAGCACTGAGAGGTTGCTCCAGATGAAGTCTGGGATAGTGAGGAGGCAGCAGAGCAGCAATCCAAGCAAATTTGAGACTCTGCCAGCTGCTAGCAATGGAAAGCTTGCTGATAGGTGGCTATCAGCCCATCCTGCCCGGGTCAGCTTCCTGCAGGAGTGAGTCCTCCTTCCTGCTCCTGGCCCCAAGCACACTGCTCCCAACAGAGCTGATTGCAGCTTGGCCCAAGAGGCGAGGAGATTACTCCAGCATCAGCTCGTTCCCTAATACTTTTCCATAAGCTTGAGATGGGTTTAGCAGGTAAGGGAGAGCTGGTGCTTGCCATGATTTGCAAAACAAAAAGATTCCTCTGCCCTGTTTAGTTTCTTACAGTTTGTTTGACTTGGAGCTCAAAGCATATCAGCCTCTCTTCATCTTCACCCTGGCTTTAGAGCCACCCTATGAAATGCTAATGCTGGCTTTGCTGCCTGAGTTTGGGATCAGGGAAGCCAGAAGGGTCAAGGCAGTTGAAAGCGTTCTGGAGAGCCTCCACAGCCCCAGAGGTCCAAAGGCCACTGACTCACCTCTGAGTGTGGGATGAAGAGCATTTGGGGTAGCTGAGCTGTCTGTTTGGGCTGGTTTTCCTGCTGCTGTCTGCCTGGTCTCTTGGAAGATGTACTGAGCCACTCAAGCAGAGGTTGTGACCTCTCTGTCCTCTCTCAGAGGTGTCTGTGCTGCCAGGAGTCAGTGTGGACTCGGCCTCTGACTGAGAGCCTTGAATGGACAAGTCCTGGGAGCTGCACAGCAGATCCCAATACCCGTTCTCAGCTGCTGCTTCTTCCTGCTCCCCCTCACACCCTCTTTGCTATGGAGGAATGGCCTGGGGCCATGAGCCAGCAGTGAATATTAACACCAGCAGCACGATGGGTGTTCCTGCTGTGCCCCAGGCCCCTGGTGGCAGGGCTTTGGCTCAGGGGAAAGTGCTCAGGGCTGTATTGGCTGCTGGATGGCTCAGCCTGGTGGCAGCAGATCCTTATTCCCCACCCAGGAGAGTGTGAAAATCACACCCTCCTGATGCGTCAGGTTTTGGCTTTTATATTTTTCAGATTCTGCTCTGCTTTAGTGTGTAGTTCTGAGCTTTGTATTAGGGGATGGTGAGCTCTCTTCACAGAGCAGGGAGACAAAACAACTCCTTCTCTAGCTGGGGACCAAGGACAAATGATCTGAATTTCAGGCCCAAAATGTATAAACAGTGTCAGACAAAAGAGAGAAAAACAAGAAGGATGGGACTTCATAACCTAAAGCTGTAATTGGACAATTAACTCCAATATGCAAATAGACCAGAACTTATAAAAGTGAGAGACCCCATGACTGGTCATCCATTTTGGCTTCATCCTGGGTGGAGCCCTGGCTGGGCTCTTGTGCTGCCCAAGGTGTAACCATTGAGGCCTTTTAATAAATCCCTGCTTTATTCTTTAACTCTGCCCGGCCTCTGTTCCAGGTCAGCCTCTCAAGGTCTCATCCCCTTGTGTCTAATGAAAGCTTCCCAGTAGCTTGTGTGGGATGTGAGGAGCTTTATGAGGAGTCCCAGTGGTGGTCAGTGCCTGACACTGCCCCAGCTCTGCTGTCCCAGCCAGCAATGATCCCCCCAAGCTGTGTGTGTGAGCTGGGGGATGTTCCAGCCTCTGCCAGGGAAGAACCTGTCCTGTTTATCACTGTGGAAAATATGTGCTTTTCCTCCTGAAAGCAACACTTTGCTGCTTCATGGGGAGAGCTGAGTGTGAAGGGCTGTTGACAAGTGTGAGCAGAGATTTTACTGCCTTCCTTCTCCTGTGGAGGAACGTGGCTGTGGGCAGGGCTGAGTCTGAACACAGAAATGAGGATGGGCCTTCTCCTCATGTTCTCTGAGTGGCTGGGGAGGAGACGTGGCTGCATTCCCTTTATCCAACCCAGTTGTCAAACATTATTAATTTCAGCCCAACTTTCAGAGAAATGCATCCTTCCCCTGGGGCTCCACGGAGCACCTTGGCCTGAGCACAGCTGAAAGCACGTGAGCATCTGCTTCCAAGAGGCTCTTGGACCTTCTGTTTCCTCATGTGCTACTGCAAGCACAAATGAAGAAATAACTTATCAAATCCTTATTTAAATCTTGTTTTAATGTGGGATTTGTAGGCTTCACCCAGTGTTTAGGAATAGCAGAAACTGGGGATGTTGCCCCAAGTTTTTCTTCTTTACCACGGATTTCCTGGTTAAACCTGCTCAATTTTGCTTCCCCTATAAAATATGAGGAAGGATAAATGCTTTCTGTTCCTACAGAGACTGTAAGGGCCCACACCAGTGGGAGGCTATAGAAACCACCTCTGTGTGCTGGCAGGTCCCTAAACAAAGCAGCTTGTCCCACCCTGGACCAAGTGGAAGCAGAAATGGCACTGGCCAGGGAAGCTGGACATGGCTGGCTGCCGTGTGTGTGAGGCCTCTGGACTTGGTGTGAGTGCAGCTGACAAAATTCATGCAAGGACTGGGCTTGACAGCTCCTACAAAGCTCTTCAAATGAGCAGGTGAAATGGAGAAACTGGGTGAGGGAGGTTGGATTGAAAACCATCACTTATTTCTGCCACTGGTTCAATGTGGATCTGACACAGGGTGGTTCTTACATCCTCTAAAGCCAAGGTGCTTCCTTTCCCCACCTTTAATGCATAGTTCTGATAGGGGAGTCACCAAGAACTTCAGTGTGAATCAGTAAGGTGTATCCATTGGATCATGGCTTGTTGGCCTTCAGTGGGATTGGACATGCAAACAAAAAGTTTCCTGAGAATCACAAGACCTGAGGCTGAAAGTGCTCATGACAGAACAGTGTTTCTATTGTGAGTGCAACCACAAAACAACAAGAAACTCATCTCCTGATGATGAGCTGTGTGGGTGTTCTTGTTTTTAAACACAGATTTCCATATGCAAGAGGTGTGGGCAGTTTCCACTTCATTTATCTTTGCTATTGAGCTCATGTGCAAACAACCCAGATTCCAGATCTGTTATTTCATGGTGATAACATGAACGGGATCCCAAAGTACAGAGCTCCTTAAAGCAGGGTTAAGTGACCCTAAAACTTTGAGAGGCACATTCTGAACTGATGCAAACTGAAATTAATGGGAATTTTCCTGACTCTGGCTATATGTTGATTTAAGTCAGAATTTTCAGTGTCCTTTGCAAAATGAAGGGATTTTTGGGAGGGAAGCAATGAAAGGCCTCCTTTTCCAGCATACTTTTCAAACAATTGGGTAAGACATCTGAAAAGTGAAGAGTTTTATCATAAGCTATTGTTCTTGGCTGGTTCTCATATTCTCCTTCCAGCACGTAGCTCTTGCTTGGTGTTTTCTCCTGTATCTGTGCTGTGCAGATGACGTTATTTTGATTAAATGAGAGAACACAAGGAAAAACTGAGTGGGCTGAATAGGAAATGGTGTGTCTGCCCCTCAGTGCCAGGCAGGTCTTAGTGAGCTTTTGGATCTCGTTAGTCCATGGTCCTCCAAGGCTGAAGCTTCCAACTTTTGCTGTTATTCCAGTGGTGAGTAACTCTAGGAATGGATGTAGTGGGGAAAATGGGCTGCAAACCTGCTTAGGAGCATCTCCTGTGTTCACAGGACTCATCGGCATGTCCCAAACACAAAAAGCATCTCTGCAGTTGTGTAGCCTCTCCCCTGGCAGTTTTCTCTGAAGCAAGAGAAACCTGGATTAGATCTGTGTGATGGTGTTCACAGGGGTTCTTGTATGGGGAAGAGATGAGGATCTGACTCCATGTTTCAGAAGGCTTGATTTATTATTTTATTATATATATCACATTAAAACTATACTTAAAGAATCGAAGAAAAGGTTTCATCAGAAGGCTAGCTAAGAATAGAATAGCAAAGAATGATAACAAAGGCTTGTGGCTTGGATTCTCTGTCCAAGCCAGCTGACTGTGATTGGCCATTAATTAGAAACATCCAACATGGACCAATCACAGACCCAGCTGTTGCATTCCACAGCAGCAGATGATCAATGATTACATTTTGTTCCTGAGGCCCCTCAGCTTCTCAGGAGGAAAAATCCTAAGGAAAGGATTTTCCATAAAAGATGTCTGTGACAGATCTGTGATTTAAAGGAGTCTTTTCCAAAGCTTGGTGGAAAGGCAGAGGGGCACATGGGGGAGGAAAGGAAGGTTCTGGGTAATGCTGAACCTGAAGGGGGAAACCAAAGCTTCAGGGTGCCCAATTTAATGTCATGAGAGGCTGCTTTTCCCAGAGGAGTTTCCCCATCTGTCAATGAATCTGGAGGCTGCTTCTCTGCCCTCTAACTTCTACCAGCTTCTCCAGCCCACCTGATTTTATAATCAGTCCTCTGCATGTCCAGCCCTGCCTCTGACAGCTCCCCTGCTGGTGGCACTCCTGGGAAGGATTAATCCTCATTGCCTTCCTTCTGTTCCCAGCAGTGGTGCCCCAGAAAGGACAATTTTAAACAGGCTAAAAGGGAGAAGACATTGTCACAATCCAGATGTCCAACTGCCCTTCTAGGCAGTTCAACTGAAGAGTGGAAAGGGTTACAAGGGCAGCAAGGAAACCTGTGCAGGACTTCCCTGGTACTTTAAAGCCAGACATAACACAGAGTTAAAGTCCTGGCCCTCAAGCTCTTTGGAAGAACAAGGAAGACCTCCACCAGCAGTGGATCAGCCTTTCCATGTGTCCAGACAACAGCCACAAGTTCATGGGCAGAAAGGATCTTTACTCTGCAGCAGACTTAAAAACTAAATGCAAGAGTGAGAAACTTGAGGCTTTTCAAACTTAAACCTTTTCCTCTACTTTCAAAACTAAAACTAAGCCAAGTGATGCACTTTTTCCACTGTATTTTTCATGGATCTCTTTCTCATAGCTCCGTTTCCTGAAGCGATTCCATTCCTCGGGGTCATCCTAAGGCTGCAGATCCTTGTGGTATCACTTCCAGCAGCCTCCCTGGCCCAGTGGGCCTGCATCTGAGATTTGGGATGGAAGCTAAGAAGCAGTGATAGCTTGTCCCTGTGCCAAGCTGTGCTTTTTTTATTATTGCTAGTATCTGCAGCCATCCCCTACTGTGCTTTGGGGCTCACAGACCAGCACGTCACTTCTGATTCTCAATTGAAAATGGAAATTCGACCTCGTGGTTCAAGGTTCAGAAGTTAATCCTGAGACACCATGACTGTATTTGTGTCTCAGGGTCTGTGCAGCACCTGGCAGGATCCATTCACCCCTTAGCTGGGTAACTTTAGCCACTGGGTAGTTTCTCTAACTCATTTAAGAGGCTGGAGTTGCCCTTTGCAGGTGCCAAGCTCCACTCAGAGCAGCAGAAATTGCTGTGAGAGCCTTAAAGAGCCATGGGCTAAATGAGTCCCTCACTGCAGAGAGGGGCTGAATGATTTCTTTGTACTCGGATGACTGGTTAACTCTAAACACTTCCATTCTTTACTGACCCTCTTCTCCCCATTATCCTCCCTTGTTCTCCAAATGAGTTCAAAACAAAGACTCAAACCAGGAACTGCAGCAGGGGTGAAAGCTGAGAGCCTGGGTCTGGCTGTCATGGAAGAAATCAATTGGCCTTTGTACTCTGGAGATAAATAGCACAGGGGGATAAGGCTTTGTGGCTGAAGATTGTAAGTTCACAAATGTTATCTGCTTTGAGAAAAGCAAATATTTGATCAATCACACTGCATGGAAACTTGGGGGGGTATGTACACAATCTTGAATTTGTGCTGTCATTGTTAGATGTGGTCAGGGCTGTCTCTGGCTTGAACTGCTGTGTGAAGGGTCGAGTCAGCAGGATGTGAACTGCCTCTGATAGAGGAGGGTGAGATATTCAGCATTTAGAAGGCCAACAAGACCAAAATTCCCCAAAGGAGAAGCTTTTAGCTTCCACTTCCTCAGAGATCTTTTGGAGGTAGATAATCAGTGGTAGGTCTATCAGGGAGAGCAGGTAGGAAGAAAGGGAAGGTCACTGGGTAAATCCTGCTTATTGCAGCACTTCCATGGGCTGGGAACACTGGTGGTCAATCCTCAGGACTCCTTGCAGTGGGAGAAACATTTTGAAAGGTGCACAGAATTGCAAAGCAAGAGAATTTTCTTGTGCTTTGTTCCATGTTTTGCTGCTGGAAAGCAAGACAAGGCTGCTCCTTGTGGTTTACTTCCTAAGGCTATTTCTGTAATGGTTACTTTATTAGAAGGGAAACAGGAGAATTTTGAGGAAGGGAATAAAAGCTCAGCCTAATCATCATTGTTTACCAAATGTAGGCACTTCTCTAAGTGGTCCAGAGCAAAGGTTCATTTTGCCCATCATCCTTCCTCTTCGACTGACCCATGTTGGGTGCAGAGCAGAAGCACCCAAGGCTTGACCCACCAACATTCCCCAGCCCAGCCTGGGAGGCTCCAAAGCCCCAAAGGCTGTGTCTGCATCTTTGGGCCACTTTAGTCTCCTCTGGGATAAATTTTAGTATGTTCCTTTTCTTCTTGACAACATTTTCCATTCCAGAAATTCTCTCAATAGCTTTCATTTATGAGGCTAAGTATATAAAGACATTAATGACACTGAAATAAGTTTATTGTCAGTGTATTTTCTCCATAAAGCAAGGAATGCCCACTTTTATTCTTACAATAGATCTCAGAGACCAGATCACTCATGGCCTTAAATCAGGGTGTTCCCATTCAGAATGAGCTGTTCCTTGCTTTTGTCAGTAAACCAGCTGAGAACTGGCTCATGAACCAAACCAACAAACCCACATGGGTGGGTGTAAACCCGGACAGGGTAAAAATAGCCTTTAGTACCTCTTGGTGTGTGATTTCCCAGCCTTCCCTTAGCCCCTGCTGGGAACCAAAATTGACCAAATGCTGCTGTCCCCAGGAGAGCTGGGTGTACCAGATAACTGCTCATGAGGAACGGCAGGCGAGGTTCCTGCTCCACTTGCAATAAATCTCATTTCAAAGGTGTTTTCCTGGCAACTGTGAGCTCTGTCCTGCTGTAAAGCAGTGCCGGATCAAACCTCTCCAGTCTGAGGTCTAAGCCAAAAAAAGGCTCTTTTTCATTTAGCTCCCACATCAGAACAATGTACAATATTCCATAGTGCCTGCTACAAGACACCAAAGAGTTAACCTGTTGCTTTGGCTAAAACCTATCCAGGAAAAATGCAATAAATTTAATTCTGCTGCCTCTGGACTTCTGGGATGGGTCTAATGGCAGGAAGTGTTGGGCTGTTCACCCAGACTGGTGGCTGCTCTATGTTCTGAATTACTGGTAGTGAGTACAAACACATGCAGTGTCTTTTTGTGCATCTTCTAACATTTGCGTGACTTTTGTTAATAGGCTTTTCCCTTTCACCACCTTTATCATCTTTCACTGCCTGGTGTGTCTCACACCTTCAGAATGTGGGCAGCTCCTGAGACAGGCTGGCAGCCTGGGGACCAGGGTGAGCTGCTCTGAAAAGGGAAAGGATTCGTGCAAGTGACTGAGGGGCTGAGGAGAGATTGACCCCTTAACACTGAAATTGTGGATTGATGTGAATTGAACCACTGAGATTGTCACTTAAGGTACTCGTTCATTGGTTTCCATCCTCCCTCCAAAATTTTGTGGTGGTGAGTAAAAGATGGGGAGACCCAGACCTGCCCTGGGACCAGAGGAGACTTGAAGAAGAGTTTATTGTGAGGGTGGTGAGGCCCAGAGAAGCTGTGGCTGCCTCTGCATCCCTGGGAGTGTCCCAGGCAAGGCTGGACAGGGCTTGGAGCACCCTGGGATGATGAAATAAACGAATATTTATATCTATATTTATGTTTATGTTTATTCTACCCATGGCAGGGGGTAGAATGGCACGGTCCTTCCAACCCAAACTCATCTGTGATTCTGTGATCCAGACAAGCAGTGCCAGCATCCATGTGTGGATGAGGACTGGGGCTGCTGCTTGGCTTTGGTTTTTGTTTTTTGTCTTTGGGGTTTTTGTTGGGCTTTTTTTTGGTTGGTGAGGGGGTTTTTGTGGTTTTTTGTTTGGGGTTTTTTGTGGTTTTGTTTTTTTTTTTAGTTTTTTGTTTTGGTTTGGGGTTTTTTTCTTTTTTTTAAAAAATTCAAATAAACACTGTAGTCCTATTCTTTGAACAGTTGAAAGACATGGGAGCCTCTTTTTCCCAGACATTTTTTGTGGGAATCTGTGCTCCCTCCACAGAGTGCAGGATAAACAAACTAGAAATTTTAGGTTTTCAAATCAAGATAAATAACAATTGTTCTGCCCTCCCCACTGCCTCCTTCCCTTCCCACCATCCCTCCCCAGCTGCCTTCCTTCCACGAGAGCATCCCTCGGGAACTGCTCTGTCCCACATGAGGACAGAGCCTCCTCTGTCCCTGTGCAGCCCTCAGATAGCACATCTCCGGCTGAGGCACAAGGGCAGCACTTATTATGTCTTTCCCTCTGTGCCCATGGCTCCAGGAACCAGCCCCAAATCAGAAAAATGTTGGTTTGTGGCTTCCAGGGCCTCTGCAGCCCATGAGTAACCAATGCAGCCTGGGTTAGACCTGGGTGCCCTGGGGAATAATGGATGGTGAACTCCTCTGTTTTACACTTAAATAGGATCCCATGAGCTTACCCTGCAAAAGCTTAATCTTTTCAGGATTTCCCATCAGGAGCTAATTTTATGTAGTCCCTGCTAGAACAGATCTCTTCCCAGGCCTCAGGGACTTGGGCAGAATTTGTGTTCCTCAGCTGTTGTGACCTGTGGTTAAAACAGGAGGAGCAGGAAATGAGGGTGTCTGGTGTGGCAGGGGGTGGAAAATCTCTTTGCCAAAAGAAAAAGCTATCCCAAACCACTGAACCTTGCCTGCTAGGAGAAGAAGAAGAGGTGGCAGGGTCCTCAGGGTCCTAGGAATGCTAGTATGGCATAGGAGATGTAGATGTGATCATAAATTGATATTTACCAGACAAAAAATCCAGGAGGGCCCTTGGCTAACTGTAATCACTCAGAAAATTTTGGCAGGGGCAGGACCAGCAGGTGTGGCTCTGCATCCCCCATGGTTCTGGGGATTATTGGGAAATGGAGTTTGTTTGGAGTGAGTAAATGGGATGGTGCTCCCTGCCTCATCCTCACTGAGCAGCTGCTTCTCTTGGAAGTGTGAATAGCTGTAAGAGGCCTCAGGGACAGTGAAGGGAGGTGATCCCAAAACAGAGAGGAAGAAGGAAAATGCTGGGAATGCCAGGTACCAGCAGCACTGCTCAGATCCTCCCTGGACCCCTGCAGGGAGATGTTGATGTTCCTGAAGTGTCAGGTGCTGGAGACTTTACCCAGCTGTAGCTTTGTGCTCTCTTAGGGAGAGGCACCACAGCATTTCCCTGAGACAACTGGGAATTGGGAGTGTTTTCCTCTCATAAAGGACCCTGTTTTGCCCCAAGATAATAATGGGCTCTGATCCCCAAACCCCTTCCCACTCCTTCCGTAACAAGAACCTCACTGGTAAGTGAGGGTTGCACTGGTGCTATTCATTTAAAAAAAAAAAAAGGTGGGAGGAGGCTGAGACTTACGTCCTATTAGGGGGAAATCAACCAATAAAAGGTTATAAATAATTTATTGGTTATTAGTAATTTATTGGTTAATAAACCAATAATTATTGGTTAATAAGCCAATATTTACAACCAATAATGGTTATAATTAACTTATTGGTTATATGTTATATATAACCATTATATAAATATATATTATAATTTTATATCAATTATATTATGTATTATTTTATCTATTATTATATTCTAGATAAATTATATATTATAATTTTATATAATATATATTTATCTATAATATTTATATATATTATATATTTTTTTATATGTATTTTATATATAACCAATGAATCTCATTCTTAAAAATACAGGGAGGAAACCTCCACAGGTAAGTCTGGAGAGCAACCATAGGAAAGCATGAAAGTATTCCTTAATATATAACCAAAGTCCTCCTTGATGCAGTTTAAGCCTCTCTCTTACTACTTCTACTATCCACTTTTCTTCTGGGAAAGGATGAATCCATTCCTCTGTCCTGAGTGAATCTGAAGGTCATGATCATCCATCTTCTAGACTAAACAATCCTCATTCTTTCACTCTTTCCACATAAATCATGTCTTTTTACTCTTCTCACTGAACCCGGTTGGACTTTCTCCAGTTAATTCCCATCCTGCTTCCTGGGAGCAGTCACCACGTTCCCAGCTTCCTCTTTGATGTGAAATGACAGCCTGTGGTGTGGAACTGCTGGGTGAAAGTGAAGGGTTACCCAGGGTGGGATGGAAATTTGCCTCTTGGAAAATGGAAGTAAAGGACAGGGCCTGTGAGCAGCTGCTCCCGTGTTATTGCTGTGCTGGTGGCTGATATGAGAGCAGAGCTCTCATAGGGAGGGGATGCCTGAGTGCCAGCCCAGGAGAAGCTGTCCCACAGCAAAACAAACTGATCAGATCCCCTGAGTGCTGACATTCCTCTCCAACAAACTCCCCCTTTCTGCTTCCCCAACATGTGTATTCTTTTGAGATCAGGGCTGCTTCACTGCTGAACCCTGAGGACATGACTAATAAAATCCTTTCTTCCCAGTTCCTAGTCCTTGAGGCAAGTTCCTTCTTCCTCCCCCACTTCAACAGGCCATTTTTATCTATGAGATAAGTATGTGTTAAAGAGAGACTGGTTTGATGTTTCACTGGGAGGTTCATGGCTCTGGGTCCTGATCACACAGACACTTGAACATGAGCTTAATTGCTGCACTTGTAAATAGAGCCCAGACTTGCTCATGCATGAGAAACCAGCAGGACACAGAGGTGGTGTGGGGTGCCAGGCACTGAGACATCGGCCTGGTGCTGATCTGTTTCTGGATTTACTGTGCCTGGAGCTGGGCAGGGGCGTAAAACTACACCATGGTGAAGCAGTGACATGGCCACTTGTGCCACTGTCCTTGCTCTGGGAGCATCTGTGGGAATCCACAGAATCAGAGGGTTTTGGGAAAACTGCAAAAGGCAGGCCTCAGAGACAATAGAACTGTGATTAGAGCTAAGCAGCAGTCATGAGTTAGGTCAGCAGAAAAATTATTTAAAAAGTAGAAAAGCAAGGACAAACAGAACAATTGTCTGTGTATTAACGCTTGTCTAGGATAACTCTCTAAGCTACAGAAAAGTTTATCTAGCAAGATATTAAGAAGTTTGAAGCTTAATAATGGAGCTCTGTGCATTGTGTTTTAAGGCTTACAAGCAGGTATTGTATTCAAAATAAGCAAGCATTGTTTCAACCAAAGGTACCTGTGCTTACAGTGATTGGATAGAAGTACTGTCAATATGCTTTTGCTTTGTGTGATTGGTCAAGAAGCTCATAAAGTAAGTTGTAACATTAAGTTCTGTGTCTGCTGCCTGGGATGTGAGCTGGTGGCATCTTCCCATTGCCATAACCATGTAATGAGACTGATGCTGAAAAATAAAACAGCTCAAGGCACGTTCCACAGCAGCCCTGTCCCATTTGCGATTTGTACAGAGACTCCTGGCAAGTGATAAGCATCCATCCTATGGGGCAGCTTTGTGGCAGCAGCTCTGGCCTCTTGCAGCATTAGGCTTTGTCCCAGTTTGACCAGTGCCTGGCTTTTCCCACTGCAGCATCCTCCAGGTGCAGACAAAGCTCAGCTTTTGTGCCGGGGTGGCCAGGTCCTGTTTATAATTCACTCTCCTTGTCAAGGAAAAGTGCTGATAAGACATGCTTGCTCTGTGGGTATCCCTACCTGGCTGCTCTGCAAAGCCCCCAAGAGCAAACAGAAGAGAAATGGGCCATTTTTGGGACTGCTGGAATAAAAGCAGGACGGCCACGCTGTGTGTGGAGCCAAATGCTTTGCATAGTTGTGCTGTCAGCAAACAGAGGCAGCCAGAGCAGGGAACCAGACACTGGCACAGCTCCTTTCTTAGCTCCTATTTGCCTTTGCATTTGTTATCTTGGACATAAAGAGCTCTGCAAGCTAGGGATTTGGGCAGTTAACCTCAAATAAACCCCCAAAGACCTACTTCAGTGAAGTGTAACACAGCCTGTTGAACCTAATGGAGCTGGGCTCGCTCTCACCGAGGGTGATTTGGAATCTCAAGGTTTACTGTTTCCTGGAAGCTAATGGCATTTGGGGGCACTTTGTGCTTTGTGTGCAACTTTGATTACTGCTTTTTCACCTTGGCTTTGTGTCTGGCTCCTCTGGACAGCTGAGTGTGTGTACACATCACATGTGTGAGGAAGACTAGGCAGCAGTGAAAGGATGTACCACTGCAAAGACAGATATTTGGGCTTGCTGGGAAATAGCCTTTCTACTCAGACAGACAGCAAATATTTGACACTGAGCAGGAAAATCAGGTGTGCTATTTGACAGAGAGAGTCCCTGAAAAAAGAGATTTGACCCACCAGCAGATTATTTCACAGCTTCACCCAGCCCCAGCACTTAAAAATACTGTTCAGGATCAAAGTATTCTGCAGGCAGCTGGTTTTGTTTCTTTAAACAAAACCCAGTCATGCTTTATAAGGTCATCAAGCTCCCAAAGAGTGACTTGGGGAATACAGCTGCAGATGGATGGTGATGGGATTAAATGGAGCTGTTTGCAGAGACCACTAGCAGCTGATACCCTTCACAGGCAGAGCTGGTGCTCTGCTCCCACTCCTAGGGATGGGGATTCACTGGCTAAAGGGAGCTCACAGCAATTACAAGTGCTGCCCTCAGCTCCTGGCAGGCTCAGGGATTTGGAGCATTTCCAGCTCTAATGTTCATTTCTTGAGGACTTTTGAGTGTTCAGGTGCTGGCTGGAAAATAAACCTTATCATGGAGTGCTGGAAAGGGAGACAGGGATTGAGGTTAAATATAGGCTTTGACCAAGCAGGAGTTGTCCAAATGGGTCTGTTCTCCTGCTCTATGTAATCACCAGCAATTGAGAGATCATTGAAATAAAATACACATCCAGCCATTTGGAGGCTCTGGAAGCTAAAAGCCTGCCTGCATCTGCTGCATCTCCTAAAAGCATCAGTCTGTTCAATACAGCTTCCAGGACTTGTGATGTGACCTGACTGAGAGCCGCTCACCAAAAAGACAGCATCCCCCACTTGGAGTGCCTTCTGGTCCCATCTCCTGTTGGAAAAGCAAGGCTAGAGGCAGCAGGGACAGAGAATTAAACCCCTTTTGAAACCCTCTCGTTAATAGGATCAGATCCCAGGCAGAGTTTGGAAATTCAAGAGGCTCTATCCCATTCTCTCATTGTCCTTGCTGTCAAGCAGGATTTCCCACTATTTAATTCCTTTATAAAGATGAAGCAGCACTGTGTGTTTACAGCTCTCCTGGTGACTCCAGTAAGCCTGACTGACATCTCTGTGTGAACACGGTGGAACCTGACCCAGCTCAGCTCTAGGCTCTGCTCTGCACTCTCCAAACACCCAGAGCCCATCCCGAGCCCCTGCTGGTTTGTGATTGCTGGGCACACGGGAAGGGAGAGGTGCTGATGGTTGTGCTTCTGAGAGCTCTGATTTAACCCAGACAGAGCCCCCAGGGCACAGTGGTTTCTCCTCCCCTCCCTGCTGAGGAGAGGCCAGGATGTTTATGTGCTGCTCAGCCAAAGGTACCCAAATCCTGAAAATCTTACTCAGTTTTGCCCGGTACTTGGGATTTCTCCTTGGCATGTCCGGTATCAGTGGATCCAGCTGAAACCTGACGTCCCTAAACAAACCCTGCCTTCAAAGCCCGACTTGCAACATCCTCTGCGAGGTTTCTGGTTTGGCATCGCCCTGCTCGGAGCTTTTTGAAACGCTCCCTTGTTAGCCCGGGAACAGGATGCTGCGCAGGATGGGTGTTCACAGCACCCAGGGCTGCCCAGGGGCCAAGCAGCCAGGGGATTTATGAGACGTGGAGAACAGAGCCCGCACGAAAACATTGGCTAATCAGAGAATCGAGGAGCCAGTCGGGCTGTTTATCTGCCCCCAGCCTCCCCGGGGAAGGCAGCTGGACCATGTCACCTCGGCCGTGGCGCAAATCCCTGCCCAGCCCCACTGAGAACTCCCACGGGAGCCTGGATTTGTGTATTTGTGCGGGAAGCCGTGCCCAGGTCAGCCTGGGACTCGGGCGGGATCGCTTATCAGAGGGGCTATGCCCGGGGGGCCAGCACAGAGAACTCCTTCATCCCTCCCTCATCCCTCCCTGCCCGGCCTGAGCAGCCTGTGCCTCCCCCAGGTGCAGGCTTGGCAGCAGCAGGAGGCAAACAGCGGTGCTAGGACAGAAATCCCCTGCTGCCCACATCTGGAGCAAGGAAATGGTGTTGGGAAGCTGCCTGCCCCACACCAGCTCTGTGCAGTTGAATTTCCAGAGTGGTGCTGCTTTTTGGATTGCATCACCCAGGGCCCTGCAGGTCAGACCCTCAGGCAGTGTCAGGCTGTTAGAGATGGATCAGGAGATGGTTGGCTCTCGAAATTAAAAGAAAACTATTGTGTGAATATTCAGAAAGGCTTTAGTGATGTGTAATTATGTTATTGTGGTTTAGATGCCCTCTGTTCTCCCCACAGTTCCCTTTCCCCCCTGTATTGTTGCCATCAGACAGCCTGGGCTGTCTGGGACAGGTACAAAGAAGGCTGCACATGTGTCGCTTGCATGGGGCAGGTGGCAATGGAAAAGCTTGGGGGTGCTTAGGGCGTGAGGCATGGCAACACCTGACCCCCAATCCAGTTATAAAGCAGTTTCCACTGATAAATGGCAAAGAAGAGCTGACTGACAGACTTTGGGAGGGGGTAGGGCTGGCTGATGCACCCCCAGGGGTATAAAAGACTGAGCATCCATCTTGAAGACAAACGAGCCATGTGGTGTGCACGAGGGTGGTTCCCAGCGCTGCAACTTTTTCCTTATATAGTCCTTTGTTGTATTTTTTTTGAGGTTTAAAACCTTTTTATATTTTCAAAGTGAGCAAAGTGTTTCTCACAAGTCGGGTTGGGGTGCTCAGTTCTGGTGGGAAGCACAGTCACCACCTGCCCACTGCCTTACCTGGGTGAGCCATTTACAGCCACTTGCTCTTGTATGGATTCCCTGTCTGGTTTTCCAACATAATTCTTACTTTCCTCGTCTCAGACTCTGTTGAGTCTGGCCCCTCGCTCTCTGTAATTGAAATATAAGCAGTGCTGTGCATCAGACAGACCTGGGGTTTCTTTCTGGGTTTCTTCCTACTTCTTTTTTTTCTAATTTCTTTCATGGTGGCCCATGGGATTACGGCTGTAACTTTAAATACCTTCCACCACCACCAGATGAAATGAGGCTGGGGAACAGGGAGAATTAAAATGTGCTTCAAAGGACTACACAGGAGGAATACAAATAAAAACAGATAGCTTGAATTTAATCTTTTATAGGCTATTTCATAGAGAATAATATCAGCTCAGGAGGGGTTAGTGCCTCTGGTAAGGGTGGAAGGAGAGAACTGCCTGCTACCCCCTCCTCCTCCCAGAGTCCTTTTTGGAGAGGTTTCTGTGCTTGACAGTGGGCAAATGCAGGGTCACCCTTTTTTTTTCAGCCTCTCCATCAAACTGTGTTGCCTAAATGACCACCTCTGCTTGGTAAAGCATCCTTCACTCCTAAAACTAAACTAAATAAAATCCTAATGAAGACTAAAACTAAATAAGATGCTCAGCTGGAATGATTGCTCTGGTTGTACCCACTGATGGTCTCCAGCTGTGTCTTAGGTGGCAAATGGGGGTGTGTATTCCATTCCCATCTGTCAGAGGTGGGGCAGTTCTCTGCTGTTCATGGGGCAGTTTTCTTTATCTCTTCCACAACCAATCCTCCCTCCAGGAGATCTCTGCTGTTCATGGCCAGTGAGTGTCCCTGCACGGCTGATAAAGTTCCATCACCCCACGGGGAGATGTCTGCCCAAGGGAGGAGCCAAGCATTCCTACCTGGATACAATCTGAGGTTTGGAACAGCACAGCAGCCTTTGCCCCCTGCATTCCCAGAGGAGCAGCTTTCTCCTCCCCTGCATTCCCAGAGGAGCAGCTTTCTGCTCCCCTGCATTCCCTGAGGGAGCCCAGGCCCATCCCCAGCAGCCCTGGAGCTGCAGAGGAAAACTCCCCCCTTGTGCAGGATCCCTGCTCCAGCAGAGCCACAGCTGGCACTGCAGGAGGGCTGAGCCACCATGGCATGGGGCTGTGCCACCATCCTGACACACAGGGGGCAGCTCCTGATCTGACTCTGGCAGTGTTGTTCTGTATCACTGTGTTTTAATTTTATTTTTCCTAGTAAAGAGCTATTATTCTCACTCCTGTATCTTTGCTTGAAAGCCTCTTAATTTCAAAATTATAACAATTTGGAGGGAAGGGTTTACATTTTCCATTTCAATAGAGGTTCCTGCCCTCCTTAGCAGACACCTGTCTGTTCAAACCGAGACAAGCTGAACGACCCGTGCAGGGCAAAGCAAGCACAAAGCACTTGCAGCCTGTGAAAACATCACATCTGCCTCTTCCTGGGGTGGGAAATCATTCCAACAAAAGGCTGTAATAAGTGCTGGAAATTCAAACTGAAAAGTTAATAGCAGGTTAAAATAGCAGAATGTGTGTTTGCCTCCATCCCTTGTTTACTGCAGACATATGTGAGAGTCAGAGCAGCTGCCCTCTGCTCCTCGCTGTCATTTATCACATACCAACCCCAGCTACAGGTCACTGGCCCTGGCTCTGGATGGAGCCACTTCTGCACCTTCAAAAGGCACAAATCATCCCAAGACAGCCAGAAGTTGTTGTACAAGCCCAGTGTTTGGGGCCAGGCCCCAGGACACCTGGGCTCAGCAGAGCTGTGGTGATTTATGTGAGGAGCTCCAGGGCACGGACCCTCTGCTCTGCTCTGCTCTGTCAGAGAGTTGATGTCACCAGGAGAGTGTCCCCAAGCCACTGAGGGCTGTGTCCTGACCTTATCCATCCTCACTGCAGGACAGGAAGGAGCTGGGTGGGATGGCACCGTGGGAGCCCTGGCACATGGAGGGTTGGGCATCCTTCCACCTGCTGCTGCTCACCCTTCTGCACTCTTTGGAGCTGCAGAAACATCTCAAGGGTGCCATCACTTGCCATGAGTGATGGTGCTCTGTTGGCCTGGAGCATGTGGGCTCACATCCTGCTGAACCAGGGAGGTGTTGGACAAAGGAGTCCAAGTGAAAAATAATGTTTGGTGCACTTAAAGCAGGAAGATAGACTGCCTCAGTCAGGTGTGTTTACAGCTTAGTCCCATCATCCATGCTGACCTCTTCCTTACCCACAATTATCCTCCCTGCACATAAAACCCCTTTTGTGCAAGGCTGTAAGAATAAATGGGTGCATTATGGCCTTTTGTGTCTTTGGAGGGATTACTCTGCAGTGCTGGTTCTCCAAGTTTTAGCTTAGCAAGGGAAAACCCAATGTCAAAACCCAATGTCAGGACTTCACAGCCATCCCTCTCCTTGCTCGTCTTCATTTTCCCCCTACCTTTATATCCAGTTCACCAAGTTCAACTGGTTTCTAATCTAAAAGAAACGAAAAAAATGGAGAATAGCATCTCCAAAAGTAGCTGCAAACACAGGAATGAAAAGCTGGGTGGAGTGGCCACTCATCTCTTTTGGATGGTTCTTTTTCAGTGTTGGGAAATGTGTTTATTTTTATCTAGAAACTGCACAGTGACTACCAGCCCCCCCGGATTCAAACCTCGAGCCCTCTCCCCTCAATCCAGTGGCTGTATTTGCAGGAATCATTAAAAAAGGGAAGAGTTTTGCCATTTCCAGCAAGTTCTCCTGCACAGGGTGATGTGTGGGAGACTGAGTCACAGGCTGGTGCTTACGTCTATGCACATATTTCACAGCAGAGCTGTAGATTTGCTGACTGTCACCTCACATAGTTCCATGGTTACATCTTTTCCTAAATAGAGGAAAAGCCTGCTAACCACTGCCATCAGTGGATCCTGTTCCCAGTCAGCCCCTACCACCTCATCAGCTTGTAAACCTTGCAGATTTACATTATACAGATTTACAATATTGCAAACTAGGAAATGGGGAGGTGAGGAAGGGAAGGCTCAAAGGTAAGAAACACATAAAGATAAACATAACATGAAATAAGAATAATAAAGATAAGGAAAGAATCTGAAGAAAGGTGGTGGGTAGTGATGTAAATTGTCATTGGTAAGAAAAATGAGGGCTGGGGAGGGTGGGAAAGGGCCCTCTGGTCCTGCATATGCTCTGCACTGGTGTGAAGCATGGGCATTGCTGTGAGACTTCTTGAAACTCTTGACAGTATGTAGCTCATAGAGAAATCAGCATTAGCAAGGAGTATTTATGAGCACAGGAACAAAAACTGCACTGAGCTTACCTTGAGACATCCTGCTTGTCTGCCAGGCCTGCCTGAGGGGTTTGTGCTGGCTCCCATCCATGGGCTGGGTGTTTGCCTCTGGAAACTGAGCTTGCTGTGCACTGCTGCTGTTCAGGTGTGGAGCTGTGTGTGCTGGGAGTTTTACACTTTCTGTACTCACAGACTGACCCCCAGGAGAGCACTACGTTTAACCTGAAACCATAGAGAAAACTTCCAACACTGATTAATAGCACTGAGATTATGAGTGTATTGTTTGATTAGAAGTGTGTAATATCACACAAGGTAGAACACTTGGAGTTTGGGGTTTTATGATAAAGTAATACACAGAGAGCAAGACAGAAGTTTTAAAGCAGAGGCTGATCCTTCTTCTTCAGAGCAAGAACTGCTGAGAGGAGCTGACAGTGACCTCTGAGTGTCTGGGTCAGATTGGGCTCATGGGTGACACCAGGGCTGCAGGGGAGTGCAGAGCCTTTGCTTCTTTTTTGCCAGGGTTGGGATTAAATGCTTGAGATGATATTTCTTGTTGGGACTCAGATGTTTATTAGTTCTTATCTATGTTACAGTCTCACAAATCCCGAGTCCTACAGCACTTCTCTCTAACAAAGTAAAAATGGAGCACTATCTCTCTCTCTATAAGGCTTTTTAAGGATAAGCTGTCCAATTAAGAAATGACACCTGAATTATTTTTACTTTTAACCCAGTAACCAACCACCAATGCCCCACAATGTGGACTTTTCTATCCAATTACACAAAACCACCCAAACCCATGGAGAAGAAGGTGAAGAAGAAGGACCAGCCACTGCCCTAAAACCTCCATCTTGCTTTATATCTATTACTGTATTCTAAAACCTTAAACTTTAAGTTTTCCACCATGTGGTATTTCACACTTCTATTCAAACTCCACACCCACAATCCCAGTGATATCATTCAATCTTGGAAGCCTTCTCCACGACCTCAGGTCAAATGCAGTGTTCTCTCGGTGGATCAGTGCCTGGCAGCACAGAAAATCTAAAATTCTCAGTAACCAGGGTTCCAACAGGGGAGCTGGTTGGGTTCCAGCACAGAAAATTTAAAATTCTCAATAACCAGGGTTCCAACAGGGGAGCTGGTTGGGTTCTAGCACAGAAAGTCTAAAATTCTCAGTAACTAGGGTTCTGACAGGGGAGCTGGTCGAGTCTTGCTGTCCCCACTCCATCAGAGCTGCAGCCTGGCAGCTTCAGCAGGTACCTGAAGTGCTCCTCAGCAGGGCATCCCCAGCCCTTCAGGGTGGCAGTGGTGCTCAGCTCCAGTGAACTCCCGAGCACAAGGCAGATTTCAGTACCTGCCAAGCTTTCTGAGCCACTCACCAGCATTCCCAGTAGGTTTGCAGGTACTCCAGAGAAGCTCCTTCTCATCTGCAAAGCAGAATTGGAGCCTAAGCCACTTTCCCATGCTGTAATTCCCCTCTTTAGCCACAGACTGGGGAGAAGGGACACAAACTGCGAACTGCCTGATTACCCAAACGTGGGTGATTCCTGTCCAAGGAGGTAGGAAGGAAAACTGAAATATTCCTGCAGTTGGGCAAGCTGGAGCCAAACAGCCATGTAGGAATGTGTGTGATTAGATCAGGAGCAGTTGCTGTGTGTGAGCTCTCTCCCTGTTAGCACATCTCCCAGTTCATAAATGTCCATGGAAGCAAAAGGCTGCATCTGCCTTTAATTGGGACACATAAACTGCAGGCAAGCCAAATTCCTAAGCATGCCTGCACATGTCTATGCAGAGCTATAGTCTCTCTTGGTGATCTCATTTAAACATAGTCAAAATGATTAAAAGATGCCCTTCCCTTTTGTTTTGAAATGTAATTTTCCCTCAAAAAATGGTTGGGATGTTCCTGACAGCTGTGCAGTGTTAGTGCATCCCCAAGCAGATCACAAAAAGAATTAAGTATTGGGCAGGGTTAGCACTTGAAACTAAACTGACTGCTATTCTGTCTGGAAATTCTGATTTATCAGAATTGAAACTATTTGGGAGAATAGGTATTCCCCTGAATTTAGAAAGAACCCAACGCATTCAGCACTGCTGTGATCTAAATTTGAAATGCTATTTTCTGGATAGAAGCAATGCTTGATTTGGCTTATATTAAAAAGCTGGAGAGCATTATATTAAAACAAAAAAAAAAGAAAAGTCAAAATTGAAGCAAAACATCTTGAAAGTATTATAGCAGAGTCTTTTGGATAATAGCATGGTGAACATTTTAGAGATACAAAGCTTTACTTGAAGACAGATGCAGAAATATCAAGACCTTGACAATACCTCCAGCACAGGAAGAGCATTTTGACACCAGTTCTAGGAGGCACAACCTCCCCATTGTGCTTTTGGGTGACCTGAGGGGCAGAGGCAGATGGGGCACGGCTGGGAATGGCAGCTGAGTTTCCAAATGCTGGGCCAGCTCCCAATCACTGAGATAACACCCAGCCCTTCCCTTCCTCCCCTGCAGGCTCACCCTGACCCTGTGGGTGCTGCTGGCTCCCTGCTGACCACATCACCCCTCTGGCCAGGGCCCAGGCTGGCTGAACTGCCCTGGTGGCTCCAGGCTCCCTTCACTCCTCCCCCCAGCTCCTTCACCTCGGGAGGAATGGGAAAATGCACATTTAAACCTGCCCATGGTCACTCGATTTACAGGTATCAGTTTCATGGGTATCAGTATCCACTGGGTTTCAGTATCCATTCCAAACCTGCCCTCCAGATGGTTTTCACAGATCTTCTGTTTCTCCTAATTCAAACAAAAAAGAAATTTATTCTCTTTGTACCAGCCAGTACTGCTTTGGAGAGATGAAGCACTGTGCATGCCAACAATGCTTTCCATGCCATTTTCAAAAGGGGAGAGAAGATGGTTTCAAGCAAGGAGGAGGTTGGCTGAGGGAACCTCCTGAGGTCTCCTCCAGCCTGAATTTTCCTTATGATCCCTTGGCTGGGAGAAATGGTTTTGGCTTCATTTTTGTTCTTTAGGGAAGTACAGGTAGATCCTCTCAACCCTTGTAAAAAGTCCTCTCAGGAACCATATTTGTTATTTTTGTGAGTTTGATGCAGAAGAAGAGTAGATGGGCAGCTGGCAGGAGGTTTGTTTATGACTGCAGTGGTGTCTGGACTTGCTCTGGTGTTTGTGTCTCCAAAGTCTGACTCAAACCCAGCTCAAGCCAGTGGAAAGAATCCCAGCAGTTTAGCAGATATAAAGCTGCCACTCTGGGAAGGAGAAACTTTTGGTAACACATCCTTTCATAAATCTCCCTTCTTTCTGACATGCTGGTGACTCTCTTCAGGCTGGAGTTCTGCTGCTGGCTGTTGGGGCATGCACAAACACATTTCCTCCTGCTGCTGCTACCCCGATGATGCTGCACCATCACAACAGATCCTGGCACCAGTGCTGTACCCTCTGCATATCCCAGATAAATGCTCTGCCCTCCCCTTGGGCCATGCCTGGGCCTCTGTGCCTCCATTCGCTGCCCTCTTGCCTTTGCTTTGACATCACAGAATGGTTTGGGGTGGAAAGGGGCTCCGAGCTCACCTCCTTCCATGGGCAGGGACACCTCCCACTAGCCCAGGTTGCTCCAAACCCCATCTAAACATGTGGCTCTATCTTGTCTCTATCATCTCTATCTCTATCTCTATCTCTATCTCTATCTCTATCTCTATCTCTATCTCTATCTCTATCATCTCTATATTTATCTCTATCTCTCTTTCTATCTCTAATCTCTCTATCTCTATCTCTATCTCTAATCATCTCTATCTCTATCTCTAATCATCTCTATCTCTATCTCTATCATCTCTATCATCTCTATCTCTGTCTCTATCTCTCATATCTATCTCTCTCTCTCTCTCTCTCTCTCTCTCTCTCTATCATCTCTATCTCTATCTCTATCATCTCGATCTCTATCTCATCTATTTTATCTTTGGCTTCCTAAATCTGTTTATTCTAATGCTGCTGAGATCCTATGGAAGGCACCCACGGCCTCCATGGTGTCTCCCTTTCCTAATCCAAGTCCAACAAAATATTCATTTAAATTTATTATCGCTCTGAAAAACCTCTGTTCTCCCCAAGAGTAAGGACAAGGCTTACAGAGAGAGGTGCAGCACATTTTATCAGCCCAAACAAGACAGGCAAAGCAGCCAAGCTTTTGCTCTGCTGGTCTTTCCTGAGGGTTTTATTAAGAGATTTCTCCATGGTCTCCCCTGTGCAAGGACAGCTTCCTGATGGATGTGTCCTCAAGGTCTGCAATTTGTAAGGCAAAGAAATGGTTTTGATAATCCACAACTTGCTGAACAAGGACTCCCCACACAAAAATGTTGCTTGTCTTCAAAGGAATGCTTCTGGAGAGCTACTCTGTGGCCAGTCACTCAACATTAGGGATCCTCATTAGACCAGAAAAGTACATGCTTTCCCTCCAGGAACAGTGTGTAAGTGTTGGAATTTCTAACGTTGGAAATGATTGAAACTGAGCAGTTTGAAATGGTAATTTTTCCTACAGCTGAAATTTAAAAGATGACAGTTTTCTTTCCCGTGTCCATTCTCATTATTTATCAGAACTTAGGCTGTGATTTACATCCCTAACAAGTAAAATGGATAAGCCAGACCCCTTCCAGGCCACTGCTTCCATCTCCTGTGCCTGCTGCTGCTCCAGCCTTTACCAAACACCTGCACTGCCACCTTCTGCCTGGCTTACAGCTCACAGCTCCATTTCCACCACACTTCAGTTTTTCTTTTGCTCATCCTGCTGAATTCAGGATCTATGCCCTAGGAAAACTTGGAATACAAAGAAGAAACCACACATGCATATGCACAATGGTTTTTTGTGGTTTTTTCTAGCTGGTCTCTATTAATTACACCATAATGACTTCCTAGCTTTAATTTGGAGGAAGGGAACTCTCCAGTGCTGCTCCCCATGATCTTCTCTGGGCATAACATTTTAATATGTTAAAATATTATGCCCAGAGAAGCTGTGGTTGCCCCATCCCTGGAAGTGTTCCAGGCCAGGTTGGATAGGGCTTGGAACACCCTGGGATAGTGGAAGGGAGTGGAACATCTTTAAGGTCTCTTCTAAACCAAACCACCCTGTGATTCTAGGAGAAGAAATCCAAGTGAAGCATAACCATGACTTTTAAATGAAAAAAACCAAAAAGGTCAATTCTTTCTTTCTTTCTTTCTCTTCTGATGAAATATTAGCTAAATGTAATGTCAAGTTGAGGGTGAAAAAATATCTGAAACCAAATAAACCCAGATGTACTTTAAACCCTCTCACATCACTCATTTTAAAAAATTCTTGCTCTTTTTCCTTTCGTGATAGAAGGAAGGGATACCAAAACCACTCTCTACTTAGATGAATAAATGTTCTTAGTGAAGATGCTAATTCCTGCAGCAGCCAGCCTCAGGGCAAGTGGCACTTCCAAGCAGGAGCACAGGCCCTGGCCCCAGCCCTGGAAGAGAGATGGGCTGGGCACCATCACCTGGAAAGAGCCAGAGTCATTATTGAATGTCTAAACCCCAACCTTTAACAGAAATCCAGTTCTTGCAGGCTCCAGAGACTCGATGCATGCAAGAAAAGGTTGGGAATATTTCCCCTGCATGGTAAACAGGATTTTTCCCATGCTGAGGGAACAGTGGCATCTGCTGTTCGCTGGGCTCTCCTACAGCCGCCGCTTCCCAGGCAGCTGCTGGAACATTCCCTGGACTTGGGCAGGGTTTGGCTCCCCAGGGGCACCTGGGACATGCAGGATGCCTGTGGGAAATGGATTTGTAGAGAACTCTCAAAGCCAGACAGAAGGCTCACATATCTGTATGCAAACTTTGAGATAGGAAATGCTGACTTAGAAATGCCATGGACTAGGACAGACATTGAGAGAGAAATGGAACTAGAAACAAGTTTCAAAGGATGGCTTTGCAAATAAGGCTGGATACCTTGGAGAAATAGAACTAAAAGAGATGCATTGTAGTGGGACCCATGAGGGGTAGTTTTAGATAATTGTCTTTAAGGTATTTGAAGCATGGTGTGGCAAAAGCTGATAGGCCAAGAAACACTTATAATGTACGGTAATTTAAAAATAGCTTCTGATTGTGATGGTGTGATTTATAACATCTGTATTGTCTCACCCATCTCATGAGACTGAAAATAGAATAAAAGTTTTTAAAGCCCCTCTCAGTTACCCCATCTCTAAGTCAGAAAAGAACTTAATCTTGCAGTCTGGCTCCCCAGAAGCAGCTGGGACCTAGAGGATGCTCAAAACATCTCCCCAAATATCAAGTGGGGGATCAAGCCCATCTGAATGGCAGCTGGAGGCCTGGGTGGTGGTGGTGCATCAAATCCCAAATGGCTTCTGGTGAAGAAGGGAATTGCTCTGGCAGGGCAGGAATTCCAGGACTAGTGTGCATCTCCCTGGTATTTTCTGTGGATTTTAGAAAGGGCAAATTGCTCTCTGCATTTTCCTAATTGAAATATTGTTTATTGGTCTCCTGTCCCGAGTGAATGCAAGGACATTTCCTATGGAGGTGGACTGAATGACCAAGTTGAACTTGCATCTATATGGAAATAATTTCTGCTGGTTCCTAGAAGCTCTGCATCCTTCTACTTCACCAAAGGCTGCAATATTTTCAGGATACCCCATGACCAGTTTTAGCTGAGTGCTGGGACTGACAGGTTTTTCTCTGTTGCTGTTGTGATTTGTCCATAAACAGAAATTCTGAGCCGATTACTTCTCCCTGAGTGCGGAAAGGAGCGAGGGCTCTGCTCTCATCCAACAAATTCCAGCTTCTCCTTGTGGCTGCACTCAGAAACTCAGTGTTTTCCCCACATGGGATCTTACTTCAGCAGCTAAACTGGCTTAGAAATACTGATTATTGTCCCTTTTGGGCAGCCTGCCCTATGAAGTTCCACCAAAATGCATTCTGGTGACATGAGAACCGGTTTGACAGCCGTGACAGTGAGGGGCAGCTCTGCACAGGCACTGCTGAATGCTGACCTCCGTGCTCAAAAAAAGCAGCACAGCTAAAAGGATTTCTCTCCTTGCCTCTGAGCTTTCCAAACTCATCAGGTGGCTTTAAATAACAGGTAGCACTGTCAGGGACAACGTGCCAAGGGCTGAGGTTTGGGTGGTGTCAGGCACCTTGGCACGGATCTCTCTCTGTTCCACGACAATTTGTTCAAATCAAAGTCTGGATTTGTCGTGCACCAAAGCTTATTTTCTATAAAAACACAGAAGGTTTTGCAAAGGGCAGCTGAACTCCTGCTAGAAAAAAATAAATCAGTAGGAAATGGGTACCTAATGCCAAATCCCACTGAAATTAAATTTGATTCCCATCATCTCCTACAAAGACTTTTGTCTTAGGCTGGCAAATGTAACTCTCCTAAGTCAACAGGCAATTTAAAAGTGTGTGGAGAACAAGCTGCAGAGGCTCTACAAATATCCCAACCCTTTTGCTATCAGCAGACAACATAAACATTGTTACCTGGATAGGTTCACAGAGTGAGTAAGAAAGGCTGGTTTTGCAATGTTTTCTTTATTAAACTCAGCTTTCACTGCTGTTTTAAGTTGACAAAAATGTTTCCCAGGAAGACTGACAAACAAAAACAGCTCATAAATATATTTTTTTCAAACGCTGTAGGTATAAACAAATAAAAGCTCTGGTTTGCTACTTTGGGAGGCCCTGTGTAACCAGCATTTTCAACTGGCCAATTAGCAGCATGTGTGTTCATCAGTGAAGAAATTCCACTTGTTTTTAAATTATCAAATCCAGTGTTTTAAAAATTATTGCTCATTATCAGACAAAACCCCAAGATAAAAAGGATGTTCATTATACCATCCCTGCTGGTAATGAGGATTTTTAGATTGCCAGTACATGCAGCTTTGTGCTGGGGTTTTTTTAGGCAATTAAGACCAAAACTTTTCAAAATAGGTTGAGATGCTGGGCAACCAATGTTCCAGGAGCCAAATTCTCAGCAGCTCTGAACTTGGCACCTTCCTAAACTCTACCATCCTTTAAGATGTCAAAACATCCCTCAACCATGAATGGCTGGGGATGGAGCACCCAACTGTGACACTGCTCCAAGGCTTTGCTGCCTGGAATTAAATCCTGTCCTGGCACAGCTCCTGCCTCTTTCCCAATCCCCTGGGACCTGCCTGGAGGGCTGGGCTGAGGATGAGGAGCAGTGCACAGAGTCACAGAGCTGTAGACACAGAGGTGTTTTTCCCATCTCGCCGCTCCTCCTGGCTGGCAGCTCGAGGGAGGGGACAGCGGCAGGTACAGCCAGGTGAAAGGTGCATTTCCTCGCAGCCCTTGGAACTGGAGGCACTGGCAGCAATGCCTGGCACGGCAGATCCTCCCTGTGCCTATTTCATACACTACAGGCCAGTGGTGTCCCAGCTGTCACTCCTTCATGCCCGGGAGCCCCGTGGTGCCAGCGTCCCTTTCCATGCGCGCTCCTGCTGGGCACAGCTGGCCCTGCCCTGCCCACTGCCTTCTCCACAGGGCCACCAGGAGGGCTCTGTCCTGCTGGCCCCGGGCACAGCAGCCTGCCCAGGAGCGCTGGCCGTGTCACACCGCCGGGGCAGGTCCCTCAGGGCACCGTGGGGACGCTCTGCAGGGCCCGGGGAGCCTCGTCCAGCCGGTCCCCGCCGGGCCGCTTGGGGTACACGGCGCTGGCCATCTTGAAGAACTCATCCGCAGCATCCAGGGCGATGAGGCGGTCCTGCCAAACAAGGGTGTGCAAAATGACTGGTTTAGGATTGGTTTTAGTGAATATTCCAATGAATATTATGTGTGTTGTGTTAGAAAGTGATGCTGTATTAATTCTCTTAAGTAGTGTTGTTAAATATAGTTTTAGGTTATAAAAAATGTTAAGATAGAAACTATGCTGTGTAAGATACTTTTTAAAGAGAGGACTCAGCAGCCACAGGACACCTCAATCTTTTAGAGAAAGAGAATTTATTGCCCTCTTATCAGAAGAAACTAACTTCTTCCCACCTCGAAGGCGCTGTTAGGATTCAGAGGAAGTTGACATTGACCAGACAGAATCCTGTGTTTGAATGGAATTTATGCATCATGTATGAGGTGTATGAATATGCAACAGGCTGTTGCTTTTAAGGGTTAATCCTCTGTTAACATGTGTCTTTTTTGGGCTTATACTACCCCAAAAAAGGTACGTGAACATCTGTAACTCTTTGTTTCTATTGTCTCATATTGTCCTAATCCAAACTGTCCAAATTATTATTAGTCTAATTGCATCACTATTTTTATAACCCATGGCTGTTTGCAGGCAGCCCCAACATGGGAAAAGACATGAATGTTAACTCCATGTTTCAGAAGGCTGATTTATTATTTTATGATATATATTATATTAAACCTATAGTAAAAGAATAGAAGAAAGGATTTCATCAGAAGCCTAGCTAAGAATAGAAAAGGAATGATAACAAAGGCTTGTGAATGACCAGTCTGAGCCAGCTGACTGTGATTGGCCATTAATTAGAAACAACCACATGAGACCAATCACAGATGCACCTGTTGCATTCCACAGCAGCAGATAATCAATGTTTACATTTTCCTTCTGAGGCTTCTCAGCTTCTCAGGAGAAAAAGCCTGGCAAAGGGACTTTTCAGAAAAGATCATGGCTACTATTAAATTTTTAAAATTTATAAACAAGTGATTGGCGTTTTTCACACAGGGAGATTGTGGTCACTCTGGGTATTCCAGGGACATCCCTGCCCAGGGCCCCAAATTGTGGAAAAGGAAACTAACTCCACAACTTTTGTGGAAGTTGTAAAGCTGGTATGTTTATTCCAGCATTGGATCCATGTGGGGATCACTCCCCTCAAAAGGACATGTGTACCTCTGGGAACTCCAGACCTCCTTTTATCTCCCTTACTAATCCATATGCATGGCCTTTCACAACAGGTTCATAAATATTCATTTTACTGATTTCGTGGTATACTTGCAGCTAGGGGTTTTTTTAATCAGAAAGTACAGAAAGAACTCCTGGGTCATCCTGCCCTGTTTCCTGCAGCATCCTCTCTGTCTGTTTCAGAGTTCAAGGGGCCCTTCCTTATCGCTGTCCTTAGGCTGAAGCAGTTTCTTCAAGCATAGGTTTTTGAGAGAACAGGCAGTCAGACCAGCTGTGTTCATAAGCTACAGACTTAATTCAAAGATGTACATTTCACCTAAATCAAAACGGATTTCTACTCTGGAAGATTTCCACTCTGTCTCAGCCCTCCCTCCACAGCCACTCTCAGGCATCAGGTCTCATCTTTTCACAGAATTCACAGAATGACCAGGTTGGAAGAGACCTTCAGAATCACTGAGTCCAACCCAGCCCCAACACCTCAACCAAACCACTGCCACATCCAGGCTTTGTTAAACACATGCAGGGATGGGGACTCCACCACCTCCCCGGGCAGCCATTCCAGTACTTTATCACCCTTTATCTAAAAACCTTTTTCCTAATATCCAACCTGTATTTCCCTTGGTGCAGCTTGAGACTGTGTCCTCTGGTTCTGTCAGTGCTGCCTGGAGAAGGAGCCCAACCCCACCTGACTACAATCACCTTTTAGGGAGCTGTAGAGTGAACAGGTCACCCCTGAGTCTCCTTTCCTCCAGGCTGAGCACCCCCAGCTCCCTCAGCAGAGCTGGATGGGGGAAGGTGTGCTCAGAGAACTCACCACCACGAAGAGGTAGCGCTCAGACAGCTCCCAGCTGGTGGGGAAGATGTTGGTCTCCTCCGAGAGCTTTAACAAGATGTCCCGGGCTTTGCTCATGTTCTGAGAGTCGCTGATGATGCTGAGTTTGGTCACTGACAAGAGGGAATCTGCTTCCTTCTGGAAACCTGGGAAAGAGTTGTTACAGAAACAAATAATCCCTGAGCCCTTCAGGCTCTTGGAAGGTTCCTTATTCCCCCTCCACTCTGGGCAGCTGCATCCCCACTTCCTAAAACAAACCAGCACTCCCTCAGGCAGGCTGTGGGACAGGAATAAACTTGCTGGTGGGGAAAATAAGTCATAAAAGTAGTCACAGTGAGTTTGTTGCTGGTTTTTCTGAGAAAAGGTTTGTGAACATGCACAACCCAGGGTGCTGATTCAGCTCTTGCATGCTCCTGATGCTACCAGAGCTTTCAGGGCTGCTGGGGCTCCCTAAACCAGGTAACAGGGATTAAACCTGTGGCAGTGATGAACACCAGGCTAATTGTTCCTGTAGCAGCCAGCATCAATTACAGGAAGGGTATCCAGGGGAGGAAAGCTGGAAGAGAGTGAGTGCAGGGGTCTTTAAATGCAATGGCTCCCATTAACTCTTTGTTCAGCTCCAGGGGGCTGGTGGTGATGCATCTCACATGAAAACAGTTATGGGGTGAGAGTGGTGGGTTCATGGTTGAAGCAGAGGCCTAGATAACAGAAGACAGCCTAGATAACAGAAGATAGCAGGTTTCACATCTGGTTGCTCATTTAGTGTCACTAAGGCCAAATGATCCCAAAGCATCCCCAGCCTTTGCAGAACATCCCTGGAGCCACTGTGGATGTGAGAGGGATGTGGGAGAGCCTCTGTCAGCCTGCAGTGAGAGGTGGAAGGATGCCAAGTGATCCCTCCCAAGCTTGGCCTGCTGTGAGCAGCTGGGTGGAGATGAGGGTTGACACCTGGCTGTGGATTTATGATGTTCCTCCCACCCAAATGCCAGAATAGCAGGTAGGGCAGGGAGTGGCTGAGATACCCATCTCTGGCTCCCATTGAGGGTATCCTAGAATAGCTTCACTCATCCTCCTCTCAGCAGCCACCACCCACCTCCAGAGCATGATGGAAGTCACCCAGCTGATGTGCTGGCACGTCCTGAGTGTCACATGCTGTGTGCCAGGCAATTGGGAAAAGCCCAAAGTCACACCCACCACCAGCACTTGGAAACAGCAGTAGGAGGGTTCCTGTGGAGCAATTCCACTTGGTGGAAGAATATTTCAAACCCACTTGGGAGCAAATGAGGTGAGAGGCTTAGCTCTGATCAGCTGCCATTGGCTAAGGAAACCAAATAGATGTATCTGTGTTCCCATTTGAAAGGAATATTCATTCCTTCCTGCTTATCTTGTTTGGGAAAACCCTGGGTGAACTCCCACTGCAAGGTTTCCACAAGGAAGCTCGAAATGGATGACTGTGCATGTTATCATGGGCTTGGAAGGTGATCATGGGCTTTTGATGTGCCTGCAGACACGGTGTCCCTGTCCCCTCCCCATGCCTGAGCCTCAGGTACCACGTGGGACACCTGAGGGCATCGCTCAGCAACCTCCTTTTACTTCCCTCCTCTCCAGCTTGATTTTGTGGAGCTGTTCCCATCCTCAGCCATGGTGGGATCTCACATTCAGTACCACTGGAATTACATCCCTTTGGCCTCCAGCTTACCTAAATCCTCCAGAATGTGTTTCCACCTGCTCCTCACTTCTTTCCGGGTCTGCCGTAAAGTGTAAATGTCATAGTTGAGCTTCTGCCACTCCTGCAAAGCAAAGGGGTGAGAGACACTCAGTCATTGGGATCTGCTGCTTTCCAAGGAATTTCAGCTCTGAGGAAGGGAGCCAGAGGTGCAGAGTTGGTGAGGTGGTGGCTGTGAAGGTCAATGACCAGGCTGCTGCTGCCCCTGGAAGAAATTACACTGACCAACACAGAATATTTAGCTTGACACCTGGCTGAGCATTTCTGCGTCTTCTCTGATCCAAACTGCTTTCAGTTTCCCTGGAATTACAGAATTTAGCTCAGGTATTGGTGACAACTGCTCCTCAGTCAGACATGGAGCCTTGTTTGACATGAACTGGAGCAGGTAGGTGTTCAGAAGTACTAGAAAACAAGAAAACCAGGCTTTTTTTAAAGATCAGGGTACCTCTTTTGAAAGAGGTGCACAGGGATGGATGAGGGCTGAACTGGAGCCATCTGATCTGATAACCCTGAGTGGCTGCCAGGTGCTGCAGTTCAAGCCTCACTTCACTGCACAGCTGAAATAATGCACTGGACCTCCAGCTTTAGAGCTGGATAATGGGACATTGGGGTCATTTATTAAAGTCACACCAGCACATCTAAACACAACTGCACAAGTTTCATTGGCAATGGGCTTGGCAGTGCTGGCTTAATGGCTGGACTCAATGATCTCAGCTGACTTTCCCAACCTAAATGATGCCATGATTCCATAGGCATGCACTCCTGAGGAAATGCAAGAAAACCAGGAGCACTTTTTCCAGCTCTTCCTACCTGAGTTTAATCAATGCACACATTGCAAAGGGTGCATTTTTAGAAGCAGCCCAACAGCAGGGTGACAACATCACCTGATAACTTCCTTCCAGTAACAACCTTAATTAATCTCATTTCTCAGCAGGGGATTACCTAGATGGGCTCCTGAAGAATAAACAGGTGTTAATCTGTGCTGTCACCCTGAGATTTTCCTGCAGGCCATGCTGGGTTCAGAGCAGAAAAACAACACCCACAGAGGTCAGCCCTATGTTAAAAATCCCACTGTTTTCTCGTACTTGGTCAAAGAGCTGACTTGATTCCATAAAGATTTGAAGATTCCTTAGGTTTTTTTTTCCCTGATTGTGGCTGACATGCCACAACAGCAGAGATTTAAAGCCAAGCCTGTTTTCCTGCTGATCAGCACAGGAAGCCCTGGGGATTACACTTTGGAAAAAGCAGCTAGCAGGGTTAAGGCAGTGGTGACTTCAGGTCAGGAGAGCAGGAGAACCAGCTCTGCCACAGCCACTCACTCCCAGAAAACAAAATCCCCTTCCAGAGGCACATTTCCCTCTCTCCTGGAGTGGCACTTGAGACCAGCTTTGCTGTTTGCACAGAGGAATGAGGCAGGGGCAGGACTCTCTTCTCCCAGCTCAGAGCTGGGAACTGAGCTGCTCTGGGTGGAAAACAAAAGAGGGGGGGTTATTATGTTCAAGCTTTGTGGGAAGTTTATTGAAAACTGGAGAGCTTTTAGACAGAGGCTGAAAAGCTGCATGATGCCTTGGTCCCTGCTGGCAGGGGCTCCTTGGAAACGTCTCAGCCCTCTCGTGACCCCCTGGCACAGGCAGAAAGGAGAGGGAGCCAGTCTGGGCATGCTGGTGGGGAATAGCTGGGTGTCTGTGCCCTCCCACGGGGAGAAACAAGGCCTCCAGTGCAGACAGCCACTGTGATCCCAGGCCTGCTTCACGCTGTGGAATCAGGGAGCTGGGCCACTGGGAAAGATGCTCCTCTCACAAAACGTGGCCTCCTGGCACCCAGCAGCAGCTTCCAGGGCTGTGGGGATTTACCCTGTGGTAGGAGCCAGGCTCCTCTCTCAGCATGGAGAGCAGTGCTTAGCATGCAGGGAAGCTGCTCCTGATTTTCTCTGGATTAACAGCAGCGTGTTTTCCCTTGTCTGTTTTTGTTTTAAGGGAATCTAGGTTATGGCTTTCTTGTACAGCACAGTGTCTGAGCTGTGTTATGGAAGTGAGTATGGTGAATGTTCAGTCCCAGGGGAGCTCTGACAGTGCCCTGTTGATGGAGAGTTTGGGGAGTGTGCAAAGGAATGATTTTGATGCTTAAATCCCAAAATGATGCTGAACTGTGGTGCCTGGGTGGGACCTCTTGTTCTGGTGGGATTTATTTTGCCTGAGCATGAAGCTGCATCTGTTTATCTTTCTGTAGAGAAAGCTGGGAGGAGGATGCTCCCAGCCATGGAAAAAGACCAGAGGAGCAGAGATTATCAGGATGAGATTGGGCTGAGCTCTCACAAGGACTCATGCCCTGCTCTCCAGCGGTCTCAGAAACCACTGGATCTTCCCAGGCAATTCCTTCCAGCAGAGACACCTGAACTGCCATGGGCTGTGCTCTGTGTGCCTTTAATGAGGGAATCAACTCAAGAGCATCTCTCCACACCCAAAATTATTCGAACAAGCATCTCCCTCGAGCTGCACAGCACAGGAAGAGCAGAGCTTGCCCTGCCCGCAAGGCAAGGGCGAGATCAGAGGCTCTGGGGAGGGATCCCGTGAGATCACAGGGCTGCTCAGGGCAGGGCAGGGGCTGCACACCAATCCCCTCTCCCTTGGCCTTCTCAGAAGTCACATAAACTCCTGGGCCAGGGAGGAGGCTTGAAAGCACAGGGGGACACTGACACACAAACGTGAGGTGTTTCTGAGACGTCCCAGCCATGCACTCAAAAGCAATCCTTTAACTCTTCAATGCTTTTAACTCTTTTGCCAAAATCTGAGTTAACCACAGGAAACCAAAGCAGGTTGCAGTTCCCAGCCCTGTTTTTTTGCAGCCAGTTTTGCCCTTTAAACCTACAACAGATACCAGTGAGGGCTTGAGAAAACCCCGAGTGTGTGAGTCAAGAATATTCCAGGAGCAGCAGGGAAACCCCTCTCCCTCCCTTCTCTACATGCTCAGCCCTTCAAATATTTATCTGGAAAACCTCCCCAGACTCTCTAGTGTGAAACACTAAAGCTGCAAATGCCAAATGACATGGAATAAGCCCGGCTGGTACATAACTCAGAGCTTTGGGAAAAAATGTGCCAAGGGAAAACAGGCAGCACTGTCCAGCTTCTCATCCCTGATCATATGAAAGTTTCCTAATTACTAGGGAGCTTTCTTCATGCTGCCAGAACAGTTCTCTACCAAATCCATTGCCTTTATTCTCTTAAAAGCAATTGAGGTCACCATTCTGTTCAAGAGTTATTTTAGAAATGAGGTCAAAACAGAGTTATCAGGGAAAGACTGCAGAATATCAGTGCAGGCAGGTGCCAGGGATGCTCCTGCTCTGGCTCCCCTGGAAGCAGCTGAAGAAAGATAAAACACAAATATAAACTACAGACTGACATCTCAGAAGAAGCTTAAATTGGATTCAATTTGAGAGAGACATGCAGACATTAAGAGGGTTGGGTTTGGGCTCCCCAGCCCTGGATAAATCCCATCACCTCTCTGTGCCCCAGTAACAGCTGGTCACAATTCTGACCTTCTCTGTGACCTGTTTAGAAAAGAATAATCCTGTAGGAGAGCAGGAGGAAAAAGAAAAATAGGCCTTGCCAGCTCATTAATGGGCTTTTCAGGGGGGTCATGCCAGTGTTGCTCTGGCAGCCAGGCCCCTGGCAGGGATGCAGGCTGAGAATTGCCTTTGCTATGGGGTTTGTGATCCCACCTTTCCCTAGGGAATGAGCCAAGGGAAGAGAGAAACACTGCATTTACAGCAAGCCATGAGAACAGGGGGTTTTCCTGTCACCATGCAAAATGTCACCTTTAGTTTCTGTTCCCACAGCTGTGGCACAGCTGCCCTGGCTCCTTCTCTGAAGCCAGGATTGGTGCACAGCTCCCTGCCCACAGCTGGGTAACTCCACACACCCCAGCAGAGGCCATGGAGAAACCAGGGCCACCCCAGAGGGGACCTCAGGAGGGAACTCTGTGCACCTCACACTCAGCACCAGCCCCAGTGCAGCCCCTGCTGCTCATTTCACCAGCAGAGCTCACATTTATTTTACCTGCAGAGCCAGAGGAGGGAAAAAACCTCCCATTTTCCCCATATTTGAAACATGATCCTGGAATTCAAAAGCTGTGATGGCAGCTCTGATCCTCAAAGGCTGCATCTGCTTGGCCAGTCCCTCAGCAATGACTTTCCTGGTTTTCCCTGTGTAAGCTAAGGACACACTGAGTTTGGGCTGGAGCTGCCAGCTGGGGTAGGAAGAAGACACAGCTCCACATGGATCATGTGTGGGTCCTGCCCCATGGTGCGGACAAAAAAATGACCACCAGCACTGCCAGGATGGGGCCATGCAGATCAGAACACAATGGACAGCTGCCTGCTCTTTGGGATCCTTCCAAAGGCCTGTGCTGGGAAATCACTGAGATAAAGGTGGGGAATGGCAAAGTACACAGTGAGTGCCCTGCACACCACAATTTCTTTGTTAAATGAAGGAGCAGAAATGCAGCAAGTTCTCCTTTCAGGCAGTTTTAACCACAGGAAGTACCTATGGTTTTGTAACACTTTGCACCACACAAGAAAACTGTTCCTCCATCCTCACTCCTGCAGTATCCAGAGGCTCACCCTGGGAATTTGGGGGCAGAGCAGCCCCCCCAAGCAGATGCTGGCTTTTGCAGCCCAGTGTTGTTCTGCAATCAGACTTTCTTCTCTCCCTCTGAGCTGAAGTCTCATTAGGAGGGGAGGGCACTGCAATCTGGCCTAGTTTTAAATGCTTGCTGGAGTAAGGAGAGATTCTGGCACCAGGGGCCAAGAGCAGGAACGCTGGCTTTGCTGTCCCAGCCACCCAGCAAGAGCCTGCTGGGCTTCCCTGTGTGCCTCAGTTTCCCAGCTGTAAGAGGGGACAGCAGAGCTGCTGCCAATCCTGGGTTGCAAAGGGCACAGGCCGCACTCAAAGCAAGTGTATAGCATGGATAAAGGAGTTCCTCAAAACTTTCCTCACTGTTGTCCTGATGTTGTGCTCTCCAGGCTTTTTATTGATTGCACTGCATGAAAAAGCAGAGTATGTGATCCTGCCTTTGCTATGGAGAGGAAGCCCTGTGAGTTTTGGGCTTTGTTTTTCCACAGGGACTGCTCAGAGCTGCTAAAAACCCTACAGACACACTGAGGGCAGGATTTAGGGCAGGATTTTGGGCAGGCAGGCACACTGGTTTAGGACATGCAGGAGCACCTTCATGCTCAGCCATAAGTGACACTCTTCCCTGCCCCCTGAACGAGGGTGACACACAACACTGCTGTGCACCAGTGCAGCCACTAAATGGAGCTGTCCTTGTTTCCTGCAGCCACTTTGGGATGGGGAATCTGCCTGGCTTCTCTCAGACAAGCAACTAAGGTAGAGAGAGCAGCAGTGGGGAGGGAAGAGATCTCCAGTATGAGCCATAAAGGTCACATGCAACCATGAAAATGTTGTTTACAAAACCATCCATTGTAAACACCACATTAAATCAAACTCACCAAAAAACAACCCCTTAAGTGGGGATTCTGGCCAATTGTATACAAGCATATCATTACCTCTTTTAGCTAATTAAAACTGTAATTTTGATTTCTCTGGGGTTTAAGGCTCCTTGTAAAGCTGCGCTGGCTTTTGGTTTACAGGGAGAAACAGTTACACTCCTGCAGACTCTTGGATGAAGCAGGATCACGTTGAAGTTAAACATGAAGCCTTCAGGCCTCCCTGCAAACGTTCTGGCATCATGAAAGCAATCAGAGAGGGGAAAAATGTGTCACTGTTTGCTCCAGCCTGCTCCTAATCAGGCCACTGCAATCTCCTTTGCACTGAGTGCCTTAGCAGAGGAAATCAGGGCTGCACAACAGCCTTTATGTAACAGCCATGACTTTTCCCTTCCCACTAGAGCCGTGCCAGTTCCCTGCTCCCCAATAATTGCCCTGCATCCCTCTGAAGCAGACTGAACCCAACACAGCCCCACAGGGCCCGCCCATGGGAAGGACAAACCAGGGAAATATCCAACCCAAACCACAGCCTGGGGAGCTTTAGACAGGATATTAGGAAAAATATCCTTTTTGAGAGGGTGCTCAGGGAAGGTGGTGAGCACAGGGTGCCCAGAGAAGCTGTGGCTGCCACATCCCTGCAAGTGTCCAAGGCCAGGTTGGACAGGGCTTGGAGGAACCTGGGATAGCGGAATGTGGGCATTCACATTTTCTTAAAAAACCCATTTGCCCAGGATTTTTCCCCTGGGAAGCTGAGAAGCCTCAGAGAAAAGGAAAACAATTCTTATCTCATTTGCTTCTCCTGTGTTGTGCTCATGTGGAATGTGTTTGGGGATTGTTCACCCACAGGTGATTGTTCCATTGGATCCTGATTCATACAATCAGGGCCAAGCTGTGTTGGGACTCTGGAAAGAGTCAGGAGTTTTCATTATTATCTTTTTAGCATTCAGTAAGTATCCTTTCTGTATTCTTTAGTATAGTTATAGTATTAATATAATATAAGTGTTAATATAATATAGTATTATAAAGTAATAACTCAGCCTTCTAAGAACATGGAGTCAGATGCATCACTCCTGCCTCTGTCAGGACTTTCTCAGCAAATACAATAGGGAAGGTGTCCCTGCCCATGGCAGGGGGTGGCACTGGATGAGCTTTGAGGTCCCTTCCATCCCAAAGCCTCCTTGATGCTGTGATTCACCACACCCAGCCCAGCCCAGCCCAGCCCAGCCCTCACCTCCGAGTCCTTGTCCAGCTGGTTCCTGACCACGATCATGTTGTAGAGCACGCGGTCGTCGTCGGCCTCGGTGTGGGTCACGTCGTGGGGGGTGCTCCACAGGTTCTGCTCCTCATCCCGCGCCAGAGTGGCCCCGAACGACGCGTAGGGGTTGTTGTTACTGCGGGGACACACAGGTTAGTGTCACTGCAGGGACACACGGGGGTCACTGTCACTGCAGGGGTTGTTGTCACTGCAGGGACACACAGGTTACAGTCACTACAGGGACACACAGGTTATTGTCACTGCAGGGACATGTAGGGGTTGTTGTCACTGCAGGGACACACAGGTTATTGTCACTGCAGGGACACCCAGGGGTTACAGTCACTGCAGGGACACACGGGGGTCACTGTCACTGCAGGGGTTGTTGTTACTGCGGGGACACACAGGTTAGTGTCACTGCAGGGACACCCAGGGGTTACAGTCACTGCAGGGACATGTAAGGGTTGTTATCACTGCAGGGACACACAGGTTATTGTCACTGCAGGGACATGTAGGGGTTGTTGTCACTGCAGGGACACACAGGGGTTGTTACCACTGCAGGGACATGTAAGGGTTGTTGTCACTGTGGGGACACACAGGTTAGTGTCACTGCAGGGACACACAGGTTATTGTCACTGCAGGGGTTGTTGTCACTGCAGGGACACACAGGGGTTGTTATCACTGCAGGGACATGTAAGGGTTGTTGTCACTGCAGGAACACACAGGTTATTGTCACTGCAGGGACACCTAGGGGTTACTGTCCCTGCAGGGACACAGGGTCAGGCAGATCAGCACCAGGCTGCCCTCCCAGTGCCCACTGCTGTGCCCTCCCCTCTCCCAGGGAGCAGGGAGAATGGGGGGGACAGAGGTTTTTTCCTTTTTTTCCATCCTGAGCAGGCAAGCCATGGTTCAAACCAAACCATGCAGTGCCCACAGGGGCCCCCACCCAGCAGCTCCCACCTCAGAGCTGCAGTGATGTGCTGAGCTGTGCAACAATAGACAAGGCATAGAAAGGATATTCAGCCCCATCTGTTTTGGCAATGGCAATGTCCTCAGCCTTCTAATGAACTCCAGGCTTTATTTGCTTAGCAAAGCTGAGCATCATCTTCTGGGAAGGCTGTCCTCACAGAGGTGGGGAGCTTTTCTCTGCACTGGGGCAGTTCTGTGTTTTATGGCTTTATGTTGCATATAAATCCCTTTATGTGCAATTTTTTAACAAGGACACTTCTGCCAAGAGAACCTTTAGCAGGGGATTTCCATGAAGTGTCTAAGCAAGATGTCCAGCTGCTTCAGCAGAACAATACAAGTGGAGAACTATTTTTGGCCTTATCACCCTCTGGCAATCCCTGCTCACTTCTTGTCAGAACAACCCACTGTTTATTTTGTTTGCTACCCAAACCCCATTCTTTTCCCAAGGAACCCATCCAGAAAAATTTCAGGTAACACTGTGGGTGCCATGGCACCAAGCCATAAAAAGATGCTAAGAGGAGCTCCAGCACATAGATGAACTAGGAAAAAAACTAATTCCCATCAGCATTCTAGCAGGGAGGTTAATTAGACTTTCAACAACCCAAAAACCTGAGCAACAGGTAGTAAGGGGAAAGATAATCTCTTATAATCTCTCATTAAAGACAAGCAAACAAAGGTAACTTGGAGGGTGTGGAGGGGCACAACCATTTTTCAATGGTGGAGCAGACAGGGAGGGAGCCCTCAGGAGCCAGCTGTGCCATCAGCAGGAGTTCACTCCCATGCTGAGCTTCTTCCCACTCAGGCATTTACCCCAGTAAGTATGCCTAACATTTGAATTACTTAAAACACCAGTATTTAGCAATAACACTGCCACACCTGAGCTTTTCTAAGCCACTCCCTCCCTCACAGCTCGAAGGGCCCTTCCCAGCACATTCCCATTTCCAAATCACAGCATGGAACATCCTGTAAGGCATGTGGCAGTGCCCAGGAGTCGGGCAATCCATACCAGCACAGAGAGTTCTGCCAACAGCTCTTGCAAGCAACATTGCAAAGGAAAAAATGGGAGGGAGAAAAGAAGCACGGGGACAGCAGTGGCTGTGCAGGCTAAGGAATCTCTGTGGGACCAGAAGGGACAGGGAGCATTTTATATTGTGGATTTTATCCAGAAAATGGTGAGCACCAATGCTTCATCATTGCTGCTCCAGGGGGCTTTCAGTTCACATAAAATTTCAGCATTTGGAGCCCAAATATTTAGTTGATTTTCATCCTGAGTGCACCATCCAAGCCAGACCTCATCTTCACACATCAAGAGACAACCAAGTAGCCTGGATGCTTTGCAACAGCAGCTCCCAAACCTAAAACTCAGCTAAAAGAGCTGAAACCTCGAGCAATTCATTCACTTTAAACAGCACTGCAGTAAAAACAAATCCAGCAAGCTATTGCAAAATCCCCACTATGAAATGAGACCCCACAGCCCCCCAGGAAGGGGCAAGCATTATGCTGTTAGGGACAGCAATTATGCTGTTAGGGACAGCAATTAGGCTGTTAGATTAATTATGCTGGCACACGTGTATAAGAGCAGGTGCCTTCCAATTCCCAGAATTTCCAGAGCCTTTCCTCCTTGGGGCCAGCATTAATTGGATCTGGGGCCCTTTACCAAAGCCAGGTGCCCGGGGAGGGACACGGGGCAGCAGCGGGAGCCTCTCCACACGTGTGCCCGGCTCCCGGGAGGTTAATGCCAATTTCCTGGCTCGGAGGCCCCATGCTTGGGATTAGCCGGTCATTATTTAGGTAACTGCTTTACCAGGGCACTTTGAAGCCGTGTGTGCCCAGCTGTGCTGTTATCCATGCAGGGAGCATCCCACCCTGCTCCCCGAACGCGTCTGGCACAAGGAGGGCACGGTCCCGGCTCCATCCCGGGGCTGGCATCGGGGAAAGGGAGAGAGCTGCCACAAAACACCGGTGTTTTGCCTCATGCAAACCGTCTTTAAGCGCTTGCACAGCTCTTCTCCACGGGTCAGGGAGGATCTGTCCATACAACAGCCCCAACCTCACGCTCTGTGCACCGAGAGCAGCAGAGCGGGAGCTGCTCCGCAGAGATCAGCACACGTAGCTCCCCCTCAGAGCCGGCCGCGCTGAGCATCCATCTCCTCCCCGCATCCCTGAATGGAGCCGGGTGGAGAGCTGCGGTGTTCACCTGGAAAAGGGAACGCTCCAGGGAGCCCTTCCAGTGCCTAAAGGGGAGGGTGACTTCTTACCGGAGCAGGTAGTGATAGGACAGGGGGGAATGGGCTTAAACTAAAAGACGAGAGATTTAGATTAGGTGTTAGGAAGAAATTCTTCCCTGTGAAGGCACTGATGCCCTGGCACAGGGTGCCCACAGAATCTGTGGCTGCCCCATCCCTGGAGGTGCTCCAGGCCAGGTTGAACGGGGCTTGGAACAGCCTGGGATAGTGAAAGGTGTCCCTGCCATGGCAGGGGGTGGAACTGGATGAGCTTTAATATCCCTTCCATCCTAGTCCATTCTGCGATTCTGCGAGCCCAGCCTGCGAATAGAGCTCTGCACAACTCAGAGCTGCCGGCAGTGGGTCAGGGATGCAGGGTCCCCTTTTAGCTCAGTGCCTCAGCTCTTCCATTGAAATCCCACCGTGGAAAGACAAGCACTGGACCGTCCCTAGGGCCGGGGAACCCCGAGGGGATGCGTGGGCAGGGCTCCCGCTGTCAGGAGTCCAGCCCCTGTGGCAGAACCCGGGCGGAAAGAGAGCCGGGGAAGATCCCTCCGGAGCCGCGATGGCTCTGGCAGGGATGGATGCTCCGCTCCAGCGGCGGTGACAGCGCGGGGAGCGGGCAGGGGACAGCGAGGGGAAGGCTCGGAGTGGCCGGGCGGGCACATCCCCCGCCGGGGAACCGGGCCGGGTCTCACCTGATCAGGGGCTCCTTCTCGGGCGCCGCCGCCTCCCCGCCGCAGCAGCCGCAGCAGCCGAGCGACCGCAGCCAGGCCCGCAGCCCCATCGGCACCGCGGAGAGCCGGGCAGGGCACGGCAGGGCGGGCCGGCCCCACGGCCGTCCCCTGAACCCGCCCCGCCGGGGCCGGGCCGGGCTCCGCACCGCCCCCGCTGCCTGCCCTGCCCTGCCCTGCCCGGCCCTGCCCGGCCCGGCCCTGCCCGACACGGCCCCGCTGCTGTGGCAGCTCAGGGGGGGAGTTGCTGCGTCCTTCTGCATCCTCCTTGAACCGCCCTCCCTCATCTTCCTCTTGCACTGTCCTGCAACCTTCCTGCATCCTCCTGCAACCCCCGGCTCCCCCCTGCACTCTCTTGCATCCTGAAGCGCCCTTCTGCACCCTTCCAAACCCTCCTGTACCTCTTGTCCTCTGCAGCGTTTCCCTGCCCTTTTGCATCCTCATGCACCCTCCTCCATCCCACTGCATCCTCCTGCACATCCTGCATCCTCCTGCATCTTCACACGCCCTTCGTCACCCTGCTGCACTGTCTCACACCCTTCTGTGCCCTCCTGCACCCTCCTCAATGCCATGGTGCATTTGCAGCCTCCAGCCCTCGTGCTCCCACTGGGACAGACCATCACTGGTCATCACAGCATGGCCAGAACCCCAAAATTCCCCTTTTCCAACCCTCTGCAGCACTACACTTCCAGGCCTGTTCCCACCTGGCTTTTGGGACACAGGGCTGTGATCCTGGGAGCTGCAATGGAAATGGGCAGGGAGAGATGGACTCAGCTGTCTCCTAGTGCAGGGGCTTTTGAGGAAAAAGAGAAGGGCCTAAAATATTGCTGCCTTCTCCTTTTTTTCCCTCCCTATTGTCAGGAAAATTAATCCACAAACACCTGAGGCTTCTGTCCAAAAAGGCGACACAGGAATCCTGTAACTTTATTCAAATAAAGAGAGAGGCCATGGGACATTCCCCTGGGGTCTCTCCAATTTTTGGAGCATGCAGCCTCCTTTTTATCCTGATTTCCCAGCCACATTTACCTCTCTCTTTCCCTGCTGGCCGAGGTATTTGAGATGTATATCTGAATATATACCTGAAATGCCTGAAACCTAACGCCCTTTCTAATGTATACCCCACTTTTCTTTTTGTCTCTGTTCTTTTTCTCTAAATCCAGATATTTAGTACAGTCTTGAGTAACAGTCTGTGTCAATTAGTGGAATTCCTATGGAATTTATTTATATATTTTCCCCCCATTGCTTCTTTTCACCTCTCCCTATCTGCCCTTACCCACCATCAGGCCCACAGCTTGTAAAGACACCCCCTTCTCATTCCTTTCACTGTCCCACATTCTGTCACATGCCTGGCTGGGACCCCAAGAAGGAAAAGCTTAAACTCTGAATTAAGATGGTCCTGGATCTTGTTTAATTGCCACAAATTAGTTTGCAATTTCAGAGCAGCCCATCAGGCATCAGCCAGACCCAGAGCAATTGCTGTGAGTCTGGTTTGGCCATGCACATCCCCAAGAGTTATTTAATTTTAGTACAGCGGCTTCCTGACGCCACTGGACTTTTTGCTTGTGCCAGCAGATATAATAATATCAGCCACTACATCCTCATGACCACAGAGTGCATGCAAGGAAAGGTGAAATAAGATCATTTTGAGCTCACATCTCTCTCCCTCCTTTTATTCCAGAATTGTTAATACACCAGCAGTGGATCCGGCCCCTGTGTGGGGAATGGGAGATCTCAGGTTGCTCAGCCACAGATTCTCAGGTGACTTCTAAATTTCATTTAATTCACTGGCTCCACCACCAGATTTCCCAGCTTCCTTAATTAAGAGGTGAAGTGGAGGGAGAAGGACTTTCTGCTGTTGTTTCTGAAGCCCCCAGCACTGGGCTTTGCTCTCAGCCCCAGTGCTGCTCATCAGCCATTCCACAGGAAGGATTTCTGCCGGATGAGCCGAGGGCGAGGCAGCATTGCAAAGCCAAGGGCTCCCTCCTCTGCAGCCTTCCTCCTCTGCCCTTGAGCATGTCCTGCCTGCCTTTCCTTCCCCTCCAGCCCTTTGTGTGCTGCAGCACAGCAACCACAGGACATCACCAGCCACTGCTGCTGCCATTGCAAGGATCCGGGAATTGCAGGGGCAGGGACGCACTTTCCTAAAATAGTCACTGCTGTGGGAATTCTCCCTCCCCTCTCTGGTCTTGTGTTCATCAGGGCTTTCTTTTGACACAAACACTGATTTTTCCTGCGTTGCAAATGCCCAGGAGCAGGCAGGGATAGCCCTAATGCCAGCTTGAGGCAGCTCTAAAACATCAACAGTGACATCTCTGGTTTGTGGATAAATCCCTTCCCTACAAGGAACTGTATCCATACCCCACTGCTTTTAAGACAAGAGAATTATATTCTTCACTAACTTAAAGTCTGAGCCCTCTAGGTTTGAAAAGATCCTTGAAGAAATACCAACTCTTTTCCAATCCCTTTATTCCTTGTTGTGATAATAAATCTTGCTCCTTTTCCATCAGAGAACAAATAAACAGGGGAGAGTCCCACAAGAGCTGAAGCCTAACTGGGATCTTAAAATCAAACCAAGTTTTCCACAAGGTAGGAGAAATATCACTGACTTGTTCAGGGGATCCTGAGGATGAGAAGGTGGACCCCAGCCCTGTGGGTATCCTCCCTCTTGTGTGGTCCCACAAAAAGCTTCTGAGTCAATGTTGAAATGAAATTTAAAACAATTAGATTTGTTAATTAAATGCAGCAGGGTAATGGTGCCATTGGCCTCCTCTTCCTTTAGTTCCAAGCAATCCACCCATAGGTAAACCTGTTGAAAAAAATACCACTGGACACAGGACTGACGGGAGTAAACTTTGGCCTTTTGTCCCCTAAAATAAATTCATTTTTTCAGTTTTAATAAATTTCACAGTGAGATGCATTCCCAGTGAAGGTCTATTAATCCAGGACCCTGCTTTATAATTAAAATCCACAGAGTCTGAAGGTTTGGGGAACAAGTCGGAAAGACCCCAGGGCACTTTGGCATTCCATTATTTGGATTTAATAAGTGGGTAGGCAGGGATGATGGACAGTGTCTGATTCTCTGTGCCTGGTATTTAAACCCACATTTAGTCTAAGGCTCAGCAACCCAAATCTTGAGGAGACCAATTTATTTCTGCATGGTGCAGGGAGCAGCAATCCCTTGGGGAGCACAGCAGGGATGGAGGAGGGAGTCAAAGGCAGCAGAATCCCATTTGCCAAATTTGGGAGAGCTCAGGAAAGGCCTGATGCCATTTGCAGCCTACGCCTGGTTGGTGTTTTGCTTTCCTGCAGGTGTTTGGTGGCAGCTGTAGCCCAGTTAAACATCACCTGTGCATTGCCCAGGAACTGTGGGGTTTGGAACTGGGCAGGTGCCTCAGGGACATCACCCCTCCTGTCTGCAGTGGTGCTCTCAGCAAAATCCCGGCAAAATGGGGTGTGCAAACCCCAGAGAGCCAGGGTGTGAAAACACAGGGCCCTTTGGTGATTGTGTGATGTTTTCTCTTCCTGCAGGATTAAGCAGCAGGTGGCCCAAATAAAACATTCAGGACACAAGCCCAGGAACTCCAACCCGTGCTGTGATTTAGCAAACTGCTTCAAGCCAGCCTCTGTCTTCAGTCCTTGAGTAAGTTCACCGATTTCTCTTAAAATTAGGAGTGGCTTAAAGGCTGTGCTAATTAGTATGGACCCATGACTGCTGTGCAAAGTACAAACTGAAGGGACTGTGCTTCCAGCAAACCATGGCTCTACTGGCCTCAGCTGCACGGAATTATTACTCTCCTGAGGAAGGGGTAAAATCCTGCCCTGAATCAGGCCAAACTGCCCAGGTCTGAAATCCCAATATTCTAAGCTTTTCAAGTGCTGCTGTTGGGGGCTTTTGCTGCATTTTCTCTTTCTGCTGGACACCACAGGCAGAGCTCTGTAGGTCTGGCTTTGGCTGCCCGCAGCATTGAATCCTGTTCTGCTACCTTGCAGCATCTCCCGGGCTCTGCATCTGCTTCGTGAAATGTGGAGGCTGCTTGAGGATTCCCGGGATCTGAAAGCTGTAACTATGTAATCAGCAACCGCAGAGCTGTGTGCGGCTCCAGGATCTCGGTGGGATGGAGCCTCCAGGAGCCGCCTCGCGGATTTCACTGGGCAGGGGAGCCCCGGGCGGGCGGCAACGGAGGCGGTGCCGGGGCCATCCCTCGCCTTCCCCCGCCTTCCCTGCTGCCGGCCCCGCCGCTCCGGGCTGGGCGGCGCTGGGAGCGGCTGCTGCGGGGGCTGCCCGGTAAGGAGGGAGCGGGAGTGGTGCGGGGAGAAGGCGCGGGAGGATCCCTGCAGCAGAGAGCGCTTTGGCAGCGCTGCTGTTCCCGGCTGGGCGCTCCAGCCCTGAGCTGCTGCAGCATCTCCTCCTGCGTGGAGGCAGAACAACTCTCGATCTCCCGATGCATTTCCGTATCGCTCCATAAATTTATCCTTCCTCGGGAAAAAGGGCACGGAGCCCTCCTGGCAGTGCCTGGGGTCGGTGCCGAGCTCTGGGAGCTGCCGCTGCCTCATACAGCGCCTGCTCGGGCGGCGCCACGAACAGGATACGGCCGGGAGCCTTCCGGGGCGGCGCCACGGGCCCGGGCTGCGGGAACCGGGGCCATACGGGGCTGAGCGGGCAGGAGGCAGCTCCCCTGGCTCCCAAGAAGTTCCCCTGGCTCCCCGGGCTGAGCTGTGCCCAGGCCGAAGGGCCCCGCTCGCCTCAACGCGTGGTGATGGGTTCAGTGCCCTAAGAGCCTTTGGCTGCTGGAGGGGAAGGGCCAAAAAGCAGCAGGTGGTTAGGAAAGCGCAAAGTGGAGTTGTGATTGTGTTGCTAATACGACAAAATTGAATTTCTTAAAAAAAAAAAAAAATCCAGCCAGTAAAAGCCTCCATATCTTCCTGGTAGTTTTCCTGGTAGTTTTCCTGCTTCACTGCTCAGTGAATTATTTGAGGAAACAGCCGGGTGAGTGGGGAAAACAAAGGAGTTCCACACTCCTTGTGGGGTGTGTAAAAACCTGGAAGGCTTTTCCTGTCGGCCGCCGCTGGTTTGCTCCTGTGATGAGCTTAGGGCTGTGGGAGGGATTCCTGGAGAGCAGGTTCGCTCTCCCTTGCTGGAGCCTCGGGGCAAAGTCCTCCCTGCGGCCACGCCGGGAACCAGAGGCTTCAGTGCCTGCGGTGCCGTGTGACATCCCCGGGGATCACATCTTGCTGCTCCTCCCAGGTGCCAGCTCACCAAGCATGGCCACCCAGATGTTCGAGGGCCGAGGGCATGCGGCCGTGTACCAGAAATACAGGTTTGCACCGGGCAAAGAGCTGCAGCACACCATCCTCTCCTACCTGCGGGAGAAGGTGAGCGGGGCACGGCCAGGCTGGAGGAAAAATCCAAGGAGTATTGAATTGTGGATGGGGAAAAATCCAAGGAGTATTTAATTGTGGGTGGGGAAAAATCCAAGGAGTATTGAATTGTGGCTGGTGGTGTTTACCTTGCTGGGAGTTGGTTGGCACCCCAGGGAAAGATAAAGCAGCAGGGCTCACGGCCAGATGGGGGCACAGAAGAGGCTTTCTACAGGTTCTGCCATGCCAAGGCTGTTGCTGAGTGGGTGCTGGGGGAAGGAATGGGATGAAAGCACAGGAATTGTGTAGCTGCCCACTGAGACACTTGTACTTCTCCCTGCAGAAGGCCATCCCTGCGGAGCTGGCGGTGGATGTTGGCTGCGGCTCTGGACAAGGCACCCACTTCCTTGGGGAGCACTTCAAGAAGGTGGTGGGCACGGACATCAGTGAAGCACAGATCCAGGAGGCCAAGGCCACCCCCTGCATGCCCAACATCTCCTACCTGTGAGTGTCAGGACAGCACACTGGGCCAAAGGCACAATTCGGGTCCTCACATGGAGGGGATGGTTTGTGAGCATGGGGTGTTTGTGAGGTCCCCAGGACGAGGTGAGAGATGAGAATCTGACTCCAAGGTCTCAGAAGGGTGATTTATTATTCTATTCTATTCTGCTGCACTAAAACTATACTAAAGAAAGGGTGCATCAGAAGGCTTAGCAAGAATGATAAAGAAAAACTCATGACTCCTCAGAGCCTCAACACAGCTGGACCATGATTGGTCATGAAATTAAAACAATTCACATGCTGGGTAAACAATCTCCAAGTCGCATTCCAAAGCAGCAAAACAGGGAGAAGCTGAAGCTTCCCAGGAGAAGAAATCCTGGCGAAAGGATTTTTCAGAAAATATCATGGTGACATGAGTATGACTGTTGTAAGAGCCAGCTGGCACCAGAGATTCCATTTGATGGAATTCCTGGTGTGAACAAGCGTTATCCTAGACTTTGTCTTGCATCACAAACCATCCAAAAACACCCTCTGGCTCCACATCCTGCTCTGTATGTCTTCTATCCCATGTTGTAAGAGCTGAATTGAGGGATGTGGGACTCCAGGCAGCTCTCCAAAATGCAGTTTATTGTATCCAAGAGGTTACAGCAGTCCAGGGCCGTGGGTGACAGAGCTGTGCCCACAGCTGTCAGCTCCAGCTGCAGGCAGCCCTGGAGACCCTTTGGTTTTGGTTACAAATGCATGATATACTTTTCTTTGCTGAGCATCTTAATGCAGTAGAACCAATCTATACCTTAACTACTACCTATAGCCTATCATAATTACTATAATTACCATATTCATGTTACTGTTCTCCAATCACTAAAAGTCAGTGCATTACAGTTTAAGCTAGAAGTTGTTTTTCAGTTTTCTTGCAGTGGAAAATTCTGAGACTTTTTTTCTGGTTGCAGCATTTGCTGACTTGTTTGCTTGTGCTGTCTTTCTGCTTGGTAAAAACATCTTCTTTGAGGTGTGTTTATCCTTTGCTCTAAGCCATAAAAGCCCCTTCTAACTAACATATCCAGTTATCCAGTAAGACTGGCTCAGCAATTCTTTTCTTCTATATCAAAACTTGGCTACAAGAATAAAGATGGAACCGTGATATTTTGTGAAAAATCCTTTTGCTAGGATTTTTCTCCTGAGAAGCCTCAGAAGGAAAATGTAAACAATGAATGTAAACAATGATTATCTGCTGCTGTGGAATGCAACAGGTGGATCTGTGATTGGTGTTGTGGTTGTTTTTAATGAATGGCCAATCACAGTCCAGCTGGCTCAGACTCTGAGAGTCATGTGCTTTAGTTAACATTCCACTTTATTCCTTGCTAGCCTTCTGATGAAATCCTTTCTTCTATTCTTTTAGTATAGTATTAATATAATATATATCATAAAATAATAAATCAGCCTTCTGAAACACTGAGTCAGATTCTCATCTCTTCCCTCATCCTGGGACCCCTGCGAACACCACCACACATTCTTTCATCCAAAAACCTTTCTGCTAAGCACACATATCTGTGAGACTTTTTTGATAAACTTCCACCTTTCCCAACACCCCGTGGCTTTTCTCCCCTCTCCCGCAGCGTGTGCCCGGCGGAGGAGCTGCCGTTCCAGGACGGCTCCGTGGACGTGCTAACCTCGTTCACGGCCGCGCACTGGTTCCAGCTGGAGCGCTTTGCGCGCGAGGCTCAGCGCGTGCTGCGGCCCGGCGGCTGCGTGGCCATCAGCACCTACACCCTGGACATGAGCCTGCGCCACGGGGACTGCTCCCAGCAGCTCACCAGAGTCTTCAGGGAGGTCAGCTGGGAACGCCGCAGGGCAGGGGAATGTGTGGCACTCATGGGTGCAGAGGATCGGAAACACAGGGCGGCCCCCGTGGCAGGGAGAAATGATGCCTCTGACTCCACTGATATCAGAAGGCTGATTAATTACTTTATTATACTGCATTATTCTGTATTATATTACACTACATCTAAACTGAATCTGCCCAAAGCACTCAACTCCACTGCCCAGAATCTCATGGCCGTCAGCCAACAGTCCCAATGGTCCCCTGTGGTGGTGTTCACAGGGGTCCCATGGCAAGGGAACAGATGAGAATGTTGACTCCATGTTTCAGAAGGCGGATGTATTATTTTATGATATCTTTTATATCTAAATTATACTAAAAGAATAGAAGAAAGGATTTTGTCAGAAGGCATGAAAGGAAAGGAAAAAGAATGGATTGATAATAAAATCTTGTGACTGACTAGAGTCCAAGCCAGCTGGGCTGTGATTGGCCATTAATTAAAAACAACCACATGAGACCAATCACAGATGCACCTGTTGCATTCCACAGCAGCAGGTAATCAATGTTTACATTTAATTTCTGAGGCCTCTCAGCTTCTCAGGAGAAAAGATCTAGCAAAAGGATTTTTCATAAAATATGTCTGTGACAGTCCCCCAGTCCTTTTTGGCCATGACAGGCCAAGGAAGCAAAACCCCATCACTCTGGGTAAACAATCTCCATTCTGCTTTTGCACAGCACAGGAGCAGCAAATGAGATAAGAATTGTTTTGATCATTCTTTTCTCTGCTTCTCTCAGGTTCAGAGAACATGAATCCCACAGCAGAGAGGGAGGAGTGGGGTTGAGGGGGTGTGATGACAGGAATCCTAATGCAGAATGGGGTAACTGCAGGGATTTAGAGGCTTCCACACTGGGCTGTCTGGATCATGAGGAGAGGGACATGAGGACTGATAGGGCAGATGTGGTTAGGGTGAGAAGGGTGCCAGGGCAGATCTGGGGGCTGGTTTTGTCTAGACTTTTCCTGTTGCTCTGATCACAGGGAAAAGAATGGGAAGTAGAAGCTGTTGGGAAGAAGGCCTTTTTTTAGGAACCTTTCTGGACAAAGCGTGTTTTAACAATTGGATAAAAGGAGACTCCACTATCAGTAAGAGCTGTGTAGGGAGGACAGGAACAGGATCCTTATTTCTAGAACAGGGTCCTTGAATTCTTGACATTAAACAAGACTTTGGTGTATTTTTATGCAACAAGTCTTTAAGAAAAAAGGACATATGAATGTATCACATGCAAGCCCAACCTGAGTTAGGTGGCGTGTGAGAACTTCAAGTGATTTTGTGTTTGTTTTTAATACACTGTTTTTAGTATATTTTTAATATACTTTAACAAACTTTGTGTTTGTTTTTAATAACTGTCTTTACAGTGCTGGGACGAGATTTTAAAATACTCAAATGATAAGGTAAAATTTGTCTTGGATGACTACAAAGCGATCTTTGAGTCCTTGCCATTCCCAGACAAGAAGAGGTAAGCAGAACCGCCTTTGATGGTGTCAGATATTTTGTTTCTTTATATTTATTACCATGTCAACCTGTGGTCCATGTTCCCCTGCCTTTCAGATTTAACTTGCCAATGCTCCTTTCTTGCCCGTGTCTCTTGCAGAATCACTGATATCTATGACCCAATTCCCATGACTGTTGAGGGTGTGGTTGGTTACATGGAGTCCACCTCTTCATATCAAACCTTTAAGAAGAATGACCCTGCAGCTGCAACATCCCTTCTCCAAGAGACTGAAAAGAGGTGAGAAAACCTCTCGGGAAAACAGGATCTGTTCTGTGCAGTGCATGCAGAGGGAGGTTGTGCAGACCCCTCCAAAGCTGCAGGGGAGTGTGCAGGGATGGACACTTGTCAGGGGTTCAACAGCAGATCCTTAGATTTGAAGCAGATCCTTAGATTTGAAGCCTGTGTAGCAGTAGGATGTGCCATGAAACCATGAATGTTTCCATGAAACCTCTGACACGAGACTGTCCTGAGTTTCTTCACCTTGATTTTAATTGGCAAAGGGCTTGAAAAGTATTGGTGATTGCATCTTCACCTGTTGAGCTTTAGTAGATCTAGGGTCTTCAAAAAGACATGAGCAGTTGTGGGCTGCTCTGAGGTTCTTTATTGCATGAATACATCAATCCTGAAGGCAGAGAGGTCAAGGTGGCAAAGTCAGTGCTAAAAGCTTTCTAGCTTAAAGTCCCAAGCAAGAGCAGCAGCTGCAAACCTGGAATAGTCCCGGGTTCTGTGCAGGAACAGCAGCAGCAACAGTTGTTCCCTGGCACAGAGTCCAATGTCCTGAGCAGCAGCAGCAGGGATGAGCTGCTCTGCTGTTCTGAGCAGCAACAGGGACCACAGCCTTCTTTCTCCTCTTTCTTTTCTTCTTCTGTTTTCTTCTTCTGCTGTGGTTGTTGATAGTCGTGGTTGTGGTGGTCATTGATGTTTGTCTTTTGCACCCCATTACAGGGACTTTTTATTCACAAAACATCCAATCAACTAAAAATATGATTCTAAAGCATTCTTTCTAAATGAACTAAACTTGATTCTAATGTGCAGGAGTAGTACACAAGTAGTGTCAGTTCTTAAAAAAACTACCTATATAATATTATCTATTTATGCAAATGTACTATCTGTTTTCTTACTTCAAAGTTTATCTATGTGAATAGTTCTGTCTGTTTACATATGTAGTTTTACCTGTTTTATGTGAACAATTCTATCCTCGTGGCAAGGTTCTGCTAAGTTTTTGTTATGTCTAGGGCTAAGCTGCTGAGCTTTAAACTAGGCCTTAGGGCCTTTGCTAGCTAATACAGTTTCTTAAGGCACTTAAAATGTATTTCTACTTAAAACCTAAAGCTTAAACTTACTTAAAACTATAACAGTTCTATTTACTTAAAACTTAAACCCACTTCCACTTCGTATCTATGTGGTTTAATATATCTTAATTTCTCTAAAGGCTTTAATTCAGCCCCTGCATTCATGTCCCTCTCTGAGGAGCTCAGCCTTGCATTCCAACATTCACCCATCTGTTTCAGCCCCAACAAGGGGAAGGGGTGCTGCTCATCTATTCCCTGACCAGAACAACCCTTGTGCAGCAGCTGAAGCATTTGCCACCCCCCCTGTGTGCTGTGGGTGGAAGGATCTGTCTCTGGCTGCTGCCCCACATCAGGTGGGAGCAGTGTGGGCAGGTGAGAGCCTTGCTGTGCTTGTCCTTTCAGGATGCTGGAGACAATGGGAGTTTCTTCTCGTGAGACCCCGGTGGAGTTCCTGGTGAGGCACGTCTGTGTGCTGGGCTGCAAGGGCTGCTGAGAGAGCAAACCCTTCTCCTGATCTGCTGCCACCATGGAAGGGGAAGGTGGATCGTCTCCTAAAACCCTGCTTGTAACTGCTCTTGCTCCTTGGGAGGATTCCTGCTGATTTTGCTGATTGAAATGTTGGTCTCCTGTGGAAAGCAGATGGGGTTTGTGCCCCTCAGCTTCCTGTCCACCTTGTTCCTGCTGTCTGCCCCGTGCTGCTCCCTCAGCGCTGCAAGTGTCCCATTGTGGATTGATGGGGAAGAGAATCACAGGAACAGCTGAGAAACTCACTGTTCAATGTCTTACTCAATTGAAACTCACTGTGTAATTTCTTACACAATTAATAGTAATTAAAAAGCCAGCTGAGAAAATGTTGCCTGTGGTTCCTGTTTTACAGAGAGGCTGTGGAGCACTCACTGGTGTGGGAATAACTGTGCTGCATTGACACTGAGTGTCCTGATGCTCTCAGTGCCCCTCTGCTCTGTGGGGAAGGTGGGTTTGGGGTAGGAAGGGCCATTCCCTGCCCTGGCTAAGCAAGGAGCTGTGCACTGTCTTTGGGGGCTGCTCTCACCCACAGGGTGCCCCCATCCCTGGTATCAGCACCTTTCCTGCCCCAGGAGTGCCTTGGCCATAGTGAGGCCCCTCAGAACAGCTCAGGAGCCTTTATGGGATCACTGCTGAAGGAGAGCAGTGCCCCTGCTGAGGTCTGTGCCCTATCACCCACCCACGCTGCAAAGGCAAGATTAGAGGCTGCATTTTTGGGAGGGGCAAGAGGAGACCTGAGGGCTCAAAAGCTGGGCAAAGCCTGGCACAGGTCTCCTCCTGTTTGCCTTCTGGATATTTCAAGTGCAGACCCACCCTCTGCAGGGATGTTTCCCTTTCCTGTAATTCCTGTCCTTGGTGAGAAGGCTTCCCTGACACCATGGGAAGGGCTGTGCCCTCACTCTCTTCTACATCAGTGCATTATTAAGAAAGGTGAATTGCCACCTCTGCTCCCAGGCCCAGAGGGGGCTGACAGGGGCTGGAGGTGCTTCTGCTGAGGTCCTGGGCTCCCAGGGTGGGGGACAAAGGCTTTGCCCCCACTTGGTCCCACAGGAGGGTGATGGGGTCTCAGGAGGACAGCTATGGCGTGGGAATCCCATCATGGATGGGAGGCTGCTCTCTGAGCCCACAGCCAGGTGCTGGGGCAGCAGTACTGGATCAGCCCTAAGTCACTGCCTGGGGGGCTGCTCCAGCAGCAGCTCTCAGGCCTCCCTTGCTGGGTGAGCACCAGGGGTCTCTCCTGCCCAGGCTGGCACTGGTGGCACCCCTGCTGCCATGCCCAGGGCCTGCTCTGCTGGCAGGGCTGGTCCCTGTGAGCTGCATCCCTGCAGACATTCCAGGGCAGGGAGGGGTCCTGCAGCAGATGACATCCCGTGTCCCTACAGTGCTGGCAAAAAGGCTCTGGGGAACGAGTGTTTGGGATTTTTCCTCACTTTAAATTTACAACAAGTTGAAGTCTGCTTGTTAATTACTGCTGTGATTGAATTTGAAGCCCTTCCCTCCCTGCAGCAGCGTGGTGCAGCGGGTGCCCAGGCAGGAGGTAACAGCAGGGATTGCATCAGCGGGGCAGCACCAGCCAGTGCAGGGGCTGCTGCAGCTCACACGTGCTGGGGGATGCACTGGGGCTGGGGGCACTTTGGTGGCACCACATCAAGGCACAGGTCTGGTGATGGCTGATGAGCAGAGCCGGCTGCTGCCTGTGGGCAGGGCTCCCACACCTCACTTGGCGGTTTATTTTTAAACCTGGCTTGTTTGGGGCATGCTTTCTGTTCTTTCTGTCTTCTCTGCCCAGACTACTCTAGCAGGAGTCACTTCCTCCCAGACTGGCCCACAGGGGTCAGGAGCCACCTGGGCTCATCCTTACCCAGTGGTGAGCACCTTTGCCATGCTGGTGCCATGCAGGAACCTGTGAGTCACCACGGAGCGATTGCCTCACCCGCTAATGACGCCAGCCCCGGCCACAGTCAGGTTTCACTTTTGTTCTCCTACCTGGAAATCCCACACCTGGGATTTCTCATTCCAAGCAAGCTTGAGTGGCTGCAGCCTCACAAGGAAAGGGTTTCATCATCACCATCTGTGCTGCTTTCCTGGAACAGAATCATTGGCAGATGATGATGCCTCAGGTTTTAGCTTTTCTATTTTTCAGATTCTGTGCTGCTTTAGTGTGTAATTCTGAGCTTCATATTAGGGGATGGTGAGCTCTTTTCACAGAGCAGGGAGACAAAACAATTCCTTCTCTAGCTGGGGACCAAGGACACATGATCCAAATCTCAGGCCCAAGAGCATAAACAACATGGACTGAAGAGAGAAAACCAAGAAGGATGGCACTTCAATTATCTCCAATATGTAAATGGACTAGAACTTACAAAAGTGTGAGACTCTGTGACCAGTTGTCCATTTTGTGACCATTTTGGTTCATGGTATCCAAAATGGTATCCAAGGGTACAGCCTTGGCTGGGCTCTTGTGCTGCCCAAGGTGCATCCATGGAGGTCTTCTAATAAATCCCTGCTTTATTCTTTAACTCTGTCCAGCCTTTGTTCTAGGCCAGCCTTCACAGGGCATCACTGGGACTGGAACACTGATTGTGGTGGCTCCCCAGTGCCCTGCAGACTCTGTTGGGCACAGTGTGATGTCCCCAGCCCGTGCTGGCTTTGGGGAACTCTCCACTCCAGGGCAGGAGCTGGCCCTGGCACGGTTTGGAGGAGCTGTGGTGAATGCAGCCATGGTTGGGTGGGCCATGGTGGAGCGTGACATTGCTGGGCAAGACACGCACCAAAGCTCAGGATGGGCTTCATCCCATGAAGAAAAAGCCCTCAGAGCTGCTCAGCCAGGCCCCTGGGGGCTCAGCTGTGTCTGAGGAGGCACAAATCTCTGAGCAGGGAGATCCTCATCCCTCCATCCCAGCCTCCATGGGTGCCGGGGGCTGCGCTCATGGCCTGGCTTCACCTCGCAGCTTTAGCTTCTCTTTGGTGCCTCTGAATTTCCTTTTGCATGTGTGAAGAGATCAGGTTTCGCTTTACTTCTCCAAACAGAAACGACACCTGGGAGAGAAAAGCCACAGCCGTGGGAAACAGGAGCCCAAGCTGTCCCACGAGGATGTGATGCTGCCCTGTGACCCCACGGGTGACCCAAAAGTGTCTCGGCAGAAATCGGCAGTGTGGGACTGTGGTTGGTGGTGGATCAGCCCTCTCTCATGGGGGCCACATTTATTTTCCATCTGTTGGGATTTTCTGCCAAAGTGCCCTCTATTCCAGCTGAGCTGTGCCTGTTTGGATGACAGAAGTGGTCTTATTTATGCTGGTTTGGGCTTGTATTTCACAGCTATACTGATCATGAACTTTGCTGTGTTGAATAAAAATTAATCTCCTGTGGCTTTCTTTAATGGGAGAGAAAGGAAAGACAAGGCCATTGTCCTGCTCCCCAGAAGGGCACACAAGGGACCCCAGCCCACACCAGGGCTCAGGCTTTAATGACTGACCTCCCCTAAGCTGCTGCTGTGAGGGAGGCTGGCTGGGAGCCTGGTTCAGTGGCCACTTCCATGACTGGATGGAAAACCTGTGCCCACCACGCTCTGGGGCTTTAGCACCACGTTTTCCTGTCCTGGCTCTTCTCCAAGCTGTGTCTGTGTCCAGTTTGGACAAAGTGGAACGAGCCACTGTCCAATCCATGCTGCCCCTTCCCATTCTTTGTCTCCATCATGGTTTTCCAGGAAAAATCAGAGCCCTTTGGGATGCTGCTGGAGCAGGGGAAGGGCTCAAGAAGGGCTGGATGGACCCTGTGAGACAACAGCAGCTCCTGCTCGACCTCTTCATTAATTGAACATGAGCCAGGAAAGTGTTCTGGTGGGAAAGAAGGTGAATGGTATCCAGGGCTGCACTGGGAGGAGTGTTCCCAGAAGGCTGAGGAAGGTGATTCCTCCCCTCTCCTCAGTGCTGGTGAGGCCACTCCTGAAGTTCTGCGTGCAGTTTTGGGCTGCTCAGTGGGAGACAGACATGGCAGGGACTGGAGGAGTCCAATCAAGGTCAGGAAGGTGATGCACAGGAACATCTCTGCTATGAGGAAAGGCTGAGAGAGGAGGCTCAGGGGCTCATGGTAGTGTGAGTGCACAGCACAGGCTGAACCAGGGAAAGTCCATCTGAACACAAGGAAAACAGACTCTGAAGTGTCTGCTCCATCCCTGGCCACTGTCCTGGGCAGCCTGTGCCAGCTGATCCTGCCACAGCAAGGGTTGGGCTGCATGGTGTTGAGAGGTCCCAGCCCATGAGCACATCCATGCCACTCTGCTCACCCTCAGGGGTACCTTTCCACATGCTTCCACAAGAACTTTTCCCCTTTTCTTGGACTCTTTGAAATCAGCACTTTAGTTCCAAATGAACATTAAAAATTGGGTCCTCCTGGAGTGTTCTGTGGTTGCTGTGTAAGGCCCTGCAAAGTGCATTTATGCCTTTTACTTTCTTACTGTCCCTGCTTCTTAGATCCAGGCATTGCCCTAATTTTTTATATTTAATGCTTGATGGACTCATGAGACTAAAAGCTCAGCAGTGACCACAGGAGGTTCCCTTGATGGAGGGACAGTTTGCTGAGAGGTAGATTCCAGCTGTCAGCAGAGGGGTGTCCATACACCCTATTTGTGTCTCCAGGCTGAACAGGGAGGAAACCCCAGCCAGCTCCAGTGGCAGCCCTGCTCATTTTCATCTCCCTCCACAACTGTATCCCATCTGGAAAACTTCAGGTGGAAGTAAGTGCTTCTGCCTTCACCTTTTTCCCTGCTGTGGTGGTGAACCTTGTCCCTCAGATAACACAGCCATAAAAGCTCCCACCTGCAGTAGTGCCCACTTCTGGCTGCTGCTTATGGCCCATGCCTCCCCCATGGCCTTTTCCACAGGGAAACTGAGGCCTGAACTCCTGCTGCCACTCAGGAGGCACCAAAACCCCTCCTGTCCCCGTGAACCTGTTGCCCCCAGGTGTTTCCCACAGCTTTCAGCTCGGGGTGGGGATCAGTCATGCTGGTGTCCCCCCACTTGCCAGCCCCAGCCCCAGCATCCCCCGGCATCCTGGGCTAAGGCAGAGCAGGCAGGGCTGGAGGCAGCAGGGCAGGTAACAGGGAGGCGGGAGATTCCCTGCACCACTTTCATTTTCTTGTTTCCAGCTGCACCAGCCCTGGGTTTTCCTGCCAAGATGAAAGCAGCAGGTAGGAATAAAAAGCTGGAGATGGGGCAGCAAGGCAGTCACAGCGAGCAAGACAAAGCAGCTCTCCAGGACAGCCAGAAGCTCAGCAGCTCCACGTCTGAACAAGGCACCTGCAACCCCTGTCAGGCACCTCTGCATCTGGAATTCAGCGGATCCTGCCCGGAGTCCTGCAGTTCATCCTCTCTGGCATCCTGCACCTCAGCCTCCTCACCCCACCGCACTCCATGGCCGGCTGTCAAGCTTTCCTTGCCAAGATGTTGCACCTCGGCCTCGCCCCACTGCTCGTGCTGGTGCTGGGGGTCAGCCTGGGGGCTGCCTTTCCCCATGGCATCCCGGGGAAGGGCTGCAGGCTGTCCCAGTACCAGAGCATTGCACCCGAGCAGCGGCACGCTGTGCACAGGATGAGAGACGAGTTTGTGAGTACTGCTGGCAACGGGGGGCTGTGGGCTGGCAGGGGGCAAGGCACAGGGGATGCTGAATTCAAGACCTGAGTGACAAGGTGCATGTTTCCTGTGGCAGTTTGGGGATGAGCAAGATGCTTTCCAAGGGTGTTTGGGGACATGAAGGATGCTCAGCTGGCCGGGGTTGTCCAACATAGCTAGGAGTCACCATGAGAGTTTTTCAGTCTCTCTCTTGGTTTATGCCTGCAGGAGACCACCCACAAATGCAACACCAAGCTCTTCCACCGCAAATGGAACGCGGTGAACTTGCCGGTAAGAGCACGGTCATGCTGTAAGGGGGCACAGCTCTCCTGTCTGCTGCTCCCACCTCCACCTGCACCCCCGGGCGGGTCTGTGAGACCCCATCCTCCTAATCGGGTCCCTAACCCCGACACTCTCCCCCACAGGTGTCCGACCGAGTGCTGCTGGTGGCGGCCGAGCTGAACCTCACCACGGCCATGCTGGGGCTGCCCGCTGCCCCCGCCTTTGCCGAGCTGTGCCGGGAGCCCCTGCACTTCTTCAGGAGCGCCCGGGAGGCCGTGCAGGGCTGTGTGAGTGCCTCCCCCGAGCCCTGCGGGCCGGCTCTGCCCTGTGGGGCCGCTGCTGACCCGGCCGCTCTCCTTTGCAGGTGGATCCTTCGCACCAGCCCTCGGGCAGGCTGCGGCACTGGCTGCACAAGCTGCAGAACGCCATGCGAGCGGTAAGTCAGGCCGGCGGGCTTCTGCGGGCTTTTGGGGCGTCAAAAGGCGCCTCTGCAGAGCTGACCCAGCCCATCTCGCCCCGCAGGAGAGCGCCGAGTGCCTCAGGGCCACCACCATCCTGCACGTCCTGCAGGTGCTGGACAACCTGCGCTGCGCTGCCCTGCAGGACAAGTGCTGAAATGCCCTCGGAGCCAGCCTGCAGCATCGCCTCTCAGGGACGCCCCCAGAACCGGGGAAAAACGACTGCACTGCGCTGTTACTTCTTATTTAACCTATTTCACCTATTTAACCCTTCTTCTCACTCATGCGAGCTGAGGAAACAATTTTTTTTTCTTTATTTTTTTTATGGTCTTTTAAATTATTGGCTCGGGTCGGGATAATGCCCTTCCTGAAAGAACGTGAATATGCGTATTTATAAGGTACCTTTGTTTTTCTGGTTCTTAAAATGTTTTTAAGGAGGTCTATTTTTTTTACCTGCTATTTATTAAAGAGTGTATTCTGCATACTTGCTTGTATGAGTTATTTTCTTATGTGCTATTTAATATGAAAACTAAAGTAGTTAACTAAATAAGCGGATAAGCGGATAAGCTGCCACTACGTGTTTTTAGTATGCTTTTCTGCAATATCACAGCACAGGTATCGCCTGCACATCCTTGCAAGGACATTGCCCAAAAAGAACCTTATTTTGGGGGGCGGGGAGAGGAAAAAAGCCTGTGTGGGATGTTAGGTTTTCTGGAGAGCTTTCACAGATTCTGTCGCTCGGCCGCGCCCCGTGTGCTGCCACCTAATGCCGGGAGCAGCGCCCGGGGCAATGAAAACCCGTCCGGAGGGAAAAGCCCTCGGGGCAGCACCTCCCAAGGGCGGGGAGAGCCCCGAGGGCGCGGCTGGAATTTCCTATGGAATGCGGGGTTCGGCTTGTTCTCCCCAAAGCCGGGCTGCGGGAACCTCTGCTCTGTGAGCTCGGGCTCCCAGCAGGCAGATGCCACGAGGGGAGAAATGACGATGAGGACTCCATCTTATCAGAAGGCTAATTAATTACTTTATTATACTATATTATTCTATATTAAATTACCCCATAAATCTGCCAAACACTCAACTCAGCTGCCCAGAATCTCGTGGCTGTCAGCTGGCAGTCCCGACACACACACATGGATTCAATTGGCCAGTGAATCAAAACACTCACACCAGAATCCAATCACCAATTGCATTCAGGTAAACAACCTTCCACAATGCATTCCACTTTGGTACAACACAGGCGCAGCAAATGACAAAAGAATTATTTTTTCTTTCTCTGAGGTTCCTTGCTTTGATTCCCAGAAAATATCCTTGAAAGAGAAATGTGGCCACAACCTTCTGGCCCTACTCCCGATTTCACCCCTGGCTTCTGAAGGCTTGTGAGAAATCCCTCTCTGGGATTCCCTACCTACAGCCAGCATTTGTGAGAGGAGGATGTTTCTAGGACATCCAAAGCTGGGTTATCCAAACGATACATGGATCTGGAGGGAAAAGCCTAAGAAGGAAGGAAGGGCTCTAAGCAGCAGCCCTGTGCTGCTTTAAGCAGATTTCAGTAAGTTCAGTTCCAGTTTGGTTTAGGGAAGGGGCAGTGGCATCACTGCAGTGAATGTTTAGGATGCAGCGAGTATTTATTTCAGTAGCTGTCTGCCAAAATTCCCGTGTTTCCAGCTCTGCCTTCTGAGCTGGGTGCTGCTTTCATGGCTAAGTTTTGGTTCCCTTATTTAATGGAAGAGCTTAAGTTTATGCACCTGTTTTACAGCTTTAACAGAACAGTGAAAATTTCTCAAGTTATTGGGCAGTCTAGTTACGATACCCAGGTATTCACTCTCTGTTACTAAACACACTCTTAACAATAATTTTTTACACAAATTCCATCTGGTGGACTTGTGCTATATGATTGATATTTCTATGTGATTGATGTTATAAATAACAAATAAAGTTATTGGCTTTTGCATTTATGTATTAGCTTTTGCAAGTTATTATTGATCACAAAAATCCTGATATTGTACAATTTGTAATTACTGCTGCTGATGTAGTATAATCTGTCATTTATGTATAGCTTTTATAAATAGTACTGTAATGTACACTATCTTAGACTGTAGCATAATGGACTGTGAAATGTTAAAATGCTTTTACATGTAACTAGCTCAGAAAATGGTGTAAAATAATTAAGTGATTTCCCACATTAGGGACTATCTTATCTGAAAGACAAGATAACAGAAACAGAAACCGGAGCACCAAGTAAAAGAATTTATTAACCCTCATTATCAGGGAGTGAAAATACAACAGAATGGAACCACAAGAAGAAATAAAATACATTAGTTTAATCTACAAGATAGCATGAGCACAAGTCAAAGGTTAAAACCAAGCAAAAGAACATCTAAACTCAAAGGAATGTTTGAATATGTATAAACTCTTATGAATATGCATGTATTCCCTGTAATGTAACAGTTTATAGAGAACATGGTTGAAGTTTTTGTTTATTTTTTATTTTGGCAAATAGCCAAGCACCCCAGCACTGGATTTTATCCCTTTTATCCCTTAATAAACTTTTATAAAAAATTTAAATAGTGAGTCGTGATTGACTGTTGCATATTGATCTTATTGACATTTTGATTGACTATTCCATCCGATTCTCTTGTCCTCCTCTCATCTGCTGCTGGAATGTAGAAATAGTAGATTAATTTGGGTAGATTAGTAGATTAATTTAATTTAATTAATTGTAAATTTAATTAATAGTAGATTTGCCTTAACCAAGGCAAACACTGCAGCCTGGCTAAGCTGCGCTCCTGAAGTCCCCCTGAAAATCTGTGAAAAATGTGTATTTTATGATAGGCTTTTCGCAAATATTCAAATGAATATTATACGTGTTGTGTTAGAAAGTAATGCTGTATTAATTCTCTTAAGTAGTGTGGTAAATATAGTTTTAGGTTATAACATGTTAAAATAGAAACTATGCTATGTAGGATACTTTTTTCTAAAGAAAGGACTTGCACAGATAGCTGCCACAGGACACCTGAATCTTGCTGATAAAGAGAATTTATTGCTCCATTATCACAAGAAACGAACTTCTTCCCACCTTGCTCAGCCATGAACATGCTGTTAGGATTCAGAGGAAGAAGCTGACACTGACCAGACAGAATCCTGTGTTTGAATGGAATTTATGCATCATGTATGAGATGTATGAATATGTAACAGGTTATTGTTTTTAAGGGTTAATCCTCTGTTAATGTGGGTCCTTTTTTGGGCTTATTTTGCCCGAAAAAGGTACCCGGATGTCCGTAACTCTTTGTTTCTATTGTCTCATATTGTCCTAATTCAAATAGTCCAAATTATTATTACTCTAATTGCATTACTATTTTTATAACCATTTTATTATGATTAAACTTTTAAAATTTTAAAAACCAAGTGATTGGCATTTTTCACACAATCACTGCTTTTTCTCCCTATTGGTGTGTTCCTATTTGCCGTAGACTCAACATTAATTTATATCGTGGCTGAATGACCTCCCTTTCCACAGCAGTGTGAGAGGACAGGAAAAGAATGGAATTTATTGGAAATTGCTCGCCAGGAAGGTGGTGGGATCGCCATTCCTGGGGGTGTTTAAGGAATGACTTGTTCCTCAAACGAGGAACCAGGAGGTGTTCAAGGACGGGGCACTCAGTGATGGTGAAGATCAGTCAAAGGTTGGACTCGGTGATCTCAGAGATCTTTCCTAACCTTAAGGATTTTGTAATTTCCTTTACAAAAAGTGATAAGATTCGGCCTGGGGACAGCTAATTCCAACGATATCAGCTACCCTCAGGCACTGGGGCTGCCGCTGAGGGGCCCCTCGGGGCAGCGCCAACATGGCACCGCCCTCCCGGCGAATAACGGCCTCCCCGCCGCCCCGCCAAACTCTCGCGAGATCGAGGCGGGGGCACTGCCCTGCCCCGCCTGCGCTCTCGCGAGATCTCGGCTGAGGGAGGAGGAGGAGGAAGAGGAGGGAAGGAGGAGCCGCCGCCGCTGCCCCGGGCCGGCGCCGGGGATGGTGTTGGCCGCGGCTGCCGGGCCCTGACGCCTCGCTCAGGTACGTGAGGGCTGTCCCCCTTCACTCAGCCCCCGGCTCGGGCCTGGAAGCTCCCGCTGTCCCCACATCTGCCGGCCCGCCAGGCCTCGCTCCCGGCGGGGTCCCCCGGCCCCACAGCCCCGTGCCTTGCCCCGGCTCCGGGGAGCTGCAAAATTCCCCGAACTCTTGTTCCCTTCCTTAGAAATCAACACAGCTCCTCTCCCTTCCTCCTCTGCAAAGCTTTACCTGCGATTTGAGAGTACTTTCTTGCTGGGTTTCACTAAAATTTGGGGTGCAGCCGAAGCGAGTAATTTCTTTTCCAGACTGGTCATGCTCCTCTTGGGTTTCCTGGTTGTTCGGGACAAGTTGTGAAGGTATTTAGGCATTTAATGTCCATCGAAGTTGAATTTATTTGAAATCAGCGCCTAAAAGATGGGGGTATTTCTGAGGGAACAGCTGGTCTGCAGCTTACAGGCATTTTTTCAGTGTTGTTTTTTTTTCCTCTTTTGTTTTAATTTGTGGCCGCGTTCATTATTTTTCAGACCCCTACTCCCCTCTTCTTTTTTTCTTAATTTTTTTTTTTTTTGTAAGCAGCTGTTGTTTCTTCCTTCTCCGGGGAAAAAGGGACTGTTTTGTTCTGCTTATTCTTTCTTCCTCCGGGGTAAAACCTGCCGTTTGTTTCGGTCCAGCCAGCTGGATTTTACATTCACCCCGCACTGTACTTTTGTTTTTGAACATAAATCTCGAAGCTGACACACACATCACTTGTCAGCGTCAGGGAGCTTGACCTTCGTGTAGATCTCGCCAGTTTCCTGCTGTTAGGGACTGCTGTGAAATACATTATTTCTTTTTTTTTTTTTTTTTTAAGCTTTTTTGCTCGCTTTTCTGTTAAGCTTTTCTCAACTTCCACGTAAAGATTATACCCTGGCTCTTTGCATGTTTACCCCTTTATTTGGTTGAATTAATTAATATGATTTAAAGAATTAGCAGTAGCTGTAGCCCCCATTTTAACTGCTGGGGAGCCTGAAGGGTTTGGATTTTGTCAGCATTGTGTTGCTTTTAGCCAAAATATTCAAGAAGGAGGCGTTGCCTTCAACTGGGAGTAGCATCAAAACAAATGAAGCCGTGACAGATTGGATGTTCTGGCTTCGTGGCTTTGGCATTGTGACCGCCTTTCACTGTAATTAATTCAGCAGTGTGGTTATTTTCTAGAGTGGATGGCTGGCACAGCAGAAGCAACTCTTCATTTCTCTTATTTGGTCTCTGTGTGTCAGGTTTTTGCCCTGTGAGGAGTGCAGCTGTACAGATGATTGCAGTTTGCAGCCTGAATCCCTTTCCTGTGCCCTGGGAGCTGTCTCAAAGCTCACTTCCTAGTCAGAGAGTTGTTCCAGGAATCCCTCCTCTTCCTCCTTTTTGTTTTTTTTCCCTTTTGGCCAGCCAGGAGGCAGCTGTGAGTGTTGCCTGTGAGGTGTGCAGGAGAGTGGGGGGATTTTCACAGCTGTTTTTCAGCAGGAGCAGTGTCAGGCAGTGAGATGGGGGTGTAAACACTGATGTAAGCCTGACCTCTCTCCAGAAAACTGAATTTGCTCTTGGCACCTCCCTCAGTGCTCCCAGCCCAAACAAGCTCATTCCTCAGGTGCTGAGGGCATCCCCACCTTTATTCACCTGTTGTGATCATCCTTCACTCCTTATTCAGCTCTGACCTGGAACACAGGCTGGGCAGAGTTAAAGAATAAAGCAGGGATTTATTAAAAGGATTTCCTCCATGGATCCACCTTGGGCAGCACAAGAGCCCAGCCCAGGTGAATCCAAAATGGTCACAAAACGGACAACTGGTCATGGCGTCTCTCACTTTTGTAAGTTCTCCATTTGCATATTGGAGTTAATTGTCCAGTTACAGCTTTAGGCTATGAAGTCCCACCCTCCCTGTTTTTTTCTCTTCAGCCCACATTGTTTATACTTTTTGGGCCTGGAGCTTGTAACAGTTGTCCTTGTTGTTGCTCAGGAACACATAATCAGGGAATGATTAATGCAGGTGCTTTAATTGGAGAGCTCTGGGTGTCTGGGGAAGACAAACCCCAGTCTGACTCCAACGTGGGTTTGGGATGAACCCCCATTACGATGTTTTATATTCTATCGTTCTATAACTTAAATATTAATTATCAAAATTACTTTGTTCTATTGTGTACATTGATTTCATCCAAGCATGGCTTTCTCATAACCCCCTCAAACCCCTTTCTCACGATTCCCCTTATGACTAAACAATAATTGCATCTAATTACTAAATCATCATCACATCTAACAATCATATCGCTTATCATATACTGATAACACAGGTGCAGTTTCACATGATCTGCAGCAAACACAAGGCCTAACATTTACCAGGGCCTACCCTTAACATTTTCTTAGGGCCTACTGAGCCTTTCTTTCTAGCTCCCTGAATTTTGTGATTTAAAATCTTTTACCATCACTTGGACAAGCTGGAAAAGGATTGTTGTGTCTGCCTGCCTTGTGAAGAGAGCTTGCTGACGCTTAGTGTGTAACTCAGAGTTACGCACTAAAGCCGCAGAGGATCTGGAAAACACAAAAGCCAAACTTGGGGCATGCCAGCAGCCCTGATGTGTTTCCCCCTGCCCCAGGTGAGTGTCCCTGTCCCTGCCCTGTGTTGCAGGTGGCAGCAGCAGTGATGCTAACTCTGGCAAGCAAGCTGAAGCGGGATGACGGCGTCAGAGGCCCCCGAGCGCCCAGCGCAGCGTCCGACTCCACTCGCAGGGTGTCTGTGCGGGACAAGCTGCTTGTTAAAGGTGAGGCAGCACAGGGAGGTGTGCTGGCCTTTGCTGCTTCTGGCTCTGCTGCCAGAAACAGCACTGCATTGCATAGAAGTTCCCACAGGAATTTCTGAAATTATCTCTATGATATTGCAGCAGCTCTCTGGTCACAGAGAGCAATAAACGCTTTCCCACTTTACATCGTTCTGGGAGAGGCTGCACAAAGCTCAAAGAAAAGTATTATAAACATTTCTTACCTGAACTTGCTGCACCTGCTATTGTGAACATGTGGAATATGTTATGGAGATTTCCTTACCAAAGAGTGGTTTCTTAATTGGCCAATGGTGATGGTGGTTTAATTGAAGGACCAGTTAGATCCACCTGTAGCAAACTAGGGTCTAAAAAAATTTTATTGTTAAATCAGAGACAGCTCTTTCCTTCACTTATTTTTTTTTTTGTAGCATAGATAATATTATATGTAAAAATCCATAGATGCTGACAGCTTGCAGTTACTGTGGAATTAAAGTCAGGTTCAGTCCCTCTGGTGATAGCTGAATGTTAGAGGCAAAGGAATGTGTTGTTGAGGTTGAAGTTTCTGCTGAAAATCTCCAGTAGCAAATACTCTGTTGTTGATGTTGAAGCTGCCACTGTTGGGATTCCTGCCAGTCAGAGGAAATCCACATTTCCTGTTCCTGTTCCAGGATGATTTGAGGCTGACATGGCTGTCATTGCCTGGCTGATATTACCTAATAGCCCTACATATGTTTTTTTTCTAAATTAGGGTAAATTCTGTCAGATATCTGGAGCAAGGTGTCACTGCTGCCTCAGTGCACTGGGAGTGCCTCAGCTGGATTGTGGCAATGTTGTATCCACAATTTTCTCCCTGTATTGTTTTAAAGACTGGGAAGTTTTACATGCTTTAAATCATGATTGTGATCACTCTTACACTTCCAATTTGGAAATCCTTATTTAACTTCAGTTCTGAGGGGGAATGATTCAGGCAGCAGAAGTAAGCTCTTTAACCCAGCTAAGCACAAAGCCAAATTACTAAATATATATAATCTGAGATTTTCCCTAACCCACAGGTATAGACTTGAGGGGGAGATAGCAGTGTGAAATAAATATTCTATATGTGAGGGGGCAAAGAAATTTTACTCTGTGCTTACAGCAGTCATGGTTTTAAAAACCATACCCAAGTGTGCAGGGGAGGAAAAGAATGTAATCTATAGAAAAATTGTATTGACATTGTAATTTTATTTGCTGTGGCTGTGATGGCAAACCAGCTATTTAAATAAAACTGAGTATTAAAACAACTAAGTAAAACTAAGTATTTAAACTAATTGAGTGTTGAATGAGTCTCAGTCTGACAAATGTTAAAAGCAGGTCAGTGCTCACATGGATCTAAACAAGTATTGAGTGGTGGATCCTGAGGTTATGGCGCATGGAAATGAGTGGTGGAGGTCACTTAGAGAGTCACCATTAAAGGCATTGGTGGAAATGTGCCTTAATAGAAATCTGCTAAAGCACAACAAAGGTTGGTAGGCATCCTGCTTACTGCATAGGTAATGCAGGTAAAGGAAAATCAAATTAGAGTCAGTTTGGAGTGATACATGCAGGGGCTGGAATGAAAAGAGGAAAGGGAAAAGGTAAAGGGAACTCTTGGTTGAGTCAGGAGGTTCTGAGTGAAATCCCTTCCTTTCTAAACTCCTCAGGGAGGAGTCTCAGGCTTGGATTCAACAGTTATGTGTAAAAGATTTAGCAGAACTTAATAATAAAAGCACTTGAGTGTTACATTAATTATTAGTGAGCTATAAACATAGTATAGATTCAAGATAATAAGATGCATATAGTTTTATAGTGTGTTCAAGTCAATGCACACACATACACAAATATATGGATATAAATATACACACAAATGTGCAAAGATAACCCACACATGTATGGAAATGTATGTATACATGGGAATACATATTAAAATTTTCCCTCCCAGAATCAATGAAATAATCCTGTTAATCCCTTTTTGAGGATTGCTGGAATTTTCTGAAATTCAAGTGGGAGTGATAGCATTTCTTTCAGGCTGTAATTCAGCTAAAGAATATTTAAAAAGCCATCAGGGAATGACTCATTATTCCTGCTCCCATCTCCCACCTTGTCCAGGCAGCAGGAGTTCCTGGTTCAGGAATTATCCATCACTGATAGGAATTGCTGGGATTGCAGAGCAGAGGTTGGGATTGGGGATGCAGCACCACAATTCACAGAAGAGCTGTCAGTGTGCTGAGGGTGATTTCTGGCTGAAATGGGACTGGCAGGAGAAGCAGATCATTCCAGTGTCACTGCTGGAAGTGACAGGGAAATGTAGTGGGAAAGGCTTTCTGGGGATGTTCTTTTAAGTTGCTCAAGCTAAATGTCAACCTTTTGTTTACAAAAGTTTCTGGAATTTGCTTCAACACTGAGATAGATCAGCTGCAGAGACTGAGAGGAGTGAACTTGTGATGCTGAAGGTGTTTCTAGGCCATGTAGAGATGGCAGGAATGGGTTTGGGCAGGAGTGCAGAGGCTGCTGCAATGTGCCCCCAGCAGGGCTGCTGCTGCAGCTGGAGCAGCCCCAGTGCTTTCACTGCTTGTCTGTGCAGCTGTCAGAGCTGAGCTGAGGTGTTGCACTGCACCCCAAAGCCAGCAGTAAGTAGAACTTGTCACTTGTGCCCATTTTGGCTGGAGTTACAAACAGATGACAGTGGCAGAGCAGGGGAAAAGCCCCATCAGGTCACAAATCAGGAAATAATCTCTCCTGCATAAAAGAAGAGAAATCCTGGCCTTCAGCAAGGGAGGAGGAGGAGATGAGGAAAGGCCCAGAGTGTTGTGCCAGTGGTGAGGCACCACTGTCCTATCCTTGCTCCCCAGTAAATGGGGGATCATCTGATAAATCCTGCAGACAGACAGATGTCTGCCAGCTTTGCTAAGGCTGTTGGCCAGACACAGACAGTGCCTGGTTTTGGTTTTTTTCTGGAGGTAAACTGCAGCCAGCCTTGTTTGTGCTGATGGAGAGCCCAGTCCAGATCTCTGAGGATGTGCTGTCACACTGACAGCCCTGCAGCCCTCAGTTGTGCTTGTCCTCTGCCTGACCAATAGATCAGTTCTGCTTTGGTTGAGGTGATGACCACAACCCAGCCACTGACAAGTGTAGGTGATGCTTACAAACTTTTAAAGACTTGGCACAGATCAACTGAAAATAGGAAAAATAAGTGCTGATTTAGGTATGATAGCTGTTTGTGCTATGGGTGTGAAGAAACATCTCAGTTGGTGTTGGAAATAATGGTGTCAGGCACTGACCTTGAATTTAGTGATGGATGCATCTTTGTTCCACTTCCATTTTTGGGGAAAAGCTGCTCTTAAAATACTGGTGCCCTTTGTTGGTTTTCACTTAAGTTGTTCCTTTGACTGCTCATATCCAGCATTGTCACAGATTGAGGTATCAGTCATGTCTCAGGACACTTGGGTTATTTTATGGATGTATTATGAATAGAAATTTCTCTATCACTCAAGTTTTATTAATTCTGAGTCGTTTGGAAATTCTTTTCCAGCTGTAGAGAGGATCTAGTAAAGCACAGCTTTGTTCACAATTCTGTGTGACTCATCTGCTCATCTGTTCTCACTGCATTTCCATCTAGGCTCAGTAGAGAGTAAAGCCCTAATTCTGTAAGCCCAGTACCCAAATGAAAACAGAGCAAGCAGCACAATGGCTTCAGCAGCTTTCATTTTGTTCTGTGCTGCAGAGACAATGTTTCATGTCCTGTTCATCTCCAAGGGGAACTTCATGGAGCTGGGAGCCACATGACTGCTCCTCATGGTGAGCATGCAGTGCTGAGCTTGAAAGGCAAATCCTTTCTGAAATGTAAAAAGGGCTGAGGACAAACCCAAGATGAATATTGTATAATGAAGGTGACTACTAAAGGGAATTAAAGAGAGCATCCAGGATGGCAGCACAAAGGTTGTCCCTTACACTGCATTTTTGGTAGTGCACAGAAACTTCACCATTCACTTCTATATTTATATTATCACATTTATATGCTTAGTTTGATTGTGGCAACTTGAAATAACTTAATATATGTGAAAATGAATTAACAAGGTTTATCCCTTGGTTGTCTTCAATATCTGTTGCTTTTACCACTACATTTCTGTAACCAGAAAATATTTAATGGGTGCCTCTGGTTAAGCCTGAGAGAATGGAAGTGGAAAACTGGTGATGAAAGTGAACATCCATTGTAACTAAAAATGAGGAAAACCATTTATTTGCTTTCTTCAAGCCTTTAAAAATAGTAATATCCCTCCTCACAAAAACAGGTGAGGAAAGTTGAGAGAGGAGGAAATACTTTTATTCTTATACTGGGCTGTGCAGTTCAGAGGAGCTAAGTAGGGAATGCTGTAAAGATAACTGGGTAAGGATTAGGAGGCCAACAGCATTTCCAGAATTAATAAAGTATTAGAATTAATACTGAGAAAATGGAATTTTTATTAATGCCAAGGTATTTAATCTTCATCTCTGGAAGTCTTAAAGAAGTAAATTGAAGAGGGACCTAAACAGGAGAGTGGGCTTTTGAACAAAATCAGAGAAGCAATAGTGCTGTGGATGAGAATGTTCACTTGAGGAAATAAAGCTTTTATTTGGTGTACTTAACACCAAACTGCAGCTCCAAAATGAAGCAGAAAGTCTGAGTTTTTGGAAGGCTTAGTAACCAAAGCACTGCTAAACTCTGACTTGGGGTGAGGGAGCAGAGCAGTGGGGTTGTGGTGTGTGCACTGAGCATTCATAAACTCTGAACACCCAGCAGGAGTGCTCCTATTTCTGTCTGGAGAACTGTCATGGCCAGGGAGAGTTATTGTTTGTGGAATCATTTATAAATAACTCTGGCTGCTCAGGAGCTGCATGGGAGGGAGAAAAGCTGAGCCACAATCTGTTTGCATCCAGCTCTTGCAGTGTTTGTGCTGGGTTTAAGTTTAAGCCTTGCTTTTTGTGGTATTTTGTGAAGTCCCTGTCATTGAAAGGAAAGGTGAATCTGACTCCATGTTCTTAGAAGGTTAATGTATTATTTTATGATATATATTATATTAAAGAATAGAGAAAGGACACTTACAGAAGGCTTAACAAGATACTGAAAACTTGTGACTCTCCAGAGTCTGACATATTCTGACTGTGATTGGTCATTGAGTTAAAACAATTCACATGAAACCAAACAATCTCCAAACCCCATTCCAAAGCAGCACAACACAGGAGAAGCAATGAGCTAATATTGTTTTCCTTTTTCTCTGAGGCTTCTCACTTCCCCAGGAGAGAAATACTGGGCAAAGAGGATTTTTCAGGAAATATGACAGCCTTTTTTATGGTTTGAGGTAGATTTGGAGCTGTTGAAGCAGGTGTGTGCTGGGTCAAGAGCAGGAATCTGAATGTTTCCCACCACTTGGGTTTTCTGCTTGTCTCCTCCTCCTAATGCCATGAATTGAGACCCAGATGCAGATTCTCCACAAAATGACCATGAAAAGTACTCAAACTGAATTTTCGTCACTGTTCACCTGTACTGACAGTCATTTCTTGCAAGAGGAGCTCAGAAAAACTTGAGGTTTGTGTGGGGAATGGATTTGGAAAGAATTTTTAAAACTTTCCAAGTTTATACAGAATTGTGTATTTGTATAGATGTATCTTATATATTTGTATATATGTTAACACTGAGATAAGGTGTATTGATTTAGGAAGGCTATGGAATAGAGATGATATTCTTCAGAGAGATTGAACTAGAACTAAGTTTTAACAAGTTTTAAAATATGATCTTTTAAAATACTGCAACAGTGACATTATACCACAGACAGGAGATGCTTTTATGTAGGAAATAAATATTTTGGTCAGTCGTAAGTGGCATCTACCCATAGCCATTCATAATTTACTTTTGCCCTACACCTTTAGGTCGAAGTAGAATGTGAATAAAAAAGGTTATAGAAAAATAAGTATATAATATACACATCTATATAGGTTATATAATATTAAAAAAGATTATATATATTCTTTTTATATTATATTATTTATGAAGATTATAAAAGACTGGATATCTTAGAGAATCAGAATTGTGAAAGATGAATTGTAGCAGGACTGTGAGAAAAAAAAAAGGTGATTAGTGTTAGAAGTGTTGAGTGGTAGAAGTTAATAGGTTGAAAAATATTTGTAAGGTATTGTATTGAGGAAATAGGTTAGAAAAAGGTTTGTTCTTTAATTTAGTGAAGCTTTTGGAGCTCTTGGCAGTTGAGTGCATTGGAGTTTCCATGCTTTGCTTGTTTACAAATCTCTGTTAAATGGGCTGGCAGGCTGCTCAAGGGGTGTTTGCTTACACAGTGCTGTGCCAGAGGTATTGATTTATGCAGGAAATGTGGGAGTTAAAGCATCACAATCTCAGTGGAGCTTGAATGCTCTGCTCCAAATGTTTGCTTTGGGAGCAGCAACATTCAGAAATGGTTCCAGTGTCACTGCTGTCACCACCAGAGACTCAGAATTTGGGAAAGCCTCAAACACTGAGCTTTGGCTGTTAAATGTGCTTGTTAATTGGTGAATCACCAGTGTGTGTTCCTATGGCACAGATAACAGTAACTTCTTTGCCTTACCTGGTGCTGCTTTAAACATTCATATTGTTGAAGCAGATCTTTATCTGCTTTGGCTTCATGAAGTTGTTTCATTCTTAGTTTGGGGTTTGTTGCAGAGTTCATTAGAAACCTTAATTTTGGGTCATTTGTCTTTGTTTCCAAAACTTCAGTGTGGGTTTATTAGCACAGCATTCATTAGAAACCTCAATTTTGGGTTATTTGTCTTTGTTTCCAGAAGTTTTGTGTGGGTTTATTAGCACAGCATTCATTAGAAACCTCAATTTTGGATTGTCTTTGTTCCCAAAACTTCAGTGTGGGTTTATTAGCACAGCATTCCCACCTGATTGCACACCTTCAGAGAAGGAGCTTCTGCTGGCTGTGAGCATTTTGTTTTCATGTTTTCACCAGAAAAACCACTCATTCTTGTGCCAGGGCAGAGAGAAACACAGGAGTGTGCACACACCACGGGGAATTTACACACTTCAGAGAAACTCTGGTGACCTTAAACTCTGTACTGACCCTTGCAGGAGGCAGAGCTGCCCAGCTCAGCCCTTGCTGGCACTGAGCATGTAAATATCTCCCATTTTTGGGGTCAGGAATTCATGAAGGTGAACATCAAGCACAGAAAGCAATAAAGGAAAGCAGCCAACACTTTAAAATAATTGAACCAGGTCCCAAACTCTGCCCTGCAGTGGAGATTGGTGTGCTGCTATGAAAGGCTGGTGAATTTAATGAAAAGAATCTCAGGAAAAGTTTTCATAGCTGCAGCCTTCAGGGGTTGGTTGTCACATTTTTTTTATCAACCAGGAAGGGAAAATTGAAATGAAGTCCTTGATTACAGCTGAAATTACATTTTTGTGTGTGTTTGTTCTATAAAGTCAGTTCTTTAGCAAAAGTATGGCTCCAGTGTTGCCTTTCAGTGCCTGGCTTTGGTTAAATCAGCTCTGGCTGCAAAGATGGGATTTTAAAAGAGTGAAGTTGTGAATTGTTTAGGTAAGTGTGGTTTGGTGGTTTTTGCTCTTGGTGTATTAGGCTGCAGGGGCGGGGTGTGCCAAGCACAAGGGAGATGGAAATCAAACAAACATCATTCCACTGCACAGAAATGCAATCCATGGTGAGCATGGGTGGCAGGAGGAGTTCTGGAGAATGAGTTGTGATAAGTTTGGATTCAGTGCCAGCAATTCTGAGTGACAGTTCTCTTCAGATGTGTGGTGTTGAGAGTTGGGATTGAAATCTTGCACATTGCCAGCCCAAATAAATGGGCTGTGTCTGTGGAAAGCAAAGTCAGAAGTGGAAAAGAAGACCACGGGAAAAGCCAAAAATATACTCAATTTTATTTTCTAGGACATCAGAAGTAAAAGGGGGAGATACCTTGGTGCATGTGGTTCATAAGAAATTGAAAGGAAGATTTCAATAAAATACACAGAAGCAGGATTCTTCCAGGGAAGGTAACTTGGCAGGCTTAGCAACACCCTCAAACCTTCATTTCCTAGGGGCTGTGCAACAGAATCAGGATGCTTCCTTTCCTTTATGAATTTTAAACTCAGGAAAGAAATAAAAGGAGAATTTAATTGAATAAGAGTGAATATCAATGACAAAACCTGTATTTTAGAAATGCCAGTGCTCTGTGTGGCAGAGCCTTGGCAGAGCTGAGCTCCCCATCAAAGGAGGATACATTTGCCATGTCTATAGGGCAGATGAGCATTTTTAGTAATGAATTGAGTGGCTTAAAGAGAAATTTCAAGGTAAACTTCCACTGCAGCTTCATTATATTTTTAAATAAAATTGGATTTACAGGGTGGTTTAAATTAGATCTGCCAATTTGGACTTGAAGAAGAGCTTTATGCTTGTTTATAAATACATAAATAATGGTTTTATTTCTCTTTTTTCTTTCAACAGAGGTTGCAGACCTTGAAGCTAATTTACCTTGTGAGTATAACATTTAATAGTGTGCATTTTAAGGGGGAAAGGAGCATTGAAATGAGCATTTTGACTGGTAACTGTGCAAAGCTCCACCACTCTGCCTTGAACAGATTTTTCTCTGTTGCTTCATCTTCTGGGAGAAGCTGGACTCTCATTAGTGTCCTTTGGAAGGAGTATTGATAATTTGCATCCAGTTTTTAATTGCTGTGGAGTGGCAGCAAAACTTTGATCAAGTGCCCAAAAGGTTCCTGGGACTCCAGGGTGCAATTAGTGCCTCACTCGTGTTTTTATTTCATTCTCTCATTTTCAAAACAGGAGATTCTGATTTAGGGGCAGAGCAAATAGCTCAGCTCTCAGGGAACATGCAGGTTTTTCACTTCCAGATGTAACCTGGTGTCTTTTAATAGAGAAAATACTCTTGAAAAGTAATTTTTTAAGAGTGATCCATATTCCCTAAAAAAAAAAAAGAGGGCAAGATAATATGGTTTTAGATCTGGAATCTTACTTGAGATATAAAGGCAGTTATAGAGAATTTACAGAGAGTAATTAGATAAAGTTTTTTTCAGTTCTGTTATAGGGTAGCAAACTCCAGAAGAATGTGTGGTTTCAGTCACTACAATGTGAATGCTTTACTAGGTTTGTGTACAGTTCTAGGTAGGTTTTTCAGGCCAATAGGATTTATAACTATTTATATTTATATACTGTTTAGCTCCTTGGCTGCAGAAAAGGAACAGCCAGCTTGATGGGTTAAGAGGCCAAAAGCTGAATAATGTGGGTGATAAAATAACCATGATAGATTTGTCTCCTCATGGCAGCCAGCTGTGGAGAGCTCATTTCTGATGTAAATTATTCTTTTGCTTCACAGGTACATGTAAAGTGAATTTTCCTGACCCAAACAAGCTCCATTACTTTCAGCTAACTGTAACCCCAGGTAATTTTTTTTCAATGTTACTTTTGTTTCTGTCTGTGTTGGTGTTTAGGAGAATTCCAATGAAGCCTGAGTCAAAGAAAGTCTGGCTGTAATAATGATAATTTCATTGAAGAGATGGAGAAACTGGGCTGAGTTTTGACAACCAGATTCCAGTAAAAAGGCCTTCAAAAATGAGTAGGGTTAGGAAATACTCAGATTTTTTTTGTACTTGGATGGAGAACATTTTCCTCTCAGCCAGTTCCAAACCACCTTGATTTATTTTGGCATTCCAGCCCTGTTAGGTTGTGTGTTCCCTGTGCTGATTGGGTGTGCCTACAGATGCTTAACAAGGAGCAATCTCTGAGCCTTTGATTGTTCAAATATGTCAAATCAGACTTTTTTATTATTAACACAACTTGAGTATCCTGTGAAACTCTTGCTAGCAGTAAAAGCATTTTCATAAATTATCATTTCCATGTACATTTCTTAATAGCCCCCTGAAATTTGCATTTTGGAATAAAGGGTTGTATTTTATGGATGAGTTTGCGTGGAAGTTTATTTAAACTTGGCATGCACTTGTTGTGTGTGTTGCTGTGCAGCTGCTCAGGTGAGAGCATTGCTGTGTGCAGTGTTAGGTGTGCTGGGCTGGCTCAGTGTCCCCTGCAGCTCCTTCTCCTTGGTGCCACTGTCTGTGGCTGCTTTTTGTCAGCAGAGTTTGGGTGAGGAGAGTGCAGTCATGCTGCTGTTTGAGCTGGAGAAACAATTGTGTGTGCACTTAAAGGAGTTTTGGAGTGTTTCTGTAATCAGCATTTTGGAGCCAGAGCAGCACTAGGTGTCACTGTTGCTGTTCCTTAGCCCAAACCCCCTGAGCCATCCCCCAGCAGAAATTTTGGGTGGTCTCTGGTGACAAATCCATTCATGTGCCTCCCTTTTGTGATGGAAAAATGAGTGAGGCTGCCCTTGGCAGTGTAATTAAAAATAAACCCAAGAGCTGATCTAGGGCTCTGTCCCTGTCATTCTGTGTAGGAGTTGTGCTCATGTTTACTTGGTGGGTGTTAATTCTGCTTACACCAAATGCCCTTCCCTTCACATGACACTCTTTATTATATTTTGGGAAAGAACTGATTTTACAAGAGCATCACTATGCAAATGATTAATGTATGAAAAAGCTGTCCCAACTCCAAGGTGTCTAAACCCTAGGAATTGTTTTGTTTGTGCAGAAACCAGCTGTTGAATGCAGAGCAGGGGTTTTGTGCCACTGATCTTACCAATGAGATGATCTTAATGAACATTTTGTTACTTTAAATATAACTGCACAGCTGAAGTCTCTGCACTTGCAGCCTGACCCCAGTGAACAGCTATTTTCAGCTGTGCATAATTCAGGTGTACAATCTTGTGATCAGCCAGAGTTTAGCACTCTAAAGGCAGAACACAGACCAAGAAATCTTTGTAGTTTTGTGCCTCTTTTCAATACTGAAGTTCTCTCTAGTTTTTCCTGGAGGCAGCAGAGTGGTTGTCACAGAAGTTTTATGGCCAAAGCTTGAGCCAACTCTTTTTGTATTGTCTGAACAGGATTGCATGAATCTTCACTTTGTTCCCTGCTGTCATTTTGAATGTGGCTGGTCCTGAAAGGACAGTAAAAGAAGCTTCCTTAGGCTTCACAAAAAGACTGATTTTAATAAGAAAATAAACTTGACCACCAAGCAGAAATCCTTTCAAGGTCCCTTGCTCAGCACCTCTCACAAAAACCTTTCTCAGCCAGGATTTAATGTGGCAAAATCATCCTGGTTGACAGCAAGTTTTTAATTGAAAATGATTTTGTAGAAAATCTTGATGAGGATGGCTGCTTTTTTTTAATATAACTGAAAGAATTCCAATCTGTGTATGCTCCAGTTTCCTGCAGTGCACTATCAGTGGATAAAAAAAGGCTCAGACTTGGATTTTTCTGCTGCAGTGGACAAACTCCCTGTTCCCCAGGCAGACACTGCTGCTTTTCTCTGCTGTCTGAAGCTTCTCTTCCCTTTTGTCATCTGAAACATTTGTTCTGCCTTTGAAAAACACCCTTGTGCCACCATTGCCTCTGCTCTTATTTTTGCTCATATTGGATGAAAATTTAAGGAAAATAAGGAGATGTTTAGAATCCAGGCTTGCTGCACTGGTATTTGGAGCACGAAATTGGAAGCTGAGGATTAAAATCATGGGAATGACCTGGAGAAAAATCAAGGAGGTGACTTTAGGTAGCTAAAAACCCAGAAGAGTAAGTGCAGTAAATGCAGTTTCCCTGCAGTTCCCAAGCTGTTGGACTAGTCTGGGCATTTGTGGATATTTGAGTGCCCCTCTAGGGGGATTAATAAAGGCACTGGTTTCTGGTGAAATGCCCACAAATATTGGAGCATGGCTGATTCAGGGAGCAGCTATCCCAAGTGCATCCTTTGTGGCCTGCCCTAATTACCTTGCATTTTCTTCTAAAGTGAGGAAATCATTTGGTTAAGTGTTTTGCAGAGCATTAAAGCACCCTACAAACACAAGCTAAGATTAGCCAGGTTGTTGGTAATGAAACTTGAGGCTGAAGTGGGAGGGATGCTTGCTCTGCTAATACAGCCTGAAGACATAAATTTAAGCAGTGGGAGGAAAACTGTGGCTCAGACATCCTCCCTTTTTAGCAAAAGTCCCTGTGGCCAACTTCCTAACTTATGTGTTAAAGCTCTTCCATTTGATGGGTTTATTTATAGCTCTTTCCTCTCTTTAAGTCTGCCAGAACTTTTTTCCCACCACTTTTCCGTGCCTAAAAAATTGAGGATTTCTCTCTCAGTCTGAGAACCTATATACTTGAGATGCTGAAAGATGACTTCATTGTGAATTATCTTGTTAATGCAGTGCAGGATTTCTGGCTGGGTACTGAGGCTCTCCAGAATTTTTAATTTATATTTGAGTGACTGGTAATGAGTAGCTTGATTGTTACTTTAGGAACACAGAGGCAGAATTGTATAAAAGAGGGGAGGAGAGATGTCTTGCTCTCCTAATTGTGTAAATATGTCCTTATTTGATAGCAGAGCCTGTAGCTTACCCAGTGTGGGTTTTGATTAGTGACTGGTGACAAGGTAAAACCAAAATATAAAATGAGATTTAATATAAGGCAGTGATGAATTTGGAATTGTCTTGGAGGAAGACTTGATCTGAAAGTTCTTGAGTGTTCATTAAACCTGGGGATTTTCTTTGACACAAACCACAGATGGATACATCCATCAGCAGGCATTTATTTCATTTTAGCAGGGGTGGAATGTGAAGAGCTGCTGCATGCTTTGCTCCTAGTCCAGCCAATCAAGGAACCAGTGAAATTAAGCCAAGGAAAAGAACTTTTGTACTTGGAAATGTGATAATTCCTGACACTTGGTTCAAATGTGTTCTAGTGCTGGATGGTGGGTAAAGTGCAGTCAGCTGTCTGTGTTCTGTGGGATAAATGTGGTGTTGGAGCTCCTGGGGATGTTGGACCATTTTCCAAGGATTCCTTTCTGGAGCAGTGTCTCACTCTGAGGGCACTGCACATTTGACAGGGAGCAGTTTGACCAAAGGCTATCAGTGTAACTCACCTCTTACTTCTTGTTCTTCAGTAAAGACTTGCTTTGCTGAGTTTTACCTCTGTATATTTAAAAACATAAGAGAAATTATTTTATCTTGCTTTTTTCCTATAAAAATCAGTGCATGTCACTTTACTTTCTGCCTAAATTTACTTAATAAATCCAGCTCACTTCAGAATTGACTTGGAGTGGGAATGGAGAATGGATTTGAAAAGCAGATCAGGAGGCAGCAACCTGAAGGGGGATTTTGCTGACCTACAGTAGACAAGCTATGGTTTTTGTGGCTTGGAACAAGCCAGATAATAGTAAAGTTAATCTTAGTCTTTCTGTAAACTATGGATTGTTTCACAGAACATTTCTTTGCAGTGTTGGTTTAAGGAATATAAAAAAGCTGCATGATAGAATGGTAACCAGCCCTGGGTGCTTGGAGCCACAGCATCCCTCAGGTGTCTCAAACCCCCACTGTGGCCTGGGTACCTGTTTGCTTTTCTTCATGCAAAACCTCAGTCATGGCAATGCCAGCTGCATTTCAGATCACTTGCAAAGTGATCTGAAGAAACAGCTTCCAAGCACAGTTGTTTCAAAAGTTGCAGTTTGTCATCCCATTCTGTTAGCCCTGCTTAAATGCAAGTAGATCTTTTAATATGTCATATTTGATAATTTAGCCATTTTAATAATTCAGTACTAAGCTTGGCAGAGAGGCAGACGTGTGTTCCTAGCAGATACATCACACACAGTAAGACAATGACAGTGAAACAGCCTGCTTGCCCTTCTTGAAGTGCACTCTGAAATTCCTTGCACACACCAATGTATACTCACCAGGATTGCCAGCACAGCTTTGGGAAGATGTGGTAAATCTTGGGGTAGAGTTTATAGCAGTGCTTTGGGAAGCACAAATTTGGGAAGATGTGGTAAATCTTGGGGTAGAGTTTATAGCAGTGCTTTGGGAAGCACAAATTTGGGAAGATGTGCTCACTCCTGGAGCAGGATTTAGCAGTGCTTTATAAGCACAGGTTTGGGAAGATGTGCTCACTCCTGGAGTGTGCCCGTGTTCACAGGGGTCCGAGGATGAGGGAAGAGATGAGGATCTGACTCCATGTTTCAGAAGGCTGATTTATTATTTTATGATATATATTATATTAAAACTATACTAAAAGAATAGAAGAAAGGATTTCATCAGAAGGCAGCTAAGAATAGCAAAAGAAGGAATGATAACAAAAGCTTCTGGCTGGGACAGAGAGTCTGAGCCAGCTGACTGTGATTGGCCATTAATTAGAAACAACCACATGAGACCAATCACAGACCCACCTGTTGCATTCCACAGCAGCAGATAACCAATGTTTACATTTTGTTTCTGAGGCCTCTCAGCTTCTCAGGAGAAAAAATCCTAAGGAAAGGGTTTTCCATAAAATGTGTCTGTGACACTGGAGCAGGGTTTAGCAATGCTTTAGAAGCACAAATTTGGAAGATGTGCTCAGTCCTGGAGCAGCATCTGGCAATGCTTTAGCAATTGCAGAATTTCTCCAGCTCATTCCAAGGGTCACTGATGTGGTGCTGCCTGCCACATGCCAGGATTTGCTCCCCACAGTGAGAAGTTGAGTGCAAGGTTCCTCCAGCTGGGTGTCCCTGTTCCTGGTCAGGATGGTGGATTTTTCTGGGACTGGTTGCTCTCCTGACTTCAGATTTCTGCTGTAGAAATGGTGGCAGTGCAGGAAGACAAAATACTCACACACTCCTTGGGTTAGGTGGCAGCAACCAGCTGAAGTGTTTGATGATAACCCTATGCTGTTGTTTTAATCTTGATGTTTTTCTCTTATTTAACTATTTGCCTTGTTTTCCCTTTTCTAGATGAGGGCTATTACCAAGGAGGAAAGTTTCAGTTTGAAACTGAAGTTCCTGATGCCTACAACATGGTGGTGAGTATTTGTCATTGGTCTCACAGTTGTCATTTTAGATTTTCCTTGCAGGTAACAGGACTTCAGGGGGAGCTTGGCATGGAGATTGAGAAAGGATCTTCTGTCTCTTAATAAAATAAATCTCTGCAATTGTCTGGCAGAAGCTCTTGGAAGTGCAGATGAGTGAAACCTGAGTGTCCTCCCTTCTGGCTGAGGTTCTGCTCTCTCCTGTTAATTATTCATGAGATCTGCATTTAATGATTATTCTCATTAAAAAGTTATATATCTAAGAATGAAATAAGTGAACCAAAAGGAAAAGGTTGACAGTTCTGTAATTTTCCCTGAAATTCTTCTGCTTTGGTGTCCTAGTTTGGTGTTGGTAGTGCAGAGTTCTTCAGAGAGGGGGAGGATCCTGGAGAAGAGTTTCAGGGAAGATCTTTGGTTCCTGTTCAGCTGAGCCTGAATTCAGCATTAGCTGTGTGTGGTAGTGGCAGTCACAGCCAGGCAGTGTTTGCAGCTGGGTGGGTTTGGTTGTGGGGTGTTTGAAGTTCCCCTTAACTTTACCAAAGAATTTCAAACTGTGGCAGAGGTCACCCTTAATAACTTCTGTGTATTCATTTCATTTCCTTTAATTTTTGTATTCCAGTTGTTCACCCAAACAGCACTGCTGCAGGAAAGTGTTTGCTGTGTGTAACAGGAGAGCTGAGGTTCAGTTTTGATCTGAGGTTTTTGATTCTCAGTTTCCATAACTAAAAAGTTTCTGGTTTATTATTGTTCCCTGCTCAGCTGAGAAATCTACAGCAAGTGTTAATGAAATATTTTTAAATTTGAGCAACTCTTATCCAATACAAAAATAAAAGTTTTGGAACAATGCAGGAGGTTGAATGTTGGATTGTGGTCAGGTTGTTAATGCAGTATGAATCCAATATTGATGGAATTCTGCAGAGGCTGTGGTTGGTTTCTGCCAGGCAGAAGGGACTGACACAAGTGATTTCAGGAGAGCTCTGCAGACCTGCCAGGGCTGGATATGTGGAATTGGGATGGAGTGGAGGAGCATAACATAAATAAAGAGGAACAATTTGGAAGATTTGCTCTTGTGGCCTGCAGGCAAACCCCTCAGTGCTTTGCTGGCTGCAGTGTTCAGTTTCAGCCAGTCTGTATTCTGCAGAAACTGCTGCTGGAAAATGGCAAGAAATATCTCAGGGCTGGAGTGTAGTTCAGTCCCAGGAACTTGTATCCCCTCTATGGGAAACTTGTATCCCTCTTCTATCCTTCCTCTTAGGGAAAATTGTTTTTTACAAGCTGTAAAGAGGAGCTGCAGTTGCAGGGTGGTTTAGGGAAATTGGTTTAGCTTTGGGACTAGCTGGTGTCCAGAGAAAACATTTCAAATAACTTTGATTCCAGATTTCTCTTAGGAGCCACTTTCCTTCACCAGGTAAATTTCTTCACTAGTGAAGAGATCAAATTAAATATATAAATAATACATAATTTTAAAAAATTACAAGATGTTGGTACATCTTTTTAGAGTGCTGATTTATCAAGAACTGAAACTGCTCATCTTAATCCCAGAGCAGAAGTGGCTGCTGGAAATGGAGAAGGAAGTTAATGTGGTCAGTGCTGTGCCCCCAGCTGAGGCTGCATTACCTGTGCAGTCTGAGGGGAAGGAGGAGTTTGAGCAGGGAAATAAATTGATTTGGGGAGCTCTGTTGTGCAGAATTTCACAGAACATCATCCTGAGGAAATCTCTGGATTTGCTGGTCTAGGGAGGGTTCCAAAATGACTTGGAACAAGTTCCAAGGTGAGGTTTTGTGTGAAGATGAATTTTATGGTGATGCTGCAGTTGTCCTGTGTGTCTAAAAGGGAAAAAGGAGAGAGAGAAAAACCTTTGTCTTACTGTCAGGAGTGGGTTTTTCTAACTTTCAGCAGTGAAAATCACTTTGAAAGGATAAAGGAATTCTTTTGTTTCCACAGTACAAAAAATGAGACATTAGTTAATTCACTGTAAGGATTTGGGTTTTTTTTAAAAAGAGTTTCCATAAATCTTTTTTTTGACTCATCAATACATTCCTGTTTGAAGGTGCATATGGTAGAAATTTACTCTTTTATCTTGATCTAATGGCATGGAATAAATTCTGCTGCTTTGCCTTGCTTGAGAACTAGACACCATCTTTCAAGACAATGTGAAAGTGTGGCTAATGAAAAGCTTGTGCTGTTAGAAAACTTCTGAGCTGTTTTGGAGGGCAAAAAGTTTGAGACTATTTTCTGTGAGCCACTTAATTTTCAATAATGCCATGACTGATGTCCCTTGAGTTATTGCACAGAAATGAAGTGGAGGAAAGGCAAAATCTGCATTATCAGTCCCAGATTTATTGTGGTGATCAGTGTTTTTTTTCCTAGAACATCTCTTTTAGGTCTGTTTTTGGTGTTTCAGTGCCATGCATATTTTCTTACCTCTTCCAAGGAGTCTTAATTTAAAAAGTTTCTTGAAAAGGTCATTGGGAAGTTGGGAACAAAATGAGATAAACCACACAATGCTGCCATGCAAATGCAGCTCTTGGAGCTGTTCTGCCTCTTGATTGAAGACATCATTGGAAAAAGTGGAAGGAGAGATGGCTCCACATTTCTAATCTGGGATTTAATTGAAGTTCTGCAAGGTGCTGGTGTGAGCTGATGGATTCCAGGACACTTCCCATCAGAAATAATCTGCCTGATTGAAAGCTGCAGCTCCTGATGGGGAGAGCAGGGAGGCAGCAACGTGCTGTTGCTAAGCTACTGACATTTTTCTGTCCCACTCTTTATTTACTTCACCAAACCAGAGCAAAAGAGATTATACTTGAAAAATCTGTACTTCAGAACCTCACTGTGACATTCAGAAGTTTGGTGGTCTTGCCTGTGGCTTTTCATTTTAGTGCCTCTAATTCAGCTGTGAACAGGAGGGTCTGTATTTAAAATAATTTTATTTATTATTAGCTATTTATTTATTATTTAGTTAGTTATTTTATTATTACTTATTTATTATTAGTTATTTTGTTATCTTTGCATCCTCTGCTGGTTTTTTTAACAAATCTCTGATTTGCAAAATCCTTGGTGAAGTTTTTTTGGTTTAAATTATTATCTTAACAGTTAAGTATGAAGAAACTGAATGGCTTAGAGTGTTTTCCCTGAAGGAGTAAATTTTCTTGGCTTTCTTGAAAGTTATTTTTTATAAAGAAAGTCTTAATACCAGCCTGGTTTTTTATGAAGAGTTGAGAAAAGCTAAAAGGGCAGAGAAATCTGTTTTGACTCTTGTAGATAATGCACCATTGCTCTAAACATACAAATCCATACAAATCTATTTGCCTTTTTTCTGTTTTATGAGTTATAACAGGGTTTTAGCTTAACAGATAACACAGTAATTTGTTTTCTCTCCTGGCAGCCTCCAAAGGTAAAATGTTTGACAAGAATCTGGCACCCAAACATTACAGAGACAGGAGAAATCTGCCTAAGGTAGGAACAACATTCTGTTGGAGTTTTTTAACCTTGGAGGTTTCTGTGTTTGATAAAATATTGGATGTAACTGTCCTGACAGTATTTTTTTGTAACATGTAACTTCTAGGAGCATAAAAAACCTACTGAAAGTCTCATTCTTGCTTTGTTTTTCTTGTAGAACAAAAAATGGGGTAAAAATATAAACTCTATCCTAAACAAAATGTATTTGGTTGTTTTTTCTCTTCCTTCTCTCATATCTGAATCATCCTCAGGCCCTGAGAGAGGCTTTTAGCATTTGATAAATTTGATGCCCAAGTGTGTTAAGAGCTTGAAAATTCTTTTTATTTCAAAAAGAGAGGAAGAAAGTATACGATATATTATATATTATATATTATATATTATATATTATATATTATATATTATATATTATATATTATATATTATATATTATATATTATATATTATATATTATATATTATATATATTTGTATAATAATTTGACAGTAATTATTCTATGTTAATTATAATATTTAATATCCATTGATAAGACCCATGTGCCAGTTATAACAAAGCAGGGTTGGGGTCAGGATAAGTCAGTAATGAAACCTGAAAACTTCACTTTGCCAGAGTGAGAGGCTTCTCTTGCTGGGTGGTTTTCCTTGATAGTAAATGTTTCCTCTTCCAAATGAATTTGTGAAACTTTGTAATTTCATCCTCAACACCTGATGGTGAAATTGGCCAGAAACCAAACAGAAACACAAGTGAGAAGCTTCTCTGTCATTTTTCAAGTTAATTGCACACAGAAGAAAAAGCAGATAAAGCAGAAGCAAAGCCCATAAGTGAGATTGAAAGCTGCTCTGAAATTCCTGCATGCTTGTCACCATGTGTAGCAAATCAGTGCTTAAAGAGAAGCTGAATTTTTCCTCTAGATGGAAAAAATCATTTTAGTGCTGTGGTGAAAGTCCTGGTGAAAAGGAAGATTTGTATTGCCCTTCCTAGGCAGGTCAGGCTCATAACTAAGAAATTGAAATGTTGTGAATGCAGGTAGAGGAGTGAACAGGTGAGGTGTTTGTATAAATACCAGGCACCAAACCACAGCTGGGGCTCAGTAAAACCTCACACTGACAAAATCCAGAGTGCTTGGGCTTGGAAGGGACCTTAAAGCTCATCCCATTCCCTCCCTGCCATGGGCAGGGACACCTTCCCCTAGAGCAGGCTGCTCCAAAAGCCATCCAGCCTGGCCTGGAGCACTTCCAGGGATGGCACAGCCACAGCTTTTCCATTTCTAGAAGTTATTTTAATTATAAGAGATGAATGTGGTGATTGGAGCATCATAATTCCAATGAAGTGGAGGCATTCTTTCAGCATCTGCTCTGAAACACTTTGGATTGTCAGATCCCTCAACGTATCAAACCCTGGAAATGTCTGGCATTCTATGGAAAAACTAAAATAACTGAATTGCTTTCTGCCTGTTAGAGAATGCATTCTATGTATAGTATCTGCAATCAACTTACACAAGAGTCTCTGCATTAAAATAGCTGCAGTTATTTTTAAAAGCAGAAAATCATCTTCATCAGTGCTTTCCCCTCACATACAGCTCATGCTGTGGTATGTGTTGGTTTGATAATCATCCCTGGATTGAAACATTCTCAATAGTTAACTGTGTCAAGTGTAGCAGTTTTGGGCAGGAAATGTGGAGTTTTTCTGTGCTTTATGTTATGGACTGCAGTTACTGCAGTTACTCTGGGCCATGTTATTAATGATAGATCCTAATTAAGTCTAGCCCTACTTGATGTCCCCTCTACTACACATGTGGATAGGAAAAATTGTGTTTTCTCCAGATTGATGTTCTTCTAGTAAATTGTTGTCACTTAAGCTGCAGGTTGGGTCAGCTGGAGTTTCAGAAGGTTTTACACTTACTGCAATCATGCAGTTCCCACTTCATGAGATGCTTTTTGAAAGATCTCTTTATTTAAAAAGACAAAAAATTCCTCAGAGCTTTCTGCCATGCAGGAGTTACAGGATGAGGAGGTATTTGTTGAAATGAGAGCTGAGCAGCTGACTGGTCACATCAGGGCTGTTTTGGTTACTGAAGGTTCAAAAGCAGTGATTGTGCCCTCTGCCCATGGAACCCAGGCTGATCTCTGATTTGGAATCATAGGCTGAGGGATCTCCTTAGATCTGGGGAAAGATTCTGTTTAATGATCATTAAACCCCTCAGAAAGGTTCTGAGGGGTTTAATGATAATTTTTAATCTGTAGAAGAAAGAGGGTGCTGCTCTAATAACAAATTACCAGCAAATGGGGAGTATGGAGCCAAAGGACACTTCTGTGTCAGTAGTGGTGTTCACAGCAGTCTAAGAACAAGGGAAGAGATGAGAATCTTGACTCCATATTTCGGAAGGCTGATTTGTTATTTTATGATATATTAAAAGAAAATTATCTACTAAAACTGTGCTAAAGAATAGAAGAAAGGATTTCATCAAAAGGCTAGCAAGGAAAAGGAATGGAATGATAATGAAATCTTGTGACTGCTCACAGCCTTGACACAGGTGGCTGCCATTGGTCATCGTGTAAAAACAATTCACAGTTCTCCAAATCACATTGCAAAGCAGCAAAACATGGAGAGAAGCTTCTCAGGAGAAAAGAAAAATCCTAATGAAAGGATTGTTCAGAAAATATGTGTGTGACATGTGTGTTCCCTGCTTTCCTGCCAGAGTGCTGAGAGGTGCAGGTGTCTCCTCATCCTGGCTGTGGTGTTCCAGCTGGAGCTGTGCCAGCACAGCCCTGGGGCCATGAGCCTTAGCTCATGCTCAGGTGCTCTGGCACTGAATATTTTTCTGACTTTATTTAGTGTGTTAACTTTCCCCCACTTGGAATTTCCCAGTCAGGTGGATGGAGAGGCAAATGGAAGCGCTGCCACACAGTTTGATAAGGAACAGGCAAAAAGCTTTTTTTGCTTTTGTCATATGGAGACAAACTGCAGCCACAAGATGTTATTCTGAACGTTGCACAAGTAGTAATGGCATATTTTATCTTTTGAGAGGCACAGGAATGAGATGAGCAGCACACTTAAGGTGGAATGGGCTTGTCCAGGTTATCATCCTGTTCCTGGGGTCTCTGCACTGAACAAGGATTGAATTTCCTTGCATATAAACTTGCCATGTTCATTAAACAACTGCATAACCTCTGTGATCTAATCACCTACTGTAATTTAAAAATGACTTAATGCATGTCAGCCTGGGAATTGCTAAAACCTTACAGTTAAGCTATTTCTCTTTAACCCTGTCCTGTCATTTCAGTAGCAGAAGCTGCTGCTGCTGGGGAGTTTCTGTGCTTTGCTGTGTGAGTTGTTTCAGCTGACTCCTTCCAGAGGAAGGTGTGATTGTGAAATGATGCTTCAAGGAGCTTTTTACATTGTTTTCATTCAGATTATTACTTTTCTGAGCAAGACATCAGCTTATTTCTCAGTTCTGCTCTGATCCCCAATATATCTCCTCCTCATTACTGCTGAGGTTGGGATCTGAAAGGTCCAGAAATGCCTGAACACCTCAATGGTTTCCACTTGCAAATTGCTCAGCAGCTTCACTGGGCTTAATATGTACCATAAAATGGGACATCTATTCTGGATTGTGCATCTAGGAAATTCTGTATTTTTCTATATTAATATTAAAATTCAAGATATATATATATATAGATATATAGATATATATATTTGTGTATACATATTTGTATAATACAATATTTATAAATATAGTAATAGAATACAATCATACAAATGTAATATTTATTATTTTATAATGCAATAGATTTTTATATTTATATATGGATTTATATATTTATATATTTTATATCCTATATATTTTTATATATGAGATATAAATTTTATATCCTATGTAGATATATCTTTTATATATATATATATCTTTATATATATTTTTAAAATTTTTTAGTATGTTTTTTATATGGAAGTTTTTCCTCCAGAGCAGCCAGACTAAAACTCTCTCCCTTTCTTATCTTTACCTGTAGGAAGCTGAAGTCCTTTCAGAGAATAGAGGGTGATGATCCTCTCTTTGCTAATTAGCTATCCCTCCCCAGAACACCCTTTTTTGGATTGGTTTGTGCCAGTTTTGGTGAGGGATGGGTTACCCTGCAAGGCTGTCTCTTCACCAGAGATGAACATGCTCTAAAATGCATCAGGGAATAAAAAAAGGGTTCAATGCTGAGCCTGTCACAAGCATTTCTGTCACTTGTGCTGCTGGAGGAGAAGAATTCAGGTGTTTTGACAGAGGTTGGGCTCAGATGGGGAGTTCTGTAATGACACTGTGGAGAAGGTAATTTTAGACAGACATCCCAACTCCTGGGGTTTAAAATTCCATTACCTGGATATAAATAGTGCAAGAATTAGATCTTATCTTGCAATTACTTCCTGATGGTTTCTTGTGAGGTTTCTGCCAAAGACAATTGAAGCAGAAGTTGCTCTGTGTAATGTGTGTGTCTTTCTTTTGCAGTTTATTGAGAGAACACTCAATTGATGGCACTGGCTGGGCCCCAACTAGAACCTTAAAGGTACTGTTACCTTTTGGATGTTTCCTTCTAAATAAATCTTAAAAAACCCTTTTTTGGCCTTGGAAAGAAACAGCTGATGTGGTTTGCTCAAGAGCAGGTTTTTGAGATGAGGATTTTTTGTCTTTGGTACAGTGCTGACTGTAGAAATGTTTTGGGAATTTTGGGGTGACTGCACAAATCCTGCTCTGCTCCAAGGTTTTGGAGGTTGGGATTACCCTGAGGACCCACACTCTGGGAGGTGTGCTGGTTTTCACCAGGCAGCAAACACAAGAGCAATCCATAACCCTGGTAATTTCCATGGGATTGATACTCCTGACAAAATCCCTGCAGAGCCCTGAGCAGGACATTTATCTTCCTCTTGCTGTTCCCAGGAATGCTGCCAAAGTTGTTTCTTGCAGAGCTTTAACTGCATTAGGTGGATAAAGGGTACACATCAGGTGTTTGTCTCTTTCAAAAAACAAATTGAAAATGACCTTTATCTGATACTTGGTTTGCTCTTTGCCGCTGTGAATGAGATTTGTGACTTTCTTCATCTGTAAAATCTCTGCTGAGGTGAGCATGTGACTTTCTGGAAGCAAAATGAGTGTTTTGTTTTGTGGATTTTCTTAAGCACTCTTTCCCTATTGCTTTTTCATCACTTGGTGTGATTTTGTTTTGCCCTTTGTGTTTCCTGTTTTCACCTCAGGTTAAATCAAGACACTGAGTAATTTAAGTTAATTAGTTCTGTTCTTGTCCCTGTGTTTTCATTCAGAGAAAGTTTTAAGCTTAAAAATTAGTACAAAAGAAAGGAGCTTTTTCTGTGATTGTTGAAATGAAAGATTCAGCAAGAGAAAAGGAAGCAGTAGCTTAACTTCAAGAAGAGAAAAATCAGATTGGATTTTAAAGTTTTTGAACATTGAAGCACCACAGTTGTGAGCTCACTATTTACAGCTTTTCATCACCACCAGGGGAGCAGTGAGAATTTGCACAGAAGCTCTGTGGGCTGGAATCCATTCTTGGCCTGTTATGGACTTGAAAATCAGGATTTAATTTGTGAATTATATGAAGCCAGCCTGGTTTTCTGGAGGAATAGCACCCAGCCCTGCCCAGTAAAGCACTCTGAACTACTCCTAAAGAATTAAATTGGGAGTGGCCATGTCCTCCTGCCACTAAAACTGTTCCAGGGGCATTAGAGAAGCCATTCAAATAGAAAATACACATGCACAAGCCAGCTGCATGTGTGGGGCTTGTGTGCTTTAGAAGGCTCAAGTTTTTGGTTGGGTCTCATTTTGGAGCCATTGTGGTGACAGCAGAGCTCTTATATGTAAAATCCTTCAAAATAACTGCTGTGACCTTTTAAATATTTTTTTTATTATCAAATGAGTAGAAACATGAAAAAATTGCTGAAATAAAAATGAAAATCTGTTAAATTGTCTGGAAAACTTACCTGATAAAATGTATTTTTTACAGTGTGGAGGATTCTTAAGAGAGGAAGACCTAACTCAGTTTTGTTTCCCAACATTTTTTTGCACTTGCTGTCATCTCATCCATGATTGAATTCTTAGGTTACCAAGAGTTGAGCTTTATCTGTTTTCCCTTCTTTGTGCTTGGGAACACATTTCCATGGACCACTGTGAAGAGCAGCCTGTGTGTGAGAGAGGGAAATAAAGAATGTGCTGCTATTTCTGAATTCCTGCATGAGATGCTGTTTGGAAATCAGGCTCTGAGCAGAGTTGGGCTCTTCTCCTGAACAGATTTAAAACATTACCCTGCCAGCCTGTCTATATATACACCTTTAAAATCACTTTCTTTTTATTCATAGAAACACTCCAGAATCCCAAACCCTTAGATAATTTCTGGTAGTGATTGGTCTCCAGGCTGTGGATTGTGTGAACACTGCTGCAGTGTTTCTTAGCTGATTTTTGTGTTCCTTCTTGTGATTTTTGTGTTCCTTCTGCTCCTTTGGGGCTAAACCTGAATTAGCAACAGGAGCTTATTTACCTTTCAGTCTCCATTCTGTCACATTGTGCATCATTTTATTGCACACTTTTCTCTCCAAAGCAGCTTATTCACAAAGCTGGAGACTGCTGCAGTTACTTTGGGCCCTGCTCAGAGTGTCTGAACTTGCTTTTCTCCTCTTTTTAGGTGTGATGGTTAAATTGAAGTTTCCCAGGCAGAAAGCAAATAGATGGCTTTAATTCCATTCTGTTCTCAGGGTTATTTTAATGTTGTTGGAAGTACCAGCTTTTAAATACCTCACATGACTTCACACTGCTGCTGTTCCTCTGCTTTGTAGACTTCAGTAATTTCAGTTTCAAACTCCAGAGTGCTGTAGTGGCTCCTGTTAGTCCCCAACATGTGCCTCATTTGCCAGGATTATCACCTGCCTAGCTCAGTTAGTTCTCTTAATATTCCTCAGTTTTGTCCTAAATGCTTGTTTTCATTTTGCTCTGCAAACATCTCAGGTGATTGATTTTAAGACCTGAACAGATGGATGTGTATTTTAAATGCCTGACTGGTTCTAAAAGTCAGGATCCTTCTGCAGTTACCTCTGACTAACTGCAGCTGGAAATGGCTTCATAAATCACTGCCTGATGGATGGACCTTAAAAATAATCAAAGCACACTTGGGCAGCTCTGTGGAGGGCTGAGCATATGAACAGTAAAGCCAGTGTTTAAAAAGGTGTGATGGATGTTAACAGGGAATATTTGTCTTTTTTCTTTTTGTGGCTGTGTTCTCGCAGAGATCAGCTGGGCTGTTCTGGAGCCTTTCCCTGTTTGTTAGGTGTGTGTGCAGTTCAGTTTTTCACTGAGATGGTTCCAAGTGCTGGGTTTGTCATTTTTGTGTTCTGCTCCTGGCTCTCCTGAGAGCAATAAACATCCAGGTAGTCTGAAACTACAGATCTGCAGAGAGCTTTTCATGCCCCCCTGCAGGAAACACAGTTTTCTCAGGAATTTCTCTCCCATAACCCCAGATCCTGATTAATAAATATCTGTCTGTGCTATTAGATTACCTGATCTAAAAGGAATTAAAACTCATTTCCAGTAAACTATTGCTACTTGGAGTTAATCCTTAGGAGCCTTGCTTATTTAATTAATGTTTTAATACTAAATGGCAGCATTTTGTCCTGTTTGGTTCACTGGTTCTGCCCTTGTCTTCAGGCACTGAAATGACTTCATTTGGAATTATCCAAATGTCAAACTCATCTCTTGGAGAAATAAATCAGAAGGTCCTGACTTCATTTTCCCTGTTTACCTCAATGTTTAAGCATCAGCCTGAGGAGTTTTGAAAGTACAAAACTTTCACCTATCATCTCAAGGAAAATAAGATGGTCTGCTGTCAACATCATCTGTAATTAGTGAAGAGGAGTGTTTGGAACAGACAGTAAAGTGACTGTCACTGTCTTGAGCATGAAGGGAAAAAAGAAACCTGCAAGCTTTATGTTAGATTAATTCTTGTTGCTCAGGCTGTTTTTCTCAGCATTATGATAACATTGTACAGCTATTGATTTATTCAAATCCTCTTTTGGAGTTGGTCTTTTTATGTGTCTTCCTCACCTCTGAAAATTGAATAAGCCCCAGATAACAACTTCAGACCCAGTATTTTGAAAAAGAAGCTATGAACTGCTGAAGACAATCTTCTGTGCAGATCTGGCATTCAGGTTTTTTCTTAAAATAAGCTTCAGGAAATATTTTTCCGAAGAGATATTGTGTTGTATTTTGACTATATTATAAATTGGCTTTATCAGTTTTGTAAGAGGTGATTTATTTCTTTCCCCTCCACACATGCCCAGGCTGGTGAAAATATAGAACTGAGTGTCTTCTAATGGCTTTTTTGCTTCAGAAATGCTTAGTAAAATTTTTATTTTCTCTCTTTAATGTCCCTTGGCAAAGCCAAATTTTTGGTTTAGGTAGAGTAGCTGTTATTATGGGCATATGAGTGAGGAGAGCTGAGATAATTGTAATTAACCCATGCTTGTTCTCCCCACACTGCTGATTTCTGAATATTCACTTAGTGTCAGCTTTAATGCACTGAGCAGAGTGCTCTCCAGAGGGTGATGGCTTCAGTGCTGAGATCCCTGTGTTCATTTAAAAGTCCCAGAGAATTCCCCAAGGAACAATTTGGCCAGGATTATCCCCTTGTCCTGCAGTACCCACGGGGACAGGGCTCAAGGAGCCAGGGACAGAGTGAGGGCTGGGAGTGCTCTGCATGCTGGCACCTCCCAGCTGCCCTGCTCTAGGACAGCACTGTGCTCCTGTTTGCTTTCCCCTCCCATATTCCAGTACAAAAGGAATGCTTCTCCAGCCTCCCTCCTGCTTTTGTGTTTGCTAACTGCAGCAGTTTGTGCCTTTGAGGGTCCCCAGAGCCCTGGGGGAGCTGCTGCTGTGTTTGGGTGGGAAGCACAGGCAGGGGTGACAGGCCCATGACAGCTGAGCTGACTTTTTTGGGTGGCTGAAGAGAGGTGCCATTCACTCTGTCACCTTTTTCTAGGTGGAAACAATGTTTTTCAACATTTGCAAGATTAAAGAAGAGCAGGAGAGGAAATATAAAAAGAGATTTTGTTTGTCTCTGGAAGGAAAACATTTTTTTTGATCCCCAGGACAAGTTTTTGGTGGGGATGAGGGATTATTTGGTGGGGTGGGATGAAGTGTGCTTGGTGGTTTTTTAGGCTGCAGTGAGGAGAGGAAGAAACTGAGATTCTTTTTAAGAGATGGTGGAAGAAGGGAAAGGAAGAGGAAAACCACATTGAGGAGGTGAATAGGCAGACAGCACAGCAGAGCTGCCCCAGGAGCTGGCCATGCATGGGCTGGACTAGAGCAAGCTGGACTTTGGAGTGGCATTTCCAGCTCTTTTTAAAACAAACCAAAAAAATTTACTTCAGACATGCTTGTATAAATGACTGCTGCTCCTTTTGTTCATCTGACTGGATTAAATTGTTTGTTTATAAAGAATTGTTTAGCAATGAGTTTTGTTTTGTTCAGTCTGTTAGATCAGAAATGCTTCTTGGATCCCTTAAGGGAATTTCTTAGTTTGGAAGTTTGTTAGATGCTTTTGTCTGGTTTGCTCTCTTCTTCAATTAATGTGTTAAATATACTTTGCCTGTTAAAAGGAAAATCTTAATTTAATCTTAATTAATTCCATACCTCAAAAACATTGAGGTAAACTGGAAAATTTTAATTTAATCTTAATTTGCAATTTCCATGTTTGCTTTCACTCTGCAGAAGTGTTTGTGGTTGTCTTTCTGAGCCCCTTGTGTGTGGCATGGTTTCAGTGGCATTGCTTTTGTGAAGTGGCTCTGAGAACTGTCCCTTGGCAAGATCAGTGACTGAGTTAAGACCTCCTAGAAATGCAAAGCTTTGAGACTCCCTGGCCTCAGGAGAGGCTGTTTCAAAAGCTGCATTGAGGATTTTGAGGATTCTTGAACTTCAGACACTGCTGCAGCAGCAGGTTTTTTCTCCTCGTTTGGCATGCTGTAAATAAATCTGTGGGCAGGGGTTTAGTGTAACTTTTCACTCAGATGCAGCACAGAAATAGTGCAGAATGAAAAGGGACAATTCTAAAGGGGTGTTTACAGCAGTCTGTTGGACTTCTGACTTGCTTGTGTTGACTTCCCCTGCTCCAGCCCAGGATGGTGGCAGTGCCATGGAGCAGAGTGTGCTTCCCTCATTATTCCATGTTCCCCTCACCCACTGTGGATTTAACCAGGTACTGCTGGGCTTGGGAACCCCAGATCTCGATTTCAAACACCATCCCTGCCTCCTCTGAACTTACAATAAATGTGAATTAAGCCCATTTGTATATCCAAGACCTGCCTTGGACTCCCAAATGCATCTGAGCCACAGGTGACATCTGAGCTGATGGCAAAGCTTTGGGACACCACCCAGGGAACAGCCCCAGATACAACAGCTCAAGGAGTTTGGCAGCCCAGGTGTCCTGGTTTGGAAAGCCAGGAGTCTGCTAAGGAAGGCAGGAGCCTCCCCTGAAATGGAGAAAATGAACTCCTCCCCTCCAAATTGCATTAAATTTTAAATTCAGGGACTCTCTGGCAGCTAAAAATATGGGAGCAGGAATAACAGTTCTTTAATAGGGAAGAAAATAAAAGGATAAAATAAGCACTGCAGTACACCAGAACAACACTGCCAGAGTCAGAACCCAACCTAACACCCTGTGGGTCAGGCTGTTGGTGGCAGTCCCATTGGAAATGTGGCTGCAGCCCTCCTGCAGTGTCAGGGGTGGTTCTGTTGGAGCAGGGGGATCTGTAGAGAAGGATGGATTCTTCCTCTGAAGATGCAGTGGAAGGAGAGGCAGCTGCTGTTCCTCTGGGGAATCCCATGGAGAAAGCCGTGCTGGTGTCTCACAAACCTCTGGATTATATCTGGGTAGCAATGCTGGCTCCTCCCTCTGGATTATATCTGGGTAGCAATGCTTGGCTCCTCCCTCTGGGCTCACATCTCCCAATGGGATGCTGCAGTTCTTATCAGCCATGCAGTGACATTCAATAGCTGTTATCAGCAATGTCCCCTCCCAGGGAGGTGTGAATGTGGTCACTCAAAGGCAAACTGCCCACTTGACAAAGGTAATCTGCCACACAGATGGGAATGGAAAACATCTTGCATTGCAGTCTGGAGCACCAGGCTGCAGGTCCAGCACAAAAAGCAGGTTTGGGCCAGAAGCAGAGGCTCTCAGCTTTGCTCTGTGGCTGCACCTCAGCAGCGGTGCCCTTGTCCTCTGCAAGTTTGATGTTACAGCCAGAGGAGAAGTCTGATGAAAAGCAGCTTTGTGAAGGAAACAGCTTTTCAATGTTTGATCTTGTACGAGTGGGGTCTCACTGGAGTGCAGCACTGTCAAGGTGTGCACCATGAACATTCTCTGCTCCTCCCTGTGAAGATCACCTTCAAAAACACCTGCACATGGACTTAACTTGATTTTCAGGCTGTTTAATCCACAAGTTCAGGAAATATTTGAATCCTGATGTTTTATTACACTGAAGGAGAAGAGAAGTTTTGAAGCTGTTAAATCTGACAAGATCTTCAGTGCCTTACCCATCCTTTTGGTTCCTCAGGAACAGCCAAAGCAAGCATCAAGGCTGTGCTTATCTGCCTGCAGCCAGCAGCTCTGCTGAAGTCAGCAATGCAGAGTGATTATTTCTGCAGTTCAACAATATGTTGAGTTTTTCAAATCCCAAATAGTTGCTTCACTTTTGCTCATCTGTTCCATCCCACTTCCCTTTCTCAATATCCTAGGTTTCAATCCAGCCTAGCCTCAAGCTCATCACAAAAAGCAATTGTCCTCTGGTAGTAATTTAGCATTATTTTCTTATGGAGCCATGTAAGGGTGTAAAAGGAATCCAGCAAATCATAAAACTGGAATAGATGGAAACATCAAAAATGGTATTAAGACTTTCACAGGTAAATTATTCAGTAATAACAGTAATCCTGTTATGCTTTTTGGTGTCTAGAAATGGCAGTTGTACTGCATTCTGACAGCTTGTGCCTGTACAAAGGTTTTTGTTGGAGTTTTTTTGTTTGATGTTTCCTTTTTTTATTTAATAGAACTCTGTAAAACCAACTCAAGTGAGTCAAGCACCCCAAAGCTTTAAAACCAGGGTTCAGCAAATAAGAATTTGGGAACAATTGATTATATAATATGAAAATATGATATCACATCTCCATTTTGAGCTGCAGCATTTACTTGTGTGAGGCATTGGAGCTTGTCTTGGACAAGGAGGAGATCTGTCTGGGGAGCTTCTGGCAGAGCAGCACTGCTGAGGGTAAGGAGAACATGAGCTCCTTAGGGTTTTGGAAGGCACTGCCTTGCTCCTGGTTTGTTCCTTCTCAGCCATGCTGGTGCTGGAACGACTGTGGACAGTTTGTACCCCTGGGGATGCAGGTTTGGCACTCAGCACTTAGAAATGGCCAGGCCCCAGAGTCCTCAGGTGACCTTGTACCTGTCCAGGATGGCTTTGATGCTCAGTGTTGTGGTTCTGCAGCTGCAGCCTGCTGTCCCATGGTGTAGCTAGAAGGCAACTTCTAAAAATGTCATTTTGTCCTGCAACTCTGCCTCCCTGAAGGACAGAACAGCCTTGGAGGGCAGCAGGGGAATGGGATCCTGACCTTTGGGGTTGCCCAGAGCTGCTGAGCACCCTCTGATCCTTGGATGTGGGAGAATCAAGTGGAAATTGAGACCTTCCTGCCTTTTGCTGCTCTCCATGCCAACAAACCTTCCTTTAATCTGTGACTTTGGCACATCACTGCATTGTACTAATAATTTACCCCTAGGATTAATACAGGTGTCCTTAATACCATGCTCTGCTGCCCTCTGCTATGCCTGGTGTCTGTGCCAGCAGTTGAACAAGCACAGAAGCTTAAATAAAGTGTGAACCATGATTTCCATCCCTTCTTTGAAATAATTGAATAATAAAACAATTAAAATTGAAATGTTAATTTTTCTCCTGCTTGCCAGGGAACTGGCAGAGCTGTTCTTTGAAAGTGAGGGTGACTGCTCAGCACTAGAGATATTTGAAGATAACTGGAATGAAATGTCTGGGTCACCCCTTTTGTGCAGTTCAGTGCCTGTGCTGCCACGTTTGAAAATTGCTGTCTTTGCCACACTTGAGAAGGGGCTGAGGCTGGAAAGGCTGGCAGTGCCAGCCCTGCTGGGCACATTGATGTTTTCAAAGCTCTCTTGGTTTGGAAAGACAGGTGTCTGCTGAGGAAGGCAGGAGCCTCCCCTAAAATGGAAAATGTGAACCCTTTCCCTCTGAATTGTTATAAATTTTAAATTAAGGGGCTCTCAGGCAAAAAATATGGGAGCAGGAATAACAGTTGTTTAATAGGGAAGAAAATAAAAAGATAAGATAAACAATGCAGGAAACTAGAACAACACTGCCAGAGTCAGAACCCAACCTGACACCCTGTGGGTCAGGCTGTTGGCAGCAGTCCCATTGGAATTGTGGCTCAGCCCTCCTGCAGTGTCAGGGGAGGTTCTGCTGGAGCAGGGATCCTGTAGAAAGGTGCAGTCTCTTCCTCTGAAGGTCCAGTGGAAGAAGAGGCTGCTGCTCCTCTGGGGAATCCAGTGGAGAAGCCATGCAGTTATTCCAGAATCTCCAGATTATATCCAGGCAGGAATGCTTGGCTCCTCCCCCTGGGCTCCCATCTCCCAATGGGATGTTCTAGTTCTTATCAGCCATGCAGGGACATTCAATAGTCTGTTATCAGCAGGTGTTGTGGAAGAGATAAGGAAAACTTAGCAGAAGACAGCTGCCATCCAGATGGCAAATAGAATCCAATTTACTTGGGAATCCAGGCCAAAAGCAGCTAAACTTGAGTAGGTTTGTGCAGGAGCAGAGGGAATTGGATGGGGAGAGGCTGTGGGATGCTGACATTGTGCCTTGTTCATTAGGGCATAATTGGACATGGTCCTTAAGGGATTTGGGTTTCTGTGCTGCACACCCTCAGCACAGGGCCCAGAGCAGCAAACAAGCTCACATACACTCAGTTATTGAAGGTCTTTGCTGTGCTTAGAAAGTTTGGTGCTTTGAGGCTTTATCTTTAGTGTAAATTTGCATTTTAGACTTGAGACATATGTTTATGTGAGAACAGTATTTCTCTGTACTCCTACTACAGCTCACCCTCTTTTCTCTGATATGTTGGCAGTTTCAAGTATTAGTTTGACCCCTCTTTAATTTAAGAATAGATTGCTGAATTAGCTTTCATTACCCACCCTTCAAGCAGTGCAGTTTCCAGCTGGTGGCAAATCCTGAGGTATCACTCCTCTCCTTGAATGGAGGAGCAACAGGAATACACACAGAAAGCTCTGACCTTCTGTTTGAATATGCAGTATTTAGTTTTTGCTGGCTTCTAAATATCAAGTGGCCATGAAATGGGAATGCCTTTTCAGCATTTTGATTTAAATTAGTAATACATTACTCCTAATCTAGATTTTTTCCAGTTATTTAATGGATTAACTAAGTTTAATGTAATGGAAAACTTAAGTTTCTGACCACATTCAAAACTCCTGAAATGCCTGTCTAACTAACTGTGTTTTTCTTTGCAGGATATTGTCTGGGGGTTAAACTCTTTATTTACTGTAAGTAAAAGAATATTTTGCATGCCCCCTTTTCCTTTGCCTGCCTGGTTTAGTTTCAGCATCACCTAATGACAAACCAAACTGCCTTTAAAAGTTTAGGTCTTGATTTCCCTCGGCTTCAGTGGGTGTTGGATGAGTATGAAGTCAGATTGTGCTTTTGTTTGTGGAACTCATCCAGACTGTCTGAAATGCCAGCTTTTTGTACATGGGTTTTACTTTGGTTAGAAATATTAGAGGATATTTTGATAACAAATTATTTGGGATCTTTCACACACTGTGAAACTACTTCTGCTGATTTTAGTAAATAGAAATTCATACTGCTCTGAGAAGGAATTGTGAAATAGAAATTCATACTGCTCTGTGAAGGAATTGTGTTGGTGTTAGTCTTTAAAAAAAAATGTATTTTGGTATTAATATCTGCCCTGCAGTCTCATTCCTTGTTTGCATAAAACCTGACTTGTCACAGAATTTATGCGTTTTTATTCAGGGATCTCATTTCCTCCTCTGTTTTTTAAAGATATTTGGGAGCAAGGAACTTGTAATTTCAGGAGCACCTTGAAAATGGAGGAGAGGGCAGGAAGCAACAGCTGCTTTTGCCCTAAAAATGCAGAGAAACAAAATCTTTACAAAAGTTACCTTTTTTAGGGATTCCTTTCCTCAGCCATTGCTGCTGGGTGGGAAGGTCAGGAGGAGGCAAAGAGCAGCACTGACTTGGTGGCCACATTTGTCTTCTCCTCTGGAGAGCCCACCCCACCCACTCCAGAGTGTAGAAGGAAGCTTGGATTTCCTGGCATCCAAAGCCTTGGTTTTTTCAACAATTTCTTTGGTAAATTGATGTAAAAGTTTGGAGAGCATTTGCCTTTCCAGCAAAAGTGAATTGCATTTCACAGTCAGTCTCCCTGTGCATGCCAAGTGGGAGGAAACAAAATCCTCAGGGGCAGAGCTGCATAAAATCAAAATATTGAGCAAAGAGCTGCAGGGAGGGGTGGGCCTGCCTAGGAGACCATGGGGGTTTGTCATGGCTGTGTCAGGAAAATGAATCCACAAACACCAGAGGTTTATGCCCAAAAAGGAGGCAGAAGAGTCCTGTAACTTAATTCAAATAAAGGGAGAGGCCATGGGGTGTTCCCCTGGGATCTCTCCAATTTTTGGAACATGCAGCCTCCTTTTTATCCCAATTTCCCAGCCCCATTTCCCTTCTCTCTTTCCCCATTGGCTGAGGTACTTGAGTTGTACAGCCTTCTTGAAATGCCTGACACCATGATTTGCCTCTAATGTACAGTCCTCCTATTTAATTTTTCATTCTTATGGAATTCAGGGTTTTTCCCCAGTGTTTCTTTAATCTTTCAATCTCCAATTTAATTTATCAGCAAACTACAGTTTGTTTGTAAAAGCAAATCTCTTTTTCCATTCATCAATCAGTGGAATCCTTCCCATTGTTTATTTTATCTCTTAGTGCTGGTTTTATCTACCACTTGTGATTGTGTGTTATTTTTTAATGCTGATTCCTCTTCTTTGTTGTTTTTAACTGTAAACCCTTTCTTCTTCCAAAGGTAATATTTGAGTTTAAACTGAGAGACCTGAGGTTTGTCAGGACTATTTCTGCTCCGTGTCTCCACATTAGTTCTCAGGATCTTTGCACTCTTTTACCACTATTTCCACTATTTCCTCTATTTCTATTATTTCCTCTATTTCCACTCCCCTGTTTTTCCCAGAGCACTAAAGCTTCCCTGTCAGGCTCCAGGTCACAGAGAGAGGGAAATTGCTTCTTCACAGAGAATGAAATTGCTTTTCTGTGGAGGTGGAATTAAGGAAACTCCCACTTTATCAGCACACTGTTTGCAGAAGTTTTTTTTCAAGGTTTACTTTGTCCTCTAAGAAAAACCAACAGGAATTGTGCCTCCTGAAGGTTTGACTGTTCCTCTAAAATTTAGTTTTCTGATAGAAATACTTTCACTTCCAGGGAGAAGTGTCATGGGGCCCACACCAGCAGGGCTTAAATGCCCTGGTGCTGTTGCCATTTAATTGCTCTGTGATTTGCTTTCCAATTACCAAATTACTCATTTGCATTTACCTTTGACACCGAGGCAGTGATTAAATGATGAAATATTGAAAAAAAAGATGAAATAAAACCTGCTGTCCTGTTTGCTTTATTCCATTTTCTTGTTCCTGAGGTCTCTGGGCTCCTGGTGATGCAGTGAGTGGGAGCCCCTCAATGTTCTCTCTTTCTTTTCTAGGATCTTTTGAATTTTGACGATCCTTTGAATATTGAGGCTGCAGAGCATCATTTGCGTGACAAGGTGAGTCAGTGGTTTATTTAAGGCAGGTTGTTCCTAAACAAGCACACATTCTGTACTCAGCACTTCCCAGGCAGTTCCTTTTAGAGTGGTGGAGCTGCTGCTCGAGGTAGCTGAGTGACTCATTGTATCAGCAGCCAGTTACTCAAACAAAAAGGGCTTTCTCTGGGAAAGCAAACTGCACACAGCTGAGTTAGTCACCATCTGCTGGGCTTGTGGGCCACAATGTGGTCACAGCCCCAAAATAGATCATCTTTCCCTTCTTGTGGCTGAGATTTCCCTCAAGTTGTGCATGTGCTGTGCAGCAAGCTGGTGGTGAGCTGCTTTGGCAGGGTGGCCTTTGCCTTAGAAGAGCTGTGAGAAGATCTCCTCTCTGTGTTTCCAAAGGCAGCTCCTTTACTCAGAGCTATTCCATGCTGCCTGTGTTTATAAAGCCAGGAGAAATCTGGGCAATTTAAAGAACAAGAGTAGAAACTTCTGTTTTCTTTTTACTGATCCTAATATTTATGTATTATGGACTGGGCAAGGCGGAACATGGCCTGGTGAACATAAATGAGATGTACTGCTCACCTCTGAGCAAAAGTGCCAATTTCTCCTTTGGATCCATCTCCAAAATTCCATCATGTCATGGATGCATTCCTCAAGCCCACAGAACTCACTCCTAGTTATGTTCCAGACATCTTGTTCTAATTAAACTTTTCTGACACTTTTGTTGGAGTTAACCTTTAAGATTGCAGGAAGTTTCCAGGTAAGCAAGTGTTGATTTGAAGAGTTCATTGAAAGTACAGTCAGGCAGTGCACCTAATTTATCTCATTTTTTCAAGAGGAAATACCAGGATTGCAAGTTCATCTTTCCAGCTATTTTTTGATTAATGAGATCTTGTAGCTATTCTGGTATTCATCCATGTGTGCAGGGCTGAGATGAGAACATACAGCAAAGCTGGAAAAAATTACCTGCAAACCTCCTCTGGAAGAGAGGGGTCTCTGTGCTTTTGTTTTATGGAATTACAGAATGATTTGGGTTGGAAGGAACCTTAAAACCCATCCCATTCCAGCCCCTGGGTGGTTCAAATTGCTGTCCTGCACCTCTCAGCCTCATTGAGAGATTGGGAATCCACAGAAAGGAAAATGCTGCCTGATTTAAAAGGCACACCTCCCTCAAAAACAGAGGTGAGCCCTCAAAAATAGGTACTGTTAACACTTATTAATTACATGGAAGTTGTTTGAAGAAGTAAAAAGCAAATTAAGTGATTTTTTGACAATCTTCTAAATCACAATTTTTTGGAGAAAACATATTTTTTATTTATTAAACTCCTAGTGGTCTCATAAGCATCTCTAAAATTCATATTATGCCATTTTAATTTTCTTTTTTGAGCCTCTCTGAATTTAATGTGTGTGTAATGACAGCACCAGGTAGGGCTGGATTTTTTGTAGTATGTTTTGTGGTGACATCAAAAAAAATCAATGATGCCTTTGTGGAGAGAATAAATAATGCAAGGGAGAGGAAAAGCTGCACTTGCAGCCTGAGTTGTTTTGGTTCCCTGTGGCAGAGATGTCATATTTTACATAAACACTTTGTTGTGGAGTCAGACTGCTGTGGTACCATCCTGGCTCTTAAGAAATATTTGCAATGCCCAATAGGATTAATATGGGAATGTTAATTAGTTTTCTTTCCTCTGAGACCTGTTTTTTTTAGGTAGCAAATTCTTCTTGGGAAGCAGCTGTGCTGGGAATGTTTGTGTTGGGTCAGGCTGGAAGGGGCTGCTGTGATCCCTTTCTCTGGGAGGCACCTCTCCATTCTTGCAAAAAACCTGTGGTGTGTAACTGAGCACATTTGGAAAAGCAGCCTTGTTCTAAGATATAAAATGATAGAAAATTCAGAGCTCAATTCCATAAATTGATCGTTTTATTAACCTGTCCTGCCTGAGATGTGTTTGGTGCAGCTTCACCTTCCAGCCCTGCCTGACTTCCTTCAGCTCCAGGAGGGAGCTGCCACTGACTGAACTTGTTCCTTTGCAGCTCCCTTCAGTCACTGAGCATCAAGCCACTTCTACAAATTATTTTAAAAAATAAATGTGTTTGTTTATGCAGCTTTACTCATTCTACACTTCTCCCACACACACCTTGCTAGGTGCCAGTAATTTTTGGCAGGCTGTACAACAAATTTGGGCAACATCTGTTTTCCCAAATGCTGGACATCTCTGGTGCCCACATTGCTCTGCAGTTGAGTCAGTCACTGGGAGATAAGCAAGCATCCTCTCCTGGTGTAGAGCTCAATAAATCAGAATAAAAGGATGATAAAAAGATGATTGATGTGTCTGTGTAAACCAAGCAAGGAGTTGCCCAGCATTGTCTTCTCACACTGATACAATCTCAGCAGTTTGGTTGTTGATTTCTTGCTGAATTTAAAGAAGCTCTTACTAATTAATGAGCTTGTGGAGCAGTGCATTTAGCACAGGAGTCACTCTGTCAGTAGTTATGGATAGCCAGAGCCATTAATTATCAATCAATCCCATGGATTCTAAAGCAATGAGCAAGTCTTTAAGTTTTAATGACTGCTCACCTAAAAATGATGTGAAATAAAAATTGTGGGATTTGCTGGTTTTTATACAGCAAACACATAGAGCTTGTCAGGTAGGCTGAACACTGAAACATTGGGGATCTTTTGGGAGATTCAAGCTCTGGAAGAGCTTGGCAGTGGAAAACCAAGTGAGCTTAGTGCTTCAGGACTTGGTATTCCTCATGCAGAGGGGCTGTGGGTGTGATTTGTTAGCTGAAATGTAGGAAATGCTCTTATGTGTCATGGCTGCTTTGGGAGCTGCCTCATGACAAATGGTGATTTGCCAGTGTAAAATGTAAAAACCTTTGCATTTCCTAGAGGTGTTCACTGCTGCCAAAAAACATTTCAAAGCCATTTGTATTACACACAACAGAAAATTCATTGCTAGCTTAGTGTGGCATAAAGTAGAAATGTTTTTCCAAGTATTCCTTTTAAATTTCTTCCTCACCTAGGCCTGCTGAGTCAAAAACCCCAATGCTGTGTCCTATTTGAATTATATTTCCCCTGTGTTTGGTGCAATTCAAACAAACTTTTGTCATCCTGCAGATTAGCAAGCACTCTATTATTTTTCATGAAAGATCTGAGTTCTGGAAGAGCTTGGCAGCGGAAAACCAAGTGAGCTTAGTGCTTCAGGACTTGGTATTCCTCATGCAGAGGGGCTGTGGGTGTGGTTTGGTAGCTGAAATGTAGGAAATGCTCTCTGTGCGGCCTTGTCATGGCTGCTTTGGGAGCTGCCTCAGGACATGGTGATTTGCCAGTGTAAAATGTAAAAATCTTTACATTTCCTAGAGGTGTTCACTGCTGCCAGAAAACTTTTCAAAGCCATTTGTACAACACACAACAGGAAATTCCTTGCAAGCTCAGTGTGGCATAAAGTAGAAATGTTTTTCCAACTATTCCTTTTAGATTTCTTCCTCATCTAGGCCTGCTGAGTCAAAAACCCCAATGCTGTATCCTATTTTAATTATATTTCCCCCGTGTTTGGTGCAATTCAAGCAAAGTTCTGTCATCCTACAGATCAGCAAACACTATTATTTTTCATGCCTGTGATCAGGAGCTGTTTCAGCAGTAGGAGAAGCTGAGTTCCATCTCCCTGTGCTGTTTCCATCTCAGTGCAGCCCATCAGTCCTCAGTGCTTGCTGCTGTGTCCTTGTGAAAGCCTCAGGTAGATTGCTCTTGGCAGGGAATTTTTCTTCCTCCTTGTGAAAATCCAGCTTGTCACATTTACCTGCAGCTCTGAAGTGCCAGAGCTGAGAAATCTAATGGGAAGAGGTGAGTGTTTGCCAAGGACCCACTTCAAACACATTTTTTTTACCTAATTCAGTGAGCCTTGATTTTATTTGGAAAGCAGCATTTAATGCTCAATTATTTTGCATAAGTTTGTGTGGAGGAGTTTGGCTCTGGATTGACTTTTGCAATTCTTTTTTTAATTTTTAAATTTTGATTAAAGGTTTCTCTGGCTGATAAATAAAATACAAGATTTTATTTCAGGGTTGTTTCTGTGGAGATGGATTTATGAAGTTTGTGGCGTTAGAGAATCTGAAGCTGCTTCTGAAGGTTTTCTGCCCTCAGTTTTGTAGGAAACTTGGCTTTAAATACCCAGGCCCTCCTGTCAGCTGCCTGTGGTCCTTGGAGGGTGTTCTGGTGACTCTTGTGGGATGAATGTTCTCCTGTCATTGTCCTCACCAGGGAGAGCACTGATCTCACTCCATTAGAAATTCCATCAGTAATTAGAAACAGTGGCTCAGTACAGATCTCACTGAAGAGATCTGCTCACAGAGTTAACACAACTTCTATTAATGGAACTAAGAAAATATGGGGAAGCCACAATTGCTCTGTGAGTGCCAGAGGTTTTGGATTTTTTTGGTCACAACTGGCAGCAGGATTCTAGGGGCATCTTCAAAACATTAGGTGCTGGACAAATGACTTTCAATGCTGCATCTCCCTTAGATATCCATAAGTCTTACATCAGAGTTATGGAATGAAAATTATGGACCAAATAATCTAATTTACAGAAAAAAATGTACCTGGAAGGGTGGAAAGAAAAAGACATAACCTACAGATTGGACTTGTAAGTTTTGTCATACAAACTCTGCAACAGAGCAGGAGAGAAAATCAGGTCTGGCAGGGCACAGATGAAGAACAGGCATTGTAAAAAAGCTCTTAATATTACAGTAGAATAATAAACAAAGGTGGGTAATTTTTATAACATTTCATAATTGTAGGCAGTTTGTTAGAGCCCTTAAACAGCAAACAGGTCAGAATTTTTACAGGAGAGTCTTAATTGTTCAAGCATTGCCCAGAGAAGCTGTGGCTGCCCATCCCTGCAAGTGTCCAAGGCCAGGTTGAACAAGGCTAGGGATGGTGGAAGGTGTCCAGCCCATGGCAGGGGTGGAATGGGATGAACTTCCAACCCAAACCAGTGTGGAATTCTCTGAAACCCCTGGGGAACTGGGCAGGAACCAGCAGCACAAAGTATCAGGGCCTGGGCCAGAGACCTCCTGAGAGCAGGTGAGCCATGGCAAGAGAAGCTTGTCAGCAAGTCAGTGATGGAAGTAAGAAATAAATATAGATTTTCTGTAGAGGATCTCCAGGCATCCCTCTGGAAACACAATTTGAATTTCCACTTGCCCTGCACAGCCTCCTCAGTTCTGAAGCCATCAGGAAGCAGCAGCAGCTTGGGATTGTAAAGCTTGTTTAGCCAAGACTGATTTCCTCCTTGTTGATTGTTTTTGTTGCTTTTAATCAGACACTTTAGGTCTGGCCTGGGAAGCACATCTGCAAGTGGAAAGGAATTCCTGTCCCTGTGTCCCACCTCAAGTTTTATCCAACCCCAATCTGAGAGCCTGGTGCTTTCTCTGAGTTATTCCTGGTGCTTTCTTCTCTGAGTTATTAATCTGAGGGGGAAGATTTGGGGTGTTTATCCCTGCTGAAGTTTGCAGTAACTCTGTCCTTGCCCTGCTGCTGCCTTCAGACAGCTGAAGAGTCCCAGAGCTCGCTGCCTCTGTGTCATTTCAGATCTGATCCTCCTAAAGACTCCTCCAAAGTAAAGTCCGGGCCAGCTGTGCTTTCATCCTCCTGCCTTTGTATTTCTGTGCTCATACATAATAAGGGCATAATTACATTTGGATTTAAGCCTTCCTTCAAATTCCATTTTTCTGTAGAGCTGAAGAGAAGTATTTGAAATTAAATAATACCTTCAGATTTGGATTCTGTTTTATCTCATCATTGATCATGTTGATGAAGTTAGTTTTCTTCTGTTAATGTAATTTCCTATCTCAGGAGATCAGTCTGATTGAAATGCTCTTTGATACATCTGAGTGAAAAGCATGCTGTAAACGCCAGTGTGCCACAGGATCCTCTTAGCAGGCAAACTAACACAAAATAAAATTCAACTTGGAAGTTTGGGGAAGAAAATATTCATTATCTGTATTTCCTCCTCAGATCTTCTGATTTAAAGTAATTTATTTAAGTGATCTTACAGTACCTTCTTTGTTTCTCTGTTGTACCTCCTCTATCTTTAGAATTTTTATTTCAAAGGCATATTTGAATATTTAGCAGGATTTTTCCTCTTCAGAAGACATCAGGTCTTTTCCTTGCCACTTCCTTACCTCCAGACTGCTTAGATTCTGATATTTTTCAGTTTATTTATGGCTTAATTCCTTGAGGCTTAAATCTGTCTGGGAATTAGAAATATTATCCACTGATCTGTAGTAATTGTTGGCCAATATGGGTGCAAAACATCTTGTTTGGATAGCAGTCACCAAAAAATTGTCCAAATTCTCTAAAAGACATTTTTATATAAAATACTTAGAGAATGTAAAATATAATAACCAAAATGTCATGGGCTGTGGATGCTGCATCCTGTCACTGTGCATTTCAGAGAAGATGTTATTTGTGGTAAAAAGCATTAGAAATAGCTCTAAACAGCATTTTATTTTCCAGATAATTGTAGATAATCTGTGTTCTCTGGTGGGTAGTGGTCCCTGAAGAAACAGAAAATTGAAATGCTTTAGTTTTGCAAAGTATTCAAAGCACATGGGTGGCTCAAAAGTGAAATACCTCTGTGACCCAAGCTGATATCATGTTTCTGTCTGAATGTTTCTTCATTGGATTGCAGCCAGGGAATGCACTCCGAGGGATTTTAATGGCAAACTGCTTTCTCTAATGCCTTCCCTAAGGAATTTTTAAGAAATAATGCTCATTTATTTCATTCACTCATTATTTTTAGCCCAGTTCTCTTGTCAGGCTTTTCACCCTTGCCAATGGTTTCCCATCACAGCCAGCTGGAATTTTTCTCCAAACAAATCCTGTAAAGTTCTGTATTCAAACAGTGACAGTGATACACGAAGAGTTCTGAAAATTACTGTTACCATTTTTTAAGCTCAAATGTCAAATTTAGTGATGACTCAAGGCAGCTGGAAAATTTGCTTTAGAACAGAGAAAATACTTCAAAAACATTTCCTTGAATGTAGTTTTTAAAAGTATTTTATTATTATTGTGTTTGAGCTGCTGCTGGAGGAGCAACGTGCTGGGTATGCCAGGTACTCATAAGGCATGAACAGATTGAGCTGGATTATGTCTGAGGGGTTAAAAAACCAAAGCATCAAAGTTTGACCTCTTGAACGTGGCATAAAGAAGTGAGAAATCAGCAATAAAGAAGATTTTCTGGAATTTATTTCTGGCACAGTGCTGGTGCTTGCCTGGGTTAGGGCTGCAGTCATTCTGACAAAGTGACAGGAGAGAAGGGGATTGGTTCCAGCTGCCAAGTGAGGTGTTGTCAGGGACTGGGGCTTTTCCATGGACTCCTGCCTGTCTTGGCAGACTTGAAAGGAACCTGTGTGAAAATTCAGCTTGTCATCGTGTCCTGCCTGCCTTGTCACCAGTGTGAATAATTCAGTAACAAAGCTACCAAGCCAAAATAGTTTGGTTTTTTTGTTTTTTTTTCCTGCTGTCTTGAAAGATCTTTATTTCAGTAGTAAAACATTTAGCATGTAAGTTCCACATTGATTTCCATGTGAGTCACAGAGTGGTGGGGTTTGGAGGGAGCCCTGCAGACCATTCAGTGCCACCTCTTGCCATGGGACATCTTCCTCTGTCCCTGGGTGCTCCAACTTGGCCTTGGACACTTCCAGGGATGGGGCAGCCACGTTTATTTTGGCAGATTTTGTTTTAGCACTGGGGAAAGAAATCAGCCTTTGTGCAAGTTGTGCAGGAATTTTCTGCAGTGAATTTACCAGCCCTTCGTGTTGAGAGCCTTTAATCCAACATCCCCCTGGGTTTCTTCATCTGGGAGTGTCAGAGGATGGTGCTTATCACATGAGCCCTCCTGTGATGAGGCAGAGCCTCTGGTCAGGCACTCTGAGTGCTTGGATTGCAGAGATTTCATCCTGCAATTGCTTTTATTGTGTTTTATTGAGCTGCAGCAGCAGAAACAAGTTGGCCAGAGGAGCCTGTTGGGGTGTGTGCTCCCCAGCAATGAAATGGGAGCTCAGGGGGTTCTCAGATTCCTGCACCATCTAACATAACCCTCAACTCCAAAGCAGCCCTTTTAACTCCCCCAGCCCTTGCAGGGCTTGCTGCACAAAACAACAGCTGCTTTGGATTCTTCAGTGGCATTGAGCTTGTGAAGCCCGGGGCTGAAATCCCCCTGGCAAAAGAAATGGGGATTTCATTTAATAGGGGAGAGGATAAACCAGGTCTCACCAGTAAACTGGGTGGATTTGGAATATTCTGGTTTTGATATTCTCTGAAAACTCACAGATGTCTGCCAGCAAAGTTTAAATATGTGGGTAACACTGACAGATTTAACAGGAGGCAAAAAAGATGATCCTTTGGTTTAAAAGTCTTACTCTCTTCATCAGGAATGAAAAATGATGTTTTACCACTGCAAATTTGGGGTTTTTTCTTCATTGGCTGCAGGCAAGCTAAGCTTTTCATCTTGTACTGATTTTCCTTAGTGTTCAGCAGTCATTGTAAGTGATTTCATTTATCTTTTATTTATCTTTTGTTATAAACTGAAAAACAACTTTAAACAAAAATAGGTGGCTGTTTTATTTTCAGTATCATGAAGTGCTTAATGTTGGTTTACTCCAGAATTTGTAGACTTGACACTTATTTTTGTGTGAATAGAATAGAATCTGATGTCCACAAATTGTAGTGCTGGGCAACCAAACTAAATTTCAAGGCTGGAGAGCTGCTGGAAGTTTGTTGATGAGAATTGGAGTGCTGTAGAGAGGGAAATGATTCACCCAGGGCAGGACAATGGAGCAGTGGGAGGCTGGGCATTCATTTGGATCATTTTAGTCCTGGATTAACAGCCTGACATTTAAATTGCATTCTGTTCCTTGCTGGGATGTGCCTCCACAGACAGCCTCTCTCACCTGATTTATCAGTGCTCTCACAGGATCACTTTGGAAGGAATAAACCCAGCCCACTTTGCTCTGCTGTGCTGCCCTTGGTGCTCACAGGTGCCAAAGGTTCCCATTGCCCAGAGAAGCTAAAATGCACCAGGGAAGGAGCAACCAGTTTTTATATCTTGACATTTTACTTTTTATTCTTTTCATCTGCCTGCAAAATAAATTCTTGTCTCTGATTGTCAGAACTGAGGTTGGCCTGTGGCTTGAATCAGTGCTGATTCTGTTACATCCCAGGGCTTTTCTCTGTTACATCTTGGAAACTTCAGCCCTCCAGCCTTGTGCTAAAGAGAGTAAAGAGTGTTTGGCAAGGAGCTCTAAGCCACCCTCTCCTGGGAAGCCTCTGACACCGACAGAAAGAGGGTTTTTAAACCATTCTCCTTGTGCTGCTCAGGGAGAGCTGCTCTTCATGGCTGGCACTGGCTTAGGATGAGTGGCTGCTCATCCATGATTTATTTCCTGTGTTCTGCTGGCAGTCCCAGCTATAATGCCTGGGCTGGAGGGGAATTTTCTCTCATGTGGGATTAAAGTCTGTGGCCATCTTTTTAAAAAGAGAAGCAAAAGCTGTCATCAGGGTGGTAATATCCTTGTGGTACAGATAGCTGCTGAAATAGGTGAAAAGGAAAAGAAAGTTGATGCCTTAGCTTTAGAAGCAGTCAATTTAATGTGATTAATGCCAATTATTTTGAGTGGGGAGAGATTCAGAACTGCAGGGCACTTCAGGTTTAAAGTAAATTTTTGATTGAAGTTTCCTAGACTGTAGAAGTGTAATTGCCATGGGGAAGGAGGGGAATCCCTCCATATATTATAAACTAAACAATGTTCTCTTGAACATACTGAAGTACAAGATAACAGCAATTAGGTGTGGAACAGAAGGACTTCTGTGGAGCTGAGGGTCAAGGAGATACTGAGTTGACAAGCCTGATGTTTTTCTCCTCCATACCCCAAGACTAAGAACTATGAAGAAGATTTAACAAAGATTTAACAAAATGTTCCTGTGTTTGGTGCATCTGTGCTGTGTGCAGATGTGTCAGCCCAGTGCCACTGTTGCTTTTAAAGCTTTTCTGTTTTCTGTCCTTTCACTTCTCTGATGAAAGTTGGAGTCTGTCAGTCTGATAGTCTTGTAACAGCAGCAGAATAATTTGAAGAAATACAAAATTATGGATAATGATGAAAGTAAGGAGCCTCTGGAAAACTTGGCAAGGCAGCTGTCAGGTTCCATGAAAATAATCTTACATTTCAATGGAATGCAACTTAAAGGACGTGCTGGAAACATTTCTTTGTTCTCTTGCTCATGACCAGCAGAACCAAGTGAAATGATTCTGAATCACATTGGAGGGGGTGTTTGCTCTGTAGCTTTTCCAGCACTTCATCCTTGAGACATTTGCAGGAGGAATTTTCCAGAGTCACCTCTGGGGATGGCAGTGACTCTTTGCCACTGTTCATGGCCTGCTGAGCTCAGCCTTTGAGCAGGTTCATTCCCCAGTGTCACTGAGGTGAACCTTTGGCAATGGCTTTGCTTTGTAGTGTTTGTTTTTGGCAGAGGAACAAGGCTCATGCAGTGATGCCACCCACCTGTCCTTCATGCAGCAGAGTCTTTCCATCAGTTCTGTGGCTGTCACCAAAACTGGCAGCAGCAGAGAGCCAGGCCAGCTGCAGGTGGGCTCTGTGGCACCCCCAGCTCAGAGCAGAGCCCTGAGGGGGTGCAGAGTGCCAGAGAGTCTGCACAGAATGAGTCTGCCCCTCTGTGAGCAGTCCCATTCTGCTGTCTCTGCATGCCAGAGCCCTTCCTTGCCTGTGCCAGGCATTCCCTGGCTGCAGGGGCTCCAGACTCCTGCACACTGAGTGAGGCTTCATTCAAACACCACAGGCTGTCCATGCTTCCTACTGATCACAGGGTTTTACTTGCTGTTGTCTTTTTTCCTCTTCCCTGTTTAGCTACATCTGAACTAATTAGTGGGCACACTGCTGCATATATGAATTCTATGCAACTCTGATTTTTTTCATTTTCAGTGCTGCTGGCTCTTACTCCCCACACTGGAGCAAGATATGCTGTTAAAATTGCTGAAGAAGTAATTGAGGTCAAGGCTTTGAAGTGGTGCTTCTTCATTGTGAATTATTAATTCTCAAGGCATAGAGAAAGAGTGACATTATATAAATCATTGTAAAATTATGGACTTTGTCACACTAGCTTCTCTGCTTGCCTGCATTCTGCTCTGCTTTTCATAAAATCTCCTTGGATTACCTCTTGCCATTTTTTGTTGTTTTCAGTTCATCTTCAGACTGGATTTCTCATTTTCAGCTCCTCCACACGATTTTGGAATTACTCTGATGTGAAGTTTGGGAGGTCAGAGTCTTTCCTAGTGAGAAATTACAGTGAAAAAGGGAAGTTCCTGAGAGTTTATGGTGAGATCCAAGGCTGTGTCAGAAAACAGTTTGGGGTGATACAAATACTTCTATACCCATAGAAACTGTAAATAAGTACTGGTTCAAAACCAGGAACTTTTCAGGCTTTTGATTTCTGGTCTGGGTCCAAGAACGTAGGATGCAAATTCAAGTTTTTATTTTCAGCCTGTTCAGTGTCAGACTTTGTCAGAAGCTCTTGTTGAAGGCTCTTAGCTCAGGGAAGGGCAGAGAGCAGAAGGGCTGCTCATCCTGGTCCTGACAGGGACACAAACAGAGCTGGCTCTCACCATGTGTGCTCCAAGCTGCCTTTGCCAGGACCTCATTTTTTATGTTGTTTGCATTGTAGAATATTTGAGTCAATGCTGTTGCCTAAATTAGCGCAGCTCATCCTTGCTGGGCTTGGTTCCTGTGGGCTGGGATCTCTCTGTCCTTGGTCCAGCATGAGGTTTCCCACTTAACCCCATCCCCTGGTTTAAATGGATGGCCCTGCACCACCCCTTGACATCCTGCAATCTCTCTTCCTATTTCCAAATATTTGTGTGAACGCTGCTTTTTACTTATAACAGTACAAACTGCAGTGATGGAAGTGTGATGGTGCTTTTAGCCTTCTTCAGGTGAAAGAAGAAACTCAGATTTATTCCTGGCAGCTGAATCAAGTATCTCTTCCCAGATTTCTTCTGGAGAGCTTATGAAACACTGAAGAATTCTTTTAATTAAATGCACCCACAAGGTGTATCTGAGGATCTGAAGTAGATCTTTACCTCTGGCTAACCTCAGTTTTCCAAGCTTTTACCACACTGGAAAAGAATGTGGTCCCAAAAGGCTTTCAAGCTAGATGTGGTTTTTTTGGAAGCTGTTTAACTTTTGTTGTGGGGTTTTTATTACTCTCTGATTACAGCTTAATGGCTTATTAAGAACAACAGTTCCATCCCAGTCCAAAAACATCTTTTCACAACAATTCTCCCTGTGAGTCATTGCATTTATTTATCTCCATATTTATTGCAGTAAATCCTTCACTTCCTCTGCTCCCCCAAGCTCCCTGTTTGGTGTTTGTTGTTCCCACTGAAACCCTGGCAGCCATGGCAGAGCACATCTTTGTTTTTCTGCAGCATTTCTGCACGTACAGAGCTGCACTGGGGTTTTTCTTGGATTGCCTCCCTAGTTTATGTTGTGTGTCCTTGTAGCAGCCTTTGAAAGCTTTTCCCAGCCAGCACAAAGTGCATGAAATGGCATGTGCAAATGAGCAACAGCACAGCTGCTAATTGTGCTCACAGATGTAAATAGGAAAAGCATTACTTCTCTAATGCTGCAAGTATTTATAGCAGCCATTCCCCATCTTCCATAACACTTTGATTATGGATGGAGCCTCTCTCAGGTTCAGCAGAGTTGATTAAGCTTTTGCAGATGGTTTGATTTGCTGAGGTAATGTGGAAGAAATGCAGATGTTTTAAAAAGCTTTTGTTTTTAGATGCTTCAGGCAGCTGAGTGGCTTAAAAGGAATCTTTGCTTTGCATCCTTTAGGAACATCTTGGCTTTTGAAAGGGAACATATGGCAGGGCAGTTCCCAGGGACTCTGAGCTCGGGGAGCCTCACCTGCCCTGTCAGGATGGTTTGAACATCATCTCCTGGAGCAGAGCTTGCAGAACCTCTGGCCAGAGCCAGGCTGCTCCCATGTCCTCTGGGCCTGTGATTCATCCAGCAGATCCTGCAGCCCAGGGACAGAGCCTCTCTTGGCAGTGAAGGGCATCCTCATGGTGCAAGTGTGTGTGCAGCTCACAGGAGGCTGCCCTCAGAGGAATTGGGATAATTCAGGTTATTTTCCTTTTGTGTAACCCTTTGCCACAGCCTGGGCCAGCCCTGGAGGAGCAGAGGAGGCTCCTGAGCTCAGCAGTCTCTGCTCCCTGGTTCATTCCCATTTTCTCTGTTTTTAGCAGCACAGGTGAAATGTTAAATGGCAGTAAGAGACCTGTCCTACCTCTCCATCAAGCCTCAGGGGGTTTATAAAACGACTTGGAGAATTCTGAATTATCCTGTCTTTTTGGAGACTCTCCTTCCATTGCTTGCACCTGATCCAGGGCACAATTTCCTTTGGGAAGCTGCTTGGTTCTCCCCATCTGGCTCAGTTCTCTTGCCTGGGCACCAGCAGGATTTAGGTGTATTTATCTCATCCATAGCCTGCTCCACCTCTAGGAACTTCAGAGAGTTCTTCTCTCCCTTTATCTTTCTCCAGACAGCAGAAAGTTTGTGGAAGCTTGAGGGAAATGGTTCCTCCTTACGATGTGAAATCTCAGATGAATGTGCCAATGAATGGCTGTGTCTGTGGAAGGTATCTGCAGCTTCCCTCTGTCCTGGCAGGCAGGTCAGTGCTTCCCACACCAATTCTGTAACCTAACTCTGTGTCCAGATACTAAAAAAAATAAAAAATCCAAACCTTAGTCTTTATCTTCTTCCTCACAATGCTGCTCTTTTCCAAATACCAGCAGTGGTGTGTTCTGGCTTTGGTGTTTTTTTGTTTTTGTTTTTTTTTTTTTTTTAAACTGCAGTAAAAAATTCACCTTTTTCTCCCCACCTTATGATTTGGCTACTAAGAAATCTGCTCGAGCATTTCCTCATCATTTTGCAAAATGACAGTGGCTTGGTGTCTAGGAGAATTTTAAAATCTGAAGTTGGGATCACAGGATTTTAAAATCACAGTTGGGATCCATGGAAATGGATGTGGCTTTGGCTGCACCTGCTAAGCAGAGAGCTTGTGGGAGATTCCTTTGTGCAGGTTTTTCACCCCCTACTCCTCTCTTTCTTCAGAGAGCTAAAATTTAATTACAGAGCTTGGAAAACTCTTCACATCATGTAGAGACTGAGCTGAATAAAACAATGAGAGAGAAAGGAGAGCAAGGCAGGAACAAGAATTGTAAAAAAACCACCTCATACTTGAGATTTCTGTACTACTCAAAGGTTTCATTCAGCTCCTTAAATGGGAGGGGATGTGTGGGGGTTGATGGGTGTGAGTACTTATTTCTGCAAGGGGGAAAGAAAGAAAAGGTGCCTTGCAATATAATTCATAGGGCTAATGGGTAGATCTGCCTGGTTCTTAAATCTAAAGCCTTGGCTGACTAATAAATGCCATTTTGCTGCTGCTCAGAACCCCCTTTGCTGATCCACAGAGCCACAAGTCAGGACCTAGCAGAGGGTATTTGGAATTTCACCTTGGTAATAAATGCAGGGTTGAGATAATGTTCTGTTAAAATAGAGCTGCTTTAAAAAAAAGAATGACTACTGTTATGATTACTAGCACAGAAGAGGGAAGGGCAGGAGCAATTATCTGTGATCATTTTCTGGTTTCACTGGAATTTTAGAGGATTGTGGATCTAAAGGATGGGGAGGTAGATCATAAATTCATCACAATATCATGGTTGTAATCACAGTGAGGGGACAGATGTGTTAAACTGCACAGGGACTGGCCAAACAGTGCAGGGTGTACCACTAGTGAGTATGTTAGGGCTAATAAATGAGCTAAATCTACTTTGGATGTTTTTTAATATCTATTTTTAAAATTTTATTTCCTGGAAATGCTTATACATAATTTGTTTTAAATAAATAAAGAAGATTCCCTAGGGAAAGTTTCCATCAGAACTTTTCCAGGCTTCTCTGGTAGCTGTCACCAAAATATTGTGTTTGCTTTGGATTACTGAGCAAATTACAAATTAAAAGCTTAATAAAAGACAAGCAGTTAATAAGCATAATTTGGTATAGTATAAACAGTTGAAAAAATGAAATCTCTTCTCCCAGAGCTGCCAAATCAGGTCAAATGTCAGTTTTTGAAACAGTGCCTGGTTCTTGAGTGTGTGTTTCACCATGCCTCTTGAAAGGGCACAGTGGAACTCTCTTCTGGGGTTGAGGCTCTACAGATCCTCCCCCAAGTGCTCTTAAATACAATTACAGAACCCCAGAATGGTTTGGGTTGGAAAGGGACCCTAAAATTCATCCCATCCCACCCCCTGCCATGGCAGAGACACCTTCCACTATCCCAGGTGGCTCCAAGCCCTGTCCAGGCTCACCTTGGGCACTGCCAGGGATGCAGGGGCAGCCACAGCTTCCCTGGGCACCCTGTGCCAGGGCCTGCCCACCCTGCCAGGGAACAATTCCTTCCCAATACCCAATTTTAACCTATTTTTTGTCAGTTTGAAGCCGTTCTTCCCTTCTCTGTCACTCCAGGCCCTTGTCCACAGCCTCTCTGATCACTCTCCCAGTGTGGACTTACAGCAGATGCTTTTAGTAATTAGTAATTTAGTAATTTTAGACCACATCTGTGGCCAACCTGTCAAGGTTTGGCTCCTGCTGCATCTGTCTTCAAAATAACAAAGCCAAAAGCCCATAAATTTTGACCAACCTTAAAAAAATCACCTGAGTTCTTGTGTCCAATTTGGCTTTGGAGCTATTTTAGCCTGAAGGCAGCATCACAAACAGTTGCCTGGTGTCCATGAAGGGTTTATAAAATGGCTTGGAGAATTCTGAATGATGCTGTCTTGTGTCCATGAAGGGTTTATAAATGGCTTGGAGGATTCGGAATGATGCTGTCTTTGTGGAGGCTCTCCTTCCATTGTTGCAGGATGCCATTTTTGGGAAATTCTTCTTCCATCTTTGGCACTCAGGCTCCTTGCACTGTGAGGGGCTGGTGCTGCCAGGGCTTCCCTTTTGCAGCTGTGCTTCTCTTGTGTGCAGGAAGTTTTCACTGAAAGGAAACCTTCTCTTTATCCCTTTAAAATCACTGTCCCCTGCCCTGTTTATTTTATATGTTTATTCATGTAATGGTTATTTATGAAACCTCTTTGTACAAACAAAACATCTTTGTTTAAACACAGAGGGCACTTTCTGTGGGACATGTTACATCCTTGAAGGGATGTTAGGAATCCTCCTTTCCCTTCTCATTTCTAGCAGCATTTTGCCTCTTTATAATGCAGGGTACATCCTGCTCTGCTGAATTATTTTGCATCTGATTATTCAGTGTTGCACATAAGCAGCTGTGCCCAGAGAGAAGTGCCCCCCATTAATAGGTGGTGAGCCATATGGCAGGTGAGGATGGAACATTGCAGCTCTGGGCTGAGCCCCTCCTGTTCACACACACACAGCACCCTGTGAATGCATCCTGCCAACACCATCAGCTCCTTGGGAGTGACAGGGAGCCTTTCTGGAGCCTTCTGCCTTCCCTGCTGAGAGCCCATTTCCCTGTGTAACAACTCATGAAGGGACAGAGGGAATAGCCAGGGCTGCTCTGAGCTGCCTGCACTGCCCTGCTCTGTGTGTGTGTCCAGGGGGGCTCAGTTCCTTGTAGTCATTCATCTTTTGGAGAAACACAGGAGTGGGAAACTCTTGGATTATGCCCTTTTCTGACCAGAAATGGGGCAACTGAGAGGCATTTAAATACTTTCATTCTATTTTCAGTCTCATGAGAATGGTGAGACAATACAGATGTTATAATTCATGTTATCACAATCAGAAGCCAACTATTTTTTAATTACAATACATTCAACTATTTCCTAATTACAATACACTGTCAGTGTTTCTTGGCCTATCAGCTTTAGCCACACCATGCTGTAAATGCCTTAAAGCCAATAATGTAAAATTACCCCTCGTGGCTCCCTCTACAATGCATCTTTCATAGTTCTATGTCTCCAAAGTATCCAGCCTTATTTGCAAGGCCATCCTTTGAAACTTGTTTCTAGTTCCATTTCTCTCTTAATGTCTGTCCTACCCCATGGCATTTCTAAGTCAGCATTCCTTATCTCAAAGTTTATATAGAGATATGTGAGCCTTCTGTCTGGCTTTGAGAGTTCTCTACAAATCCATTTCCCACAGGAAACAATGTGCAAGAAGCCCTGAGTGAGTACAGTTTCCACCACAGCCATCATAACCTGCATCTATGGGTTGGAATTCCCTGGGTTTGGGAATTTAATTGCAGTGGAGATGGCATTTTAAAATACAGCATTTTTGAACACAGCATGCAGTTGGATGAGTGTGGAAATGGGTGTGCTTGCAGTAGAGTGAGAAAGTCACTACACACACTGTTGCCTTTAGCAGGTGCCATATTGGACACAAATAGCTGCTCTTTCACCCCAAAAGAGCAGGCAGCCTGTTCCTGAGGAGGAGTGGGATTTCTGCAGCCCTGTTTGTAACAGGATTTCTGGCCTTAAACTGCATTTTAAACTCTGTTGAAATTCCAAGCACTTTGCACTTTTATGGACATGTGTGATGCAACCTGATCAGCTGAAAAGTGAAACCACTGAGTTTCTCATGGATCATAGATTTGCTTTGATCCTTTTGGATTTGAACCATGGGATAACCTTTATCCTTTCACTCAGCAGCAGAAACCCAAACCTTCACAAGGGGAGCTGATCTCAAGTGTTTGAAGTGTGTTGGTGGAGCCAGGGAAATATTGATGTGTTTGAAGCTTGATTCAGACAAAAAGGTCATATTAGTGCCCCTTCCTGGTGTGCTGTGATGTCCAGCTCTGGGTGGTGTGTGCCAGAACACTTGGGCTGTGTTTGAAAGGCATCATTTTGTGCATTGGCAGACATGGAGCTGACAAGTGACATTGTTTGAAGCCTTGCTATGATCCCACAGGTCATGGCAGGGGGATTTTGTGCCCTTCCCAGTAAAAGCAGAGCCTTGGCAGAGGATTTTCTGCTCTTGCAGGCATCTCCAGTGTACCAGGACAGTCTTCAAAACCTCCTCATCTACTGCATGCATTGGTTTTTTAGTTGTTTTCTTTTTTAACAGGTGTGAGTATATACATTTCCCAGGTTTTCCTGCTTTATATTCCAGCAGCACATAAAAATGAGAGCTGGAAATGCAGCAGAATGCACTCTGGAGCACAGGCCCTTGGTGTGTTTGGGTGGAACATATTTAATACCAGCCTGTAGAATAATATTTTATTTGCAGGGAATGTCCCAATGAAGGCAGGAATGATGCATCTGACTCCATGTTCTCAGAAGGCTAATTTATTACTTTATAATACTATATTATATTAAATACTATACTAAAGAATACAGCAAGGATACTTACTGAATGCTAAAAAGATAATAATGAAAATTCCTGACTTTCCAGAGTCTGACATAGCTTGGCCCTGATTGGCCAAAGAGCCAAAACAACTCCCAGCAGAACCCAATGGAACAATCACCTGTGGGTGAACAATCCCCAAACACATTCCACATGAGCACAGCACAGGAGGAGCAAATGAGATAAGAATTATTTTCCTTTTCTCTGAGGCTTCTCAGCTGCCCAGGAGAAAAATCCTGGGTGAAGGGATTTTTCAGAGAATGTGAATGGCACAGAATAACATGGCAGGAATGTGGTGTCTGCCTGGCATCCCTGCTTGCACAGGGATCACACCATGTCAGAATTTCTTCTTGCTTTATAAGCACAAACTACCAGAATTCTGTGGTTTTCCCTGGATACAGAGGTTATGAAATAGCAAGCAGTGTGTGCACCTGTTGGGAAGGATGAAAGGTTGACAAGAAAGTCTCACAGATATGTGTGCTTAGCAGAAAGATTCTTGAATGTAGAATCTGAAGAAGGAATAGAGATGGAAGCAAGTTTTGATATAGAAGAAAAGAATTGCTGAGCCAGTCTTGCTGGCTAACCAAGAAGGCAAAAGGTGTGTTAGTTAGAAGGGGTTTTTATGACTTAGAGCAAAGGATAAACCCACCCCAAACAAGAAGATGTTTTTACCAAGCAGAAAGACAGCACAGGCAAACAAGTCAGCAAATGTTGCAAGTAGAAAAAAGGTCTCAGAATTTTCTACTGCAAGAAAACTGAAAAACAACTTCTAGCTTAAACTGTAATGCACTGACTTTTAGTGATTGGAGAACAGTAAGATGAATATGGTAATTACAGTAGTTATGATAGGCTATAGATAATAGTTAAGGTATAGATTGGTTTTGCTGGATTAAGATGCTCAGCAAAGAGAAATATATAATGCATTGTAACCAAAAGAAAAGTATCTAATGCATTGTAACCAAAAGAAAAGTATAAAATGCATTGTAACCAAAAGCAAAGGGTCTCCAGGGCTGCCTGCAGCTGGAGCTGACAGCTGTGGGCACAGCTCTGTCACCCACCACCCTGGAGTTTGGAGAGCCCCTGGAGTCCCACGTCCCTCACTGCAGCTCTTACAGGCACCTAAGCTGCAGCTGGTCATGGCAGATTTTCCCCACTTGATTCCCCAGTGTCCCCTAGATTCCATTGCTTTGGAGCACTCATTGTAAGGATTCAGGGCTCCTGCCAGGGGCCCATTTCCCTGTGAGCCCATCCCTGCTGTGCCTGGCTAACAGAGCTGTGCTTCCCTGCAGGAGGACTTTCGGAATAAAGTGGAAGATTACATTAAGCGCTACGCCAGATGATGAAGGGATGGATGGATGGCAGGACCACGGCTCCAGAGCTGTCCTTAACCTCAGCAGCAGCCAAAGCAGCCTGGCTTGTACCAGTCCTGTGTCCATGTTGTTCTGAAGAAGAAAACTAACTTCATAACCTGTCCATGTTCAAAGGAGAGAGTTCAGCATAAATACAGCAAGAAATTGTGTCTGTTGGTTGAAAAAGTTATCTGCTTCCTTTTACAAATGTTTACTCTTCTGAACTGTACTGTATATCCTGTTGATGAGGTATGCTTGAGAAGTTAAAAGAAGTCACTATTGAAATTGTAATTACACTTTTTTTTTTAAACTCTTGCCTAATCTAGAGGGGGGGGGAAGGAAAAAAGCAAACCCAAACAGCCCAAGCAGAAAAGGTGGCGTGTTTTTGGAAAACTTCGAGTTGGCAATAAATGGTCTCCTGTGAACCAAATCACTAAACTGTTGCCTTTGATGAGCAGAAAAAACAAAATGAGCTTTTTCTCAGAATCACTCAGCTGAGGCTTAGAGCTTGCCAGAGTGGAAGTGCAAAATGAGATTCTGCTTCTGGTATTGAAGTTCTCAATGCTGTTTAATGTAAGTATGTTTTTGTCACAGTTTGGAATTTTTACTTTGTTAATTTCAGGCCCTGTTTGGGCTACAGGTTTATTGGTTTTTTGTTTCTACTCATTGTGTGAAGTAGTTAAAAGAAATACAGGCTAATATGTAACTTAAGTACATGTTTAGTATTAGTAAAATTATATATATAAATATATAAAAATATATATATATATTATATTTCTGTGAAAAAATTAATGGAAGGGAGATTTTTTTAAAAAAGAAATCTACCTTTGGCTTTCCAATCAAGATGTGGTGAGGGAGCATCAGATGCAGTTTGCTCTGATGAAGGTAAATTTAGGCACTGTTACCTGGAGAGCACCTGATTGTGTTCCCAGGATTCCTGCACTGGAGGGAAGGACACAGCTTGAACCACAGCACATTCCCCCACTCGTGCACATTTGGCTTTCTGGATTTGGGAGGATGTGATGCTGCAGGTGCCTTTTCTGTAAGGAACTGGGTGGCACTGGGAGCCTGCAGGAGAGGCTTCAGTCCAGGTGCCAGAGCTCCCTGGGCATCCTCCAGCACTGGGAGCACACAGAGGAGCTGATGGAGCCCAGCTGAGCTTCTGCAAACCAGGAAATAAATATTTGTGTGCTTTCATGCAGAGCAAATGTGTGTGTGACACTTGGCCATTGACTGTTGGGGTTTTACTCCCCCTTCATTCTCTCCTGCTGTTCCTCTGCTGCAGATGCTGAGGAAATGAAACCAATCTCCCTCAAGAGCACAGCAGAGCTGGGGTGCAAACTGTAGGCATGAAACTTCTGTGTTGAGTTCTCTCTGTGCCTTTTCCTTTGCAGCTTCAGCAGCTCCTGTAGCTGTTGCTGGATGCCTGGAAAGCAGGGAGTGAAATGCAGGTATTGGCATGGAGAGCTTCACCTGCAGACAGTATTCACAGAGAAACAAGAAACAGCTCAGTGTTTTAAGCAGGCACCTGCAGTGAGAGATCTTTGCTGCCAAAACAGATATATCAGCAAAGGTAGGGGGTAAAACACTCACAGAAATAGCAAGGATCTGGTTTTTGCTTATGGCATGAGAAGGATTCTATTATTCTTGAATCAAAAACTCAACCAGGTTGCTGTAAGAAATTAGTTCTTGCTGTAGAGGCACCCTGGTGCTGTCAGCACGAGGAGGGAACAGAGTCCCCATTGCTTGGGCTGTCACCATGGATGGCTGTGCCCAGGGCAGGGCAGAGCTGGGTGCTGCTCAGGGCAGCCAGGGAAAGCTGTGCCAGTACCAGCAGCCCTGAGAGCAGAGAGCTGCAGCCATCAGAGCCCTCCCTGCCTCCCACAACAATCCTGTCCCACCCCTTCCCTGTATTGTTGCTTGCCTGGAGGAGATGAGCAGAATAATAAAGTTTGGATACTGTTAAATATTGTACAAGAAGGTCTGAGCATTGGTTTGTGCTCATGGGGAGGGGGGGGAATCCTAGATCTCATCACCTCACAGTCCAGGAAAATAAATGGAATTTCTTATGAGGAGATTGGGGGGGAAGGGGGTGGGGGTATGTATTTACATAAATATATATTTGTTTGTATGTATTTTTATGTGTATTTGTATAGGTGCAACTAATCTATGCTTCTGCCAGAATCATGGACTGATTTGGGTTAGAGGGGGCCTGGGCTGGGTGGGCCAGGCACGGGGCTGGGCATCCCACTGGGTTTTGGGGTTTTTGGGAAATGTGAGAGTGAGGAGTAAACAGCAGCTGGGTGTCCTCAGGGAACCCCTTCCTGAGCCAGCAAGGCACTGAAGGGGTCTGGAGCTGTCAGGGTGGGGTTGGGGGTCCCAATCCCATCCCATCCCATCCCATCCCATCCCATCCCATCCCATCCCATCCCGTCCTATCCCTTCCCTGGTGATGCCCAGGCTCCCTGCTCTGGAGCTGACCCCAAATAGATATATATAGATGCTGGGGGTCTCTGCCACCACAGAATGAGGGCATGGAGGCTTCAGTTTAGCCTTCACAGAGACAGGCACCTGGTTAATTCAGGTATTTCTTTATTTATTTAGGAAAAGCACCTTATTCCCGTTCCTTGTTAGTAGCCCCAGGGCACCACCCGCTCCCACCACCGGCCTCCCCGCGTTGCTCCCCAGCTCCCAGGCAAACCCAGCCCTTGTGCAGGGGGCTGGGGGAGAAGATGCCTTTCCACGTCTGGGGGGAGCCCAGAATAGGACAGAGAGGAAGCCGAGGATGTTCAGGCGCCCCCAGACCCGCTGGCAGGATTTCAAACTCCCCACACCCCCCTGGGGTTTTTCCCTTTACAATTCCCCTGCTCGCACACGCTGGAAGAGGCGGAGCGGAGCCGGTGCGGGGGGAGCCCCGCGGAGTCCCCGCTCCGCCCAGCACCCACCGCTGAAATGCCATTTATTGGGAAACAGCGGGCCCACGGGCGGAGGAGCAGCGGTGCCGATGCTGTCCCTGCCGCCGGGGCTCGGTACCCTCCGGCAGCGCTTCCCAAATCCAGGGAACACCCGCCCGTCCCTCCCCGCCCCTAGACGATGCCCTCGCTGCGTTTGCTCCGCCACACGACGAGCGCTGTCATGAGCAGGGTGACGAGCACGGGCAGCACGATGAAGGGACACAGCACGCCGTTCGGGGGGTCGTGCAGCGCCCGGCCCGACGGCGAGCAGTTCCTGAAGTATTGCCTGTGCACGGCCACGAAGAACTCGTCCACCAGCCGGTTGGGCCAGTAGCAGTCGAGCTTCTCGGCGATCAGCGCCGTGCAGTTGGTGAGCTCCCCGTAGGTGCTGCAAAACAAAACACGGGGACACCACAGGCTGGCACCGCGGTGGCACCGCCACCCTCCCCCCGGGCAATATCCAGTATGGGATTCCAGTGTATATCAAATACAAAATGTATACTATGTAATTTATAATGAGTAGAATAGCATAGCATAGCATAGAATATCTCATATATATAACATACATCATATCTGTATTATATATAATATATATTACAATACATATAGTACATATGGTATATATTATCTATATAGCATATATGCTATCTATATAGTATATATGCTATATATACTATATATAGTAGACTATAGTACATATATACTATATATTGTATATATGTATTATATATAGTATACATTGTATACATAATATGCAGTATATACATGTATATAGTATATATACCACATATAAGTATATATATGGCATATATATACTATATATATTACACATTGTATGTATTGTATACATTATATGCAGTGTATATAAAATACAAAATATATACTATGTAATTTATAATGAGTAGAATAGAATATATATGTCATATACATCATATATGTGTTATATATTATATATAATACATGTATATGTACTCTATATTGTATATAGTATACATTGCATATAATATATATATGGTAATATGTATAATGTATATTGGATATAATGTATATGTTCTATATTTTATATAGAATATATACTAAATATACACTATATATACCATATATAGTATACTATATATAGTATATATTATACATATATATAGTTATATATATTAAAATATATATTGTATATAATGTGTATATAATAAATATTTTATATATAATATATATTGTACAGGGAGGGATATATTATATGCCAAAGCATATAATATATCCCTCCCTGTACAATATATATTATATATACAATACCCCTCCCTGTACAGTATTTTATATTCTGTTACAGAAGTTCATACCTGAGATTCTGCTACAAATCTGTGTTCTTAAATTTTGTAGCCATTTTTTGAGTTTGCAGCTGGACATAACTAGCCCCATAAAAATATATAGAGGGGTTTTGAAAATTTATGATAACCCAAATATAAAAATATATGGGGTTTTGAGTTCATAGCTAGGAGGTAAAAAGGTAACAGGGTATTTTAAATTCCCACATTTGATGGCAACTTTTAAGTTCTCACTCACAGCCAAAAGCAATTTTCATTTATGAAGTGACATAGTGGTAGTTTAATTTACAGAAGGAAATGAAAACAGAAATAGTATTTACAGGAACACCAAGAAGCAAGTTTGGAAGTTTTTGTTTGGTTTGTGTTAAATTTTGCGCCATTTCCTGGCTGAACTGGTATTATTAGAAAATACAGGCCAGACCCACATTTAAAGCAGACCTTCAGAAAACCTGTCCCAACTTGGCCTTCAGAGCACCATCCTCCACCTTGTGTGAGCTCATTCCAAAGGGGGACAGAAATAAGTACATTGAATCTACTCAAAAATCTCCTTTAATTTGCTTAAAACTGGGAGAAAGCTGGGCAGGCCCACAGCCCATCCCACCGCTCTGTGACCATCAAGTCCATTTTTCCATTTTTTAAAAAATACCTGGAAAAGCAGGAGCAGCCCTGAGCCAGAGCCACTGTCCCTGTGCCAGGCCATCCAGCCATGCTCTGGAATGACAGCTAAAGCTGTTTAAAAATGACATCTAAACCTTCCCTGTTTAAAGTTGATAGCTAAATCCCCCCTGCTTTAGAAGTGGCCATGCATAAAAACCCAGATACAATTTCTCCCCCATCCCAATTAGTCACGTCTAATCCCAGAGCAGCAAAGCAAAGCAAACCCCAGCTCTCCAATTAAAAACCTGCCTGGGGGAAAGAAATATTTTGGAAGCAGCTTCCCAGCCCCTGTGGACAGCCCCAGCACAGCTCCTCAGCTGGGGTTTGGGGTTTTGGGGCAGGCTGTGCCCACACAGCCAGAGATTTAATTAACAGGGCCTGCAGCTGCTAAAAGCAGCTTCTGCTCAGCATCCCAGTGTGCAGAATTACCATTTCCCGTTCATCAGCATCCTTAGGAGATCTCAGGAGCTGCAGCAACTTCAGGAACCAGAGGGAAAGCGTTAACAGGCAAATAAAAGCTATTTTTAAAGCTGAAGAGCCATAGTGCAGCTGGCTTAGCCCTTCCCTGGCTCCAACTGCACTTCCATGGGGATAAATCACTGCTCCCCTCAGTGCATGTGAGGCATGCAAGGAATCAGAGCCCAGCAGGGGCAGCAAATGGAAGGATAAACTGGCACTGCCCTTTCCAGGAGGCAGCAGTGTATTCCAGCATGTGAGGATGGAGCTCAGCAGAGGGGCTGGGCAGCCACAGCCCCACCAGCAGCGTGGGGACACAAGGAGGTGGCCATGGGGGTCCCTCCACCTTAATGGGGTGGCTTAACACACCTTAAGTCTCTTGTCCCTTCTGTTTTTGCTGTTTTCATTAGAGCAGGGTGGCATCTCTCACCCTCTGGCCCCACAGGTCTCTGAGGGCAGTGGGAATGAGTGAGAGGGTCCCAGAGGGAAAATAAATGTTTTCAGGAACAGGTGCCAGTGCAGAGGTGACACTGAGGGCTCCTCAGCTCCTGGCCAGGGCAGAGCAAGGCTGGTGCTCCTCAGGAGCTGGTTTCTGCCCCTGGTTACACAGAGCTCACCTGACCAGGGCACTGCTATCCATCAGCAGCTAAAAGCAAAGCTGAGCTCTCAGCTGCAGCCAAATGCTCTCATTTATCCCACTGCATCTCACAGACCCACCAACAGCCCTGTGAACCTCCATCATCTCCTGTCCATCCCAAATGCACCAGTCACAGGGCACTGGGGCCCTTCTCCTGCCACAGCAGGTACCAACAGAGGGGATCCATGGGCTGGGAAGGGTACCCAGGGTTAACCCCAGGTCCAGGCTGCTCACAGTGCCCTGGCAGACAGGATCAGGATCCCTCTGGAGAGCAGCAGTGTTCCTGCCTGGGCCTGGGTGTGCTCTTCCTGCCACTGCTGAACGTGTCCCACTGCCTGTGCACAGCAGCATCTGCTGTTCTCTCCTCTCACAGGCAGGGCCACGTTACTGTGACAGCACAGGCCAGCCTGCTCCCACTGGGAATTGAGCCTGGGCTCTGGGGAAATCCCTCAGGCAGAGGGGGGTGTTTTCCTGCCCTGCTATTGCCACCCCAGAACGCTGTGTTCCCCCCACATCCCCCACACTGAGCAGGACAAAGCTGAGCCAAGGCTGCAAGGATGAGCCTCAGGCAGAGTTTAACTCTCTGGAGAGAGGATGCTCTGCCTCAGTGGGGGTAAAGCAGCTTGAACTTTACCCTGTTTGTGAGAATTCCCACGGAGGGATGGAGAAGGGGGGTCAGGATTTGCCCACATGGGTGACATCAATCTCTACACAACAATTATTTTACTCATTTTAACAGCTTTGCTTCAGTTTGGTTTCAATAAACAGGGCAATATAAATAACCACCTGTGCTATGTAGGGAATGATTGGATGCAGCCACACCCAGACCCCACCCCAGGAAACTGAGGAGGCCAGGGGGTCCTTTCTGCATCCCCTGACTCAACAGGAGAGCCTCCCTAAGAAACTTTGCTCCAAGCTTCCTTTCTGCCTGGAGCCAAGCTTCTGGCTTTCAGACAAGCCCACAGCTCATTTGCACGCCTCCATCTCCCAAACACCATCTCCTCCACAAAACTATGAAGCAGCCACTGTAGGATAGCACTGGGAGGAGGGCAGGTTTTCCCAAACAATCCCAGCACTGCCAGGAGACAGACACCTGGCCCTGAAAAGCTTGGCTGTGCTTTGGAGTATTTTTTCCCTACCCAAAGTGAACTGCAGTTCCAACTGTTGTCCCTGTCACCATGGCAATGGTTTGGCTTTAAAGGATGCTGTGGTTGGACTGTGAGGGGATGAAGGGCTGCAGGCAGGATGGGGATGGGAATGCTGGGAAGCAGTCAAAGAATGATTTAGGGTTTGATGGCATCTGAATGCTTATACTGCTATAAATCCTAAGGAATTCCTCTGGGGCTTTTTATCACTGCAGCCAAGGCTGGAATTGGCTCTGGCATTTATTCCTTGACAGCACTTGGATGTGGATGGTGCTGCACTGGACTGGGGCTCACAGGATTGACAGCTTTGGTTTTTTTCAGCGAGTATCCCAGAACTTCCTATCCTCCCTCAATTCCTTGCTTCAGAAGGGAAAAAAGCAAACACCACAAGGCTTCACTTTTGTTTTGCAAATTAAAGGAAAACATTGATTTCCTCCGCTGCAAGGCTGCAGGGTGAGCCTGGAGCCAGGCTAAAGGGGTATCCAGAAGGGACCTGGCAAGCTGAAGATAAATAAGCAGATAATGAGATAATAAGAGAATGGATCAATCTGTTTTGTGGAAATAATGGACAAATAACCTGAAGACAGAGTGTGAGTGTGCTGCCAGCTGGGAGAGCAGCTCCATCCCTGGCTGCAGCTGTCAGAGCAGCACCATGATCCCCCTGGTGAGCTCCTTTCCCCCTGCAGCTCCGGGGAAAGCATTCCATGGAGATTTTCAGGAATACCACAGCCTGGATATATTTGGGATGAAGATGCCTGGCTGGGCTGGAGTGACACCCACAGCTGTGGCAGCACTCAGCACCGTGAGCATCCCCCTGTGCACAAATCCTCCTGCAAATCCATTCCCTGGCCAGGCCCTGCAGGACAAATATCCCCAAGTCATCAGCGCCTGCTGACGCACTGGGCTGGGCAGGGCAGCCCCAGGCTCCACATCCCTGAAATAGCTGCTCCCAGGGACACCACAGCTAATGCCCCTGGCCCAGCCACCGCTTCCAGGGAGCTGGAGCTGCAGTCAAAATAGCCAGGCTGATTCTGGGATAACGCACTGGGCACAGCTGAGCCCCTGGCCAGAGCTCAGCCACCGAACATCCCGAGATGCAGCTCCAGTCTGGCTTGTGAGTCCAGGGCAGCCAAAGTGGCAACAGCTCACACAACTTCCCTCAGCCCACGGGAAGAACTTGAATATCAAACTCCATCCATTTTCCCTAAATAAGCAATGCTGAGAAAGCCAGCAGAGCTCAGGGGGATGGACAAACCTTCCCAGAGGGTTGGTGCTCGTCCCCATGGCCCAACCCAAGCTCACCCAGCACTCTGCTCCAGGGAGAGCCCCTGGCTGCATCAGGACAGGAGCAGGAGCTCAGCTGATGCCTCTGAGGGTGAGGTGCGAGCAGTGGAAGGAGAAACTTCCCAGGGAAGATTAGACAAAGCAGTTTATGTGCTAAACTTTTTATCTTATTGGGAGAAAACTTCTTTACTTTCTTTGTTTTATCAATTTCTTCTCTGTTAACTCAGTTGTTTAACCTACAACCAACTACTAAAACCATCCACAGAGCAGCATCTGCTGCCTATAAACAGGACCAGTGACCCACAATTACAGACTGTGCTGAGACAATTCATTTATCAGATTGAAACATGAAGTCAGAAACTAGAGGATATCTATATTAATATTAATCACAGAAATTAGCAGGTATTGATTAGGAATAGGCACATAAATGATGGACATTGCTTAATATTTGCTGCATCCTTGGTCTCATGAGAAGGGAAAGGAATACGTGCAAAACAGCAAGAAGAATGCAAGGATGCCTGATAAGGGGAAGGATGTTTATCAAGAGCAGGATACAGAATGCAAGGATGCTGAGATAATGAGGCTCCTTGGGCCTCTCAAACCAGATGAATCTGGGTGAATCTCCTGCCTTGGACAGCGGCCAAAAGATCAGTAAGCATGTGCAAGGCAGCAGGGTCAGAGTGTCAGCCCTGAGGAAGACAACTTTACTTCATCCCCTAGGACCCCCAGAGACAACTGATAAGCTGATTAGCATGCAGAGCAGAGAGGGAGGGGAGCCAGGAAATTATTTATTGTGAACCTTGATATATATGTAACATTCTAGGGGATAAAAGAAAATCTGAGTGAACAGGGGGCAGGCGTGGCTTTGTGGAGATATCCCCATGCCAAATAAAAGCACACCCACTTTAAAACTCATCCTGTCTGAGTTTTAGAGTCTCTCTGTGTGTGTGTCAAGATGTTCCCATCCTCAACTGAGCAGGAATGATGGAGCTTAGGGCATTTCCCTGCTAAATGCAGCATCCAGGGAATTATCCCAACATGATGCTGCTGATGGTACAGAGGCAGAACCTCCTAACACTCCTCGTTTCAGACAGGTTTCAAGCACTGAGATGCCTTGGTTTGGGGGAAAATCTGCAGAGAACAGGCTCTAGACAAGTGCTTCATTCCCATTTCTTTGTCTCACACCCGGTGGAAGACAAAATCCTTCCCCTAGAGCCAGAGGGGTGACCAGCCAGCTGTGTCCCACTCCTGCTGGGACATCTTCCCTTTCCCCAAAAATGGGATGGAGATTCCCACACACATCCAGGGAGCAAGGTGCTGAGCCTACCCACACCCCACATCCTTGCAGCTGATTTACTGCAGTCACTGAACTGTTTCTGCCCAATTTTCCCACTGTCCTGGGGGCACAGGAGGATCAGAGGAATGTCATCTCTCAAATAACCCTGAGCCATGTGTTTGCACGGAGCAAATGGATTCAGGCAATCAAATTAAACCCTGCAAACTTATCAACATTTCCTCCAAGTGCCTCAAGGCTAAGGAGTTCAGCTGAAGCTCTTTAGGAGGCAAACAGGACATGTGAGATAGAGAACAAGATGGTCAGGGCTGGAACAACATCAGCAGCCCTGGGCATTTCTGAGCACCAGATGAGGTTTCTCAAGACCAGAAACCTCCCAGAGTCTTCCAGCTCTCTTTTCTTCCCCTACATTCTGCCATGGATCAAGGAGAAGGAAATCCCAACAGTATGTTTAGAGTCACAGAACAGAATCATCAAGGTTGGAAAAGACCTCCAAGATCTTGAAGTCCAACCTTTGATGGATACACAAATGTGTGTAGGTTTTGATTTCACCCTGAAGAAAGGGCCACGAAGCAGGAAACCACAGAAATCTCACCAAAACTCTCAGGTTTTGTGCAAACCCCTCGTGGCACACAGCACCATCTGATCCCTGTCTCCAGCTGACCCCCAGCCCTGCTGCTGTCACATGAGCTCGTTTCTGTTCTGCCACTTCATTTTCCCAGGGAAAGGCCATGGAAAGGCACAAGATGGAAAGTCAGCAGAAGGGGGAAGGAGGGGGGGTGTTCTCTCAAGCCCTCACACCAACACACAGCCAGCCCTGACCAGTCTTTGAGCTTCTACCAAAACCATCTCAGCAGATCTACACCGTGGTGGTACCAAAGCATTCAGCTCTGCTGACTATAAATTAGGAAAGAGCTTATCCAAAGAAAGCACTGTTTGCAATAAAAATAAAACCAAAGCCAAAGGAAATTCCCCCCAAAAACCCAACAAATCCTCACAGTGCATGTGTGGGGTGTCCCTTTCCACCCTCCTCATCCCACAGAGATGCCCCCAAGCATTCCACCAGGGAAGCAGAGCTGCATCTCCTGTGCTCCCAAGTCAAATCACAGCTGGCTCCCTGACACTGATTACAAACAGGAGGCTGAGCAGGCTGCTGCCACTGCCATCCCACTGCAGCCTCTCCCTGTAGTTGCTTGGGAAAATCAACACACAACTTGTGAAGCAGGGGCTGAGCCAGCAGCTCTGGTGGGACAGTTTGGGATTTCTCACAGCCAGGCTCTGAGGACATCTCAGTGGGTTATGGAGTTTTGAACTGTCTGGAGAACCAGAGTGCTGAGCAAAAATGGAAAACCTCCTGGAAAATGCGTCCAACAAGCTGTGAGCCCCCATGATGGGGATCCCAGTCTGCCTCTTCATTAACCCATCGATTTCCAGCACACTGCAGGGCCATGGTCTCTTCTCCTACTGGAGCTCCACTGCTGTGTGATGGAGCATGACCACCACCCCGACTTCCAAACCCTCCTTGAAAATCCCTTCAATCCCAGAATGGCTGAGGCTGGGGATTACCTCTGGAGATCCACTTCAGCTTGTCCAAACACCCCTGCTCACACAGGCCCACCTACAGCAGGCCCTGTAGTTGCTCATGACCATGTTCAGCTGGTTTTTAGTATCTCCAAGGATGGAGATTCCACATCCTCCCTGGGAGATCTGTGCCAGAGTTTGGCCACCCTCACAGTGAAAACACATTTCCTGGTGTCCAGAGAGGACACACGCCTCAGTTTCTGCCCACGCTTTCCCACCAGGACATTTTCCTGGCTCAGGTTCAACCTGGTGCCCACCAGAACCCCCAGGTCCCTTTCTGATTGTCTCAGGTTGGAAATGCAGGATGTGCCTGGGGCTGTGTATTCCATTCCCATCTGTCATTGGGCAGTTTTCTTTATCTCTTCCACAACCAATCCTCCTTCCAGGAGATCTCTTCTGTCCATGGCCAGTGAGTGGCCCTGCATGGCTGATAAAATTCCATCATCTATCTCCCAGGGGAGGAGCCAAGCATTCCTACCTGGATACAATCTGAGGTTTGTACAGCACAGCAGCCTTTGCCCTGCATTCCCAGAGGAGCAGCTTTGTGCTCCCCTGCATTCCCAGAGGAGCAGCTTTCTGCTGCCCTGCATTCCCAGAGGAGCAGCTTTCTGCTGCCCTGCATTCCCAGAGGAGCCCAGGCCCATCTCCAGCACCCCTGGAGCTTCAGAGGAAAACTCCCCCCTTGTGCAGGATCCCTGCTCCAGCAGAACCACAGCTGGCACTGCAGGAGGGCTGAGCCACCATGGCATGGGGCTGTGCCACCTCCCTGACACACAGGGGGGCAGCTCCTGCTCTGGCAGTGGTGTTCTGTATCACTGCATTTGTATTTTATTTTTATTTTTCCTAGGAAAGAACTGTTATTCCTATATCCATATCTTTACCTGAGAGCTCCCCTTCATTTCAGAATTTTAATATTCAGAGGGAGGAGGTTTGCATTTTCCATTCCAAGAGAGGTTCCTGCCTTCCTTAGCAGACACCTGGCTTTCCAAACCCAGAGACTGGTTTCTCTCTGAGCAGCTCCAGCCCATCCTGGTGCCTGGGGCTGCTCCTCCTCAGGTGCAGGACTTTGCTGAACTTCAGGAGGTTCCCAGCTTGCTGAGGTCCCCGTGGGCAGCAGCACAACCCTCCTGGTTTGTGTCACCCGAGGTGCTGGGGTTACCCTCAGTCCCATCACCCATTACAAACGAAGAGATCATGCAGGACAGAGGTGACCCCAATGATCAGCACCCCCAGGCCTAGCTGTTCCGGCATTCCCAACCCACCTCATGCAGCACACACAGGAGACAGTGCCAAAAACCCCACCAAAGCCTGGGAACACAACATCCCCTGCTCCCCCCTCCAAACCCTCCAGGTGTGACCAGGCTGGAGAAACTCCCTGGGCACGCAGCAGGGACAGAGGCAGGGCAGCAGCAGCAGCCAAGCAGTGACAGCAGGGTGTTCCCCCACGAGACAAACCCCAGAATGGCAGAGGGAGGAGCAGGGGGGCTCACTCACCCCACGGTCTCGTCCCAGTCACACCAGAGGCGCTGGCCGATGCCCTCCATGCTGTGCTGGAACTCCTTGAGGCAGTAGTGGCGGATCATGGCGCCGTAGTCGGCCTCCTGGCACGCCGTGGCTGCGATGAAGTGCTGGGCTGCAAGAGACACCAGGGCTGTCAGCTCTGCTGCTCAGGTTTGAGCTTTGATGTTTTTCACATTCTGAGCTGCTTTAGTGTGTGGGTCTGCGCTTCATACTAGGGGATGGTGAGCTCTCTGCACAGAGCAGGGAGACAAAACAATTCCTTCTCTAGCTGGGGACCAAGGACAAATGATCCAAATCTCAGGCCCAAGAGCACAAACAATGGCAGAATAAAGAGAGAAAAACAAGCAGGATGGGATTCATAACCTAAAGCTGTAATTGGACAATTAACTCCAATATACAAATGGAGCAGAACTTATAAAAGTGAGAGACCCCGTGACCAGTCATCCATTTTGTGACCATCTTGGTCCATTTTGGATTCACGTGGGCTGGACGCTTGTGCTGCCCAAAGTGGATCCACTGAGGAAATCCTTTTAATAAATCCCTACTTTATTCCTTAACTCTGCCTGGCCTCTGTTCCAGGCCAGCCTTCAAAGGGCATCACCAGCCCTGTCCTCACACAGAGCACCTGCCAAAGCCCTGCTGCCACCAGAGCAGCCCCAGCTCTGCAAAACGTCCTCCTCCTCCCAGGTTTGATCCTCTCCTCTCAGCCCTGGGGCACTGAACCCTCCCAAGTGCCTGGTGCTGGTAAATCAGTTATTCAAGACCTGCTGGGCAGCTCATAAATCAGTAAGGATATGGATTTATTCTCTGCTGACCACCCAAAATGCCTTTGGACTTCAAATGTCCAGGTTTTGGGCTTAAAGCACAAGTAAGGGTGTGGGGGGAGCTGGGCAATGAGAGAACCCTGCTGCTGAGCCCTGAAAAATGACCTGCACGGTGCCCCACTTGGGAACAAACATCCACCTCTGATGGAGCACAGGGACACACAGAGGGACATCCATCAAACCCACCCCTGGCTGCACAGCGCTGATTGAATTCCCTCCTGGGAATGTGCCCCTGCAACTGCTTTAAAACAGAGACAAAAAGGAGCTGCTTACAGCCTCAGGCACAATCAGCGCAGAGCTGCTGGTGAGGGGAAAGGGAAGGGACAGTGATGCTACAAAGGGAAGGGGAAAAAACCCTTTGGGGGAATGGTTTAGTGAGGCTGGCTATAAATAATAGCTCTCCCTTGGTGCCAAAGTGCCAGCTAGTGCCTCTGCAGCTCTGGAGTGCACTGCAGGCAGGCACCACATACCACATCTATTTTCTGCTACATGTGAATAACTCCGTGCTTTATTTTTATCTGATTTTTTTAACACAACAGGGCTGAGCTGCTTATTTAGTGGCCAAGGGATATCACCATGGGACACCATCCCTCTGCAGCCTCCAAAATCCTCAGAGCATCCCATGGCAATCGGTGGGAAGTCAGGAGCTGGTGGGAATTTGGGTGGAAGGGCCCCCAGAGCCTTGGCTGATGTTCCTGGATGGGTGCAGGGCTCCCACGCTGCCTCTGACAGCAGCAGCCACTTTGGCCTGACTTGAGATAAAACCATGGGAGCTACTCAGCCAAGAGAAGTTCAAGAGCATTAAACCCTCACTGCTGCAATGATAAAACTCAGTTTATCAAAATCTCAAGCTCTGCCTAGCTGATAGCAACCAGAAGCACAGCCTCAGCCAAGGCTCCCAGATGGGAGGGTTGACATGCTGAAGCAAAGCACCAAGAGAAGAAGAAGCAAAAGCAGAAGAAGCAGCAGAGAAAGAAGTAGAAGCAGAAAGAAGAAGAAAGAAGCAGAAGAAGAAGAAGAAGAAAAGGAAGAAAAAGAAGAAGCAGAAAGAAGAAGAAAGAAGAAGCAGCAAAAGAAGAAAGAAGCAGAAGCAGAAGAAGAAAGAAGAAGAAGAAGAAGAAAAAAGAAAGAAGGAAGAAGGAAGAAGGAAGAAGGAAGAAGGAAGAAGAAAGAAGAAAGAAGAAAGAAGAAAGAAGAAAGAAGAAAGAAGAAAGAAGAAAGAAGAAAGAAGAAAGAAGAAAGAAGAAAGAAGAAAGAAGAAAGAAGAAAGAAGAAGCAGAAGAAAAAAAGGAAAACAAAGAAGAAGCAGAAAGAAGAAGCAGCAAAAGAAGAAAGAAGCAGAAGCAGAAGAAGAAAGAAGAAGAAAGAAGAAGAAGAAAAAAGAAAGAAGAAGCAGAAGAAGAAGAAGAAGAAAGAAGAAGAAGAAAGAAGAAAGAAGAAAGAAGAAAGAAGAAAGAAGAAAGAAGAAAGAAGAAAGAAGAAAGAAGAAAGAAGAAAGAAGAAAGAAGAAAGAAGAAAGAAGAAAGAAGAAGCAGAAGAAAAAAAGGAAAACAAAGAAGAAGCAGAAAGAAGAAGAAAGAAGAAGCAGCAAAAGAAGAAAGAAGCAGAAGAAGAAGAAAGAAGAAGAAAGAAGCAGAAGAAGAAGAAGAAGAAAAAAGAAAGAAGAAAGAAGAAGCAGCAGAAGAAGAAAAAAGAAGAAGAAAAAAGAAAGAAGAAGAAAGAAGAAGGAAGAAGCAGAAGAAGAAGAAAAAAGAAGAAGGAAGAAGAAGAAGCAGAAAAAGACGAACAAGAAGAAGAGGAAGAAACAAATTTACATGAGGCAAATGTAAAATGCTTTACAGACTGGAAATCTCAGTCCAGACAGGCTGAAGGATGGTTGATGGCCAGGAAGATTTTCTCCCCATCCCTTCCCATCTGGATGAGCCAAGTGAAGGCTGAGTGAGCACCAGCGTCCCAGGGAGGCTCAGGAGCACCCCGGGGTCACCCCTCGGTGACATCCGTGCACTGGGCTGTGAAGGACACGTAAATACCACAGCCATCACTTGTCTGGACAAGCAGCTTGCAGAGGAAATGCTGCTGGGGAATGTGGCAGGTGCAGAGCAGAGCACAGCAAAAGGACAAGGGAGAGCAGGGGAGGAGAAGGGATTAAAGAGCAGAAAGATGAGCAGCCAAGGGGATTGAGAAGCACAGGAGGAAACAGAGCAGGAAGGAGTGAGTGAGACATGCAAAGCACAGAGAGAAATTCAGGAAGACGAAGCCACTTGAGGAAATTCAGCAAAAACACCTTAACCTTGAGTGGAGAGAGGAGAAACACTGAATAAACCATGGGGAAGAAGCAACTACAACCTGGCTGCAAGAAGCAGCAAGCCACACATAGCCAGCATGAAAATCAGTCCTACCATTAAAAAACAACCCGAACCAAGTGAAACCCAAACCCTGGGGAGCTTTAAGCACTTGCCAGTCCCAGCAGCTCAGAGGATGCAGCTCTGGAGCTCCTTCAGACGCAGATGAGCACCTTGCTGTGCCCCCTGGCAGCTCCTCAGTGCCCCCCTGCTTGCCCCAGCAGGACCTGCTCCTGGAGATGCTTCTCCCACACCTACATGTGGGCTCTGCAAATCCGTTGGGGCCAGGGGCTGGGGGAAGCAGAGGCAGCAGCCAGTGACCTTCTGCAAGGACACTGCATTCTGGCCATGGTGAAGGGCCCTTTTGTGTCAGTGCCGTGAGGATGGAGCTGGGCACGGCCAGGCAGAAAAGCTCTTTTGTTTCCAGCTGACCAGGAGAGCTGACTTTAGCTGCAACTGCACAAATTAAGGTCAAAGTGAGAAGCTCCTGCCATGCTTCCACACGGTGCCCACCTCACCCCACAGATCCCTGCTGCTTCACAGATTTTCCTCCAGCTCCACTGCAGACTTCAGGCTCAGGGTTTGTAACAACAGGGGAGGAAAAAAAAAGCAGGGAGGGATTTTCATTCTCCTGTCTCTCCTTCCAGAAGGTTTCCTTCTGCTGATGGAGATGGTGTAAGTCAGCTGCAGTGAGCTGTAAATAACTCAGCTCCAGAGCAGGCACAGCTCAGCACTCAGCAGCATCCATCTGGGCAGGCTGCAAGGAGCTGCTGGAGAACTGAGCTCCACAACAACGCTGGAGCAAGGCTGAGCTGCCTCCCCTCTCATGGGCCCCATCACTGCCACTCCCTCAGGAACAATGGCTGCAGGAATGCAGCACTCCTCTGGGAGCATCCCACTGCAGCCCAGCTGGGTCTTCAGGTGCCACAGGGACGTGGGGAATCACAGAACCCTGGAATGGTTTGGGTTGGAAAGGACCTTCAGCTTTATCCAGTGCCACCCCTGCCATGGGCAGGGACACCTTCCACTATCCCAGGCTGCTCCAAGCCCTGTCCTTGGCCACTTCCAGGGATGCAGGGGCAGCCACAGCTGCTCTGGGCACCCTGGGCCAGGGCCTGCCCACCCTCACAGGGAAGAATTCCTTCCCAATATCCCATCTAACCCTGCCCTCTGGCAGTGGGAAGCCATTCCCTCTCCTCCTTTCAGGAGAATTGTTGATGAACAACCTTCCCTGCTGAGAGAATCCCTGATTGCCTGTGAAAAGATGCAGCATTAAGGACCCTTGGTTTGCTCCTCACAGGAAACACCTGGAGAGCAGTGGTGAGGAGGTGATTGAGGGATGGTTCTGCAGGCATCCCAGATCCTCATGATTGCCCTGGGATTGATGTCCTGGAGAGTCCCAGCAAGCATCCACGAGGACTCAGCTTACTGAGGGTTAGCTGCACAAAGCCTGTCACACATTTTATTTCAGGAGGAAAACAGTGTTGGTCCTGAAGTGTTACAAAAAATTCAGGAAGAGGGAAAGCAACTGGACTCTCCTACTGCACTTGTCAGAGCTGGAGCCTGGAGCACAGATGTGAGCCCACACATCTGTCACAGTGATGGTTCACCTGCAAAAATCCTGAGCTTTCTGTACCAGAACCATCCTGCACTTCCCATCAGCACCCCTCTGCACATCCCTTGCTCTCTGGCCTTTCCCCTCCTCAGCGTTCCAGGAATCCCAGGAATTCTTGGGTTTCTCTTGCTGGGATGTGCAACCAACCCCAGAGGGAGGACTGTGGAGCTTGAGAACATATTTGGGGATTCCAGACTGGCACAGCAGCATGGGATGTTCCCCTTTCCCAGGCACTTCTGCAGGCACCCCTGGTGGTGCTGGGTGAACGATGAAACTGCTTGACAACACCTGCAGGGAATTCACCACAACATCCAGCTGGACCGCCTGGATTTTTAGGAGGAAACTGTTCAAGGCTTCATAGCCAAGAGCAGGAAACAGGCAGATATTGATCCAAAAGTTGAAGCCCAAAGATGGCAGATAAATCCAAAGTGACACTGACAGCAGGGCTGGCACAGGTGGCACCAGCACAGCTCTGGGCTCTGAGAACAAACACCCCAGCATCCTCCCCTGGGCTTCTCCCAAACTCTCAAATAATCAATGCTCTCAGCAAGCCCCAGATGGAAACAGGCTGTTTCCCTCTCCTCCTCAAGGTGGTGGTTTTGCTGCTTTATTCAGAACAAGTCTCATGGTCTGGAGCTGGCTGCTGAGTAAAACACTCACAGGAGGGTGGGGAGAGGACACAGGGCAGGAGGCAGAGGATGAACGTGAAAAACATCCCAGTTTGTAGCCACAAAAATGGGAAACTGTCCTTTCCAACATCTGCAGAAACCTGGGAAGGGTCTGGTACCCTCTGTTTAAAAAAATCCTTCCACTAGGGCTGCCACAGCTCAGCAGAGGCTCCAGAGCCTGCAGACAGCCCTCGGTTCAGCAGGGAAAAACAAAGCTGGTGTTCAGCTGGAATGCTTTTTTGGGACAGAAAACTCTGGAGCAGGGGTTGGGGACAGCAGGGGCTGGCCCAGCACTGTGCCCTCCTCAGGAGCAGCTGCCCGTGCTGCCAGCCCAGGCAGGGTTATTCCCTCTGGGATTTGCACAGGGAATGGAGTTTTCAAGCCTCTCCTCCTGCCCAGCTGGCTCAGGATGCTCCTGAAGTTCCATGAGCAGCCTGGGAATGGAGATGGATAAAGGGATCTGAGCCCTGCAGGTGACCATGGGGGAGGCAGAGACCTGCAGGATCATCCCGTTTATAATCTGCTCATGGAGCTTCAGGAGCAGGTCCCCAACCCAGGCAGCTCCTGCCACTGTCCCTCAACCTGCAGGACTCCCTTTCCAGGGCAGGCACCCAGGATGTGAATTAAAAGGGAGTTAATGGGATTTGTGAATTAAAAGGGAATTCATGGGATTTGGGGGGGTTTATGTGCTGAAAGGGAGCGGGGATTTTCCAGCACAGTGAGGATTCTGGAGGCAGAGCAGATGCTGGGAGTGGGGGGGGTTTGTCCATCTCCAAGCACTGGCAAGGCTGATCCCAGGATTTCTTGGACAAGCTGCCCAGGCTCACTTAGAAAACCTCCAAAGGAGGATCCCCCTCCCTGCCCTCTGCTCCGGGGGCTGCAGATGGAGCAGCAGAAGGAGAGCACAGAGCTTGAACAGGGCACGGCCACAGGGACAGATCCTGCTGGATGGAGCTCCCCTGGAGCTCTGCAGATGGAGAGCTCATCCCCAGTTCTGCCTGTCCAACAGCTTCACTGCCACAAAGGGACTCAGGAAAGCGGGATGGGGGAGAAGCCACTCAAGCTGAGAGGGGGGGAAAACTTGAAATGGGAAGAGGCAGGGCTGGGACACAGCCCATGGTGGCTTGGGAGGCAGGGGACACTGGATCCACCCCTGCTCAGGGTGCTGGGGACAGGCCCTGTGGAAAGCTTCCAAAGGGGCCAAAGGTTTCCCCGCTGAGGGAATGCAGCACAAGATGTGCTGGGCCTCAAGAGCCCTCTCGGGCCCTCCCCACAAACCACTTTTATATTAAGGGGAAGTGCACCAACAACCTAAAGGGCTTTAATGTGATTTATTAACTCCCTGCTCCTGGAATAGTTATTCCCTTCATTTTATTACACTAAGCAAAATAAAGAGAAAGCTGCTTCTTTTTTTCCCAGCCAGCACTAATGAGGTGTTTTGCATACAGCTGAACATCCTCATGAACCCCACAAGGATCTCCCAGGTTTTAAATTTGGCACAAATCCTGTTGTGCCTGCAAAGGAAGGAAGTGACTTACCCCTCAAGCTGCTACTTGGATGATTTGTAGGCATTTACTTTTTGCTGGGTTGGGGATGCTTGAGTTTTTGTTGCCATTCTATAGCTACTCCAAGCATTGTAAGAGGGCACAAAATAAACTGCTAAAAATAACTGCCAGGGAATTATTAGCTGGAAGCTGAGGTAGGAGCCAGCTGCCTGAAAGCAAAGCCTGCCTGGGGGCTTTTGGGGGCTCAGAGGTACCACTGCACTGTGAGAGTCCTCTTTCAAGTCCAGTATATAATTATATATTATAATTTTTATCATTGTCTTTCATTTGGGCATGGATTGGATGCTGTAGGTGCTCCATGAAACACTGGACTTGAAAGAGGAGTGATATATATGATATAATTGTAATTCCAATCCATGCAAGGTTCCATGTAACAGCTCCTGTAAGATGCAGAGTATGGGACTGGAATGAAAATGCAAAATCAAGGTTTGTACTGTGCAGCCCAGTGCACCCAGTCCTGCTTAGCTGGGTGACTTTTTGTCATAGAGCATTGCTGTTAAATAATATTAACTACTAAATACTCTGAAATAGGCTGCTCCAAGAAACTGCATGAGGGTCTTTCCCTCCTTGCCTCAGTTTCCCACCTGTCTTAGCCTTGTAATCCATCAGAGGCTGCCAAGCACATTTCCAGGAATGGGATTTCTCTTACATGTCCCTAGACTTGATTCTGCAGAGGACAGAATGACAAATACTTTTATTTACCCACCCAAATTCACTCACTAGGTAAAATAAAATCAAAAGCAGCCGAGAAGGGAGGAAGGAAAAAGGAAATAAAAAGCCAGGCATGCTGAAACCCAACTGCTGGCTGGCTGCATATCAGGGGAGGGAAAAATGTGCCATGAGCTGTTAGTTATAAAGATAATTATATCCTTGATGAACAGTGGGGTCTTTTGGAAAACAGCTCTTCTTGATTGAATTAATGGAGGCAAAGCACAGGCTTTACACAGGCACTAGCAATGCCTGCACAGCCCTGACTTCACCCACCCTGAGCTCAAACCATCTCTGGCTGGGGCCACCATCAAGAGCAGGGTGGAAGAAAGGAGGGATCCCCACTGGATTCTGTGCACCCCAAATCCAGGGGCTGAAGGGAATCAGCCACATCCCCCCTGCATTCCCAGGCAGGACTGTGGTGTCCAACACTGCCAAACCAACACCTCAGCCCAACGTTAGAGCAAGGTTTAGAGTTATTTTTAAAACATCAACAAAGCACTGGATGCCACAGATCCCTGGTCTCCAAGCCAGGGAGAAAGGAGCAGCCACCGCACTCCAGATCTCAGGAATGTGCTAAAGGCAAATGTACTCTCCTTCCACCCCCGGGATTATTTTTTCCTCCAGCTATTTCAGTTGATTGAGGCTAAAATAAGAACAGGGGAAAGCAACACCAAGGTTAAAAGTGCCTGGCATTGGTTTGGAGACAACACACTGTGATCCTGCTGGTTCAGGTTTCAACGTGTGTTAAACACAGATTTTCTGCAACATTTTACTGAATTACCTTCAAGATAAAAAAATCCCTGCCAGGGCAATCTAACAGATTTCCCACGAAGAAGCACATATAGAGTAAATATAAAAATCTGTTGGGGAGAAAACCAAAATAACCTCACTGTCACCTTGGTGCACCCATCACAGGCTGCACACAACAGCAGCTTCCCTGAACACTTTCAGCACTGAGTTTCCAGGCTGGAATCTGCTGCTGAGCCACGTGAGCAGCCCAGGAATCACCAGAATCATTTGTTTTCCTTTCCAACAGAGACTTCTCAATGTGGTTTTCCCCCCTTCCAGCTGAAGAGATTTTGCACCTCTCTGCAACTCCCCCCCCCACACAGTGCTGCTGCTTTCCCTGCAAACCTTTCCTAAGGGATACAGGGATGCCCAGGGGGGTCATCCTTGGCTGAAATCGGGGCATTTCCACCCAGGCCGCTGCCTGCCGCCCCACTGGGGTGTTCTCTGTTTTCACATCCCCAAAAGCTCCTGTTTTAAAAGCACAGAGACAAACGAGGGACTGAAAGCATGAAGCAGCTTCATTAGTGGATTTGATGATTAAAAGCAGCCAGCTCTGTGGGCAGCTTAAAGGCAGACAGGGATGAAGATTCCCTGGTAATCACCCACCCACAGCAGGAACTGACCTGGCAAACCCCAGCCACTGTTTTAGAGGAGAAAAAGGCACTCAGCTATCTGAGCGAGCTGACACGCTGCATTTCCCCTCTAATGGGATTTTAATGCTGCTCTCGCTCCAGCCCAGTGGGGTTTTGGTCCTTGCTTGGAGCAGGGTCTGTGCTGGGAGGGGCTCTGACCACAGCCACGCTTTTGGGGCCCAGACCTGTCCCAAATCCCCCCAAAATGACAGAGCCAGACTGCATCCAGTCAGGGAGGCAGAACAAAGTTGCCAGAGCAGAGCAGGAACTCCGGATTCCCAGGCAAGACCTCCCTCAACTCTGCCACAACCCCAAGGTGCATTTCCAGCCCCGTGGAAAGGTGAGAGATGCCAAGCCCATCTTTAGCCATTACGAGGTCTCATTTCATTCCAGCCAGGCCATGGCATTTGTATTTGCATTACCCGCAGCCTCTCGGTCAGCACGAACGGGAGGTTGTGACGCTTCACGGCTCTTAAACTCAGCATCGCTTCAGGTTAATCAATGCAACCCTGGTTCTCAAAGCCAGGAGGTTTCCTGAGCACATCACACAGCCACCAAATCCTGCAGGAAAAACAACTGGCACCTACGGGAGCGCTGCAAGGAATTACAGGGTGGAGGAATTTTGTTGTCCCCATCCACATGCTTCCCTTTTGATGCATAGGAAGTTCGGAGTCCTCTCCATGCCAGAGCTGCTCTCAAAGGAGGAGGAATGTTTTACTTCATTGTCAGGGATTTCTACCAGGGCACTCTGTAAATATTGAGGGTTTTCTCAGAGAGGCAGCAGCCTTAAATACGAGTTTCAAGGGAGCTTTAGCTTTCGTAGAGGAGGCACTCAAACTGCAATCAGTGGGAGGCATTACCGAGTGTGCTTGGGCTGAGAGAGGACACAAAGCACTTTAATTCCTGTTTTCCAGGAGAGGTCACACACAGTACCCAGAAGTTTTGTTTTTAAGAAAGCATCTGTAGGCTACACAAACAGGAAAGACAGACAGAAAATGCAGGGAATCGAGAAGATATTAATGTTTTACTGACCTTACCTGCAACTGCCTCTTACCTCCCAAAGTAATAGTTCTCTACACCCAAAAGAAATCCAAGCACTGCCCTCAAGCACCAAACCACAGCACAGAGCTGAGTGTGCCGACCATCCCTGCCCCATCCCCTCCTCCCTGAGCAGCCTCTGCAGGACGCTGCAGCCAAAACCCAGAAAATGCCTCCTTTTGCCTTAATGGAAGTGGTTACCTCGGGGTACAGCTGGATCCCTGGCCTGCTGAATGACACGGGTTTTTAGGACGGCTGATTCCCTGACTGCCACTGCTTTTTAAGGACTGCAGCCAGTGGTGAAGTTACTAAAAGCTCAAGCTTTAAGAGAAAGATTTTTCTTTCATACCCTTCCCTTTACAAAAAAAAAATCTCACTTTAAAACACCTGCATTGGTGCAAATCACCATTTCTGGGCATTTGGTTGCAATTTCAGTGCAGCCCTGACAATAAAAGCAGAAAAGTGTAAAAAGCCTGGGTCTTTTCCTTAAATGTGCTCCAAAAACAAAATCCCAGGAGGAGAAGGTACCGAAAAACACATCCACAGCACCAAGGTTAGCTGCCACTGGGCACCTGGCTCACACATCCCGCTGCTCCCGAGCCCACTGGAGATGAAAAGGAGCAGTCTGGAGTACTTTTGAAAGTTACAGCTCCCCGATCAAGAGAAAGGAGAGTCGGAGAAAGGGAGCAGAGAGAAATCCTAGCTAGCAGGAGTTAGTGCTCCCTGCACAGGGCTCCGCAGCCAGGAACGTGCAGTTTTTCCCTGCAACCCAGCAGGGGAATGCGCCTCGTCCAAGGGCACGGGCTGCTCCTGCCCTGCACAGCTGAGGAGTAGTAAATAGTTAATTACATGTACAGATCAGCACATTATGTGCAGCACGGCTCAATGCATTATTCACCGGGGCTTGGGGGAGAAACCGGCACAGGGGAGGGAAGGGAAAGAAGGAGAAATTTGTGCTGCCTCAAGGAGCATTTGATTTTGTGGCAGATCACCGCTAGGATGAGGGGGTGCAGTTTCCCTTTGGAGCACCGTAAATAAACGCACTTTTACACAGCACCAACACCCTTCCGAGCTTTTGCTGCGGGTACACGGGTGACAAGCACGGCACAGATCTCTACCTGTTGCACTGAAATGCCAGGAGCGGCAAAGAAACCGAGGCACGGTGCATCCCATGGAAACAACCCATGGAAGCCAGCGCTTCCCACCCCACCGCCGGTAACCCCAGAACATCCAACCTCAGCTCTCCGAAGGGGCACTTCTGGCTGCCTCCTCTTCGCTGCGGCTCAGCAAAGGGCAGGCACGCTCCAAAGGCAGTACTCAAACATTTGCAACAAAAGGCACGGAGAGGAGGCAGAACTCGCCTCGGTCCTTCTCACCTAGACAGCAGGGAATCCCCCACAAAGCAGGCTGCGTCCCACAGCACCACCGCGTCGCTGCTCCCGAGGCCGAGCGCCCTGGAATCATTTCTCCTTTTAATTTCCCCACTGCTGTGTGGCCAGCGAAGCCAGGCTGGAGCCGGGCCGTGCCTCAGGGAGAGCGGTGAAGCCGCGGGGAGGCGGCCGGGGCTGCCCGCCCGCGCCCAGGGGAGTCCCGGGGAGCCCCGGGGAAGCTGTGTCGCGGCGGCCGCACTTACCCAGCACGAAGCAGAGGAAGCGCCGCGGCAGCAGGGCCATGGCCCCGCGGCAGGAGCGGCTCCGCTCCCGAGGCCGGGCGGGCTCCGCGCCCGCGGCGCTGCCAGAGGGCGGGCCCGGGGCGGTGCGGCCCCGCCCGGCTCCGGCCCCGCTCCCCCGGCGGCAGCGCGGGGCAGAGGAGGGAAGCGCTCCCGTGGGGCAGCGGGATGGAGCTCGGGCTCTCCGTATCGCCCTCTCGCAGCCCAGAGGCGCGGCGAACGGAGCGAACAGTCCCGAAGAAATGCGCGGAGCAGTCCGGCTGCTTCCCGCCCTTTCCCTAACCCCGCTTCCACCTCCTCCGAGGGGGTTTCACCCCAGCTAAAAACCCCTGCCTTCCCCCTCTCTGGGGCTGAACGTACACATGGAAGGCGATTTTGAGGAGGAATGTTTTGTGGATTCTGCTTTAATTGCTATCGGAGTGTAACATCGCTGCCGAGCTCCTACAGCTCCACCTGCAGCTCGTTCCGAGCTGTGCTGAGCAGCGGAGCCTGCCCGGGCTCCTCCGGTGCTCCGGATCCCGATACGCCCTTGGGCTCAGGGCAGGACTCTGCCTGCAGCGCGGTCACTGCCCCCAACCCACCTCTCTCGCGCCTGGAGTCAGCTCTTCCTTTCAAAGATCAATAAAAAAGGGAGCGTGAAGGAACACAGAGTGTGCTGACTCGAGTCTCACATCGTGCACGCTTCTGCTTTCCCAGGAGGAACAGAACAGAGAGCCGGCTCCTCCTGAACTGTTAGCACCTGCCCAGCACAGAGCCCAGCCCGGGGAACACAAACAGCAGCAGCTGCTGGCAATGAGCGGGAAGAGCAAAGCCTGGGAGTGCTCCCATCTTGGCAGCCCCAAAGACACCAAAGCTGAGGCCTCACCTGCAGCACGGGCCAAAGCCGCAGCCCTGAGGCAGCAGAGGTCTGCAAACAGCACAACATGGGCCCAACTATTTTGAAGAACAAATGTTAACCTTTATTGACAGTAAACAAGGCTGTTCTTTCCAGCAACAATTGCAGCAGGGTCTAGAACAAAGTACAACAGAGAGACTGAGTAACTGTAGGTGAGCTCTGAGCAGAATCACCTTCTCTTACATGTATTGTGTACTTGTTCCTTAATATAGAAAATGGGGATTCTTTTTCTCCCCATTATTTAGTAATGACTTGGCCATTTCACACCTCCCTCATGAGGAAAATAAAATTATTATAAGTCATCATCTCCCACACAAAAACAGCAGGAAAAACATACTGTAATAGGAACAATTAGGACTACGGAGCCCACGCACCACTGGAAAACCAAACAATCACTCCACAAGGAAAGCACAACACATTTCAAGGCTGTTAAAACCTTACTGACTGAAAACGCTTTCAAACATAAGATTTTAACATTTCGGGGGTGAGTTCCTGTCCCTATCTGCAGCCCTGTGAAAGTCAGACAGGAGATTAACACAAAGACTTTTTCCTTTCTGCAGGAAACCTGGCAGTGGCACTGCTAGGAGGTACCCAAAGCAAGGATGGACAGACACAATTTTTGGGATTCTGGGCTGTGATTTCACACCTTCAGCTCGCTGCAGCTTCCTGCAGTGCCATGAGATTGTGCAAAAGGGATTGGTGTGAGAAAAAGACTAGGCACAGTCTGGTTGTGTCAGGTTTCCAGCCCAGAAACCATCAGTGCTGGGATGCAGAAAGGAGCCCCCAGACAGGAACCATCAGTGCTGGGATGCAGAAAGGAGCCCCCAGACAGGAACCATCAGTGCTGGGATGCAGAAGGGAGCCAGGGCTGGGATTTCTGGATGGATCAGAGGCTACACAAGGCCTGGCCGGTAGGTGTCAGCTGTGCACCGAAGGTGTGTGACTGTGCTCTCCACACAGTTCAGCAGCGAAGCACTCCAGATGTTGGAATCCAAAATGCAGGGAGCACTCAGAACTTTGGGCCTGTAAGCCAAAGCTTAGAATTAAACACAGGATTTGATTTGAGACCTTGGAAAAGGCTTCCAAACTGAGGTGCTAGAAGTGAGAATGTGGATTTATAGTTTAAAGCAGAGATATAAAAAAAAAAAAATTAGAGTTTAAGATGCAGAAAAAATAAAAGTAGTTAGTTTAGAATGCAATACTCTAGGTTTGTGTGTCATAACATGACTGGCAAAGAAAACTTACACTGCAGCATGAGTCTGTAAGACAAAATATTTAAAACTGGGACAAAACCATAAATATCCTTGCTAACAGTGTTTTACTGGTCAATAAAGCCTTAAAAAGTGTTATAACTAAACACATTGTGACCTCCTGAACCATGCAGTAAAGGTGTGAGCCAAACTCACCCTTCCTATCCATATAGAAGAAAAATAAACCACATCATCTAAAAACTCAGAGGTGCAGTCTCTAACTCATTCCAAATGCCTTCCAAAATCCCCATATGCAGTAATTAACCACCAGTTTTATACAGTACACCCTGTTTTACAGCTCCCAGTCCTTACAGAGCACTGCTCCAGTGGATTCACCCTGGCACCCCCTGCATTAACCCAGTCAGGCTGCAGGGTGGGTTATCCCCTCAGGCCGCCGGGTGGGTTATCCCCTCAGGCCGTGGGGTGCGTTATCCCCTCAGGCTGGAATATTCACCTTTCTCAGGGCTCCTCCAACTGAGAGTAGGGTGTGGAACTCCTCAGAATGGCAGAGGCCTTCTCCTCAATAGCACTGATGGCCAGGCCACTCAGCACTCCTTTGTTCATTCTCCTCACCTCCTGCACAGCCCCCACAATTTCAGCTCTGTGGGAAGTGAGGAAATAAAGGTTAACATCACGTTTTGTGCCACACATTTAGTGATTAGTTACAAATCAGGGCTGAAAATAACCCGAATATCTGACCTGCTGAACTCGGGATGCTTTTCTTGAAGTCTCCTTACTAACTTGGTAAAGCTGCTCAAGTTCAGTGCATAAGGAGAAACAAAGATACAAGATGACTTCACAGAGGAACAAGTGGATGTTTTCTGCAGGGAATTTTCCCCAGGATCCTGGAATTGCATCAAAATAAGGGGAAAAATGCATGGGTTAAGTATCATACAGGTAATACAACACCTCTTTCCTATGAAAAGAAATATAGAATATAATTATATAAAATAACAACAATAACAATAATAATAATAACCATAATTAAATATAAACCATACAAATATATTTATTTATACTTTATATCTATATCATATTTATATTATTATATACATAATTATATATAATACTATAAATATAATAAAATAAATCTAAAATATAAATATATATAATATATAGAAATATATATTATATATGTAATTATATATAATACTATAAATATAAAAAATAATATATTATTTAATACATTATTATTTATTTTTAATATAAAAGATAATTAAATATAATTAAATAAAAATAAACAATTAATTATAAAAAGAATATAATAAATATAATAAATATATAATGATATACAATACGATAATTATAATGAATTAAACATAAAATATTAAAATATAATATATAATATAATATATATAAAATATACATAATATACAGAATATTATAAATATAATAAAATAAATTTAAAATATAATTAAATGTGAAATACTAGACCCACAGAATGGTTTGGGTTGGAAGGCACCTTAAAGCTCATCTTATTCCTGCTTTATTCTAATAAAGTAAAATAACTGGATCTGATTTATTTTAGCTTAGATGCAATTACCATTTCCCAAAGGAGCAGCATGTTTAAAGGGAGATCCCCAAGGACAGCAAATCTGTGTGGTTTATGTGAGCAGCACCAGCAATTACTGATTTGCCCTTTACTCTCCAAGGACCATGCTAAGCCAACACAATACTCTCTGTTTGAATGTAGAAGTTTCTTGGATTTATGTTAGAAAATCCATGAGTTTCCTTCCCATCCATTACCCCAAAATCTTTCCTGTATAAAGCCACATGACATTTACATTAAAAAATAGATGTTACAAGATGAAAAATCTAGTGCAAACGGGGAAATTCCGAACTGTCCTAGAATTAAGAAAAAATAGCTGGACTGACATAGTTTAATGCAGGGGGAAAAGAATGGTGCTTTCACTCTTCTGCCACAAATTTATTACCAAATTGTAAGGTATTTTCCTTGCCTGACATAATTTTCTATCTATTAAATGTTATGAGACGAAGATTTAAAGCTCTTAGTCTGCTACACAAGGAGTGTTAGTAATAATTATTTCCCCTTTTATTATCTCCAAGTACAGAATGTGCCAGCTGTTGAGTAGGTGATTTCAGATCAGGGCACTTGGTAGTAAATGCAGAGTATGAAAGAAGCCTTAAAAAGGCAAGAAATTCCTACTACAAATTAAGAACAGACCTACCTCAGGCACTGAGGGCTTTGGGTCACCGACAGGAACAGAGGAATGTTCCTTCCCACTCACCACTATTTTCACTTCTAACAATAAATGTAAGAAAGCAAAAAGTTACTAACTGTTCTTGGGCTGACATCTCTGCAGATTTTGGACAGCCCAGACAGAAAACCTTAGAACAAACTAAGGGAAAGAAGAGAATCTTCTAGCAGAAAATGAGTGTCCTGAGAAGCACAGCAGTTCAGTTTGTGGAACATCTTTTCTCTGAGTGTTTCCTGAGATTTTAAAAGGAAACACAGCCCTGAATTAACAGTATCAGTGCAAAGGCTGGTACAGAGAGCCCCCAAACTCTCTGCCTTCAGCACCCTGGCACTTCTCACCACACCCAGCACTCAAGTGTCCAAACACAAACCATTTGTATCTGAAAAGTTCAGCACAGAAGGAAGCACAAAAAGAAAGAGGAGAATAAAAAATGGAAGATTTCCATCTATGTGATTGGCTGGGTATTTATTAATTTGAGTTCAAGCACTGCAGGTGAAGTTTTCAAGGAAAAATACAGATGGACGAAGAACATCCTTGTACTCAGCTGAGTGCAAGGATTCACTGCCAGAGAATGAGAAAATAAATCTGAAACCCCAGCTGGCATTTATTCCCAGTTTACTTAAGCTTGGAGAAGGAACAGAGCACTCCAATAATAAACACCATGATTTGGTTTATCAGCTTAAAGCACACAACTTTACCTCTTGAGTCAATCGAGTCTTGCTTTCCTTGTTGCTTTTTCATTTCTTTGCACATTACTGAAATATCTGCCACTGACAAGTCTTCCTTAGCATCAAACCAATACTCACTTCCTTCCTCATTTTTTACACAGCCTTGGCAGTTGGGATAAAATTCAAGTGTTAAAGTTCAAATCACGGTATGCTACATAAATGAGTATCAAATTTCCGTGCTGAAGAGGATTTCAGCTACTTCCATCTCTTGGTGCTACATTTCCAAGAGGTGACATTACTAGTTTGGAATTCTAATTTAAGTAGAAACTTTTTTTAAAGATGTAAGTAATTAATATAGAGCTGTTATTACTTATTAATAAACATTGATAGCTGATATATAAAAATTCCATCACAGAAAGGGCAGCTGTGTTACCATACTCATGTTTTACACACGGTTTCCTTCCTCCCCTGAGAGCTTAGTTCACAAATGAAGATTATTTTACAAGGAGATCACTCACCACGTTCCAGAGCCTGATCTTTAATCAGTTCTTCCCACCTCTCAGGGGAAGCAGAGTCACCTGGCTGATCACCATCAGTCTGTGAGTTGTCCTACAAACATATTTCAGTTACATCACAGCACTCCCACCTGATTATAAGTAAGTTATTTTTCAGGATATCAGCCCATGAAGCGGTTGAATTTAAAAAAGTTAAATCTGCTGGTCATCCTTAAGAACCCCCAAGTTATTTTATTTTGAAAGGGCAATTAAAATTGTGAACATAAGAGCTGCATTTGCAGTCAGAGGCAGAAGACCCCAGGCTAAGAGCCCTGAAGACTCTGATCACATTTGCAGGCACCTAAAAGGAGAAAATACTTCTCAGCATGACCATCTCCAAAACCCAGGAGTGAAGAATTCCCTACCATATTGACAGAAATCCCCTTTTCTTGCTGTTTTGGTTCTTCAAAGTCAGCTTTCCCTTCACCTGAAAGATCACTAAAACACATCCAAGAATTTCATACAAAATATGGGACAACAATTTTAAGTTCTACAGTAATTCAAATATTTCCAGAAGCTCACAGTAAAATTAACATAATTAATACATTTTGGCTATTTTCATTATATCTTAATGGTTTTCTGTGTGATGTTCAGATGTATTCCTTACAATTTAAAACACCTGTGCAACTTTGACTAATTTTTACAAAACAAAACAACTGCCTTTGCTTTTTCTTGATTAACTTCACTCATGCTCAACAGGAAACTTCAAGCAGTGTCTGGCAGTTAACCCAGCTCAGTAAAAACTTACTGCCAGATTTGTTTTCATCTCCACTTACTGAGAGTCACTGGATGGGGTCGCTGAACGTGTTCTGTCATGTACCTGCCTGAAATAAGAAGTTATTTTTCTATCATTTTTCATATCTGAATGATAATCTTGGCAAAACAGTTTCAAGTTATCTTTTACTATTATCTGTATGCTTAATATTATCTCTGCTGGCAGCAAAGTCTTTTTGGGTTTTTGTGGTGTGGGATTTTTTGGGGAGTTTTTTGTTGCTCAGTGCCATTGTAACTGTAGACAAAGATTTTTAGAAGTGAAAGCAGGGAACCAGGAAAATGACCTGTAAATTGATAACTTTTACTATAAATATAGTAAAGATACTCCCTGCTTTGCATATTAGAACACCACAGAGGAAAAATGCCCTTAAAATAAAACCATTGTACCCACAGGGCAACGTTGATGTTTCAGCTAAACAGCCTGAAACAACAAAATGCATCCTGAAATAAAGAAATTATAGGTTTAACATCTTATATGTTCATTCCCCAGTTAACTTGGTAAGTACAACAACAAATGAAAACTACTTACTCAGAGTAAAGAATCTTTCTGAAAAACTGTCAAAAAAAAAAAAAGGAGAAAGATTTAAGGATTTAAGTATAATTATCTTAATTATAAAACAATTTCTATGAAAAGCATGAAACAGTTAAGAAGTTACCTTGGAGGCAATGTAGAAGGAAGAGAGGGGGGGAAACTTCAGCTCAACTGACAGTGGTGGAAGTTCATTTAAAGGCGTGCCCATGTTTATTTCCTTTCTCATGGTGCTGTAATTCTTGTCCAGTTCATCCAAAGCCAGCAGCAGAGATGAATATAACTCAGCCTTCTTCTCACAGCTATGGATAAGAAAGCAACATCAATTGAGACATTTCATTGATTTTACAGCTTCTGGAGATGCCCAAAGATTTTACAGGGTTTAAAGATTCCTCTCTAAGATTATAGTATATACAACATGAATTAACTGAATGAACTTGAGTTTTATTCCTGGGAAAAAGCAGGATTTTAGGATTGTGAATGCTACAAAAAAAAAAAATTAAGGCTGGAAATAAAGCCTGGGGATAACACCACTAATTATAAACACTCCTATAGAATCTACCAGCACCATTTGGCAATTTTTTGCCTGCTAACCAGTCACCCATTTTATTTTAAAGGAGATTGGAGCACGTGCCTCCCAAGACAGGTGTTTTCCTCCAAAGCCAGCTCATAAACCTTCAAGCAGTGCTGGTAGCACATCTCGTAATGGATGGCCAGGAGCTGCAGCTCTGCTTCAATCGCTCTCTGCAGGATGTTCTGACAGCAGCTCGATCCACAATTCTTCCCAGTTTGCTTGTTGGGATGTGCTGGCCTTTAAAATAATAATCACAATAACAGAATAATTATTTGGGCCTTCAAGATTTTCTTTGAGGTGTTTTATTTTGAAGCAAAGAGCTTCAAATAGCCAGAAGCTATTTCTGGTATGATTTAAGGAAAATCCTGTTTAGCCCACAATAATAACTGTGAGGATTACAGTCAGTTTTATCAGAGAGGTGGGAACTGCACAAGCACATCATAACTTCTATTCAGAAAGTGAAGCCTTAAGAACAAAAAGAAACTTGGCAATGCTGTGGATCTACAAACATACTTATTTTGTTTCCACAGCCATAGAGTTTAGGAATAGGAACAGTTTAGGAATGAACACAGGAATAGTTTAGGTTGGAAAGGATCTCTGGAGATCTGTAGAAGAAGGCTGCTTTGGTCTTTGTTTAACTTCAGGAAGTGCTCAGCTCACTCTTCTCACCTGTTCAAGCCCCTGCAGCACAAACTGGTGCCCAGCAAGCTTTTAATACCATCAGTTTTGCCAAGCCACAGAAAACATGAAAAAACCTCTGATGCAGGATCTCAAATTCCAAAACCAAGAACTCCTGACCCACCTGTTGGTGCCTGTCTTCCAACCAAGATGATCTTTGAATTCCTCCTTTTCAAAAAGGAAAAAAAGAAGTCAAAACTTACAGATTAACACCCATGGAGACAAAATCAATGAAAGTTGTGTCAAGCTGGCCCTTCTTGGTTTGTGTCACTGACCTGCAGGTGTGAGCTGAGAGCTCCTGTGCAGCATTCCGTGTTGGAAGCAGCATCCACAGAGGTCTGACCCTGCCACCCCACACGAGCTCTGCTCACCACGGTCACCTCTGTGCTCACTGCCCTGGAGCACAGACACACCTGGGCACTGCTGCCTCTGCTGGCTGGGAATGCAGCTCTGGGATCAGAGGCAGCAGCCACAGCCACACTGGGGACACTCCTCAGGGATTCACCACGCTCTGGCCTCCCAGCAGAGGATTTATCTGCAGCTTCCACAGGGTTCTTGCCAGGGAGGATTTCAGGGGCTGGGAGGTGGGTTTCAGCATCCCCTGCAGCGCTGCTGGTGCCATGAGCTGGTTTTTCACAGCCGCTGAAGTAGGAGGGCTCTCCGTGTTTGCAGGGCTGGGCCTCCTCTCTGTCTGGCTCCACTGCTACGCTCTGGCTGGGTCTGAGGCTCTTTCCAGAATCTTCTTCCCCTGCTGTGATTTGGGGTGGCAGGGCCTTCACCTCTGCAACCTCCTCCTGCTCAGAAAACTCACTCCAGTTGCTCTTCTCCTCCTCGTACTCCTCGTGAGCACTGAGATACTCCAGCTGGGAGTCCTCCCCTAAATCTGCACCCAGGCAGGAGGTCTGAGTGAAGCAGCTCCTCCTGCTGCTCTTCTCCACTTCCATGGCACCAACATGAGCTCCTGCTGCTCCTCAGAGGGAATCACACAACTCAAAGTCACTGGCTTGGCTCTTCCTGCCTTAATAAAAATGAAGAGAAGTTCAAGATGCTCCATAGCATACAGAAGGACAAAAAAAATACATTAAATTAATTTGATAATTAAATTAACCATCCTCTTTTCACCTACTGTATGCACAGAGGAATTCTACAGCACCTTCCTAAAGAAATCCCAAGAGCTGATTTCTGAATTGGTGGAATCCCTGTGACACCATACAGCACACAAAGGGTTAAAATATAGGTTGCTTCTATTAAGGAAGAGGTGAAGCTTGAGCTCTGTGCCTCCCAAAAACTAAAACCCCCCTTGGGTGTTGGACAAGGGGGAAATCAAAGCATATTCCTCTTCTTGCTTCTCCAGAATTAAGAAACTTACCAGGGACAAAACCCCAAGAAAACCCAAGAATCCTTTCCATCAGTTATAAAGGAACATAGGAAAGTCATTTAGCAACAGAAAGAAGCTGTGCAATTCACCACACTAAAGCAATGCACCTCCTCTGAACTTGCAGCAAACCCAGTTTGGTAACAAGCACCAACAAAAAGCAGAGAGAAAGCATGGAGGGATGGAAGATGCCCCCTGTGAAGCTTGTTTCTTAGAAATATTGTCAATTCTTCTCTGCCTTCCCTCAGAAACTTCTAACAAAGAAAGGAATACATAAAAACATTAGCTGTATTTCTCAATTATGTCTGCTTTCTAAACTACTTAAATGACACATCCCAATTCCAGTCACTGTCTCTGACAGGCCTTCCCCAGGGGATGGGAAGGAATAAGGATTAATATTCAAATGTTCAAACATTCAAGCCTTCCACTAGCCCAGGCTGCTCCAAGCCCCCTCCAACCTGGTCTTGAACACTTCCACCGTTTAATTACACGCTTCTACAGTTGTTTTTGCCTCAAAAACGTTGTCCTTTTTTACTACACGAACTACTTTCACCACCTAACTAAAGCTTGAGCACCTCTGTGGAATTAAGAAGCCGAACGCTGCCAAAGCACATCCCAGATGCCTGTACAGAAATCACATTATTACTACAGAGAAGTGACTTTTCCCCCTCACTTTTCCCTTGAGAACAAGAACCAAAACACCTCCACACCACAGATAAGGTACAATAACCCCTCCTTGTCGCTGTTAGTGACACAACCAAACGCTGAACCACAGCCGAGCCCGCCCCGGGAGCCCTGAGGGCAGCCCGGTGCTCCCGCTCGCCCAGGAGAAACCCTCAGACCGGAGAACGGCGTCTCACCGCAGCTCCAGGGCAGGCTGAGGCGCGGCCCCGCCGCCCGCACGAAGCCCCGGGCCCGCTCCGGTCACACACCACACGAAGCCCCGGGCCCGCTCCAGTCACACACCACACGAAGCCCCGGGCTCGCTCCGGTCGCCGCCCGCACGAAGCCCCGGGCCCGCTCCGGCCACGGCCCACACGAAGCCCCGGGCCCGCTCCGGTCGCCGCCCGCACAAAGCCCCGGGCCCGCTCCGGTCACACACCACACGAAACCCCGGGCTCGCTCCGGTCGCCGCCCGCACAAAGCCCAGGCCCGCTCCGGTCGCCGCCCCCAGCCCTCACGGCCCCGCCACACACGCGCAGCCAACGCCCGCCGCCGCGCCCCGCGCTCATTGGCTGTGGAGCGCAGCGCTCCGATGCCTGATTGGCCGGCGCGGAGCCCGCTCTCGCCGCGGGCACCTCCTCCCCCCTTCCCTCAGACAATGGGGTCGCTGTGTCCCCTCGGAGGCGGTACCGCCATATTTCTCCAGAATTGGTGCCGCTGTATGCCCTCAAAGGCGGTACCGTCATATTCCCCAGTACCGGTACCGCTGTATCCCCTCAAAGGTGGTGCCGCCATATCCCCTCAGAGACAGTACCGCCGCATCTCCTCAAAGGCGCGGCCGCCGTGTTCCCTCAGAGCCAGTACAGCCATATTCCTTCAGAAGCAGTACTGCCGTGTCCCCTCACGGCTCTCCCTTCACAGACCCTTTTGTCCCCTCACTGACCCTTCTCTCCTCCCACGGTCCCTTCTCTCTCCTTATGGTCCTTTATCCCTCCTCACCGTCCTTTCTGTCCCCTCACGGTACCTTCTCTCCCCTCACGGTCTCTGCTCTCCCCTCATGGTCCCTTCTCTTCCCTCACTGTCTCTTTCCTCTGGGTCCCTTCTCTCCCTCCACGGTCCCTGCTCTCCCCTCACAGACCCTTTTCTCCCCTCACGGTCCCTTCTCTCCCCCCACAGACCCTTTGGTTACCTCACGGTCCCTTCTCTCCCCTCATGATCCCTTCTGTCCCCTCACGGTCCTTCTCTCCCCCCACAGACCCTTTTGTCCCCTCACGGACCCTTCTCTGCCCACGGATCCTTTTGTCCCCTCATGATCCCTTATCTCCTCTCACGAACCCTTCTCTCTCCTCACAGTCCCTTCTGTCGCCTCACGGTACCTCCTCTCCCCTCATGGCTCTCCCGCCGCCGAGCACTGATAGACCAAAGCGCGGCCAGCGGGGAGGGAGAGCAGCAGCTCTTGTACGGCTACTACAGACTCACAGAATTATCCTGTGCCGCAAGGGACCCACGAGGATCTTGGAGTCCAACCCCCAGCCATGCACAGAACACCCCACTAATCTCACCCTGTGCCTCAGAGCATTGACCAAACTCTGGCAGCTCCTTGAACTCTACTTTGGGGCTGTGACTATTCACTGGGGAGCCTGTTCAGTGCCCAACCCACCCTTTGAGGGAAGTTCTCCTAATATGCAGCTCTAACCTCCTTTGGCATACATTAAAACCTACCTGAAAGTTTCCAGGCTGAAGGAGCGCAGACAAACCTACCTGCCACACAGGTCCATGCTACTTGGGCAAGGGGCTCTGCTTCTTCATTTAAACACATGTGTAAAGGTCATAATGAAGTGTGTAAAACACCACTCAGTTGCCTAAAACTAATCTTCAGAGACATACGATGGTTTAGAGCATCTAAAGTGAAGACAAGCACTCCCCTCCTGCTTAGTCTTTTTCACTTAAGTGAGTGTTCTGGCAACGCATCAGGGCAAGAGGGCATTTAATACTAGAACAGTGTATTTTTTATGAACCAAGCTGCCTCCTGTTGTGAAGGAGTCTTCGTGAAGGATTCTTCAGGGAAAGCTACTGTGTGGGTTACCTCTGTGTTCACCATAAATAAAATTGGAGAATGAATCCAATTAGCAACACCATTCAAATTTCTCCTGATGGGGGACTGTCTCTGTCCTCCTACTACCCAAGTGCACTTGACTATTAAAATGCTGAAATTTGGAGGTGCATGTCACATTCTGCCACAAAAAACACTGATATTTGGAGGTACATCTCACACCAGTGCCCTCAGTCACACAAGCCCCTGAATTTGTACATGTCCCAACCAGTGTTGCTCATGTTCTGTGTGATCCTGCAGCAATGTTTTGAAAAGAAAAACGAGCTGTTAGACCCGTATCACCCTAAATTTTCTGTATTTTCCAAGAGAACCTGTACTGGTAACATCAGCATGGACAGACCACTCCATAAAAACTACCCAAACAAGTGACATTTTATTGGCGAGTTCTGCTCATAATGAATTTCCTTTTCCAGGCTCACATTTCCAAACAGAGCGACTGGGGGGAAAAAAAACCCAACAAAAACAAAACCAAAAACATTTCAGGTAGCATTCCATTTGCAAGCGATAAAAATCATGTAACATTTAAAAATAAAACAGAGGATAGGAAATTGAAACAGAAGTTGTAGGAAAACCTGTCCTGGTTCCCCCAGGAGCTGTTCCTCGCCCGCCTGCCGCCACCTCAGCCCCACTCTCAGGGCACTGAGGTTCTCTCGTTTGGTGCTCAAATTTTAGGACTGGGACATGTGCTATTATCACCATTCAAAGCCCTGTTGTTGTACATTCTTCACAGAAAAACATAGAACACTTTGCAGTAAACCAACCAGTTCTTTTTCTTCCCTTATTCTAACGCTAAGTCATACTGAAAGTTAGGGGAGAGGGAGGGAGGAAATGTGGCTTCAACATTCACCTACTTTATTACACACAAAGGTTTCTACTAAGAGCATATCCAGGGTGAAATACACATCTGATTTCCGTCATGAGGTCGATGCTTATGGGGTGTGAGATGAAATCTACTTCCAAATGATAAACACATCCCTTTTTGATGAACAAAGTGTTATTTTTTTGCCTTTTGGACCAACGCTTGGTTGCTGGGTTGTTTCTCCTGAGCCCTGCCAGGAGAGGCAGCTTGCACTGCTGCCACAAATGAAGTGATGACTGGTAGCAATCACACACCTTACCACTGGTAAGATGTTGTATTTTAGCATCTTTGTTTGCATTCTGAAAATCCCTTTGCTTGTTTTTTAGGCCCCCGAGGCTTTGTACACCAGAAATTACACAAGTCATGCACAGAAAATTGTAAATTGGTATCCACAGCCATTTTGAGGTATTCCACAAGAAACCTGGCTCTGCACCTGAATGTTCCTCTCAAAAACAATAAAAAAAACCCAAAAACCCAAAGCCCTAACTGGAGTGGAAATTTAATTTAAAAATATTCCTTCCAACCCATGTTTCACCACATTTCATCAACAAGGACATACTTAATTCCCCAAGGGCACAAAAAAAAGCCTTCTTCATCCTTTTCCTGGAATAATAATTTCAGTACTTCATTCCTAAATTTTCCTTGTGCACTTGGAAGAGATGAAGACGAGGGTGTTGTTTCCTAGCCAAACCAGAGAAACACATTCAGACAGCGGTTTTGGTTTACTGAATTCGCGAAGGTGCTCGAGGAAGATACCAGAGATCCCCTTGTGTTGGAAACAGCAGTGGTTCCTGCTCTAACCTCCCGTCTGCGAGGAGGAGGCTGGGGAAAGACCTGGATTGCAGGGTCTGAAGGCCGAGTTAGGAAGAAATGTGATCTCCTGGGCGTGGATTTGGCTTGGTAGAAGCTCTTGAGGCAGCCACAAGGGGACAGGAGACGCTGCTCCACCGCGCGAGCGGATAGCAGAGGCGCCGGCTTTCCTGTTAGGGCTGAGGTGGGACGGGCAGCCTTGTTCCTGGGGTAGCTGCTGCTCTCCTTTGAGTAGTACATTCAGAATGAGTTCTGGTGAAGCAGAGCTGTAGTGCCGGCCGTGTGCCACCGTTACACACGCAAGGATCGCCCGCAGCATTCACTGGGTTGCGCTGCTCTGCGGGAGAATGGGAAACCTCCGCGGTGATCCTAGATGGAGACAACTCGCTACTTCCGTAGCTGTAGAAAACCCATAGGCAGTAATATTTTCTAAAGTGCTTCTTTACTTAGCAGTTATTCTTTTAAAAATCAGACTTGGATTTCGTAGCGGCATCGTTTCCTAGTAGGTCATGGACCGGTAGATAGTTTCTGATGTAAAAAACCCATTACATATTATGTTTAAGCAAATGACACTTGCTTTGATAAATGCACCGAAGAGAGTGACCCAAGTGCAAACCCCACCATTTCTGAAAACACGGCCTTATGCTGGTTTATTAATGCAACCTTACATCCTTTAAAAGTCATTTACTTCGACTCCAAGAGCAGGGATTAAATAATACAAATAAAAATTGAAAATTCAATGAAGCTATTGCCTATTTACCCTGAAATAAAAGAGTCTCACGATTCTACTGGTGCAAAAATCCCTCCAAACACATTTGTTTTATTGGCAAAGTCATTTAAGGTCACTTTTGCTTCCAAGACCATCTTCTTCCATGGTTTCCACTGAAGGAGTTTTGCTTTGTAATGGCTTGTGGTTCCACAGTGATTTGTAAATGAAAAACCTACTATGAATAACTCTACCGTAGTCACTAAATTACAGATACTGTCATGAGAAAAGTCCCAAAACTTACAGTGTTCGTTTTAAAATTTTCAGCAAGACAACAAAAATTCCAGTCACCAAGTGTTTTCTTTGAGTGCCGTTTTAAACGGCAATAAATGGCTGCTGTGCCCTCAGGATGGAGAATTCCATGTGCTTCTTAGGCGTTGTACTTGGAGCGCCCCCCAGAGCTCGGCGTGCGAGGGCTCCCGCGGGGCACAGCCACGTGGATCATCACATCACATCACATCACTCCTCCTATGGATGTAGTGCAGCAGGCTGGGATCTGCGTGGGGAGGCACGGAGCAGGAGCTGGGGCGGCCTGGTCTCGGGAGGCGGTGGCACCAAGCGTCCCGGGCAGCGGCGGCGTTCCGCTTCCGAGCAGCGGGAAGGGCTGGCTATTGCTGGGACAGCAGAGCGCTCCGGTTGGCCTTCATCTTCTCCAGCCGCTTCACCAGGTGGCCGTTGCTGACCTCCAGCTCCTCGGTTTTGTCCAGTGCTGAACGGAGCTGAAGGAAGCAGAAAAACACCGTGAATTTCACCGTGTTATCCCTTTGCAAAGGCACAGCAAGGTCTGTGGTTGTCAAGGCTAACTGACCACACTAACTCAGAACACAAAGCAGCTGAAAATTCCTTTAACAGCATTAAACTGCTTTGCAGGCCACACACATGAATGTTTAAGTACACTGCCAAGAACCCAGGGTATTTACAGAATGCTGAACAGAAAAGACCGAGGTAAGAAGAAATGCGGTCTCCCAAGTCCAGATTTGGCTTGAGGCAGTCACCATGGACAGAAGGTTACTCCTGTGGAGCAAGAGATACCCAGAGAATCACAGAATTTCCCTCAATCCAGAAGCACGAGGCTCTGGGTGATGTACCCCTGTCTCACTGCCCAGCTTTTGTGTTTCTGGTTCCTAGAACTCTATCCACAGCCTCAGTTTCCTATAAAACCCTGCATAAGCATAAAGAGGCAGACCATAAATCTGCAGCACAGGCTGGGGAAGGCAGAGGTGAATTATTTATTCTTTATAATTATTTATTATTTATTATTTATTATTTATTATTATTATTATTCAGGATAGCTGCACGGATGTGCTCTATGCAGTCAGAGTTTTGCTCTCTCAGGTGAGTTTTGACATTCAGTTTTACTTCTTTCTGAGAACAAATGTTGTCCTAGACACCAGGGGTAATGTTCATTCTGCTGGAATGTATCCATGAGATCGGTGTAGGGAGAGAGAGCTGGACTGCACAGAACAATATTTATAGGTAGCAAAGCAGAAGGATATTTAGAATAAGCAAGGAGTCATACTGGGAAAAAAAATCAAAGAAGCCCCTCTGGAGGCAGTGAGAGAGAAGCTGATGAAGGTATTCAGGCTCTAAGGAGACAGAGGCACGGTCAGAGCCTGTGCACAGCCACATCACCCCAGACAGGCCTGAACAGATTGGCAGGGCAAGGCAAACAGGCTCACAAAGAACAACTCACATCCCTTGAGCAAGTCAGGTTGGGAAGGAACAGTGAAAAGGCAGTGGGAGCAACAACTCACATCCCTTGAGCAAGTCAGGTTGAGAAGGAACAGTGAAAATGCAGTGGGAGCTCACAGCCGTGACTGTTCCTCCAGTCTGAGTGCTGAAAACTTGGTGGCACACTTATAAGGAGGAACTAATGCACTACAGCAATGAGATGCTCATCCCTTGCTGTGCCAAGAAAGGTGTTCCTCCCCTAAAACACCCAGGGAAGCAGGTTTCCCCCACAGGAGCAGGCTGAGCTGTGACAGCGTGCAGGGGGAGTTACCTCTCTCTGCAGTTTGCGTTTCTCTGCCTTCAGTTCATCCTCTATTCGCTCAGCATTCTCAGCAGCAGTTTTGTAGCGGGCTACCTGGCCTTCCAGTCGTATTACCTGAGTGAAGGCAAAGGTTGGGATGAGAAGTTGTGCCAAGAAGTTACTCTGAAGCTTTAGTCCTCCATTAGTACTCAAGGAATAACCAGAGAGATGCTAACTCCTCTTTGATAAAATAAAAGGGAAGAAAACACCAAGGAAGCCTGGCAACAGTAATTTACTGCTGACCTTTTGTACACATCCATATTTAATATGCTTCCAGCAAGAAAAAATACAGTCCATTGACTACATTTCTCTTAGCAAGAGCGTTGCTGATGTACCTTGGACAAGAGCAAACAATCAAATCGGAACAGCTGTGTGTAAACTCCATCTCCATCTGCTGGGAACCATTTAAAACCTGTTGACAGCTATGCTAAGGAAATGTTCAGCAGAGTTCATCAGGTACTTTTGGTTTTGACCATTCTTCCCTCAGCACAGAGGAATAATATATTCCTTCTTCCCCATACATAAATGTCATAGTGGCCCTCATGCTCCAACACTCCCGTTTCTTATTTGAAGGGAAAATCACAGTAAACATAATTTCATTTATCACTTATCAAAACACACTTTCTCTTTGTATTCTCACCATGCCTGAACAAACAGAACAAGCCAAAAACTTACATTCTGCTCCAATGCTGTTATCTCTTGCTCAGACTTTGCTAGTTTAAATTTGAGATCACTGATCTGTCTGTTGGCATCTCCTAAAAGAATCGCAGATTTATCAGAGATGTCAGAACAAGCGTGAACAGTTTCTAACAAGTCTGTGCTAAAATTTCCATGCATCAAGGATCTATGTGAGGCAGCAGGAGAGTTCTCTCAGAAAGCGCCCAGCAGAGAGGCACCATTCCCAGTCCTGCCTGACTCCTGCCAACCACTCTGAAGGCAGAATTAATCTGAACTCCCCCCAGCTCTGCTGAGGAGCAATAACAGAGATTTCCATCTGCAATCCTAAACAAAGGCTCCTAATTCCCTCACCTCTGCAGAGGTGCATGGCTGCTCCAAGGGCAAAGCTCCCTTGGAACTGAAGGCTCATTCTTACTCAGAGCCATGTGATTATTATTGTACTGATACATTTTCTCACTCACATGCAGGGCACAAAATTCTCTTAAAACCAAAATACAGCTCACTTTGGACGTCAATCATGTGCATATCTGTCCCATTTTCCAGAACTTCATTTTCAGACTGTGTATTTCCCATCTTGGCATTCCTTTGCTTTTCTTCCAGTTGTCCCTTTAATTTTTTAATCTGAAGGAGAGAAAACAGTTATTAAAATCACTAAGGGAAATTGTGGCTTGAATTCACTCCAGTATTATAAAACAAATTATGAATTCTTTAAACAGAAATTCAAAAAAATATTCTGTTCCTTTGTAATATCCTAGAAAGTATTTTGGCAAATGACTCACAGTATTTTACACATCCGTGCTTATGTACAAGTTCAGGATCAAAACAATCAGTGAAAAATGACTGGTTTATTAGAAAAGCCATAAATCTTCTGCAGGCACATCCATGTAAAACATTATTTTCTTAAAAACTCCCAAACCTGTGTTTGGTTGCGTGCCAGTCTCAAGGCCAAGGTCACTGAGCATAAATGAAAGCACAGAGTGTCCTGCAGGTCAACAGACAGCTGAAGATTTTTTTGAATAAGCTTTTTAGCCACTCTGGAATACTGTCGCAGACAACTTTTATGGAAAATCCTTCCCTTAGGATTTTTCCTCCTGAGAAGCTGAGAGGCCTCAGGAACAAAATGTAAACAATGGTTATCTGCTGCTGTGGAATGCAACAGGTGGGTCTGTGATTGGCCCATGTTGGATGTTTCTAATTAATGGCCAATCACACTCAGCTGGCTCAAGCAGAGAATCCGAGCCACAAACCTTTGTTATCATTCTTTTCTATTCTATTCTTAGCCAGCCTTCTGATGAAATCCCTTCTTTTATTCCTTTAGTATAGTTTTAATGTAATATATATATAATAATAAATCAGCCTTCTGAAACATGGAGTCAGATCCTCGTCTCTTCCCTCATCCTAAGACCCCTGTGAACGCCGTCACAGAATACCATGGCAATAATTCCTTTAATTGCTCTTTACCCATCTGCAGTTCCTCCACCAAACCTTTCCAAAAGGCCCATTCACCCACAGACCCAGCAGAGGGGAGGGCTTACTCTTGGAGAGAAAATTTGCTTCTACAATTTCTGAGCCATGGCCAAGGACTATTGAAGGACTACTACTGAGAACCATGTATCCTGAGTTAACACAGGGGAGGAATGTTTTGGAGGAAGAACAGAGTGGGCAGCAAGAGCAACCAGACCACAGTGCTGCTGATCTATACGTTGGGTTTGGGCTGGTTTTGTTTCCTTAATCCCTCCCTTGCCCTGTAGTTACCTGGTCTAGCAAGGACTCCCGTTCATCAATGAGCCTTTTCAGCCTGTCTGGAAGAGAAAAGGCAGAGTTCAGTGCTGACCGAGCGGCGGCGCGTCGGGAGCGCATCTGAGACACGAGGCTGGCCCGCTCAGGTTAGTGACTACTGATGGGGAGTTAGGGCACGTACCACAGCACACGAGGCCCAGCAGGGCTGGCAGGGGGCTGCAGCCAGGGCACTTAGGGCATTCTCACACAACATGCTTGTCCCAGCAGTAGCAGCAGCCAGCTGCATGCAAAGAGGCTAATCTTCTACGTTAGGTTAGCATGCAAGAACTCTAGGGTCAAGCACAACTGCAACAAAAAATCTCACAGGTCTGGACAGTTTAACACAATGACAATACTGTAAACACCTGTAATTACATTCTCAGCACTTTAACTCTTCCCTTCTTTCACATGGCAGTGACATTTTAGCCCCAATATTATGACCAGAAAAAAACCATTTGCTCATCAAATGATTTGTGTTTCGAATGCAGCAGTTTGGTAAAACTCTGTTTTCTCTTCAGAGTCAATTCTCCAGGTCAAACGTCAAGAGCCAATGGACAACCTGCACCAACTGTTGTGCTACATTTGGACTTGGAAGTGCTGCAGATCAGCACGTGGGTATGTGCAGCCTTCGTTAATAAAGTGCACTCTACAGAATGAGACAGCTGGAAAAAAGAACTACAAAGCAAGCAAACAAATCACTTCATTTTTTTCTGTCCCCATTAAGGGCTGCAAAATGTGAAAGCACATTTTCTTACCACCTAAATGAATAATTAACAAGCTCAGTTTGTTCAGGTACACCTCAGGCAGGAGTGCACTGCAACACCACATGGAAATACACTCATTAGGAGAGGATCTGTTGACCTCAGCTGGGTCTCACTGCAGGTTTGTTCAGCTGGCCTCCCTTGCCAGCAGTGCAGAGCTCAGGCTGTTCAGAGCTCAGCTCCACAACTGAGGTCTGGCCTGCTGATTAAATGGTTTAAAGCCACAGGTCACTCAAGAGAAATATCTTTCTGTAAACTTTAGGAAAGCAAGGTAAATTACACATAAGAACCTGGTGGGCTTTTACCCCACAAATTCTGTTGATAGACAGACTTAAATATTTTTAAGAGCTTTAAAAATACCATTTCTTCTTTGTTGACAACTCCTGAACAGGCCAAAGTCTTGTGGTTCTCCATTTTTCTTGTTAGAACATGCACTTAAAGGAAACCAAAAGTCTGTATTGAGTCAAATCATGGTGAAAACTGTTCTCCCAATGGAAGTCCCTCTGTACAACAGACATGAGGAGTCCATTAGTGTGGTATGTCATTCCCCTGCTGGGAATACACACCCCCACACTGTCCCATTCCAGAGCATGGAATAAAATCTTTACCTTGGCTTTTGATGCAATACTCAAACACAGATCTTAGCATAACATCTCAGTTCAGCAGATCTATGGATTCATTTTGAACTTCCTGAAGTCCTATTCTTTTTTTTTCATCCATTTGTAACATTGCTACACCTGAGCACTGATATGAAAATAAAAAAAAAACAACCCAAACCAAATTATTTTGTAAATACCACCCACAAACAAAATTTCCGAATATAAAACCCTTTAAAATGATAAAACAATTTCACAGATCTATATGGGAAGGAAAGAAAACTTAAGACAAATTCTGCAAAAGATGGAAGATATGGCAGAAAAATAAAGGTCAATGAAGAAAGCAAGAACAGCACATAGGCTGGAGAAGCTTGGGCTCAAGAGATTGTGTTGGGATATAGAGGCCAGCAAAGACTGAGAAATGGAGTTCCAAGGACTGGGAAGAGAATACGACTGGTGCAGCAGGAAACCTTTAGGCTGCTTCAAAATTAGCCCAAACCAACTGACTCCAAAAGGGCCAAGTAACAATTTTGATCTGAAAACAACGTCGTTGTGACTTTCATGAACACAAGCCCTGCTGTGGGGTGAAACCTGCCTGCCTGAAGAAAGGACACCTGTGCCAGCTTCCACTGAGGAAGCACACTGGCTCCCCCAAAGCCCCTTTCCTGCAAAGAGGATGCATTTTGGGGTGAACCTTCAAGTTTGGTTCACCTCCAGTTCTCCCTGCCCTCATTATGGATATCTGTGCACCCCATTGGGACATGCAGACAGCAGGGTTTACCAAGTCAGGGAACAAATGAGTTTGCTAAAATTGCCATTCATATAGAAGAAAAGTTCTCTGCCTGTAGACATGAGGTTCTCTTGGGTTTCACTTATCTTAAACCCCCACATTAACACAGAAACTTGCTCTGCAGGGTCACCTTAATTTTGCATTTAGGAGATATTTTTCCAACAAATCTGAGGACCTTGAGAACAGATGAGCAGGACAGAACAGCTTATTGAATCAGGACAGGAAGCAGCTAATTAAAATTCTCATCTGTAACAGTCATTATCCTTATTCCACATAGAAAGACACCACAGTGAATAATGAGAGCGTGCCATTCACCTCAGTTAACTCTGGAAAGGTGATTCCCAGGGTACTCACTGCACCAGTTCATGGCCTTCCCACACCAGAGTTTAACAGAGGGCTGAGGAGGAGATGGGGCCTGTGAGGGAGCAGGACACAAGAGGGTGAGCATGGTGCTGACCAGTGCCTTGTGCCACACTTTCACATGCAGGGACTGATCTCACTGCCTTGGCACTGCAGCTGACTCGAGGCACTGCTCGCTCAGGTGCTGCTCCAAACATTCCCAAATCAGCCACAGAGCCTCCATGGCTCTTTCCACTTGGAGGGGAGCATGGGATGGGAAGCAGCTGGTTTTACCTGCACGATTTACATGATGTGTGGCCCAGGAAGTAACAAACCCTGATGTAAATAAAAAGGATAAACTGCTCTTGGAGAGTGGAAAGACATCCCATGTAATCCCAGCCCCAAGCAGCTACTCAGAACAGCCTGCAGGAATCCAGCTCTCAGAGCAGCTTGGGCAAAACTCCCTTGTCACAGACATCTTTTATGAAAAATCCTTTTGCTAGGATTTTCCTCCTGAGAAGCTGAGAGGCCTCAGAAATGAAATGTAAACATTGGTTATCTGCTGCTGTGGAATGCAACAGGTGGGTCTGTGATTGGTCTCATGTGGTTGTTTTTAATTAATGGCCAATCACAGCTCAGCTGTCTCGGACTCTCTGGTCAGTCACAAGATTTTATTGTCATTCCATTCCTTTCTATTCCTTGCTAGCCTTCTGATGAAATCCTTTTTTCTATTCTTTTACTATATAAATTTCTTTTAATATAATATATATCATAAAATAATAAATCGGCCTTCTGAAACATGGAGTCAAGATTCTCATCTCTTCCCTTGTCCTGTGAACACCACCACACTCCCTCTCCAGATTTGTCACTTTATTTTGGAAGATAAGAAAATGCTTTTCTGTCTTTCTCAGAAGAGGGGCACTGCCAGGGACAGCACAGGATTTGGAAGCACTGGCTTGCAGTACTGATTTTGAGGGGGACAGGAGGACTGTTCTTCTCTATAGTAAAGAAGATATTGACTAAGACCTTTTCACAATTTATTCCCCTATTTTATCAAAGTAAGTTTCTTGAGATATTGCTTTTGAAAGCATTTCAGGCTAGCTCTGATATACACAAACCTGGGCTACAGCATTTAAGTGCCACTAGGTGATGCCCAGAAAACCCAGTGAGCATTTGGGGTTATTCCGGAAGACAAAAGTTTCGTACTTGGATCACACACACACTCATTTTCAACATTCCAGGATGGATTTCTGGCACAGCAGCTACTCTGTACAGCCTCTCCATGTTCTTGCTCCCAGTTACACTGGGAGTGGGATCAAAGCTGGTACTTGGACAGGTAAGACTGGAGGTGTTACTGCTCCTGTGACTTGGCTTTAAAAAGGAATTCTCTTAAAGACGCTGTGTTTTCTGAAGTGGAAAAACTAGTTAAAATCAGAAATGCACTCATAAGAAATACAGGATATAATGCCTAATTTAACTCTGATAGATCCATCCACAGTAGAGGTGAAGCCAGGTAAGAACATTTAATGATCTGTTGAAATCTATTTAACAATTAAAACCCACTTCCAACATTAAACCATATATTACTGTTGAGAGTATGGCAGAGCCAAATCTTTAAATAAACACCGCTTTTCACTGAATTTATTTATTATTCAATGAACTATTTAGAATATTACACGAACTACTCAGAGCTAAATCTTTAAATAAACACTGCTACATGCTAATAAGAAATGCTTATAAGATCTATGACTTTTTGGATTAGCATCTAGTGCAAACCCTTAGGAACAACTGCCAATACTCACAGGAACCACGGTGGATCTGCTGTAAGTTGGAGAGAAGCCACATGAAAGGAGTTACAGCGTTACAGACCTGTTAGAGCTCTACAGTTAAGGTGCCATCACATATTCAAGGTGCTCAAACCCCGAGGCTGCCCAGTCCTAGGGAGATGGCTCCTGTAGCTACGTGGCACAAGGCAATAAACTGAACAAAAGCTGTAGAAAAATGGTGTTGAAATGACACAGGTTTAAATAACTCCTCGTGCAGGTTTAGAAACAGTGCTCTGGACAGGTGCTTTAAAGTATAAAATATGTTTATTTAAATTATATACAGCAGTACATTTGGATATACAAGTTCAAATCTTGCAGTCTGTCTGTGCTCGGACAACTTTGTAACATCAACACAAATACAACCTTCCACAGCCCACACCCCCCTCGGTCTGCATTCCCTTGGGACATTCATTGCTTAACACTTAAATGAATATTTATATATGCAAAACATGCTCTTCCTCCCAAGCACTAGCAGAGATGCAAGAGGAAATACAGCAAGGGATTCCACAAGCTTAATTTATGCCAGCAATTCAAAGCAACCCAGCTTTTCCAAAAGGCACCAGGGGGCTAGTACACAAAACAACAGTCATCTTTGGTCTGATATCCAGCAAGAGTTAAGACATGCAAAGTTATCTTCTTTCCAGAAGGAAAGAGATAAGATTTGTTTCAGAGATAAAAACATTGTTTCAGAATCAGAGTTTGCAAAAAAAAATATATATATAATGCAGCAAGCAAATGCAATTTTAAACAAAAATCTTCTTGGAAAAATAGATATTTTTAATATATTCATATCTAGACAGTACTTGATAGCAAACCTAAGCACACATTACAGTGTGTATTGACACTTTCTCTGGAAAAAAATAAAAACCCCATGTGAGACATGGTGTAAAAGGCCTATTGTGGTGCAAAGTGCCGAAATGAAGTAAACATGTAGATATTTATTCCTTTCATCAAACTAAGACCTGCTTCTTGCACTTTCTCCAAACTGTGAATTGCTTTTCCAAAGTGCTCAGACTAAGCAGATTCACAGTGATCGAACTATATTTTGGAATGTGACCATATAAGAAATACACACAAGGTGGAATGAAAAGATCTTTTTTTCTTCATATTAAAAAAAAAAATCAAGAGATTGGTTCATAGGCTTTAAGCATTCTGAAAGAAGTTTCACCATCAGTGATGGCTGATCTGCTGAGTTCCTTCATCAAGAGTTCATATACTTGTTGTAGATCTAAGTACAAGTAAGCATAATGTGCATAAATTCACAAAGGCCCAATATACATTCATGATATTGATCAACTAGGCTAGAATAAAAAAATTCCTATAGAAATTCCCCAGGAGCAGCTATCCACACTAGAGGTACTTTAATTGCATAAAATAATTTCAATAGTCAAGTTGTGAAGCTTCCTCATCAGGTGATAAGCTTTCCACCTGAGACACAGCAAAACCAAACCCACTTACAATTTCTTGTGGTGGGTATACAACAGTGAATAACTTAAAACTTGCATCGTTACCACATCCGTGCTTTATGCTGAGTTACCTACAAAGGCAAAGCTCTAAGAGTATTCCAAGGTCTGATGTCTTGTGCAAAGTGCATGTTTGTGTCCTGGGACTGCTCACAGAGCATGGAACTCGTGCAGGTTTGAGATTCTGAGCTCAGGAGATTGTACAGTCATCTCTGGACCTGCCCTTACTCCTTTTACCAACCTGCAGATCCTCCCTGCTTTCAGCCCTCTTAATGAAAGCACTTTCCAAATCCTGTTCCAAAACATCTCGATCCTGGAATTTTCCCACTTTACTAGAATCTGATACTTTGATTTCATCTTCCTCCTCATCAGCTTTCCCCAATGCTTCCCCTTGCAAGCACCCTGTTTCTTCAGGCTCATCTTTCTTATGCTGCAGGGCTTCACCACCTTTGGTCAAGGCATCTTTGGTTTCCATTTTGTCTCTTCCCTCTCCAGCTTTGTCTGTGTGGGCAGTTTTTCCAACAGCACCATTTGCTCCATCACCCTCTTCTCCCTGTGCATCAGCTTTCTCTCCATCACATTTTCCATCAGATTCTAGTATTTGATTTGACTCTTCATCAAAATCAAATGCATCACCATCATCTTCTAGGCTTTCCTCTGCTTGGTCCTCCAATTTCACTTGTTCACTAATGTCATCCAGCACAGGTTTCTGTGCCAGGGAATCATTTGCACCTTCCTCCAGTTTTACTTGTTCACTAATGTTTTCATCCTGCCCAGGTTTCTGTGGCAGGGAATTATTTGCACCTTCCTGCACTTTTACTTGTTCACTAATGTCTTCATCCTGCACAGGCTTCTGTGCCAGGGAAACATTTGCACCTTCCTCCAATTTAACTTGTTCACTAATGTTCTCAATCTGCACAACTTCCTCTGGCAGGGAAGTAATTACACCTTCCTCCAGTTTTACTTGTTCACCAATGTTTTCATTCTGCACAGGTTTCTGTTCCAGGGCATTATTTGCACTTTCCTCCAGTTTAACTTGTTCACTAATATTTTCATCCTGCACAGCTTTCTGTTCCAGAGAATCATTTGCACCTTCCTCCAGTTTGACTTGTTCACTAATCTTTTCATCCTGCACAGCTTTCTGCGGCAGGGAATTATTTGCCCTTTCCTGCAATTTAACCTGTTCATTAGTGTTTTCATCCTGCACAGCTTTCTGTTCTAGGGAATCATTTACACCTTCCTCCAATTTAACTTGTTCACTAATCTTTTCATCCTGCACAGCTTCCTGGGGCAGGGAATTATTTGCACCTTCCTCCAGTTTAACTTGTTCGCCAATGTTTTCGTTCTGCACAAGTTTCTGTGCCAGGGAATTATCTGCCCCTTCCTCCAACTTAACCTGTTCACCAATGTTTTCATCCTGCACAGGTTTCTGTTGCAGGGCATCATTTGCACCTTCCTCAGAAGCAGATTCCCCACCAGGGTGGTGTGCAAGCTCTACCTCTTGCTCGTTTTCTTTCAGAGTTTCTTTACTGGCTTTGTTTTCAGTAGTTACAGTAACACCTACACCTGACTCCTCTTTAGATTCACCTTCTACTTGTTGAACCACCTCCTGCTCTTCACCCTCTGAAGGAACATTTTTCTCTTCCTCTGTACCTTCTGCTGTTTCTTCACTACCCTGACTTGTTTGAACCTCAGCCTTTGGATTCAGATCTTCTACCCATTCTGTCCTACTTTCCTGTCCTTCGCCAGCCTCATCTCCTGTTTCCAATTCTGACTCCTTAACTTTATCATCTAAAAGACTTGGGTCTGAATGGGCTTCCTGAGTGATCGCCCCAACCTCTGTTCCTGGCTGTGCCTGCTGCAGCTCACCTCCCTTTCCCTCAGGAATGGAGCCTGCTGCCTCCACAGACACCACACCTTGCCTGCCTGTTCCAGCAGAACCTGAACACTCCTCCAGCTCTTCCATCAGCTCTTCCTTCTGTCCATCCTTCTCAGCTGTAGCAGTTTCCTCTTCACTTTTACCTTGTGTACCTGGTTCCTCTAGGGATGCTGAAGCACTGTCCTGTGAAGAATCTGGTTGGATCAATACCTGATGTTCTCCACCTTCCTTTCCAAGCAGCTCTGCTGGGACATCCCTTTCACATGGCTCTGTCCCCTCCATCTGACCCTGAACTGTGTTCCCAACCTCATCTTCTTCTTCAGCTCTGTCACCTGCTGTTTTATCACTTCTCCCATCAGTGCAGTCAACAAACTTTTCCTCCAAGACATTTGCAACCTTGTTTTCAGCACTTTCTTCTGAGTGCTGGGGTTCCTCTGGAGTGGAACTCTCCACATTTCCCTCTTCCCTAAGCAAGCCTGCCACTGCTCCCTCAGATAGCCCTGCCTGGTTGGAAACCAACTCACTGCCCTCACTTGTGGTGTCAGACCCTTCATCCATTTCATCATCACTCAGGGCATGGCTGGTTTCAAGATCCTCTTGCTCTTCCTGGTTGGGTGCAGCTTCTCCCAGCTGCTGCTCTGTGCCTGAGTCACAGAACATTTCCTGAGTAGTCTCAAAAATCGGGTGGCCTTGCAGAGAGCCCAGCTCCAGGTTCTCATTTGTCCTTGCACTCAAGTCATGGTGTTCAGCCTGTGCACTCTCAGGCTGCTGGGCTGCTGTGCCCCTGGGCTCTGTGACCTTTCTCAAGCCATCTGTGTCACTGTCACTGTTTGAAGGAGTGCTCCCTGACACAGGTTCTGGGAGGCTTTGGGCTTGCTCTGCAAACCTACTCTCTGGTAACATCACTGCAGGCAGGGTGTGCCGTTCTTCAACCATTTGTTCTGCCTTTGCGTTTTCAGCAGCATGCAATGTCTGTACTTCCTCCTCAGACTCCTCTTTGTGTTCCTCATGCTCAGTATTCTGCAAGATTTCTCTTTTCCCCACATCCTCCAAAATCTCATTTTTCATCTCCACTTCCTTGGCTTTGCCTAAAAGACCATTGAGAAAGTTGAGGGGGCCACACCACAGCACTTACCTCCCCACTCAAAACCCAAAAGACAGAATGAGAAGAGCAGGTTAATAAAAGATCAGCTTTTGCCAATTTTGTGAGGCAAAGCAGCAATTGAATTAGTAAGGATCCAGGGGGTTTGATCAGTGAAACTCACCACCACCCTCTCAAAGCAAGAACTCTCAGGTGCTGGCTCGTGTTTTGTAAGGGAGGAGATTTTTGCTCCTGGCTGTGGGGATGACAGCTCTGGCAGAGGAGATCAGCTGGTTGAAGCAGTGCCATTTAACAGCAACACCTGCAGATGTACCTCTAAGGACTGCTCTTCCTCAGCAATTTTCTCTGCAGCCTTAACCCTGACACCCCTCTATCCGTGCAGGAGTCTGATGCCATTACAATGGAATCATGAAGGAATATTCAGTAATATTTTGCTTTTAAAATCTCAAGACAGGCATGATCAGTGCCTGATGACAGACACTGAATGTAAAATCTGATTGGCAAGGGAATAGTTTGGCTGTTCAGACCTCCCAGCACAGATCAAAGCTCAGGTAACCTGAGCCCCTTATTTCACCCACCCAAAGGGGTGGGGACTTCTGTGGTTTTTTGAAGGTTATTTTTGTTGTAACACTTTTCCTTCAATTTATATCTAAAAGCAACAGATATTAAAACAATAGTGTTGTTAGTTTTTGGGTCTATGCTGTACCTATTCTGAAAAAAGAAACCCCAGGATTAAGAGATGTAGAAAACATATTACATTTAAAAATACACCCTTACCTTGGTTTTTGGTGTTCCACATTGTTTCCACACAGAAACTGAGTGAGGAAAAAGCAGCCAAAAGCTCAAAGCAAGAGAACCTGCACTTGCAACAATTGGCTGCCTGCAGCTATTTATTAGTATGTTCATTTAGAACAAAAAAAAAAATCCAACAAAGCAAAAATATTACTTTATTCCCTTACACTAGTACAATAGTTCTTTAATAAGTTCAACACATAAAAGCATAAAGAGGTTTTGCCAACCAGATTTCTCCTTCCTAACGCTGTCAAATTCAAAGGATGTAACTGAAGTGTCAATGTAACAAGTAAAAACACAGAAGAGTTAATTTTAAGTGTTCAATAGCACAAGAGCAAAGAATTTATCCTTTGGTGTGCTTTGGCAGAGCCCAGCACTGTTGTTCAAGCAGACACAGTTCTCAGGGACATCAATGAACCAACATACAAGCTCTTGATAGGAAACTAAAATGCCTTTTTCCCTGAATATTTAAGGCATGTGCTGAGAAACACTGAGCAGCAGCAGGATTATCCAGGGACAATTTTCCAATTCAGAGTGTAAATGGCAATGTGAGTGACTGCTGCTTATCTGTAATGTCCTATTTGCATTCCCATCCTGTGTCACCTTGCAGGGGAGGTGAAGTCTGCTGCTGGAGGAGGCTGCAGGACACACTTGGGAGTGCTAATCAACACGAAGGAAGCAGGGAAATGCACAGGGAGTGACTGGACAAGGAGCATGCTGCGTGCTGTTAATTGTCCCACTAACAACTGCCCCATCCAAGCAGAGGTGGGTGAATGAAGGACAGACAGGCAGCAGGGGCTGAGAGGACACACAGCACTTACCTAGCATGCCCTCCCCTCCTGTCTTTAATGCCTGAGTGGTGCCTGGGGCACTTCGGGGAGAATCCAAGTGTCCTTCGTTATCCAGGATGTCTGATGTGTCCCCGTTGGTGGCTACATCAGAGTCTGGGATTATTCCATGTTTCTGTGGGAAGCAAAAGCAAAGCTTTAGAGCCTGCTGCTCAGCAAGGGAAGGACTGTCAAGTGCTCTTGTCCAAGATACTCTGAATAAACAATTGTTTCAATCATTCCATTAAACGTGGCCGGGAGTCAGGAAGGAGAACAGATATTGCAGTTCTCAGTTCAGCCATTCTGACAGAAAGCATATGACCCCATCTCTTTTTTTTATTATTTTTAACATAAATCTGCTGCATAAGATGTTCCTCAGAGAAGTGACTCCTACAAAAACAACTTCTTTATACTCCAGTCTACACTGAGAACTCACAATCAATAGCAGGGGAAAGGACTTCATATAGAAAATCCCTGAAATGGCAATTTATAGGCAACATGAAAATTGAGTTACTGCTACTGAGCTAGATCTAATATTTCTGCCCAAATGTACAGGGAAAAAGGGTCAGCAGGTGAATATAAATTTATTTTATTCCTCTTGCATACCTTCAGTTGCTCCTTCAGCACAAGCACTTCGTCTCTAAGGTCATCCCGCTCACTCCTTATGGAATCAAAGAAATCTTTCTGCCTCTCTAGTGCCTGAGTTCCCAACACAGACAGAGCAGATGTGAAGAAAGGAAGGGAGACAAGTAAAGGCCATGAAAACAAATGTAGACAAGAATGAGCAGATTTAAGATATTCAGGGGATGGAAGGGACACAGATGAAAAAGGTTGAGTTTACAGATTATAGGACTGAGTTTGCATACAGAGAGAGAAACCTCAAATCCAAGAAAGCTTCCTCAGTAACCAAGAATTCCTGCCAAAGACATTCAGAGCCCAATTCTTCACTGGGGACCCTTCAAATGAAGGTCCACTTTTTATTCTTATCTGCTAGACAAGCTGATCCAAACCCACACTGCTTCAGCATGCACACTGAGGAATCCATGTCATTCCCACGTGTTAATGGAAGGGCATGGAAATAGGCCCACTGGATTTCAGGAGTCTTTTTATTTTACATTTGAATTAATTTGAAAGCTGCCATTAAGCCATCCTTAGTCTGGGATGCACCATGTGCAAATGCATATTTTGCTACTGAACTTCCCCCTCCCAGTATTTCTATCTAAGTACAAATAGATCAATTTAAAAAAAAATAGGCAATTTTCAGTTTCAAGCTGCTACAAAATATTGGACATCACAAACATGGGCAAGCTGCCAGATTTCTTTCTCCTACTTTCTTCAGGAAGCCTTTCAGTGTTCAGCTGGAAAAGAAAACCAGAGTGGCTTTCCATGTGGCTTTGATAAGAGGTGGTGGGAAGGGATGAGAAGCAAGGGAGACTTTCATCCCAACCTCCTATAAATAGCTCCATTACCTCTTTATCCCACTCCAGTTTCTGCTCAGTCTGCAGATTGAATCCGAACAAGAGAAAACTCAGTGCTGATGGAATTGCATTATAAATAGCACTTCCTTTCCCCATATGGCAAATGCAAATGGTGCAGCACAGCAAATCAATTGCCCTTGGTTTGAAAGCAGAGCAGCTGCTAGGTTTTCCTTGGATTTTAAGGTACTACTGGCCAAAGACAACACTTGCTATTTGCTACTTCACTGGCAACACCATAGGACAGCCACAGCAAGCAAAGGCACTACAGAGGGGTTTTACAAAAGCAGGATCAGTGTCACTTTGAACACATTGGAGGAGTTGACAAGTCCTACCCCTATTTTTTTGTCTTTCCACTCTATTGTCTCCTGGAGATCAGAAATTTCCCTGACATAGCTCTGCTGTTTCTGTTGCAGCTGTTGGATTTCCTGAGGGGCAGGAGCAAAACAAGAAGACAGAAAGCAGGTAACAGGTTAACAAGGAAGGCCAAGATTGCAGTGATGCCAAAGAATGAAAAAAGTCAGGTGCTAAAGTAATTGAGTAACTTCAATGCACAGTTCCTGACATCCCAACTGAACCTGTGCTCCTGAAGACAATCTTGTTATCCACAATATCACTTAAAACAAGTTACTGTTCTTGTATTTTCCAGTTCTGTTATTTTCCTCTGCATCTCCACAAACAGCTGTCCAAAATGCAATACTTAGGAAGAATAAGGTAATACTTAGGAAAGTACTATTTGCATTAGTCAGCTCTGAACCTGTTTGGTCTGAAACACTAATATTTCTTCTGGTGAGAAACTTGAATAGGGAATAAAATTCTCCATGCCTCACATTCTCCACTCTACTGCTGCTTGGGAATGTACCAATCAAAGAAGCCATTAAAAGAAAAAACCAGTTACTTACTGCAAGCATTTCTTCTCTCTGCTTCAAAGCCTCTTTGATTTCCATGAACTGAAACTGCAATATGCTATGAGCGTGTTTCTCCCTCTCAAATTCCTGTGAATAACAAAATATTCACAAGATTAATATTAATCAAAAATAGCATCCCATCAAAAAGAGGAAAATAAGCCCAAACACAAAGAAAATGCTTACTGCAATGTAATTCATGAATATCCCTCTAATCACAATCCCACAAGAGTGCAATTTTTAACGAGTTTGTCCTTTTTCCAAGATGCTATTATTGCACCAAATATAGAAGTGGCAGACATCATTTAGCCCATTTCACAAGCTGAGCAGCAGGCTGAAGAGCTTTTACACTCCAGTCCTTCAGACTGCACAGATGAATGGATGGCAATTTAACCCACTCTTCCCACATGGCCATGAACTGAAAGTTAGCTGGACTTTTAAATAAAAAGAAAAAAAACCACACAGTATCTTTCAGGAACTGTGTTTTGAAGTGGAGTGTAGTGAAATGCCCCAAACTACAAGAAGACAGTTCTGAAAACATAAGCCCCAGATTTATTATTTAAGAACAAATCGCTGCCAGCTGCTGAATTAATGTAAAACTTAATTCAACATTTAACCACCACTGAACTGCACAACCCTCCCACAGGCTGCCTGGAGACACCTTTGTGTGCAAAACTGCTCCAGAAGTCCCTATGGACAAACCCCATGAATTTACTTTGGAGATGGAATATAAAAGGAGGTGTGATAATACCAATATAGCCTTTACCAGCCAGAACATTTCTCCCCTTCTTCAGAAATGGCTTAGGGAAAATTCTCATTTGTACGATCACAAGTACACAACAAATTGGTATTTCACTTAATGCTAATTAAATCAGTAATGCAAAATATTGAACAATAATTTAGCTGCCTCCTCCCAAAGATCTCTCCCCCCCTCCAAATCTCTCCCTGTTTTTTCCCCATGCCAGAGCTCTTTACATACTTTACTTTTCTCTTCATATTGCCTCCTGGATTCTGCCAGCTGCTCCTCTAACTCTAGGAGTGCATCCTTCAGGGTGTCCACCTGGTACATGAAATTGGTTTTCTCATTGTCCAGCTGAGCATTTGACACCATAGCCTTCTTGTATTTCTCCTCAACTTCAGCCAGAGAGTCCTGCAGGGAAAAAGCAGCTCAGTCAGAGCCAGAAATAGAGGAGGACACTTTGCCAACCAAGACCTTCAGTGAGGAAATAAGGCACCAAAATTTGCCTATGGAAAGCAGCACAAATCCTGTGCTGGAGGCTCCCAGCTGCCCCAAGGTGAGGAAAACCTGCCCAGTCCCCATCAGGGTTGTGCTGCCAAGCAAGCAGCCTTACCTCAGCACGGATCCAGCGCTTCCTGAGCTCTGCTGCTGCAGCTCCTGCCTTCCTGCTCTCCCTCCTTCTCCCTCCTCCCCCTGCCCCTGCACGTTGGCAGCTCTAAGCTGCTGCTCAAGATGGCAAGTTGGGGTTTTTTTTATTTTTAAAGGTGAACTGGCCTTGATTAAAATCACTTTGGATGATTTGAGCCTGAAATTCAGGCAGCTTGACGGCCAGTAATTTCAGAGATCCTTGCAATGTGGGAATCCTCAATACTGACTCGGGATTCACTGTGACAGAGAAAGGTGCAGCTTTTGTGATCTGATGTGTGATTTCCCATATTACATCCCTTCTTTACAAATTTACTCTCTAAGAAACAATTCCCAGAATCCTGAAAACCCCTTCTGCCAGCTTGACCTGAATACAAGATACTGAGACATTTATAACAACAAATAAAGATTAGCATAATTTTTCATTTATGCAAACTATGCACTACTTGATTTTCATAAAGAAATAAAAGAGTTATATAAACAAAGAGTTATGTAAACAAAGGAGTGTAAATGTGCAAACAAGGAGGACACACGTGTCAACATTTTTACAGATCAAACAATTTCTCATGGAACTTGTGTAATTTTAATTATTTCAGCTGAAGTAGGGGTGAATTTCATATACTTCCTTTTCCAGCTGATAATAGAACTAAGGATGACAGTGGCAAAATCTAAATCAGTTTAACTGGCATTTCTATTAACAAATGAGATATTTTTTTCTTTTAGGATAGAAATTTCTCCAGTTCCAAATGTTTGACTGTGTTTTGGGGCACTTTCCAGCTCCAGATGAGAAATGGCAAGCACAGGAAAGGCATCAGGATTTGGAAAGCTCAGAAAGGAGCTGGAAAGGAAGCATATGCAAGGAAGAAGTTAAGGAAGTTCTGCTCCACTCCTTCAGCATGCCATGTTTTGGTGTCTTAGCATCAAACAGTGCAGCTTAGGTCCAAATCACCCCTAAAGGGACATGGATTGAAACATTTCTACGCAGTGTGATTATTTTGCTTTATCTGCTATTCAGCGACCACAAAGAAAACAAAAATTTAACCAAAAAAAGGATTAACTACTGCTGTTTTCATAAAACTCACTTAAAATGGCAACACCTTCATCTGTCAGCACTGAGCTGATGACACAACCAGCAATTAATGCTGGCAAATGTTGAATTTATCTATTTGCCTTTCCCAAAAAGCCACAGCTTGTGTCACTGCTCACTTAGGAGGTGGGTGGAACATGGATGTACAAGTTGGTTGTTATATTTACGTTGTATTTATAAACAAAATAAAATTTTGTTTATGCAAAATGTATTTATGGCTTCATGGAAGCAGTAAGAGCTTCACAATTCCTTCTTCATGTTAAATGAAGTGGCTTTGATAAATGGAGTTTTGTTGCAAGAATTTTTAAGGGGAAACCAAAATGACACTTCACATGGCCTTATAAAAATAAAAACAGACAAGGTTCTAAACTCATATTTGTTTTTAGTACTGTAGGAGATGAGTTCTAGTTCATCTCCCAATACTGGATTAGGAAACTATACAAAAAACCCCAAATAATTTTAATTTGCTATATATGTTTTATATAGTATATTTGCTATATACATTTTATTTATATATATTTATTTATATGTTTTTATTTACATATATTTTATTTATATATTTTCATTTATATATATTTTATAATTTGTTATATATATTATATAGTATATTTGCTATATACCATTTTTTTATTTCTATATATTTATTTATATATATTTTATTTATATGTATTTTATTTATATATTTTTATTTATATATATATTTTATAATTTGCTATTTATATTATATTTGCTATATACATTTTATTTATATATATTTATTTTTATATATTTTATTTATATAATTTTTATATATTTTTTATAATTTGCTATATATATTTTATATTTTATATAGTTTCCTGGATTAGGAAATTATATTAAAAAACCCCAAATAATTTTAATTTGCTAGAAAAACAATGCAAACCAGCAAAGACAACGTGCAAGTAGCAACCAGGACCCTTTCAGGGAGCACTTGGAAGCATTTCCCACCACAACCCCCCAGTCAGAAGAGTCTGCCACAGTTATTGGGACACTCTGCACCCAGTTTAGTTCCCAGGAGAACAGCATGCAGGGGCAGCTCTGGGTTAATGCTCACACAGCACTCAGTACCTTCAGCTCTTTCAGCCCCTGCATGTATTTGCCTTCTACATCCTGAATCTGGTCCTTTAGCTCATAGATGTCCTGAGGGAGGTGACAAAGGTCAGTGACAGCCCTAAGGGCAGGGGGCAGCTGGCAGGGACCAGCAGGGCTCAAGGTGCTGCTCCCAACACCTCTCCCACACTCCTCAAGGGCTCTGAGTCTAAGCTGAGGCCTTACCACACCACCAGATTTCATGGTCAGGGGGTTGGGCTAATTCTGATTCTCTTGGCTGGAAAAAACAGAATCTGCAGTGTTAAGGACGAGGTGCAGACCCAGATTCAAAGGCTCCATCAATTCCAGCCCTCCTCTGCCCCTTTCAGTGCTGATCACCCTCTGTGCCAGGCCCTCTCCTCTGAGTTATCCTCACCCTCCTCTGTCCCTTTCAGTGCTGATCACCCTCTGTACCAGGCCCTCTCCTCTGAGTTATCCTCACCCTCCTCTGTCCCTTTCAGTGCTGATCACCCTCTGTGCCAGGCCCTCTCCTCTGTCCCTTTCAGTGCTGATCACCCTCTGTGCCAGGCCCTCTCCTCTGTGTTATCCCCACCCTCCTCCCATTCCCTGCTCCAGGCTCGGAGATCCCATCTGAGACACATCTCCAGCACAGCTTCTCCTTCCAGCAGCCCACTCACTGCCCCTGAAGGACATTGCCTGATTTATTCTGGGATGAGCACTCCTCACCTTGATTTCCCTGATGGAAGCCTCTGTGTCAGCTGAGATCGACGTGTCCCCACTGCCTCTCCGTGAAGAAGTGCCTCCCAGAGAGGCCAAGGTAGCTGCTGACAAACTTGAGACAGTTCGTGCTCCCTACAATCACACACACATAAACTGCTCAGAACTTTCTTTTCCACATAAATTATGGGTTTGTAGCTTTCCCCTTTTCTTTTTTTTATACCAATCCTTGCACTTCTAAATGATGCGCTTCTGATTAAAATCAAACTTTCCAAGAAGTAAAAAAAATCTAAATCAAGATTTAACAAGGGAAACTAATGAGAAAAAGCAGATCAGAAGTATTTAAATAAGACTGCAATAGGAGTTTGCATAGTTTAGCTTCTAACTGTTAATTCTTAATTGGAGAAAGTCTTTAGGGGCTTCTATCAGCCTGCCACACATGTTCAAAAATTGTAAAAATACATTTTGTGGAAGCTTTGGAAGCTCCTCTCCTTTACAGATATTTATTTACTCTGCAGCAGTGGCCACATGAACTGTTTGACTGTACTCAGGGTTAATGCAGCAGCCTCCTCTTTTATTATGATGATTTATTTATTTTTACATAAATAACTTAGGTCTCATAATTAAGATCTAATAAACACACACAGTGTTTGTGTGGCTTAGCCTAAAGCAGTTTCAGCCAACTGCTGTTGGAGGTCAGCTACTTAACATTGAGTAAGCAGGGGCTCAAAAGTTCATCTTCAAAAATGCAGCAGAAGGCTCCAGAAATTCCAATTTTTGCCTCACAATGGATTTTATAGGAGATTTCTGTGCACTCATGGCAAGCTGTACCCATGGAAAAGATTGAACAAAGCACTATTGTCAGAATAATTGATAAGATCCTTCTTACCTTCTCAAAGTCTTTTTCTGGCCTTTCCTCAATCTGTAAAAGAGAGGTTGAGAAGAAATTATTAATAGAATCAATAAAGGGTAGGAGAAAGCAGTAATATACCAGAAATGCCACCACATCTTCCCCATCCCAAAAAGCAAGGTACCAAATTAGACTTGAAATCTAAAGCTTCAAACCTGTGGTTAATATTCCCCTCTCAAGACAAACAGGGACTTCAAGCAAAGATCCTAGACTACAAAACTGACCCTCAAATCAAAAATCAGGGATCAGTCCAAAGTCTAAATAAATGGTTTTTTAAGGGTTTCAGTACTTCACTGCAATTTGCTAATTTACAAGAGAGATCCTGTACCAAAACTAGTCTAGAAGAACCCAAACAGTGAGAAAGCAGTATTTAGGAGGACAGAAAATTACCATGGATGCAGACAGATAAAGGGTTTAAAAGTTACAGAACATCTCCATCTGAAATGGAATCAAGTGTAAAAAGGACTGAATTAAATTAAAAACTCAGCAGAACTCAACATAACCTGAATTCTTCTTGGGACATTCAGCACAGTCAAGCTGGTTTCCCAAAAGACTCCTAGAAAAATTAATGAAGAGCCTAACTGGCAAAGGGAATAGTGTTTTTGAAACTACAGGAAAAACAATCAGGACAGAGCTGATTCAGGGGAAGGCAGGGCATAATTGAGGTTAAATTGATAATTTCCACTGAAAACACACTCAAAACCTACATCTCTTCCTAATCAGTCCACATTTGGCACAGTTGTTTGGAGATTTTTTTTCTTTTATTATATAGAACAATATGGGGATAATCTCACTCATTATTAATCAATTTACCTAGGTTACCCTGTTAAAAAAAATCTCAGAACTGTGTTACAAATCAGCTTTTCACACTGACATCTCACAGCTAAAATTCCCTGTGAATTAGCATTAAGAAAACTTAAGGCTGAGGCTTCAAAGTAAAATAAGCCAGACTTAAAGCACTAGATCTAAACTTGCCAAGACACTGAATACATAAAATCTTTAGGGAAAAATCGCTCAGATTTCTGAATTTGGAGGCAATAAGAGAGGGTCATTAATGAAGGCAGACAATTTAGCTCAGACTCAATGAACAAGATGGACTGAATTGTACAAACAGCTTTTTATTTTCATGCCAGACAGCTCCAAGTGCTGCATTTGGCAGCCTTCTAGCCTGGCCAAACACTGTGGTGTTGTTTATTAGGAGAGTTGTGGCAGTGCCAATAAAGGCATGTGACAAAAGATGTCTGTGTCCACACACATGTACCTCTGGAAATCTGTGTACAGCCTTTGCAAAATCTGTCCTGCAGGGCACAACTCAAAACATTTATGTTCCTTTAGCCATCTGCACAATGGCCTCTGTTTTGTGGAACCAAGTGCAATCTCAGTTTTCACAAAATAAAGAAGGGAGCAAATATTGATATTGTTTTAATGATGCAGCATATGAGGAAAATAGAATAAAATATAATAGAATAAAATATAATAGAATAAAATAGAATAAAATAAAATAAAATAAAATAAAATAAAATAAAATAAAATAAAATAAAATAAAATAAAATAAATTTGACTCATCACATGAGTCAAACAGAAGCTTGCATTTACAAAGGGGAATGTTGAAGACAATGTGGTGAGAGACATGACTGCAGTGAGTGTTTCTACTCAGAGCATTCCTAGCCACACCTGTGAAGCCTGCTACACCTTTATTGCAAAACTATCTTAAATAATGACTCTGATGGAGCATAATCTCTAATAATGAAAGCTATTAAGTAACATCTAAAATTGAGCTGGTTAAGGAAAAAGCCAGATTTCATCTTCATCCACTCAGTGCCATGAATGTCATACTCAGAGCAGTTCCTCCTCAAAACCAGCAACTATCCCTAAGAATTCATTTAAATATTAACACTTAAAAACTCAATCAATTTCAAGAAAAGCCAGTTCCTCACACCAAAATAACATCCTTACATTACACAGCTGCCTCCTGCTACACAGCACTTTTCTAAGCAAAAAGCCAGGTTGAAACAAGCAGCATTTAATTTTATGGTTACAGGGCAGTGATGCACCAAAATCTGCCTTGTAGAAAAAGAGAAATCTACTTTAGATGAATATTTTATACAGCTTTCATCGTGCTCATGTTTAGACTAATGTATTCACAGTACCTTTTAAAAAGATAAATTTTTCCTACAGGAATCAGCCACCAGAGGGACCTCCAGGTTTCCAGCTTTCCCCCAGTCCCTCCCAAGCCCTCTGGCAGTTGATTCAGCAATAAATGAAACAGAAAAAGGTCAGGAGAGAAATGTTTATGTTTATTTGAAGTTGTACAGAATTCTTGCCCCAAACACTTGATTCTGTATTAGCATTCAATCAAGAGCACTGCAATTGTTAAATGGGCTGAGAAGAACTTCTCCACCTTCACATGCACTCAGCACAGCCCTTCATAAAAATATCCTGGCTTTGGGACTTCTCCACACACAAACATAAAGGATTGACAGAATACTTGCCAGAAAATGAGATTTAAATAGGGATTCACCTAATGGTACCTTTAATTTACACAACACTACCATTTCTTATTTGCACCACAGGTTATCTTCCTCTCCACCAATAACTGGGGCAATTTGTACTTCAGTGCATAAAAAAGCAGGAAAAGGAAGTAATTTTCCAAGGAACTCCAGCATGCATATCTTTGTTTTGGCTGCTCTGTGCAAAGTAGGTGCAGTGGGATCAGAGTTCAGCCTCCTCTGACAGCAATCTCAGAATAAATCCAGAGCCACATTACAAAAATGTCAGCAATATCAGAGCTCACCACAGCTGGAAACATAACACGAGCAAAATCACCCCACAAGCCTTTATATGGCCAAAGTGCCTGTTTTCCATGGATTAAAAGGGTTAAAACCCTTTTAGGGTGAAGCTCTTTGCCACCAGTGGGGTGTCCAAAATGAGTTCCTGCAGCACTGCCACAGAGGGCATCCAACCAAACACCTACTGCAAGTACAGGGATCTTAAATTCAGTGAAAGGCCAGGACTGAGGCACAGTTTCCAGCTTCCAGGCTCCTGAACAATCAGGGAAGGGAAGCCTGAAATTCCTCTGCCTGTGCCATGTTCTCTGCTCAGGTATCAAAACAGTTTCACTGTTCAGAACTGTGGCTGTCCCTGCTCCAGCTCACATCTTGCACTTAACTTCCTCACAAAAGCAAAGGGGATTTTTGGTGACAAATCAAATTAAGATCATTTCCTGCCCTTAAAGTAGCACAGCACAGCTTGCAATGGAAATATGGCCCACAGCAGAGAAAAATTGTTAGGCTAGAGCTTAACACAGCATGGTATCTACAAAACCTGGAATTAAGAAGAAGGAAAGAGGCACTGCAGTCAGTGCAACCCCTCCAAGAAGCCCCATCTTACCAGTCTGATCAGCTGCAACAGAGCTCCTGCTGCTTCTCTGAGAGCCACCTGAGCTCCAGCAGTCAGCAGCAGTCAGCAGGGGAAAGCCACTGCTGAGATCTGTCAGGTCTGAGGAGGGCTTGTGAGAAGGATCCTCTCTCAGGAATGAGTGCTATGCCAAACGTCACTGCCTAAACAAACTTACCAGTGCCAGAAATGCAAGTTAGCACTGCAGCAAATCCTCACTCCAGAGGGGCCCAGAGCACACCCACACTGTCAGAGGCAAGGCTAGGATACAACCTACCCTATCCAAAGGGTCCCAAAGCACATCCACACTGTCAGAGGCAGGGCTAGGATACAACCTGCCCTATCCAAAGGGTCCCAGAGCACATCCAGACTGTCAGAGGCAGGGTTAGGACACAACCTACCCTATCCAAAGGGGCCCAGAGCACACCCACACTGTCAGAGGCAAGGCTAGGATACAACCCACCCTATCCAAAGGTTGTATCAGACTGTCAGAGGGAGGGTTAGGATACAACCTACCCAATCCAAAGGGTCCCAAAGCACATGCAGACTGTCAGAGGCAGGGCTAGGACACAACCTACCCAATCCAAAGGATCCCAAAGCACACCCAGACCATCAGAGGCAAGGCTAGGATACAACCTACCCAATCCAAAGGATCCCAAAGCACATGCAGACTCTCAATGCAGGGCTAGGATACAATCCACTCTATCCAGAGGGACCCAAAGCATATCCAGACTCTCAATGCAGGGCTAGGATACAACCTGCCCTATCCCAAAGCACATGCAGACTCTCAATGCAGGGCTAGGATACAACCTACCCTATCCCAAAGCACATCCAGACTCTCAATGCAGGGCTAGGACACAACCTACCCAATCCAAAGGGTCCCAAAGCACACCCAGACCATCAGAGGCAAGGCTAGGATACAACCTGCCCTATCCAAAGGATCCCAAAGCACATGCAGACTCTCAATGCAGGGCTAGGATACAACCTACCCTATCCCAAAGCACATCCAGACTCTCAATGCAGGGCTAGGATACAACCTGCCCTATCCCAAAGCACATGCAGGCTGTCAGAGGCAGGGCTAGGATACAATCCACTCTATCCAGAGGGTCCCAAAGCACATCCAGACTGTCAGTGCAGGGCTAGGACACAACCTGCCCTATCCCAAAGCACATGCAGACTCTCAATGCAGGGCTAGGACACAACCTGCCCTATCCCAAAGCACATCCAGACTCTCAATGCAGGGCTAGGACACAACCTGCCCTATCCCAAAGCACATGCAGGCTGTCAGAGGCAGGGCTAGGACACAACCTACCCTATCCAGAGAGAAGGCAAAGCTTCCTAAGTGCCTCCACCACAATTAAGTCTGTCAGTGCCTTCACTTTCTTTCTGTAAGTGTCTGCCAGTGAGCAGATGTGTTCACAGCTGGGCACTGAGGTATGCCCACACTTGGGAGTGAGTGAGAGGGCAGCAGGGATCTGGCAGTGCTGGTGGATGGCCAGCTGGATGTGAGCCAGCAGTGCCTGGAGCCAGGAGGGACATCCCTGTCCTGGGGGATCACCCCAGCAGTGCCAGCCAGGCCAGGGAGGGGACTGTCCTGTCTGCCCTGGGCTGGGGCAGCTTTTGAGAAGATCTAAAGCTGTCAGAGAGCCATCAAAGGAGGGACAGAAGATGGGGAAGGGCCTGCAGGGGCCACATGAGCAGCTGAAGGCACTTGGATTGTTCAGCTGGAGCAGAGGAGATAAAGGCAGAGCTCAGCATGGCTGGCACCTTCCATCCCTGGGGCAGCTCCAATCTCTGCTCCCTGTGATTCCTCTGGATGCAGGGCATGGCTGGAGCTGTGTCAGGGGATGCTTAGGCTGGATTTTAGGAAAAGGTTCTCCCCCAGAGGGTGCTGGGCAGTGCCCAGGCTCCCCAGGGAACGGGCACAGCCCCAGTGGATAACACTCCCAGGGATGCACAGGGTGGGATGGTTGGGGGTCTGTGCAGGGCCAGGGCTTGGACTGATGATCCCTGTGGGTCCCTTCCAGCTCAGGATATTCCACAGCTCTGTGTGTGCTCAGGATGAACTCTCACTGCTTGTGCTGCTGCCTGAGCCTCCACAAGCCAGGATGAACCATCATCACCATCATCACCATCATCATCATCTCAGCACAGCCCTCTCCTCTTGTTCCACCTGCCTTGCCCTAGAGAGCCTTCAGACAAATACCACTGAGCCTGTTCCAGATTTAGAAATAATTGCTTTTCACTAGTGGCTTCTTGATTTAGCAAAGAAAAACAACAAAACTCCTGCAATTCCTATCAAAAGTCCAGCTCTGCCAAAACATGCTGAGAGCTCAGGCCCATCTGTACAGAAATGCCTGATGTTTGCTCTCAGTAGTGTTAAGATCTGTACTTTCTGTGAGGATGGTTTACTATTAAACAACATATTTGCATATCTGCAGTAACTGCAAGGACAGCAGATAATTACCAGTGGGATAACATGAAAAATGTTAAGGGAAAATAAACAAACAGCAAACCTCATTCAGATATAGTGAATTCCTAAAATAACTACAAAGCCAAATATTCACACATTGTGTTGAAGTATCTTTCTGCCTTTGACTGTATCACCAACATGGTAACACAAACGAGAACATGAGCTAGCAAAGCTGTGCACAGCAGGAAAACCACTGCAGGAAAACTACTGCTGCTTTTTGCTCACTGCTCACTGAACAGTGAGTAAAAAAATTTCAGAGCTGCAGGGACAAGCTGTTGTGTGCTTTAATTCGTAAAGTTCCATGGAATCATTCTCCACTCTCAAGTACCTGACTGAAAACTCTACAAGAATACTTTGAATCTTGTCAGTAAAAGTGATCCCTCCCCTGAGTTACAGGAAAAGCAATGTCTGTTTAATGCAGGAAAAAAAAAATCATAATCACAAAGTGCTGCTGGATTGACCCTGTGTAGCAATGAGAACTTTTAGGATCACCTGGACTCACTGTGGCATTAACTCTGCTCTTCTTCAAGGTGACAGAAATAAGGGAAGCTCTTCACAGCAGGCAATAAACCACTAATTAAAGCAAAGAAAGGTGATTTAAGGAGTGCCTGCTGTCTCCCTGCAGAGCAGATTTTCAGCTTGGTGCTGACTCAGCACAGCATCTCCAGCCACTTGCATACCACGGGGCCAAAGTGTAAGCAGGGGATTTAAAGCCCAAACCCACCCCTGCATCCTGTGATTGATTCCTGTGAGGAACTTGCAGGAGTGACTCAGCTGGCACACAGAAAACACCAAATGCACTGCGTGGGTACCCAGTTCTTATTGCCCTAACAGAGCTGTCATGGAATCCCTGTTTATTCTGGTTAGTTCTTGCTTTGGGGGTAATTGAAATTCAGTTTGCAAATCCATTTAAGATGTATTACTAATGTTAGTTATATTCTGCAAGAACTCATAGCTCAGGGACTCAGGTTCAGGGGCTAATTAAAACACTGATTTATTTATAGCTCACCAGCTGCCATACAGTATCCAATGAAACTCCCTCTGTTTTTTAACAATTTAAAAAAGTGAATGTACACTTGGAACACCAAAACTTCAGAGCACACAGCTCTGTTGTATATTTTCTAATGGCAGACTCCAAAACTCATTCTCTGTGGCAAATTAATGTTGTTATATTTTAGTTTACTGTAAGCTGCATGTTTCCTCTACCAGACATCCTAGAGCACTCAGCAGCTGTCCCCATGCCTGGAAATAAATCAGAAATACCCAGAGCTGGAAACAGCCACAGAGAGGAACAGAAACCCCTAAAAGCAGGGGGTGGAGAAGCCTTTAGTGATGCCCTGTGAAGGCTGACCTGGAACAGAGGCCAGAGTTAAAGAATAAAGCAGGGATTTATTAAAAAGCCTCAATAGATCCACTTGGGGGACACAAGAGCCCAGCCAGGGCTGCATCCAAGGTGAACCAAAATGGTCACAAAATGGACAACTGTTCACAGGGTCTCATAGTTTTATAAGTTCTGCTTCATTTGTATATTGGAGTTAATTGTCCAATTACAGCTTTAGATTATGAAGTCCCATCCTTCTTGTTTTTCTCTCTTCAGCCCATGTTGTTTGTGCTCTTGGGCCTGAGATCTGGATCATTTATCCTTGGTCCCCAGCTATAGAAGAATTTTTTTGTCTCCCTGCTCTGTGAAGACACCTCACCATCCCCTCATATAAAACTCAGAACTACACACACTAAAGCAGCACACAATGTGAAAAATATAAAAGCTCAAACCTGAGGCATCATTAGCACTTGAGCATTGCTCAGCCACAGCTTGAGCTGGGTGCTCTTTATCCCTCTAGCACTTCACCCTGCTAAAGACTGCAGTGCCTGGCACTCTGCAGTCCCACAAAATAATCAAATCCAACCTCTGGAGAGCCCTGCAGCTCTGCACCAAAATTCTGCTCACTGGACAGAAACTGAACTGCTTGAATGCTACAGGACGTTTAGGGTTTCCTCCTCCCCAAAAGGAGACACAGCACTCCCATCAACATCCCAGTCTCTTCCACAATAACCTTGCTGGGCCTTTTTTCTCCATTTAAAGCAAACACAGCATTGTCATGAGAGTCCAAAGTGCAGGAGAGTCCAAACATTCATCTGCATAGAAATCACTTCAGTTTTGCAATTTCTCCTCTGGTTTCTTTGTCTTAACATGCATCTGCATAGAAATCACTTCAGTTTTGCAGTTCCTCCTAAAGTGCTGCCCAGAAGGTCTACTTAACACCCTAAGAAACTCACAAAATCTCCTTTAACTAATTTTCTCCATCACTGCATTTATAAATCCAGGTATACAAGCACTGATATTTAGAGGATTCCTGCTCAGATGACTGATTAGTGGTTACTATTTAACAGTGCCATTAAGGGAAACGTCTGAGGTAGGTGTACCTGAATCACTAAAAAAATCTTCCTGCTGTTTTATGGACTACCAGGTTGCAAATAGAATTTCATAGCTGAAATTTCTGTAGAAATCTTTCTAGAATTTTATAGCTGCTGCCATTGCTACTACTAGATAATTTTTCACTCTGAGGTTCCAAACATTTAGGCAGATTACAGGAGAAGCGTGACAGCACTTTTAAGCAAATAATACATCCCTTGAGGATTACTCAGAGACAGTGACCTCTCTGTACAAAAAAAGGACCTTGAAGGAGAGAGGAATGAAACAAAGGGCAAAGAGAAAGAGAGGAGCTCACCACTGGACTGGCCCGAGCAGAGCTGGCTCTGGAGGATGCCCGAGATCCCGACCCAAGGTAGCAGCTGTACTCAGAGGGCTGCAGCAGGAAATCCAGGAGCAGCAGGCAGAGAAAAGAGAGAGGCATTAGAACTGGCAAGGGAAGCAGGAGAGGATGTGGAGCATCACATCTGAAATCAGTTCAAGAGATGGTTACATGCAGCTGGACAATGGAACAGCAGTGAAAAACAGAGAATTGTTAATTTGAAAATCAAGGCAAGCAGTAATTCCACTGGCAGTTCAAGTAGAGCTTTGACTCAATTCTTAGAATACTAATCATTTATTTATATCTCTTCAGGTACCAGTGACAAGTAAACAATTCAGTTTCTCTACAAAAGGCTCCATCCTACTACTTTCCAAGAGCTCTGGTGAATCACTTTCCCATGTTCCCAACATTATGCACATATAAAATGAATTCATGTTCTGCAGGCCAAAGGAAGAAACATCCATCTATGTGGGGATTAAAGTAAAAACTGAGCCCAGCTCAGAGACTCTCTCCTGGTTTTCCAGCACCTGCAGTCCTCATCTCCTGCCAAAGAAAGTCTTGTAGCTTTTTGTGAAAGGAAACATCTGAGCAGAGATGCAGGGCAGGACATGGACAAGGAATGTGTCCATGCTCTTTTATTTCCAGAGGTTTAAATGCAGTGGACATGGAACAGGAAAATGAAAGTTTAAAGCATCAGGGAAATATAACTAGAACTTACCCTGAAAACAATGAGTTTATTACAGAGGTGATAAGGACTTCTCAGATACAAACACACAGAAATCTGAAGAATTTTTACACTTTGGAGATGCTGTGGGTTTTTTCAGGGCTTTTTAAATTAAGTCACTACAGGAGCAGCCAAGCCACTGCAGGGCTGCTCCATCACCATTAGTCACAGCAGCACAGCATCAAATTAAGCTTGCAGCACTAATGAATGGTGAGAGGGTAAGCTGGAAATAACCCCAGCTAGAGCACAAGCCCACAAAACATCCTGTGCAGGGTGCACAGCCCATGGGCAGGGCAGTGCCCTTGGATGCACCCCTAGGGAGGGCCTGGCACAGTGTCCAGAGCAGCTGGGGCTGCCCCTGGATCCCTGGAATGGTCAGTGCTGGGCAGGGCTTGGAGCAGTCCGGAGAGGGGAAGGTGACCCTGCCCAGGTGGCCTTTGATGTCCCTTCCAACCCCAACCATTCTGGGACTCTGTGTCTAACAGTGGCTTTGGGCACCTGATCTTCCTTCCAGAGGTTATAAAACTCTGCTGCACACTGCTTCCAACTATTGCCAGTCACACAATAATTCCTAAATCAAAGGCAAAAAGCACTGAAGTAAAACCACAGGTTTTGTTTGGTCACGGCAGTGTTTTATGTTTACTGAAAGAAGGGTTTGGAATAAATCTGAAATGTGTGACAGGGAAAAACTTGTAAGTACGGATGAGCCCCATATTAATGTTTCCAGGCCCTATTTATCCCACAGCTGCTCCCTATGCGTTGCAGGGCTGACTGTGGAAGTGGCTCTGACCAAGCAAGGCCACTTTCAGCCTCACCCCCTGCATCCACCTGCCCTTCCAAAAACATTTTTTGGGAACAGCCAGCAGAGGTGACACTCCCTCTCAGGTTCAGGGGCATTAAAACAACCACAGGTGCTGTGACAAGGTCACTGCCTCTGGGGCAAACCCCTCCTGCTCCAAGTCTCTCATTACTCCAGGAACTGGAAAGGCTGGGTTACACACAAATAAACACCTGTAGCTCAGGGTGGGATGGGGACGGGGATGGAGGGAGGGGAAAGCACCAGGGTTTCAGTCCTCATGCCACTGCCAGCCCCGACAGACCCGCAAACAGGTTTTGGGCTGAAAGGTTTGCTGTAAATGATGTGAATCAGTGGGCTGGCAAGAGCATGGCACAGCCCTTGAAGGACTAACAAGTGCTCAGTAAGCACTCTTGGAAATGTTTCCTCCTCCTAGCTAATAAAAATGTGATGTTTAAAGTTAACATCACTGTCTGTCTCGAGGCTTTTCACTCTTATGGCCTTAGATGGTGGTTATTTGTTTGCTGGGGTTCTCTTGGTTGGTTGGGTTCTGCTATGAGAGGCAGAATAAGCAGAGGGCCCACAGAGGAGGACTGAAAAATCTAAAGAGATTGCCTTTTTTTCCTTTTTGTTTTCCAGGTGGACACAACAGCAGCAGATATACTGCCTGCCCCAAAAACCCACAGAGGAGATATGAAGGTGTTTTGTGACTTTTAATCTGTAAACCAACTTCTGGAGTTTCTTTTTTTCAAATACACAATTTATATGGTCATTCCTTATATTGTTGCTCCCCATCCATGACAGAGCCCTCCACTCACATGAACACACATTTTGGAAGCACTGTCAAATATATGACTGTAAAATATATTTAACTATAAATCCAAGAAACAAAACCAAGACACCCATATATTCCCAAAAATCACTTCACACTGCTTGTGTGGAACTGATTTTTATATTTTTGGCTTATTATTTTTCAAAACTGTATTTGACAAGAAGAATTAAGTCTCAGGGAGGGAAAGGATTTCATGTATGGCCTTTCCAAATTGTTTTATCTGCAAACTGAGTGTGAGGCAGATCTGAATTCCCTGTCCCACAGAGGGATGAGTTCCCATTGGAAACTCATGGGAAATCCAAGAAACAAAACCAAGCCACCCATATATTCCCAAAAATCATTCACTTCACACTGCTTGTGTGGAACTGATTTTTACATTTTTGGCTGATTATTTTTCAAACTTGTATTTTTCTCAGTTTTGACAAGAAGAATTAAGACTCAGGGAGGAAAAGGATTTAATGTATGGCCTTCCCAAGGTTTTTTATCTGCAAACTGAGTGTGAGGCAGACCTGAATTCCCTGTCCCACAGAGGGATGAGCTCCCATTGATCACTGCTTCATGGAAGCTGGTGTGAAATCCAAGAAACAAAACCAAGCTACCCATATATTCCCAAAAATCATTTGCTTCACACTGCTTGTGTGGAACTGATTTTTAAATTTTTGGCTGAATATTTTTCAAACTTGTATTTTTCTCAGTTTTGACCAGCAGAATTAAGTCTTAGGGAGGGAAAGGCCTTTCCAAGGTGTTTTATCTGCAAACCAAGCATAGGCAGAAGTGGATTCCCAGTCCCACAGAGGGATGAGTTTCCATTCATCACTGCTCCATGGAAGCTGGTGGAAAATCCAAGAAACAAAACCAAGCCACCCATATATTCCCAAAAATCATTCGCTTCACACTGCTTGTGTGGAACTGATTTTTACATTTTTGGCTGATTATTTTTCAAAATTGTACTTGACAAGAAGAATTAAGACTTTGGGGGGGGAAAGGATTTCATGTATGGCCTTATGGATTTCACGTATGGCCTTTCCAAGGTGTTTTATCTGTGTGAGGCAGAAGTGAATTCCCAGTCCCACAGAGGGATGAGTTCCCATCCATCACTGCTCCATGGAAACTCATGGGAAATCCAAGAAACAAAACCAAGCCACCCATATATTCCCACTTCACACTGCTTATGCGGAACTGATTTTTAAATTTTTGGCTGATTATTTTACAAAATTGCACTTGACAAGAATTAAGACTTAGGTGGGGGGAAAGGATTTCATGCATGGCCTTCCCAAGGTGTTTGATCTGTGTGAGGCAGGAGTGGATTCCCCAGTCCCAGAGGGACGAGCTCCCATTGATCACCGCCCCATGGAAGCAGGTGGGAATGGTGCTCCCACTCCTGCTGCCTACAGCAGCAGGTCCTGGCTGTCACACAGCCCACGTGGGAGGCTCCCCAGGCCGGCAGAGGACAGGGACAGAGCAGGGAAAAGCAGAAAAGCTCTTACAGCACGGGAACTGGGGGCACTATAGCGCCGGCTCCCGCTGTAAACGCTCTCGTCGTACACCGACGCCTACAATGAAACACAGAGTCAGCACAGCATTGCACTCAGCCTCTCTGCACACCCACAAACTCACCCAGAACAAGCACAGGCAGCCAGCAGCGTGGGCAGGGACAGGGACATCTCCTGGGTGCAACACCAGCAGCATGCAGGGAAGAGCCGAGCCGAGGCGAGCGAACGTGCAGGATCTGACCCAGCCCAAGGTGGGACACCAACCCTTCTCACAATTCAATTTTAATTTAATGCTGTGACTGCCTACCCATGAAATGGCTACATCAATTCTTACACCGGTCCCACCTATTTCACTTTCACTGCTGGTGCTGGCAGTGATGAGCTTCACTTACCTCCTAATAAGCTCCACTTACCAGCCAGTTTAGTAAATTAATAAAATAGGAGGAAAATGAATATTTTAAGACAGACTCTGGTTTAGCACAGAGATATATGGTTCAGGAAACTCTAAGCTCTGAGAAAAAAATCTGAGAAGCTAATTTTAAACAAGAAGGCAGGAATTTGTCTAAAAAATTATATTTGTGAACAGATTTTTGTTAGCTGTTAAGCAGCCAGCAAGAATTGATGTTGCCTCTCTGTCCTGCTGCTGCAAAGACACCAAGGAAGACAATTCCCTGGCAGCATCACAACCCCATGAGCACAATCCCAACAGGAATAAAAAAAAAGGCTCAGCAAAGGTGTGCACAACCAGCATCACACACGTGGCATTCAGATGGATGGGACACCAGGGGTGAGACAAATAAATGCACTCAAGGGGAATTACAGACAGAGCAGGGGACAGGATGTGCATGGCTGGGGGTGGGAGGCTCTGGTGTTGGTGCTCAGAGCATCAGCACAACAAACCCTGTAACTCCTGGCTGGCAGGGCATCGCTGTACAGCAGGGAGGGCTGGGGGAGACAAGCACAACACTTTTTGGTTTGGCACAGAAAATTCGACAGAAAAAAAAACAACCAGGTGCCTACAACAGAATGAACCCTCTTGGTGAGAGATTAGGACCCCTACATGACAGCAGAAGGAAACCCAGGACAGAGAATATTAGTCATGTGCTCCATGAAAGCATTAGATCTCTGCTCCCAAAGACTAAGAATACCAAGCAGGCACGTGCATTTCCTACAGGAAGGGAGGACACAGACAGTATGCAAAAGCAAAACAGTAAAATTTAATTTTAGGTTGTTGAGCTGTTATTGTCTCCCACACGTTGGTGTACAGGAGCCAGAAATGGGGTTTGTCCTCACGAAAAAGAGCTACACAGAAGTGCTTCAAAGCACACACTGTTAGTTGTAAGAACATCTCCTGTGTGTTTCATTATTCACAAACACAGAGAAAACACAACCAATTCAGGAAAAATTACAAGTGTTTCAAGCAGAGCAGCCTGAAACAAGTGTTAGTAACATCCCCCCCCCAAAACGCAGGACTCACACAAAGCCAGAGCACTCTGTGTGTGTGGCAGAGCTGGGTGCAGGAGGCTCCAGCAGTGACCCCAAACCCAGGTCCTGCTGCCAGCGCCCCATCCATACCCCTGGGGCACTGCTGGAGCTCTGCTGGCACCAGCTCTGTCACACACAGGGGACAATGCAACCTCACAGGGTTTTACACTCCACTGATGCTCTCCCAGCACTCTGGGAGCTGCTTCCCTTTAATTTCATGTAGTGCAGACTGGATTGTCTCAAGCTCACCAGACTGACACGCTATGCAGAGGAGCTGCCTCAAACAGAGAACTTCAGGTAATTAAGATTTCCCTTATCTTTCCAGACCAACAAGGAAAGGGAGGAGCAGCAAAGGAAAAACTGACTGTGCTCATTTGAAAACAGTTTTCCATGACTCATTCCAAATCTTAAAAGGTCTGGTTTGTTCGAGGCTTTTTTTAAAGTTTCACTAAAAAGAGCTACAGAGACTCTTGACAATTGGTCCAATTGATTCCTAAGCACAAGAGGTTGTATTATCCAAACAAAGTCCAGGCCAGGTGAAGCCAGAGGGCAACAGACCCAATTTCCATTTTGGGAAGAAAGTTGAGATGTGGAAGAATAGCTGCTGTTGGGGAGACCCAGGTCAGAGTAGTAGGAAGCCTGCATTAACAAACAAAGCAAAAAAACAAAACAAAAAAAAAAAAAAAAGAAAACTCCTTGAGAACTCAGCTTCATTCTTTATTCCTTTAAATGGGAAGCAAAAAGTAAACTAAGTGAATACAAACTGCAAAGCAGTCAAAGTGGTCACAGATGCACAAAGAAGAGAGAACTGCATTAAAGTTGTGAGGATGTGTGAAGAGAGAACTGCATTAAAGTTGTGAGGATGTGTGAAAACTGTGGGGCCTTTGAAGCACTGGAAAAATGCACTGGCCAGAGAGCTGGCCAGGTTCCTCCTGGGATCCTGGGGAGTTTATGTCCTGCAAGCTACACCCTGAGATGCTGGGAGATGCAGAGCAAAGCCAGGGACCAAAGCTGCTGCCTGTGCCCAGCAGGAGTGTGAGCAGCCACTGTCAGACATGGCAAGAAAACTGTTCTCTAAGAAGTGAGACTTTAAGCACCTTCTTTAAATTAAACACCTTCTCTCCCTGCTGTCTGCCTTGCATCCAGTCATCCCTGCACTTCTGGTGCACTCAGGGGATGTTAATGAGGAGTGGTTGCTCTGAAAGATGTCACACTTTCACCCCCTTTGCTGCTCTCCAGAGCTCTCCTTTCACACCCGTTCCCTGACACCTTTCCTCTCCAAACATTTCTCAGACAGCCAAGGCCCTCTGCTTTCAGCAGTCAGCTCCTCACCAACCCTAACCTGCCTCACCACAGGTCCATGGAGGTGGTAATTCCCTCACAAAGGAGGCAGATCTGTGGCAAAATAAAGAAATTTGTTTGATTTTTTTCTGAAATTTAGATATGTCACAATACCTACAGGTACAGGCTGAGGGCAAATCATTGTCCAACCTCAAAAAAACCTAACCCAAGCAACAACCAGCCACAAACCAAAGCCCCTCAAACAATGCTTGTAAAAGGAGACTTTGTCTGAAGGGAAACCTGAAGTGAACTTTAAGAAATTATTTTCATTCCTGCTTAGAGTTTGCAATCTGCACGTGGGCTGTTTGGCACATGGCATTAATCATATTTAAGGGATCAACCTGTGACACTGCAAGTGCAGTGTGTACAAGGAGATCAGCCCATGCTGTGACTTAAAACTGGACACCCATTTTGGAAACAGCCATTGCCAGCAGGTTCATTCATCATTTCCCTGCTGTCCTGAAGAATCTTCCTATTTTTCATTTTTCCTTGTCACTTTGTGATTCAGCTTGGGCATTTTGGAGACAATATTCCTAAAAAGTGAATGCCAAGCAGGCTGGCATCAATTTGAAGTTTCAGCTGTTCTGAGTTACCCCCAAACCTTCCTCCCCCTCCTAATTAATGATTAATCCAAACAGCAACAGAACTACAAGGAACTAACAATGTTGCTGTAATTAAGCCCTACTCAGACTAAACCCCCACGCTGCAAACGCTAATTCCAGCATGATTTAAAATTATTTAAATGGAAACCAAACAACCTCTTCCCCCGGATGACTTTCTTGCAGATATTTTGCTCTCCCTGCAGCCCTCGGAGCACTGGAATATGTCAGTAAAGAGTAAGAACATAATTTATCACCAGTGCTACAGAATAAAGCTCCTTGAACTCCTCAAATGGGCCAGCAATGGGACAGGCTGTTTTTTCAGCAGCTCAAGCAACAGCATTTCATTGTCTCTTATCCACATAATGCCAGCTAAATTATATGGCAGCAACAATTTTAGATGGACGTGAAATATCAGGTTTCACTGTTTATCCAGGCTCCTGCTTAACTCTGTGCCTACAAAGTCACCCCCTGAACTCCCTCTCATGTTCAGCCTGTTATTGCTCAAACACTTGGATAAATGGAGGCTTACAAGAGTTTATTTTTGGCCTAAACACTGAGCTTTAGGCTGCACAGCACTAAATGTCTTAAGAAGCCTTGACAGCACAAAGATCAACAGGCTCTGAGCTTTTTGTGTGGCTTTGTTAAAATAAAGGGGGAATAAAAAAACCCAAACAGCTCCCCTTCTGTCCCCAGGGTGTGCCTGGACACCCCCTTTAAACCATCTGCACAATCCCCAATATTGAACAAAGCAGGGCCAGGAGTTGCTGTAATTGACACACAACACTTGTGCTGGAACACTGTGACCTGCATCCTCACAACTGAGTTAATTATTAAGCTTTTCTGGACTGGAAATAAAAGTCCAGCAATGTTAAGTAGTTAAGTGGGAACACTTGCACTGGCTCTTCAGATCTGTAGGCGTTTCCAGAAACCCTAGGATATGGTTTATAAAGGGAAAAAAAGAAAAAAAAAGACCAAAAAACCAAAGGCATTTAGTTAAGCAAACTTCAAATAAACAATGTGCATTTGGGGAAAATTCAAAATCCATTTTAACTATGCAAATTCAAACCCAAAGTCCATTTTAACTATGCAAATCTCAAGGCATGGTCTAAATTAAGAGATTCAGTGCTAGAGCACAGCATGAACACCTTTGCAGAGGTGGAGAAGCACTCACTCTGTTTCCAGCAGGTGGAAACCCTCCCTGCCAGCGCTGCCACAATGTAATTTCTAACCACTTTTGCTCACAAGTTAAAGCAGTTCTGGCTCCCAAGATCTTTCTGTACTGATTTCTGAGACTCCCCACTCAGGGTTTGATTTTTGATTTTTTATTTCCCAGATTTTGATTTTTTATTTCTTGCTGCACCTCCAGTGCCTGACAAACTCCAAACCCACAACGTGCAAGACAGGTAAAACTTGCTTCACTGCCAGAAAGAATTTGCTAATTAGCTTTAATCCCATCAAATGGAATGATAGAATTTTATAGCAATAGAAATCATCTACTAACCCTGCTAGATTTTCTACTCTGGGATGATCCATACACGTCTTCCTCATAACCATTGGTCTGTTGTGGAAGGAAAGGAAAAACAAAAAAGGAAAGACAGAAAGACAAAAAAGGAGAGAAGGAAAATTGACGTAGACCCCGAAGGGAGTTTTTAAGCAAATGTCATCACTTATGAAAGGCAAAGGCAGAGACAGAACTTTTCAAAGATACACCAGGAGCAGGAGCAGTGCAGGATTAGGTCATGATTTCAAACATGAAGACACAAACATTTGTGTCACTGCCTCTAGAACAGCCAAAAATGTCAAGGATACTCCTGCTTGCCCTTTTTGATCCCCCCTTCTTTCTTTTTTTTTTTTTGCCTCCCCTATTATTACTATATTTAAATATTATTCTATATTCAAACACTCTGTCAAAGGAATAGGGCACAAAATGGGGACAGAAAGGAGATCAGAGACTACAATAAAGGGCATAAATCACTATAGCTGTTTATACCTCAGGCAGCTAAACACCTAAAAAGCTGCAAATTGTAGTAGAGGAATTAATTCCATTTGAGAAATCCAGCTTAGCGAACATGCAGCGCTGGATAAATTCTCTTCTTTTTGATTTTGAGCATGAGAATGAAACCCAGACAGCGGCCATCTGCCTCACACCAGGATTCTGAGGGCTGGCAGGAGATTTGGGGGGGCTCAGCTGTCCTCCCTGGGGTCAGGAGGGAAAACAAACAAGCCCACAAGGACTGCTCCACAAACAAGGTGAGGTGCTTCAAATCCCTACGGCAGCGGTGCTGGGAATAAAAGAAAACAATCAGTGACTCAGTCCTGAGTCTGGGAATGGGGTGGTGAAGAAGAGGACCCAAAAGTCTCCTCAATGGACAGCATTAAAAGCTCAGGTTTCCCCAGCAATTCACTGTTCAGGTATCACCTCACAACCAGCCCTGGTTTAACACTGAAAACAAGGAAGCACTCTGTGTATTTGGGGTGGGGGCTTGGTGGAAATTTAATTAGAATTTCTATTAAAATCGAGTTTTGAAGTCCATGCTTTAATGAGTTCTAAAATGAAAATCCACTAGAACCAATCTGAATCAATTTCCAAGAGAAATATTTATCATCTACTATACAGCAGCTTGCATGAAAAATTAAACAAATTAACTTAGAAACCAGTTCAGAGCCAAGCTGGGAAAGCAACTTCTGGGAAAAGCTTAGAATCTCTATTGAAATGCAATACTATCACCCCAAATGGAAGGCAAACATCCAAGTTTCTTTTATTCAAGAACTGATTTGAAATTCTGCTGTAGCCTTCTCACACAGCTTGGCTTCTTTCCAGCTTTTACCAGGTTGTTTGTTTTTTTTTTTTTTCCAAGCTCCCTGAATTTCTCCAATGCTTAAGAATGGTTAAAATGGATCTCCAGCAGCTGAAGGCAGCACTGTGTGCAGACCAATCACCTCACCACCCCTTTTATTGCTACACTGAGGACTTGTTTGCCTTTTTCAGCTGTGCAATATTGACTAAACGTAACCTCAGATCACTATCTGAACCATCCTATTACTTTGCAATGGTACCTTCATTTTTCCCAGATGTGGTATTCCCCATTTGTTTTTACTGTTATTCCATTCTGACAAGCTGTCTCCTGTTTATCATCAGTATTTTCACTCTAACCCTGTATGAAACTGCCTTCACTCCCTGCACTCAGCCAGCCAGGCAACACAGATTCCTGGGGAACTGCTTTTCCCTCCTTAAAAAACCCAGATGATGCTGTCTTAGCTGGGAGCAGAGCAGCTGAGATCCTTCCCAGCTGTCCTGTTCTCTAACCAAGCTATTTTCCAACTGTACATTCCTTTTACAAGAAGGAGGTCTGGCCCAAGGTTTCGCTTCGTGTCACGCAGAGACAGCCAGGAGCCTCACAGTCAATTCTCAGGAACATCCTTTATGCCCTGAAATAATTACCCTGCTCAGGACCTCCAGCTGGACTGGCATGATGGATTTTCCACAAGGCCACGGTAACTGGTTATCACTTGACAGTTCAGGCCCTTCTAAAGGAATCTGCCTCATTTGCCCTGTGTGTCCCAGAGATTTGAGCCTGAAGCCCCAGAGCTGAGGCCATTTCCCTCTGACCCACCCTCTCCAGAAACCTCTCCAGTGCATATTTCTGAAGGCAAATGCTCCAGGCAGCTCTTGGAGAGCAGGGTCAGTTTTATCAGACCTCGCTGGCCTTTGTTCTAGGCCACGTTTACATGCAAAGCATCTGACCCTCATGAAAATTAGAACAAATAAAACTTCATGCTAGTGAGGCAAAAAAGACTCTATTTTACTTTTCTCCCTTTTGTGACCCTATTTTTCTCTGTATTTTCTTCTTGCTTTTGTCAAAGGAAACCACTTCACTGCCATTGTGTCCACTTCTGCTTGCAATGTTTTTTACCTCAGGCTGTGGCTCCTGCTGCTCCCTCAGGCTGTCTCAATCCCACACCCAACTTCCAGCCCTCAGAAAAATTCTCTGCTTGTTTCCAGTGTGGCAAAGAACCCCAACCCAGCCTCCAGCTGTGATGAGCTAAAGAATAAAGCAGGGAATTATTAGGAGGCCTCAATGGATCCATCTTGGGCAGCACAAGAGCCCAGCCACGGCTGCACCCAAGATGAACCCAAAAATAGTCACAAAATGGATGACCAGTCACGAGGTCTCTCACTTCTATAAGTTCTGGTCTATTTGCATATTGAAGTTAATTGTCCAATTATAACTTCAGGTTATGAAGTCCCATCCTGCTTGTTTTTCTCTCTCCAGCCTACATTGTTTGTGCTCTTGGGCCTGAAATTTGGATAACTTGTCCTTGGTCCCCAGCTAGAGAAGGAATTGTTTTGTCTCCCTGCTCTGTGAAGAGAGCTCATCATGCCCTAATATGAAGCTCAGAGCTACACACTAAAGCAGCACAGAATCTGAAAAACATAAAAGCTCAAACCTGAGGCATCAGTGTCCTCTTTGCCTGCCTGGAATAAGATTCACCCATGACAGGGGGTGGAATGAGATGGGGTTTCAGGGCCTTTCTAACCCAAACCATTTGGGATTCTATCATATTCTCTCAATATTGCCTATTACAGCTCCAGTAAGTTTTTGACTTTTCCCACACACTCTTTATGCACAGCACTGAAATAAGAGCTTGGATTAGCCCACATTTTGGAGATGAAATTATTCAAATGCTCATTATTCCCTATCAAGTGCTGATAGCTGTGGTGTATCCTTGACACTGGGCTGGCAGCTCTGCCACCTGCACACACTCCTTGTCCAGCCACAGCAGCTTTGGAGGCTCACAGAACCCTCTGTGAGACACACACAGAAATACATACTGCTTTGGAGTAGCTCTTCTTTTTGGTCCTCTCACTCTCTAATCCAGCCTGCAGTGGGATGAAGAACGTGGGGTGAGATCAGTGAGTGTGTGTGCACCCCCATGCAGGGCCAGGCATGCACATCCCCATGCAGGCAGAGGAGCAGGGCAGGGCTCAGGGGGCAGCCAATGGAATAAAACGCTCGGTTATTGGGAATATTGCTCAGTTATTGGGAACATTGCTCAGTTATTGGGAATATTGCTTAAATGCACTGGTAAATTCAGCAGCTGTGCTCCCAATCAGCCACGCTGGCCGGGCTCAGTCAATGCACAGCTGTCCATCCTGACTGTATCAATAGAGCCATGCAAACACCCCAACGTGCTGCAGCTATTCCGGGATGTAGGTCAGGCACAAAGGGATGTGCTGAGATCCCGGTTGGAAACTGGAATGAAGGAGAGGGGAAAAGCAGGGGAATCTACAGGACTGCACTGCCCAGTTTGCTTCCTGCAGACTCCAGCACACCTCCAGTTGTGGAAATGTTCTCAACTGAGCTTTAGTCCTCATTGCCCCTTTCTGTTCTTTCAGGAGCTGCTTTATCTCAGTGTTCCCAGAGCAAATACTTGCTGTCAAAGCATTATTATTAATGTGATTTTGTCCCCTAGAGTGAAGGTAACACAAGCCGCAGCTTTGGTAGGCAGTGTGCTTGTCCTGTCTGTCACTGTCATGTTTTCTGGAAAAATCCCTTCACCAGGATTTCTTCTCCTGGGAAGCTAAGAAGCCTCAGATAGAAAAGAAAACAATAATAATCTGATTGCTTCTCCTGTGTTTTGCTGCTTTGGAGATTGTTTATCCAACAGGTGCTTGTTTGATTGGTTTCATGTGAATTGTTTTGACTTAATGACCAATCACGGCCAGCTGTGTCAGGGCTCTGGAGAGAGTCATGAGTTTTCATTATTATCTTGTTACGCCTTCTGTCTGTATCCTTTCTCTATTCTTTAGTATAGCTTTAGTATAGCATTCTTTAATATAATATAACATCATAGAATAATAGATTAACTTTCTGAGAACATGGAGTCAGAATCTCAATTCCTCCTTTGTTCTGGGGACCCTGAAAGTACCACATCCTGTCACCTTTGCTAGATCTATTTACAGGCAGTTTATGAGAGTTTTGTTCCTTTCCAGATCTGTGCTGAAATAAATCCAGATGCAGCTGGTCCAACAATGGACAGGCTTTAACAGAGACAGTGTTTCGGGGGAAATCCATTCTGCCCTGCCTGTGGTAACCTCTGAGCCAAACCCAGCTCGGATCTCTCTAACCATTTGTCACTTCTCATCGGAACTGTGTCAGAGCAGGAGGAGAGGGAAGTGGCACCCTGACATCACAGACCACAAACTGCCTCAGGACGCCTCCAGATCACCCTGATCTCAGAGCAGTTATCACAACCTGGGTTAGCTGCTTCTTCATGATTAGTTTTTGAACACACACACACTCTGCAACTTGCAGACTGTTCTCACCACTGGGTAGGTGCTGGCATAATCCAAATGAGACTGTAAAGGCATGAGAGGAGAGGAAAATCAGAAAACAAAGGAAAATGCAAGTTATGTCAACCAAAGGAACTCCCCCAAAACAAAACCAACAGCAAACAAACACAAAAATAGGCAGGGAGGTGGAAATCCCGACTAAAGAACTTTGATAATGCAGGGAGATGGAAATCCCAACTAAAGAACTTTGATAATGCAGGATCTCTTGCACAAAGGCACAAGTTTGAAGTTGGGAGGATACAAAACAAGGACGCACAAATAACTCAGGAGTGATTGATAAAATAAGGATGCACAAATTAATCATGAGTGATTGATAACACAACAATATTTCATGCTGATAGTGTTGGATTAGAGACAGCCATCTGGGAAGTGGGAGAACCAGGACAAATGAAATAGAAAAGGGACTGAAGAGAGGTTCAAGAGCCCTAACAAACACAGGCTGATGTTACTGAGGGAAATCTGCATGATACAGAACTGAGCTTGCAGAACTCCTGGAACAGGAGTGGCAGGAGGTGTGGATGGGCTCAGGATCATCAGGGAAGCTGCTGAAGAAGCCTCTCCATGGAGGAGCCACAGACACAGCCCTGGACCTCTGGTCCCTGTTTGCAGCACAGTCCCAGCTCTAGAACCTCAGCCCATTTGCTGGCCTGCTCTAATGAACATCTCTGGAGGTTCTGCAGTGTGCAGTGCTGCCTGCTCTGCCAGAAGCATCCAGAAGCTCCCCAAAAGTGACCTCAGCACATCTCTGGTGCCTGCAGTCCGGGCATCCACTTCAGAAATATTCCAGGAGAAAAGCCCAGAGTGAAACCCACACTGATCAGCGGGGTGGTGAAGCCCCAGGGAGAAGTGAATGTCTGATATTGGCTCATTTCAGTGAAAACTTCCTGCACACAAGAGAAGCACAGCTGCAAAAGGGAAGCCCTGGCACCACCAGCCCCTCACAGTGCAAGGAGCCTGAGTGCCAAAGATGGAAGAGGAATGTCCCAAAAATGGCATCCTGCAACAATGGAAGGAGAGCCTCCACAAAGACAGCATCATTCAGAATTCTCCAAGCCATTTATAAACCCTTCATGGACACCAGGCAACTGTTTGTGATGCTGCCTTCAGGCTAAAATAGCTCCAAAGCCAAACTGGACACAAGAACTCAGGTGATTTTTTAAGGCTGGTCAAAATTTATGGGGCTTTTGGCTTTGTTATTTTGAAGACAGATGCAGCAGGAGCCAAACCTTGACAGGTTGGCCACAGATGTGGTCTAAAATTACTAAATTACTAATTACTAAAAGCATCTGCTGTAAGTCCACACTGGGAGAGTGATCAGAGAGGCTGTGGACAAGGGCCTGGAGTGACAGGGAAGGGAAGAACGGCTTCAAACTGACAAAAAATAGGTTAAAATTGGGTATTGGGAAGGAATTGTTCCCTGTGAGGGTGCTGAGGCCCTGGCACAGGGTGTCCAGAGAAGCTGTGTTTTCCTGGAATTGTTCCAGTCCAGGTTGGATGGGGCTTGGAGCAACCTGGGATAGTGGAAAGGGGTGGAACAGGATGAGTTTTAAGGTCTTTTCTGACTCAACCCATTCTGTGATTCTATTAATTAACTGTGAATAGAACAACTGGAAGATGTAGAAGGCTAAATTTCAGTTCAGACTGACAAATATTTACGTGCTTCTACAATCCCAGTGACACAAAAACAAGGCAAGGAAGCTCTGTCAAAACTCTTCCTGTGCCTGCGTAAATGTCAGCAGATCCACCACCAAATGCTGCTTTCTGTGGACAGGGCCTGTGCAACATCACTGAGAAGCAGCAGGGTGGAAAGTTCCAGGCAGATGCTTCTGTCAGAGAAGGACATTCCTTGCAGAAGTAGGAGGAATTTGGGGCCATCCCACGTCCCTGGTTATCGGAGCCTGAGACTGCTCAGCAAAAAAGGGCCAGGAAAACTCCTCCATGGATGGTGAGGAGGGAGAACGCAGAGCTTCTGCTCCTTAAATGTATACAAACCCCAGGATTGTGCTGCAAAAGCACCTCAGAAACAATCAGTGGTGGATTTCCATGGAGAGAAGATGTTTCAGATGCAGATGTGCTATAAACATAGAGCTGGTGTGTTTGCATCGTGCCATTTTACAGCCAGGGATACACAACCCATCTGTGTTGTCATGACCTTCCAAACAAATAGAATTGATATTTCAACTGAACTAAAGATCTTTTTTCCCCTCCAGAAAACGCTTCCATATGTCAACATTTAACCCTAAGTAAAATAAACACTGCTTTTCACGTTCTGCTGTGCAGAGAGGATTTTCTCCACTGAATCTTTGGAGCTGTGAGGCATCTCCTAGCTCTGAAAAGCACTCAAGTTTGTAATCTTGAGCAAAAAAGGTTTAAACAGCATTTCATGAGTAGCAATAAGGATTCCACTAAAAAGAGAACAAGGCAGCACTTTATATTTTTAAGCACATTTTTGTGCAATTTTACAGTGGGATCCCTGGCAGGGCTCTGCAGCAGAATTTTCTTTTTTTTCAATCAGTCTTTTAGTATGTAAAAACATAGTTAAGGTTTATATAAATGTGTGTTATCTGGGAAAATACTGTCTGGACATTTGGAGGAAAAACTGAACTTTTCCTACAGATGAGTACTCAGTGCTTCACTAATCCCACCCTCCACAAAACTCAGGCCTGCAGATGTTTTTCAAGTATTTCTAAAGCAGTTTTAAAGCCAGTAACCAGTGACAGGACCTAAGGGAATGGCTGGAGCTGTGTCAGAGGGATTTTTGAGTTAGATATCAGGGAAAGGTTCTTCCCCCAGAGAGTGCTGGGCACTGCCAAGGGATGGGCACAAATGGGCACAGTCCTGAGGCTGCCAGAGCTCCAGGAGAGTTTGGACAAGGCTCTCAGGGATGTCAGGGTGAGATTGTTGGGGGGTCTGTGCAGGGACAGGAGATGGATGAATGATCCTTGTGGGTCCCTTCCAGCTCAGCATATTCTGTTATTTTATGAATATTCACCTGCAATTCCAAAGCGCCCAACACTTACTTCCACTGATCAATCACTTCAGGTTTCCTGGGCTAATAAACACTGACCCCACCAGCAATTCCCCTTCCCAAATTCCCAGTTTCAGAGTGAAACAGGGGAGCTCACAAGGTGCATGCAGACACCAATGTCTCGGCTGAGTCCCTCCTGCAGGAGTGAAGAGCAGTGACCACAAAGGCTCCCTGCACGGGGCACACACTGCAGACAATCAGTGATGCACTTGAAAAACCCAACATGGAACACGTCCAGGACAGTCCCCTCGGAGTGTGGGGGCACAGGGGACAGTGACAGCCACACACAGACATGCACACAGAGGTTGCACAGTTTACCAACCCTCAGGCTTCCACGGCTACCCACTGACATGCGCTCATCTTCATCCGAAGCCTAGCGAGAGAAAGCGTAGAGACAAAAAGAAACCGTGAAAAGAACACAGGTAACAGGCACTGATGGCTTTGATGGGACAGGAGGAAGGGAGAGATGCACAAACTCAATGTTTTTACAAAAGGATTGCATTGGAAGTGTGAGCAGAAAGCAAATGAAATCACACCCTGCCCAAGAAACAGTCAAGCATTTTACTGTAGGGTAAAGGAGGAGCTTGCTCAGGTGTTCCCTGCTCTAAGCTCTTGGCCCTTTCATGAACATTAAACACTCCAAACAGGTTATTTCCCCACTTTCCACCCCCTTTACTCTTGCACATTTGCAAAAGCTCCCTGGAGTGATGGGGAGAGGGCAGAGAAGTCAGGAAGTGGCTTTGGGGTTTCCACTTGCCAGGGCTGGTGGGAGGTGGGAGCTTGTTTTGGTTCCTTTTCTTTTGAGAAGGAAGTGCCTTGTACACTTATACAGAGTCTGTTTTCTTAACCTGAAATGTCTGTCTGAAGAGAAAAAGCAAAAGCAGGTACTGACCGAGGCATTTCTTCGGGCTCTACAGGAATAACGCTCACTGTCTTCCTACCAAGGCAGAGAGAGAAAACAGAGGGAGGTGTTGAGAGGACACACACAGCAACAGAGCCTTCCAGAAACACACACTGAGCTCCAGCCACGCACAGGAGCCAGTAAACTTAAACCAAACAACAGGAGGTGACACCCTGTCGAAGCAGAAAAACCCTTCCTCCCTCCTGCGAGACCCCAAAATTCCTCTCTGCTACACTGGAAACAACATCAGATGTTTTACATTTCAACAAGCTGGTTTGAACAAATTGATTTGCCACTGAATTTGGAAACAGCAGTAGGAAAAAAAAAAAGTTTTAATATTGTAGTCAACAGAGCTGATTTCCAAGCAAGGGAACTGCCAGTAAGGTGGAGTTGTGCTCATCCAGCAAGGATTTGAGGAGACTCAGTGTGAGTCTGGGGCGGTCCATGCAGACCAGTATTTACTGATTAATTATCAAAGGCCGAGGAATTTGGGGAGTTTGGGAAGCTACCTTCCACACTGGAAGCTGGCTGTTCAGTTTTGCCTTTGCCAGTGTGCAATACTCAGCTTTGCAGGCCACAGCTTTCAGCTGGCATGGCTGCTAACTGGCTTCATAAACTTAGGGCTGAAACACATTTGAAACCTTCCAGCCCATTAGCAACTTTTTCATCTCCTATCATGGGTGTTAAAACAGTCAAATGTTGCTAGTGGCCATGTCTGTAGCTGGTATTCACTGGTTTTAGCAAATTCTAAAATCCAGGACAGGGTATTATTGGAAAAAAGTGAGGATTGACACATGGCAGCAATAATTTCTCTGAGGGATTCCCCTGGGCCAGTAAGAGCTAAGGGAAATGAAACAGCATGAGTGAAACCTGCCCACAATTTACCTGAAGGCAGATTTAAGAAGGCTGAAGTGGTGATGAAACCCACAAAAAGTAAAATGAGCACAAAGACTCCCTGTGTCCCAAGGGGCTTTAACAGGTTTTTATCCTAATCTAATCTTCCAGCAAATAGCATGGACACAGGTCTGTAAAAGGAGATGGCTCTAACCGAGTCCTTACCAGTTTTAAGCTGATCAAAACTCACATTTCAGCTGGAAAAGCAAAACTGTGGGATTGCTTGGAGTGGAACTCACACTCCCAATGGATGAAAATACCTACTTGGAGGGATCTCAAACTCTGTGATAAACTACTCAGAACTGCCACACGCAAAAGCTGTTGAGCTACGTTGATCAAGTCCTACCATCCATTGCTCGATGTCTCCCCACTTAGTATCCAGCCCATAATATTTCTACAGACAGAAAAGGGAAAAAAAAAAAGCAGAATTTAGATGAGAAAAGCAGACACAGAACATTTAGGCATGCACTGCCAGGCCTTGGCCAAGCCACACAGCTCCACATGACCGTGCCAGTGAGAGCTGTGCCGCATGGCACCGGAGTGAATGCCTGGGAAAAGCTGCCTGGGAAGCGGAAAGGGGAATTTGGGCACAACCAGGGTGCTCAGCAGCTTCCTCTCCCTCAGCACTGCAAAACCCCCTGTGCTGGGGGATAGGAGCAAGGAGAGTAATGAGTCTTGAATTCCTGACCCAGTTAAGTCAAGACTCATTACAAGGGAGGCGAGCGCAGGACTCTTCCAGGATGAAAATTGCTGTCAAATCATGTTTCCCGTAAAGGTCTGTCAAACTGGGCAGACAAGTTGGGTACAACTCATTCTGGGCACCCTGATTTGCTGGATTGGAGCTCCACAGAGCTCCTTTCAGAGCACCAGGCTGTTTGAGCCACCTGAGAGCAGAGGCAGCCCCAACAAGGGTACAAGAGGACAAGATCCACCAGTGCAGGCAAAGACAACACTGGGAACTTCCCCATGGACTTGAATTTCCTCCAGGCAGCAAGTTGTTCAAAGATCCACAAGTTTAATGGGACTTTTCTTCCTCCCCAAAGAAGCCTGTCAAATCTGGTCTCAGGAATTTTGTGTTTCTAATGGTGTCCATTAAAATGATTCCTGTGTGAATTAAAATCACTGGCCTACAGCACAGCAATAGGCAAATGGCAATCTTGCTTAATTAAGCAAGAATATGTATTTTAGAGCTTTCTTACATGCTTGAGGAGGCAGAAATATCAACAGCCAAACCTTAGGAAATTATTTTTTTAAAAAATAGAAACCTGTTCTGTATTGCAATCTGGTTTTAGCACTCACTCAATGGTATTAATGTAATTTTATGTTCACCCTTAAAACCTCATTCACTATTTACTGATAAACTAAACCAAACAGCTGCACATTCTTCTGTGCTGTATTACTTTATTCCCACTTCAGATTCATAAGCCATGCACAAGCTTGTTATAAAAGTAGCCATTATACACATCTCAGCCTGAGAATGACCCCTGAGAATTCCATGAACTCCTAGAGCTGTGCGCATGATGAGAACCTGCAGATTATATGCTTTGTAGTAAAGCAGGTCAGGTAAAGCCTTATTAGAGGCTTTTTAGCCATTAACAGACTGAGAACATTTTCTAACACTAGACATCAGTTTAAAAAACTCGAACACACTATTGAAATGGAGAATCCTTTTTCACACATAGGAAGGATCCATAAACACATTTGTAATTTTTTTAGGGTTTCTGCTTTCTTTTCATGCCCTCTGTTCCTGACACTGGTTTATGAATTCAGCCTTGCAAAAGGCAGATAAGGAAACAACCCTGACAAGACTTGCTATATCACAGTTTAAGTTCCACTTACAGGCTTTTCCTTCTCCATTTCAAATTACTCAGCGACATGCTTAACATCCCCTGAAGAAAAATCTTAATGAATGAGACTGCCTAGAGACTATTTGAATTTATAATATTTTAAAGAGCACGTGTCATACTGGACTGAACTGGCAGCTTTTGAGCTCTCAAGTATTTTGACCCCTCACAGCCACTTTTTTCAGCTCTCCCTCTACACCAACTCTTCTGTTCTGCCCCCAGGGGCCTGGTTCCAATGGGCTGAAGGAGGAAATGCTGCTTTTCCATTCATTCAGGTTTCACTTAGAGGCCCTTGCTGGACTCAGGTTCCCTCCCACCTTGAAAAGTGATATTAAAATTCAATAATTAATGATGTTAATCCCATTGAGAGAGAACTCCAGATGCGATTCGCTCCCTGAGCGCCGGCGAAACTGCCAGACTCACAAACTCACCATGGGATGTTGGGAGGATAACCCACTTATCTCCTCATCCATGTCAGGCCAGTAAACAACCTCCTGGGCTCCCAGGGGGCTGCTTCTGCACCAGGAGGTTAAATTAATTCCCATAAAGAAGATTAATAAGGAGCCTGTCAATCCATGGGCAGACACTGAGTCACTCAGCGCTCACCCAACTCCAAAAATAAAACCAGGAGTGAGAGGGACTTGTTGCCAAATTGATGGGGTCAGGATTAAATAGCAGAGCACATGATTTGAGCAGCTCTTTTCATATACATACACACTCCAAGAGGAGAACAGCACTCCCAAGAAGCACATGCAGGGCTGGGGCAGGCTTTGAAACATGCAGTTAGGGCAGCTGGAGTGCCAGAACAAAACCAAGCACACTGTGGTTTAGGGAGACATTCAGCACTCAGCAAGCAATAAAAACACTCAGAAAAAAAAAAAAAAAAAAAAGAAAGATTCAATAAGGTACAAAATGGCAGGCTTGAAGAAAAATGTGTTTTCTCCCTCCCTGTAAAAATTCTTGGGAGTTATTTCTGATTATAGGTGCCACTCAGCTCACATGCTGGAAGTGTAGAACAGCCAGGCTGCTATATTCTGTTCTTTTCAGATGTCTGGCTGTTATTTCAACCAGACATCACGACACAAACCCCAAAATCTCTGTTTCTACATGGCAAGTGACCTCAGTTAGAGCTACTGTTATTATCCTCTTTGCCATGATCATGGAAAGGAAACTGGGAAGAGGGAAGAGATCATGACTTTAAACTGAGATAAGAGAGGATTAAACAATATAAAATCACGTTTAATGTGTTGGTTGAAGGCCATACAGTTTATTTACCCAAGGATTATGAATTCAAACACAGCATCCCTGATTTCCTTCAGTGACTTTGTGCAAATAAAGTCATCTGCAAGTCATTCTTCCTGCTGGCACCTGTTAAATGCTTGCCCAGCCTGAAACACTCCAGTGATTTTCTTGGCCTTCAGCACATGAACAGAGGTGACACAGGGAGCCACTGCGTCCTCCTGTGACCCTGCTTTGCCAAGTCACTTCTCTGTTACTGCTTATCCTTTGCCAAACAGGCTGTAGGAAAAAATCACATTAAGTGCCTGACCAGACACACCTTACATGGGTCACCTTCCCCCACTGCCCTTGACTGTGCACCCCACATGATTATGGGAGGGGAGGGCAGAATTACATGGAAATTTGCAGCCTGCTGGGCATCTCCCACTCCTCAGAGGATTTCCAAGGTTGGACTCGAGGATCTTGGAGGTCTTTTGCCACCTGAATGACTGTGTGGTTGTGAAATTGCAGCAAGACTCACAGGGTGGGAAGAAGAAGGCATGCAAACAAGAAGGAAAGCGAGCAAGCCCTACCTTCTGCACCTGATAGATCTGGGGGGAAAGGGAAAGAAACAAGGAACAAAGCTAGCATGAATGATGGATACATAGCAATGCTCCACAGCTCCTTCTGGAGGGAAAAAACAGCATTTATAGAGAAAATACAGCAGAACATCAACACAGAGAAGAGCACAGTGAAGCCCTGTGGATTCAGGCAGGACAAAAGCAGTGTTTGCATCGTGGGTCTCCTCCATGTGACTGGCTAGAGCACAGCATTCCTGTTCCCATTCCCACCACCCTCTGGGGTGCACATGGGACATTTTATCCCCAGGCTTTGCACCCAGCCCAGCTGTGAGCCAGGACCTCTCATTTTTCCAGCCTTCCCTCCAAACCAGGAATGGATGCCCAAATATTCACCCGGGACGAGTCGCGAATCTACCAGCACAATAAAAGCAAACAGCATTAACTACAGATCAACTGTTCCTCTTTGGAGGATAGAATTTGTCCTTGAGGGATGAATCACAGTTACAAAAGCACCAACCCCACACACCTCTCACCTGTGCACAGCACAGTGCCAGTGTGTGAAAATTCCTGGGAAATTCCTTCCACAGATATTGTTGGCATTAAAGCACCCCTGCAGGTTGTTCTGTCAATTTTTAATGTTCTTGTGGAGCCTCACACTATTTTCAGGCTTTAATAAATGCCCTGCTGACAGTGTTGTTCCATAGTCTTGGAGCACTTTGATAAGACACAAAACCTTTACAGCCACTCTACTGCGCCTGAATTTTGTGCTCTAGGAGAACTGCTCTTAACTGATAAGCTTCGTGAATCCACAGAAAAACAGAAAATAGGTTTTTTCTCACATCTTTCCTGAAACCAGAAACATTTCTGGTTACCCCAAAGAACCCTTCTTGTTGAAAACCACCTGGCTCTCTGCACAATCCTCTGGTGGCAAGGCAGTGAAGTCTCCCAGATTTTGGGGAATTTGGAGGATCCCTGGCATTCACTGCTCTCAGGGATACCCCATGGGAACCTGGATGCCAGAGCTGGGAAGCAAAGCTTATGTCTCTCAATCCCTGCCCTCCTGATCAGGTTCCCCTTCATGAAGGACAATGCACAACCCAGATTAATGCCTCAGCAGCTTTAATTCCCATTCCAGCAAGCACAGGAGGGAAAATTAGGACCCATTTAAAAACCAGCATTCCCACCACACAGTAACCACCCCACTTCCCTAAGAAAGCCATGGAGAGGAAAATGAACTGGGCCCTCCCACAAGGCTGCACACAATTCCAATTTCTGGCTTCTCCATGGCACACTCAGAGTGCCTTTCATCCACACACAGGAGCCAAACACCACAGGTTCAAACCTGGCAATTACCACACAGCTGATTAACCTCAAAGCTTTAACTTTTCCATGCTGGTTTTCTTCACCCACTCCTCGAGGCAGCTCCATGGAATCCTTATTTTCCAAAGCCCAGTGCTCCAGGCCTGGCACAGCAGGGATTCAAGGCAAGGCACACAAGGAGCCTCATGCCCAGGACCCAAATTGCCAATGGACAAGATAACAACAGGGCCCTTGTTCAGGCCAGGCACTGTGGAGGGAGGTGGGGAGGCTTTAGGGATAAAGCCAAATTAATAATTTGACTATTCCAGCTTTTTATAAAACCTGGAGTTTTGGAGGAACCCATTAACCAACAGGCATTACAATGGCTCTGCTCCGAAGTGACTGATCCCTCAGCAGTGCACAAGGGAAAGGTTGTGATTCCAACCTGATTCCAATCCTGAATCCAATCTCCCATGGCAGGGAGGTTGGAATCAGGGGGTTTTTAAGGGTTTTTCCAATCCTTAAAAGCCATTTTAGGATTCTGTGATGACACTGTCCTCTTTAGAAAAGAAAAAACATATACTTTTAAACAATCACCTCTGTTGCAGATGTGTGACCCCCAAAAACAGTCAATACACATCTAAGAAGTCAAATGCTTTCAAGAACAGTTTCCTCTATTAGGGTACACAGTTTTCTGTGTTAGGGTATGACCAAAAAACTCAAATATGTTTCATCCACAGTATTAACAGCAGACAGCTTTCCTGATTTCCTCATCAAAGGAGGCTGCACACAGAAATAAAATTTTTCATAGAAGCAGGTTTAAAACTGGACAGAAAAAGCCATGGTGGCAGAAGAAGAGTCTGCTAAAATCATCATCTACATCATCCCTCTTCAAATTTTCCTGGGTATCTTCACAGTGAGTGTATAAGATACAGATGAACCACCACAAACCTCCTCCATTTCCTCCCTGCTTATGTAAGCACCAAGTTTCATAGCCAGTCTCACCCCTCCCCATTCGAGCCACAAGAATCTGCTTTTCCCTTTTTTTTTACTAGAAAGCATCGGTAGCACATTTTATTCCAAAGAAATATGAATCCAAAAGGGGGAAAAATATGTGCAAGTGAGGTGAGGAAGGAATTCACAAAGCAGCCAAGGCAAGTTTCATGCTGTGCCCTCAAAGCAAGTGCTGCAGATGAAGGCAGGAGAGCAGCACAGTGCACTTGCCTTGAACCAGAAGTACAGGCTCATCTGCTGTGTGAACTGGCAGGGAAGAATCTTATCCCACCGATTAAGGAGTGGGAGGAGATCAGTCTCTTTTCACTTCAGGCACTAATATCAGCTTACACTGTGGTCTCCAAGTGTCAGCCCTTGAAGAGACATTTAAAGCCTTGCCAGCAGAACACACAGAAAGCATTCTCTGCAATTAGCCCTACTGCTGCAGCTTTCAAAAACTGTTACTGTTAAATATTGCTTGGGAAAAAAAGGGTTTAATACATTTCAGGTCAAGCTTCTGAGAGGAAAAAATAAATGCACAGGAAAAAAAAAATAAATTCTTCCTCCAATTTTACCTTTAACAAATTGTTACTCAGAAAAACTGGGCTGCCCACTCCTGGCTTGCTGTTCTGCATGAATTAACAATGAATACCTGAATGCACACAGGAATTTGTCTCAGGACCAGGCACATCTCAACAGTACAAGCCAAAGGGACTGGTCTCAGACTCAGCAGCTGGAAACCAAGTGTTTCAAAAGCATGGCAGCGTGGTATGGTAAACCAGGACCCTTCACTGCTCTGACTCCCACCAGTGCTGGGAAACCAGGGAAGGGAGGAAATACCAAATATCCTAATTGTCCTTCCAGCTCAGAACAGGCCCTGGCAATGAGAGCTGCCCTGCACTCACTGATGTGTGCAAGCAAACCAGAGAATTATACCAGACTTCCAGATTAATTATTTACATCTTTGGTGGGTAACAACAACAAAGCAGCTCTGAATGAGAAGTCAGAAGCATTCAAGCTGTAACACTTGTCAGACCTGTGCCTTTCCTAAAGCCTCATCACCAAGAACACATTCTCTAATAAACAGAGGAATTGATTCACATCTCTGCGATTCAGGAGTGATCAACACCCTTATCTCCAGAGGGACTCCCCATGTCCTGGGCTGATCCCACAGTGTGGGCAGCAGGAAAGGGGGAATTCTGCCCTTCTGCCTTGCTCAGGTGAGACCCCACCTGCAGAACTGCTGGAGGAAGCACCAGGACGATCAGAGGGATGGGGCAGCTCTGCTGTGGGAAAAGGCTGGGAGAATTGGGAATGTTCCAAAAGGAGCCCCATCCAACAGGAAATATGGTGCAACACAAAGGGACTGGAGTGACAGCACAAGAGGGAATGGCTTCCCACTGCTGACATTGGATATTGGGAAGGAATTGTCCCCTGGGAGGGTGGGCAGGCTCTGGCACAGGTGCCCAGAGCAGCTGTGGCTGCCCCTGGATCCCTGCAAGTGTCCAAGATCTGGCTGGACAGAGCAGCCTGGGCTAGTGGAGGTGTCCCTGCCCATGGCAGGGGGTGGAACAAGTTAAGTTTAAGGTCCTTTTAACTCAATAGATTCTGGGATTCTGTGATCAGGTCACAATTCTTGTGCCCACTTTTTGCTTCAGCTTCAGAAAACACTTTTCATGTACCCAGCTTATACGTCCCTATGAAACTTGCGCTCAACTTCTCCTCTTTAGCTTCCCTTCCCTGGAGAAAAAAAAACCCCAAAAACAACAACAACAACAACAAAGAGAGCAAACCAAAACAGCCAAACCACTGGCACAGCTACCCTTCTTTGTGCTGCCTGGCACGAGGAGGTGCCAGGTGAGGAGATGACGCTGCCTCTGGAGCACACCTGCAATCCTGCCCCACCGCAGAGCAGTCTCCCACAGGAACTTTCCCACATCTCCCCCTGCAACTGAGAGCTCTCTGCCAGAGGCCCAGATATACCTGCTGCACCATTTCTCAATCCTGTGTGCAGACTCTTCATGCAAAAGTCACCCAATTACTTTAAAATGAGGGAAATGAAGTGCAAGATTGAGAAATGTCATAAATATGAGGTGGTGGGCAGGAGAGGAGCCAGTTTCCAAACCCAGATCATTAAAACACTCTCTTTCACTGCCATAGTTAGAGCCTGTAATGGTAGCACCTGGAAACTTTTAACTCAGAGCAGCAGAGTAAATATATTTCCAAGTAATCCATGCTCCACAAGAAGCCTGCCAGGGCATGCACACAGCTTAAAGCATGAAAGACTACACGCACACAGCTTAAATCATGAAAGACTACACGCACACGCAATAAATTCATTTATTGCTTTTTAACTCCCAGAAGGGACTTAGGGCTCTAAAAAGCCTTCTGAAGTAGTAAAGCAAGTGCTTTAACTCCTGGTTATTTAACATGGCAGCAGTGGAAAAGCACTCTTTATGTTTCTGCAAAGTTTGCAAAGGGAAATGAAGATGGCAGAGAACCAGGTGTTCAGATCCCAGTGTCACAGCAGGGTCCCCTCCAAGGAAGGGGTAGGTGCCAGATATCTTGTGTTGATCACTGCTTGGGATTTTCTGTATTTATGTTTTATTGTACCTGCAAGACACTTGTGGCAATGAAAAACTTCCTGCAGCTCCCCTTAACATCTCTACCTGGCATCTGGGGGGTAAGATTAAACTATTTCAAAAAGTTACAGAATACCCAAGCATACAAAACATTAAATAAATGTGCCATTTATGCCAGTGAGTTACTAAGCAGACTGTGATGGGTATCTGGCTGAGCTTTCAATGACTGTGGTATTTCACAGGGACATCCTGCCCTGCCCAATTTCTATCTACCCAAAGCTTTCACAGGTTTTCAGATGACAAGCCCTTAATTGCAGGAGCTTTAGCTTTCACACCTAAATTTCAGTTTACTAAGACACCCTTTGCAGCATCAGCTTTTAATCTGCAAAGGGGTCATCAGCTTCATTAAGTCACCTGTAAATTAGATGGTGTCACTGCCAGGACACCCCTATTTACTTTGCTACCCAAACAAAACACGTGGTGCCTGTTTAGCACAGCCCTCCCACGGCTGCTCCCAAATCCCCCAGCCCTGACTGCTGGCACAGCAGTGACAGCACCTCCCAGGCTGGGCCAGGCTGCAAGAAACATCCCTCAGACAGCAGCAACTGCAGCAGGAGAAGGCTCCCACCTTCCCCAAGCTCTGTGTTTGCAGCAAGGGAGCTGAGACGCATCCAGACCTGCCTCACCAGGAGCAGGGCATGGGCAGCCTGCCCACGAGCTCCTTTGTGGGCTCTGCTGTCACATCCTGATCCACATCCTGCTGTCACCTCCTCATTCACTGCTCCACAGCTCAACCAGATCCTGCTCTGCACCTCAAAGCAAATGCAGAACCACTGAATTACAGAATGGTCTGGGTTGGAAGGGACCTTAAGATCATCAAGTTCCATCCCCTGCCATGGGCAGGGACACTTTCCACTATCCCAGGTTGTTCCAAGCCCCATCCAGCCTGGCCTTGGACACTTCCAGGGATCCAGGGCTTCCATGGGCACCCTGTGCCAGGGCCTCACCACTCTTCCAGGAAAGATGTTTTTCCTAATATCCACTCCAACTCTGCCCTCTGTCAGTGTGAAGCCATTTCCCTTTCTTGCTGCCCCACATTTATTCCTACTAAGTATTCCCAGACCTTGCCCCCAGACTCCTTCTTCATTCTCCTTCAAAAATCTACTGAAAAAACTAAATTGTGATTACTGTTGTCCCTCTAACCTCAACCAGAGTGGTTGTTGCAGCCACTCTGCTGCTTCACTCAATGCACATCACCAAGCACAACTTTTGAGAGCTCCTGGTTGAGTTCACCACGTAGGCAATGCTTTGCCAAGTGCAGTTTCTCCCCTTGCCCCTGCCAAGAGCAGCCCATCCTTTTTCCAAACTTGGGGAGGGCAGTGGATTCACAGCAGGAAGCAGAACAGCTTCCCACTGGAGTTACACAAAGAGCCAGGAATCTTCCATATTCATTGGATTTCTAACGAAGTGATAAGAATCCACCACCTCCGACAGGCACAGAAGGAAGCTGCATACTTCAAAGTTTAACATTAAACAGGAATTACCAACCACCAGGATTTTCTGTGAATAATTACGCCGGCTTCACCGAGATAAAAATCCTTGCGTTTTTTCCAGGTTTTTCTATGATCAACATTAGCTCCACACAGACTATTTCAACAAAACACAGACAAGCCCTCTATTCCAGCATCTCTGAACATCCTCCTCCCTGGATACAGCCCCCCAAAGCCCCGGCCTTACCTCCTTCTGCTGCCTCTCCAGCTCTTTCATGCGGATCTCCCGCGCCTCCGCCCGCGCCGCTCGCTTCGCCGCGAGTCTGGCTTCAGCCTGGGAAGGGGAACACAGGCATGGGATGAGATCAAAGCTGGCCAGCCCAAGGGGGAGCACGCTCTGGAAGCAGGGCAGGCAATGGGGAGGTTTGACTGGGCAAGGCTGTAAACACATCTGTAGGAGTTAATTCCCTACTGCAGGTAATGGCCCTGCCTTCCCTAACTTGTTATCGTAACACCCCCGTGCAGGCACTACCCTCCCTGAGCACACTTGTGTTTAAAAGGGATCTTTAATTATTATTTGTGTGGCTGGAGAGGAAGCAGGTTGATTTATTTATTGCTTGTTTTGTTTTGGGTTGTTTTGTTGGGTTTTTTCTTCCCTCCCCTGCAGCGTGGCTTGCTTTTTTATTGATGAATTAATTTGACCAACACCAAACACATTATGTGCCATTTTTCCTAACCACTGACACTGTGCACACATACCTGGGCACAGGGTTTGGGTAAACACTGGGGTTCAGTATGCACAGCTAAGGCTGAAATTATGGAGAGAAAATGCACTAGCTCCATTACAAATCTCCAAAATTCCACATTCCAGTCCAAACCTCGCTGGAGTGGAATTCTGCCAAGAACAGACCTCTCGAGAGATCTACGGTGCTTCCTCACTTCAGCCCAGGTGGAAGTGATGGAACATCATAGACAGTAACATTTTTAATATTCTGCTTTAAATCCCAGGCAAAGCCAGTAGATCTTACAGAGGAAAAAGTAAAATTAGCTCAGGTTTTGGTACAGCACAACCATGAGCAGCTCAGAAGGGAGCCAAAGGCACAACTCATAGCCACCCTGGTGTTGCACCCAACTCCTCTGCTTCTGAAACCTTTCACTGTAACTACAGCATCCAAACTGACAGGAAAATCTGCCATAACATCGAGGTCAGGCACACAGAGAAATCAAAACACCGGTGTTTTCAGTAGTGCTTCTAAACAGAAGGAAAACCACCAAAAAACAAAGTGTAATTTCTTTTCCCTTCTGTAAGTGCAGTCACCACTCAAACCCAGGGAAAAGTGTCACAGCCTCCAAAAACACAAACAAAGCATGGGAAAAAACCAAACCAAACCAAAAACAAAGCAAAAAAACCCAAAACAAAACAATAAACCAACCAAAAGAAGGGAGTAGGATGGTTGAAACTTGCAGTTAACAGAAAAGAGCTGATGAAAATCAAGCACAAGCTGATGCACGGTAGGACCAGGAGCCTTGTGGTGCTGTAGATCTTAAAACTTCAGACTGGGAGAGACCAAGAGGGGATCTCATCAATCCATACAAATCCATACAAACATCCCGAAGTCCACCAAGAGGGTGGTGCCAGACTCTTCTTAGTGGTGCCCAGTAGCAGGATGAGGAACAATGGCCATAAACTGAACCACAAGAAGTTTCACCTCAGCACGAGGGAGAGAATTTCTGTTCACTGAGGGTGAGCATCCCAAACCCACCTGGACATGTTTCAGTGTCACCTGCTCAGGGTCACCCAGGGGATTGGACTGGGGGACTCCAGAGGTCCCAGTGAAAAATTGCTTCTAAAAAGTAAAGAAGCCTTCTCAGAGAATTTTTAAAAGCCCAAGGTAGAAAGAGTAAAGAGCTGGTTTTGCACAGAGCTGCTCTCCATGAGTTCTTTGCCTGAATTTCAAGGTAAGTGGCTCTGCCATGGGCAGAAATTCATAGCAGGAGCAGATTCTTCACACCTGCACCCAAACCCATCCCGTGCCATAACCTGTTACTCACAGAGCCAGGTGACAGCAGGCTCTGGGTGCAGACATGGATCCCCAAACGTGTTTCCAACACCACCTCCCAACCTAAAGCAGTCTGTCCAGGAAAATAAAGCCCCAGCCCTGCTGCTGGGCAAAGCCCGGGTGGAATCCCTGGCAGGCAGTGTCCTGACCCATCTGCAGTGTTTGGAATTGCTGATGACACCCAGTATCCAAACATGCCCTGAAATGTGTGCTGAAATCACAGTTCTGGAAACAAGCCTCGTATTGATTTCATGTGATCCCTCCTGTTTATTTAAAAATAAACACTTCTGTTTATTTAAATAAACACTGGCAAACACCACCTGACAGAGGTGAGGAATAACACCAGCACAAACTGGTTTTTCCCTATGGAAAACAAAGGGCCCTAAAGTCACCACAAGCAAAACACACCAAAAATACAGGTTGTGTATCCCCCAACTTTCCTCCTGACAGAAAAAGGCAGAAACAAGATTATTTGGATGTTAACATGATTGTAGCTGTCATCCTCATGAATTTCAATAACCAGCTGAGTTTTCACATCAGAACTAGGTGCCTGTATGTAAAATTCAGATATAATTCAAATGATACATATTTCCCCTTGTTTTCCTTATATGATAGGGGCCAAAGGATTTACACACTTGCTAGCTATGTTACAGAATTATATATTCTCCCAGAAGCAAGCACAATACAATATGAAGTGAAGGAACTTGAAAAATAGGGAAAAAAATTTAAAAATTTAGCCAGTTTTTCTCAGGCCTTCCTGAGAATGAGGCTTGCCAGTTTCTAAATTACAGACACCAACTGCAGGAAGTTAAATGAATTTTACCTCATGCAAAACCACACATTTTGTGTGTCATTTCTTAGAACATAATTCTGCTTTTAGTGCCAATCCATGGTGCATCTCTACCTTATTCTATTTCATCTTTGCAGCCCTCCAGCTGCCCATTTAAAGCCGACCTGCGAACCTTGTAAGAATAAAAAACACATTTTCACTCAGCAGCTTTGACTAACAATGGCTTACATCTTGGAACAAGCATATTGTTTATTTATGAACTTTTTCTTTCCATGACCACACCAGCCTTAAGTATCTTTGAATAAAAAAAAACAACAGAAACAGTATCCTGGGTTCTTGAACTTTAAGCTAAAAACCTGTGGTTATCAGAGACTGAAGAAGTCATGAAGTTTTATTTCATTCTGAACACTCATACTTTGAAGCAACTCATTTTCATCACATTGAAACAAATAATTACAGAATTGTTTGGGCTGGAAGGGACCTCAGGAGGCCTTATCCACCCTCCTGCTCAAAGCAGGGTCAGTATCACATTCAGACCACGCTGCTCAGGGCTTGGTCCAGATGGCTCCTGAAAACCTCAGAGTTTGGTGGCTCTGCAGCCTCTCCAGGCTCCTGTTCCCCTGCCTGACCATCCTCATGGAGTAAAGAAACAAATCCCCACCAAATCATGCTCTTGGCTCCTTAGTAACCCCAACTTCTCTGTCAGAAGGCTGCTGTCCCTTAAAGGGCTGCATCAAGCACTGAGGAATATTTTCAAGCACATTCTCAAGGATGTCTGGGTGCCATTTAGATGATTACACAGTTATTTTCACCGTGGTTCCTAAACACCAGCTCATTTGTGTTGGACAAAGGGGGGCTTGTAAGAAACAGGCCATCCTTCCCTAAAGGGTTTTTGAGCCCACAGCAAAATGAGACAAGGGGGGGACAGGAAATATGCAAAGAGGAGGAAAAAAGGCTTCAGTATGTGAAGCTACCCACAAATCCTGGAGGGTGCTCTCCAGCTCAACAGAAATACATCATGCTATAGAGTCAGGCCAGCCATCAAATGGTCAACCTGTGGCCTTCACAATCCCATTCCTAGCATACTTTGGCGGATGGAATTACTTCACTCAGAATGAATTGGTTTCTAATACTCCGTAGGTGGCACTGGTGATGAAGCTGGTATCACCTGTGAGCTCAGAGGAGGTAAATCCATCAGGACAGGGAGGAGCCCACATCTCACTGGGCAAGGAGTTATCAAAGTCAAACCAAAGGCTGCCAGCAAGCCTAGCACACCCTGCAGTGAGGGTGGGAGCCTGTTGTACACAGATTTTCCTGTGCCAAAGCCCAGCTCAGGTACAGTGGGTGCCCCCAGCATGGCACAGGGCAGGGACACCCAGAACAGCCCCAGCTGCTCAAGCTGTGAACTTTTAGGAGATGTAAGAATAAAAACACAGGCCAGGCTTTCAGACCCACACAGAGCAGTGTCAGATTTATTTATTGTGGGGCTCTTGCTCAGCAGCACGGGCGTGACGGAACGCATCGGGGTTTGTCAGACCACACTCTCTGCGCCTCCTGGACTCTGCTCCGTGCTATAAATACCTTGATTTCTTGCACAGCCTGCAAGCAGCAACGCTAACTTTACATTTCTCCCTCTGTGCTGACTAAACCAAAACAGGCTTTGCCTGGCTGACTTTGGTCTTTGTCCAGCCCAAGCACTTGACAGAGCAGAGTCACCTCTAAGGGCAGTAGCAGAAACACACTGCAGCCTGCAAGAGACACTGCTGAACATTAGAAAACCACCCAAAAATTCACATACTTCTGAAATTCAGCTTACTAAAAGCTGTTCTTTAGGCTGCCTAAGGCATAAATAACTATTCAAGGAAAGATTTAAAAAAAAAGAAATTAGAAATCACTAAGACTGAAGAAGTCTCCTTGACTTCTTAAAATCATCTAAAATTCATCAGTGACTCAGCAAGCAATACAGGCCTCAATCAAATGTGACAGATCATTGTCAAAAACAGAAGAATAAAAATATGAAGTCTAATTGCACTCATTACCAAGCTTTTGCAACTTCCCTTTTATGAAATATTGCTCATCTGACAAGGAGAACTGGCAGCTTCAGCCCTGCTGAGCATGTCACACCAAAAAAACCCAAACCTCATCAGAGGCTTCTGTAAGGGCCCCATGGGCAAAGCGAGAGGAGATGGCTGAGATGAACACAGAACTGGGCACCAGCTGAAAAATCATCACCCTAATTTATGGGACTTGCTCAAATACTACAAATATACACACTGAATTGCTGGGTTTTTATTGCAGTTGCTCAGAATGATTTACAGTCACCAAGCCCTGAAAGAAATGCACTGTTGAACTCCAAAACGCTCCTTGCTTTTGCTGGGCTACTTGCTCAGCACTTGACACTCCACCTTTAGGGTCACTCAGCCTGAAAATAAAACCCCAGCCCTGTGCAGCAGCAAATCTTTACCCTGGCTTAAGGAGTTCAGTATGTTTAGATCTGAAGAGGGAAGAACTGAGCAGGTTGTAACAGGAGCAGAACTACATGTGAACAAAACACCAAAGCAGGTGTTGGCTGTCAGATGCAAAGGGTGAGAAGCATCTTCTGCTGCCTGCAGAAGTTGGGAGAAGCAGGAGCACGGGATGTGCAGCTGCTGCAGAGAGACCCCTACCCCACAGAGCCCCCTTTCAAACCCCACTGGTGGGGACCAGGCCTGGCTGTGCCCGTGGCAGGGGACGGAGCACAATGGTGACGGAAGCTGCGGCTTCCTGGCCCCGCGCGCGCGTTGGGGAAGCTGCGCTGTCACCGTGGCACGATGAGAGAATTATTGAGGTGAGCTGCTAAGGTAGAGGCCAGTGACACACACACACATCCTGAAGGTGTGCATTCTCAGAGCCTTTCCCTCCTGAAACAGCCAGGGCTTCATTGTTCGCCCGGCAGCCCCAAGACACAGCCAACAAAGGCAGGAAGTTACGCTGCTTTTCTGAGCGGTGACAAATGACCATGTTGACTTGCCACATAGTTACATGTGTAAGAGTTTTCCAGCTATACAAAGCACCCCTCAATTCCAGTGCACTCCAAATTACCTGCTTCTAAGGCTAGTAATCAAAGCCAGTGTCATATTTGTCGTGGAGGATTGAAGTGTTAGCTTGCCAGCACCAAACCATACCCAGAAAAGCTCTCTGATCCCACTGCCAGAGAAACCTTAAAACACAAGTCTGCCTGACTAAATTACACCTGCTCCCTGTGAGCAACCACTGCTGGGCATTGCTGCAATAACTAATCTCAGGCTGATTTAAATCTCTTGCCAACATGCTTAAGACATAGCCAGCCAGTCATTTTTGGGGCCAATGTAATTTTTCATGATGGATGCTGTCCCATTCCAGTATTCTGTATCCTCTTCCTCAAATATTATAGGACTGCTCATTCTGTTTAGCCAAGTCACACTCCATCAGTCAAAAATCTGATAAGGTTCCTTGCCCTCCTACATAATTTAAACACCTGATTTGCAATATTCCTGTAACACAGCTGACCAGCATAGCTACCGGGTAGAACCAGTGCTAACCCATGGCAATGTTTTTCCCTGTCTCCATTTCAGCAGCATGTGACCTAACCCAGGAGCTCCAGTAGCTCACCAGGTGAGTGGTGACTATTTAGCATGGAAACAAGAGGGACTATGTTTAAGAGGTCAAGGCAGCATATTTATCTGACATTTTTTGCATATGAGTTATAAATACATAAAACACTTTGCACCACTTACTCATATGGTAATGAACCCGTGAATCACACAGGGCTCGGTCAGTCCACATCCTGCTTTACCCCTCACCTTTCTCTTAAATGCAAATCACTACTCAGAGGCAGCAGGCTGATGAACCTTAACCTACACGTAACCATAGGGATTCCCTTCTAATACCCCGACAGCCCATCCTGGGCCGGTCTGACAGCTCGTGTCCAGGGATGCCCGACCTGCCCGCGGCCACCTGACGGTCCCATGGGGCTGCTGCGACATTTACTCAGCACTCATTTCCCAGCTTCTGCTGGCACGAAGGCTCCCGGAGCAGCTCAGAGCTCAGGTTCTGCTCAGCGATTGTGCAAAGCGATTTGGGCGCCGGCCGCTCCCGGGCACCGCACGGAGCTGTACCGGCGGCGCTGCCCGAGCCCCCCGCAGCCCCCCGGCCTTACCTGCTGCTGGGCAGCCGGGCTGAGGCACTCGGCAGCCGCGTCCATGGTTCCCGCTGCCGCCGTCTGTCCCCGCCGGGGCCCGCCCGGCACGGCACGGCCCGGGGGCGGAGCGGGGAGCGGACGGGGAGCGGCGCTCGGAAGAGCCGGGGCAGCGCACACACACTCTCACAGTCTGTTATACACACACATACACCTGCCGGGCATCGCTCCGGAACCCCCACGGACAGCGCCTCCCCGCCTCCTCTGTGTCCCCGAGGAGGATAAACAGAGCATCCCAACAGCTGGCCGCCCTCCCTCCCTCCGGGCTGCACATCCACGCTTATAAATGTATATTCCTGTTCACGCCGGGCGGCCTTTGCATGGCACACACAAACCGCCCCGGCGCTGCTAATTGCGGTGCTAATTATATCGGGGCTGCGGGTTGCGATGTGTGGAGCCGAGCTTAAAATGAGGCATCCATGCTGGTGTTGGTTTTATTCTTTTAGAAACGGAATAATGGGGGAAAAAAATGTAAAACCCCAAAATGTGTGACTGAAGTCTGACAGTACTGCAGAAGAGCAATCGGGAGTAGCGGCTGGCCAAAAAAAAAAGACACCCTGCATTTCAAAAGGTGATGAGGTGGATGAGCCGAAAGCACAGAAGGATTAGAGGGCACAGGTGGCTTTAAGTGGCACTAAACGGATCGATACTCCAAGAACAATTGGAGACAGGGTCAGAGCAGATATCCTGGCTCCACGGAGGTTAATGCCACCTGTTGATTCCACAGGATTTTTCACCCAAAGCATCTCTCGATTCCCCTTGACTTCACCTGAAGCTCGCTCAGCCATGCCCTCCCAAAGGCCAGGGAGAAACGCCCGGGGCCGGGAGAGCTGCGAAGCCTCAGGAGCTCACTTTACCCATGACTGCCATTCCTCAGCAGCGACAGCAGAGCACTCGGGGAGTCATCTCTTCTTGGCACGGCATTCTCCAGGGCCAGCCAAACAGGTTGCTCCTTAGCAACTCAGCCTGCGCCCTCCTTCCCGGTCAGGAGCCCAGCGAAGCCTCCACCCAGCGGCTGAGCTCAGATTTTCCATGAGCTGCCTGCCCAGCACAAGGAATCCAGCTGCTCAGGCTGGCACAGCACACCCTGCCATGCTGCTGACTGTATTCTAGCTCATTTGGAAGCGCTGGCACTGTTTTACACTTGGGGGCAATCACTTGGCAGTGCCTGGAGCCAAGCCATGTCCCACTGTCCCTGGGAAGGCCAGTCGTGCTTCCTTTAAATAAGAGGGATTAGGGATGGTCTAACTTGCACCCTGCCCCTGGGAGAAACCCTGCTTAGGTCAGGTGAAACTTTACAATTGTAAAACAAAGTGGTTTTTATGTGAATCATGGAACTACAGAATGGTTTGGGTTGGAAGGGGCCTTAAAGCCCATCCAGTTCCACCCCTGCCATAGGCAGGGGCACCTTCCACTATCCCAGGTTGCTCCAAGCCCCATCCAACCTGGCCTTGGGCACTTCCAGGGATCCAGGGGCAGCCACAGCTTCTCTGGGCACCCTGTGCCAGGGCCTCAGCATCCTCACAAGAAAGAATATCCCAATATCCCATCTAACCCTGCCCTCTGTCATTGTGAAGCCATTCCTCTGTGTCCTGTCACTCCCATACACTTTGCAAAAGTCTCTGTCATTCCTATAACAATTTCTTTTACTGAAAGGCTGCAATAAGATCTCCAAAGTCACATCTTTCATTAACCTCCAAAGCCTCCAGTTGAGCCTATAAGTTATTTTTAACTTCCTCGCCAGGTAAATGACCCAACTTTGCTTCAACAAAATAAATCTCAAATCCACTCCACATCTAAACCGTCTCAAATCCACTCCAGCACGTGCATGAAGAAACGAATAAATACTCTATGTTCCTGTGAATCATCTATAATTTAAATCTTCATTTAACAGACACTCACTTCATCCTCCAACAGGTCTGTCTTTTGTGAATAGCCTTAAATCCAAGAGGAGTCATGCCCTAATTCCCAGAGGCTGCTCAGCATTCAGTTTTGGTGCAGGTAACAGCATGATTTGGGGCTTCCAGCAATGTTTGGTGCTCAGCTGTGAAGAAAGCACTTCTGCACAATGGCAGCTCACCCCAAGGCAGCCAGGACCAGGCACTGGAGTCAATTCTTCAGGAAAAAACACATTTTGCCTTAAGTGAGACATTTTAACAGAGAAGGGGAGTGATGGTAACTGTGTAAATCTGAAGCATCAGAACAGCTCAGCGTGACAAATATCTTCATTTTAGCTTGAAACAGACAATTTGTTCTGCTTCTTGGTTAACAGGAATTAACCTCCCCTTACATTCACTGGCAAATCTCTACAGGTTTTGCAGTGTCACTTGGAAAATACACTGAAAATATAAATTACTCCCCCCTGCACACACACCTTTTCCTATTTACTTTCCAAGCCAAGATGTTTGGTTTTACTGGGTTTCCTTGAGGAAGCACTTCATACGTATCCTGGGATAAATTCAAACAAACAGCTCTACTACAGACCTGCTGGGTAGGAACTGAAGGATCAAGAGGTCTTTTTAATGCTAGCAAACTTCCATTTCCCAGCAATACAGAGCTCTGAGCACACACTTCAGCATTTTGTAATTGATTTTATGTAAAAGGAGGCTCAAAATTCCAATCAGGTCCTGACAAATCCCCTCAAAAGTGCAGTGTCTATCTCGTCATAGCTCTCTCCTATTCAGAAAAACAGCAGCATCTTCTAAAATTTATATTTATTTATTTATTCAGCACACAGCTCTTGTGTCCATGCATTTCCCATGTGAAATAGGATGCTGTGGAAGAGTGACATTAATTCCAGGACATTTCTAAGCAGGAAGGATGTCCCCATTTATGCACGGCACGTACTACAATGCTAAACTGAGCCTAAGAAAAACAGGTAATGGGAGATTTAGAAGGGGGGAAAAAAAGAGTCAGCTGACACTTCCAGAAACCTGGTGGGATAACTGTGAGCTGGGTATGTCTAAGCAGAAAGTAAAAAGGACGTTTACTGCACTTAGGACAGCAGCTCTGATTCCAGTGACACGGAGTCCTTATCTCCCTGTGGGGAACACACTTCTCCTTTGCAAACACACACGCACAAAATGCATGCCTGCACTCAGAACAAGGCAATCCTCATCAAATGCTGGCCCAAAGCCTAAAAATCAGCTTGCCAGAACTGTACTTTACCCATAACAACCAACAACCGAGGAGCTGTGTCAAAAGCAAGAGGGAAAGATCACCCGGTCAGCCTCCAGGCATGTGAATATCACTGATAACTCAAATTCCAAGGAATTTGGCCCCCAGCACAGCTCATACTCAACTGATTTTTATTTTGTCTTTAAGGCATGTTATGAGTAGGTTAAGAGGCAAGCAAGTAGGAATAAAGTAGTCAAAATCTTTAGAGATAGGTTTAAAAACTGAAAGAAACCTGCACCTTAGAGCACTCTGGCTCCAGCTTAGCCCACCTCAGTATTAATTCTTCAGTCACTTCCCAACACTATCCATCACCAACATATATATAACTCTGATGATATCATTTATAGCTATAAAAATGAAATTCTGTTGTGCATTTCCTGCATTCTCTTCAAGTGGTGTCACTGTTGGTGGATTTGCCAGTGTTGGGTTATTGGTTGGACTTTAATCTTTCCCAACCCAAATGATTCTATGATTCTTGGAATTTCGGTAATGTCCGTCAGTGTCTTATTCAGTCCTGGCTTTCCAAACAGTGGGAACAGAGAAAGGATGTCTTGTTTTATGGGGAAAAAAAGTAAAAAATTAATTTATATTACAAGAAATATTTGGTTACTCCAATTTTTGAGGGGTTTTCTAATAAGGTTCACAGTGTTGTTCTTCGAATGCTGAAGAAAGCCAATAAAAACCTCTGGAGTGACACCCACCAAGGTCAGAGGGACAGGAAAAGTGACATCTGTGCCTCATCACGCCATCCCCCCTGCCTGCTGGGCCATCCTGGCACGCCTGGAGCCCGGCTGGCCACAGGAACAAAACCTTGTGGTGGCCACCACTGAGGCACTGCGCTCCAGCACTCGCAGCCAAGTGCTCCTTAGGAAAACAATGCCCGGTTTTCAGTGCCACCATCCCCTGCCAGGATCAACAGATTATCCTCCGGCCAGCCTGCAGGGAGGAGGAGGAGGAGGAGGAAGGAAACTGCTGGATCAGGCACAAGTCACACTGAGTCATGCTCCAAACGAGCCTGTGGCACATTTGTCATTCAGCCTCAAAATAGTGATGCCATCAACACTTGGATATTGAATTGGTAGAACCCTAGAGGCTGAGAATTTGAAACTCAAAACCCAAACACACACACAAAAAATACTATATTTAACTTAAGGCCATAAAAAAACCTTCCAAAATGAATTAACAACACAAAAATTACAAGTCTATGGTTTATATTATTATTACAAGTATATAGTTTACATTGTTATTAGAATTATATAGTTGAAATAAAACAGTATACTATAGAGTTTAAATAAAACTATATCCTATAGTATATGTATATTATATGTCTATATGTATATGTCTATATGTATAATATATATGTCTATACAGACATGTCTCTATATATAATATCACATATATGTCTATATGTATAATATCACATATGTCTATAGATATAATATAGTTATATAATATAACTATATTATATAACTATATATGTTATGTCTATATAGACATATAACATATACTACATAATATTATATATAAATTATACAGTATAATATATGCTATATATGCTATATATGCTATATATCAAAATAAATGAAACAAAACAGAAGCTTTAATACAATAATCTTTCTTCTTTACCTTCTTCTTACTTCTTCATGAGTCTAGCTAGTATTTTGTAATTAGACAAATAAAATCCGCATTGCAGGCTTTGAGTGATTAGTTATTGAATTAAAAGTAAAAATAATTTGAGTGTCATTTCTTAATTAGACAGTTTAACCTTAAAAAACCTTATAACAAAAGATAATTAACCATTTTGTACCTTATTAGTAAAATACTACAAAACTCACTACCTATAAAACATAACTAAGAAAAATAAACATTGAAATCTAAACACAAAATATCACCTCAAAAACTTCAATCCCAACCTTAACAAAAGTAGCAAAAAAGTAGTAGTAGCAAAAAAAATCCAAAACCTAAAATTGAATATATTAAAGCTGGGCTACTTCAGCTTCAGAAATTGAAATATGGGTGGGTGAAAGTTTCAGAAATTGGAAATATGGGTGGATGAAAAGTTACGTGATCTTCCTGTTGTAGAAGTGACAGATTCAAGAGTGGCTCCTATAATAAAAATTCCTGGCCTAGTCTTAAGCTTTTCCATTCCTTTGCTTAATAATGAAGAAAAAACAGATCAAACCAAAGGGGAAAAAAGAGTTTTGGTTTGGATTATCTCACAGAACCTGAGTGTAAAAACCTGTGTAAAAAAATACAAAAAGGATCCAGCAAGAGCATTTTACTTGTAGGAAAGTGCTTCTCTGCTGGTGTATCTATAGCATGAAGCTTTGCCATCTCCAAGGCTCTACTTCCAACCTAATGAGATTTAAGAATTAATTAACTATTTAACCATTAAACCATTCATTAACCATTCCCACCAGGAGTGTAAATGTTGTAGAATTAGAAACCCAACAGTAATTCCAAGAAGGGCAGAGGTTCTGCCCTCCATCCTACCCCATCAGGGACAATAGGTGGGAAAGCATCACCAGCACTTGTAGCCTCTGGAAGTGCCAAGTCACCAAGCTCTCCCACTCAAAACACACAGAAAAAAAAAAAAGACAAAATCAAGTCCAAAAAGTCAGACTTACAGCTAACCTTCACCAGGCTTCAGCTCAAATATTTGACTGCATTCCCTAGAGAGAATGAACTAGGATGGCACCTTCAATGAACAGGGATCACATCCTCTGCAAGCACCACAGAATCTCATTATCCAACATTTTAGCAAAAAATTGGCAGTTGCCTTTGAGAAGTGTCCAGTTTTCCCATAGAATGAGGATAATAAAGCATTCCTACAGTGGAAATCTGGCCAGAAGAACTATTGTGATGTTCCCATGAGCACCCTGAGTGAATCCTGAACCTAATTTCCCTGCTCAGGCTCATCCACACCCTAAATCCTACAAGCTTAAAGTTTGGTGGGAGATTAAATGATGGCAAGTTTTTCTTGCAAGGGCATTCCAAGAGCGATTTCCAATTTTGTTTTTAGGGTTTCTCTGAATGGCAGAGCTCTGATTTTCTGTTTTCTTTCATTCCCAAGCACCAGGACATGCCGAGGGTGCTGCTGTGAGTTATCTGAGTTTAAGGCCTCAGCATTCCTGGTCCTCTTGCTCAACATTTGGAGCCCAAGACTGGGAAGGGGAGGAGGGAACGAGAGCCACGACTAATGAAGGAATTTATACGTGAGCGCTGTGCACTTTGGAGAAACATTTGCTGATGTGTTTGCCAGGAAACCCATCTTGGAGATAGAGCTTAGGCATGCAAGCAGAGGCTGCAAAGCCTTGTTGACACAGACCTTTTCCCCCCCAAGAAGGAGGAGAATGTTTATTCTGCACTGAACAGCCTGTACAATGCAAGACACAATCAGGGACTTGCATCCTACCTCGTAAATTATATTGCCCTGGAGTCGCAAGGAGCTGCTGCTAAAAATACAAAAATAAACAATATTTAGTCTAAACAATAACTGAGCTCCACCAGGATTACCAAAGCAAATCCTGCCACGAGGAATTGATCTTAAAACACCTCTTAAAACCGAGGTATCTTGTTATCATTTCCATCTTGGCAGCGGTTTAGAGGCATTTATTATCTCAGTAAATGTTTTTGTTGGTGGGGTTTTGTTTTGGTTTGGGTTTTTTCTTCATAAGCATTGTAACTCTGCTCTCCAGCACCACTCTATATATAGAGTGCACCACTTCCACTGCTATTTAGCAATCAATCACTCGTGCTGTTTCCACTCCAAAAAAGCAAAACAGGGATGAAAGAGCAACTCCAGGATAGGATGTTGGCTGGCAGCTCCTCAGTTAGTATCAACTGACCACATTTACGTCACTTCTTCAATTGGCATTTTCTCCCTAAATAGCTCTCTGGTCAGTAAGTGGTTGGTCCCACCAGGGAGGAATTTGGATACTCCTCTCTCTACAGCTGTTACCTCTGAGAACAAATCCATGTGTTTTCTACACCCTGGACAATACTGCAGCCATGGATTTACATCAAGACTGGCAACTCATGGAAATAGTTTTGGGGGAGTCCAGTTGACTGGATCACTCATATAAATAAATTAATCAATCAGAAATTATAACTAGAAGGAGAAAAAAAAAACAAACCAAAACCCACTGGCAGTATTGGCAAATATGGGCTGGAATTTCACAAGGAAAGCATAAAAATCTTCCCAGTGCTGTCTCCAGCAATAGTTATTTGCAGAAAGCTGCAGCCAGTGGTTTCTTCTGTTTTACCCAACTTCTTTATAAAAAGAGAGAAGTTTCTCTTCTGCAGTGACCTCTTGTAGTTGTCTCTATGGCACCAGCAGTGTTTTGCATCAACAACTGTTACCCTCATTTAAAATTTAAATAAAACTGAACCTCAGAACACCCAAGCAGAACGGTTGTATTGCAGAGTGCCACTTAAATACCATATTTCTGTTTGATTGCAGAACTGCAATTAAAGTCACTCAGAGCTCACAAATAAACGAGCTGAGCTGTACTTCAGACTTCTGGTGCTTGACTTCTCTTTGGAAGCAAAGCTCCAACCAGTGTTTCCCACTGGGGACTCCTCCTCAGGCACCAGCACACACTTAACAAAGAGCACACATGCAAAATTAATTCAGCCACTGCTGCATGTTACTGAAAAGCAAACACATTTGTCATGACCACAATGTAAAGCACAATAACCCCATTTGGAACCTGCAATGAAGTGCAATTCCTCATCTGGTTGCTTTACAGCATAAACACAGGTTGGGGAGGGCTCTGGGGCTGAGTGGGTGCCAACATATTTTCGATGCACAGACACAAACAGAGGTTTTGTTGCTGACAGGTAAAAATATCTGAAGTATAAATAAGAAGTGAAATTGAGGGACTGCTACAAGCAATGTAATCTGTGGGGATCACCCTCTGGTCCCCACTGAACTGCAAATTTCATCTGAATGAAAGGTGGCAAATCCTGAGCACAGCTCTGCACTTAGATACAAACCCCAGCAACTGCTTAAAATAATGCTCACACTACCAGCCAAAGAAAAGAAAATCACAAATTTTGAAGTAAAGGTTACTGGTGCTGTTCTAGGGATTACTCAGTTTGTGACACAAAATAATATAAAACTTCAAGAAAAGGCATAAATAGAACACTAAATTCTGCTTTTTTTTTTTTTTCTCTCGAATCAAGTGCACCTGCTTCCTGGTTTAATCTCAGCCAAAATCCCACTTCTGCCTGCATCACAGAAAGAATAAATACATTTACAAGGAATTCATTCTGTGTCAAACAACAGCACTGGGTCTCCACAGAAGCCCAGACTTTGCATGCAGAACATTTAAGATTGATTAATTCTTTAAAGCCAGGTAAAATGAAGATCAAAAGTTTCAGGTAATCCATTGAATCCTCTCCAAAGCTGAGATTTAATACCCACATTGCAGCTCCTGGGCAGAAACAGTTCAACATGAGTGGAAACTGCAGCGCTGAGACAAATCCTATCATTATTGTGAAATGGTGTAATATTAGAAATTACATCATGTGAACTGCTCTTGTTTCAGTGTCACACTCATGTGGCCCCTTCCCATTTTGCAAGAGGTCAGGACAATTTGTCTTTTAAGCTTCAGAGGGAAATTCCTGGAAGAGTTTCACGCCAAAAACAGGGCAGTGAAGTTGCACAGGTCTTTGCCATCAATTAGAAGCAATGAAGAAATCCACAGCACTTCAGTTTCCTGTCCAGAAAACAGAGATTATATGTCCAGAGCTCATCTGTCTCTCTGGAGGAAAACAAACATAAGCAGTATTTCTACATCCTCAGGCACAACACATTTTAGATGTGGAGATTTTAGGCCAGCAGAACAATTGAGAAATTACAAGGAAAAAAAAATATTTCTCCCAGCTAGAGCATTTGCATTTATTTAGGAGAGCACATGGGAGGTATTTTTGAGGGTTTAATTTTCAGGAATAACTCCCTTAAGAAGGGCAGGAGCCCGAGGAGGGCGAGGCAGAAGCGCTGAGTGCAGGAGAGGAGGTGTCAGAGCTTTCAGTGCTGCCAAGCCTGCTCTGACAGAAAGGCAAACCCTGCCACAGATTAACAGCACAGGGAATGGATCAATTCCTGAAAAAAAATCTGAATTAGATGTTTTACAGATTTAGCCCCCTTGACATAAAAGAATGTTCTGGTTTGTAGAGGTGCACAGAGGAGCAAGCCTTGAGGCCATCACTGATTAATTCCCCCATCTAAACACACCAAGAATGAACTCCAGGCTCGTTTGAACCAGTCTGAACCCCACAAGAGGGAGCAGCAATCAAGCAAATCAAGTAAATCAAGCAGAGCACACTTTTCTGTGTCCCTAAGGAGACACTGCTTCCACCACACAAAGCTGGACCCCTGAATTTCCAATGTAAATGTTTAATTACGTGGTTATTCTCTCATTGAGGATGTGGATGAAAATTACTATTAGAGGATGAGGGACACTGCTCTGTATTCCTAATGAGGACCTGGTAAATCAGCATTAAATTATTGCCATCACCAGATACATTTCAACCACTTATGTCAAGAAGCAAAGCTGGCAAGGGAGTGGGGATGTTTAGAATTTGTGTTAAGCATCCAGACCCCCCAGATTCTCAAAATTACCCACAAATCCTAGCTAGCTTTGTTTTGTAAGTAATTCCTGTTCTGCATCCTCACTCTCTGCTCCATCTCCAATACTTTTGAAGTACTCAAACAAAACCTACATGGTTTTTTATTTAAATATTTATTTAATAACCAGCCTGTCCAAAGGTAACCACTTCCACATTCAGCATCACTTCAACAGCAGGAAAAACACAAACATGAAGAGGTTTGGAAAGGTTCAGAATATTATTCCTGCAGGCTCCCACAGCCTTGTGGCTAAGTGGAAGAACAGGCAGCAATGTGCGGTGCTGACAGATGGTTTTTAAGTAGGAGCACCTCAGAGCCCAAAGCAGAAGCTGAGGATTGAACTAAAAGCTGTTTTTAGGGGCAGAACCTCCTCTGCCTTGTTTTGTCTCCTACCTCCCAGGCTCAGCATTTTGGGACTCATTAATCATTTACTGCATTTCCTTAGTTAGGAGTGGGAACTGTAAAGAGAGAGCATTTAACTATAAATTACAATAGAGATGGGAAACTGGTGGAAACTCTTTGACAGAGGAATAGATTGAATTTCTTTTTGTACCTCAGGGCAGTATCAGGAGGGCCAAGAGAGCACAGCTGAGCTTGGTCCCTGCCGCAGGAGCCACAGCTGGAACCCATCATTAGCTCTTCTGGCTGCTCCTGCAGGGTGTGTTTGGTCCCCTTCTCATCCCTCTGGTATTTTTGGTGCTGCTTTCCTTTCCCAGGGTTCTTCCTCTAGGATTACCCGTAGTGACCTCAACAGGTATTTCATTATATGCACATCCTACTGACTGACAAAGGGAGGAAAGGAGGAATCTGAATTGGAGCCATGCCTTTGATCATTAAAAATATGAGGATTTTACATTCATCTGTAGAATCCAACACAGTGCCAATATCAGACACAAAAAAAAACCCCACAAAAACAACACAAGGCATTTTTACATGTTCTGTGTTCCTTTGCACACATCAATCACCCCAATACAGACTTCAACAAAAGCTCTGACTAATTTTTTAAAGCTGTCTGTTATGGATGTAGAAATACTTGGAGCTACAGACACACAAAACAACAGGTTTTAGAGGCATGTCTGCCAGAGAACAGAAGATTTATTGTAAATTATTCCAGAATATTAATGTCAAGCATTAATCATAACAACACAGTTTATGACTAAAGCTAAAGTAGGGGTTTGAGGTATATTAAAAAACCAGCCCACAATACATATGGAAGTTATACAAAGAATAACTTCCATTATTATCTCAGCCCTGAAAACAATTTCATGCAGAGTAGCATTTCTGAAAAGACTCACAGCAACCTCTCCCAAGCTGTGGTAATGCTCACAGCCGTGTCAGACAGCACAAGAGTTTCAACCAACTAAAATTTGGGGAGAAGACCTCAAAGCCTTCCATGCCAGTGGAAAAATCTCCAAATTTCCACGGTTCAAGAGCACACCAATTAAGCAGGGAAGCAAGAGAGCTCCTTGAAACGTGAGCTGCTGCCTGAAAGGAAAGGCAAAGTCTCCTTGAGGTCACTGAGAATTCCTGGTGACCTTTTGCGAACGCAGAGAAACCCCTGGGTTTGTCCTCAGTGAACGCCTCCAGGAGGAGGATCTGCTGCCAGGGCACTTCATACAGATGAGAAATTCTCCTGTGGTACGAGCAGTGAGCTGAGAAAAACGTCCCCTTGCCAAGCCAATTCCAAAAATATCAATCAGTGCAGGCTCAAGGGCGGGAATGACAAGCTTATTACCTTATTCAGCTGCTCCCAGCAAACACCAGCGAGGGGAGCAGCACAACCTGGCCACCTTAAATGACTCCTCCACAGATGTGAGAATTGCTGCTGATCAAAATATTACCTAAAAATTGCATGAATAAATTAAGATGGAGCTGCTGACAGCATGCAGCTCCAAACTGATGTTAAAGCATTTCCCTGTCTTTTAAGTCCAGCATAAATCTTTTGTTAGGAGTGCATTTTAAATACACACTTACTGATGTTAAAGCACTTCTCTGGCTTTTAAGTCAAGCATAAATCTTTTGTTAGGAGTGCATTTTAAATAGTGCAACAAACCAGCACATATATTACTTAGGGAGTAAAAGCTGCTAGGGAACCTAAGTGTGTAAATATAGCATGCAGCTTGGATTTGCTGCATCCACAAGGAACTGAGAAAGCCTACTTTCACCTCCCAAAAGCATTTAACACTACATCTAGCCAATGCTGAGGAAGAGACTTGTGAGCTATTTATACATGGAGATAAAGGTGCCAAAAAAAAGTTTTAAAAAGCCCCTTGAGGTCATCAAGCCTCACTCTAACCAGGATATGCAATTTTCTGCTATCCAGCCACCCCTTCATACAGTGTCTAGCAGAGAATGAAATAAAAAATGGATTTTTTTTTCTCCTTCATACAGTTCCTAGCAGAGAATGAAGTAAAAAAGGGAACTCTTTCTCTGAAAAAGACATTGAAGTGAAGACAGAAGCTCAGAGTGCTGAGGTTTGGGCCAGCAGATGAATACACCCAGCTCACACCGTGCATTAGCCACCAGCAGGTTTAAGGTTTCCTCTGAATAAAACATGTGGAGCTGCAGATTTCACACCAGCACTACTCAATTAACGGAGCTGTCACTTCAGTGGGCAGCAATATCACAAAATCAGTCCCTGCTCCATTCATACAGCAGGGGAAAGGCTGGGGAGTTCCACCCTTATTAACCTGACAGGGTTTTTGAAGTGCTGGCAATGCCAAGGTTATCTGGAAACCACCTTGAGCATTCAGAGGACACTGCCCAGCTCAGTTAAGGGCTCCACAAGAGCTGCAATCAGCAAAGTCTGCTTCCCTGGAAGTCCAGAGCCTGGAAAAGCCACTGGAGTGTGTAACTGCAGCTTATGCAAATCCATGGTGCAGGCCTGGGAAAAGCAAGGCTAAATCCCTTCAAACGGGAGAAGCTCTGCCACAAATCCTGCTGTATAGTAGGAATAAGCATGATAAACAGCCCAGGTCTTTATAGAAATGCCTTTGTAACTGTTCTGCTGCAAAAACTGCTTGGAAATGCTCACGTGCTTAAAAGAGCGCCTTGTCACATCACACTACACCTGCCAAGGTGCTACAGCTCATATCCCAGCACAGGGAAAAGTTACACACGGGAATAGGTCACAGAGCAATCCATATCAAAGGCCTCACTCAGCATTTAAAAATGGCAAGTGTGAGAATATTGCTAAGTGTTATTATTTGTTAAAAATTTGCACTGTTGTTTTTCGGATGAGCAGCAGGATGAAAAGTGATCCATGGAATATTTCAGAGACAAATAAGTGTAGAGTATCACCCCAAGGATGATATATACAAAGATACACATGAAAATCTCAGATACAACTATATGCTGAAGCCTTTCCAGAAATCAGTCTCCTCCTTTGTGTGCCTAAGTGCACATAAGAACTTACACACACATTCAGACAAAACCACTTGGCTTTAAGTTTTTCTATGCAAGAAAGACTTAACTGGCTTCTTTTTGAAGAACTTAGGCGACGTACAATTCAGGAAGAACAAGTCACTTCACATTAGGCACATATCAGCACTTGCTTTATGGCAGAGTGGAAGCTGAGCACTGACACTGAAAACTGGGTAAGCAGCAGCCAGCACAGAGCTCCAGCCCAGCCTCCACTCCTCACTGGCCAGTTCTGCCAGGCCAATCTAGGAATAATTCCCCTCCAAACACTGCCTTGACAGGGAAGGATGCCCCTGCTCTGAGACACTCCCAGCAGGAGCAGAAATGAAACCCTCACAGGAGCTCCATCACTAGGGAATGCCCTGGGGATGGGTGCAAGCCTTCCTGCTGGCCATGCAGCTCCTCTCCAGGGCCCTGGCAGCCAGCCCAGCAGCTGGCTCAGCCCTGCCCCACTTCCCAATGCCAGGCACAGACTACCAGCCCACTGAGCCCTGTCCCACTTCCCAAAGCCAGGCACAGAATGCCAGCCCACCCAGCCCTGTCCCACTTCCCAATGCCAGGCACAGAATGTTGTCATTACATTACAAGGGTTCCATATTGCTGGAGTTTTGTACCTACCTGATGTTTCTTGTGGGCAGCTCCTCTAGGCACTGACTGGTCCCTGTCCCCACAGCAGCCAGCTGACTCCAGTTCCCCTCAACCAACCAATCCACTCTTTTATAACACTCTTCTTATTGGCTACAGCTGTGGCCTGTTAACATCAGGCCTGTTCCCAATCTCTAATAGTTGGCTCAGCTGCAACTCTTTAGGGGGTAAGATTACTTTCTATACTACCTTTATTTTCTGATATATCGCCCTACAACAGAATGCCAGCCCACCCAGCCCTGTCCCATTTACCAATGCCAGCCCAGAGCAGCTCCCGGGATTTCAGGCACGGGACCCTACTTGGGCTTATCTCAGGCAGCAAAACAAACACAGGCTCTGCACAGCCAGGACAAGGCTTGGGAGGTGCCAAAAGGAGAGCCCAGCTGCCCCACTGCAAAGGACACAGCACACACTCACTGATGCTTTAATTCCGCCTTTCCAGTGGCCGCTTCTGGACCATTTTTGATTATTTTATCTCCTCTGACTGATTCTCCCACTAAAAACACAACCAGGATGATTCATTTTAAGAAACTGATACAAAATTCATATTGATACTCTTTAACTAATTAATTGATACTCTTCACTTGTTTTCACCAGGTATCACTTTTGAAGATAAATCATCCACTTAAATCCAACAGAACATTGTTGCAGCTAGTTGCAATATTTACTCTTCACAAATAAGGATTTTTCACCTCTTATTTACAAAATATCCTTTTACATGTTGATGTTCTGGTGACACTCAGCTGAGATCACAGCTTGTCTGCCTAAATATTTGACTATATAAGGGTTCTAGCTGTGATGCACAGTGCAAATACAGCACTGACACCATTACAGGGTCAGCAGTATCTGATTTATCTGGCCAATACCATCACCCACAGATAACAAACCACTCAGCTGATCAGGGTTAAACATGGAGTTTGCTCTATATTGGATGTTTCACATGCTTTAGCTTTTGTTCTCAAAATGGCACACAATTAGCAAAGTAGGTGACAGGTTTAGTGTGCTACTCCCAGAATACATTCCTGACTTTCATGCAGATTCCCATGGATTAAATACAATCTGGGAAAGGAAAGCTTTATCACAGTCACAGTAAAGTCATCCACTCCCACCTCCTTACAGCAAAACATGGCACAGCTTTCATTCCAGCCATCTTTTATGAGGAAATTTAAGTGTTTATCCTATTTCCCTCTTTGTGCATTGTGTTTTTTATTAGTCCTGTAAATCCCACAGAACTGCACTGCTGGGAGTATTGATCATTCTCTCTGGATCTGTCTGAGCTTTTAAATCTTGCTGTGACATTGCAGTAACAACCAATTCTCACCACCATGTAGCCAAGATGAAGGGTTTGTTTTCCTTTGATGGTGTCCAGGATTGAGCCTCTGCCACGTCCTTCCACCAACAGCAGCAGGTAGGACCAAACCCTTCTGGGGGTCACCAAACCCTCTTGGTGGCCACCAAACACTGCCAGGGCCACCAAACCCTTCTGGAGGCCACCAAACCCTTCTGGGGGCCACCAAACCCTCCTGGGAGCTATTAAACCCTGCCACGTTCACCAAACCCTCCTGGGGGCCACCAGACACTCCTGTGGGTCACCAAACCCTGCCACGGCCACCAAACTTTCACTAAACCCTTCTGGGGGTCATCAAACCCTCCTGAGGGCCATGAAACCTTCACCAAATCCTCCTGGGGGTCACCAAACCTTGCCAGGGCCAATAAACCATCCTGGAGTCTATTAAACCCTGTCACGGCCACCAAACCCTCCATGGGGGCCACCAAACACTCTTAGGGGCTATTAAGCCCTGCCATGGCCACCAAACCCTCTTGGGGGTCACCAAACCCTGCCAGGGCCACCAAACCTTGCCAGGGCCATGAAACCATCCTGGGATCCACCAAACCTTGCCAGAGGCACCAAACCCACCTGGGGGCCACCAAACCCTCCTGGGGGACCACCAAAACCTGCCAGGGCCACCAAACCTTCCCCAAACCCTCCTGGTGGTCACCAAACCCTCCTGAGGACCACCAAACCTTCCGGGGGGCCACCAAACCCTCCTGGGGACCACCAAAACCTGCCAGGGCCACCAAACCTTCCTGAGGGTCACCAAACCCTCCTGGGGGCCAATAAAACCTGCCAGGGCCACCAAACCTTCACCAAACCCTCCTGGGGGTCACCAAACACTGACAGGGCCACCAAACCCTCCTAGGGGTCACCAAACCATCCTGGTGCCCACCAAAACCTCCTGGAGGGCCACCAAACCCTCCTAGCAGCTACCAAACCCTGCCAGGGCCACCAAACATTGTGAGGGCCAAGAAACCCTCCTAGGGGCCATCAAACACTGCCAGGGCCACCAAACCCTCCCGGGGACCACCAAACCTTCCTGAGGGTCACCAAACCCTCCTGGGGGCCACTAGACCTTCACCAAACCCTCCTGGGGGTCACCAAACACTGACAGGGCCACCAAACCCTCCTGGAGGGCCACCAAACACTGCTAGGGCCACCAAACCCTCCTAGCGGCTACCAAACCCTGCCAGGGCCACCACACCTTCACCAAACACTGTGAGGGCCAAGAAACCCTCCTGGGGGCCACCAAACCCTCCTGGGGGCACCAAACCTTCCGGGGGGGGCCACAAAATGCTGCCAGGGCCACCAAACCCTCCCGGGGGACAGCAAACTGTGCCAAGGCCACCAAACCTTCACCAAACCCTCCTGGGGGTCACCAAACACTGACAGGGCCACCAAACCCTCCTAGGGGTCACCAAACCCTCCTAGCGGCTACCAAACCCTGCCAGGGCCACCACACCTTCACCAAACACTGTGAGGGCCAAGAAACCCTCCTAGGGGCCACCAAACCCTCCTGGGGGCCAGCAAACACTGCTAGGGCCACCAAACCCTCCCGGGGACCACCAAAACCTGCCAGGACCACCAAACCTTCCTGAGGGTCACCAAACCCTCCTGGGGGCCACTAAAACCTGCCAGGGCCACCAAACCTTCACCAAACCCTCCTGGGGGACAGCAAACCTTGCCAGGGCCACCAAACCTTCACCAAACCCTCCTGGGGGACAGCAAACCTTGCCAGGGCCATCAAACCCCTGCAGCAGGAAGAACCCTAAACAGGCCCATTAAAAACCCCTTAAAAACCCTCTGTGCAGAGGGTGCCCTGAGGGGCAGCTGCACAGCCTGAATATTCCCTTTGGCATTTCCAGAAGGAATTCCCACGTTTCTCCAGCGCTGAGCCCGCAGCTCCTGCGCTATTCCCATTCCTCAGGCACGGCTTGATCCGATCTCCTTAGGGAATTAATGCCTGGAGCAGGCACACGGCAGCTGGCACCCAGCCCCAGCCCGTTTGTCCCCCGGCCTCAGACACACGGATCCAAGGGACAGATGGCACTGGCACTCCAGCCACGCTGCTCCAGGGAATCAGCCTGGCTTGGATGCCAAGGTGTGAATGAAAAATGCCTATTTTCTGATTGGCGTTTTGCAAATAGTCAAATGAATATTATGCGTGTTGTGTTAGAAAGTTCTGCTGTATTAATTCTCTTAAGTAGTGTGTTAAATATAGTTTTAGGTTATAACAAAATGTTAAAATAGAAATGATGCTATGTGAGATACTTTTGTAAAGAAAGGACTCACAGCCAGATAGCAGCCACAGGACACCTGAATCTTTCAGAGAAAGAGAATTTATTGCCCCGTTATCAGAAGAAACAAACTTCTTCCTGCCTCGCTCAGCCCTGAAGACGCCATTAGGATGTGGAGGAAGAAGCTCATGATGACCAGACAGAATCCTGTGTTTGAATGGAATTTATGCACCATGTATGAGGTGTATGAATTTGCAACAGGTTATTGTTTTTAAGGGTTAATCCTCTCTTAATGTGGGTCCTTTTTCCGGTTTATGTTGCCCCAAAAAATGTACCCAGACATCCATAACTCTTTGTATTTGTTGTCTCATATTGTCCTAATCCAAATTATTATTACTCTATTTATATTGCTATTTTTACAACCATTTTATTATCATTAAACTTTTAAAGTTTTAAAAACAAGTGATTGGCATTTTTCACACAAGGAATACTCCACGAGTCCCCCCGGTTCAGCCCAGCTGAACCAACCACCCCACTGCTCCCTGTCCAGCCACAGGTTGGAAAATCATAGGAAATCAGTGACTTCCCTGCTCATCCCTCTGTGGTGTGTCAGTGCAGAAAGAAAGCTAAAAGAAGGAAAGAAAATTGGCCATTTTTCACCACGTTCATGCTGCGATGTCTCCCCGTGACAGCGCTGCTGATTTGCGCAACCGCTATTTCTGTCGCTAACAAAAGAAATAAAGGAGAGGGAACAAAGGGAAAATTGAGTAAGAAAGGGGGGGAAGCACCACCCCAGCGCTGCAAATATGATTCAAGTGTTAAAAAATGGAATCTGACTTAGGAAAGGTACAAAACTGGCGACAATTGTTTTCTTTCGTTTGTGTGAAAGACAGCTCTGGCACAGGGAGAAGAAATGAGACCTGGAAGTCCTGTTTGTTATAAAATTTAGGGCCTGATCTAGCTGTGAGACTAACAAGGAGAAAACAAATTTAAGGGCTGACCTGCAGTTCTAAAATTAGTTTCATTAAATGCATTTACTACGAGCAAATGCCTTTCTGATGACAGGAAAGCCAGGAAAGGACTCTGGAAAAGCTGCGTGCTCCTCATAGCATACATCACCCTCCAAAACTAAATTCCTGCCTGTCTGCTGGCAACAATGCTCTTTATAAATATAATTATTTAGTGGGTTTTTGTGGGCTTTTCTATGTTGTCTGAACATGAAGAGTACTTAAAACCCCACCTTTGCAGCCCCTCAGTGTCAAAAAGCACCAGCACTGCTCTGAATCCCACAGAGCTGCCATAGCCTTTACAAAAAGAACAAATGTTCAAGCGTTCACACAGAGCCATAGTTCTGCTAAATATAAGTGGAATATTACATTCCTGATCTTAAAGGAGCATCAGAATTGACAGTTATGTGACCACATTTTTTTTCTAGCACACAAGCTGTACAAAAATAGTCTTTTCTCCTCAAACCAAGACTTTCATGCCTCACAGTGACATTTAAACCCTTTGTGCTACAAAGGCGTTTCAGCGTGAATTCAGCACAGTTCTTGTGCTGGTTTTATCTTTAAAATGTGTTCACTAAAGCACTCAAAGGCCACTCCATTGGACTCACACTGCACTTCCCCCTGGCACTCTCAGTCCCAGCTTCCCAAGCAATGGTCCATCTGCACATCACCAGGCTTTCCAGGAAACCATTTCCAAGAGAAACTGGAACACAGAAACTTATTGAGAAATTCCTTTTTTCCATTACTTAAAAATTACTTTTTCCTGTCTTTCCACCACCATTACCAACCACTGCTCAGACTGGAAATGATGCAAATCAACCTTTTAAATGCAAACCTTTTTCCTCAAATACTTGTAAACAGGTTTTCAGTTTCATGGATTCAAACCTACTTTCCTTCAAGCTTTCAGGGGACACAAGACCAGGATCTGTGCAATGCTCACATCACCCCTGATGTGACAAAGCCACAGTGCAGGGAGGCCACTCCAAGGTCTCTGAGCTGACCCTTAACTGCATGACCATGATGTTGAAAAATGCACAAAACTATAGAGATGAGGTTTTAAGTCACTGAAAACAAATATTTTCACAGATCTGAGCCTCAGGCTTTTGATTTCAAATTCACTGGTAGCTGACTGATTTCAATGTGTCCATGCTGCTCCAGAGGACTTAAGGGATGAAGTGGTCTTAAATAAAAAGTTACTAAGCTTTGTTAACACACAGCTATTTACAGAATACTGCATTTAAAAATGGGCAGTGTCTTGATTTTTCCAAATCTAAACTTAAACCAACATCAACAACATCCTACATAAAAATCTGGAATACCCATCAGCTACACCATTAGTACAGCAGGATCTATCATTGTTTAGTTTTGCAATTTTTAAAGCTCAATATTTCAGCAAATTCAACCAGACAGGAACCTTGGCACATGATACAGTGAATTTCTAACCCAGTTCACCAGCAAAATCCTGGTTAATCCAGTCCCAATCCCTTTATTCTCACCCCGTGTTTAGCATTAGTTTTTATTTTTGCCAGCTGACAGTTTGTTCATACACCTGAGCAGAGTTTATTACAAACAGGAAAAGGACAAGTTCATGAAAATAACCAACTAAACACTGAATAAGCATCCACACCCCTGGGAGCAATGGAAGTTCAGTCCTACAGAGCACAATCTAGACAGGCTAAATTCTTCATGAACACTTGATTTCACCTGAAAGAATGTTTTTATTCCCAACTTCAGGACTGGAAGCAATGAAAGCCACACATGCCATAAAAAAGCTGCCTGGAGACACAGCAAGGAATTCTTGCTTCCACCAGGAGAGCAAGAGCATCCATGTAAACTTTGCTCCCTTTGAACAGAAATGAGACTCAGCCACACCAGACACAAACAGCTCAGTTTGTGGCTAAAGCCTAGGAATGAACATCCTGTATTCTGATGGTTAAGATATTAAAGTCATCTTTAACCTTTAAATGAAGAAATGCCTCAGGAATAGAACCAAGAAGCTGCAGTATCCTGAATTTTAGCACCTTCTTAGCTATGCCAATCAGAGGAAGTTGTAAAATACTCTCCCTTTCTTGCTTCCACAGGATTTGTGGGGAGTGGGTGGTATTAACTTTTCATTAACAGGAAAAGCACTGAGAGTGCTCCCAAATCTGCCTGGGAGGCTGAGATTACTGAGGGCAGAGATTACTGTTTGCACTTTTGGGCACCACAATATAAAGAGGATAGAAAGTTATATTAGAAAGTGTCCAAAGGAGGCACCAAGGAGCCTCCAGCAGCAAACCATGCCCAGATTAACAGCTGAGTTCCTTTTCTGCATCTCTTTCACCCTAATTGTTATCACAGGCATCCAATTGCAACAGCAATTCCTTATCAATACAGACCTGACAGCTGCAGATGAGAGTTTGCAGATCCCACCAGCGACAGCCTAAGGCATTAACTCCCCTCCACAGTGTCATTTTAAGATTATTAGAAGTGCTCAGGTGACTAATTCATGCTCTCAGGCAGTCACAGATTAAGGCAGGAATTCTCTGTGTGGATGCTGCAATGAAAGGAGAAGCAAGTGGAGCACAAAGAGCGAAAAAGCAACGTAAATTACCTAATTTGGCACACTTTTGGGTGCAAAATGTCAGCTGCTGGAAATTGTTCAAGCCCTCAGACAAACACTTCCTCTGAAATACTACTTAGGAACTGTCATCTCGGTGCCAGCACTGCCTTGCTCATTTCCAGAAATCTGCCCAAAACCTGGATGTTTGTGTTCAGGGAATTGTTACTAATTTAAGAGGTCCCTGCCTAGTGCCTCAAACGGTCTAATTCTTTTAATTTCTAATGTGCTAGCAACAGGAGAGGTATTTTTCCATGGGCTCAGATATTTTTACAGCCTTATTTTTGGTGTGGTGAGCTGTTTGAGGATTTATGTGCAACCTATGGCAGGGGAAAAGGAAAATATGCTGCACCATATATTCCCAGTAAGCTTTGGATGCCATCCTTCATATATTTAGATTCAGGCAGAAGCAACTTTACCTGAGCAAGCTGAGGCTAAAAATTAAGTCTTATTAACAAATCTAAGTTATTTTTATTATTTTTGTTTTGATTCTGCTTCCTTATTTCTGTTTTAAAAGAAGTTCTTTGATTCCAGATGGAATTTGCCTTAAAATAATCCCACTCTGTATTTCCTTTGTCATATTTGTCTTGGCAAGAGGTTGAAGGATAGGACATTGAGTTTCTACACCAATATCAGAGTAAAACCAGAGATTCCAGAAAAAAAAAATTACTTTCCACAGCAGGAAAATCCCAAATGGTAAGCCACTATCATCATGACTTTTGGAGGGGAAAGGAGGAAAAATAAGAAAAAATTAAAACCAAATGACAACAAACCCCCCAGGGAGTTCACTACAAAATAAATTTTGCAGATGATGAGCTCATTTTCATATCCAGCTTTCATGTGCAACCTGATAGACTGGAGAACTCATGGCATGCACGGTGCATCCACAGGGATCACTGTGAGCTGCTGTCTGTGATGGGCTGAGCTCTGTGCAGATGGAGTTCATTAAAATAAGCACTGGGACAAAAAGGAAACCATTCACACAGGAGCAGAGGGCTGCAGCTGTCGGGCAAGTCCAAATAACTCCCGTAACTCCCTCATGTAACACAGCCCTTCCTTATTTGTGCCTGCCTGCCTGGGAATCACTCTGGGGAAGATTCTCTCACCCTTCCCATCCAATGGGGAAAAGGATTCAAGCTGAACTTACCTTTCAAGCCTTCAAAAATCCAAGCACAGATTGGTGATAGTGTTGACCAGTCTCAAATTGTCCAATATAATTATTAATTTTGCTGCACAAGGTGTATAAACAAAACTATCTCCTCAAACTAGAAGTGTCAACAAAATCCCTGCCACTTTCTCTGTGAGGTCTTGTTTGTAAATCACAGCTCTGCTAGGCCCTATTAGTCCTCACCAACACAGCCACTTAATCTTTATTTCCCTAACATGTAATTTCCCTTAATTATATTTGCAGAATATTTATGAGGTTATTAAAGTTAATTGTAAGACTCTGAGAGGTCTTTAGCCATAATTACCAGTACAAATCAAAGCTTTGAGCAATTTTTTGAGTGTGGGGTTTTTTTTTGAAAGAATCAATTTGATCATCTGCCATCCTGAACTGCTCTGGATGATGGAACTGCTTCACTCAGTACAATGAGTATAAACATAAACATGAATATCTCTGTGGACAAGATTTAGCATCCAGTTATGAGTCTGCAACTTTCAAAATTCACTTGGAGATACAAAATTGGCTTTTGAGGAAGTGTTGAAAAGAACTGATGCTCTCCTCTTAAGCTTTTATATGAATCCTTTTACTTCCACGCCTGTTTGGAGTGCCATGCTTCATAAATTAAAAATCAGGGATATATTTAGGCTCAGAACTGGAGTGGTATTTCGCAGCAAATAGGAAATCTGGTTTTTAGGGAAGGAGTGACACCTGGATAACTGTCCCAATGGGAAAAGCAGACACTGGCACCCTTGAGGAGCAGAAATAGGGGAGGAATGGAGCTGCCAAGCTGGGAGAGCACAGGGAGGTATCCAACAGTTGGAGTTGTCACACAGAGATTTCTGCCCCTCAAACCCCACTCTCACACACCATATGGGAAGGTTAATATTGCATCCACAGCATCTTCAGAGAAGCCTGCACAGAATCTGAGCAGCAACAAGTGTGACAAGTCCCTCCCCTTTTAGGTGTGCCAGTTCTTCAGCTCTCAGCTGTCATCTCCAATGTCTTTTTTGACAAAGCTTGGCCTCACATGCCAAGTGATTGCAACATAATCTCGTAAAAGAGATGAGCTAAGCCTTCAGCCCCCCTGCATGGGAGAAATCCTCAGCCACAGCCAGAATGCAAAGGTCTCTAGATGAGGTTTTCTCACTTTTTTTACCAGAAGGAGGTGAACATGAGCACTCCCAGCCCGTTCTGAGCTGTCACTTGTTGCCCCCTTTGCTTGCACGCACATCGCTTGGTCACCCTGAGGGAGGGAGGAACAGATGAAGGGACAGCTCTGCTCCTGAACTTCACTGTTGGAGATTTTTCAGAAATGGCTTAGGAGGCAGCTGTGAGGAGCAAATTCTCACAGCCTGTTTCTGTAAACAGCAGCAGTTCTCAGGTTGTTTTTAATTACTAGTAAATATCTTGTCCTTGGATAAGGTATGAGAAAGTAAAAGTGACAAACATGAAGGCCTTGAGAACCTTGCATACCAGAGTTCTCAGGCAGTTTTCTCATAACAAGTAGATATTCTATCTTTGGCTGTTTTGAGAAAGTAAAAGTAAGTTTTGAGAACACAAATCTTAGTATTGAAAACAAAAGGAGGGGTTGGTGTGTTATCTCTGACCTATTGTGAGCTCGGGTTTGCAATATGCATGAACTTAATTAACACGGTTACAAAAAGTGACTGATTGAGTCAATAAACAGAGTCAGATGCTGACCAACAAAGGTGAGTCGTCTCCCTCCACTTCAATACTTCACCAAGACACTTTTCCAGCTCTTCCCCTCAAAAAGCTCTTTGAGGTTACTGCTAAGCAATAGAGGTCTAACACTGCTGCAGCTACACTGAGAGAAGACAGGATGCCAAAAATCTTGGATGTGAGGAAGTGACTCCAGTCCAAAAGCAGTGATGAAAGGTGCACTGCATGCAAAAGCAGCCAGAACTATTAAGAATCTCTTGGCTTGTCCTGTCTATTCTTTCACCTCATTCATAAGTCCTACTGAGTCTCCACTCCAGAATTAAATATTTAAAGTTATATATTTTGAACTTGCCAAACTTGGGGGACACACAGACACAACTTCTCAAATTTGCACTGGAAAAAAGATGTATTAGAGGAGGAGAACTGCCAAGCACAAAAGCTCATTTTCTCTAGGTTCTGCTAGTAAATCAGTACTGCTTTTAAATAATTCCTTGTCTTCTAGGAGTATCCTAAAACAACATCTATTGCACCAGGGAGCTTCTACTCACAGAAGGAAGGTCCAGGTTAACCTTCCAATCAATTCATCTCAATAATCCTTCAATTCTGGCTTCCTACCTTGCCAAATCCAGGCAGGAAAAGACAGCTCTTCTTCAAGAAACAAAAATAAAAAAGAATTTCCTGCAATGGTTTCACTAATACCCAAGGTGCTGTATCCAAAAAAAGCTGCCAAGGACCTGTAATCTGTTTCAGAATGGAACTGAAAGTTGGCCAGCAAGCAGCAAAGCTCTGTGACACCTGAACCAGAGAGCCTGAGACACTTCACACTCTGACCTACTTCAGCCTGCAGAACTGCTCAGTACATTTCCAGCCCTGAGGCAAAATCCAGACCCCAAAGGAAAATAAAAAAGGAAAGGACAGCAGTTTTCCTGCACTGGGCATTCCCAGAGGAGTTATTGTTTTTGCTCTTCTAAGGGGTTAACTTTGCAAATGTGAGTCAGCAGCAGGGAGGGGAAGGCAGAACCACAGGGTGACACCATTCCAGAGCCAGCACTGCTTCACCTCTCCAACAACAGGAAAAGGGAGGGAAGCAAGTGCTAAGAATTGAGAAAGGGGGATAAAGATGCACCATAACTGGGTTCTGCTCTCATTCTTTACTGGTGCCCTGGATGGACACACAGGATCACATCCTCTCCCTTAATTATGGCACAACTTCCAAGCAGCTGGTAAAATCAACACCAGCATTTGCTTTCAAATACATTTTAAGGTATAACAACACCTCTATCCTTTTTCTCCCCCACAATCAATTAATTTTTCCCCTTTTTCTTATTTTGAATACGTGTTACAGTGCATTTGACAGATTTTCCCAGAGTTCTCTGCCAGGATCACTCTGCTCCTGGTTTGAATCCATGTCCAAGTGAGGGAAGCTCATTCTCCATTTCCATTCCCTTTCCCCTGGAATTTCCAGCCATGGTAGAAAAAGCCACCAGACAACAGAACAAACCAGGCTCCTGTTTTCTGCCCTGCACTTAAGAGTAACCAAAAAGAAGACTGAAACTTCTGGATTTGATGAGCTTGGGACATTCCATAATGGAGACAAGCTGATGCCAGCATGGGATGCATGAAAGTCAGCAGGCAGAACGTTATCTTCTAAAAGCAGCAACAATAAATGGCATTCAAGCAAAACAAATGCAGAGTGCTTTGACATCTGACTACTGAAGCAGACAGTGGCATTACCATAATTTTCTCTCAGGCCCCTGAACTAGTCCATTTCTAAAATAAGCACAGACTGACAAAACTTCTAGGAAGCCCTAAGTGTGTGGGGTTTGGGGGTTTTTTGTTTCTATCTTGGGATTTCATTTTTATGCAGCATAATCTCCCAGCAGAAGCAACCAAGCAGGATGAGGAGATAAACCAACACGGTGAAAATTCCTTGCTGTGCTCAGATCCACATTTTTTTATCCCACAAAAAAAAAAAAAAAAAAGAAATCAAACTCCCAGCATAAAGGTCTCTCTTAAATAAAAAATATCCAAAAAGTATCACACTGAGCATTGCCAGCTATATAATCTTTCAAGGGACTCCATCTTCAGTAAAACTTAGGAAAACACAAGGACACTTTGAAGCCAACATCTCCATTGACTGAGTGCACGGTGTCACACAGGGCACAGTGGCACAGCCAGGCCCCTGAATGAACTCCTTTTCAAGAACTGTGCAATCACAGCATCTCATTAATGAAACAACACTCAGGAGCAGGAATCGTGCATAAATAATTACTCCTGCTTCTCGGAGATAAAAAATAAAAAGTTTGAATTCAGCAGAATTAAGACCAGCAGCTGATAAGTAAGAGCACAGAAATTGGCCAAGAGCCACCACTTTAGGGAATAAAAATATTTATTGCTGACTCCCACCCTGCCCGAGTATTTTCATGTACTATAAAAATAGGACTGGTTTTAAAACGATTGTGCAAGAAAAGCTGTATCAAATAAATAACTAAGCATAGAAATAAAAAAATCTCATTTCTGTACTTCCCAAGGTGCTCCCTGCACAATCAGGTCACCCTTCACAAAGAACCCCCTGAAACACTATAGAATTGGAAATTAAATCCATTTATATAATTGTCCTGGTTTGGCAGCATTGGGATGAATATTTCATCTCAGTGCATCCCATGCCTGCTTTCACTGAGGCAAAAGCAAAGTGAAGAGTGTGACAATAAATAAATCAATAAATCCCATAACTGCTTTATTGACCCTTTTGAAAGCATATATAATATTTTGAAGGAAACAATTCAATGCATGATGTTAATTATCTGCATTTCCCTTATTTGCCAGGGCATACTTTCCCTCTTTCCCCCAGCCTTCACCAGCTAGCAAATCCAGCCAGAGCCACCACTTACTGCATCTCAGATAGAATTCTGTCAAGCTTAGCACATTAAAGACAGCACTAGAAGTGTGTTGCTTCTATATATAAACTGCCTGTCTGGTGCACAGTATGTCTGAATTACACAGCCTGCCTGACACCAAATCCAAGCTCTCCTGGATGAGGGGGAGAAAAAAAAAATAAAATCCCCCTTTGGAGTTATTTTCAAAGCACCCCATCATTCTCAAGGAGCAGGAGTGCACAGTCTTTGAAAAAAAGCCATCACACCTACCACTTACACTTCATTGTGGAGTTTCTTTAAGTTTGAAAAGCCTTTTGTAAAGAACATAATTCAAAGCAGTAGAAACAAAGATTTGAGGCCCTGAGCAGACAAAACCCTGCAGGAGTACCAAAGCTGTACCACTGCATCTCACTTCTCTCCCAGGCCTCTGTTTTTTCCCCCTCTGCCTCCCCATCCTTTTTTCAATATTAAAATACATCCAAGAAACCATCGTGCATTTACTCACAGGAGAGAGAGTGTTTTAACCCACACAAAAATAAAACCACTTAAGGTTTTCAGCAGTAACACAACACAGGTATAACTCAGTTACCCTTGACCAAATTTATTAATCTCTGCACACAGAAATAAAAACATCTGAGGTTTTCAGCAGTAACTTATACACAGGTATATAATAACACAGGCATAACAAATGGTCAAATTTATAAAACTCTGCAGGCCTTCCCAAGGTGACACTGAGACTTTTGGCTGCCAGGCAGGATTTCCTGCCATGCCCATGGTGTCAGCTCGTGGAACTTCCTGGAGCCTAATGCAATCAACACAAGTGAAATTAATTTTTCTAATGACTGCTGAAGGATTTTTAACCTGTCCAGTTCCCAGAACTGTTCTCTGCTCCAGCACGTGTCTCCCCAGTATTTGGTGAGCACTCCTCTCCTCAGGTGCATTTCTTTTAAAGTCTGTGATCAGACTGCATAATCAAATCAGGTTACACAGACCCCCACATTATCTGTTGCTATCAGCACTATTTAAACTGTTCAGGAGTCAAAATCATTTTTATTTTATCTCTGCTAAGCTCTTCTTGTAACAGTTTTGATCCTCAATCCCACAGCTCATTGACAACAGGAGAAAAATCAGTGTGTTGGAACACTCTCATGGTAAGGCAGAGGTCCAGAGCCTTCTTCCAAAATGTAATATAAAAATGTCTAAACAAGGGATAATGCTGCAGAAGCCACTCAGAAATGTGGACACTCCATACTGTTTGAGCATCCTTTAAAAAAATAAGTCCAAGACAACTTTTCAGTAGTGAGAAAGGTTTCATATCTGCACTCAGTGGCATTTTGCTTTCCCAGCCATGTATATGAAAATAGATATTTTCCTTTTTCCTCGTTTAAGAGCCTTTTGCCCTGGAAAGGATTGACCTAAAATTCAAGATATTTAAAAAACAAATTACTATTTGGAGTTAAGTACTTTAAAAAGTGGGAGTTCAAAGCAAAAACATTCAAGTATAGAACAAAGGGTTTCATCTCCTTTTGCACATCACTTCCATTTCAAAAAGTGTTAGATACCTACAACTATATACATCCAAGTTTTTCCTCATGCCTTATAGGTATATTCCTAATTTCTCTCACAAAAAGGCAGGGAGACAAAACCTCTTCAAATAATTAATATTAATAAACGCTTAAAGGCACATCCCTGACTGACCTCAAGCAAAGGAAGGACAAAACAAACTTTCACATGCAAACATTAAGATTCAAAACAGGAGATGACCTTTAGTGCACCCTTCCATGAGTGGAATGTTCTCATCCACAAGCAGATTTAATTAAATTTAGCTCTTTAGACTGATTAGAGTTAATAAAGCAATTTGTTAATAGACCATTTTATTATGTTTACAATGTGCGGGTTTGTTAGATATTGTGCAATGGTTACAAGCTGCAAGGCACTGGTTTTTCACCCTCTCCAACTGCATTGATTTATATGAAATCTAAAAGAAGGGCCCAGAGTCATCATGAGCACTGGAGAAGATCAGAAGTGCAGTATATAAAATATATTTCATGAGGGATCCTACAAGAGATGTCACCAGGGGTGACTATTTTTATTTTATATATAAAAGAAATATGTTTCAAATTTGCCATATGAGAGAAACTCCTGTAAAACAAAAATAAATCACCATATACAAGGGAATTATTGTAAAAATTGTGATTTTTTTCATGCCACTCACTGCTATACATTTTTGTTAAGCTCTGGACCACTTCTTTGTGTAAGAAGTGTTTGGAGAGATCCAGGTGGGAAAGAATTACATGGAATTCTTCAGACTGTACCACCTTCCTGTGCTTCTGGTTAATTTAGATATTCTGCTACAGGAAATAGCCCACAGCTCTCCCTCAGGTTAACTCCTATCCTCAAGGGAAAGGCAGAACACTTCAAACTCAGGCTGAAATTCTCCATTTGTAACACCCACCAAGGGAACGCCAACACCTGCTCGAGCAAATCTGATGGAAGGGAAAGTGTCTAAATCCAGAGAAACCACCTTAAAAAAAGCTGGGCTTTTCTTGTTAGTACAGCTGGATGCTGCAGAGGATGGATAACAGCTTCCACTACACCATGCTGGACTGGATTTTCTGTCCTTCAAGCACAAATACCAAATTTCAAACATTTAGCAATGGCGCTGAAACCACGGCGCTCCAGGAGAGGAGCCAAGCCCTGCACTCAGTTTGCAGAAAAAGCACACACAGGAGGATATTTCACAGGGAACAAAATTAAAAAAAAAAAATAACTTCACACTTTTGCAGCAACTTTTAGAGACCAAAAATTGAAAACCACACTGTTCTCTGGAATCAGCTCAGAAATTTTTTGAGATGGCCTTACCTGGCTGGTGGACAGGAGTTACCCTCTCATGCTGCCATCATTCCACAATCCTCTCCCTCCTGGGAAGAGGAATTCCCCGAGAGAGAGCCAGGACATGGTAGGAGAACTTGCCCAGAGTCCAGCAATGGCACTGAACCACCCTTCAAGTGGGATTAGGGCTAAAAAAACAGCATTGTTTTGAGAAACGATTGGACAGCTTTTGTGTGGGGGTGGGAGGGGATTACTGCCTCCCAACTGGGGCTGAGCACTAATGGATTACCTGGAGAATCTGTGCCCTGACACTCCCACCAACAAATTAATTCCGTTTGAAATGTGCTACTGGGCTGCACACACCTTGCCTAGGGGGTACAGCAAGAGGGACCTTCACAGCTGGTTTTACTGGAATTTTACTGGGATTCTGGAAATCCCAGCTCTGGGCAGCTCCTTCCCTTGCCTGCTCCATTTTTGCCTAGCAGCCTTTACCACCCAGCAGATAGAATTTTAAATTGTATCCTCAGTCACACAAACTATTTAACACCCAAATTGTGCAGACCTGTGCTGCTGGGTTTGAAAAATGGCAAAGAAACAACAAGTGGTGAGAGGGAATGGGATAGGCCAGCAGCAAAAGCTGAGCCCTTGGAGAATCACATTCTATTAGAGGAAATTACAATGAAATCCCAATTCCCCTAAGGTTTTCTACCAGTTCCTGAGGTGCAGCAAGGAAATCTTAGAAAGGTTATTCCTAAGGGGTTTATAGCTGATTGCTGTAACTCACAGAGCAAAAAGACTTTTTTTGGGTGCACTGTATTGACTTTATAGTGGGAAGACTGAAAGAGGAGCCTTGTGCAGCCAGCAGCACAGGCAGCAGACCCCAGAGAAGCATCTCTGGGTAATTCAGATCCCTAAAAAACTTGGTTCTGTTCTAGCAGGTTCAGACTCCCCTAGAAAATGAGGCTAGGTTTTTGCAACAGCCCTGCAAATCCACTGATTGTCACAGACATCTTTTATGGAAAATCCTTTCTTTAGGATTTTTCCTCCTGAGAAGCTGCAAGGCCTCAGGAACAAAATGTAAACATTGATTATCTGCTGCTGTGGAATGCAACAGGTGCATCTGTGATTGGCCTCATGTGGTTGTTTCTAATTAATGGCCAATCACAGTGAGCTGGCTCAGACAGACTGAGCCACAAACCTTTGTTATCATTCCTATTCTATCCTTAGCCAGCCTTCTGATGAAATCCTTTCTTCTATTCTTTTAGTATAGTTTTAATATAATATATATCATAAAACAATAAATCAAGCCTTCTGAAACATGGAGTCAGATTCTCCTCTCTTCCCTAAGACCCCTGTGAATGCTGTCACAAATGACCTTTATTTTCTAATGCTAAATTTATAGGTTGGTTAGACAGAAAGTTCTGGGTTACCTCTTGACTGAAAATTATTGCTCAGTTTGACAGGATGTGCTTATCCTATCCGTGATACAAAAGCATTTCACCAACACATACAGAGAACCTTTCCTCACTTGCTCCAGTTCACCAAATAATGATTTTTTTTTCCCCTAGGGTAATTAAACAAGAACGCACAAATATTCCTAAAAACACAGTGTAACCTTCTATAAATAAAACAGTGACATTCTCTACATACACCAACATTATCTCTTGTATCCACAGCATTTCCCAGAGCCCCTGGATTCCTGCACAGTTCATGTAAAGGTTAGGTCACATCACTACTCCAACGCACTCATTTCACATCGGGGCAGATTTCAATTTCATATGCAAGAGACAATGGAGCAGAGTGACCTTTGGGTATCACAAAGCATGTCCCAAAAGCCCACTTTCATTTCCAACAGATGTTGGTTCAACATATTTGTCAGTGTAAATCCTCTTAGAGCCCGGCAGCACATGCAGCAAAGGAAGCAAACCAAGACCAACACACACATTTTTTTCATATGGGAGAACGGACATTTTAAGGAAAACAGCTTATGGGAAATGCACAGTTGCACAGCAAAGAAATAGGGGTTGTAGACCATCAAAAAATTGACTTGTTTCCTAAGAGCTGTATCTACTATTATCCTGGCAAGTCTGTTGAAAGAACTTCAAGTTTGCCATCAGAGAGAAACAAAACATAAACACAGATTTAAAAACAAAAAAAAACCAAAAAAACCCAAAGAAGTAGGCTGTTTCCTCTGCAGCCAGCAGAAGCAAATACAATTTCATGGGTTTGTGTGAAGACTGCAGCACTTTGGCACTGATAAAACCAGACATATCTCAACTATCTGACTCCGAAGCAACGTGTGTTTTAAAAGGGAAAAAATGTGAAGCTACAAGAGCCCGATAGGAGAGCAGAGCCCAGGGATTTTTCTGCATGTGAGGCACACCAAGAGCCTTTCCTTGCTCTCCTGTCATCCCAGCATGTTAGCTGATAAATGCTCCATAATTAGAAGACCCAAGTGGGGATGCCTGAAATCCATCTGACCTGAGGGAATGAGTTTCAAAACCTGACCCAGCTTTTAGCATGCCAGATCCTCCTGTATTCCATTCCTGCCTACTGGAAAGGGCTGGCAAAGGCACACACGAGAGACAGACTCAACTAAACATGGTATTCAGTGGGATTAGAGAAAGGTTATTTTGGGACGTAGGAAGTACTCAAAAGAGGAGGGCAAAGGGGAAAAAAAGGGGATATTAAATTTAAATCAGATGCTGGCGAAGGGAAAGGTCACAAGATACGCACAAGCAGAAACCAGGAGGGAAGAAATATTACTCCTTTACATTCCCTGTCTGAGCAGAGCATCTGCTGGACTGGGGAATGGTTTGGAATGCAGAGGGGGCAGAGGCATCACCACTGCACTGCAGGCAACACTAACACACAAGTCACTGCCCAAACAGCAAACACACAAATAAACTTCTTTTGTGGAACTCTCTTCCAGTAAACCCGGCCGCTCTGGGAGAGATAAATCAATCTGACACTAATTACATCCAAAAACTGCAAGTAATGACATCATGTAGGAAAAGCCCAGCTCTATTTCTGAGGAAGCCAGTTGGAGATACCATCTTGCTCGTTCTTTGACAGAGGTTTGGATGCAAATTGAATATTCCAGTCTCGTTCACATAAACCTTCCAAGAACTAAAAGGAAAGGAAACTGCAGCCCTGAGACCCAGCCACTGCCTTTGCATTTCTTCCCATGCCAAAGATAACAAGCACTCTCATACCTGATTACCAGCTATTAAAAATAGGAACATGGCCACAGTGGTGCATCTGGCAATTAGGGTGTACCAAAGCCTCAGATTTCTGGTACAGCAACACATTACACAAAAAAATAATTTAAATATTGTCTCCAAGAGCTCACAAAGTGTTGGAGAAGCAGAAGGCACACAGTGTTTTTGCAAGCCTAATGTGAGGGTTAAGCTGTATGGCAGAAGAATCTCCACTCTTGCAGACAAAAGCAATGTGCAGGAAGGAGGAAAGAAATGTGATAAACCAGCCAGGAGTAGAAGCAATAAGAAATGAAGAAGCTTCTTCATTCCTCACCACATCTGAGATGGGAGCACAGCTCAGATTTGGCACTTTCAGATCACTTCCCTTGTCTCCAGCTCAACTGTGAGAAGCTGCAGGAGTGTTTAGGTGGGCAAACCCACAGCCTATGCCAAGGTGCACAAACCCACAGCCCATGGACAAACCCACAGCCCATGCCAAGGAGGACAAACCCACAGCCCATGCCAACGTGGACAAACCCACAGCCCATGCCAACGTGGATAAACCCACAGCCCATGCCAAGGTGCACAAACCCACAGCCCATGCCAACGTGGACAAACCCACAGCCCATGCCAAGGAGGACAAACCCACAGCCCATGCCAAGGTGGATAAACCCACAGCCCATGCCAAGGTGGACAAGCCCACAGCCCATGCCAAGGTGGACAAACCCACAGCCCATGCCAACGTGGATAAACCCACAGGCACACAGAAGGGCAAGGCAGATGCCAGTATCAAATCCCCCTCTCCTCCCATCACACCCAGGCTATTTCCTACTGAAAGCACTCCCCAAAGCAATCAACTTCCCACTTCTAGGACAGACATTTTTAATGAGCAATTAGCTCAGACACTCATTTTTTCCTGGCATCAAACAGGATCTTAAGTCCTTAAATTAACAAAGGTTATTTCAATGTATTCAGTGAAACTTTCAAGTCAGAACTAGTCACCTGAAGTTTTAGACCAGAGCTGTGCCCTTCATGTTCCAAGTACATCCAAACCCCCAACAGAAAAGCCCAAAACATCCATCTTTCCTCAACCCAGAAATAGATGATTTTAATTTCAGACATAAAAATGTGCAAGTTCTAACAAAACTAACATCTTTTCAAACAATCTGAAGACAAACATCTCTCCTTTCAGAATTCCACACCCTGAAGCAGCACATAGTGAATCAGAATTTCACTTGAAGGAAAATATGAAACACTGAGGGGATGGAGGAATGGAGCACAGAACTGCACGATGGATGCTCAAGTGCAAGTCAAATCCATCTTGGGAGGACACTGCCTTCATTTGGCCAAGGGACCCACCCATTTCTGCCCAGTTTTTGGTTTAGGCACACATCCACACCCCAAAACAAGCAACGCTCAGTTTTGGAAACAGCAGCATTAGTCAGAGTTTGTTTGAGTTTTCTCCTCTCCCAATACTCCAAATTCTCAGCTGGTTGGGCCAGAAAAGCTCACTGGGAAATGCTTCCCAGCCTTGCCCTTCACACCTCATGCCACTTAGCAAAGTTTGTTTAAAGGCAGGAGGAGAAACCACCCAAATATGAATGGGAAATGCCTTCGGGGCTGAGGTCTAGGTGAGGACATTTGCAAACTCTCCCACTGGGCAGAGTTCTGGCCCATTCCTGCCAGCACCAAAGTGGTATTTCTGTGTTTCCCCAGATTTCTGTACCCTCACAACCATGAGTTTTTAACAGCATGAGCAGAACTTCCACATCTTCATAAAGAAAATTAATTCAGCTACCTGAAGTTGTTTGCACACTGCAAGGCTCTTCCTGCCTATCTAAAACCATCAGATGCCTTCCAATGAAGCACTGCTTTATTTAGTATTTATTGTGCCACAGCAAGCTTTCATTTCAACAGATAAATCTTCTGCAGCCAGGCCTTTCAGAGCTGCCTTACATTTCTTGCAACCTACTGCTTCTACACCAAGCCTGCCCATAAGGATGCTTTGGAAAGATATTTTTGCCTGATGTAATGTTCTCATTTCAGTGCACATGCCAGTTTATCTTCCCAGCATTAGCCAGGAAAGTCCTTCAGCCTACTTCTTGTTCCATAACTAAAATAAGGTGAAGGAAAGGAGAGTTAGAGGGTACAAATGTCTTCTGACAAGAAGCCCTTAAGCACTTCCCTCATCTTTACTGTGTGATGAAGCAAAAAAATCAGCTATTTTCCTACTCCATGCAAAGCCAGCTGTGTCACTGGTGGATTCAGAGGTGCAAGAGCACCGTTATCAGGGAGCTTCCTCTGCTTCTGGTGTTGAAGTGACCAAGCACCTCCTCTTCTCTGGGGTTTAATACAAACCCTCAAAGTCACCTTTCTGAAGGAAAATTTGGTTTGCTGCAGCTCCCTCACGCCCTCCCCTCCACACCCCACATTCCAGTGGGCAGCTTCTCCCCAAAAAGTATTTCAGCACCAGCGAGACAACAGCTGATATTTCAGAGCTGCTATTTTAAGGATTGCCTACGAGTGCTCCAGCCTAGCTAGACACATTCACTGCTCTTGGCAACCTGCTGACTCGACAGGAGGGACAAATACCTCGCTCCACAAACCCAAAATACGATTATGCTCCTTGCAAGCAAAGGATGAAAAAAAAATATATATATATATATATCACAGTGTTGAAAACCTTGCAAGCACATTTGAGCTCCAACTTTATCCAGCAGCAGGCCTGGAAAAACATCGCTGTAGATGAGGTAATGATTAGTGTTACATCCTGCAGCCAAGCTCAGCATCTGGGCTCACAGGGACAGAGGCTGGGCTTCCCAGGCTGTTAATCCTACCAGTAGTCCCTTGCTTGACTGGAACAGGAATCACAGTTCCTAAACAGCTGCTTCCTCAGACAGCAAGGGAACAGCTGAAGGGGACTCAGGCCAGGCATGGACACAAAAAATAAAGGGACAAGTAATTATTATCAAGTTGAGAGGCAGACTGCAAGACAGGCTCCAGTCACCCATTTAACCATCATGAGATGGGTCTTGAGATTTTTATCTCGCTTCTTTAAACTGCTCCTTCCCACATTTACCTTGGGGGAGAGAGACTGTAGGTGATGCCAACAGCTTTTTTTTTGGATCTATGGATGCAAAGCATTAGAAAAAAAAGGAGAGTTTGATGAAGAGCATATTTGCCACATAAAATCATCTCAGATCTGGAACAATTCCCCACGCCCTACTGGCAAGCCTCGCCCACAGAGCCCTCCTTCCTTCCTATATTTAGGTCAGCCAGGCTGAGTCAAGGCCTCCAAGAGCATCCCTTGCTTTCGTAACTCTCTGTTCTAGAACAGAAAAGCCAGACATGCTTTTCTCAGATCATTTGTTTGGATCAGCCATTAAAACTCCTAATGCAATAAAAAAATAAGTCAAGTGCTGGTGCTACACAAGCCAGGCTGTTTCTAAGGGATTCTTTTGGAACATCCACCCAGCTTACAAAAGCCTTCACACGTCTGTAATGCCAAATACTGCTCCAAAAAGTTCCACCCCCATCCTACCCCAGATCTTATAGGGAATATATCCTAAGGGAATAGATCCTTAGGGAACACACTGCTTTAAATGCTCTGCTTTGCATAACAGTTCAATAAAATCTGTGTGGCTTGTGTGCTTGCTTTAGCTTTAACTTGTAGCCAATTGTTTCCATCTCTATTTATGGAAGTCACCCAAAGTGCTGTATAAAAAAGAGTTTTCTCCCCCAAATTAACCCCTCAATTTAACAGATTCCACATTCAACCATCACAGCATCTCTTCACTAGTCTCCAAACTCCAATTTAGCCTGCTGAAGTTACTTAGTGCCTTCTTAATGTAACCACTAAGCCTGGCTGGTTGGTTTCATTTGCATTTTGAGCTTTTTCTAATTAGCAACAATTTCTGCTCCATCATAGCAGTGTAACATCCCTATTTTTGAATCTCTAAGAATACAGGTCAATGCCCAAACTGATTACTTCAGAAATAATCAAATGCATGGTCCATAAATGGATCGTGGTGGTTTTTAACCAAGTAATAATTATGTATGTACAAAGATGTAGGTGACTTCTTGAAAGCGACATAAAGTGTACAAAGAGTGAAGGCACAACCCATGCAACATTACTTTCTTTAACAATAAAAAATAAATTATGCTGCTCGAATTGCTAATTGCAAATTAATTATTACCTAAGGAGCTCTGCTCTATAAAATGGTGGATGAAGAAGATTTCTAGCAGAGAGAGGACACATGGCAGGATCATTTTTCTGAACAGTGTAACACACATCTGCCTGCAAACCTGTGGCAAAACAAGGTGTCAATTACATTCCTAATACAAACAAGAAATTGACCTTGTCCTTTCTCATTCACGAAAATGAAAAACAGTAACTAACATTATCTGCCTGCAAGTGAAATATCTCATTTACACAGCTCCTCGCTGGATTTGCAGCACGGAACAATTATTACTGCGGCTAGCGGAGTGGAAGTTAGCAAAAAAAAAAATTCCTTGAAGAAAAAATGTCTGGAGTAATCACATCAAAGGCATGTAATCCAAGCAGGAAAGCAGCTCCTGGAAGGTTCAGGGGGCAGGATTGTGCCTTCCCGAGGCACAGATGAGCGCACAGCACACAGCACCCACGGCTCTGCTGGCACAGACCTTGAGCAGTATCAGAGTGCTGGGTTCTGCAAACACTGCTGCCATGTGCTCACCCAGGGCACTGAAAGAGCCCAAAAGTTTCCATTGGCCTAAACATTGGAATGATCTGCGGGTGTGGAGGCCGGCCTGAGAGCGGAGAAGCCCATCATCGATCGGGAGAAAACAAGCTCAGCAGCACAGGGCAGGTGTGTGAACAGCAAAGAGGTGTGTGAACAGCAAACCCTGTGAGTGGCAGCCTGTGAGTCTGTCAGACACTCAGAACACCGTGTCTGGTGTTAATTATATTTACATATTTGCCATCTACTTAATTATCGTGCCTGTCAAACCCTGCAGCAGGATCTGCCGGTACAGCACTACCCTTTCCTGATGGAAGGGATCTGCACCTTCCACCTGTGAACAGCTCCAAACAAGGTGATGAACTACTTCAGAAACTCCCTCAAGCATTAAAACTACTACTGACTAACATGACTAATACTGCTCCTAAACCCCTGTCACTACAAGATGCTTCACTCTCACAATTTCCTTCCTCTTGCTCAGTTGCTTCCCCTCACGCTCGCTCTCGCTGCCCTCTTCACCACGCCAGGCTCTCTGCTGGGCTCTGCAAGACACAGAGCAGGACATCCCAGCTGCAAATCCACACAAATTTAATATTCAAATGGCAGGAGCATCACAAAGTCCTTGCAAGTCTTGCTGTCTTCTTATGGGAGCACACAGTAGAGTGAGAACGGTGGGTTTGCCAAAATAACCACAAAATAAAATCAGCCCGGTTTGGATGTTCTCTTGGGCTATCCCATATGGAATATATATATTTTCCATGGGGAAATGAGACTCTAAATGAGACTCTAGGATCTGCAAATAACTTGCCATCACCTCTGGCTTCTGGACAACAAAGGACCAAAGGCAAGAGAGGAGTGAAAATCTATGTGCAAAAGCCAAGTGTCTGTGTCCCAGTTTTGTTAAACACCTGTGAGGAAAGCTGGAAGAGCCAAAATATCAGGAACCCTCCCACCTTCTTAACATGGAGGCTCCCAACGTCCTTGCTAAGAAGAGACAAAAGGTTTAGTTGACATATTCTGGATCATCCATAAGGATTCATCTGGGATCCTTCGTGTGGAGAACAGGCAGTTAAACAACAAAACAATTAAAGAGCTCCGAGACAGGGTAATGCAAATAGATAAAATAATATGGGAAAATGCTGAACCTTGAACTTGGCAGTTCACAGCTTTAGCACTCAAGGGAAAAGATAAAAGACATGCTTGTGTTGGGCTTTTTGAGCAAATGGAGTTGTCCTTTAAACAAACCCCAGGAGAAGGAAGGGGGAAAAAATAACAAAACACAAACCACCACAATGTTTGAGTCCTCAAATCATTACACAATGCGGGGAAAAGCAGATGTAGGATAAAGAAAAGAGAAAGTGGGAGAAAAACGTGCAACTGAAAAGAGCAGCTGGGTTCCTTGTTAGAGACTGATGCCTTCCTTGATCAAATGACAGCACAGCCAGGACACATCTGTGGAATTCAAACCCTCATCCCAAAACAATTCTTAGGATATAATCATGACTCTAACAGACAGCACAATCACTCTTACTTGCTATCTCATGTCCAGGACATGAGACATTCTTGTCCTCCTACCTCAAACTCCATCCTTGGGAACCTACTCAGCACCCTGCCACAAAAATCTGCCTTCAGAGAACACACCATGTGAATCACTCGCACAAAACTCTGCTGGATGCACTCCAAAGATGCTACAAACCACCAGAAAATGGTGCACAACAACTGGAAAGGCATTGGTGGCAATGAGGAGCACAATGTCTCAGCTAACTCAACCTACCAGTGCCACCAGAAATAAGCCCTGCATTAGCATTCACCTGATCCTGCTGCAGCTCTGAATCAGGAATGGAAACCAAGGGAGACCTAAAATTCTTCCAGAAGAGCAATTTATCTGGTAACCCATCTTGGGGTCACACCAACACCAGGTGGGCTGACACACCTAACCCACGCTAGGGGAAGAGGATGGCCACATTCAGCAGCAGCACTGGAGCATTCTAGACACTGAATCACAGAATGGTTTGGGTGGGAAGGGACCTCAGATCAACCCCGTGCCATGGGCAGGGACATCTTCTACCAGACCAGGCTCCTCAGAGCTGCATCCAACCTGAGCTTGGACCCTCCATCCCTTCGAGGGATGGAGCAGACACAGCTTATTGGGGCCAGAGACTTCCCACCCTCACAGGGAAGAATTTCTCCCTAACATCCCATCCAACCCTGGTCTTTTTCAGTCTGAATCCATTCCCCCTGGTGCTGTCCCTATGCTCCTGTAAACTGTTCCTTTCCATCCTTCTCGTAGGTTTCCTACTGGAGAAGAACCCCAGGGCTGCTTATCCCCCTTTCCCCCATTGGAGGACGGCCACAGCAAGGATGGAGAACAGGCTTTGTCAGATTTAGCAAACACAAAAAACAAATTCACATTATCTTGGTTACCACTGCACCAATTTAAGAAGAAAAAGGAGGCAGGACGCATCAGCAATCAGCTGGTTTAGTAGGTTAAAGTCACATTGAGCACAATGCAGCATCTGGTGGGCAGCAATACAAAAAGCAGTTTCCAAGCGAGAGGGGTCACTTATGCCCACACCCAGCATCACCTTGCAGTATTCTGCTTTTCATTTTTACCCCCATCCCTGGAAGTGTTCCAGGCCAGCTTGGATGGGGCTCAGAGCAACCTGGTCCAGTGGAAGGTGTTCCACATCAGGGAGCTTGGAAGGAGATGATCTTCGGGATCCCTTCCAACCCAAACCACGCTGCCATTCTATGATTTATACCTATCCATAACACACCCCAGCGGCCTATTTTCAGCGTTTCACACCAACCCCAGCGGTTCCCATCAGCACGGCCGATGGACATGCCCTGCGGCGGGGCTGGAGCGGGGCGGCTCCGGCACCGCACGTCCTTCCCTCACAGATCCCGGTCTCGGCGAAGCACAGGCGGGGGTGAAGCAGGGCTTCCACCTCGCCCTTGAGCCGCCGCGGTGCCGGTGGCCGGGGGCGCCTGCGCGGCGCTCGGGGGAGCCCGTGGGGGAAGGCGAGGGGAGGAGGATGGAGACGGGAGAAGGGGGGATGCCGCCTCCCGCCGCTCACCTCGCGGGCGATCTGGTTGAGCGCATCGTCCTCCGCCGTCAGGCGCTCCCGGTTCGGCAGCCGCTTGCGTCCGGCGCCCGGCGTCCCCATGGCGGGGCAGTCCCGACCGGCCCGGCCCGGTCCGGAGCGCAGCCGAAGCCGAAGCCGGAGCCGCTGCCGCCGGCCCCGAGCGACCCTCCCGCTCCCTCCGCCGCCTCCGCCGGCGCGGCCGTCACCGGCCCCCGCCCCGCGCATGCGCCGCCGCCCCCCGCCCTGCGAGGACGGGCCGCCTCACGCCCGCCCGAGCTTGGCTGGGGGTGCCCGCTCGCTGCCCTCACACCGAGCCCGGGCTGTGTTTGGGGCTCGCTGCCCTCTCACCGACAGCGGGCTATGTTTGGGACTCCCTGCCCTCGCACCGAAATCGGGCTGGGGGTGCCCGCTCGCTGCCCTCACACCAAGCCCGGGCTGTGTTTGGGGCTCGCCGCCCTCACACCGAAGCCGGGCTGTGCTGGGGACTCCCTGCCCGCTGCCCTCGCACCAAACCCAGAGTGTGTTTGGGGGTCCTTACTCTCTTCCCTCGCACCGAACCCGGGCTGTGTTTGGAGCTCACTGCTCTCCTACCGAAACCGGGCTGGGGGTGCCCGCTCGCTGCCCTCACACCGAACCGGGCTGTGTTTGGGGCTCCCTGCCCTCGCACCGAACCCTGAGTGTACGCTGCCCTCTCACCGAACCCGGGCTGTGTTTGGGACTTGCTGCCCTCTCACCAAAGCTGTGTTTGGGGCTCCCTGTCCACTGCTCTCACACCGAGCCCGGGCTGTGTTTAGGGCTCCCTGTCCACTGCTCTCACACCGAACCCAGGGTGTTTTTGGGGCTCCCTGCCCGCTGCCCTCACACGGAGCCCCGTGTATGTTTGGGGCTCCCTAATCTTTGCCCTCGCATCCGAACCCGGGCTGTGTTTGGGGCTCCCTGTCCGCTGCCCTCACACCGAGCCCGGGCTGTGTTTGGGGCTCCCTGTCCGCTGCTCTCGCAACGAGTCCGGGCTGTGTTTGGGGCTCCCTGTCCGCTGCCCTCACATCTGAAACCGGGAAGTGTTTGGCGGTCTCCGTCCGCACCGAACCTGGGGTGTCTTTGGGGCTCCCTGTCCGCTACCCTCGCATCAAAACTGGGGTTTGTTTGGGGGTTCCTGCTCTCTGCCCTTGCACCCAAAACCAGGCTGTGTTTGGGGCTCCCTATCTGCTGCTCTCACACCGAGCCCAGGCTGTGTTTGGGGCTCACTGTCTGCTGCCCTCGCACCAAACCCAGGGTGTATTTGGTGGTCCCTACTCTCTGCCCTCGCACCGAACCTGAGGTGTGTTTGGGGCTCCCTAATTGCTGCCCTTGCATCCAAAACCGGGAAGTGTTTGGGGGTCTCTGCTCACTGCCCTCACACCAAACCCGGGCTGTGTTTGGGCTCCTGCTCTCTGCCCTCACCACCCAAAATCGGTGTGTGTGTGTGATTCCTCCTTGCTCCCATCACCATCCAAAATCAGGGTGTGTTTAGGGGTCTCTGCTCTCCCCACCTAAAATTTGCGGGGATTGTTTGAGGGACCCTGCTCGCAGTCCTCACCATCTACAATCGATGTGAGTGTGTGTTTGTGGGATGGTCCCTGCTCACTCTCCTCCTCACCACCCAAAATCGGATGTATGGGGTCCCTTTCCTGCTCCCCCAGCCCCACTGTGGACCAACCCCCTTCCCGCTGGGGTGCCTGGGCTCCCTGCCAAGCTGTAGGAAATTACAGAATCCCAGAATGGGTCAAGTTGGACAGGACCACAAAGGGTCGTCTGGTCCAGCCTCCCTGCTCCAGCAGGGTCGTCCCAGAGCACAGGGCACAGGATTATGTCTGGATGGCTCTGGAATATCCCCAGTGAGGGAGGCTCCACAGCCTCCCTGGATGCTCTGTTCCCTGCTCATTCACTGCCCAGGGAAGAATTCCTGCCTTCTGCTCAGGTGGAGCTTCTGAGCATCAGCATCTGCCCGTTCCTCATAGCCCATTGCTGGGCCTCACAGAGCAGAGCCTGGTCCATGCTCTGGAATATCCAGATCTATAAATATCCATCCTTCTGATATTTATACACATTACAGAGGTCCCCTCTCAGCTGTGGCTACTCTTGAGGAGCCCCAGCTCCCTCAGCCTTTCCTCCCCAGAGATGCTCCAATCCCTTCATCACCTCTGAACCCTCCACTGGACCCTCTCCAGGAGCCTCTCTTGTCCTGAGGAGCCCAGAAGTGGACACAGTAAATTTACCAGAAATCATGGAAATGGGCATCAAAACCGTACCAGTTGTAAAGCTGGGGAGTTCCTCTGCCCCAAACAGAGGGGGAGCAGGACAGAAACAAGACACTCCTTGTGCCCTGACACCTTACACATCTTCATAGCCCTGCGTGGTCTTTTCAACAATGAGTTTTCCTAATAAGTGTAAGTGGACAGGATTAATTTTAGTTTCAAGTACATCAGTGCTTAATTAACTCACACTGACAAGGAACATGTATTTTCTGGGATTTCTGTCACAGCCCTTACACCTCAATTTTCATGCTAATTCCCTAAATATGAATTAAAGTGGCTGAAACTCTCATTATTACATAGACAGAGAAAAGGACTACAAAAAAGGCTACAAACCCTACCCACTCACTTCTGACCAGAAAGCTGCTTTTAATCTTTATGATTTAATTTTACCATCGATTTAAACTTGATTGAAGTAAAAGGCAACACCTGCCCGCTCAATATTTATTGGCTGTTTTCATGTACAACACCTGAGATCTGAGTCATCCTCAGACTGGCTGGGTAGTGATACTGCATCGATGTGCATCCTTGCACCTGGGACTGTTTATCTTGTGCAAGAATCAAATGATTATTTAGTCAGCAGAAGCAGATGGATGAGTCCCCCACCTTGCTTGGGCAGCAGAATGTGCGTCACCCCCTCAGATTTGGTGTCAGGTTTGCTCTGACCCCACACAAGTGGATTAAAAGGGACTTGCTTTGCAAGGGGCTTTAAACTGAGCTCTCACCCTGGAGGCAAAGCTTTGCTGGGTCTGGCTTTCCTAGATATCCCTCAGGCTTTCCTTTTCCACCTCCCCAAGCCCTGGCTTAGCACTACCACCCTTCCAGGCTCTGCATTACTCATTCCCTGAGCCCTTATCCTCACATTTGCCCCTGCCCTTTGAGGAATTCTGGCTGGAGAGATGGAGCAGTGCCTTATTTTTAGGTCCCTGTTACCCAGGGATTTCGGCCACCTGTGCAGCTGCATCACGATATCCATGCAAGGAATTTCCCTGCTCAGGGGTGCAGGAGGATTTGCATCAGTGCTGTTTGCCTGCCTGGCTGAAAGCCTTGCAGATCCTTGGGCTGGGCAGGTTTTTTGTCCAAAAACTGAAAATTGAGGGGACAAAGGAAAGAAAGAAGGGAAGGGGAGGAAGAAATAGAGAGGAATAGAAATCTTGGGGGGACAAAGGAGGAAGAGAAATACAGGGGAAGGAGGTAAGAAATGGGTGGGAGAAAGGGAGAGAGAAGAAACAGAGAAAAAAGCAATCCAGGAGAAAGATGGGAAAGAGGGAGAAGAAAGAAACAGAGCAAGGGAGAAAGGAAGAAATAGAGAAAGGAAATACAGGGAATAGCGGAAAGAAAGGTGGAGGAGGGAAGGAAGAATTCAAAGAGTAAAGCAGAGAAATTGGAAGAGAATACACTGGTGGGAGACTGCCGTCAGATTTCAAACCACTCACTAAATGTGCTCTGCAGTATAAGAAATCCTTCTCTTTCCCTGCATTCCAGACACGCACAGTAATTTTTTATTTCTTTGAATATAGACAAAATAAGCCATCTCGTTATAAAAATACTATACATAGATAATTTGTCCAGATAAATTTGAAATAAATGGTTCAAACCACGTTGGTTTTGGCTGCACTGTGGAGCGCTGTGAGTGAAAATGAAACACTGAGCATACATTCCTTGTTTTAACAAGCAACACAAGGGCGAGACTGGTTTTGTCTGAAAGTCATGACTGTGATGAATGACAATCGGAAAACACTGAGTATCCCATGCCAGCTTTAAAGGGCTCTGTTATAAATGCATAATAAACCCCTCATTCTCCAGTATCCTGTGTGCAAGGAGGCTGCTTTGTGCAGAGCACACCCTAAAAGATACAATTTTTGTGCTGCTCTTAAACCAAACCCTCTTGTAAAACTCCACTGTTGAGAATCAGAACAAGCAATCAGCTGTTCAAACTGGTGGTGGTGTACTTGATGAACCTCTTTTATGTAATAAAATTGATGGTTTTTTGTCCTGTGAAGGAAAATGTGATTACATTTATACTAGAGGCAAGCCCTGGGATAGGGGAATCCAGTGGCTGAGTGAGTGTGTTAAAAGCAAACACAAGGGCACCTCTCCACTCCACTGTAAGGTCACAGCATCTGCCAAGCCAGAAATGAAGCCTGGCAGCTTTAACAAGATGTCCATTAGTCCAAGGAGAGTGGAGCACTTGAAAGACCTTGGAAAATCCACACTGAGGAGGCCAATATTTGAGACTGTCAGGATACATGAGATGAGCAGGGCTCCTTCAGCGTTGCAATATTTTGCAAACATAACAGCACTGGTATCCAGCAGGGTCTGCAGATTTATTAATGGAAAAAAAATTACATCACAGACAAATATGTGCTGGCACTGAAATTCTGCAGGAAAATGAACAAAACGCTGGCGCAACCAAGGTGATCCTCTCCAGCAAACCAGACCTCCTGGGAAAAGCTTTCAGGTGTGCTGCCACATCTGAACAGTGTCAAGACAGGGCTCAGGAGACTGGTGGTGTCCATGTATGTTTTGCCTGGATGAAATTCCTCACTGTTATTCCATCTCTGCAAGTCAGCAGGGTCATTATTTGCATCAGCAGAGCCCTGGCCCTTGGGGAGCCTTGCTGAGCTTTGTCATGTCTAGCCTGGAGTTTGTAGTCACACAGCAAAGCCAGAACTGATTAATGTCTTCCCAGCTGGTCCAAAACAAAGATCCATGGGCTTGGGTTGGCCAAGGACAAAACTGTGGGGCTTCCAAGTCAAGCTTTAGGAGGAATTTAGGAGGAAAAAAAATCTCACAGCAGCAGCCCTGGATCACTTTTACCAACAGCAATGCGATGTGGTTTTTTTTCTGAAGAAAGATCATTGCTTGGCTTCATCTTTCCAAAACCTCTTAATGAGTTATTGGCCTCCTCTAATCACCTTGGCATGCCATGAGAGATAGTTTTCCATTTGTGAATTTTTCACAGGTCACTCAGGATGCCACTTTGGGAAGCTCGAGGTCTCAGCGTTGGATCGCTTTTAGGGTTGAGGAAGAATCTTCCCTTGGAGGGAGTTTTTCAAAGGTTAGCCTCGGGGTTGATTTCATTTAGTATTTCCATCTGCACCCCAGCACAAGTAGGACAGTGCTAATTAAATAAGCTGATGACACAGTGTTACAGTGTCACCAAAAAAGGAGGGTAAAGTCATACAAGAGGTTAAGGACTTGAGAAACAAGTGGAGTGAAATCAAGCAGACAGCCAATACCTTGCCAAAGGCTAAATTCATGATCTCACCAACTGTTAATAAGGAAAAAGGAGGAAGTTCTGGGGTCACAAACTGGCCAAGTGTTGGTGGCATGCCACCATCACAACAGAAACACCAAAATACTGAGAGCACTTCAAGAAAGGGTCATTGCACAACCCTCTGCAAGACCTTACCTAAAATGGTGCCACAAGCCTGCTTTTCCATATTAAAAATAAATCAAAACTTGAATACTTTTGGAAAGAGCAGCTCCTAGGATAAGCAGCAGGAGGACTCTACTGAGGTGAGAAGGGGTTGGCTTGTCTGTTCAAAGTGCATCTCTCTTGTATAAAGTCCTTTGGAGACAAGTGGGATGGGAATGAAGCTTAAAGCCAAGGCAGCACAAAAGCATGCAGCTAAACAAACCATATATCATTTTAGTCTGGATACCAGAGGTTTCTTGCCAAATTTCTGAACATGCACCCCAAAAGAGGTCGTGAGTGGGTATGTGTCTGCCCTAGCAAGCACTGCAGGCTTTTTAACCTGCCAGGAAATCTGGGACATGTGTGTCCACCCCAGCTGACACTCAGTGACCCCAGAGAGGTTGTCCTTGTCCTTGTCACATCCATGTTCCTGCTTGGAGGGCACCTCCAGCCTTCACCCAGACCAACATGTGCAGGCTCCGTGTGGCTGTGCCAGGCAGGGAGCTCACCCGCAGTGTGCCATCCATGACTGAGCTCACTGAGAGCAGCCCAGTGACAAAAAATGGGGCGCAAAATTCCCAGGCAAAAATGGGAACCCGCTCAAGGCAGCCTCTGTGCACCCAATCTAATTAGCAGCAGACAAGCAGACATGCCATGGCTTGGTGTTCCAGCAGAGCAAAGTGAAGCCAGCTCCACAGCAGCTGGGGCTGTGTTTGGGGAGCCAAACCCACCCCAGGCTGTCTCCCAAAGCCGGATGCTCATGGGCTGTTGTTTGCTCTCTCTGCTCCTATCTGCTATTCCCAGCCTGCCACAGCACTGCTGAGCTCCAAATTTGGCTGCTCCTCCTGTGGCTTCCCCTCTTGATGTGTAAAAAAAGCTACATTTTAACAGAGCCCCGTGCTATTTTCAGAAGAAAAGACATCCTAGTCTCTTCCACCTAATCTAAAAACACCCCTTCTTCCCTATTTCAAGTGCTGTGGGTCTAAAACCTATTCCAGGCTGTGGGGTGCCTCGCATACCCTCTGCCTGCACTGCAGGTGGAATGCAGGCGAGAGATCAATGTACATATTTAATTTGGGAATACAGCCTCTACATCTGTCCAAAAACATAGTCTGAACTAGTAAATCCTTCAGCCAGACAAAATCGTGCTGGCTTCAGTGCAAACAATGCATTACATCAGCTGGAGCAGCTGAGGAGCTAACCCTGCACCACTTTGGGATTAATATATCAAAGCATTCCTGCTGCTGAGGTGCCGGTGTCCTCACCCCACTGACAGCCTGAAGACACGGGAGTGAGGAATCACACGGCCTTGATACAAGTTTCCCTGTGTTTTTCCTGCTCCGTGCTGTGTGGCCTCATCCACTCCCATCCCAAATGTTGCAGCGTTAAGCTGAGCCACATTTTCCAAGCAGGCCCTTCAGATTTTGTGAAACGCCAGTTGTTTCGGGCTGGGTTAAAACACAGCCACAACACATGGCCTAAAAACAACCAATTGTTTGCAAAAGACCAAGTGCTTGTACTAATTAGTCATAGTGTTCTGTAAAATGCCATATGAGCATGCTTTTGGGAGAGCTTTTGGGAAACCACATCACAGCTAAAACTCCCTCAGCTGGGGCGGAAAAGGGGAAGGAGGTGCTGTTTATTGTCCCCATGGAAATCTATCCAGATTCCTCCAAGGCACAAACCAGAGGCAAAGCATCCCTCTCCTCAAGCACAGAAAGCTGTGCTCTGCTTCTTTCACTTCTTTCACTTTATATCTTTCACTCCTGTCAGGGAAGAGGTATTTTCCACTCACCTCTTCTACAGCAAAGTGAAAAATGGCCAGGCCTGTTCTCAGGGAATGGTTCCAACCACTTGGCATCAGACAGAAGAGCACCTGTGTGATGTCCTGTGGTTCTGCTTTATCATCTGAAGCTGTACATCCCTGCCCCACCTCCTGTCACCTCTCCTGTCACACAGAATGGCAGCGAACCAGCCGTGGCAGCTAACAATTCCTGGCTTACCTAAAGGATTTCACATTCCAGCTGGGATAATCACCAGCAGGGCAGGAAGGCAGGCCATTATAGTTTCCTGAAATAACGGACTTTGCCTAAACTGGGAAGTGAAAGATGATACTGGTAACAAAACATTAGGGGAAACGGAGACAAAACATCTGAGGTGATACGGTGTGTTAGAGCTGGTGCATCTGATTTTAAATCATAACACATTTTTCTGGCATGCACAGTATTCCTGGTTTTCCATGCAGAGTGACTGATGAATGGCATATGGGGCTGACTCACCTGCCCAGTGCCTCGCTGGGAATCCCAACCCACTTCATCCATCCCAGCCCTGCAGCAGGTACTGTGCTCTGCCATTTTCCTGTGAGCTTTTCCTCAGCTTTAATTATTGCAGCACCAAAACCCCTCTGATCCTTCCCAGTAGGAATGTGAAGGGATCAGCTCCTCTCCTCTCCATCAACAAAGAGCCAAAACAGTCAGGCAAGTGTTGTCAAAGTCTCCAGTTTTCAGTTTTCCCTCCCATTGTAGCAAGAATTAGGAGAATAATTTTCCTTCCCTCCAAACATGAGTTGCTGCAGAACCCTTTTGTTTCAGCTGCTGTAAAAACAGTAAATAAATCAATCAGTAGGTAGATAAAGCAAGGAATAATCCAAACTGGACAGAAAGCAAAACATTTTGCACCTAGAAAGGACCAATTTCCACAGCCAGCTAAACAACTTGTCAAGGATCATACTGGAAAAAAGAAAGCAGAGACAGGAGAAGAATGGACTCCGCCACCAAGTTTCTGCTTTTCCTTCCTCTTGCCTTCTGCCTTTCCTATCTGTGCCTTTCCCTAAGGACAGCTACTCAATACATTTTAGGGTTTCCAGCCTTAAGCCATGGATGTCTGGGCACTGTTAGGAGGAGGCACCTCCCCAGGCACCGCCTTTGTTGCTCAGCTTCAATTTCTGCCGAGGTTTTCATCCTCTCTGACCTTGGTGCTGGTGGTGGCAGAGGGGAAAGGCAGGAAAGACACTTCTCTGCGTGGCCTCTTTTGGGGAAGCTGCTAGGTTAAGTTCCTGAAACATCCGGAGCGCATTAGTGGTTCAGCTCAGCTAATTAGAAATTCCCAAAATAATTTTTAATACCTTTTTCAATTATAAAAGGAGTTGCTGGAGGTAACAGCAGATAATGGTGTCGTCCCCCCCCTGCCCCCAGGCATCTCTGTTCCTTCCAAGTTTATTGGCAACAGATGAGTCATTTCACCTCTGCCCAAGATGACTGCTTTACAACTCTTCCAGCAGCATCTGGCCTTAAACGAGGTTACTCAGGCTCAAACGGATGAAATAATTTCTATTCTTGTGCCTGTACAGACCATGCCTGTAACACACAGTGCCTGAGACTAAAAACCAGCTGAAAACCAGCCAAACATTTAGATTGTGACCTGAAAAGGCAAAACTGTGCTGTGGCTGCCATGGAGAGGCAAAACCTGTCATAAAATGCCCTGTGAAGTTTTCTGGGCTAGGCATCCCCAAAGCTGGGTGGGGACTTCAGGGAAGTGAAGCTCATATTCACACCCACATGAGCTTTTCAAGTCTGTGCTAGACAGCATTGCTTAAATAGTTCTCTTTCCATGCACAGGCAAAACATTTTCAGTTGCATTGGATACAGTTTCCTCACGAGCACAGAGAGATGAAGCGCTTCTGGGAGAGATTATTGAGCAACTTTTGGCTCTCAGGGAGCTGCTCCATAGCCCTTGGCTTGGAAAGGTACCACCTACAGCCATTTTTAGCCTGGTTTCCTAAGGGAACGTGTGTGATCACTCCATCAGTGCCACACTAAAAGCTGGAGCCAGCTGGCCACATGCCACCAAGTTTTCCTGAGAGGTCAAGGTCCATCCCAAATGTGATCTCCCCACTGGATAGAAAGCAGCACATGGAGCTCAGGGCAGACACCAGACCCTGCAGGTGGATGAGAGTGCTTAAATGCTTTAATCATGTGAAATGCTGCCAAACCTGCACCTTGTCAGATAAAGATGTCTCTTGTTTCACTGAACCATTCCCTCCATTTCCGTGGCCCTTGGGAGCTGGCTTTTCCTTTGTTTCCTTTGAAGCTGGGTACCCAGCCTAGAGCCAAAGGTCTCTCATGGCAGCTCTCCTGGCAAGGGGGGCTGGACTCATGGAGGGGGATTGTGAAAAAGGCATGTGTTTTATGACTGGCTTTTTGCAAATATTAAAATGAATATTATATGTGTTGTGTTAGAAAGTGATGCTGTATCAATTCTCTTAAGTATTGTGTTAAATATAGTTTTAGGTTATAAAAATTGTTAAAATAGAAACGATGCTATGTAGGATACTTTTGTAAAGAAAGGACTCACAGCCAGATACCAGCCACGCCACAGGACACCTGAATCTTTCAGAGAAAGAGAAGTTGTTGCTCCATTATCAGAAGAAACAAACTTCTTCCCTCCTCGAAGGCGCTGTCAGGATTCAGAGGAAGAAGCTGACACTGACCAGACAGAATCCTGTGTTTGAATGGAATTTATGCATCATGTATGAGATGTATGGATATGCAACAGGTTATTGTTTTTAAGGGTTAATCCTCTGTTAATGTGGGTTCTTTTTCAAGCTTATGCTGCCCAGAAAAAGGTACCCAGATGTCCATAACTCTTTGTTGTCTCATATTGTCCTAATCCAATTTGTCCAAATTATTATTACTCTAATTGCATTACTATTTTTATAACCATTTTATTACTATTAAACTTTTAAAATTTTAAAAACAAGTGATTGGCGTTTTTCACAGGGATCCTCCTGGCCAAGGTCTGCTGAGAAATGAGAATATGAAGTTTGAGATAAACAAACTGTTCAATGCAAGCATCTTTACTCGAGCAAGCCACATACATTTATTTGTCACCCAAGCTGCACCTTGCTTATTAGACACATGGCAAGAACCTCAGCACATGCCTCAAGGCTATTTATTGTGACCTGTCAAGTGCAATTTCAGGAGTGAAAACAATCTCACCTGTCTCTTCAAGTGCTAATGCTGCAGGAAAGCCTTTCTTGTGGTTCACACTTGTATTCTCTTTGTAATTCAATGCCACCAGACTTCAAATGTTTATTGTAGTCGGTAGTTATTTTCCCTCCTCGGTCTTTAACACATGCTAATGTTCACCATCACTTATCATCTGGGAGCTATTAATATTAAGTTTGTTTAATGTTTCCAAGCCAATCTCTGGAGTGTTTTAGCAACGTTAATAATTAATTAACAGGAAGACAAGCATTTTAGAGGCCTGGAGCAGTTCAGGGCAGGCTCACAGTTTTGAGCCACAGTGTAAATGATCTGTTCACCATTCCAGCTCCACCAATCCTTAAAATATGTTTTTAACTTTTTGGCACTGTAACAGTGAGGACCTCAATCTTTTTTTTTTTTTTCATTAGCAAAGGCACAATTCTTGCTCCTTTCAAAACAAAAAGATCTTTCAATGCTGCATGGCAGTGGTGACAGACCTTGCTTGTATGATCACCAGTGGAATACCCTGGGTTCTCATTACTTCATCACACACTGAAATGGAGAAACAGCAAATTCCAGGACACTTCAAGCATTCCCATTCTGTGATTTAACTCCTTAGCCATGTTGTGTATGAAAACCACCACACAAACAAGGGATGACGCGTTTAACAGCACAGGTATGGCAAACAGTTTTGAGAACATCATTTGCTGTTACCTCTGGATGGATCAATTATTCTGAATTTATTTTGCTGACCATGGTTTCAGGTGCTTGTTCTTGAAAAATTAAGAAATGAGAGTGTTTCAGACACAAACTGACCCATCAGGAACAATTCTGTGGCATTCAGGGGCCTCAGAGGACCAAAAATGCTGAAGACGAGCATAATTTCAGAGCAGTACAAAGTCCAAGCCTCACTTCCACAGCATGGGAGCTTTGATAGTGATGAGACCTCCTGAGCTGGGTTGCCTGCACAGGGACCGCATGGAATTCATATGGATGAGCCCAAGGAGAGGGGGAGAACCAAGTCAGAGGAGAAAAAAGAACTCTTCCCACAGGCAGACAGCAAACAAGGGGCAAAGCTGAGCTTTCCGTCTCTGTGTTCAGCTCAGGGCTGAGCCTTTGTTGCCAGACTCTGCTGCCTTCCCCACAGAACCACTCCTCCTTCAGCAAGGGAGGATTTACAGTGCCCACATCCATGCTTCCTCACAGTCAGGGAGAGCCAGGTGCTGCACAACCACTGACAAAGAACCCTCCAGGAGCTTTTAAACTGACCCACAAAGATCTGTGTGCTTGTGCCTTGTCCTTTAACTCAGATAAAGGAGGAAGGAGAGGCATCCTGCTCAAAGTTATGCAGCAGGCAGAGCCAGAAATACAAGATTATTGGAATTATTCTTGAGTGCTTACCCTAGAAGTTTTGTTTTTTAACCTCCTCTGGAATTCTTGTGCACCACTGACGTGTCAGCCTTTCCTTCACAGTTAAAAATCAAATAAAAAGGCTGAGGTGGAGCAATGGGGAAGGTCTACAAGGTGTATTTGATCCACACCACTCCCGTGGCCAGACTCATCCATCAAATTCTCATGACACAACTACATCAGATGGCTGTAAAGTGAAATGCAGTCCCTAAACCTCAGAAAAACAACCCATGCCCAGTAAAGTTTATTTCAAGTGAGGAACTTCTCACTGCACAAGCACAGCAGGGTGCATCCCTAGGTTTGTGCAGGATGCTCCAGGTGCCCTACCCATGCAGCCACAGTGTCTATTTGCAAACCACTCACCACTGAAGGGCTCTGATCCTCAGCATCCTGCATATTTTCCCTCAGAAGAAGCAGGCAGAGGTACATCGGAAAAAAATTGGCTCCCTGGCACTGCAACAGTGCTTATCAGAGATGTTCCTTTTCCGATTATTTGGAGAACGAAGAGCAAGAGAAGCTTGGCTGTCCATCCACACTTCTGGCAGAGAGCTCGATCTGTCTCTCATGGGCTGGTGTCTGTCTGTCTGTCTGTCTGTCCGGGCCAGAAATGAGGCTGGGCAGCAGCAGCAGCAGCATCCTCGCTGTGTCCAAAGGTGGAGGAGCTGTGCCCTCTAGTGGGGTCTGGCTCAGCAGAGGAGCCTTCCAGGGCAGGCTGTCCCATTTCTCACAAAGGACACACTGCCCCGGGCTCTGCAGGCCTCGGGGGCATTTGCACCAGCACTTTGTTTGGGCACCTCTCCCCACCACCTTCTCTTGTAAAAGCCCTTCACAGAGGCCTCTGAGATGTGACACCGGCTGGGGCAGGGCAGGAATGAAAATAACAGAGCGGCACAAACTGGGAACGAAGCTTCTCTTAGCCCTGACAAAGCCATCCTTTCATAAGGCTTCAAAGCCTCCCAGCCTTTTTTTAATACTAAAAATTAGATGCTGAGTTTAGGTGCATGATTCTACCAGAGCCTGTAGGTGCAAACCAGTGGGTAAAATCATTGCTGTGGGCAAAGATTCCCCAGCCCAAGGTATCCACACTCAGCCCTTCCAAAATCCTGAAACACCTTCCTACCCCCTTGCTGTACCAGGGTCACAGAGGACTGACTAATCCAAAGCCCTAAGGAAAAAAAAAAAAAAAAAAAAAGGAATAAAAAGGCTTTAAGTCAGCTCCTTTGGGAAACAAGTTATAAGAAACGGGTGCATGTTAAACTCCCATTAAACTTTTGGGAGCACATTAAACTGCTTCTGGACTGGAAAAACAATATATATTCATAGAAGCTGTGTTCAAAGGATCCCCAAATCCAGCTCTAGCCCCTGCAGAGCTGATGGGAAGGACCTGGGAATGTAAACTGTCCATGGCTTTTCATCACTGAAATGGGAAGGAATTGAACTGAAGTGCTGAAGCCTTGGAAGTCACAAGACACATTTTTAATTTCAAAACTAGGGTGATATTGTTTTTAAGCTTTCTTGCAGGACTTCTGCTTTTCACCCTGTTCCCTATAACTATTAGGACTAGATTTTGTTAAGCCTGTTTCACTTCCAGATCTCTTACTTGGAGGAAAGACACTGACTATGACAAGAGGAGTGACAGAAACACAGAATTATCATCAGCTGAAGAATTTTGCCAGACAAGTGGGCACATCTTCTCCCACAAAACACATCCCCTTTGCAATCCCAAGCCTGGGATATCTGAGCCTGCCCCTGGCACAAGACCAAAGCCAGGTCTAATGTTCAGCAGCAGAAATTGCCATGTTATAAAAACCAAAGAGCACAGATCCTGTGTGTGCCATGACTCCTGCCACACCCTGCCCTCCCTGATCCTCAAACCTTGGGGGGTTTTACCCCCATCTCCTTGGCAGCTGGGATGCTCTTGTGTGGTGTTTGTGAGGTCCCCAGGACGAGGTGAGAGGTGAGAATCCAACTCCGTGTTCTCAGAAGGCTGATTTATTATTATATTATATTATATTATATTATATTATATTATATTATATTATGTCGTGTCGTGTCATATCTTATCATATTACTAAAACTATACTAAAGAAAGAGAAAGGATACAGACAGAAAGCTAGAAAAGAATGATGATAAAAACTCATCCCCAGGATGAGGTGAGAGATGAGAATCCGACTCCATGTTCTCAGAAGGCTGATTTATTATTTTATGATACAACATTATATTAAAAAAATGATATACTAAAATGATACTAAACTACAGAGAAAGAATACAGACAGAAGGCTCGAAAAGAATGAGGAATTGATAATTTAACTCCAAGTTCTCAGAAGGTTGATTTATTATTTTATTATATTAAAGAATGCTATACTAAAACTATTCTAAAGAAAGAGAAAGGATACAGACAGAAGGCTAGAAAAGAATGAGGAATTGAAAATTTCACTACATGTTCTTAGAAGGCTGATTTATTATTTTATTATATTTAAGAATGCTATACTAAAACTATACTAAACTATAAAGAAAGAATACAGACAGAGGGCTAGAAAAGAATGAGGAATTGAGAATTTGACTCCATGTTCTCAGAAGGCTGATTTATTATTATGTTATGTTATATTTATATTATGTTATATGATATTATATTATGCTGTACTAAAACTATACTAAAGAAAGAGAAAGGATACAGACAGAAGGCTAGGAAAGAATGAGGAATTGAGAATTTGACTCCATGTTCTCAGAAGGCTGATTTATTATTATATTATATTATATTATATTATATTATATTATATTATATTATATTATATTATATTATATTATATTATATTATATTATATTATATTATATTATATTATGCTATACTAAAACTCTACTAAAGAAAGAGAAAGGATACATCAGAAGGCTTAACAGGAATGGTGATAAAAACTCGTGACTGACTCCTCAGAGTCCAACACAGCTGATGATGATTGGCCATTAAGTAAGAACAATTCACACGTTTGGATAAACAATCTCCGGACCACATTCCGGAGCAGCAAACACAGGAGAAGCTGAATCTTCTCAGCTTCCCAGGAGAACATCCTGGGCAGAGAGGATTTTCCAGAAAAGATCACGGTGACACTCTTGGACCCCGAGACATGGGGAAAGCCGCACCCACCCGTTCATCCGTTCGTCTGTCTGTCTGTCCGCCCATCCACCCCAGCGTGGGAAGGGCGGTTGGAAGGACGGGGTATGGCCCCGGTGACAGCAGCCTGTCGCCGTCTCGCCTGGCTGCCAGAGCTTAGCCCCGGTGTCGGGTCTAAGGTTCACTGCTCCGCGCTGACTCTCTCACCTTTGGCACCTTGCCGGGGCCGGCGCTTTCGCTTTTGGCCGCTCCCGGCACGGAGGGGCTGCGACACACGCATGTTTGTCACCCTGGCACACGGAGCGGGCACAGCGAGCCTTCGGCAAGGTAAAGGCATCCTCCGCTCGGGAGTTCCCCGCCGGGCAGGGAATCACCCACCCTCTCCAAGGTGCCTTTCCCAGGATGGGAAAGGAACCCTCCCATCCTCTCGGCGCAGCCCCGGCACGGTCCGCAGTGACTCCTGCCCAGGAGGAGAGGTTTTGGGAAGCTCTGTGTGCTACCCCCATCCTCCCAGAGCTGCTGGGTCTCTGGGCAGTCCCGTTTATTGCAGCTTTGCTTCCCTTCGTGGTTAATGATCCTCGTTCCCTTCCCCTTCACTCTGAGGGGAGCTGCTGCTTCTGGGAGATCAGCGCTGTGTAAATCTAATATTTACACATTGTGTCTTTGGAAATCTAATATTTACACATGGTGTCTTTGCAGTTGGGATTGCTGTCTCCCCTGGTAGCCCTGGCTTAAGTGAATTTTCTGAGTGGCCACTCTCTTATTTAAGCCAGAGCTTAAGCAGGTGGGAGGAGGATCCCAAAAGCAGAGGAGAGCTTTGAGCTGGATGCTGCAACTTAACTGGGGAGGTAGGTGCATGACCACTATCTTGTATGTGTTGAGGGGGAAAGGTTAAGTATCTAAATCTGAAAGAACCAGAAATACTGTGTCCAAAACCTGCAGGGTTAAACACTGCAGACTTACACAGTTAAGTGTTGAAGTCCTGTAATTTTTCTGAGGTGCTTAGTAACTTTTGTTCTGGTTCACCCTTGCACCCCTTTGCAGAAACTCAGAAAATGGCTTTAATGATGTCTGGTACCTAGAAAAGCTTATACCAGAGTTAGACATCATTACACTTGAACAACACTGATTTCCCAGGGAGCTAAACAGGATTTTAAATAAGACTTCTCAGGGACTCCATCCCCAAAGGCATGCCTGACTTTTCTTCTATTACTGCTTTCCTTTGGAAATAAAAGGCTTATCCCCTGACAACAAATACACCAGGATCCCTCCAGCCCAGGTGAAAGATGCTGAACACAATTTCCTGGGTGCAGCAATGTTCAATCCTCTGCTAGGAAGTGAGAAATTATTGGTGTTGTGGCTGTTTGGGAACTCACCTTCAGGACAAGTGTAGGATCAAGCAATCCTAACCCTAATACTTGCTGCCAAACACAGCTGCCACAAAATATTAAGCTGTACCTGAAGACTAAATCCCCCAGCAGGGTTTTTACAGCTGATTGAAGAGAAACTGGATCTGAGCAGGTGGAGTTTTCCCTGCCCCTCAGTGTGGCCTCTTGGCACAAGGAGGGGACCTGCACCACCTCAGCTGCTGCTCCCCAAATTGATGATTTTAGATATCTGGATGCTTTCCCCACAGTCCCTCATCCAGGAAATGCAGGGTTTTACTCTGTATTCTGCTTTTCCAACAAAAAAAGAGCCCAAAGCCCCCACCATTTCCCCCTAAATCCTGTTTTCCATCGAATCAGAACAAAGCCGCTTGTTTTGCTTCCTTCAGGTGGGAAGGGAGCCTCACCCTCTGCCTCCTAACACGGGGGAAAAAATTGTTTCAAGCGAGCTTTGGCAAAACTCAGTGCAGTAAATCTCAGGTGGGTTTTGTTCCAGCATCAACCCACCTTTCTAAGGGTGAACAGAGAGCAGCAGAGGGAAATGATGAGAAACTGTGTTTAATACAGACAGCCTTGGGTAGTTTTCAAGCAGCTTCCTGTTTCCTTAGAGAGTTTTATGGCTAATCACTGACAATAACTGCCCAGAATGGATGGCAGTCTTGTTTCCAGCCTCCAGAGAGGCCAATGTATGTAATCAATACCTTAAGGAGCACAATCATGCTGTGCCACAGGGCTTATCTTCTTCCTGCTTGAAAAATATGACTAACTAGCTGTTCTGCACAACCTAAAATCCTGCTCTTCATCACAGGGCTGCATGAGCTGGGGGAGATGATGTTGCTTGTGTTTTTTGAGGGGATTAAAGCCTGTCTCACCCAGCAGAAAAACTGCTTGGATCTAAAGACCCAGACCTGGGTTCAGCCAAGGGAACGCTCTTAATGACAAGCCTTAATGAAGAATCAAAGGTCTGGAGCCTGCCAGATTGCAGGGGGAGGACAGGCAAAATAAAGGAGGCACGTGGGATGAGCAGCTCGCAGGAACAAGGGGCTTTTGTCAGGGGAGGGAACTGCAGGGAGCAGGGAACTGCAGGGAGCTGTAGGAAGGGAATTGCAGGAACTGCAGGGAGGGAACTGCAGGAGCTGCAGGAAAGGAATTGCAGAGAGCAGAGAACTGTAGGAACTGCGGGAAGGGGATTGCAGGGAGCTGCAGGGAGCAGAGAATTGCAGGAGCTGCAGGGAGGGAATTGCAGGGAGCAGAGAACTGTAGGAACTGCAGGAAGGGAATTGCAGGGAGCAGAGAATTGCAGGAGCTGCAGGGAGGGAGTTGCAGAAGCTTCAGGGAGCTGCAGGAAGGGAACTGCAGGAACTCCACTGGTGTCTTTGAAAAGGTCCTTCTTGCTTCCACAGCCAAATCCCCGAAGCCCAGGTAAAAATTGCACCAATTCTTCGTCACAAATCTTGCAGATCCCTGCTGTCTGCCCCACCGGGGTTTTATTCCACGTGGAGGGAATGCTCCCCACTCCAGCAGAGCTCAGCTCAGCACCCCGTGCACTTCCCTCTGTCCTTTATAAGCGTCCACATGGGCTGAGTGTTTGTGGAGGAGGAGCTCTGTGAGGAGGAACCAGGGCAGAGCAGGGCAAAGTGTGCTTTGCTGCCCTGCTCGGGCACTTCCCACCCGGCAGTGGCACCTCCCTGGCCCAGGGCTGGGAGCAGGGGACACCCGTGTCACCCGGGAGGGCTCCCACCGACCGAGGCTCTGCAGCAGCTCTCTTCAGTCAGGTTTGAGGCCATCCCCGTTGCTGGGTCCGTGTTTCCTGCCGTCCCTGGGCACGGCAGGGCGGTGTGTCACACTCTGGGGTGGCATGGGGGTGGCACTCCAGGGGCTTGGCTGGTTCTGGGGGTCTTCAGCTTTTGCCACCCGCTTTGTGCGCAGGGCTGCTCACTCCTGAGGCTCTCCTGATGGAACTCCTAGCCGGGATAATAAATGTGGGATATCAGCCTAAGGAGTCCGGGGAAGGAGGTGTCCTGGAGAGCAGCGCACAGCCAGAAGAGTTTCCCTCTGCTGGGAAATTCGTCCAGCTCTTTCCTAAAGGAGATGCACCAATCTACTTGCCTACATCCAAGGAGGCCTCTGGCATCAGGTTTCCTCCTAAACGTCTCCACCTTCTGGTCGTAGCTGACATGCTTTGATGCATTAAATGTGCATCTTACGGTGTTATTAACGATTTTGATTTTATTCCAGCCTATTTCAGAATTTCCGGTCAGGAGCTGCTGCAGGAGGCCGAGCCGATCCTGGGATCGCTCCTTGAGCAGAGCTGGTTTCCTTGCAGGACATGGCACAGCCAGTGACACCGGAGGGACCCCATGTCTCCCACATGTACAAGGTGGTGCTGCTGGGCAGCATGTCCGTGGGCAAGTCCAGCCTGGCCTACAGATACGTGAGGAACGACTTCAGGGAGCTGCTGCCCACCGTGGGATGTGAGTGAGGGGCTCCATGACTCCGGACAAGACACCAAGCCTGGTGTGCTTCCCTGCAGAGGGGTGGGATGCAGGAGAGCTCCTTGCTCCATCCTGCACTGGCACAGACCCACTTTGGTGCAGGTTCACCCAAAAGCCAGATCCTCACGGTGTTCAGAGGGGTCCCAGGATGAGGGGAGAGATGAGAATCTTGACTCCACGCTTCAGAAGGCTGATTTATTATTTTTTTATATATATTATATTAAAATAAAATTATATACCAAAACTATACTGAAAGAATAGAAGAAAAGATTTCATCAGAAGGCCAGCAAGGAAAGGAATGGAATGATAAAATCTTGTGACTGACCAGAGAGTCCGAGCCAGCTGACTGTGATTGGCCATTAATTACAAACAACCACATGAGACCAATCACAGACTCACCTGTTGCATTCCACAGCAGCAGATAATCAATGTTTACATTTTGTTCCTGAGGCCTCTCAGCTTCTCAGGAGAAAAAAAATCCTGGTAAAGGGATTTTTCAGAAAATATCATGGCTATGCTACCCCTTCACGTCTCTGCATTTCCAGGCCACCCAAGCAAAGCCACATCCACATCACACAGCTCTGGCTTTGTGCTGCTTTTCAGAGGCAGGTGAGCAGCAGAATTATGAGTAAACTGTGCAGCCCATCTGCTCTCTGCATGCTGTGCTGCCTTCCCAGCTATTCAGGCGCCCCAGGAGGGTCTCTTAGAAAGGTTTGGAATAAAGATCACCTGGTTTCAATTCCTGCAGCACCTAGACTTTATAGAAATTCATTTTATGAGATGCACCTGGGTTTTGCCTTCAGCAGGTACAGAGGCTGTGATCCCACCTCCAGCTGGTGGAGCAAAGTGGAGCTTCTTCTCGTGGACCAGCCATCTGCTCTCTGAGGGAAAGGATGGAGGCTCCCCTCCAGTGGGAGCCCTTTCCATGGATATTCCCATTCACAGCTCTGACCCACCAGTGAGGTGGAGCTGTCTCTGTCTGGGGGCATTCTGCAAAGCTCAGAGTTACCAAACATCAAACCTGGGGTCATCCACCCAAATCTGCTGCCAGGAAGGGCCACCTCAGCCTGGTGCCATGGCCACAAGAAGTGGATTCTGTGTGTTATAGCATCATTAATGACCTTCAGGATGGGTTTGTCCTCAGGAAAGGGGATCTGAGCTCCCTGCTCCTGTTCCAAGTGAACACTCACTCTGGATCTTGCCTGCAGGCTCCTTCTTCACACAGATCCTGGAGCTGGACGAGGCCACTGTCAAGTTTGAGATCTGGGACACGGCGGGCCAGGAGAAGTACCAGAGTGTCTGTCACCTCTACTACAGGGATGCCCATGCTGCCCTCATCGTTTATGACATTGCCAACAAGGTAAGGCCCCTGGCAGGACCATGCCACCATGGTTTCTAGTGCCATGAATCCCATCCAAGGGTGATTTATCCCTCAATGTGTTTGAGGGCTGGTGATGTGTTTCCTTGAGAGGGGCAATCAGAACATCCCCACCCTCGCTGGTTTGGTGTGAGACAAAGGGATTAAATCAAAACCTGATCTCTGGGGGGGTTCTGTCTCCATCTCTCCAGGAAACATTCAGCAGAGCAAAGCTGTGGCTGGAGGAACTGGAGAAGAAATTCCTGCCTGACGAAATCGTGGTTGCTCTGGTGGGCAACAAGACAGACCTTGCTGCTGAGAGAGAGGTCACCACTGAGGTGAGTTGTCACAGACACATTTTATGGAAAATGTTTTCTTTGGGATTTTTTTCTCCTGAGAAGCTGAGAGGCCTCAGAAATGAAATGTAAACAATGATTATCTGCTGCTGTGGAATGCAACAGGTGCATCTGTGATTGGTCTCATGTGGTTGTTTCTAATTAATGGCCAATCACAGTCCAGCTGTCTGGACTGTCTCAGTCACAACCCTTTGTTATAATTCTTTTTCTATTCTTAGCTAGCCTTCTGATGAAATCCTTTCTTCTATTCTTTTAGTATAGTTTTAATATAATATATATCATAAAATAATAAATCATCCTTCTGAAACATGGAGTCAACATTCTCATCTCTTCCCTCGTCCTGAGACCCCTGGGAACACCACAGTGAGTGCCTGGGGTTCCCTCACCACCTCTCACAGAAAACACTGGGACACATCCAGGGAAAATTTCCAGGGAAAATCCAAGCATTTAAGAGGTTTTCAGACACCTCTGAAGTGCCTGGCAATGAAATCCACCACAAAACTGACCCAGAGGGGGCAGGGGAATAACTCTGCTCGTTTCTCTTAGGAGGGGGAAGACTTTGCACAGACAAAAGGCCTCCTGTTCATGGAGACATCTGCAAAATCCAACCACCAGGTGAACGATGTCTTCATGGCTGTAGGTGAGTTGTGGGTTAGCTCTGGGTGGGAGCAGAGGCAGGTGAACCCTGAAAGGCTCAGCCCCTTCGTTGTCACTGAGATCTTCCTCCCAGCCAGCCAGCCCTTAAGGCAGAAGGATGGACACATCCATCCCGAGGTATCCCAGTGTCAGGGAGGGTTTTCAGGCCTTCTCCCAGCACCACAAGGTTATTTTGCATTGGTATCCAGTCTGGGAGGGCAATGGTGTGCCCAGCTCAGCTGTTGCTGCAGGATGGTGCCCTGGGGTGGGACACGGGGTGGCCGTGGCATCCCAACCTCTGGCAGGAGAAAAGAGGGGAAAAGGGAGCTCCCTTTTTGCCTTGTTTCCTCCTAGTGCAAGAGCTCCTGAGGAGGGAGAAAGAGAAAGCACCCAGGCCATCCCCACGTGGGAGCCCCACCGTGGACCTGAGGATGAGCGGGACAAGGACGAGGTGCTGCAGGAGCTGAGGATGTGACACTGCACCCAGCCCACCTCCAAAGGGGCACAGACAGAGCTCAGAGCTCTGGGACAGCTCAGAGAGGGGCTCAGAGCTGCAGGAACAGCTCAGCCTGGCCACCCTCCCTCTGAAATCCCACCCAGAGCCCACCCTGGCCTGCTACAAGGGGTTTCTTCAACCCTTTAGCTCCATTCTTAGCCGGGAGATAAAGCACAGGGGTTTCCTCCACCAATCTCCCATTTCCAGATTAAAGCACAACCTGCCAGGAGCACTGCCACCAACCCTGACTGATGCCATCCTCCCACCCCTGGCTGTCACCTCCTCCATCTCCCCTTCCCTCTGGAAAGGGAGGGTTTAATTCCCCAAAGCAAAGATCCCAGTGGTTTTACACCCAGGCTGCAAATAAAGAGAATTTTGCCCTAAAGGTGTGTATTTCTTTCCCCTCCCGTCCTGCAGGTCAGCCTGTAGGGAAGCACAGGAAGCCTGGGGGTGGCAGGGACCAGGGCCAGTGCTTTCCTCACCCCACCCACCCCATTGCAGGGCTCACAGCCCATCCTTGGGGGCAATCACTGAGCCAGAATGGGGCCAAACCCAACGTGTGGTGTCACTGTGCCTTGCATTTACGCTGTGGGAGCTCCCCTTGGCTGGAAGAGGAGCAAAACCCACCTGTGCCCTCTGCAGAGGCAGCAGCACCCACCCTGCCTGCAGGGCAGTGATCCCTGAGGTTTTGGGGCACGGCAGTGGGGTGGACAGAGCATCGCTTCATCTCTAGGAGTTTCTGACCCCACAGAAATGGGGTGGCTGTTTCTGTCCCCAACTCATGGAAATGAAGGTGTCAGGGTCACCCCTGGGAGCTGGCACGCTCAGCAACTACCCCTGGCAAAGGGGAGCCTCTGTGATTATTTTTGGGGTGTTTCTTGGGATGTTCAGGGATAACCATGAGAGGGAAAAGCTGTCACACCGCCAGGGCGGGCAGGAACCCACGGCGCCCATGCAGATGTGGGGGTGAGGTTAGGAACAGAGAGGCTGGCACACGGGGCTGAGCGAGCAGGGATTTTATTGCCAGCCGGGCTCAGGGGCTCGGCTCCAGCCGGGCAGGAGCAGCGCAGCCCCGCAGAGCAGCCCCGGGCCCGCCCAGCGCCCACCGCCGCCCGAAGCGCCCCACGGGCCGGATCCCGCGGCCCGTGTACCACGAGGGATCGATGTCCGGGGCTGCGGGGAAAGCCGAGAGACCCTCAGGGGGCTGGGTGGTGGGGAAGGGGCCTTGCGCCCACCATTGAAGGGGATGGGAGCAGCAGGGAAGGGGGATGAGGAGTATACAGTGGCAGCAGCTCCTCACCCCCCAAATGGAGCTGAGCAGGGGGGTGGTGGGATGGGTCCCTTACTCATGTTCTCCTTACTCCTGATCTCCACGGAGCGCTCCAGGACGCGGCCGTGCGTGGCGGGCAGGCTCAGGCAGAGCAGCAGCAGCCACAGGAGGCAGGCGGCGCCCAGCTTCATCCCCAGCCTCATCCCCAGCACGCTGTGACCTGGCTGTGGAGGCTCCTGAGCCCTGCTGAAGGCTCCGATGTCACTGCAGGAGAGAAGGGATGTGGCTGAGGATCAGCGGCAAAGGGCTTGGTGGGACAGCAGCAGAACAAATCCAGGGGTTTTGCTGGAGCTCTGGGGAAAATATCACCACCAAACATGAGCTGCACAAACCTCGTGGTCATGGAAATAGGATTTGGTCCTAGCCTGGTGCCTTAAGTCAGGCCTGATCTTCTCAGGGACTAAAGCTGTGAGAGCCCAGAGCCCAAGGGATGGGGACCAGCACCAAAATCCAGCTGTGGCTGCAGAGCCATGGATGATGGATGGACGGACGGACGGACGGACGGACGGATGGATGGATGGATGGATGGATGGAGACCACCTCTGCCCCCTTGGCACCCAGCCCTGCCCGCGGCTGCTGCAGTGACAGCCTGGGGACAAACACCCTGTGCCACCCTTCAGGGCACCGAGGCGCTGAGCAGGGCGGGCTGGGCGAGGGGCTGGGTCTCTGCAGCCGCCCAAACCAGGGAGCAGGGCAGGGCAGCCAAGAGGAGGAGCCGGGCGAGGCAGGACACGGCGGGGCTGCTCCATTTCCAGCCACTTTTGCAAGGAAAAGTTCTCAGCGCTCCGTGGAGCTCAGATGTGCTGCAACCACCAACTTGTGAACCTCCCCATCCCCGCCAGCCGGCTGGACAGACGGAGAGGCAAAGCAGACAGACACACGGAGAGGCAAAGCAGGCTCGGCAATCACCGAGAGCATCACGGCAGGCAGAGGGAAGGAGGAAAGCGTCGCTGCCGATCGCACTTACCGGGGCGGCGAGGGCGAGCAGAGGTGTCCGCTCCGTGCCTCTGAGCCGGGGCCGGCGCTCTGAGCCGGGGTCCCCCCGCTCGCTGCTTTTATGGCCGGGCTGCTGCTGATGTCAGAGGCGAACCCCGAGCCGGGGCATCTCCCCTCCCTCGCCGCTCTCCCCTCTCATCGAATCAGCACCGGCATGTCTGTGAGTCAGGAGGGAGCAGCGTTTTAGCTGGAGCTGGCTCAGGGAGGTGCATTGGGGATTTGTTAATTAATGCCCTACCTCCACGCGGGGTTATTCGGGACAAGGGGAAGTTTTCTTCTGCCGTGGTCGGTGTATGCTGCTGCCCTGAACGCTGGAGGGAACAGTGCAATTCCACCGCGGGATTCACACCGGTACCACCACCCCTTCCCCTCCATACCCCCAAAAATTTTTCTTTAGGGAAAGTAGAACACTAAATACAGACACCAGGGGAAGGCGCTGGCAGGAACGGGCTTGTTCCCCAAATCCCCACCTTCCCTGCCCCCCACTCCCACTTTAAACGGATTTTAAAGATTTCTGATGTTTATGCTGCTGGATGTGATGCTGGAGGAGCCAGCGTGAGGGTCTGTCCAAGCAGACAGAATGGGACATCCCAAAACAGGGACATCTCTGTGCTGGCAGGACTGTGCAGGCACTGTCACCAGCAGGGAAAGGGCTCTGTCATCTCACCCTTGTGGGGTGGCTTTGCCCTCGGGCAGAGCTCCAAATGGGGCAGTGCCAGCTCCCCTGCCTGAGCACGGTCCGTGCTGGGCACAGCTGGCACACAGGGCACTGCCACGGATGTGCAGCAGAGCAGGGACAGGGCTGCAGAGAGTGGAACCTGCCCCAGCCTGGGCTCCAGCCAGGGCAATCCCCACCCTGGGCTCTGCAGGCCTCTCTCCACCCCAGGGCTGCTGATATTTAATACATGTTTAAAGCTTTAATACTAGTTTAAAGCAGCCCCTTCATGCTGTGGGCTTGTGGTTCTTGTGGCTTCAGCTGCTCAGGGTTTCCATGCAAGTTGGAGCCTTTATTTGAAAGCCAGCTCCTCCTCAGCACCAGCCTGGGTGTCCCCTTTGCCCACCCAGTGCACATTTTCAGGCCCACCCTTGGCTTCAGTGCTGCTGGTTCAGCTCCTGCCTGCTCCACCTGGCCAGCCTTGAAGCAAAGAGTGCAACAGGATGGGTAAAGAAATTGTTGGAGCTGCTGGAGCAACTCCAGAAGAGGCCATGGAGATACTCTGAGGGCTGGGAGAGCTGGGGGTGCTCACCTGGAGGAGAGAAAGCTCTGGGGAGACCTTAGAGCCCTTTTCCTGTGCCTAAAAGGGGCTTCAGGAGAGCTGGAGAGGGATTTGGTATAAGGGATGGAGGGACAGGACACAGGGAATGGCTCCCACTGCTAGAGGGCAGGGATGGATGGGATATAGGGAAGGAATTCTTCCCTATGAGGGTGGGGAGGCCCTCAGAAAATTGTGACTGCCCCTGGATCCCTGGAATTGTCCAAGGCCAGGCTGGACAGAGCTTGGAACAACCTGGAAGGCACCCCTGGCCTTGGCAGGGGGTGTGAGATGGGTTTTGAGGTCCCTTCCAAGCCCAGCCATTCTGGGGTTCCAAGGGAAGGGAAGGGAGCCTTCGCTGGAGTGGGCTGAAAAAACAGACACTGGGAGATGGGTGGGTGGTTCTGAACACAGAATTGGCTTTATTGCATGATTTAGTGAACGTTTATTATCATCTCTACACAGGCAAACGGGTCAGGAAACCAGCAAAGAACAAGGTGAGTGGCTACTGAGCGCTGCCTTGGTGGGCACTGCTGAGGTTCCCTGTGGGGATCCCTGCACAGGGTCAGGTGTAGAAGGACTGGAGCCAGGGCTGGAACCAGACAAGCAGAAGATGGGCTGGGGTGAGGGCTGAGCCCTGAGGCCACAAGGGTGGGTGCAAACCCTTTGGTGGAGCTCCTTTTTCCCAGCCCAGGAGCTGCCATCCCAGCAGAGCCCAGGCTGGATGCAGTGAAGCTGCAGTGCCTGGGAGCTTCTGCCACAGCAGAGGGTTTGCACTTACCCTGTTGAGCTTCAGGCCACAAGGATTTCATTTTAAATTAAGAAACTGGATTTGTTTCCAGCTGGGGAGCTCAGACTGTGGACTTGCAATACTCTCTGGGATGACCACAGGAGCAATTCCTAGGCAGTTAGCAGCCTCTACTGTTAGCAAAGCCAAACAAATGTGTTACTTGCATAAGAACTCACCCTACTGCTCCTAATTAAAGTGGTTTTAGCTCAGATGCTCAGGAATTGCCTAAAATGATCCAGCCTGGGTGGCCATGGAGGGGAAGCTCAGCATTGGTCTGACGTCCCTGCTCCAGCTGAGAGTGATCCTCCCCACTTTGCCCACTGGGGAGGGAGGGAAGGAGGAGAGTGGGGGCTGTACAGGACAGGGACAGAACAAAAAAACCTCTTCCAAAGTGACCTGCAAGGGAAAGCAACCTCTGCCCATCCTGCTGCTCTGCTCATGGGAATGGGGGTGGTGCTGATCCACTGGGATCAGTGCAGAGCTGAATACTGGAGGCAAACAAACGTCCTGGGGGAGCTGGGGGAGGCTGACACCAAGGGCCCAGGGCTGCTGCAGCCCCCAAAGGGCAGCACAGCCCTGCCCAAGGATGGGGTGGCCCCAAGAGGCCCCACAATGCCATCCCTGGGTGTTTGCATGGCTTGGGGCAAAGAGCAAAAAGCTCACTGGGAGGGGACCAGCACTGCTCTCATCCTGCTTTGCTGCTCAGGGCAGGGAAACAAAGGACATGGCAGGGAATGGGATCAGCATCAGTGTGCGAATCCCAGCACTGGGATGCCTGGATCCCTCTGCTACCTGGGGTACCTGAATCCCTCTTCTACCTGGGGTACCTCAAGGGCATTCCATGCTCACTATCAGCTCCTGTCCCTGTTCTCAGCAGCCTGGAGAGAGCAGGGACAAGCACTGACAGCTTCTGCCAAGGGAGGGCTGTGTCCCTGCCCTGTCCCTGTCCCGAATGTCACACTGACACCCAGCTGCCCCCAAGGAGGTCACTCCTGCTCTGCACCTCTCTGGTCCCCTTGGCTGCCCCAGCACCAAAGAGCTGCCCCAACCCAAGGTCCCATTTCAGCATCCTCCCACAAGAACCCTTGGCCACGTGTCTGCACCCCAGTGCTCTGCTCCTCCTCCCATGGCCTCTGGCTTCCTTTCTGTCCAGGGTTTCAGGGAGAGAGGGGCTCAGGAGAAGGAGGAGGAAGAGTTGCAGGGAAGGCTGTGAGAGGCTTGGCTTTGCTGAGGTCTCGTATCCTCACTGAAACGCAGCAGCAGGGAGGTGCCCTCTCCTCAGGACAGGTGGGTCATCACAGGCTTCTGTGGGGCACAAGAAGGAGAAACCTCAGTGTCCACGCCACCCTGAGCCAGCCCTGCATCCCCTTGTCCCTTTCTAGGAGTGAGGAGTCCCCATCCCACCCCATGGACCATGCAGGGAATTCATTGATATTCATCCTCTCTGGGGCTGTGACACCCCTGAGCTCAGGGATGGTGCCCGGGCGTTCCTGCCCTCATCAGGCAGCAGGGAGGGAGCTGAGGGCTCCATCAGCTCCAGGAGAACCTTGGGGAGGACATTGCCAGGGGAATCCAGGCCAGCAGCCCTGCCCTGGGCTGGTCCGTACCGCGAAGAGCCGCTCCACCCTCCTGTTCTTGCCGTTGGGGTTCCGCTGCGTCAGTGAGCCGCGGTACGCGGAGTTGCGGTCAAAGGAGTCGTCAAAACCTGCAGGGACAGGGGAGAGGTGGCCAGCAGCTCCTCACCCACCCCACCAGAGCTTTCAGCCACCACCAAGTCACTTGGGATTCACCAATCCCCCTCTGGCTGCGGGTTTGGGTTCATCCCAGCACTCCTCTCTCTGGGATGGGAGCGCTTTGGTAAGGAGGAGACAGAGCTGCTGCTGCTCAGCTCTCTAGTGTTGCAGACATCTTGTATGAAAAATCCTTTCTTCAGGATTTTTTCTCCTGAGAAGCTTCAAGAACAAAATGTAAGCATTGTTTATCTGCTGCTGTGGAATGCAACAGGTGGATCTGTGATTAGTCTATGTTAGATGTTTGTCAGTAATGGCCAATCACAGCCCAGCTGGCTTGGATTCAGAGTCCAAGCCACAAACCTTTATTATCATTCTTTGCTATTCTATTCTTAGCTAGCCTTCTGATGAAACCTTTTCTTCTATTCTTTTAGTATAGTTTTAATGTAATATATATCATAAAATAATAAATCAAGCATAACGAAACATGGAGTCAGATCCTCATCTCTTCCCTCATCCTCGGACCCCTGTGAGCACCATCACACTCCAGAGCTCTGTGTGAGCTGGGCCAGCCTTCCCACACTCTGCTCTGGTGGTGCAACAAAACCCCAGCCTGGGAAAGGCTCTCAGCTCTCCCTGCCCCAGCCTTGAGACTCTCTTGCCCTGTTCATTCATCTCCTCTCCTCTTCATCTCTTGAGACTCTCTTGGCCTGTTCATTCATCTCCTCTTCCACCAGCTGCACCTTTACCTGCCTGCCCTTTGCAGGAAGGAGAGCAGACGATTCCTGAGGAGGATGAGGACAAGGGACCTTTCCACCAGCCAGCACTGGGAACAGCACTGTTAATTGTCTGTGTGAATGGGGGAAATGCTGCTCTGCCTCTGCAATAAATGATCCTTCCCCCCTTCACTCCCGTCATCTCCCGGTATCTGGAAGGAGAGCCACTCTTTCTGCCTTTAAGCTTGTGAGGAGAGATAAGAGAGAAATAGAAAAGTAATTTCCTAATGGGTCTCGCTGATGTTGATCAGAATGAAGCATTTCCAGTGACTGTCCCCCCACCACACCAGCAGCTGGGCCAAGTTTCAGGTCACCATCCACTCTGAAGCTCTCCCAAGCTGCTCTTTGTCCAGAGCTGGGCCCTGGAGGGATTCTTGGCCCCAGGCTGAGTCAGGTGGGCAGCAGGGCCAAGATTCACAGAGTCATGGAATGGTTTGGGTTGAGAGGAACTTGAAATCCCCTCTTGTTCCACCCCCTGCCATGGGCAGGGACACCTTCCACTGTCCCAGGTTGCTCCAAGCCCCATCCAGCCTGGCCTGGAGCACTGCCAGGGGTGGGGCACACCATCCAGGGAAGGATTCCTTCCCCAAGGTGGCCAAGCAAGGGAGGAATTGCTGTCAGAAGAGGGGATGGGCTGAGGAGAGGCTTTGAGACCCAGCAGCCCAGGGGATGAAGGCACTGTGGTGTCTCCCTGGACCATGGGGTGGCTGCAGACAATTCCTGGTTCTTGGAGCACTCAGCCACCTCAGCCTGACCTCTGCTCTGCCCTCACTGCCCATGAGCACAGGGAAGGGGACTCCACTGCAGGCACACAGCACAGGGAGGATGCAGAGGAGGAGAAAGAGGGAGCAGCACCCCCAAAGCCCAGCCCAGCCCCAGAGTCCCCATCTCCCAGGGGCAGGGCCCTGCTCCTTACTGGTGATTTCCAGGGGGCTGTTGAACTTCCTCCTGAACCTCTGCAGCCCGGGCATTGCCTGCAAGAGAAGGAGAGCAGCCTGCTGTGGGCAAGGGCTGGGAGGGCAGGGGTCTCCATGAGGCCACTGCTCTCTCTGATGGCAGCCCCCTGGCTGTGCCACAGCCTGTGACTGACACACACTCACTTTAATGTCATCCAGAGACTCCCCAGGGCTGCTGCTGGCAGGAGCAGGAGAATGGAGACAGGCAGCCTGTGGACAGAGGGAGGCAGAGGTGTCTCTGGGGCTGCAGGAGGAGGAGGCAGACACCTCAGAGCACCAGGCAGCACGGGGAGGGCTGGGGATGGCTCAGCGAGCTACACAGCCCTTCCCAGCACCCTGGGGAGCAGGTACATCACAGCCACCCCCCTCCATGCTCACCAGCACACTCGACTTTGCCTTCTTTGCTTTCTCCACAGACTTCACTGTCAGCCCTGCGGCGGACAGGGCCGCGATTCGGGATTCGATATCCGATATCTGTAGGAGGAGGAGAAAAGGCACACAGGTGGTGGTTGGAGGAGCCATCAGTGGCTCTGTCTGCCCTCTCTGGCTGGGCAGAGCATCTGCCAGGGTCAGGCCCTCACCTCACTCTCTGCCTGCTGCACCTGGGCAGCTGCTGAGGCCACTTTGTCCTCCAGCTCCGACAGCTCCGAGTCAGTGGTGCCGCTGTGCTGAGCCCCCTCCTCAAGCTCCTTCAGGGTCTTCTCAAGCTGGTAGGTCTTTCCAGCAGCCAGGTACACCTGAAATGCAGCAAAAGGAAAAATTGCACTGAAGAATTAACCTTCTTGGAGCTCTCCTCTCCTGCAGTGGCTGCAGCCCTGGATGCAGCAGCTCCTGCCACTCTTTTTTGACCGCCTTGCTGCTTTGCAGCACAGACAGTGCCAGTCAGCTCTGACACGGCTTTCCTTCTCATTTTATCCCTTCCCTGGGCTTTTGGAGAGCAATTACCAACAGTGTGAAGTGGTGAGAGGCTCAGGAAGGACCAAATCTCAGTGACCTGCTGGAGAAGCAGCAGCCAGCACTTTGTGCTGTGTGCTCAGAAGGAAAGCAGGTACCAGCTGCAAACCAGCTCAGGCTGCTGTGTCCTGTGAGGAGGAGAAAAACTGACTCTCCCAACCTGCTCAGTCTGTGTTGCTGGGAGCAGGGTCAGAGCAGGGCAGCCTTTGCTGCCTAGAGAAGAAGGCTAAAAGGATCTATCCCAATAAAACCTCTGGTTCTATCCCAATAAAACCTCTGCTTTTACTGCCACTTGTCTCCTCCCAGGTTACTCCAAGGACACAGGTCCAAGCCAGGCAGCTCAGGAAGCATTAACACATCCCTATGCACTCCCATCAGATGATCAGATGTTCTGCTGACTGATTCCAGGATCTCAGCACTGCCATGGCAATTTCTGCTCCTCCAGCCCTCTCAGCTTTCCCTGGGCTGGGCATTGTGCAAAGCTCCCTCTGCATACACTGAGCTGCAGAGCCCACCCACCCAAATCACAGCACCACACTCCCAGGGCTCCCAGTGCAAACTCTAAGGCCATGCACCACCCAACCTGAGCCACAGGGATTGAGAGATGAGCCACAGAGTGTGTCCCCAAACCCTGCTCCCCATTGCAGGGCATTCCCTACAGCAAAACCCAACTACCCAGATGGAGATCCAGCCCTTCTCTGAGCTGTTTCTTTGGAGCTTGGTATGGGGCACTGTGGGTGCACAACATTTCCACAGGGAACAAATTCCTATGGGTTTATGGTGGCTAAAGAAGCTGTCAGTGCTCCAGGGTCATACAAACCTTGCAGGGGGATTGGGCTCTGGCTATGGACTTGTCACCTGCCCCAGGTACAGGCAGCCTTAGTGAAGAGAGGGGTGATGCAGCAACCACCTGAAAGCAGCTTTCATGAACCCCTTGATGGAACACACACACTGCTGGAGAGGAGCTGAAGGGAATGAGGGAATGGGGCACGAGTTTTGCTGGAGCAGGGACTGCTGAGATCCAGCAAAGCCATGCTACAGCAGGGTGGGGACCAGGAACCAAGAAAGGGAAAGCCACAAGACAGAGCACCTTCTTTTGCTGCTGTACCATAAGTCCAGACTTTTTAATCTCTCTGCTGACCATCCTTTCAGAGCTGACCTACCCCCTAACAAGGAATTCCGGGGTGGGTGATTCCTTTGCGTTCCCACCCTGTCACAGACATGTTTTATGAAAAATCCTTTCCTTAGGATTTCTTTTCTCCTGAGAAGCTGAGAGGCCTCAGGAACAAAATGTAAACAGTGACTGTCTGCTGCTGTGGAATGCAACAGGTGAGTCTGTGATTGGTCTCATGTGGTTGTTTTTAATTAATGGCCAATCACAGCCCAGCTGGCTCAGACTGTCTCGGTCAGTCACAAGCCTTTGTTATCATTCTTTTCTATTTCTTGCTAGCCTTCTGATGAAACCCTTTCTTCTATTCTTTTAGTGTGGTTTTAACACAATATATATCATAAAATAATAAATCAGCCTTCTGAAACATGGAGTCAGATCCTTCTCTCTTCCCTGGTCTTGGGCCCCCTGCGAACGCCACCACACCACCCCTCCTCTGCCCAAAACCTCTGGGGAGCCTTACATTTTCCTCCAGCTCCTGGTACACTCCGGCCACCTCTCTCCCAGCTGGCAGGTGCCCTGCAGGGAGGGCCCAGCCCTGGCTGTGTCCGTGCACCGACTCCCACACCGCCTCCTCCGTGGCGTTTATGGCTCTCAGCACTTTGGCCGTGATCTCACTCAAAGCCTGAGCCGACGACCTCTGCCAGAGCCAAAGCACAGGGAGGGAGGGGGGGAAAAAATATGGATGTTGTGAAAAATGTGTATTTTAGGATTGGCTTTTTGCAACTATTCAAATGAATATGATATGTGTTGTGTTAGAAAGTGATGCTGTATTAATTCTCTTAAGTAGTGTTGTTAAATATAGTTTTAGGTTATAAAAAAAAATGTTAAAATAGAAATTATGCTGTGTAGGATACTTTTTTCTTTGTAAAGAAAGGACTTGCAGAGAGATAGCAGCATCAGAACACCTGAATCTTTTAGAGAAAAAGAATTAATTGCTCCATTATCAGAAGAAATGAACTTCTTCCCACTTCAAAGGTGCTCTCAGGATTCAGAGGAAGAAGTTGACACTGACCAGACAGAATCCTGTGTTTAAATGGAATTTATGCATCATGTATGAGGGGTATGAATATGCAACAGGCTGTTGCTTTTAAGGGTTAATCCTCTGTTAATGTGGGTCCTTTTCTGGACTTGTGCTGCCCAGAAAAAGGTACCTGGACTGTCTGTAACTCTTTGTTTCTATTGTCTCATATTATCCTAATCCAAATCGTCCAAATTATTATTACTCTAATTGTATCACTATTTTTATAACCATTTCATTACTATTAAACTTTTAAAATTTTAGAAAACAAGTGATTGGCATTTTTCACAACATTATGTTGATGTGGTGCATAAAACAGCACAAGCCAGGGGGGAGAGGGGCACCAGAGCTCCAGGAGCTGTGGGAAGAGGGAGGAGTGGTGATTGAGGGGCTCATGAAGGACTCTCCACCAGCAGAGCTTTGATTTCAGCCCATGCTTTCTGATGAGACAAAAGAGGTCACCTCCAATACTTGGAGAAGAGCTTAGGGAGGGATGTTTCTCTCCCTGGAAGCACCTGAGGGCCGCTGGGTTAGGCAGCAGTTGAGATCTAATTGCAGCATATTGCTTTACACCTCAGCGGGCCTGAGCGGGGATGCAAACAACTCCTCGAGTTGGTGGCAAAGGAACAAAACCAGCCTGACCCCATAAAATGATTGTATTGCCACAATGACAGAACTCGGGGCTAATTATGTCCTCTCTTCCCACCCCAAGGAGCACTGATGGCAATAACTGCCTCTAAGTGCTGCCCCTCGGCTTGATGCGGTGCTAAACACGGGTAAAAATGCCCTAAGAAACTCATCAGGTCTCTCCTAGCTGATAATTCCCTAGAAACCAAGGAGATGGGGGTGACATATGTGCTGGTTGTGTTGACAACTGCATGTATTTCTGGGCAAGCTGTCCTGCAGAGAACCAGCTAACTCAGTGCAGATGATATTTTTATCATTTTATGGTGCCTTCACGGTACAGCAGAGTTTTTTCCACATTTTCCATTAGGTTCTTGTGCTTCCATCACAGTGCTCCCCCAGTCAGAATATTTCCTCTTGGCTGGAGGAACCTCCTGTCAAAAATCCCTCAGAATCACACAAAATCCAAACCTGGATTTGCTGCAAGTATAAGGAAAATTGGTGCTAAACATCATCCATGCTGGCAACATTTAACCAAGGCTGATCCAGCTACTGCAGGCATTTCTACCTCAATACTCCTCCCTGCTTCAGAGCAGGGCCTGGGGGCATAAAAGTAAAAAATCTGGAGGATCCAGGCTTCATTTGATAAGAAGAAACCAGAATCTTACACTGATACCAAACCAACAGTTCAGGGTTTCAAACACAAAAACAGAGGTTTCAAACACAGAAACCTTGGCTTGGTGAGTTACCACTTATCTGCACTTAATTAGAAATGGTTATTAAGATGATGCAGATTGCTCAGTCTGGCAGAAGTTAAGTCTGGCTGCAGCAAGCATCTGAAAGCAGCTCTCAGGAAAAAGGAGGCAGAAAAGGATGCTGTGGGTCAGGATCAGGAAAAAGGAGGCAGAAAAGGATGCTGTGGGTGAGGATCAGGAAAAAGGAGGCAGTAAAGGATGCTGTGGGTCAGGATCAGGAAAAAGGAGGCAGTAAAGGATGCTGTGGGTGAGGATCAGGAAAAGGGAGGTAGTAAAGGATGCTGTGGGTGAGGATCAGGAAAAAGGAGGCAGTAAAGGATGCTGTGGGTGAGGATGAGGAGAAAGGAGGCAGTAAAGGATGCTGGGGGTGAGGATGAGGAAAAAGGAGGCAGTAAGGGATGCTGTGGGTGAGGATGAGGAGAAAGGAGGCAGTAAAGGATGCTGTGGGTGAGGATGAGGAAAAAGGAGGCAGTAAAGGATGCTGGGGGTGAGGAAGCTCTGCTGCTCAGTGAGAGCACAGCCAGTGGTGCCCAAACCCCACCAGGTTTTGTGTGGTGAGGAACAAATGCACACTAAAGGGAGGCTTCATAGCACCATGAAAGTCACCACAGAATCCAAGCTTTGCAGGAGAGGAGAGGGGCAGCATGGTGCCTGTTCCCTTCCTTTACCACCATTTTAGAGCAAATTCACACATCCCCTTTCCACAGCCAAGGCAGGAGGGAGAGGATGAGCAAACCTGCTGACCTCTCCATCTGTGCTTTAATTAATTAATTAATATTAATTAATATTAATAAGTATATTAATATTGCTATTGCTGCAGACCAAACAACTCACCTCCTTCAGTAAAAAAAGGCAAAATCAAGTAACAATCAAGATCTGCTTGCCAAAAGTGAACTGCATTAACTATAAAGCCATGTCAGCACAAGCTCCACCTTTTCCTGGCAGGCAGGAACAGAAGCTTATCCATTTAATCCTCATTTAACAATTTCTTGGGGATTGAGAGGATTTGAAATATCTTCATGCAGGTGCATTTATTTGCATTTAGATGCATAAATTACTATGTGTTCATCCCTAATGGATTATTTTGGAACCTCTGCACAACTGGGGACACACTGCTGTGATCTGTCCCCCTGTCCCCACGGGTCACCCACCACAGAGCAGGGACAGGAGGCAGCACAGAGCTGGAAATCTAGCAGAGTGGGGTCAGGGATTTAGGGATTCAGGAGCACTGACAAGGTGTGGAAAAGACATTTCAGGCTGCAGCAGGTGCCTGACAAAGGCTGCAGGAACTGAATCATCACCAAGATCTTCTCCCACCACAGAGCTCTTCTCCATAGTGACTTCCAGATGCTGGGACCACTCCTTCAGGTAGATGTGGAGGCTGTGCACCTCTCCATGACAGGCAGGAGCCTGCAACAACTCTCAGAGGCTTTACTTTTGATTTTTGGCAGAGGCTGGGAGAGCCTACAAGGAGAAATATCCAGATCTAACACCCCAGGACTTCCCTATCCCTTGGCATTGTTAATGCAGACACAGCCACAGCCCTGGTGGAGGTGTGGGACAGAAGGAGAGTCACAATTTCATGGTGTAAAACCACAAAGCACTGAGAGCAGCAGGAGCCATGGATGCAGCCTGGAATGATGTGGGTGACAGGGCACAGATTACCTTTCTAACATCCCTGGTCATGGCCTCGGTGGAGGAACTCATCTCTGGTTTCTTTGCCCTCTTCTCCTCCTCACGCTCCTCCTCGTCAGAGGAGACTTCTTTGTCACTGATGTTGCTGGCTAACTCCTCCAGCTTCCTCTTCAACTCCTCCTCCTCATCATCAGGGTCAGTGTGGGACTCTGGGGCCAGAGACTGGAGGAGCAGGAGAAGGGAAAGGTGTGAGAACCTCCTGTAGTGGGCACAGGGCCTGCCTGGGCCCAGACAGGCTCAGCAAGCAGAGGAACTCGAGGAGTGGGAGCACAGAGGGGCTTCCAAACCACCCCAGGGCACAGCAGAGCCCAGAGAGCTCTGCCCCAGCTCCTCCCTGAGGAACACAAACCCCTGACCTGAAGAACCTCCACTCCCATTTTACTCATACACAGAACCTGCGAGGTTTTCTCCATGGAAAATTGCCTTGAAAAGGTGGGGATGAGGGATTTGGGGCCAAAAATCACCACATTTTCATTAGGAGCCATGGCATGGCTGGTGGCTCTGAGGGCCAGAGGGGCTTCCAAACCACCCCAGGGCACAGCAGAGCCCAGAGAGCTGTGCTGCAGCTCCTCCCTGAGGAACACAAACCCCTCACCTGAAGAACCTCCACTCCCATTTTCCCCACACACAGAACCTGCGAGGTTTTCTCCATGGAAAATTGCCTTGAAAAGGTGGGGATGAGGGATTTGGGGCCAAAAATCACCACATTTTCATTAGGAGCCATGGCATGGCTGGTCACAGATCACAGGAACCCAGAAACAAGGTCAAGCAGTCATGGGAATGGCCACTCCCTGAGGTAACTTCTGGAACCTCTAGGTGATCTCATTTGGGATGAGAACCCACACAGCAAATTTCTGTATAGGATAGGTGGCAAATTGCCACCCACCCCCATTGTTAGGTGCAATTCATGGCAGCTGGAGAGGAATCCTGTTAAACTCCCAGGCACTGGAAGAGATCTCCAGAAGTTCCTGAACTTGCTCAACCCTGAATTAAGATGGGAATACAATTACCTGTGTCATACGTGGTGGGGTTTTGTCTGAGCTGTTTTTTAACAGCCTCCAACAGCAGCATCTGCAGCAGGCAATATTTTTTTCCCAGGCAACCTATTTCAGGGCTCTGCTATCCTTTCTGCTAGAAAACTTTGCTTTGTAATTAACCTCAGCCTGTCCCACAGCTGTTTGGACTCACTGCCTGTGCCCTGATTTGCCCTGGATATGGGAATAAAGTGTGGGAACCTGACACTGTGAGAACCTCTTACTCCCTTGGCCAGGATTACTGATGGAAACCATGAATGATTAAAATTGTGGCCACCCCCTTCTGTGAATTTTAGAAAAAAAAAGGAAAAATTGCATTGTTCCATCCATGCCTGGGGGCTTTGCCTGTAATTATCACCATCCATTCTACTGAGCCATCAGCTGCCAGAGTGGTGATGGGTTCACACGAAGGAAAAGAGTGCATAGTCTAAAATTAGAAGCCCAAAAATCAATGTTAAGCGGTCTAAGTATTCACAGATTCTGCACTCTTGCTCAGCTTTAACTTAATTTAGCTGCTTTCTTCCAAGTTTGATGGCATGGTAAGGTCAGGGCAGCTCAGAAGAGAGGCAGAAATGCTCCTTGACTCAGCTCTCACAGTCACAATAACCTGGTGCCCTCCTCATAGGCACACTTGAGTGTCCCATGAGTTCAAATGAGCTGTCACAGCTCTGGAGACACAGACACCACCTAACAAAACTCCTGAAATTTGCACTTCATGAAGCATCAGCCTGAAACCAAATTTCCCTTGTGCAGAGGTGGCAAGGAAGGTACCGGGTCTAAATGGGTTCAATTTCCTGCAGCTTCTGCCCTACCATGCAATGTTTCCTAAGGCACTCCACCACCTGGAAGTGGAGAACAGCCTCCAAAGCCAAAACAGGAGTGAACTCAAACAGCCCAGGTGGTTGTGGCACTTGGGGACAGGGTTCAGTGAAGGCCTTGGCAGCGGCAGGGTTGATCTCGGAGCTCCCTTCCAGCCTAAATATTTCCATGATTTTGTGTCTCCCTGCAGCGCTGGCTGCCTCTGCAGCGGGCAGGGGAGGGGAGCAGCAGAGCCCAGGGTCCATCCCTGCAGGATTCCTGCCTGGTTACCTCGTCAGGGCGCGCCAGGATTTTTTCCTCCAAGCGGTTCAGCACGCGCTCGATTGCAGACATGCGAGTGTTGAGCTCATGGATCTACAGGAAAGGGGAGAGAGAGACAGGGAGAGGGAAAAGGAGGAGAGAACAGAACAGACCAGCCACCACAGTGAGGAAACCAGCAGGGGAAAGCAAGCAGCAGCACACTGCCACCGTGAGAAGAGTTGAAAGACATTAAAAAATAAAATCTTTTTAAGGAATGGCTTAAAAATGGCAGGAAGTCCCAGGAGGTGCAGAGCAACCTCAAATCTGGAAAACTCCGAGCAATCCCAAGCCCCCAGCACAAGGCAGTTCCCACCAAAGCACCTGGAGCTGTGATGCAGTGAATGGAAAACCCCACCACCAATAAAAGCACCAGCCTGTAATGAAGCCACCCATCTCACCATTGTTCCCATGCTGCCCCAAATTGAAGTCAACATACATTTTCACTTCCTACTAACATGTTTTTCAAGCTGTAACCACCCCATCACATGCCTGCCAACACAGTGGTGGAGAGGAATCCACAAAAAAAAAAATCAGAGTAGAAAAACCTGAAAGTTTTCCCCACCACTTTGAAATTTTCTGACTTCTCTGATGCAGATGCTCGCCCCTCTCTTCTCCCTCAGTCTTCTGACTAAAAAGGGGGCATGGGGAGAAGGGCAGAGAAATTACAGACAGACAGAACCCTGGAAATCAAAGAGAAGTTACTTCCTGTGCTCAAGAACCAAGACAAACCTTTGTGGTGAGGGTGGATTTGGATTAGACATTAGGAGGGATTTGTTCCCTGTAAGGTGGGCAGGCCCTGGCACAGGGTGCCCAGAGCAGCTGTGGCTGCTCCTGAATCCCTGGAAGTGCCCAAGGCCAGGCTGGACAGGGCTTGGAGCACCCTGGGACAGTGGAAAGTGTCCCTGCCCATGGGAGAGGGCTGGAATGAGATATTTTTCAGATCCATTTAAACTAAAATGTCTCTATGATCACTGTAAACATTAAAGGAAGCTTTTTTTATTTCCCTTTAGAAATGGAAGGTTTGTTTTCCTTTAAAAAACTAAATCTCTTTCCTTTGATCCAGACAAATAAAACATAAATGATGATAAATATTGCCTGTTTCATGAGACTACCAGTGCATCACTGCTGTTCTGAGTGGCTTCTGCCCATTCAAAGGGGAGCAAGCAGCAAAAGCAGCAAGCAGAGGTGGTAACAAAGAGATGTGAAGGGTGGGCTTTGTTTTTGTAACAATTTCCATCCTCTCACTCAGTTTTTGTGCTCGCCAGCCTTTGATTAATTAGACCCTCACAACAGCCAGGCATGATTGCATCTGCTTAAGGGAAGATGAATGTAAAAACCTGGCCCTGTGGAGAGCAGAGCTGTCATCACCAGCCCGAAGTGGAAGCACCTCCAGGCAGCATTAAACCCCCAGGCAGGAAGCACTTCAGCCCCATTGCTGAGAGGTTTTTCAGTCCTGTTTGAGGCCTGAGTCCTGCAGGGCTCCCAGGGGCAATGAGAAGCCTCTGGTGATGGTGACAAACCAAGAGTCACCACTGCCCCATCTCCATCAGGAAGAGAGATCAGAGCCTGAAGCACGGGCTGCTGTTGATATTGATGGGTATCTACCAGCTGGAAAAAAGCTTCATTCTCCTTCCCAGTCAAGGCTGGCTTTGATGCACCCCATTTGGGCACTTCTCCTGCAATTTTCCCAGTGTGACAAAGGCTGGCAAAGTGGGCTCTGCACTAAAACATTCAAGGGAAAATAAGCTTAAAGCGCAGCCCACAACACCAGGTAGGGGAAACTACCCCTTGCTGCTGAGAAGGGAGGACAGGTTACTGTAACAGAAACTTTTTGTAAAGAAGAGGAGCCAGACTGCATCAAGACTTTGGGAATCCAGAATCACTGAGCTCCCTTGTGGTACAGCAGGATGGCTTCTGGAGAGAAACTTGGTATATTGGAGCTATTCCTTGAGGCTTGGTCCTGTTGCTACCTGACTTTTAAAAACGTGGAGGCAAAGACCCACACAGTTACCAACTCAGGGCTTCTTTTTGTGCCTCATAAGTGCTTTTTAAAATAGAGTTCTTCTTTTTTTAAAGTTTTGCTCTTGGACCTTCAGCTCCTGGAGTCACAGGAACATGGAAGAACCCCTGATTTAGCTAGAGCTGGGTGGTAGGATGGTTGCTGGCTGTAAACACATCAGCAGCACAAAGGGCAGCGAGGATGGGGAGCCATTTCAGCTAATTAGCAATGCTGCCACAAGAGCAAATGGGGGTAAAGTGGGACTGAGAAGACGCCTTGTAACCATTAGGGTGACAGGGCTCCACACAACCAGGTGTGAGGGAACAAACCACACTGCCCGATGTGGGATGTGGGAGCTTTCCCAGCTCCTGGAGGAAGTTGTGGGAGGCGTTGGTAGGAATTTGGGCCCATTTGCCCACTGTAAAGCACGGTGCACATTTCATGCCTAGCATAGCATGGCCTCATTAAGGACACCCAGTCCAGGGCTCTCCCATTTACTGCTGGCTGAGGAAGGAATGGTATTTGTTAATTAAAACATGTGCCCACAGGAGTAAATGGCAAAGAGCAGCTTTGCCTACCCAGGCACGTGAAGTGTGGTGCTGAGGCGTCACAGACACATTTTATGAAAAATCTTTCCCTTAGGATTTTCCCTCCTGAGAAGCTGAGAGGCCTCAGAAACAAAATGTAAACGATGGTTATCTGCTGCTGTGGAATGCAACAGGTGGGTCTGTGATTGGTCTCATGTGGTTGTTTCTAATTAATGGCCAATCACAGTGAGCTGGCTCAGACTCACTGTCCCAGCCACAAACCTTTGTTATCATTCCTTCTGCTATTCTTAGCTGCCTTCTGATGAAGTCCTTTCTTCTATTCTTTTAGTATAGTTTTAATATAATATATACCATGAAATAATAAATCAAGCCTTCTGAAGCATGGAGTCAGATCCTCAACTCTTCCCTCATCCCAAGACCCCTGTGAACACCGTCACACTGAGGGATGGCTGTGGTCACAGATCTCACTGATTGCCCAAAGAGGGCTCCAGGACATGCCAAATTACCAGCTGTGAGACTGTAAAATGATTCTGCCCCTGCATCTGCAGCCAAACACCACTCTGCATTTTGCTGCTCATGAGATCTGAGGAACCGGATCAACTTTACCATCCTCACTGCCCACCACTGGCAAAGGGAGCACCAGGAACAGCAGGTCCTTGCTTGGGAATTAAAACACAAGCTTAGATCCTGTCTGACACCTTTCTCTAGGCTGTTCCCCCCATTTCCATCACTCAGGAGAGGTATGTGACAGGTCACCCTGACCCACTCCTACCAGGCAGGAACACACTGCAGAGGAAGAGAAGGATCTTGGTGCTTATTAAGCATCCATCTCCAGACCTCCATCTGCTTATTAAGCACTGGCACATCCCATTTAAGCAAGCCTTTCTGGAGGCACAAGAACCCACAAGTAACTCAGATTAATAAGGACAAGCTGGGAAATGAGCAGCAGCAAGGGCAGGATTGTTATTGTGGTGGCAGCACATGCCATGGAAGCACCAACCAGAGCTGCTTTTCTTTGTGCTGCGACTGGAAAAGCAAACCCCAGCTGGCCACTGCTGCTCCTCTTCTCCCCTGAACCACCCTGCACCTCAGAGGCAACGAGAGGGACGTGGCCAGGGGTGTCAGCAGAGGCTGCTGGTACCTGGTTGGAGGAGTGGCTGATGTTCTCCTGGGAGGAGGCTCTGTTCCTGCGCTTGCTGGGCTGGGCTGGCAGCTGGGCTCCCCTCAGCTCCTCGTCAGACGTGTCCATGTCGGCCAAGTACCGCGCCCGGGGCGGTTCGTTCCAGGGCAGGCCTCAGGGAGAGAGAGCGACAGGGCACTCACAGGGGTGCTCAGGTTTGGATTTTATAATTTTCAAATTCTGTGCTGCTTTAGTGTGCAGTTCTGAGCTTCATATTAGGGCATGGTGAGGTGTCTTCACAGAGCAGGGAGACAAAACAATTCCTTCTATAGCTGGGGACCAAGGATAAATGATCCAAATCTCAGGCCCAAGAGCACAAACAATGTGGAATGAAGAGAGAAAAACAAGGAGGATGAGACCTCATAACCTTTATTTGCATATTGGACAACTAACTCCAATATGCAAATGGACCAAAACTTATAAAAGTGAGAGACCTCGTGATCATTTTGTGACCATTTTGGTTCATCTTGGGTGCAGCCCTGACTGGGCTCTTGTGCTGCCCAAGGTGGATCCATTGAGGCCTTTTAATAAATCCTTGCCTTATTCTTTAACTCTGTCTGGCCTCTGTTCTAGGTCAGCCTTCATAAGGCATAAACGCCCCTGAGTTTCTCTCTGGGCATTGGCCCCATCCTTAAAACAAATAAATAATGAGGCATTTCCCCAGATCAGACTTCCTACCCTTTGGCAGGAGGGGCTTCTGCAAGCCAGACCAAGTTTAAGGTCCAAGTTTAAGGATGGGCCAGGCTGCAGCTCTGCACTCTGTGCCCACACAGCACTGAGCACAGCAGGGTCCCACACAAGGCATGAGGAGCACCATCCTTGCTATCATGCCCTGAACAGGCTCACCAAAAACCACCACTGCCTTCTCAGTTTTGTGGGAGCCCAGGTTTGGCTCTTGCCCTGTGTGCACTGCCCAGGTGCTGAAAGATGTTTAGACTTGGCCTAGAGAGGTACCAGCCTAGGATGGAGCATTTAAAAAAAGTGGAAAGCCTCGTGTGTAAAGGAGAATTTCAAATGAGGCAAAAACAATGAGAGAAAATGGAATTAACATGCATGGGGATCTTGTTCCTGTGATGCCCCAGCAGGACTTGGAATGGGAATTTAAACAGCCATGTTAAGGTCTACCCAGCCTTCCCAAATGTCCTGAAAATACAGCCAGGCCACTGGAGACACAGAAAGACATATTCTACATTTGCATATACACAAGCCAATATCCAACCCTCCTGACTCTGCCATCCCTGTAGGGAAAACAGAGGTTGTAAAAGGCAAATTCTGCCTCTTAGAGGTTATTTATAGACTCACAAACCCACAGATCCTTTAGCCTACCCATGCACCCTGCCCAGTCACAAGCATGCCACTTAGCAACCACCAGTTCTTGTTCGAGTCCTCTAAAAACTCAAAGCTTTCTGCAGCCACAAGGTCCTTTACTAAAGAGTTGAACTCCTCTGCCTGCAGCAGGAAACACAACCCATTGTTTTTAGCACTGAATTGTATCTAGCTTCTGCCCTGGAAATCACCAGTAGGTATGAAAGGGATGGACACCTGAGGAACAACCCCTTTGGCTTTGTTGGGAGCAAGATCTGCTCTTTTACAACTAAATAATGTCAGCAAGATTCTTTCCTAAGGAAAATCCCTTTTGCAGACGGATAACTCGTGTTGACGCTCTTAGTGGCTTTGAGATTGTTCAGGAAAAAAGCCCCCAAAGCTGTTTCCACTTTGTTCCAACGCCTTCAGCCACTTGTCCCAAGAGGGTACAAGGGGAATCTGGCCAAGGGCACCCACCAGGCTTTGGGTTCCTCTCCAGGCTCCTCCTCCTGCGCGCGTTGACGGTGAGCCGAACCTCGGTGCTGAAGTGCTGCTCCGGAGCGCTGGCCCCCGGCTCCTGCAGCACGTGGTGGAACACCAGGTCTGCATCCCCGATCCTGGACTCCTGGGAGACATCTTCAGCTGAGGTGGGGAAATCTGGGAAGGACTGAAGAGTTGAGGGTGCTGCTGAGCAGCTGCCCAACGGAGATTCCACTGGTGTCGCCCCCACCCCATCAGTGGCGCTGCCTCCAGCTCGGGGGCCCCCAGAGTGAGAACAATGTGGAGATGTGGCTGCCCCTGGATATCCCTGGAAGCATCCAAGGCCAGGTTGGGAGGGCTTAGAGCAACCTGGGGTAGTGGAAGGAGGTGGAATGAGATGATCTTTACACTCCCTCCAACCCAACTTGTTCTATGATTCTACAAATCCTTGTCCTTCCTGACCTCCACTAAGAGCTCCTCTCTTAACTCTTCAATATAGGCATGGATTGTCCTTTCATAATGCCAGTTATATTTAAATAAAATATAAAAGTTCATAATAATCCCATTTAAAGGCTTTGCCTGGCTGCTGAACCCTGAGCAATACTTCCCCTCACTGCCAGGGGGCACTGGTAATTTTTACAAGCACAGAGTTCCTTCAGCCAGGCTGCAACACCCTCTGAACTTTTAAAACACCATCCCTTTCTACCTATTCAAACAGCCACCACTTTAAATAATCTGTAATCCACAAATCCAGTTTGACAGAGGCCAGACCTCACACTGAATTCTGCTGCAAAAATAGGGGGAAAAGACAAACAAAAAGAGGGATCTAATTATTCCCCCCAAATTCCAGTAATTTTGCGTGGAATTGTGCAGATTTATTTGTTTAAGTTGTTACAGATCTCAGCACACCCTACTTCTACCCAAGAATAGTTTAATCAGAGCATTTTTAAAAAGAAGGAGCTGTTTAATGCTTTAAAAGTGCAGTTTCACCAGGAAAGGCAAACAAGAGCAGCCCAAAAAGCTGGACCTGAAGTCTCTCAGGCTGGAAGACCTTTTGCCACACCCAGGGTGCCCCATCCCTGTTCCTCCCCAGAGCAGGAAGGCGGAATTGGTGAGCCCCTGGGCTTGGTGGGATCACAGGGCACTTTCTGGATCTCTCTGAGTCTTGCTCCTGGCCAAAGCTCTGGATACTACGGCACATCCAGCCTCCTATTTAGAAGTATCCAGCATTCCTGCAGTGTTCATCCCCCTGGCTAGCCTTCACTCTCGTTGGATCTGTGGGATTCATCTCAACCTCACAAAGATCCTGTGCCTCGTGGAGCTGCTGGCCAGGAGCTAACCCAGCCCCAAACTGGATGGGAACATGGGAGAAGAACCTGATTTCATTTAACCCCTTGACCACTGAATCTGGTGGAAAACAGGGTATGTTCCACAGCCTGGGGACAACAACCATGGTCTGCTGAAAGCAAGGAAATCTGCAGGGACACGGCCAGAGAACCTCCTGCTGTCTCATCTTAGCACTCATCCTTACTTGGATCAGATGTCCTGCTCCTGACTTGGCCTGAGGCAAAGGACTTCAACTGGAAGAAGAGATTGCAAGCAGCAATGGAGATCTGGCCCATCGCCTCCCAACACCAGCTGAAGGAGCAGTGGTAGCAAGCAAGGAGGAGGAGGAAGAAAGGAAAGGAACCCCCCAGGAGTGTCCCAGTACCTGGAAAGCATCCGGGCTGCTGGCTGCTGGAGAGAGCTGTGCAGACTGGCGGCGAGACTGGGCAGAGTAATCCGAGTCCAGTTCGAAATCAAAGGGGTGCACAGACAGCAGCCGCTTTGTCTTGCACATCTTTAGCACACAAAGTGCAAGAAAGGCAAATTCAGTGTCAGACACTCAGTTGGCCTTGAAGAAAGGGGGAGGGAGGACCTTTCCTTAGTTTGCCTGAGTTTGCTCTGCTTTTTGCAGAGGGAATTTGGGCCTGACGCTGTTGTGCTTGAAGGGAGCCAGGTACAGCTTGTGCTGGTGCTAAAGGCAAAGGAAAGTGGGTTCCTGATTTCCACAGCCTCTGTAAGCAGAGTGAGAATCTCTCTCCTGGTTTATAAAGGCACTCTGGGGAAGCTGAGCCAGGTTACAGCTCAGAGAGAGACCCAGGTGATGCTTTTGAGCCCTGAAGCATCTCCTCATCCTCAGAGAAGGATGATACAGGCAGATGTCTCGGAATATTTGAGGTCATTAGTAAAAACACCCCAAGAAGGTGGGTGTCACAGACACCTTTTATGAAAAATCTTTTCTTTGGGATTTTTTTCTCCTGAGAAGCTGAGAGGCCTCAGGAACAAAATGTAAACATTGATTATCTGCTGCTGTGGAATGCAACAGGTGGATCTGTGATTGGCTCATGGGGTTGCTTTTAATTAATGGCCACTCACAGCCCAGCTGTCTTGGACTGTCTGGTCAGTCACAGGATTTTATTATCATTCCATTCCCTTCTATTCCTTTCTAGCCTTCTGATGAAATCCTTTCTTCTATTCTTTTAGTATAGTTTTAATATGATATATATCATAAAATAATAAATCAGCCTTCTGAAATATGGAGTCAAGATTCTCACCTCTTCCCTCGTCCTGGGACCCCTGCAAACACCACCACAGGTGGGTTCTCATTATACAGGTGAGAGCTATGACTTTTATATTAATTAGTGACCTCCACAGTGTTAAGAGTAGGCCTTTTTTCCAGAGCACAAGTATTTATGATGTTACTGACATGGCTGTTTTTACACTAAGTGGGAGAAGAGCTTATCTCAGAGGAGAAAAACAGAGGAGAAAGGCCCAGTTCTGAAAGTGGCACAGAGAGCCACCATCACCATCACCCAGGGCAGGCCAGGGACACAGAGTGAGGCAGCTCCAGCACCAAACTCCTGCTGTAAACACCAAACTCACCCTGCTGTAGCGCTCTGCTTCAGCCCCACGAAGGATGTTGTCTTCCTCATCGCTGTCATCCCCAGCGGGGTCACAGCTGCTGAGCAGCTGGCACTCTCCTGCAGGGGACACAGGGAGCAGGTGAGTCCCCACCCTGGGGGTCACACCAGTAGCTGAAGGTGAGGCCATGCTTCTTATATGGAGTGAAAAAGCCCAGATTAAAGTAACTCCCCAAATTTATTTTTTTCTGCTGGCCTCTCCTTGCTTCCCCTGCCAGATGTGCACCATCACAGATGTGGAAGTGAAGGGGCACCCCAAGGTCCATCTGGGTGACTCCACTGCTTGAAGGCTCAGGAGCTATTCCTGATTCCCATCAGCTCTTTTGTTTATCCATGACCCACTGCTTTGAGATAAGGAGCTTGCAAACTTCAAGTTTGGCATGTAACTGAAAGTCCTCTTGTATCCAAATCTACCCAAACGTACCACAATGCAGGGGTTGAGCACTACAGCCCATCTCCACTGCAGTGGAGGAATGTTTTCCCTGGTCTGACCACTCCAAATCTCCTCAGAAGGGCCCACAGCTCTAAGAGTGTGAAGACATAAAGGTTTTGGAAACCTTGCTTGAACTGCAAGCCCCCTGCTTCAATCACCTTCAATCAACTTCAATCCCCTTTTTTACTTACTGTTAATGTCTGGCAGGCTATAAACTCTGTCATGAAGACCTAAACAAAGAGAAAAATGGTGGGAAAAATGAATAATCACATTTTCTTCCTGTTCCTGGAGCAGAGGGCAAGCCTCAGAGCCATGGCTAACTAGAATTCTCATTCTCTAGCCCTCACAAGAAACAATGGTTATAAAAGCTCTTTAAAGAGAACACAACAGGCGCTTGGAGATTGGACTTGACTTTTAAAAGTCAAAGAGCTGCTCGCCACAGCTTCCCCAGGCTGATGCAACGTGCCTGGGAGCTGCAAGGGAAGGCACAGCCAACTGCAGATGGCCAGGGATACATCCCAGGAGTAGATCCTTGCTCGCTGGAGGGTCAAGCCAATTCACTGGTGTTAATGAAGTAATAAACAACAAAATCATTTCCCTTTGAAAAAGGCATCAGAATCTCAATTTAAAGCAGCCTAAGGTGCTGTTACCCTCATGCTTGGTTGGGTTTTTGTGTGCTCTGATGCATTTTCTGTCCAAACAATGCATGGATTGTCTCTCACTCCATTAAATTTTTTTGCTGCTATTTCTGCTATGAGTTGCCTGGCTAAAAGAGTGATTTAAAAGAGTGATTGCAGCAGTTGAATCAGGTCATGTCAATGGTATGTGAAAACTTTTCTATGGCTCCTCAAGATGGTAATAAACTCCACACTGGCTTCCAAAGGAAATAGGCCAAGGAGTAGGAGCACTATGAATAACAACCAGGAGCTGGTTAGTAATAATACTATACTAATATAATGATATATTTATGCACCCTTGGACAAAAATCAGAAATACGGAAGGTCCATGAAGCTCTGAAGAAAAGAGTTATGGTGACAGGTAGCTCACCAATTTTGGCACAGTTTTGTCAGTGCCAGGGGATAATCAGGTTGGTTGTAAAAATCATCAGGTCTTGGGGGAAAAAAAAAAAGAGGGCAGGTTAAACTAGGGTTAATTCCGCAAGCTCTGAGATGAAAAGACCAAAACTAAAGAAAAAAATAGAGCTTCAAATTTACGTACTTACAAAGTGCAGGGTGCGGGACTTTGAAAATTAAAGATGAGGCATTAGGGAATTTTTTTCATTGAAAGGGTGATCATGGAACAACAATCCTTGGAAATGTTCAAAAACACTCCTTGAAAGTGTTCAAAAACACATGGATGTGGCAGCTGGGGATGTGGTTTAATGGTGGTCATGGTAGTACTGGGTTGGACTGGATGATCCAGAGGTGTTTTCCAGCTGTAATGATCTTACATTCTCCAGCCTGTGGTAAAAACTTAAGACTTAACAGTAGAAAAGCCATCAAGAACACCTGTTCTGAGTCTGAATGAACAACCCTGAACCTCTGCTTCCTCCTTGAGACGTTCTGAGCATTCTTGGTCCCCCACATCACTCAGAGCAGCACCACCACTGCTGTGGTGCAGCACAGATTCCCCAGGAGCAGCAGAGGCCATTCCTCACCCAGAAAGGCAGAGTTGAGCCCCTGGCCTGGCTGCAGCCTGCCATAGAGGGACTGGAGCACTTTGGCACTTCCAAACCTCTTGAAGCGGGAGCGCACGTGTTCGTAGTACCACTCCAGGGAGCCGATCTTCACGATCCTGCCCAAAGAAAGGAGGCACCCCAGGTCAGCAGGCACACACCCAAAAAACTCTGTCTTAACAAAAACACAGCATGCTTTCATCTAAAAGCATGCTGAATTTGGGCAAATGCTGTTGAGCCTCATCACCTTGTCCCTCAGAGCAAAGAGAAATGAGGAGTGGTGTTCCCATGGCTGGACTGGATTTCTTTAACATTCATGTTGGTGACATGGGCACTGGGATTGAGTGTTCCCTCAGTTCCTGACACACAATCACATGCTGGAGGGCAGGAATGACAGCCAGAGGGGCTGTGACAGCCTTGAGAGGTGGGGCTGTGAGAAACTCATGTGGCTCAACAAGCCCAAGTGCAAGGTCCCGCCCCTGGGTTGGAGCAATCCCAAGTGAATACACAGGCTTGGTGGAGAATGGATTGGGACCAGCTCTTGGAGGAGTATTTGGGGGTGCTGGAGGGTGAGAATGTTGAAAAGAGCCAGAAATGTGCACTGGCAGCCAGTGCTGGGCTGATCCCCAGTGTGGGCAGCAGGGGAGGTGGGAATTCTGCCTGTCTCCCCCAGTCAGGTAAGACCCCACCTGCAGAGCTGCCTCCATCTCTGGGGTCCCCAAAAAAGGATGTGGAGCTGCTGGAATGAGACCAGAGGAGGCCACAAAGGTGCTCTGAGGATGGAGCCCCTCTGCTCTGGAGCCAGGCTGGGAGAGCTGGGGGTGCTCACCTGGAGAAGAGAAAGCTCTGGGGAGACCTTAGAGTGAGTGTGTCTAAAGGGGCTCCAGGAGAGCTGGACCGGGACTTGAGACAAGGGCTTGGAGTGACAGGACAAGGGGGAATGGCTTCCCACTGCCAGAGGGCAGGGTTAGATGGGATTTAGGGAAGGAATTCTTCCCTGTGAGGGTGGGGAGGCCTTGGCACAGGGTGCCCAGAGAAGCTGTGGCTGCCCCATCCCTGGAAGTGTTCCAGGCCAGGTTGGATGGGGCTCTAGTGGAAGGGTGGGGAGGTGGAACTGGATGGGCTTTAAGGAACAAGATGGGCTTTAAGGAATGAGATGGGCTTTAAGGAATGGGATGGGCTTTAAGGAACGAGATGGGCTTTAAGGAATGAGATGGGCTTTAAGGAATGGGATGGGCTTTAAGGAACGAGATGGGCTTTAAGGAATGAGATGGGCTTTAAGGAACGGGATGGACTTTAAGGAATGGGATGGGCTTTAAGGAATGAGATGGGCTTTAAGGAATGAGATGGGCTTTAAGGAATGGGATGGGCTTTAAGGAATGAGATGGGCTTTAAGGAATAAGATGGACTTTAAGGAATGGGATGGGCTTTAAGGAACGAGATGGGCTTTGGGTTTCCAGCCCCAAGCACCCTGTGATTCCCGGAGGAGCAGCACCTGGAGAGGCGGCAGGGATCGCAGACCCAGCCCTGCTCCTTCTTATGGTAGCGGCTGCAGTTCTTGCAGGTGTAGAAGCGGCAGTCCAGGCACTGCCTCTTGCTGTTCAGCAGGAACTTGAAGGGCTGCAGGCAGTGCACACAGTGAGTTTCATTTAGGTGGGACTGACTGGTCAGGAACTCCCTCTTGCTGCTCTCCTGGTCGATCTTGCATTTCAGCTCCCTGTAGAAAACAGCCCCCCACAAAAAGCAGGAATTTGAGTTTGTTGCTGTCTCACTGCAAACCCTCACATGGCAAAGCCCATCACGCCACAATCATTTCAGGAACGATTTTCCAGGGAACGTTGCAAGTCTGCAGCTTGTGGAAACAGCTGTAGGGCAAATCTAATAAATGACATATCATGAGTTAAATAAGCTAACAACAAAGTGGGCTCCAGATTCAGGATGGGTAACTGGAGTTTAATATTAGATTTAATTTAATATGAGAATCACAGAATATTCTGAGTTGCTCAGGGCCCACAAGGATCATTAAAAAAATAAAAAAGTGATTGTGCCAAAACCTGTCCTGTTTGTTTCACAGGGTGTTGATCATTAATGCCAGGAACCTCGGGAGAGCAGCTCTTCTCAAACCCTGTGGCTGTATCCCAACATGACACAACCTTCAAGCCTGGAGTCCTGCAGGGAATTAAAATCTTTCTGGAATTCTTAGTTAAAAAAAAAAGGTGTGGAGGAGAAAGAAGAAAAGAATTCTGGGATTAAAAAGGATTAAAATTCAGCAGAGAACTTTATTATAAAGTTATGTGTAACAAGGCTTTGGCTGTTCAGAGGATGCAGCAGGGGGAGAGGCTTGTGATAATCCCGTGAAAGGGAAGCCCTTTCCAAGAGCACCTTCACCTGCAGTGCATCCCTGCAGGTTTCCTTCACTCTCCAGACCTGGCTGCCAGAGCAGGTCCCCATGGGAAGCAGTGTCTGCATGAGGCTGAGGCCCAGCAGCAGCTGGGGACAGCTGAGATGCCTGCCAGGCCGGTGGGGCACCCTGCACTGCCCAAAAGCTCTCTCTGTTTGCTGCCCGTGCCATGCACCGCCTCAGGCATGTTTGCCTTTGGGGCCACAGCTGAAAAGAAAATGTTTGACTTGTAGGGAAGGTCCTAGAAAGTTGTTTTCTCTCTAGACAGGATTAGGAAGCTGTGTTTCCCAGAGCAGAAGTCAGCTTGGGTAAAAGCCCCCAAGCAAGCAGGTCTGGAGGCTGCTCCAGGATCACAGTGTGGAGCACGAGGCACTGGTGATGCTCCCAGGGCCTGACTGACGCCAGGGTGACCACAGCAGGAGCCTGGGTGGCCCTGGGAGCAGTGCTGGGACTGGCAGTGGGAAGGGCAGGCATCTCAAGCAAGCTAATCTCTGTTTAACCTAATCAGTTTGCACATTAGGGCTCAGCTTTTGATTTTATTTTTTTTCCGAGGAAGGATTTTCTGGCCAGCTGGCAGCCAGCACACTGTAAAACACATATTTTGGTGTCACTCCCTCTGCTTGTGGTGACACAGGAGTGACACCAACTTGCATTTCATCTGGGAGAGTTAAAAACCAGCATAAAGACAGAAAACTGGGCACCTGGCTTGTATAACCTGCTGTTCACCATCATCCTAGCAGGGATTTGGACAAACTGGTGCAAAAGTCCCAGCAGTAAATTTAAGTGACTTCTGAAAAGAAACCCTCAAACAGAAAACCCCTGGGTTGGACTTTGCACTCCTTTTCCACTCCCGTGCTAAGGCTGTAGCCAGCAGGATCCAATCTTTTTTACTAGAACTGCTTTTTCTGGTTCCCAGAGACCAGTTGGATCCCTTCAGCTCTTCTCCCTCACCCAGCAGACCTGCCAAAGGAAGGAAGAGTCTCGGCCAAACCAGTTTGAAACCCGCAGGAACAGCATGCCTCTGGTCTGCTCTTGCTGGCAGCAGCAGCAGCCAGCCCCTTCCCTGCTCTGCTCACGGCAGCATGAATAAATCTGTGCTCTTGGGATGCCAGCTGCAGCAGGGTTGGACCTACAGAGCTCCAGGAGAGATGCAGGGAGCCACCCCCCAAAAATGGGGTTGTAGGCATGGAAAGAATCAGGGAGAGACCCCTCAAAATGGGCATTATTTAATTTTTTGCCCTCACACGCCTGTGCAGCTTGTGGCCAGCTGAAGCCTTTGTCCCTTGTTGGTGAATAACTTCTGCCAAAACCAAAATACAGAGAAGCAGCAAAAAAAGGAAGAAAAAGACCAAGCTGGGGAGGGGGTGGACAGGACATTTCTTCAAGGCTGGCAGGTTGGGACAAGCCCGGTGAATAGAAAAGTAAATGAATAGAAAAGTAAATAGGGCTGGTCAGAGCACGGTGTGAATGGCTGCAGGGTCTGACACAATGTCACATCATGTCCCAGCTTGTTGCAGGCAGAAAATTCTTGTGCAGCTCCATGTCCAGCACTCAGGAATGTGGCATACTTTCCCAGGCTGGTGGTCTGGTCTGTTGCAGAAATTATTCAGAAAGCACAGGAATTTCTGAAGTTCAGAATGCTTAATGCCAGCCCTCTGCAGAGCATGATTAAAGAAGAAAATAAAAATAAGAAACCAGGGGAGAGGATCCTTGGGAGGAAAGACAGCAGCTGGGAAGGAGCATCCCAAGACCTTCCCCCATCCTGCATCTCCCAGAGCATGGAACTCAATTTGGAAGCTTTCTGGGCAGCAGAGGGGACCCAGATAAGCCAGTCTGGCGCCAAGGTCGAGTAAAGAAGGAATTCACCTCGCCCAATTCTCTGCTGCAGGGCACAGCAATGTGGGTCTCCACCTCCTCCCTCCAGGCTGAGCTCAGATGCATCACAAGGGAGACATTCACCCTTTGCAGGGTGGTAATTTTTTTAAATACCCCTGTCTGATCTCCTTCCTGCTCTTCAGAGCCACCAGCAGAGGAAGGCAGCAGATGATGATATTGAATTATCTCTGCCTCCCACGCAGGCTGTTTTTTTCTTAGGCAAAAAAAAAATAATCAGGGGGATGAAAAATACTTGACTGAGAGTTTTGTGTAGCCATTGGTGTAAATCCCACGATTGGAAGGTTTTGGGGGATGCAGATATCCCAAACCGAGGATGGCTATCACTCCTCACCCCTCCTTTTGGATCTGATAGAGGAACTAACGAGCTCCTGCTTTCCAGGCATTATCGTGGTATCAGCACCAGCCCTGGCACACAAAATTCAGAGCTGGGAGGGTCTGAGAGCTCAATGGGAGTGCAGCACAGCCCAAATCCAGTCTGAGAGCATGGACCATCCCTCTGGGATAGTGAGAACTTGGCCAGACCCTGAAGAGGGTCACTGCAGCTTCTTGAAATATGTGAAGGTGTTATCAAGTTCAGCATGATGCAGGCCATGAACAAAACCTGAACCCCTGTGATTTCTCATGCTTAAAACTTAATCTGATCTGATAGAACATTTTTTAAACAGCACTTTCGTCCAACACCCTGAAGTTCACAGAATTTGCTGCTCCAGTGACTTTTCAATCTTTTCCCAGTTTGTGGGCCCCTAAAACTTTTCCAGGACAGCACAGTCCTCAGTATTGCATATTTAAGGCTACTAAAATAGGTTTACTAGTAGTAGTAGGTTTACTACTCCTCTCAGTTATTTTTCCAGGAGTCTTCAGGGATCTGAGGACTCCCAGGACTCACTGAACAACTCCTGCCCTAAACACACGAGACCCATCACATGAAGCCAAACCAAGAGAGCCGATTCCCATCCTCTGCTCCCGGGAAGCCTATCCTGGGAGAGCCCCACCAGCCTCACGGAGGCATTTCCTGGTGTTTGTCCCCATAAGGCGCGGCGGTGTCACCGATCCGCATCGCTGCCGGTGGCACGGCGCCAGCTCGCACCTTGGCTGCCCGAATGCGTCACCTTGCCGCTGATAACGTAATCTATTCACCGTGCTCGACCTCCTTGTTTCATCCCTACACCCCACGATGTCCTGGCTGCTTTGCCCCCAACTCAGGGGACGGGACAGCAGATACTCACTCCAGCCGTTCCTCCTCTTTTTTCCGCAGATCAAAGTCCCGCCGAACGACTTCCCAAACATGCTTGGCTTCTTCATCGGTGAGCTTGGAGAGGTCCAGCTTCCTGCCCATCTCGCCGAAGCCGCTCCCGTTACTCGCTGCCCCCGAGCGCTCGCTGTGGGGACGCTGCTGCTGCTGCTGCTGCTGCTGTCGGAGGGGCGAGGAGAGCCCGGCCCCACCTCCGCGGCTGCCCATATAAGCGGGCAGGGGCAGAGCTGCGGGCAGGCCAGCCGGCTCCTGCCAGCACCGCAGCCGCTCTGCCGGGCGAGCCGGGCTGGCACGGCGCCTATCGCGGCAGGCGCTCCGGCAGGGCCGCCCTGCCTTCCCCCGGGCTCCTGCCCGCAGCTGCACGCCTCGCCCGCCCGGCTGGGGCTGCGGGAGATGTTTACTCTGTGTGTGTGTGCCTGCCCGATGCAGGGTGTGCGAGTGAAAGGGAGCCTCCCCGGGGAAGGCAGGCCAGGGGCTCGGGGAGGGAGCGCAGCATCCCCGAGAGGAGCTGTGCCTGCACGCCCGGGAGGACCGGCTCCATCGGGATGCTCTGCTCCCATCTCCCGCGTCTCATCTCATTTTGCCCCCAGCAGCAGTTTGTGAGGAAAACTTTGCAGCAGACACTGGCGTCCTGAGCTGCTCTCGCAGCAATTTGGGCAGCCGAGCTCTTTGCTTGTGGCAAACAGCTTAATTAGGACGCAGCGCTTCCCTCGCTTGCCGTGAGCAAGAAAAGACGGTTCGACAGGATTTGGAGAAAAGCGCTAAATACACCACGCAACCAAAGAGATATAAATTGTAATATATATATATATATATATATATCTCCAACTGCCGTCTATTGCTCAGTAAAACACTCCCTCTGTGCCTAGGGATATTAAAGCAAACCCATTTCTCACCTTCATCGCAGCAAACATTGATAGTACTCTTTTTATTTTTTTTCCACCCTGACAGGAATGTAAACAGGGAGCAAGACAGCAAGACCAAAGAGGAAAACTTCTGCCCGATGGGACTAAAATCCCTGCTGCTCACACAGGGGTACAGGGAATTATCCACCCTGATAACTCACTTGAAACAAAGATTAGATTAAGCTCCATGACCAGAGCCAGAAAAGCATTTTGAACCCAAATTAGGATGGATTTTGTGCAGGAAAGGTGATGACTACAGATGCAGCGTTTGAGCTTGGATATCGGGGATGCATGATCTCCTCTGGAAGCCAAAAATTGATTTCCAGCAGAGGTGCCGACAAAAGCAATCAGTTTATTGGCAGGAGGCAGACATCGGTCGGGCAGGTCCTTATGTAAGCTGGAGAGCCCTTGCGCCCCGCTGCACCCGAACAGGGAGCGGTCAATAGCCACTAATTAACATCACAACGAGACCCTGTTCCAGGGCCTCCCGACCGCCCCAGATCCCAATACATCCTCCTCCAAAAGGATAAAGAGGTTGCTTAAATCAGGAAGATGTGGCCTGCTATGCAGTGAAAATGGGGGAAAAAATTGCAAGAGTTCAGCAACGCCAGTACCCCCTAAAAAGGGCTGGCTTAGCCAGCAAACCACCTCAAGAGAAATGTCCCTGGTGCAGGAGTAAATTCAAAGTATTTATTGCCTGGGAACAGAGTCTTGTTAGGAAAACTTTCCTCTCTCAGCTCACTGGTGTGTATAATAGCAAAGATAGAATTGTTTTCTTTTTTTTTTTCCCTCTCTCTTTCAAAGCAGTTTGTTGGATTTTGTAGCAGTTCAGACCCAGCAATCCTCTGCCTTAAGGAGGACAATCAAACCTGCCCGCCACAGCTCCCTCTCCTATCATACAACTGTGAATAAAGGCTCCTAAATATTACAAAATCATGCAAAAGAAAAAAAAAAAAACAACAACAAAAAACCCCCTACACACCCAGAACCTCTGAGGCAGACACTGTCACATGGAAGCCTTCAAAAAATAAGTGGATGTGGCACTTGGGGACATGGTTTAGTGGTGGAACTGGCAGTGTTAGGTTAATGGTTGGAGTTTTAAAAGTCTTTTCCCTTTGTGATTCCAAGTTGTAGGGCCAGCTGATGTTATATGTCTGCCTAAGTCCACCAGCCCCTGAAATGACTACACATGTGTGGGTGGAGATCAGGATCAGGGATGTAAAGGAAAAGTTACATGTTTCCTGTTAGCTGGAGGCTCAAATGGACCTTGATTCCAGTTGAACTGGGGACATGGTGGCAAAATAAGCTAAGCCTCTCCTGGGAAACCAGGCATAGATGGATCCCAGGCAACATTTCTAATTTTCATTACTGCCAAATGAGGAAAAGAATGGATTTCTGGGGTATCTTTAAGAGATCTTCTAGCTGCAGGGCCACTCTTTTAAAAATAACAGTCATATGAGCTGTTATCTTTGCAGTTCTTGGTAATTATTTGTAAGACAACTGTGAGCTGATATATGGGACATGTGGCCTGGCCCTCCTCCAGCCATTCACTTCACAATGTTTTAACTGATAACTGGAAGGAAATCCATAATCTGAGTTCAACAAAAAAGATGAGGGAAGATAATATCCAGTTGCTCCTAAAGACAGCAAACACCACCTCAGTGAAGCCACCCAACACTCCCACATCCTCATTTTCTTCCTGCTGAAGGGGTTTGGACAAACCAAAGGGCAAAACCCCAATAATTTCTCCAGTACCCAGTTTTCCAAACAGCTGCTTTAAGTGCTGCAGAAGGAAGATGTGCCTACACAAGGTGCTGAAATGGTGATTTTCAGTGGAGTCTGCTCCAGCTTTGCTTCTCACTCCATCAGCACTGATGGGTGTTTTGCCTCCCCTCAACACAGGGTCATCCCAAACACCTGGCCAAGCTAGAGGAGTTTCCAAAAGCCAGATAGAGTCAAACCATGAACATCCACCAGCAGCTCCAGCCCATTTGAAAGCCACAGGCAGAGAGGTCACAGGATCCTTACTCACAGGAGCATAACCAAAACAGGAGCTCCAACAAGCACGTTGCTGCTGACCCCAGGAGTTTCCTGGGTGCCTCTGCCTCTCCTCTCCATCCTCCTGCAATCATCTCCAAGTCATGAGATCTTGCTGGGATGGCATTCCTTCTCCTTTCAGTTTCTTGGCAGCTTTACAAAGACACCTTATCACCACCATCATGCTGGAGAAGAACAAGCAGGACAGGGAAGGAGTGCACAATGCCTCTGCTATTTCTGTATGTGACTCACGAGGGATTGCCATGGGTTTCATCTATTAATACAGCAATTAAATTATGCTATGGCATGACCACATCTCATTTGGAATGACCCCAACAGCCTCACTTAGAGAAAATAACCATTCAGCTTTAATTATCACGGATAACGATGCTCTGACATCTGTAGCAATTAGGAAACTATCAACTGAGAACACGAAAACAAAGTTTGTGGAGTATCATTGGTGGGGTTGAAGATATAAGGACATTTTTTTCCAGTCAATGTGACCATTAAGGAGCTCTCAGGCCCCACAGCCATCACAGCCCTCAGAGATCCTCAAAAACCTCATGAGCCTCACAGCACTGACAGCCCCCCAAAGCCCCCATACCCTACACAGACCTCAGAGCCCACAGACCCCAAACAGACCTCAAAGCCCCTCACATCCCTAACACAGCTCACAACCCTTAACAAACCACATAGCTGTCACATCCCTCATATGATAGGTAACTCTTACAAACCCCATAGCCTACACTGACCCTACAGACCTTAGAGCTCCCATAGCACTCACAACCCCAAAGGACACATACCCAAATTATGGGGAAATGGGGTAATATCCCTCAATTTTAACCCTAAAAATGTGAGGGACAACAGGAATTCCCTCTCAATTTAAACTCTATGATGATGAAAATGGGGAAGTGTAGGAGTGTGTTGCCCTCAATTCAAACCTATCACATGACGTAAAAAAGATCACTCCGTTCCACTTAAACAGGAAAACAGGAATTCCTGGTCAATTAATTGATACCCCTAAAAACGCAGAAAAGGCAGGTTTTCCTTCCATTTATAACCCTTAAATCACAGGTGAAGGGGTCTTCCCCCCAGTTTAAACATAAATAATAATGGAAAAGGAGGTTTTCCCCTCAATTTAAACCCCTTTTCCCCTGAACTCCCTGCCTTTGTTCTGGGGTTACTGGGATGCTCTGGGTAGAAACTGGGGGCATTGGGATGCACTGGTGAGGGATGGGGAAGATGAAATAGAAAGAAGAAAGGAAAAAGATCTTCCCAGGGCTCCCAAATGCTGTCGCACTCATCACCCTCACCAGCCACACCTGGGGATGCTGCACCCCTCAGCACAAGGAGTGATGGTTTTCAACTGAAGACTAGAGGGAAATATATAAATATATATAAATACAAATATAAATAATAGGAAAATATTTTTACAATAAGGACCCTGGCACAGGTTTCCCAGAGAAGCTGTGGCTGCCCCATCCCTGGAAGTGTCCCAGGCCAGGATGGACAGGGCTTGGAGCAAAGAAGTGGAAGGAAATGAGCTTTGAAATTCCTTCCAACGCAATATATTCTATAAAAACCCCATAGACTCCCATTGGAGAGGTCTCTGGGGGGAAGAACTGACTTTAAACCTGTTTAGGATCCCTCACCCGGGGCTGGGCGTGCTCTGGGGCCCGGCCGGGGTGTGACACCACCGATCCCTTCCCCTTCCACCCGCGCTCCGGACCGGCGAGTGTTTTGTGTTTTGTTGTGTTTGTTTGTTTATTTTTTGGGTTTTTTGGGTTTTTTTCCCCTGGTGGGTCTGAGTTGTCTCCTTTATTTACTAGTTTTCCGCCGGGAAAATAAATAAATAAGTAGAATCCCTCTCCAAAGCGAAACCCGAAGGCGCGGCGATGGCGCGGACGGCATGAGGGGAGCGGCCGCGGGTGGCAGCCGGGCGGGTGTCCCAGCTCCAACCTTTCGTGTCCCAACTCCAGCCCTGCGTGTCCCGGCTCCTTCTGCGCCCTCCTGGGAACGCAGGTGAGCACAGGGAGAGCAGAGGGTCCGGCCCCGCTCCTTCCATCCAGGCTACTTTCCCTTCCGGCCGCCCCGGTTTGCTGCATTCCCAAGGCCTGGAGCGACACCAAGCTTCCCCGGAAGGTTCTGCACGGCAGCTCGGCTTTGGGAGCCTTCGTCCTCGCCCTGCTGGGGCTGTCGGCTGCTTTTCTCTCCCTTTTCTCCTCATCTTTCTCGCCCTTTTTTCTTTCATTTTCCCACCCTTTTTTCTTTTCCCTTGCACCTCACCGTTTCCGCCATTATTACCCCCTTTTCCCCCTCTTTTTCACCTCACATTTCCAGCCCTTTCCCCCTCATTTTATCTACCTTTTCCTGCCTCTTCCCCATCATATTCCTCACCCTTTTTTTGTCTCCCTTTCCCCCTGACCTTTCCCACTCGTTTTTTGTCATCTTTCCCCTCAGTTTAAATCCTGAAGCTGCCCTGCCCCTTGTCACCCTGTCTGTCATCACCCTGAGTGGCTCACCCCTTTCTCAATCACTGTTGGAACCACCTGTCAATCAATCTGATAGCCTGTCAGTCACCTAGTCCTACCTGTCAATCACTTCTCCTCCCACCTATAAATGACCTTGCTGTCTCCATGGCTGTCTTAGCCCTCACAAGCCCCAACAGACCTCAAAGCCACATTTTAACACTGATGGATCCCATAGCCCCCAGAATCTTCACAGCCTTGAGAGCTCTCTAGGACCTCACAGACCCCAAACCTTCCAAGTCCTTCTGGTCCTCACAGCCCCCAAAATCTCTGTAGCCCTTGCAGCTCTAGCCTTCACAGCCCCCACAGACCTCAGAGCACTTATAGCCCCACACAGCCCCTCTGTGCAAGGCTTAAAATCAAAGCTTTCTCCTCTCTGTTCCTTCTGCTGATAGAGAAGGAAAATCACAGCTGCTATCCCATGACTGGTGGAGCCTGGCCAGGGCTGGCCTCTAACAGGGAAAAAATCCCAAATCTCCTCCTCTCTTTCTCTCTGGTATTTCTCATCCTAGCTGAATACCAAACTGGTTTTTCTATGAGGAGTTTCAGGTCGTTTGTGTAAAAATAGCTCCTGTTGTTAAATCCTAAAGAAGATTTGATCCCCTTTTGCCATGTATCTGCTCCTAGGCTACCACTGCCTTCAAGGCATTTCCCAATACAGAACCTCATATCTCTATAGCCACACAAATCAGTTTAAAGCCACATAATGCAGCCCAACCCCCTCAAAATATCACTAGACATCAGCAGGCCTTGTGAGATGCTGGACACAGTGATGGTCCCTGAGCTTGTTGCCTTCCATGAGGGATTTATGCAGCTGCCAGGATGATGCCAGAGGGAAAGCCACTCTTATTGAGGTATCCAGAGCTCACCTTCAGGTAATTTAAGTGCCCTGCCAGAGCTCACCTTCTGGGGTGTGCACCCAAACTGGGGAGGGAATGGCAATATGGAAAAGCTGAGGGATTGCCTAGAGTGCTGCAGCCTGGGCTGGACCTTTGCAGGATACATAAAGATGGATAAAGCTTCCCTAAGAATCGAAAAAGAATCACATTCACCCAATAAATTGCACAAATATTTTCTGGTTAGTGATAATCTCACCACTGGCCAGGCTGGATGCAGGTCCTGCTAATTAAAGGACAACAAGCCTGATGGGTTGATGAATCAGAGCTGCCATGTCAGATGGCAAAACCCCAAAATTCCAAAGAATTAGGTTGCTCTGAAGGCAGAGAGGGAGCCTGATGCAGATTAACTGTGAAAGAAATGCTGGTGTTTGTGGATGCTTCTTGTTGGCAACTTGCCGTCCCTCTCCTTGCTGCTTGGGGGACCAGAGACCCCTGAGTGTTAGATAAAAAACCCCACACAGATTAAAGCAAGACAAGCCAAGATTTGGGAGCCATCCCTACAGAGGAGGAGCAGCTGATCAGTTTTCACCTCATGTACCATGGAGGTAAAGCTGGGCTTTGAGCTGGAGCATTAATTATTTTGGATGCACAGCGTTGTCCTGGCACATGGCTGGGCAGCAGCAGTTTGCCAAAGGGACAGGATGGTGGAGGTTCCATGTGTTTGGAAGGGGTTGGACTAGGCAAGCTGCAGTTTTATCAAGAGTATAAAACACTCCCTGTGGAAATGGAGCAGGCTCCATACTCCAAAAAATTCAGTGCCTGAGCTTTGCAGAGCAGGTTCAGATGAAAGGGACACCCTTGGGGGTGACAGTGCAGAGTGCCTGGTCACAGTTTGGGACAGGCCATCACCCACTGTGAGCTCATCCTCTCCATGCACCTCCTCCCTCAGCATGGGGATGTGCCAGCCCAGAGGGAAGGGGACAGCACTCCTGGCCATGTTATTTTTGTTCCTCAGGCAGCCAGAAATCTCCATCAGGCTCATTCTGCCTGAGCTTTACTCCCACAGGTGCTCAGTCCCATAAAGATCATCCCTGTTCCAGCTTGCTTGTAGGTGACAGGTGACCTGCTGCCACACTGGGAGTTTTTAGGGACAAGCACGCTGCTGTTCCACCTTGGGGAAATGATGTGATTTTCACGTGTCCCCGCTGCAGGATGAATGAATGAGCCATTTGACAGAGGATACTTTGTAAGGCTGGCAAGGCCTCTGGCTCCAGGTTTTATGTGGGGAGCTGAAGGCTATTTTTCCACTCCTTCTGCCACGAGTGGTTGGAAAGGGTGATAAACAGCAACTGTAACCACGCAAAGCCATCTCCACCTCTTCCTGTCCCAGCACAGGTTGATCTTTCACATCCAGGGACATCCCCAGCCCAGGGGCTGCAGCAGGATCCTGGCACTGTGAGAGCTGCAGGTACTGGTTGCCCAAAGAGACGCCTAAATATGGGGAAAAGTTCATCAGAGGTTTCCCGTTAATTTGGAGATGCTTCCCAATAACAACCTCCTGAGTCTCTCAAAACTGAACAATCTCCTGAGTTTCTCAAAACTGAACTACAGGACAAAAAAAGTCAAATTCTCCTATGACTCTCTAAAACCAGGCTGGCTTCCTTAACAAAAAAAAAAAAAAGCCAAATAAACAACAAATCCTCTTGCCAAGCAAATTAGCAAAACTACATTATTTTCCTCAGGAAAGTAATTTCCTAATACTTTTTTTTTTAACCCTTTTTATACCAATTTTAAGCAGAGGCTTACACCTGGTCACATGTGCCGCTGCACCAGATTAATGTGGTTTGTTTTTCACAATTTCAAAATGACTTCAATACCGAATTAAGGTCTCCCACTTTCTTACTAGTTTGTATTTGACTGCGTGGGAATAACCTGGCAGTGCTGATGTTTGCTTTAAGAAAAATTCTCCAACTGTCATGCAGCAAAACCCATCTCTCTGAAAATTGCCTAGACCAGCTTCAAGTGAGCTTCTAAAGGCAAAACCTTTGGCTTTTTAGCTTCCAAAGGTTTCCCTCCTTGTTCGAAACTCGGCATCTCCAGATGTATCAAACATCTCGAGGCAAACATCTCAAGTACAAGTTGTTCCATATGCTCCACATAAATTGTGGACAAGCCCCTCAGGAATAAATACATACCGACCACATACTGTTTCCTGGGATTTTTTGGACATGAGCTCCAAACAAAACAGCCACGACGTGGAGATGATGTTTATGTAAGCTCCCCCATCAACCGACGGGAAGTTTACAGGGAAGAGAGGAAAATTATGTGGCCTGGATCCCTGTGCCCACCCAGGGGAGCTCCCACAGCTTCAGGGAGACCTCAGAGAACCTTCCAGTGTCTATATGGGCTCCAAAAGAGCTGGAGAAGGGTTTTTAGGGGAGGCATGGAATCACAGCGCGGAGGGAAATGGTTTCCCATTGCCAGAAGCAGGGTTAGATGGGATATTGGGAAGAAATTCTTTCCTATGAGTGTGGTGAGGCCTTAGCACAGGTTGCCCAGAGTGGTTGCCCCTGGATCCCTGGAACTGTTCCAGGCCAGGTTGGACTGAGCTTGGAGCACCCTGGGACAGTGGAAGGTGTCCCTGCCCATGGCAGGGTTGGAATTCGAGGAGCTTTAGGGTCCCTTCCAACCCAAACCCTTCTGTGATTCTATGGAAAGAGATGCAGAGTGGATTCAACCCTCCTCAAATCCCTGTGAGCAGAATGTAGGGATTTTCCTACCCCTTAATTCAAGTCAGGAGAGTGGCCCAGTTTTCACAGCCTAATTAAACCTGTTCAATTTAGCCCCAAAATTAAAAAGCAGCAGCATTTTGGACAGGCATCCTGTCAGGAAATCACAGCCAGGGCTCACCTGATGCCCCAGGGGAGAAGCAGAAGCCCTGGCAAGGTTGGGGTGTGGGCTGCCATCCCCACAGGTCAAATCAGACTCCAGCATTGCTGATCCCCAGCTTCCATCTCACCCTACTCATGGGCAAGAAAAGCCATGGAATATTCTATCATGTAAAAAAAATAAAATAAAAGATAAAAAATGTATTTGCTTATTTCTATATTGGGGAGCATCTCCCTGGGCTCTGCATTTCCTGGGCTCTCCTCTCCCTTTTGCCATTACACATGATTTTTTCTCTTCAGCGCTGGGACACAATGACCACAGGTTTCCAAGGAACTGCCTACAGCAAACCCCCCAGGTCTATTTTTCCCCTCTGCACCTTCCCAAATAACACAACACTCATTCATGGGTATGAATAATTCCTTACAATTCCTCTTGGAGTGCAAATAATTCCCTGTAACTCCTCTTCGGCTTGTCTGCCGTTACATCATCCTGTCCGTGTGGGCAGTGAGTATTTCTGGCCTCTCCGTTTTTCTGACTCCAGCTCTTTTCAAGCCACCTCACCTCTCTCCCTGTAATTAGTAACAGCCTTTTCCATCACAAAAGTTGGAATTTTCGTTGAACTGCTGAAATCCAGCCCATTCCTAACAGTTTTTTTTGTGCAGCACAAGTTGCCACAGGACACTGAGGCCAAGACTTGGAAAGGTTTTTTCACTCCCTTGTGCAAGGCATCACCTGGAAGGCTCTAAAACAAGAAACCAGGAGTAACCCAAAGCAAAGGCTGGCAAGGTCTGTGTTGTCCAAAATGCATTTCATGCTCCCTGAGTTATCTTTTATTCTGAAAAAGAGCTGAGCTATCTTTCCTAGAAGCCAAGCAACACAGTTCACATTAGAGTTTACTGACCTACAGGCTGTGCATTGTGTTAGAGGGGAAAATATCCACATTATTTACATACTTGAGCATAGTTTGTTCCCTGTAATCACTGAAAATCCCTTCTAGCAGGAGTGCTTTTTGCAGGATGTGGTTGGTTTGAGCTCCAAGCTTCACCTTCTGAATTATGATCTCTTTTGCAGGCCGTGGATTAAGTGTGTGTATATACACTCAGATAATGCACACAGCCTGGTGTGGGCTTGTTTTTGTTGCTGAGATTTTTTGTGAGAGGGAGGAAAAAAAAATATCATAGAATAATAAAATCAAAGAGTGGTTTGGGTTGGGAAGGACTTGGAAGTTCATCTTGTTCCAACTAACTGCCATGGACAGGGACACTTTCCACTAGACCAGGTTGCTCCAATGTTCATCTAATACAGCCTTGAACACTCCCAGGGATGGAAGATGGGAGATTTTCCAGAGATGTTTTAAATTCTTGGCCAGTGCTGCAGGATGGGAAGGGCAGATCCAAGTGTCTCTTATCTTTTCTTAATTCCCACTCTGACCTGCCCATCTAGAGATGCTCTTGCCCCTTTCCCTGACTGCTCCAAAGCCATTTGATGAGACAAAAATACATCAAGAAATATTTGCTTGAAGGCAGACAGACCAATAGAAAGCACAGGAGAAGAGCAGAACCAAGAGAAATTCAGGAAAATATTTCCTGGACCACTTCCTAACCAGGGTGCTGGGCAGGCATTTGGATAAAAGCAATAGCAAATCCTTTGGAGCTAATGAAAACTATCTATTGCAAGCAAAATTAAAATGCAATCTGCAGCCCTGCCCTCTGCTGCTCTTAGCCTTCATTTCCAAGCAGCACAAAGAGTTTGTTCTTTAAAATAGGGCTTTGAGATGTGGGATCTTGCACCCCTGATCTGCTGTGCAGATGGGAAAGTAGTGGAGCAAACCTGGGGTTTGGTGTTACTCCCTGATTTCAGAGCAAGAAGCTTTTCTCTCTGCAGGAGCAGCTTTTCTTTGAGGGGGGGAAAGGTGACTTTGGGTTTGCAGATGCCCGAGGAGTCCCTGGAGGAAAAGCCAGCAGATGGTGCTCAAGGATGGAGCCAGGATATTCCTGGGTGTCACCATGTGTCACCAGGAACCTGCAGTCAGCCGAGCAAAATCCTCAGAGGTTTCCTAAGTCAGGGTGGAAATTGCCCAGCTGAGGCACATCAGAAAAGAACTGCGAAATTTAACCACTCTCTGCCAGTTTCACTGAATGTTTTTTTAAGCTGGGACCCTCATTCTGGCGGTGGGAGGACGTCAAAGTCACCTTTGCATCCTGGAGATGGTGTAGCACACAGGGCTTTTAATTTTTTTCATGGGTAGAAAGAGAATTCCTCAAAACCCTCTTCCTGACTCATAGCATTAATCACGTCTAGTTATTAATGCACCAGGGAGGAAATATTACTGAACTTAGTCCCAGATGCCTCTAGAAATTACCAGTGGGATGTGATCCAGTCTTTTACTAATTATCAGAGGGTTTGTTTGGTATCTAGGGGTGGAAAGTAGACTGTCCCTGGAGATGTCACCCTCTTCCCAGGGGTGTCACCCACCCCCAGAATGCCACAGCAGCCACAGGCCAGGTTCCCATGATGGATGGGGATAATTTTTCTGGGAGTCACCAACACAAATTGTAAGGGAACTGCTAAAGGAAGGATTGTAAAGGGTTGTGAGTGAAAGGGGGGGGGGAAATAACCCCACCCCAAAATGCCCTGAGCATCCTTCTGGCTGCTCCCCTGCTATGTGTCAGTGATAAAGCCCCTTTTTAGAAAGGAAGATCTTCCAGCTTGGTTATTACAGCCATGAGGCAGTCAGATGGGAATTGAAGAGCTCTTGCAGCCTCATTTAATTACTGGAGCACTTGGTAAAAGTCACTTCAATATTAAAACCATGTTAAGTCAAATGGGGAAAAAAAAAGAAGAAATGCTAACAGCACGAAAAGAAATCAATCTAACTCCCCACTTAATCGTGTTCTCAATTGAGCTGTGATAGGCACATTACACTGCTCACACACATTTTCACCAGTGTTGTTACATTATTTATCTGGAATTCTCTGACTTGGCTGTTTTTCACCATTGTTCTGGGGGTGCGTGGAGCTTTCCTGTGGTTTGTTCTTTTGGGGTTTTTTTTCAGTCAATTAGAGTGTTTCCCTACATTCCCTCACTGCCACACAGAAAACTCTGATTTTCCAGGCAGATCTGAAGAAAAGGCCACACAGATCCCAGCTGCATACTGGTTACCACTGGTGGTGGCAAACTGGAAGCACTGGTGGATGTAATTCTTTATTATAATAGTAACTGTAGCCTCAAGTTCTTGCTTTACTGAACCTCAGAATAGCCTGGGTTGGAAGGGACCTTGAAGACCACCTTGTTCTATCCCCCTGCCATGGGTAGGGACATCGTCCACTAGACCTGGTTGCTCCAAGCCCTGTCCAAGCTGGCCAGGAATGCTTCTAGGGATGGGGCATCCCAGCTGAGCTCTGCCTGACAGCTGAAATCACCTGGAAAGGCCTTTGGTTTGGATCCTTCTGGCCACATAATGCTCCTCTATCACAGGTGTTTTATTTTTTAGCAGCTGTCCCTCACCCTGGGTGAAAATAAAAATAAAAAATTTTAAAAAATTAAAATAAAATAAAATGAGCTCATTGTCATGGCTTTCCAGCAGTTCCTGTTTCCACCACCCCCAGTTCAGTGCCCACTGACACCCAGTGAGGAGCTGCAGCTCCCTTTGGCCACACTCATTTATTATTTGGGAACTCCCTGCCTGTAAGCTGCAGCCTGACAGATTTTGGAGGGGTGGCATAACGCCCTGCTTGCCTTTGGGCACGAGGCTGGGGAGTTTCTTCACTCTGTCTTCAGTCCCTGCCAGCACCAAGCCAAGCACAATTTCTAAAAGGAGTTATTGCCTCAGTCCAAGGGCTCAGCACTTCCCTGAAGCATTCCAGCTATTTCTTTATGTGGCTGCTCTTTCAAACAGCACCAACCCAAGAGCAAACATCATAAATCCCCCATTTGAAAAGAAAAGAACTTGACTATTTGGTTCCAGGGACTCCATCTCCACTCCAGCCTTATATGGAACCGAGCAAGAGCAAGAGATAAGAGTTAAAGTTTCCATACCAGTGCTTATTGCAAAACACAGCCCAGCCTGAAATGTTTGACTTTGGCCAGTGGTCCTGCTGGAGTACTGGAATACAAAATGGGATTAAATTGGCCCCAAATTTATTAGGCTCTGCTTAATGAAAGGTTAAAGTATTCTTTCACTTCACATATGTTAAAAAAAATTTTAAAAAACAGCCAGTCAGGAACTTGCCGTCTGGATTGGCAGCCTTTTAAACTTATATATCTTTTAAAATACAACACCTTATGCTAAGGTGTTATAAGTTATGAATAACATAAATCCCCCACTTCTGCCTGCCCATCTGGGGATGTATAAATGCTTTACCCAGCCTCTCTCCCCTTATGCTGGTGTTAGAACCACTCAGGGAGAGAGGCTCTGCTTTACCCAGCCTCAGCATCTCCGAGCGGCGCTGCTCCTTTGGGATGGTCCTTGGCACATCCCCGCTCCTGCAAACATCCAGCACCAAAAGACATAGTTCAGTCAGCTTCCTCCAATCCCACAGGGCTGTTTTTTAATCTTTCCCCCTTTTTTTTTCCTGTTTGTTTTTTAAATTTTAATATCTATTTCCCACCAACAAGGGAGCAGCGCTTCGGACGCGGCAGGGCCAGCGCGGCGAGGGGGAAGCCGCAGATTGCGGAGGCGTCCCCCGAAGAGAGAGGGGGGGGATGACTTTGTGTGTGTGTGATGAGCAGCTCTGACCTCAGCCCCGGGAACGCCAGCACCAACCATCTGGATCCCATTTGCGACGCCCGGCCCCCCGGCATTGCCGAGCCAGCCGCCTCCTCCGGCCGCGCTCAGACCCACGGCAGCCGCCGCGCAGGGACCAGCGTCCCTCCAGCGCCCTGTCCCGCCGCTGTTCCCTCATCCCAGCACTGCCTGCACCCCTCCAGAGGGGACCGAAGAGGCTGAGCAGCGCCGCACGCCATGAAGCAGCGGTGAGAGGCGCTCCGGAGAGGAAAATCCCGGAGTAAGGAGCTCCTCTGGAGGTTCACTCAGGGGTAAGTGCTGCTTACCCCTCGGCAGCTGCTAAGGCATGGTTATTCTCCTTGGTGGGGTGGTATACTTGGGGTTTTTCAGCCATCCCCAGGTTTGCATCACTTAGGAAAGCTGCCGGCTCGCTCAGCCCGTGAGCGCCTCCCGGAGCTGATGTGTGTGGGAACACTCCTGTCCCCACCACTACAGAGGAACTAAACCCATTCAAGTGTATTTCCCCTGTTGCCTCAGCGTGGGTTTTGGATTTGGTGCCTTGGAATTGTTGCAGCAGCAGAGTGATGGGATGGGAGCAGGATGACAGGGGAAGCAGTGCCCCAAGGAGGGCATGTGGTGGTTTTTGGGAAGATGTATCAGCTCAGGGAGGTGGAGGCATCAATGGGACCTTGCAAGGAACGTGCTGAGGGGGTATCTCAGCCCCTTTCTTGCTCCCAGGGCTAGGGGATGTTGGATAGCTGCCCTCACCCCTCCTGCCCCAAGGTGAAGTAGGATGAACACAGCAGAGGTGTTCAGCTGTGCCAACTCAGGTCCTGCTGCCAGGCATATCCCCATTGCTCCGGAGTGGGCTGGCATGTGGCTCCAAGGGTAATCCTCATCCTCTTGTGGTCATCCACAGACAGGGAAATTACCCAAACAGCAGCTTTTCCCCTAAGGAAAAGGCTCTCCGGCCATGCATGGAGCCCCTGGCCCCCTCCACAGCTCCGTCTGCTGTCCCTCCTGCCTTCCCCAGCCCTTTCCCCCCGCAGCCCCAGTTGCCCTGAGCCTCCTGGGATGTGCTGAGGGGGCGGCTATGACTAATCTGGAGACACCCTGCCACCATCCCGCTGGGCTCAGCTGAGCCCTCCCTTCCCAAGCAGAGCTGGGGCGAGAGATGCTTGTGGCCAAACTGGTTTCCTGACCAAGCAAAAGGGCCAAAAGTGGCTGGAATGGGGGTAGCCAAAGCCCCTCTGGTTCCAGTGAGTGCAATGGGAAACTCTCAGCCCGTTTCTGGTTGCTGTGATGATTCATGTGCACGCTCTTGGGGGAGAGGAATCTTTCTAGTGTTTTTCAAAATTTTGGTTTTTCCCCATTACTTGCTGGTTTAGGGAAAAAAGAATCTGTATTTGTGGTTGGGTAATTATGGTGCTTATATAGTGATATGTATTATGTTTGTTCTGGGCCACAAATGCCCAGTTTAGGAGGTTTGTAGAGAGATGCCTCCAGACTAAGGCTGTTGCAGAGAGCTGGAGAATTCCTCCAAGAATTCTGTAAGAATGCAGTGGTGGCAGAGGAGAGACTCAACTCCGCTTCTCCCTGGCACCATCCGTTCAGTCAGAGCTCAGGCAAACAGGCTTTTCATCCCCAAAATTTCTCTGTCTTTGCAGTGGGGCTGACCATGGCGAGGGCTGTGCCAGTGTTTAAGACAGGAGTGCAGGGCTGTGCGCTTGCTGCCACCACACCACGGTTCATTCATTCCCTCTCCAGTTTCCAGCACCCTCCCCAGTCCCCTTTCTGGGTTTTCAAACATCTCTACGACTTTCCATTCAAACTCAGTAACTTTCCCTGATTTCAGGGTGAGCTAAACCAGCCCCTGCTTTATTCCCACATGTCAAGGAGGGGGGAAAAAAAATTTAAAAAATCACGTTCCTCCTCTACTTTTGCTACGTGCCTGTCCAGGAACAGGAGGGAACATCCTATTCCTTCCACCAGCACAAGCTGTGGTAAGTGCACAGCCTTGCCAGCCTTGGATTGTGTTCCCCACAGAATTTGCAGCAGAGGGGTGAGCCTGCCCTGTGCTGGGCGTGCACGGCGCCGGGTGGCACTGTGTGCCTGCTCCTTGCCCTGAATCACAGCCAGCCTTACTTACCCCTCCACATGCCCATCACTTTTTCCACCTTTTTAAATGATCTGTGTTCCACATTAAGGAGCTGATTTGTTTGGGTGGGGAGGCTCCGGGAGGCTCTGGTTACTATACACAAAGAGTTATTGATCTTCGAGGGAGTTTCCTCTTTTTTTTTTTTATTTTAGCAAATACTCCCTTTCCTCTTATTAACAACTCTATTTTGGTCTCAGTCTTTGGATGGAGAAAACAACTGGATTTCAAGCCAACAGCATGCTTAGAAGGACAGCAATGAATATGTGATTCATATTAAATTCTAGCACCCAGGGAACTTGCCTGGGTAGGATACGGAAGCACCATAACTCTATTGCTTTGCTGAACACTGATTTTCAAAAATCAGAGCTCCAGCGGCTTGCAAAATCAGGGAGATCTTTTTTCCATCCTTTCTGTCTTCTTTTTTTTTTTTTTTTTTTTTTTTAGTGTCCAGGTCTGCCTTTGTAGGAATAAATTTTTTCAGGGGCAGCCCTCAACCCCACAAGCCTCACCTTCCCAGTAACCCTTGGCAGCCACGTTTACACTTCAAAAGAGCTGAGACAAATCTTAATGTCTTCACCTGGAGCCATTAATAAGTCCAGGATCTGTCCTGTTCAACCCATCCTGAGTCTCTGGAACCAGGTCTCTGGAACCAGCTTGGCTTCTCCCAAGTGCTGTGGAACCAGGCAGAGTAGTGTTCTGTGATGAAGGGGTGGCCAGGCATGAGACACTTCTGTCCCTTGAAAAGGTGACCAAGTTTTTTTTTTTTTTTTTGTGGAAAAAATCATGACATTCAGCCTCAGAATCTGGGAGTAGCTTTTGGCTAACGTTTTCCCCAGCTCAGGGAAATATGAGGGGGAATTCGTCCAGGCGAGAGAGGACCATGCCTTGCCTCCAGAGGGCAATCTGCAGCTCCCTGGCTCCATCCACATCAGGATTTTGGGAGCTGCTTCTCCCAGCTGCTCACTCCACAGCCATGACTGCAATCTTATCCCACTGCTGGGGATGCAAAATAAATTTAGTTTTTCTGGGTGCCTGGTGTCCACTTCCAAGCCACTGGCAGGGCTTACAGCTGCTGTGGGTGCAGCGGAGAACAGCCAAGCCAAGGGAATTTGAGGCTGAGCAGTTTGGTTGGGAAAATCCCCACAAAGCAAATGCAGGTGAAGGCAGAAACCTCTTTTTTTTTGGCTCTGACATCCCCATGAGAGACTTCTGGGGAAGTCTAGAGTATTCTCACAGCATCCTGCACCATCTGTGGGATGATGCTTTGCTCTCCCTGTCCCCCTTTCAGAAAAGCTGTTGAGACCCAGCTGTAAATGCACCTCTTTTTCCACGAGAAAAGCACAACCCACCCCTCATGCACAAAGGAATTTAAGAGCTGCAATTGCTCCTCAGGTTTTTAGTCAATATATTTTTTGTGGATGCTGCATGGCTGGGCAGGAAAACTGGAGTAGATATCCTGTGATTTGGGGTAGTGGGGCATCCCAAAGGTCTCTGGGTGTGCCAGCTGGGAAAGCTGCACAAGGCCAAGCCCAAATCCAGGCCATTTGTCCCCAGAAAATGTGCCCATCGTGGCTCTGCCCACCATGCTCTGCTCCTTTCCAGAGGCTGCTCAGCTTTCCAGCAGGAATGTGTCACAGGAACAGGGAGATTATGGGAACAAATGTCTTAAATGCAATCACAAAATGGTTTGGGTTGGAAGGGACATTAAAAACCATTTTGTTCCAGTCCCTTTCAACACTTGCAGGGATGGGGAAGCCACAGCTTCTCTGGGCACTCTGTGCCAGGGCCTCAGCACCCCCACAGGGAAGAATTTCTTCCCATTATCCCATCTATTCTATTTTAACTACACTCAAGTGAAAAAAACCCACCTCAACACAAGCAAACAAGTGCTTAGCAAGTTAATTTAAAACATCCACTCAAAGGAAAAAAAAATGTAAAAAGTCAAGTTTTATGCGCAGAGAAGTATGCAATATATGCAAAAAATAGCTGCTGGGGAAAATATTTTAGGAAATCACTTCATTGTGTCGGAGGTAGGAATGATTGCTTTTTGAGAGCAGTATTAGGAACAGATGTATTGCTTCTGATGAAATACTGTAATATTAAGAGGTCAGCACAGACTATATAAACTCTAGACAGACATAAAACTTTCAGATTATTGAAGGCTACAGGAGTTAATCTCTTAGCACATGAATCATGAAGAAATTGGCTCCCCAGGCTTTGGTGCTAACTTAATTCAGGAAAACTCCTTTCCTAAAGGAAAGGAGTCAGGTTCTTCAGCAAATTTTTCCAGCTTGAAATGGATATAGCAAAAGCTTCACCAGAGCTTTTTGACCAGAGGTCACCCCACGGGCCTGCAAGGAACTTTTAATTTAAAAAATGAAATAAATCCACAATTAAATTGCCTTGTTGAAAACACATTAGTGAAAATGCAACAATGCCAGAGAATAAAGTTGCAACACAAATACTTACCTTAACCAAGTGTTAAAATGATTTCACATCTCTGGTTTTATCATCCATCCCCTGCAAGCTGGTGCCACCTCCAGCTCCTGTGACTGGTGGTAATTTGGGACACAAAGCAAGAACACATTGAGCAGCGGAAATTACTTCTTGTGCCTGGCTGAGGCAAGCCAAGCAATAAAAATCACATTATTCATTGTCTTAAACCCACTTTTCTCACTGAGCCAGAGACTTTGCTCCGTCAAAACAGAGCTGAGTGGAGTTTTGGGTGAACTCCCCCAATCAAGGAAAGAAAAATAAAATTACCCCCACCTATCCAACCCTCATTATATTACCTTTACAAAAAAAGTTGCTGTCCTTGCTGCATCTTCTTCTACAGGAAAATCATCTCCATGCCCACCTCTTTCTGCAAGCACTGAACTCTTCTTCATTAGCTAATGAGGGGGCTATAAGAGAAAACCCTGTTCAGGAGCAACTCTTCTTAAAATCTCCTCTTTTCCTTAAGTTGTCAATCTCAAAGAGACATCCATCACCTCTTCCTGAAGACTTTGCTGCCTTTTTCCTTCTGATGGCTGGTCCTGGCTCCTATGACTTTAGGATGGTTTTGTGTGATGCTGAAACTCATCTCTTGTTGATGGACAAGTCCCCCTGCTTGCACAGAACTTTGAATACCACCATGGAGGTCACAGAGAAAGCTGGAGATAGATCTGGAGGCCTCCTAAAAGATAAAATGGGGAATGAGGTGAAATCCCTGGAGGTGTCCCAGGAACACCTGGATGTGGCACTCAGCGCTCTGGGCTGGGTGACAAGGTGGGAATCAGTCCCCAGGTTGGACTCGGTCTTGTGGGTCTTTTCCAACCTAAGAAATTCTGTGGAAAATCTCAGCTTCCCAGTGCTGTGGGAGTTCATGGGTGATCCTGTGGGCAGGGGGGATTCCACAGCCTCAGGGAGTTTCACTTTTCCCTCTGGCTGTGTCTCGTGGCTGTAAACAGGCTCCGAGCAGCTGCTTGACATTAAAACCAAAAAAGCCCCCAAATGTTTGCTTCAGTCCTGTCACTTTTTAGCCAGCAAGACATCAATTTTCACTGGTTTATCTTGGTGCTCTGCTCATCCCCAGCTGTTGTGTCTGAGGAGGGATTGGCTGCCAGCAGCTAATAAACAGGATGATAACATAACTTCCTGCATTTTGGGAAAGAAATATGAGCAGCTTTACAGCACACATTACTTTAGTGGGCTGTTTTCCTTAGCATGCATTTTATTTCATGTTCTCCATTCAGTTCTAGCAGCCTTTTCACTCTGTGACATCCCACCCTTAAGGGGAAGGGGGCTCCCAAGGTTTGTAGGTGCTTGTGACTGAAGGAGAAGACAGAAGTGAGAGGGCCTGCAAAAGCTTACAAAGTTTTATTAACAAATTACACACTTGGCATGGAATTTGGTGTGTTAATCACTGGTCTCCCTGATTTCAGTATAAGCACGTGGCAGTGGCTTTTGGATAAAGGATAGAGTGAAAGGGAAGACAGGGAGGGTGATGGATTGAAGAGGGAGAGATAGAGATTAAAGGAAGGGAGAAAGAGAGATCACCATTCCTGACTCCAGCATTGATCCAGCTGATGGGATATCCAGGGGCACAGATGCACCTGGGTTTCATGGCTGTACCTTTTATAGTTGCATTTCTCCCTCCCTGTAGAAAAATTTCTCACTTTCTATGCAAATTAGCTAACAAGGTTTTCCTAGTTTTCCCATTTCTTGAAATGGGTCAAGGGGCTCCGGAGGCCTTCCAGCTTCTCAACTGTGCTGTGCTTATCCCACTAGCCAGAATAAGGACGTTTGTCCCATAAAATGCTGCCCTATCTCCGTGTGGCCTCTTCTCCAGCCACATCCTGCCCTTTCCCAGGGTGGGTTACTGCCAACAATCCTTGGTTGTTATCACCAGCAATCCTTGGTTGGCTGCACAGCTGTGAGGATCTGAGATGTGCACATCTTGAATCAGGGAACCGTGGGATATCCTGAGCTGGAAGGGAGCCACAAGGATCATCAAAATCCAACTCCTGGCCCTGCACAGGACACCCCAACAACCCCACCCTATGCCTGAGAGTGTTGTCCAGCACTTTGGGCTCTTCTAGGCTTCTATACAATCCCAAAGGATGCTGTAAAGTGAATCCTACTCAAAAACTCGCAGCTCTTCCATAAATTTCTTCCCAGAGGAAAGACTCTCCCAGGGAGTTGGGTGGTTGGTTGTCATGAGCTTGGTGCTTTTTGCAGAAAGAAAGGTCTAGGACCTACAGAACCCTTCTGCATTTGAAACTATTTTTTGGGTGAAACTTATTTTTTCTGGGAGCAAGATGCCCACCAGGGACACAATCCATCTGAGCAGGTTTGCTCCTGCTGGAGGCACTGGGAGGTTTGGCTTGCACTGGAACATCCAGGGGGATGGATGGCTGCCAGCTCACAAAGGTGATGGTTTAATCTCTTCAGGAATGACAATGATACCTCTGGGCTGCTGCAGCTGCCTCTATAAATTGAGGGGTTGCCAATAAAAGGGAAGACTTTGCCATGTCTTGATTAACATTGTGTGCTGTCTCTGGGGGCCTGTTCAATGTCTCTCCATTTATTATTATTATTATTATTATTATTATTATTATTATTATTATTATTATTATTATTATTATTATTATTATAAAAGGCAGAGGAGACCTTTTCCCAGACTCATGCTATAGGGCATTCATAAATTCCATCTGGAGCACAGGAAAGACCACATACTGCAAATCTCTTCTCCCAAAAAAGACCAGACCCCAGCCCAGCTTTGACACACAGGGAGCCAGAGGAAGTGTCAGGATCACATTGGATTTCAGGAAACCAGGTGGAAGTTGTTCCTTCCTTTCCACAGAACTGCCCTCTGATATCCCTGAGGAGTGTCTCTACAGCAGAAGTGGGACTAGCTCCTTATGTCCAGATGTTCCCATATTCCCAACTCTTTGTTCTGTTTCCAGCCAGTAATAGCCATCAGTGTAATTGCTACAGTTTTCCTCAAAAATAAGAGTTACTCTTCCCTTTAGCCCTTTTAGGCTCTTGTTTCGGTTGTAACTGTCTGGATTGATGGAATTGGCAAGGATGCTAACAAGAAAATGGAATCACTTTTTTTTTTTTTTTTTGTCTTTTATGATGACCTGGTTAGCAGTTTGATGTATTGGAGTCACTTTTGGCTGATTTGAGTAATTGATCCCCTCTGGGGAATGAAAGGTATTAAATCACTGTGTTCCCTTTTGGGAGGATATTTTCCCAGTTAAGCAAGCCTTGCTGCTTTCTGCTCTGTGGGCTTGGAAATGAAGATTAAATAATAAATTGGTCATCTCTATGACAACAGAAACACAGCCTTCATGGCGGAGACGTTGTTTCAGAAGGCTTGCCAGGTGGATCACAGATAACAAACTTGCTTAAATTATATTTTTGGCTCTAGAAGATAAAATATTATTCTTGGTGCCTTTCCAAAATATGATCAGCCCAGTGCAGGCTATTCCACAACCAGGGCTCTGAGCCTGGGGGAGTCCAAGGGCTTTTTGCTGTGCAGCCAGATCATGTGGCTCACTTGGGCCTAGAGTGCTTAAATTTCCATTAGTATATTTGGGACAGCTGAAAAGGTGAGCTGAGGCAAGGGGGAATGTTCAGGGCAGTTATTGTGGTGTTTGGAAGAAATAAAGTGAGAAAAGGCAACAGCAAGAGGAAGTGTGTTGGCAGAGATGTATCAGCTGGTCATCCATGGATGGGGAGGGCAGGTGGGAGGCCACTGTGTATTTTGGTAGAGAAACCTAAGCTTTTTCCTATGTATTACATATTGCCTGGGACAGCACAGGTAAAAAAAAAATCATCTAATTCTACAGAGGTGATTGAAGGTCAGTTATGTGAATTGTCACTCTATCCAGCAGCAAAGAAATTTTTTCCTGCCAAAGCCTTGTAAAACCACATGGTTTGGCTTTTCTATGTTGTGCCTCATCTGTGCCTGGCCAGCACTGCTGCTATTTCTCACTCTCCCTGTTTTCCTCCCTCAGGTCTCACGTCAGGTGCTTTGAAACAAAAGAGAATAAAAGGAAAACTCCTAAAAGAGCAAAATGAGGAAACATCGGCATTTGCCCCTCTTGGCAATGTTCTGCCTCCTGCTCTTGGACTTTGGCTCTGTTGGTGCTCAGCAGCAAGCAGGTAAGAGCCTGGGCTGCTTCACCTGACTTTGGCCCTGTACAAGCACTCCTTGGCACTGTTTGGTGTTTGACATGCATGTCCATGGAATGCTGTGGATGGATGTGTTCTGCTCCTCAGCTCCCACCTTGCTGAGGGCCCTTGGGACACGGGCCTTGGCCAACACTCACGGTGCCTCCCCGAGCATGACACTGGCTGGTGCTGTGCCATGGAGGATGCTCTGCAGGGCACCAGGGTGTGGGACATGCGCTCAGGGTGGTCCTGAGAGGGTCTTCTCCTGGGCAGAGCTGTTCTGCTCTCCCTGCATGTGTAAAAGAGTTTTTAGCAGTGAGAAGAGCACTGCCACTGACCTGCAGAAAGGCTGTTTAGAGAGGTGATGCTGGCACCTTTGGGACCAGATCTGCTGTCACCAAGTGTGACAGCAGGAAAAATGCAGGAAGCTCATGCCAGCACCCAGGCTGCTTAAACCAAGCTGTCCTTCCTTCCTTGAGCATTACCATGGAGCCAGCAAAACCCATGCAAGAGACACGGGCAGCTGGAAGCTGAATGAGCCTGAACTAACAGGTGAAGCTGCCAGGGTCTCTGTCTGGCTCAGGGCTGTGTCCAAACCCATGGGTGAGGGTGTAGGAGGGCAGGAGCACCTCAGCTCCCTCTCTCTGGGCAGGGCAGGTGGCATGCTGTCCCCCAGCACCTGCAGGGCTCTGGTGGCTGCATGGTTGTTCTCCAGTGCTTGTCATTTTGCTGCGGGCGATAAGGGGAAGCTGAGCTTCACTTTCACCGTGCCAAGGAGGCTGTTGGTTGTTTGGGTGAGGAGGAGGCGGAGGATGAGGAGTAGGAGGAGGCATGCTTGTGCTGACCGATAGAAAATCCTAAACCCCCATCTGTTTTTTTAAAGCTGTCAAAACCATTGCCGCGGCTGATATAATATTTCTAGTGGATTCCTCCTGGAGCGTTGGGAAGGAACACTTCCAACTCGTTCGAGAGTTTCTGTATGATGTTGTAAAGGCTTTAGATGTGGGAGGAAATGATTTTCGCTTTGCCCTGGTCCAGTTCAGCGGAAACCCCCGCACAGAGTTCCAGTTAAATACCTTCCCCTCCACCCAGGACATCCTGTCCCATATTGCCAACATGACTTACGTGGGGGGAGGCGCCGAGCCCGGAAAAGGATTAGAGTACCTAATCGAGAAGCACCTCACTAAAGCTGCGGGAAGCAGAGCCAGTGAAGGCGTGCCCCAGGTTATTGTAGTGCTGACAGACGGACAGCCCCGGGATGATGTGGCTCTGCCCTCATCTCTCCTTAACTCGGCCCGTGTAAACCTGTTTGCGGTCGGCGTTGAGGAGCCGGTGGAAGGGCAGTTGCGGGAAGTAGCGAGCGGACCCCTCGATACGCACCGCTTCAACCTGGAGAATTTTACCGCTCTCCACGGCATAGTTGGGGACTTAGTGGCGAGTGTCCGCTCCTCCATGACTCCAGAAAAGGCTGGGGCCAAAGGACTGGTTAAAGACATCACAGGTAATGGCTGGCTGGTGGTATCTGCTGGCGCTGCGCTGTTTGGCATTGCCACTCTGGAGGGGCAAGACTGAGATGGACGTTCAGAGGTTTAAAAATAAAGGTTTGAAGCTTGTGGCCCCGTGTTTGCAGCTGCTGAGGTGCTGTTTGCCGACTGAGCCAGGGCTGCCAGGAGTCAGGGCAGGAATCCTTGAATGGGCAGTGGCACCTTGAGGCCAACCTCTGGCACATATGGCATGGAAATTCAAGTATAGGGAGCTTTGCAGAGTTAGCAAATTGCCATGTCCTGTTTACTTCTAAAGTGGGGAAACAGAGGGTGAGCACACCAGACCTGGTAGTGACCCTGACTGAAAATCCTCTGGAGACTGAAGAGGGTGCTGCTGGTTGTGGGGACAGCATGATGGATGTCCCCTTAGAACCAGGTAGGGGGACAGGGAGATGTGCAGTGTGCCATTCCAGAAAGTCACACTCTTGGGCAGTGTGCCATTCTAGAAAGTCACACTCTTGGTGAAGACAGCAAAGGAAGCTGGGTGGGGAATTTCTCTGCTGAAAGCCCACCTCTGACCTGACCCTTAACCTCTCTCCTCATGCACCTGGAGAAGGTGTGTGGTTGAAAAGTCTTCTCTACAAGCCCATGGCTTCCACCTGCTGGAGCACTGGACCCTTCCCACAACTGAAACCTCCCTGCAAACCACGTTGGCTTCAATGGATCTGCACTGACTGCAACACAGGGCCCAATTTCCCTGAAAAAAAAAACCCCAAACCAATCTTCCTCCGTCCCTCCTCTGTTTATGAAATTCCAGCATGGCAAGAGCCTTCTGAGCAGCTTTGTTGTTTTTCAAAACAGAAGTCCTGGGGATCAAACCTTTCTTTTTATTCCTGAGGCTCCATCTGAAGGTCGAGAGCTTGTGGGGCGACGTAAGGCCACAGCAGTGTGATGAGGCAGTGTGACATTAATCCCCCTGTGTTGTCTTGCCTGATTAACCCTCACGCCAGTGCCACTGGGTGCTCTCCATCACTGCATGGCACCGAGCAACACCAAGAGGCCGTGCTCATGTGTGTTTTTTGTCGTGCAAAGCGCTTGGCAGGGCAAATAGCCAGGTCACAGGAAAGCCACAGGGGAGTAGCTGCCCCACAAACGCAACAAAAGGTTCTCCAATGCTAAGGAGATGACACCAATATTGGTGGAAAATCAACGTTACACCCAACCTGCTGGCAGCACTCTGGTGGCTGTTGGGCATCTTAGTCGTGAAGGAACCCAGTGAAATTCCCTGTTGAAATCAATTGGGCAATTGGTCTCTGGAAGCTGGCTATCCTCCTCTGGGCCATGCCAGCAGGTAACCCCATTGAATGGAAACATCTGGAACCTTAGACATTCCCTTAAAAGCTTTAAAGCCAAATTCCTACTTTGTGTATTTTGTGCATTTACAAGTTTGTTTCTGCTTAAAGGTATTTTTTGCAAGCATTTCCTTCCCATCCTATAACACAAATTTAAGTTAATCCTACTGTTGTAGTGTTGTCCCTGTGTGACTTGCATGGGTGATATACAGAGTATTGTTAAACATGGGAAAAGATGTTACAGGTCCTAAACCTTGGACAACAACAGTGTGCAAAACATGGTACAAATATCTGCATAAGAGTTTAAAAAGTCATTTATTCATCTGATTACTACATGTGGCATTAAAATTTCCAAAACTGCCATTGATGCTATGTTAGAAATGAGCCCTAATATGGAATGGAGGTGTAAAAAAGCCCCAGTCCTGTAGTGGTTCTAGTAAAGAGAACCAGAACTGCTGGTCTGTGGCAGTCCCTGGAGCTGACTCACGTAAGTACAACAGTCAGCCCCGAGTTTGCCCTGAAGTATTTGTTAAATCTGACCTGTCTGTCTCATCTGACCCTCCTCGCTTAGTTGTGTAACCAGCATGCTTTTTATTTGTTCTCCACACCAGCTTGTTCCATAAATGTGCACTGAAGTACAAGGTTTTTTTTACAGTGATGACAAATTATCCAACGCATCTGTTTCATATCTATTTTCTCTTCCATGGGAGCAACCCGTTAGTGCCTGGAATCTTGTTCCTCCAGAAAGATATCCAGGATTATCTAAAGCATCCCTGGGTAAAACCAATGTGAGGTTTCCCTTTCATTTTTACAAAGAAATGGAACGTGTACATCCCAACTGAAAATGGCTCAGTAAAACCAAGCCTAAGCACCCCTAAATTTTGCCTCCATGGAAAAATAAATCCTGGAGCTCCTTGAAATTCTGTACCCTGGTGATTTCCTCTGAGCCAACACTGGCCATTGAGTTGGTCCAGGGGAGTGATGGTGACATGGAGACCTTCTCTTTTGTCACTGGAATTGCAGCATTATCTGAATCTCCTGGTTTATGAAAACATGGGCTAGAAAAGCAACTAAATTTGCAATAAATAAATAATTTACTGGCAGTGCTGGTTAATAGCAAAGATCTCAGGTTTATTCCTGGCCTTGCTAAACCACACGCCAGCTTCACTGTTGGTTTCACCTTTGGCTTTCCAAAGTTGAAAGCTGACAGAGAGATTTCCAAATGTTCCTTGTCAGCCATTTGCAAATAGTCTGAAATTTGAGTTCTTAATGCAAGTGGAGAGTACCAGCATGGAAACATCTGAGCATGCTTTGGGGTTTTTCCCCCCACTCCTCTTTTTTGCATGCATAGAGCTCTTGATGATCTTGATGGTAACATTAGTTGAGCAAAAGGAGTAAGAGCAGACACCAGGGCATTTTGGGTCTGCTTTGGTAAGTCTCAAAAATACTGCCCCTCAAAACCAGGTTCAAGCCATGTGCAAGCTTTGTTTGATGTGTGTATATCTCAGCAAATGTTGTGATCATCTGGGTAGGGTCAAACAACTAGAGTTGGATAATTTTGTCATGACTGATGTCATCACCCTGTTTTAACCTGATTCTGCATTCCTTGATTGAATACCCAGAATCCATATGAAAAGTACAGACCAGACCCCTCTGGCAATGATCAACCCGTCTTTGTGCAAAATGTTTAAAGTGACGCAATTTTTGCGTGGCCTGGGTTGAGAACTGTGTGGGTCAGCCTGCTAGAGACATAGCTTCAGGTGGATGGTGGCGACTGGTAAAAGAGTTACAGTCAAGGAAAAGTAATGATAACCTTTTCAATTGTTTGTAACAAATGTGTTTTAAATAATATTTATTCATGGTGGGGGAAGCCCATAGATTCAGCTTCTGTGTTTAACGAGCAAAAGAGCAGAATCATGACAGAGAAGCTGAAACTTTCCCTGCATCCAGTAAATGCTGGCTTTTTTCCTCCCAAAAAACAGAAGGCAGCAATGATAAAAACCTCCTCAACCTCTACTTTCACTATGAATTGCCACCAAATTCCACCTTTTCTTTTGGCTCTGTCTAAATATTTGGACAGTACAGGCCACTGACAGAATGTACGTAGATTTCCAAAAACTGTATTTTGCAGAGGTTTCTCCTTGCATGCCAAGAATGCTGACCCCGTGTTACTACAGCCTCTGGCTCGTGTTGTGTTCACTCAAGCCCTCCCTTGATGGGCTGTGGATGCTGCTGGGAAGGGCCTGAGAGCTCATATTCAATCAGAATGCAGAACTAAGAGGCAAAAATCACCTTCTCAGTGATCACGTTGTTTTGTTTTCTCATTTTCGTGTTTCTCACTGGTTTTCCAAGAAACATGTCAGAACACTGTTACAACTGCATGTAATCACCCATTTTAATGCTTTCACCTTTTGCATTTCTTTTTTTTAAAGCTCAAGAGTCCGCTGACCTAATTTTCCTTATTGACGGATCAAACAACATCGGAGGTGTCAATTTTCCAGCCATACGCGATTTCCTTGTAAATTTGATTGAGAGCCTCAGAGTTGGAGCTCAGCAGATACACATTGGGGTGGTGCAGTATAGTGATCAACCCAGAACCGAGTTCCCTTTGAGCAGCTACTCCACAAAGGCGGATGTCCTGGATGCCGTGAAGGCACTCGGATTCCGCGGGGGCGAGGAGGTGAACACCGGTGCGGCACTGGAGTTCGTGGTGGAGAACCTCTTCACCCAGGCGGGAGGCAGCAGGATAGAGGAAGCGGTGCCTCAGATTTTAGTGCTGATAAGTGGTGGAGAATCTAGTGATGATATCCGAGAGGGCTTGTTAGCGGTGAAGCAAGCTGGTATATTTTCGTTTAGCATTGGGGTCCTGAATGCTGACAGTGCAGAGCTGCAGCAGATTGCTACTGATGGAAGCTTCGCCTATACTGCCCTGGATATCCGTAACCTTGATGCTCTTCAAGAATTATTACTGCCCAACATTGTTGGAGTGGCCCAAAGACTCATTTTGTTAGCGGCCCCAACCATTGTGACTGAAGGTATGTATGCCTTTCTAGACCCTTGCATTTCAGTGAATCCATGAATGATTAAGCTTTTGCACAATTTACAAGCATATTTAAAGCTTTAATTATTCTTTTTTTTTTTTCCAATTAATCTCTCTGGTCTGGTTATGGAGAAGCAGTGTTTCTGTGCAGAAACTCACTAACCCACTGAGTTATCTCTCAAAAACCATGAGATCTTGTTGCAATAACTGGCATGACATATGGGGTGTTTTAAAAGACAGGAGCAGAGTATAAAAAAAAGAGTAAAATAAAAAACTCACATAATCCTTATTGAGGTATCTAAGCACCCTGGAAGTAAACACTGCAGCACTGCCAGTTGCAAAAATATTTATGCCATGTAAGCTTACATTATATGTCAGTTGGAAGTGTCATGACCATAAAATGTGGCTGAGGAAGGCATCAGGAATGCTAAATGGATCCCTGTGTACCAGAGTTGAAATTATCTCCTTGCTAAAACAGTAAAATTCTACAACTCACTGAACCTCTGGGCTGCCCTTGGTAAAAGGGTGGCATTCATATTTGTTGAACTTAAAAACTGAACAGCCCTTCGTTCTTCTGAGTGAAATCCTTACTTTTGATCCATCATCTAAGTTTACTGTTTCCATGAGGCTGTGGGACTTAAAAATGCAGGTGTTAATATTCCACTTAGGTTACTTTGTCACCCATAAGTCCCATTGGCATTATTTCTGGACTAGCATCAGCTCAGGTGTGGTAGAATAATGAATACCTGGATTTATGGTACAAATAGGTGATTTATGAAAGACACAATATGTCATATTGCAGAGGCCCCTGGAAGGGGCCAGCCTGGAGCTGCTGCACTTAATTACCAGGATGCTTAATGCAAACAGCACTTGTGGGATCCCCTTGTCAGTCTGGAGTTCTGTACACACTGTTCCTCATGGTGTATGTTGACATATAAAACTGCATTCCAGATGTCTTTGCTGATCCATGCCTAAACATGGTTGCTATCCTGTGGCTTAAATCAAAGGGAGGAATTTGCCTTAAAGATCATTTTATGACCTTGCCTTGATTATTCCAGGAAAGAACATGAAGAACTTCTTGTAGCACCCTACAAGAGCCATATTTAGCCAAATAATATGAAGTCGGCATGTGTAGCTAAAATGTGAATACTGGGATCCATGCAACTCAGTGGAAAATCTCTCTTTCCTCTTGTCTGATTTTTAACAGTTTGAATGGCAAGATTAAAAAATTTTGGTACCTTTTTTTTTTCATCTCCACTTGTATATTTCTCACTTAAAGTTCCAGCTCATTTGTGGAAGGTACTACGTCAGCCTGTACAGTTACATACAGATGGATGTTAAATGGAGAAGTAGATTATTTCCAAAGGATCTTTAGGGAATTTCCTTCCCCTGAGACCCATGGAAATAAATTTTGACTGGTTTGCTTGGTTGACATCGACAACTTGGAAGGCTGCAGTGCAAAGCAGTTTGGGAGACTGTGCAGCCCAAAAGGGATGCTAAACCCTCTGAGTGCCAAGTGCTCCCATGAAATGCTGCAGTCATCTTGCTTCACTTTAGCTTGCCAGCTGTTCATCCTGGGCTGAAGGGGTGTTCCAAAGAGGCTTTCTGCTCCTTCACCCAGTGGGGGAGCCTGGATGATGGAGTTAGATGAGGAGCTTCACCAGACAGCTGACATGTCAATGAGGATGGAGCTATGCAGGGCTGGGTTCAGCGCTGACACCCTCCAACATTCCCAGCTTTGAGAGTCAAAGATACAATGCTTTGATCCCAAATCCTTTGAAATTCTTGGGAGGCTTGCCATCAGATTTACAGGGCTTTGGATTAAACCCTATGAGATGTGCACAGCCCTGCTCAAAGGCTTTTGCATTAATTGCGTCCATGCAAACCATAAACGTGGGTTGTTTCTTCCTGTGTGTTTTGGGTTTGATTCTTGCATTCCTCTGAGGGAAAAGTACTGCAGGATTTGAGAGCTGCAACAGGAATGAGAAGCTGAGAGAACTCTTCCTTCCCAGCATCCCTCATCTTTCCAAAGCCCCTTTGATGTTTCCCCCAAAAGTCAAAAGTTTTCAGGCTCTCCACTTTTGAGTTTCTAGTTGCTGGGATGTGCTTTGGACATTTCTCCTGGGTTACACAAAGCAGAGATTTCAGTCCTTGCTATCCATTTGGAAAGTTTCCTGTTTTCAGCCCTCTCCTCCTTGGAGTAACTGAGGAGGAAAAAAACCTGGCTGGAGGGATCAATGCTGGAAATCATGGCTCTGTGAAAGGGATCATTTACACAAATCCTCGTTGCTTTGTGTGTAGCTCTGTTCTGACAGCCTGGGCAGCCAATTGCAGACCACTGTCAGCTCGCTTGAGGCTGTGGCTTGAGGAGGGCACCACCACGTTTGCTTTGTGCACGTCCTCATCATTTTGTGCCTGGCAGCACCATGGCAGGCAATTTTAAACTTCCATTTTTTACGATTGGTCCGTAATTATACTATTTCTAGCATGACTCCATGAGAGGCGTGTTTGCAAAGGTGATGCAAGGCTGGCAGATCTTTCAGGATCTGTGGGCAGAGGGGCAGCCGAGTCACAAATGTCACCCCCAGCTCCAAGTCACCCCTCGGGGCAGCCCAGTCTCGTGGCGCTCACCCCTAGTGAGAAACCTGACAGCACCCAGCCTTTGGGAGCACGGCTATCCATGGCCAGCTGGTGGCTGGCCAAGGAGGACTGCAGCCAAAGTTTTGTTCTTTGTTGAAATCCAAAGTAAACAGACTCCATGCAGAGGAGCCCTGATGGGCTGGGGGCTGCTTTTCTCCATCCAGGCAGGGCAAGGCAGTGTTTGCTACTGCTTGCCCTGGGGGTGTGAGATTCCTGTGGAAGCAGGCAGTAAGCCTGGGAGGTGATGGACCTGCCTCCTTGGATCCTGAACCCATCTCAGGAGCTCTTAGGTGGGTGGGTGATCTAAGGATACCCCAAATCCAACATAACACCATGATTCATGGTGCTCCAGCATGACTTGGAAGCAGCACAAAGTTTCCTTTCTCACGTCAATGGCATGAAGTCAGGGAGGTGATGATGTGAGAGGATTTGTCTAAAAGATGGTATCAAGGTTAGGCATCATGATAATCATGTATAATGCTGTTATCACAATCATTTTGGTCTTGTTAATATCTACCTTTTAAGAAAATTTATTTGCTGTATTTAATATCATGATGCTTTGGTTTCAATGCCACAAAACAGGGTTTTTTTCCTCCCTGACTATCTTTCTTCAAACTTAGCCAGGACACTGGAAAGCTAGTTTTTCCTTTTCTGTGTCCTGTGCCATCATCAATAATAAAGTTTTGGAAGTAACAAGCCAGGAAACCTGTTTGTTAAAGACATGGCCACCAGAACACAATCCAGCTCATCCATGACTGGGCCAGCTGTGCCAAGAGAAACCCTAACTTATTTTTGTTAAATAAGGAATAAGATTTAGGATGCAAAGACCCAAAATCCAGGTATGTTGAGTAGGTGGAGACTACTTGTGTCATTGTTCTCAGGAACCTAATCCTTCTCACACCAAACCACCACCATTAAGGTGGTTCCTCTGCAGGTGGAAGGAGCATCACCTGCTTATTTTATCTCATGTGCCCTCTGAGTGCCAAGATTTCTCCTTCCTTCTTTCCATCTATGCTTTCACATGTACATATATTTTATTATTCAAGTGTGTAAAAAAATCACAGTTGTTGCAACTCTCCAAATCTTTGGTGTTTTAGAAAGGGAAAAAAGTCAGATTTACTATTAGTCCTCTGCTGGAGTCTAAAAAATTAATCTAGACCTTTTTAAAGGCATTGAGAATAACAGTACTCCAAATAAACAAGAGGTCCTGAACATTGCTTAGCTGTTGGCACAGAACTGATGCAGAGTGTTTTGAAGGCTAACATGATGTTCATGTGTTACTTGCAGTTATTGAAGTGAACAAGAAGGATATAGTCTTCCTGATAGATGGCTCAACTGCTTTGGGGGCCGCCCCCTTTAATGCAATCCGTGATTTCGTTGCCAAAATTGTCCAAAGGCTGGAGGTTGGACCCGAGCTGATCCAAGTGGCTGTGGCACAGTATGCAGACACTGTGAAGCCAGAGTTTTATTTTAACACCCACCAGACCAGGAAGGACGTGATGGCCAATGTGAGGAAGATGAAGCCCATGGGTGGCACGACACTCAACACTGGCTCGGCACTGGAATTTGTGAGGACCAACTTCTTTACCAGTGCTGCCGGGTGCCGGGTGGAGGAAGGGGTGCTCCCCATGCTGGTGCTCATCACTGGGGGTAAGTCCAGGGATGCTGTTGACCAAGCTGCAGCAGAGCTGAAGAGGAACAGGATAGTGACCCTTGCCGTTGGGTCGAGAAACGCTGACCTGGCAGAGCTTCAAGAAATTGCTCATGAACAAGATTTTGTGTTCAACCCGAACGACTTCCGCCTCCAGTTCATGCAAGCCATTCTTCCTGAAGTGCTGTCACCTATCCGGACACTCTCTGGAGGACTGCTCGTCCCAGAGCCACCCTCAGGTAATTAAAGGCCTTTTTCTAATTAAGGAGGTGTGGTTTATAAGTTTGCCGATTCTTATTCTGCGACATGTACAGATAATGGGGAAAACCATACCAATGCATGTTCCAGCATGTTTTAATGTGAGTGCATGAACAGGTCAGTGAACTCGGTAGCGTGGTTGTTGTTACAGATTTATGGCTCCTTCCTAGAGATTTTTGTCCTGTTCTCATTTTGTCACCAACATTTAAAGGCCTGGATGATGTGGAAGATGTGCTTTAGTAGTTAGGTACCCAAATTGTTCAGTGGAGGGTTTTGCTCTTCTTAGGGTTTGTGTAGCCTATGAATGGGACACCTGTGAGTGTTAAAGTCTCTTCCTCAGTTTGGGAATTATCCATAGTGGGTGTTTGCTCAGAAAAGTAGAGGTTTCACTGGAGTGTAAAGAACATAAGCCAGTTTGTTTGTGGAGATGTTCAGAGCTGACATTGCTGGACGGAAATTCACCCTTTAAGAACGTATTTTGATTTCTTATTATTTACTCAGCTCGAGCCCCAAGAGGCATGCAAAGATATTTCAGTATTGATTTTAATTTAATCTGTTTGGAAGATGATCCAAAGCTCCAGGAAGACAGTGGACTCTTTTTATATGTCCTTGCCATTGACATCAGTAGACTTTGGAAGAAACTGATAAGGTTGTGGCTTTTGAGGAAGTTCCCCCTGCATTTCAAGAGTTATTCTAGGTGCACAAAGATTTTATACCAAATTTCTCAGGATTTCTTCACAATAGAGATGCTTGAGGTGAAATCCATGTTGCGTTAGACCATATTTGAGCCTTGGATTTTTGTCTCATGACATGTGAGCATTAGAAAACCAGGATTTCTTCCAGCCCGCAGTAAGATCAATAGTGAGGTTCCTACTGGCTTAAGTAGCTGTTGAATTGTGTCCATCTTTTTTCTAGTTTCTCACGTAATTTAAAATTATAAACCGCAGTGGAAAAGAGACAGAATGTTTGGAAAGAATCCTGAAAGAATTAAAGCATGTGTCTGATTTACATGAAAAGAAGACATTTTGAAATCAGTTTGCCAATACTTGTCCTTAATGAAGATGAATATCACAGGACCTATAATTTAATAAGCTTGGTTTCAGAGTGTGTCTCCAGCTAATACAGTTTTGCATGGCTATACACCAAAGCTGATGTGCTTATTTTTCAATGTAAATTAAAAATGTTCCTGTGTTTTCTCGTTCTTCAAAGGTCATTCATGCAGCTTCTCTATTTTTCCAGTCCTTTTTTTGTGCTTACAGCTATTCACACACACAATAAGCAAAGGATTGTATCCTACCCCTATAAATTATTATGTGTAGCAACAAAACTGATTTTGACACTGGGCAGTTGCATTTTAACTGGCTATTGTCTCACCCTGGGCCTTGAATGGCACTTTTCTGGGAAAAATTCAAAATACAGAAAGCCAGACAATCTGTAAAATCTGAGAGCAATCCCTGTATTCCAAAGAGCCTTTAATTTCCTTTTTGTTCTGAATAGCTCAGTATTTATGTATTTTATATACAGAACAGCAAGCTTACAGGGACAAGGCAAGCTAGAGAATGGATGAATCTAGCCAGAAGTGCTTTAAACAGAAATATAACGAGCAGAATTAGAAAAGGGCATAAATAAATCCTTGAATAATTCATTTGAAGGAAGGCATCTAGGGGGATGTCTTGGATGACATCAGATCTCCAAGATTTTATTTAAAAGCTTGGCATTTTGGTCTGTGATCTGGACGTGTTTAGAACAAAAAAAGAGCAAAAAAAGGGTGATGACCCTGTGATGTCTTTGAGGTGTAGACCTACATCCTGGAGCTCAGATGCCTGGAGATAGCCCAGGAAGGATTTACCTTAAAAAATGGAACTAAGAGCTGCCAAAAGTGGGAAATTTTTCCCCCTTCAACATCCCACAAAACAGATGTCTGTAACAACAGACGGTAAAGTGCAGCGCTCAAGAAGGCAGGTATCCTCAGGTAGCTGTTGAGCCTGACATTTAAAAGGGTTGCTGATCCTTCCCTGCCCAATTCAGTCATTTCCAGCAAGGTCCTTGTTACTTCTGTGCTGATCACACCTTTGCTCCTCTCTCTCTCTCCACCCTAACACGGTCCACATGCGTGTACGGCGTACGCTGCATGCACACATGATAAAAAAAAAAAAATTCCATTTTTCGTTTTGTGCCATGTCTCACGTTGTTTTCTGTGCTCTACCGCAGTTCAAGTAACCAAAAGGGATATCATCTTTCTTTTGGATGGATCACTCAACGTCGGAAATGCCAACTTCCCCTTTGTGCGGGACTTTGTGGCCGACCTAGTTAACTACCTTGATGTCGGCAGCGACAAAACGCGAGTGGGCTTAGTGCAATTTAGTGACACCCCCCAAACCGAGTTCTCCCTGTACTCCTACCAGAGCAAAGCTGACATAATCCAGCGCCTGGGGCAGCTGAGGCCCAGGGGGGGCTCGGTGCTCAACACCGGCTCCGCGCTGAACTTTGTGCTCTCGAGTCACTTCACGGAGGCCGGTGGGAGCAGGATAAATGAACAAGTGCCCCAGGTGCTGGTCCTGGTGGCGGCAGGGAGCTCTGCCGATCCCTTCCTCCAAGTTTCCAATGAATTAGCTCGGGCCGGAGTGCTGACCTTTGCTGTGGGCGTTAGGAATGCAGATAAGGCAGAACTTGAGCAGATTGCCTTTAATCCAAGAATGGTGTATTTTGTGGATGATTTCAGTGCCCTGGCAGCTTTACCCCAGGAGTTAAATAAGCCCATAACAACATATGTTAGTGGAGGTGTGGAAGAGGTTCCACTCGCCCCAACAGGTAATGCCTACCTTCCTGCATGCTGACTGCATGAAGTTGATCTTGTTTAAGTGAATTTCTTGTTTCCACAGTACACGTGTCCAAGCCCTGAGTCATCAAAGTGGTTATGGCTGTGCTTAACTTGATGATCTTTAAGGTCCCTTCCAAACCAAACCATTCTATGATTCTATGAATACATGGCTTGACACTGGCAGCACTTAATTTTGTTCAAGTCATTGCTACCACACCTTAAAAGCACAGTTTTAAGTCTTTTGGTAGGTCAGGACCAAAGGAGGACCTGAGTGAGTCTGTGCCCACCAGTCACTGGCTCTGGTGTTCCCTTGCTATTCCCATAAGAAGGCCACAACCTGTAAATGCATCATGTGCACTAAATCAGGCAATGGGAGCGTGAGATTTTGACCACAAGAAGTGGTGTGGAAAGGTTAAAATAATGCCAAAGAGCACACAGGAGCAGAGGTCTAGCCAGGAACAGGTGTACAAATCCATCCCCAGAACCACTTGGTCAAAGTGATGTTATCAGGCTGTCACAGAGGCTGGATTTGATTCCAGAAATTCAAAGCTATCCTTCAGTATTAAACCCAAAGGCTTTTGGCAAGTTTAACCCTTTTTAAACAGGTCTTTTCTCATTAATTCCATTATCGTGGCTATTTGCCCAGGAAGACATGGGAACATATGGGATGGGTTAGTATGGAAAGGAGACCATTAAGATTAATATGAAAGTACAAGAGGCTTGGGTTTGCCTTGGGTATTCAATGAGATCAAAAGGGCATCAAATTGAAACAGGTGAAAGGCTTTTATGGATTTAGATGCTCCTTATGATGCAATTGGGAGAAGATCCAGAAAATGCTTCGTGTCTATGTGCATGAACTGTCTATTTGTTGTCTACTGAGCCTTTCAATAGGAAAAAAAAACCCAACAAATCCTCCACTGCTGCTTTACTTCATGTCTGTATTGTCAACATATTGCTAGAGCTTAAACATCACTGAACCAGCCAATTCATGATGTGATACAATATATGATATTTCCGTCTGGTGCCTGTATTTATTGAGTCTTAGGATAGACATGTCCTTGCTTTCCCTTCTTCCTCAGAAGCTGTATAGTTCTGCAGACTTTGAATACTTTGGTAAATAAGAATACTGAAAGAATGAAACCCAGCTAACTTGCAGACAATTTTCTAGGATGGCATACGAGAAGAAAAACCCTTTCATTTCTTTTTTTCCCTCCCCTCCCCTTTTCATTTGTGAATTTATTCTAGAAAGCAAGAAGGATGTTTTATTCCTGATTGATGGCTCAGCCAACCTCTTGGGCATCTTCCCTGCCGTCCGGGATTTTGTACACAAAGTAATTTCTGACCTGAACGTGGGTCCCGACGCCACGCGAGTCGCCGTCGCGCAGTTCAGCGACACCATCCAAATTGAATTTGACTTTGACGAGTACTCATCCAAACAAGATATGCTTACCAAAGTGAAAAGGATGAAGATTAAAACTGGGAAGCAGCTGAACATCGGAGCTGCACTCGATGAGGCTGTAAGGAGGCTGTTTGTGAGGGAAGGTGGAAGCAGGATCGAAGAAGGGGTTCCTCAGTTTTTGGTCCTCCTTGTTGCTGGGAGATCGACCGACAATGTGGAGGAGCCATCAGATGTTCTGAAGCACGCTGGAGTGGTAACCTTTGGTATCAGAGCCAAAAATGCTGACCCTGTAGAGCTGGAAAGGATTGTTTATGCCCCACAATTCCTTCTGAACGTCGAATCCCTCCAGCGGATTTCAGAGCTTCAGCCGAGCATAGTCAACCTGCTGAGAACAGTCCAGCTTCAGCCAGGAGGTACAGGGGTTTCCAAGCCCTGGGGTTTCCAAGAGGCTGAAAGACATGACTTACATGCCCTGCTCAGTTGGTAACTGGAGCATCTGGGTCTGGTGGTGTTTAAAATGATTGTGTAGAAACTGCTGTTGTACTTGGAGTTTCCTCTGCTCACACTCTGATCTGGCAAAGCATTAAGTGCCAAACCAAATTTTGATGATAAGTGGGGAAAATGCTTTTGTTCTGCTGCAAGAGCTGTAGCTGATGCTGTTTCCAGTGTGTAGAACATGGGACAAACCTGAAATAACAGGACATTGTTGCCCCAGAGATGTTGCATTAATTGATGTGCAATGCTGGGCTAGAGATAAAAGAAGCAAACACTGGCTTGTCTCAATTTCTCTTTCCAGCTTCCCTCTTCTGGAGGAGTGGATTCCAGCATACTGGATTCACTCTTGCTCTGCTATCTCTTCCAGGATATGATGGCAGTTTCTACATTTTCTACAAACACACCAATAAATCAGATGCTCTTGACACAGTTACCATTCAAGCTCAGTAGATGAGATGGATTCATTAAAGAATAATTTTTAAAAGGTCTTCAAAATAACTACATGGCCACAACAACAAATTCACACCGCAGTACTGGAAATCATGAGTGTCCAGCTGTGTGATTTCCTGAGGCAACCTCAACTGGAGCATTAGCTCGTCTCCCAACAGGAGATGGAAACAAGGAAAAGTGTGATAACATCCATCTCTTCTCTCCCTAAGGGGGCAGATGGACTTAGAATCATAGAAACATGAAAAAGAAATAGGGCTGGAAGGAATCTCAGGGTGCCATCTGCTACACACCCTTGTCCCCAGCAGGATCTTTTTGCCCAGAACTGGATTACATTGATCTAATCTGTTCTGGAAACCCTTTGGGGGAGACTTTCCAGATTCCATAGCCAATCTGCTCAGTTGCTTTCATCAGACAGCACTTTCCCTTCACGTCACACTTTTGTCTCCCTAGTCACAGTTCAAGTCTTCTACATCTCCTTCAACCTGAGGAGGACACAGATGTCAGCTTGCTCCCAAACATTCATATTTTCATCTAAGTTGGATAGATGAAAAGGTCTTAGATTTTTCTACAGTCTTTTCATCTAATTTAGGCTTAACATGTTGGTCTTAGTCCTCATGTCACCAGCTGTGTACCTAGCTCATTCAATCCTTCCTTGTAGGTCTTGTAGGTTTTCTTCTACATTTTCACCCTTGCCTCCCCAACATCAGCCTGCTCCAAATGTCCAGAGCGTGACAATGGCATCCTCTGGTCATCTCTTACCCCATCCTTTCCATGAGGATTCATGACCCTTCCCATATTTGTGCAGCTTCTGTCTCAACCAGGACTTGTGCAATCAGTGCTCTTGAATTCCATCCTCCCTTTTAAAACCATTTCTGTCTTGTCCAGACCGTTTGGAATTCCTTTGGCCACCAAGGACTATTAATAATTGTGCTGTTTGCTCAGGGACAGCAGCATCCACCCAGTTTTCCTAGTATTCTTGGCTAAAAGACATCCATTCCATAGGAGCAACTGTATTTTTTTCCTTCTTTATATTTTTTATCTTCTTATCTTTATCTTATTTTTCTTCTTTTTTTTTTTTTCTTCTTTATCTGCTACACAGGGATTTTTAATAGGGCTTTCCCATTGTTCCTGAACTTTAGAGGAAGTATATGAAACAGAGAAACACCAGGCAATGTCTGCTCCCTCTTCCCACCTATATTATTTTTCCTCTCCTATGCAGGGTTCCAACAATCCTCTTAAGAAATACATTTGTTCTGAAGTCTGCATTAAGAGTTCAACTGCCCTTGTTAACTCTTTACATGGCTGAGCATTCATAAGTAGATAATTAATATTTTCTTCAGAGGGGCAGATCATGCTCCTGCTTATTCCACTCGACCTTGCTCTAAGCAAGCCAAGAGTACTTTTTGGGATGTCATCCAGCAGTTGCTGTTTTTGAGAGGCAGTGATATTTTCTGCTTGGCCTAGCCTAAACTTTGCAATTCTGTTGGTCAATAGCATAACAGGTCAAAGTTCTCTGATCTTTGACACTTGATAGTCTTGATTTTGAGATTTTTTTACTTGTTTCTTTGTGGTTTTTGTTTGTTTGGTTTTTTTTTTTTTTTTTTTGAGAAGAAGAGTTTGGCCACAATTAGCATGTTTTTTCCTGCCTGAAGATAGTAAAGAAAAAAACCCCAGAGATCAGTATCTAGAGTATCTAGATGCATCTTGGAAGAGCATTTCAGCATTTTCAGCTGGATGTCCTCTCCAGCAATTTCTTAATTTCTTCTCAGAAGTATTTCTTTCTAAGTTCAGTAATGCGCCAGAAAAGCTTTTCTCTCCCTGTGAGCACTCCCTGTATGCCATTTTGTCCAGAAGCTCTTTGTTTCTTGGGAACAAAATATCCCTGGCTCCTGTTGCATGCTGCAAAGTCAAATGCCAGCTTCCCATGCCCCTTGGGAGCTCAGGTAGCAGATGGCACCCAGAAATCCCTTGGCACCCCGTTTCCCATGGGTCTATGATTCTACGACTCGGTGGGTAAGGCACGGAATGCACTGCACTCCAATTTCCACCAGCTTCCACCCATCTGCCCCCTCAGCAGGGGTTGCATCCAGTGGCAAAGGAACCGAACCACCTTTCCTGACACCTCGCCCTCCCCTCCCCGAGCTTTGTTCTCCTTCGGTTCAATGTACGAGGAGAACATTAACCACTGCGAAAGAGAATCTCACTTCTCGTCCCCCTTCCCTTACTTGTCTCAAACAGTAGTTGAGAGAGGTGAGAAGAAGGATGTGGTGTTTCTGATCGATGGCTCGGACGGTGTCAGAAGAGGTTTCCCTCTCCTGAAGACGTTTGTCCAAAGAGTCGTGGAGAGCCTGGACATCGGCCGCGACAAGGTGCGCGTGGCCGTGGCGCAGTACAGCAACACCATCCAGCCCGAGTTCCTGCTGGACACCCATGAGGACAAAGCAGATCTCATCAGTGCCATCCAGCAGCTGAAGCTCATGGGAGGGTCTCCTCTGAACACGGGGGCAGCCCTTGACTACCTCATCAAGAACGTGTTCACGGTGTCAAGCGGCAGCAGGATAGCGGAGGGTGTCCCGCAGTTCCTGATCCTGCTGACTGCTGACCGGTCCCAGGACGATGTCAGGAGGCCCTCAGTGGTCCTGAAGACGAGCGGCACGGTGCCCTTTGGCATTGGGATTGGAAATGCCGACCTCACAGAGCTGCAGACCATTTCCTTCCTCCCAGATTTTGCTATCTCTGTGCCCGACTTCAGCCAGCTGGACTCGGTGCAGCAGGTCGTCTCCAACAGAGTCATCCGGCTGACCAAGCAAGAGATACAATCTCTGGCCCCTGACCTGGTTTTCACATCACCCAGCCCAGGTGAGAAGATGTTTGTGTCTGCACCGAGAGCCAGTGGCAAAATATGATGTTTAGAAACATCATGGCTGCAACACAAACTGAGAAAAGCAAAGATGGTCATGGCTAAGACACCAATTCTGAATTCTAGAATTCAGAATTAGATAGAATTCTGTCATGGTCTCCCTGTTGGTGCACTCAGGGTTGGTAGGAGCTGTGCAAATTAAACTGAACCACCTGTAAGCCCAGCCCCTCAAGGTGGTCCATGCTGCATTCACGTGGAAGACCCACAAAGCGAATGTTATCACCTTAATCTTATTTTAAGTGGATGGATTTTAAGTCCATGCTGTTCCTTCTGGAATGGAAACCGTGTCCTTTAGATGCTACAGGGGCACCTTCACACCAATAAAAATCAAGGTCAGCTTTCTGCTAAATGTAAGACATCCTGATTTTCCCTACTTTTGCCTCCCTCATTCACTGGGGAAAGGGAAATTGGAGGCAGGCATCAGAAGAAGGATCAGATCTTACCTTTCTGGTCTCCCTTGGAGTGAAATCCAGCCGGTATATGCCTGGGATGAAGAGTATCCACCCCAGAGAAGTCCCTTAGAAATTCGCTGTCCTACTCTGTTAATTCCCTTCTAAACCAGATCACTTTCCTAAACCAGACCACTTTCCTCCATCCCCATTTATCAGTGTGATGTTCTGCGATAATTCAGGCTCTGAATTACCTGAATTACCACTGCAGAAAACACTCTATTAGGAATCAAAAAATCGTCCTGGAAAGGCAGAAGCTGAAAGTATAATAGGATAGAATCTTTCCTAGAGAGCAAAGCCAAAGAAAGAGGGTGGTTCTGAATGTAAAGCAATCTGCCCTGAGTAGGCACTACCACCAGGCTACATTTTCTCAGGTGGAGATCTCAAAAGGAATTACTGTTCCAGGTGTCCCGTTGCTCCCTCTCGCTTCCTTTGCTCTGGAATTTGCTGTTCTTACTACCCCTGGGATGTGCCTAGCAGCCTGGTCGTGTCTCTGGGTTGAACCCAGAGCTTCCTGCTGGGGCTCCTAGGAGTTATCCCAGGCAGGGAAAACAAGGAGTACCATCCCCATGGCCAGAGGCATGGGTTTAGTGGTGTAGATGATGAGCTTAGCTGCTCTCCATGAGCAATTCCTGGTGCTTCTTCCTGACCAGTGCCTTCTCTCCTGCAGCGGGCGTGAAGAGGGACATCGTGTTCCTGGTTGACGGCTCCCGCTACGCCGCCCAGGAGTTCTACCTCGTCCGCGACCTCATCGGGAGGATCGTCAACAACCTGGACGTGGGCATCGACACCACCAGGATCTCGGTGGTGCAGTTCAGCGAGCACCCCCACGTGGAGTTCCTGCTCAACACCCACTCCACCAAGGACGAGGTGCAGAACGCCGTGAGGCAGCTGCGGTCCAAAGGCGGCCAGCTGGTGAACGTGGGGGAGGCCCTGGAGTTTGTGGCCAAGACCATCTTCACCCGGCCCTCCGGGAGCCGCATCGAGGAGGGCGTCCCGCAGTTCCTGGTCATCCTCTCCTCCCGCAAGTCCGACGACGACTTTGAGTACCCGTCCCTCCAAGTCAAGCAAGTGGGGGTGGCACCTATGATGATAGCCAAGAACGTGGATACTGAAGAGATGATACAGATTTCCCTCAGCCCTGAATATGTATTCCAAGTCTCCAGCTTCCAGGAGCTGCCCGGCCTCGAGCAGAAGCTGCTGACTCCGATTGAAACCCTGACTGTGGACCAAATCAGGCGGCTGCTGGGAGATGTGCAGCCCCCCATAGGTAAGGCATTGTCTCTCTCTGGGCTGCTACTCAAACAAATGTTGCCCAAAAGACCTTCTCTTTAGGTCAAGATTTTCCTTAGTTAAAACCTAAGTGGTAGCACATGTACAATTTTAGAAGGAAAGCTTTAGACAGAGAGCAATTCTACCCAAGTACCTAAATACATTATAACCTATGATTTTCAAGTCAAGTGCTTTAAACATGGCACTTATTTGGATAAATTTCAATTCAAATACACAATGTGTACTATTGCCTGTTCCCACTTAGCAGTTCTCTAGGAAACATATTGCATGACTTGTGAGGGTTCCTCAGGGTGAGAGAGATAGACGAGAATCTTGCTTCATGATCAGAAGGCTGGATTTATTAATTTATGATATATAATACATTATTACTATGCTAATAGGAATAGAGAAGAGTTCAAAAGCTGCTAAGCTAAGAATAGAATAGGAATAGAATCAATAACAAAGTTCTGTGTCCAAGCAGAAAGCAAGCAATCTCTCCTGTGAGTGGACAGCAAATCCAAACACTCACAGAAGACCAATCACAGCTGCACCTGTTTGATTCCACACCAGCTGATAACAATTGTTTACATTCTTCTTCTGGGGCCTCAGCTTCCCAGAAAGGAAAAATCCCAAAAGAAAAGATTTTTATGAAAAGATGTCTGTGACAGAAACAGGCATAAATCGGGGCAAAAGAAAGCTGGAAACATTGACAAATCCAGAGAAGAGTATCAATGAATGAGACAGATAAGGCTGTGAGTAATGCATGCTTCAAATTCTAAGCAGACACACATCCCCGCTTGTACACAGGCCCTTTTGGAGAGGCTCCCTGAAGCACTGGGGCATATTTTGGCTAAAGTTGACCAAAATATGCCTCGTGGTTCTACCTCACATGACCGCAGATCGCACAGAAATCCTCCAGCAAAGCTTAAGCAAAGGATGGCACGCCAATAATTTCCTCTCTTCTTGCTTCCCTGCAGATGTTTCTGGAGATGAAAAGGACATAGTCTTCCTCATTGACAGCTCTGACAGCGTCCGGCCGGATGGGCTCGCTCACATTCGGGATTTCATCAGCAGAATTGTCCAGCAGCTGGAAGTGGGGCCAAACAAAGTGCGGATTGGGGTGGTGCAGTTCAGCAATAGCGTCTTCCCCGAGTTCTACTTGAAGACCCACAAGTCCAAAAACGCCGTCCTGGAAGCCATCCGCCGCCTGAGGCTTAGAGGTGGGTCCCCCCTGAACGCTGGCAAAGCCCTGGACTTCGTGGTGAAGAACTACTTCATCAAGTCTGCAGGGAGCAGGATAGAAGATGGAGTGCCCCAGCACCTGGTGGTCATCCTTGGAGACCGGTCCCAGGATGATGTGGACAGACCCGCCAGAGTGATCACTTCCACAAGCATCAAACCTCTGGGTGTCGGAGCCAGGAACGTGGACAGGGACCAGCTGCAGGTCATTACCAACGATCCTGGGCGTGTGCTTGTGGTGCAGGACTTCACAGGGCTCTCAACCTTAGAAAAGAGGGTGCAGAACATTCTAGATGAGCTCCCGATACCTACAACAGACTCGCCTGGAATAAATCAAGTTGGTAAGGCTGCTATTCATCCTGAAGACTTTTCTGAACAGAGTACAGATGGTATTTGTATAAAGTGAAAATGATGCTTTAATAACACCTTTCGATTCTCAAACCTCTAGTTGCATTGACTAAAAGAACTCTTTGAAGTTGTTGAGTTAGGAAAGAATGTAATTAAATCTGAAAGGAGATGAGGGTGACTACCAGAAGTAATGCTGTATGAAATGTTGTACAAAAATTTTCTTGTATGGATGTAAAATCCTGCCAAGGGTCAATGAAATTAAAATGGTAGAAAGGGGAGAGAAATTTCATTTGCAAAGTGCTACTTCATGAAGCCCTGAGCAGCTTAAAAGCTATAGGTGCTGCATGCAATTACTAACAACTGTGTTTTCTTTGTAATCTTTTCAGGAGGCAAGAAGCAGGCTGACATTGTGTTTTTGCTGGATGGCTCCATCAATCTGGGGAGAGATAACTTCCAAGAAGTCCTCCAGTTCGTCTACTCCGTGGTGGATGCCATTTACAGGGATGGCGACTCTATCCAGGTAGGGCTGGCCCAGTACAACTCGGATGTCACTGATGAGTTTTTCCTCAAGGACCACTCCACCAAAGCTCAGATTTTAGACGCTATCAACAAAGTCATCTACAAAGGTGGGCGGGTGGCGAACACCGGCGCGGCCATCAAGCACATCCAGGAGAGGCACTTTGTGAAGGAGGCTGGCAGCAGGATTGACCAGAGGGTGCCCCAGATCGCCTTCATCGTCACGGGTGGGAAGTCTACGGATGATGGGCCGAGGGCATCCGTGGAAATCACGCAGAAAGGCGTCAAGGTGTTTGCGGTCGGAGTGAGGAACATCGACCTGAAGGAAGTCAGCCTGCTGGCCAGTGAGAGCGCCATGAGTTTCAGAGCAGCCACAGCCCAGGAGCTGTCAGAGCTGAATGAGCAGGTCCTGGTCACGCTGGAAGCTGCCATGGAGGAGAGGTTGTGCCCAGGAACAACAGATGTGACAAGAGGTAAGGACAATCCCTTCATGACGTTCTCAGGGGTGGCTTTTAATGTCCAGTGTGTTTTGATGGACTTGTTTGTCCTATTGTTGTGCTTTGCCTATGGCCTGAGGTGCAGGATGGGCTCATTTCTCCTCCAGAAGTCTGATGGAGGTTGCAAACTTTTGGTACAAGAGCTGCCTGTCCATGGCCTTCAGCCTGTGAATGACTGGAGTAACATCACCACAGAGGTGCCACTGTGGTGGAACTCATTTCAGATGTGACAGCCAGGCACTAAATCACTGGCCTCCTACCACCACATTTAGCCTTTGGACTAAATCCCACTTTGGACTTTCTCACAGGGACATGATACCAGTATTATCTTGACAGACCAACTTGTTTCTTTGCCAAAATGAAAAGTGATGGCTTTTGTTTCCCCTCCCTGTGTCTATTACAATATAATTGAAATTTCTGGCCATTCAGGCATGCATGGTATGCTGGAAATCACAGAATAATAGAATTCTAGTATAGTTTGAGTTGGAGGGCACCCCAAATACCATCTCATTTCAACTTCCCTGCCATGAAACACCTCCCACTATCTCAGGTTGCTCCAAGCCCTGTCTAACCTGGCCTTGAACACTTCCAGGGATGGGGCTACCACAGCTTCTCTGGGCAACTACTGCCAGCACCTGCCCACCCTGACATGGAAGAATTTCTTCCCAATATTCCAACTAACCCTGCTCTCTGGCAGTGGGAAGCCATTTCCCCTGCTGTCACTCCAGGATCTTGTCCAAATCCTATGCCCATCTCTCTTATAACCCCTTTAGACAGTGGAGGGGAAAAACAGGGAATTTCCCTTGTCAGATCACCCAGAATGCCCACCTGATCTCATGACAGGTATATGAGAAAAAAAAAAACAGGGCATGAGTGCTTGTAGTTCAAGGTAAAATTGCCTTAAGAAGGAATCCCATGATTTGGCTACTTCAGAAGCCAAGCAGGGGAATTGTGGTGAGTAAGTGAGCTGGTATTGCTGTCGGATCAGGCTCCCAGCAGCTGGTTTTACTTACTGCATTGCAGCCAATCCTACTCCCAGCACAGCTGATCATGCCTCAGCCCTCTGACTTTAAGCAGAGGCGTCTCCTAAACCTCTGGAGAAATAGAAAGATAGGCACAACAACCCTGAGCTGAGCAGCAGCTCCAGCTGGGAAGAAAAACTGAGTGCTGGGAAAAGCAAACCACTGCTGGTGGTATTAACTTATCCCGAGTGTGGTTAAGACATTAACCAGGCTAATACCAAAGAGAATCCAAACCACTCCCTGTGATTTTCTGAGTGTCACTTCCAGCACAGGCAGAAGGTGCACACTGTACAACTACTGACAGGTTTCCACGTGCTGGAGAGAGAGAAAGGCAGTCTTAGCTGCCTGATGAAAATGCAAATTTCTCTTGGACTTGGTTTAGGCAGCTCGTCCCAGTGCTAAAATTAAATAAAGAAAATTAATGAAATGCAAGTTTCCCCAGGTTGTCACTGCTATGGTGAAAGGAAACAGAAGGCACTTGTGCAGCAAGTGGTGTCAGTTCTTGATGCAGTGTCCTCATTAACTGCTAAAAGAGTAATTAGAAATTGAAAACCAATCATTGCATTGCTCCATGCTGCTCTTCTCTCTATCTTCCCCCTTCAGACTGTGACCTAGAAGTGATAATTGGCTTTGATGTCAGTGATGTTGGGCCCGGCCAGAGCATCTTCACTTCCCAGCGAGCCCTGGAGTCCAGAGTGGAGTCTGTGCTGAACAGGATAACACAGATGCAGAAGATCAGCTGCACTGGCAACCAGGCACCCAATGTCAGGGTGGCCATCATGGCCCAGGCCCAGGGGGGACCCGTGGAGGGGCTGGATTTTTCCGAGTACCGGCCCGAGCTCTTGGAGAGGTTCCTGGACATGCGGACCCGCGGGCCCTACTACCTCAGGGCAGACACACTGAGGTCCTACCTGAGCAAATTCCGCTCCTCACCCGCTGGCAGCACCAAGGTGAGCCAGGGCCAACGCCTCTGGGGTGGTACTGGCCCGCAAAGCTGGCTTCTGGTGTCCTTTAGTTGCTAAAGAAACTCTAAATTAATAATAATTTTTAAAAAAATTAAATTTAATTTATTCACCATAAATGTAGTCACTTAACCCTACTTGCTTGCAGCACTGTCCCTGCATTGCCAAGGTCCTGACAATTGATGAGCATCACTGCAGCCAGTTCCCACAATCACTGCTTAGCTGCAAATTATTGCTCTCCAGATATTTCCTGTGTTGTTCTCTAGCAACACCTGCATGATGTACAGGAACAGGAATGCACAGGAACCTGGCACAGGAATGCAGAGCTTCATGGCCTGGAAAAGGTGTAGAAGTCCCCTCACCTTGTCTCAGATGAAGCATTGGGAAAAGGGGTCCTGACAGAAGCATTGAAATATTCTGGGTCCTGACAGAAATTTGTCTCTCTCCCAGGTCATAATCCATTTTACTGATGGTGTAGATGAGCCAATAAGTCAGCTGGAGGCTGCTTCGTCTACTTTACACTCAGAAGGTAATTTTTTTGCTCTTCCAGGCAGTGACTGTTAACACGTAGCCATTTTACCACCACTTCTAAATCCATCTGCTTTTGATAAGTAAGAGCTAAGGATTTTGTGAGCTCTACATGCACTTTCTGTTCTTCACTGCCTTCCTATGATGTTTTAACTGCCTGCTGCCACCTAAGCACGTGGGCAACTTACACTAGATGTGTCTGAAGATGCTTGTTCTCTATTGAAAAGGAGAAATAAAAGATGTGGATGGATCACAGGGGAGGGTGATAACACATGGTTAACACCTCTCCCCATCACAAAACCCCCTCTGCTTCTCCCTGCCAGGAGTCAACGCTCTCATCTTCGTCGGGCTGGACCGAGTGGCCAACTTTGACAGAGTGATGCAGCTGGAGTTCGGCCGTGGCTTCACCTACAACAGGCCTCTCAGAGTTAATCTGCTGGACCTGGACTTTGAGCTGGCAGAGCAGCTTGTAAGTAACTTGGCACGGGCAGTGCTGCCTTGTAATGCTGGAGGGCAGCCCACAGCTGGATGTCCTGCGGGGCTGAGCCGTGGCTGGATTACACCCTCTTGGCTCTGCTCCTCTCCCCCCCCTGCCTCACGTCAACTCCTTTCACAGATGCCACAGCAAACAAAGTTCAGAGCAGATCACAGTCTCTTCCCACTCCTGAAGAAACCCTTCTCCAGCCAAGGCTTTAGGTCAAATGGGATGGGATCAGATGCCATCAAAAGCTGCAGTGCCAAAAACCCGCCTTCTGCTTGTGTTTACACTGTTGGTTTTTTTAGCCTTACAGTAATGCCCTGTCGTGCCTGGTCAGTGCTAAACCTCTTGTAGAAGCCTTGCTTTCGAGATTTCTTTCCCTGATCTCATGCACTGCCTGTATTTTAGACATGCTTTTAACAAATGTAGGAGTTACCCTTTTAAGTCCCTCCCAGCCTAACCCATTCCATGATTCTTTCCTCTTCATACGTTTACTTCTTTCCCAATGCAGTCCCTCTCGAGTTAATTTTCTGTCAGCCTCAGTATGTCCAGTCCCTCCCAACTTCTCAGCTGCTACCAGCATGATTCAGCTCCTTTTCCAGTAGATTTAATAAGATTGGGTTTAACCACTGGTCCCTGTGGTAGCCTTGCTGGGCCCTTCCTCACAAATCAAAGCGCAGCCCCTTGTGAGTGAGCCTTGGGTTTTGGGATAAGAATTGGTCCCCAGCCCCTCCCCAGGTAATTCAGCCCAGAAAAATCCTTTCAAAATGTAAATGTGCAAAGCTGGCAGGAAACATTTGCAGCCAGCAATGTACTTGGCAAAGAAAGTGATTTTTTCCCTCTTTTTTGCTGTTGGATGATGTAAAACCAAGCTGTGGTTTCTCTGAGTCCATATCATTCTTTTTAACCTTTTTTTTCCTCCTTTACTGTGTGTTTGCAAACTGTTCTCAGCCTGTGGGTTGCTGCTGAGCTGCTCACTGCAGCGACTTTATTGTGGTCTGCTCCCCAGCCTGGATTTTTTCCTTTGGAGATGGGATTTCTCTCTTCAGTGACAGGCACAGCTCTGGGGACTGATGTCATGCTACATGCACTCTGCCCCACACAGTTTCTGTTTAAACCCTTCCCTCTGGTGTCCAAAATCAGCTGTTGGGACTCTGGCAGGTTTCTAATGCTTTCAACTTCCCATTTTTCCTGCAGGACAACATCGCAGAGAGGGCGTGCTGCAAGGTCCCCTGCAAGTGCTCAGGACAGAGAGGGGACAGAGGTGTGCCAGGCCCTATAGGACCAAAGGTTTGTCACTCCATCTGGGGATGAGGGCTCCCTGTGCACAGGAACCTGATGGCGATGTGCAGGTCGTGTATTTGCAGTGGGTGATGCTAATGGGGAGATCAGCATCATTTATTCTCCCCTCCTTTGAAAACTGACCCTGGGACATGCAGAGCAATTGTGGCTGCTCTTCTTCCCTTTCCCCACAGCCTCAGTGCTGCAAAACATCCAAGAGGGCAGGGATAAACGTCTGGAATGACAGGGTGAAACATCCTGTGAAACAATATAGGGACATCAAAAGATTATATCTCTCATTAACACATATGGCCAAGCAGCTGCTTTGTCCTTATCTAAGAAAACCTTGGATATCAATCACAGAACTATGAAGGGAGTTAATAATTTTCTTTGTTGTCTTCTAGGGTGTCACAGGGGATCTTGGCTACGGAGGCTACCCTGGTGATGAAGGAGGACCGGTGAGTGAGTGCCCCTGTTCCAATGGGGACCTCAACACTGTCAAGTGTTTGGAGGTGTTTCCACTAAATGAAAAGCCTCCAAACATTTTTTCCTGCTGGGAATGTGGATGTGGGTTACAAGAGGCAGCAGAACTCTGAGTTTCCCACACCTGACATGCTGAGTTGCTGGTCCCAGCTTCTCCTGAGAGAAAGTTAGTAGGGAGCTTCTCGAGAGCTGGAGAAGGATAATGGGGGAATAACTCCCATTATTTGATGTGACCCATCTCTGTGCTATTCCCCAAGGCAAATAAAATCCTCAACTTCATCAAATCTGCAGCCTATGCCAAAGTTATCCATACTACCTGCAGCTGAAAGATTTGAGTTAGTCCAAAAGTGGAACCAAGAGTGATGTTCCTACCCCTCACATGGCAGACAATGTGAATCCCAGGAATTCTTACCAGCACTCTTCATCCAAACTCTGCATGAATCCCTCATCAGCCCTGGAATAAACATCCCTGCAGGCATCACTCCCAAGGGCTGAAGCTGAGGCCAAGGGGCTGACAGAGCTCATGGCTTTTCCAACAGCCCAGGCAGGGGCCAAAGGCTGCTGTGAGACATCCCGTGCCAGGCAATGCTTTCCTGGGGCTTGAAGGTTAGGATGGGATTAGACATCTGTGCACAGCTCTGAGGGCTTCATCTTGTCATTTTGGTTTTGGAAGAGAAGCTTCACAAAACTCTTTCACAGCTGAGGGACTGGCAAGGATGTTTCTCTCGATGATGATGAAGACTTGCAGTTGGTCTCTATGTGAGGAATGTTGTAGTGATAGTGGGGTGGCCAGGCAAAACCTGCTGCTCCTGTGCCTCCAAGCCACCTCCTGTGGCAGGCAGCTACAGAAACAGGCTTAGCAGGCAACTCCTGACTTGTTTTTTCCCCTCTGTGCACCAGGGTGAGCGTGGACCTCCGGGTGCGAATGGGACACAAGGTTTCCAGGGATGCCCCGGGCACAGAGGAACAAAGGTACGTGTGGAACAAGCCTGCAAAGAGCAGACCCAGAGCCCAGGGGGTGGGAGTCCCCCAGGGGTATCTCCTGCTGCTTCAGGAGGTCACCCTTGAGTGGTTGTGTCCGCCTGGCCAGGCACCAGGGCTTTCAGAGGCTGCTGTGGCTTTGGTGTTGCTGTGAAGAGCAAAAAGGCAGCCCAGAGAGCCAGGCTCAATCCACAGACAAGGATGATCTGTCTTCTGCAGTCTGGCTCTGGGGGAAAGGTTTGGGAAGGGATGGATGTGCGTGTCTTGGCACAGGGCTGGGACAGTGAGTGGGTGGAATTCTGCTGCTGGGGAGTAGGGAGACAAGTGAGCCATGGCTGGGGCTTTGAAGAGGAACCTTGAGCTAATGGCCAGGACAGCAGCTGCACCCCATGCCAGAAAAGGTGGTGAAACATACAATGGGAAGTACTGAAATTGAGGGGATGTTTCCTACCATTTGCTCTGGCTGCATGATCCTCTGGCAAGGAGAAGAGGAATGCATAAACCAAGCCCATTAGCTGAGATACTGAGTTTCATTAAAAGTCTGTTCAGCCTTGGACAAAGGCACTAAGACTGGCTCTGGATTAACATAAAATTGGGTGCAGGGAGAAATGAAAGTCAGTGAAGGAAGAGTTGTGGCAAGGAGTGAGATATTTTATTGGATCAGCTGGATTAACCCCCATGCCCCACATATTTTATCTTGGCACAAGTGTTGGGGAGGCAGCTGAAGACAAACATTGACATAAGAGAAATTAGGGAAAGTCCTGTCCTGGTCATGGCTCTGGGTCTGCCACCAAGCCCAGCCCTCCTTCTCCACTGCTCCCTATGGCAGTGAGCTGGAAAAAAGTGGAGTAACTCTTTTTTTTATCTCCTCAGGGTTCTCGGGGATTCCCAGGAGAGAAGGTAGGGAGCCATTTCCTCATGCCACAGCAGTGGATAATGAGTGTGTGGCACATCAGTATCCCCTTCCCCATTCCCCCTTCCTCTCACTGAGCATTTGCCCCTTGCCTCCCTTCCACAGGGTGAACTGGGAGAAATGGGTCTGGATGGCATTGATGGAGAAGAGGTCAGTAATTTTAATTGCTTTTCTCTTAATGACTTGATGCTTCAGCAAAGTGTCTAAAAAGCACCTTGGAAGTGGCAAATATCCTAAATTTTTTTTTTTTTTTTTTTTTTTTTTTTTTTTTTTTTTTTTTTTTTAGGGAGACAAAGGTTTGCCTGGCTCCTCTGGAGAGAAGGGATATTCTGGCAGGAGGGTAAGCTTTAATCTCTTTTACAGTGGGGCTAAATGATGGTGTAGAGGTGGATTTGGGCCAGGGGAGGGTGGAAAGCCATCGTGCTCCCCTCAGGGCTGAGGGCTGGGCAGACATGCTTTCACAAGCAAGAGCTGCTCTTCCTAACTCTCCACCTCTTCCCACAGGGAGATAAGGGAGTCAAGGGAGAACGAGGGGAACGAGGCGACCGCGGGCTCCGTGGAGATCCGGTAAATACTGCTCAGGCATCTCCTTGATTTTCCACCACCTTCCCACTGATCCTGGGCTCATCAGAGAGGGGGGCTCTGGCCTATTAAATGCTGTTTGACAGTGGCAGGCCCCATGACAGAGCAAGGACTCAGAGGTGACACATGAGTATCACGTTATACCAACGCATCAATCACTGCTTCACCATATTAAAATTCCCCTTCCTCTTCTCCTTTAGTATTACTTCTCAGTTGAAAAGCTGTGTCTGTCTGAAAACATCAGCAATACTTCATCTATTTCAGTCAAAAAAGGGAAAAAAATAAAAGAAAAGTTGGTTCTCAGCTCTAGCTGAGAACTCTCTCAGTTTATGAGATTTGATTTTCATGTCCCACTTACACAGATGTTTCTCATTGCTCTGTTGCTTTCAGGGAGATTCAGGAGCTGATAATACTCAACGGGGCCCCAGAGGACAAAAGGGTGAAATTGGACCAATGGTAAAATTTCTTTGTTGTCTTTGTGTTGTTTTTTGGTTTTTACAACAGAATGGGCCAAAGAATGGGGGAAAAAGGGATGCTGCCAAAAAGATGCAAGTTTCTTAAACTCATTGTGCCTTGTCAGATGGAATATTTTTTTCCACTAGAAAATGTTGTTGATTTGGGACCAAAACTTTCTCTGGGAAGATGTCAGTTTAGAAGATGTTTTGTGTAAAAAGCACCTTTTAATTTTTTTTTTAAATTATTTTACAATGCCATTTGTGATGTTGCCTCTGAAAAGAACTTGGAAATTACCTTTGTATGTTCTCATGGGTCAGATACAACAGCAGAGAACTGATTAGATTACACCAAATCTAAACCTCCTGATTCACCTGAAACCTTTTCAAGAAAAAAACCCCCACACACTCCTTGGAAAATGTCAAACCCCATCTGTTTTCACATCAGCTCACAATAAAAAATGCACTTAATTTGTCAGAAGGCATTTCCCAAAGAATAGGAATGTTGACTTCTGCTGGCTCAGAAACTTGATGGAAAGTCTCTGTGAGTTGTAGAAGGATTCCCACCAAAGGCAGGACTTTCAACTTGTGTGAAAGCATGAAACGAGCCATTTTTGGAGAACTGAATCTGTTTTCCCAGTGCCTGCTCATCTCAGGGCTCTCACTTGAGTTTTGTTTTTCCCTTAGGGAGATCCTGGACTGGCAGGGCCGGAGGGCCAAAACGGTGAAGCGGGGAGGAATGTGAGTAGAGTTGCCAGACCTCCAGTCAGCAAGGCCCAAGCTTAGATTGACCATAACTTTTCCCCTCCTTCCTTTCCATGTATTTTGATTCAAACAAACAACAGGAATTCAACTTCAAAACCCAACAAGCCACCCCAACAATAAGAAAAAAAAAAAATCTCAAAAGGAAAATGCCTCCTGGCTTCCTGACTTGTTGTAGAAACTTTAAAAGTCGAATTTATTCCCATGAAAATAATTCAGTGCTCAGGTCAGTGGCATTACATATGATTTATGTATGAGGCCAGGTTGGATAGTGCTTGGGGAAGGTGTCCTTGCCCATGGCAAGAGGTTGAAATTAGATGGTCTTGAAGATCCCTTCCATTCCAAACCAGTCTGTGATTCCATTATATGCATCTGCATTTGGCTGCTGGTTTTGGAAAGGCAAAAACTGAGCTAGAGCAGGGATGTCTGGGATGTGTTTCCTGCTGCTTGTCACTCCTGTCCCAGGGAGGGTGACATGCTCCTGACATGCTTGAGGGAGCAGCTCACCTCTGTGGGGGATATGAGGAGGAAAAAAACATGCCCAAGTCTGATTTAAGAGATCTGACCATGTGGATTTCTCTCTCTCTTTCCCTCCAGTAGTTTTAAAACATCCAAATGTAGTTTTTGGACTAAGAAGCTTTGATAAGAAGAATTTATCTAAAAGTAATAGGAAAAGGTGTACTTAGATCAACAAGCCTCATTGTTCCTTCCTTTGCAGGGCATGGCAGGACGAAGGGGGCCCATAGGAATAAAGGTAGGTGGTGATGGGACAACAATGGTGCTCCTGCCACACCATGGGCCAGGCAGCCTCAGCACCCAGAGGGATGTGCCAGGAGAAGGCTCATGCAGGCTCTGCTTGTTCCTCTCTGCCTCCTCTCTCCTCCAAATTTCCCAGCTCCTCCTCCTCAGTCTCATCTCCCTGTGTGCTCCTTGCTGGACTCAGTGCAGAGGTGTCCTGCCACAGCATTCCCTGGTCCCTATCCATGATTTGTCCCTGTGTGCTGCTGGAGCAGTGTAACAGGGCCTGATGGTTGCTGGCCATTGATTGCAGGAGGCAAATTGCCCTCACCATCACTGCGCTTATTATCTACTATCACCATATCTTAAAAAAAAATAAAAAAAGAAAAAAAGAAAAAACCTTAGTGAAAATCCTATCTTCTCCACTCTTTGTGCAGCTGTGGATGCCCTGATCTCCCCTTTCCCTTCCCACGGTGCTGACCACATCTAACCTGCCCTGTGCTGTTTCATTCTTGCAGGGCACCAAGGGCGCGCCTGGCCAGCCAGGGCCAGCTGGAGAACAAGGCATGCGAGGGCCACAGGTCAGTGAGGGCACAGCAGAGGGAAGGCCTTGCCTCATGGTGCTGGGTGTTACCTCATCACAGCCACCTCCCCAGAGACCCTCACCCACAAAGGCTGTTGGGATTTGGGTATTTTTGGGTGTGCTGTGGCCTGGCTGTCCCACCCGCCACACCAGCCAAAGTGTGACATGTTTGCAGAGCATCCCTCAGACACGGCAGAATTTGCTTCCCCTTGGATCTTGGTGTGTTTCTTGGTGTGTTTCTGGTGTGCTGACAGCCTCTCTTTTCTTCCCACACAGGGTCCCCCTGGCCAGATTGGCACACCAGGCATCAGAGGAGAGCAGGGCATCCCTGGACCCAGGGTAATCCTTCTGCTGCTTCCCAGACATGTTGTTGTGAACTAATAAGATTCCAATGTGTTTTCACATTCCCCTCTCCTAGGGCTCCAGCTCTGCTCCAATCTCTTTTCACACTCTCTTCCAGCATGATTCTCCTCTCAACTTATGCTTAGGACTTCTTGATCAAGAGTTACAGAAGAGAAAGAGATAAAAGCAACCACAGAGGGGTCAGAACTTCAGAGTTTGGTCCATTATTGCAATTTTAGTTAAAGAGGATCACTGAGTGACTGGTGGGACATCTCTGTGATGTTTCATCCTCTGAAGCCAGAGCATGACCATCTCACATGCCTGCAGGGGCCACCCCATGTATTTATTTCTTCCTCCTGCTGCATTCCTCAGCCACATCCTTTGACACAAAGCCACATTGCATTTTCCCACCCCAGCATGATTTTCCCCCTCCTGCTTTCCCGTGGGTGTTCTCTTAGGGTCAATATAAATTTCTGATGGCATCTGCATTGAACTGAGCTGGACCTCCCAAACATAAGCAGACTTCTGAACTTCCTGAGGTGTTTTGAGAGACACCAGCTCTAGTAGTCAGTACATGATTTCTATGGTCATCCAGTTCCCTAGTTCCTGGCACCCAAGTTTCCCTGAACGTTGCCAACATGCCTCTCCCCGTTTCCATTCCAGGCTGGGAGTGGACCTCCAGGACCCCCAGGAGACCGTGGCAGGATTGGTCCTCTGGGAAGGAAGGTATGTCTTCAGGAGCACTGGGCACCAGCAACTAAAGCTGCGTTGAAAAGCTGCTGGATTTTGCATGGGCTTAAAGAAACCCATGAGGTGAACCTCTTGGGCTTGCAGTGTGGGCAGAAGCAACCCTGTGCTCATTGTCTCATGAGGCTCCCATTTCAGTGAGCAGAAAGGCAAAAGTAGCTGAGCAACTGAGATTCCCAATGAACTTTCCTGGGCAGATTCTCAGAAAATGCCCATGCGGGAAGGTTCCTGAAATCTTTCCTGAAATCACCAAAGGTCCCACTAAAGAGTATGCATGTGGCAGCATTTTGGGCTGTGTAGGTCCAGTCATGCCTTTCTGCCACAAGGAGGGCTGCAGACTGCTCTGTGAGAGGAAACCAGTGTTGATGGGGTGGGGAAGGCACAGAGCAGCCTGGAATTTCAGCACATCCTTTAAAAGATGCTCCTGTTTTTAGGGTGAGCCTGGAGACCCTGGACCCAAAGGGCCGAACGGACAGCCGGGCCCACGAGGAGAGATGGTGAGTGTGGCCATGCCTTCACACCTCTAAGGACACTTCAGGAACTTCAAGGAGCATTTAAAGATTTCACAAAGCCCTGTGGCTTCAGTGGGTTCTTTCTACTGGTGCTGCTGGACCTGTGGGGTTTAAGTTATTCATTTTCATATTCATGACTCTGGCTTTCCAATTTTAGGGTGATGATGGACGCGATGGAATTGGTGGCCCAGGTCCTAAAGGCAGGAAGGTAGGTGTATGCTCAGCATTCTCACCTCCTCAACAAGGGCAGGGAGGCAGCCAAGATCTCCAGTGCAGATGGATGAGGGAATTTTCTAGAACATATCCAAATTAACCTTTCTGTTGTTTCAGGGAGAACGTGGCTTCGTAGGTTACACAGGGCCAAAGGTAGGTGCATCCCATGAGCTGTGCATTTATTTTCCAAGCAATTTTCCACGGGCCTGTGCAGGTTTAGAGCTGCTGTTTGTGTGCTGTTTTCCCCTCCTAGGGTGGACCTGGTGACCGTGGTGTTGCTGGAGGCCCCGGCCCCAAAGGAAACAGAGGCCGCAGAGTAAGTTGGACCATGGTACAAATTTTCCCTTCTGCATGAATGCCTTGAAAGATGGACACGTCTTTTCCTCCAAGTGCTTCTGGGAGTCCTCCTGCAGATGTTCATGGAGGGGATTTCTCTGCTCTCTCTTTCCAGGGAGATGCAGGAGTACCTGGGATACCCGGTCAGAAAGGAGAGATTGGATACCCTGGGCCATCTGTAAGTGTTCGTTGCATTGCTGATTGCCTTCATGTAATGGTCTCTGTGGGTGCCAGGGGTTGAAAAATAAGTCCATCACTGTCTCCTGCTGATTTCAAGTTGAGGAAATCCCTCTTTATTTGTGTTGGATGTGTCTCCATTAATTTTTAAGCAGCTGTTTATCACTGACAAATATTTACCCTTCCTCAAACCAAAGGAAAAACTCAAGGGACATGCTCTTACCTGGCATTAGGAATTGCCCATGGCAATATGCCCCTTAAAATTCCTTTTAGGAGATTCTCATCTCTTTATCATTCACCACCCCATTCAGGATAGGACCATGACCAAATCTGGCTGGCACAAGGCTTCCTAGAAAGGCCAAGGTGGCTGGGCTTGCTTTGCATGTGAACCTGGAGAATCATAACTCATAGAGTGGTCTGGGTTGGGAGGGACCCTAAAGGCCATCCAGTTCCAGCCTCCCTTTTGGGTTTGACCTCAGCTAGGTTTACTCCTCACACAGAAGAGCCCTGCACTCTGTTGCTGGAGACACAGCTGAAAACAGACAGATTTTCCCATGGCTCAGTAGTTATTCTGACAGCGTTCATGAGGCACCCTGAAGATACACTTTGCACTCAACTTCTCTTCCTTCTTTGAAACAGGGCCTTAAAGGCGAGAAAGGAGAATCCAGAGATGTAAGTGTGGCACAATTTCTCTCTTGTTTTGGAACACCCCTGGGTTGGCTGTGTGACATATTTCTGTCCTCTCCTTTCTTTATTTCCTAAAGCAATGTGCGCTGGTGCGGAACATCAAAGACAAATGCCGTGAGTACCTCCTCAGTGCCTTGCTGAGCCCCCCTCTCTCTACCCTTATTTGCCCATCATGTTACAAGAATGGCACTGACCAAGCTGTTCTTTTCTCTCCATCTTTTCCACAGCTTGCTGCTATGGTAAGTCTCATTCAGTCCTTTAAACCCCAGGGTGGCTGCATGTTGCTCTCCCCACGTATGGATGATTTACCCCTGCTGAGGACACTGTCCCTGCATCCTGACAGCTGCTTGAGGCATGGCTTGTTCCCAATGCCCATTCCAACAGGTCCCAAGGAGTGCCCTGTCTTCCCAACCGAGCTGGCCTTTGCTATTGACACCTCCTCGGGCGTCGTGAGGGAGGTTTTCAACAGGATGAAGCAAACCGTGCTCAGAGTGGTCAACAACTTGACCATCGCTGAGAGCAACTGTCCCCGAGGGGCACGGGTGGCCCTGGTCACCTACAACAACGAGGTCACCACCGAGATCCGCTTTGCTGACGCCAGGAAGAAATCCAGCCTCCTGCAGCAGATCCAAAACTTCCAGGCAACGCTGACCACGAAGCCGCGCAGCCTGGAGACCGCCATGTCCTTCGTGGCCAGGAACACCTTCAAGCGTGCCCGCAGTGGCTTCCTGATGAGGAAGGTGGCTGTCTTCTTCAGCAATGGGGACACCAGGGCGTCCCCACAGCTCAACGATGCTGTGCTGAAGCTCTACGATGCCGGGGTTGTGCCGGTATTCCTCACCAGCAGGCAGGATGCGGTGCTTGCCAGAGCTCTGGAGGTTGGGCTCCTTCACCCTTTCTTTATTTTCTGCTCGTGCCCTCGGTCTGGTTTCATGGTGTTGGATGCCACAAGCATTTGAAGCTTGGCTTTCAAAGGCCTCTCATATGTGGAAGGCTGGCCAAAGTCATCCATCTATTAGGAGAGAAACACTAATTTTGTAATCCCCACAGCACATGCTGGGAAATGCTAGTGAGACCCCTCTTTTCCCAGGCCATGACTCAAGTGTGGGATGAAACAGAAGGAAAAGTCTGACAGAAAGGCAAAGGGTGGGAAGGTGGAAGTACATTAGCTTTGCTGGCAGAGGGAGAGAGGACAGACAGCCGGGAAAAAGCCCCAGATAAACTCACTGAGCACTGGTTCAAGTGCTCCCTTTTCTTGGAGTTTATGGCTCTAAACTGACACCGGGGATATGAGGCTCCTCCAAAAGGGATCACCAAGAGCATTGTGCTGAGCAGAGAATTCCTCTGAGCTGAGAGCAGCAGAAGGCAGTGTTACTGACTCTGTGTGTTTCTGTTTCCATCTCACCAGATCAACAACACGGCCGTCGGTCACGCCATTGTTCTCCCAACCAGCGGCGGTCAGCTGAATCAAACCATTCAGAGGCTTTTGACTTGTCACATTTGTTTGGGTAAGGCATCCAATTTCTCCTCTAAACACTTCCAAATCCTTCTGGCCAGGCAGCAGTGGGTTGTAAGAAGGGAAGCCCAACTTGGGAGTCAGCCCTTTTGTTGATGTATACAAGGGATTCTTGGGTTGAGTGGAAAACATCGGCATCGTGAATGAGTTTTGCTGGGCGTACTCCACTTTGTGAAGAGGAGCTCCTTTTTTGTCTGGTTGCCACTTTTACAGCCCAAATACTGATAGCTAAGTGCTCTAAAAGATGGCCTTCTGCCACTTATGACAGTGTGCTTCAGGGATCCCCTTGGACAAAGAAATACATTAAAAAAACACAGAACACATAACCGAATGTGTTCTGGGATGAAATACTTTGGTATCAAGCAATGGGACCACTGAATTTCCGGGGCTTGATGGTATTTCATGCGACACAAGAGATGTTTATGGTGATGAGGGAGGGCTGTGTTTGGGTCCTGCAGGTGAAACCAGCTCCCTGTGTTTCTTCCCCAGATGTGTGCGACCCAGATCCCAGATGTGCTGGAACTGGCCAGAGACCTTCCTTCCGAGACAGAAGGGCAGCCCCCACTGATGTGGACACAGACATAGCCTTCATCCTGGACAGCTCCGAGTCCACCACCCCCCTGCAGTTCAGCGAAATGAAAAAATACATTTCCCACATTGTAACCAACCTGGAAATCAGCTCAGAGCCAAAAGTATCCCAGCACCACGCCAGAGTGGCCGTTCTCCAGCAAGCTCCTTACGAACACGAAATCAACTCAAGCTTCCCACCAGTGAAAACTGAGTTCTCACTAACTGATTATGCATCCAAAGAGAAGATCATTAATTACCTCCACAACCAAATGACCCAGCTGCACGGCACGAGGGCTCTAGGAAGTGCAATTGAGCACACAATCACTCATGTCTTTGAAAGCGTGCCAAGCCCTCGGGATCTAAAAGTCATTGTTCTGATGATGACTGGAAAAGTGAACAAAAGAGAACTTGAGCATCTGCAGAGGGCTGTCATCAGTGCAAAATGCAAAGGGTACTTCTTTGTTATCTTGGGCATTGGCAGGAAGGTGAATGCCAAGAACATCTACAGCCTTGCCAGCGAGCCCAATGATGTGTTCTTCAAGCTGGTTGATAAACCAGGAGAGCTCCATGAAGAGCCCTTGCTGCGTTTTGGGACACTGCTGCCATCCTTCATCAGAAGTAAGTGCAACATCCTTGCAGCCCAAGTGTCATGGAAGGGGCAACACATGGCCTCTGAAAGGTTTTTAGCAGTAGGACCCACTGAAGTTAGTATCTTTTTTTATGGTTTGTACTGTTTGGTGCAATTTGGGCTTTACCAATACTTTACCAATTTGAGTATGTCTGGGTTTTGCTCATTCTGGCCTCCCCATCCCCTTCCATGTTGATCCACCAAGTAGAGTTTGCACTTCAATGCCTTGGTCTCCATGGGCTCACCTGTGGATTCTGATCTCATCCCACCTGGCTTGCCTCTCACATAGATCCCACTGAGGCCCTTTGCAGCACTTCCTTGGAGCTCCTTCAAAACCCAGCAGATCTTTCTTCCCAATTTCACCATAAACATCATGTCCAGCAGGCCCTTGGCTGGCTCAGGCTGAGATCTGCTGTTGCTCTATGCAGATTTAAGGACCAGATTTACAGGATTCTTTGCTCAGGGATAAATAAAGCTGCTGTATTTGGGATGTGCTGACTGTGCCTCGAAAATCTACATCTCAGCTTATCTAGAGAACCCTGGCTGGACCTCCAGATCCTAAACACACCCATCCAGCAAGGATAAGATATAGACCTCTTTTAGGAAATCTAGTTTTTAGCAAAAATTCCTGAAAACCAGATTAATGGGCTGATATACCACAGATTCAGGAATGTAATGCACTAAATAGAAAGCAAACATCTGGAAATAAATGTTTAGGTTATCTCAGTTTGCTTTTTCCGTTTACTGCTTACAGCAGTCCTGGAAATTTCCAGCTCTTGATTACCTGTGTGGTTGGAAGTGTCCTGTTACAAGAAATGTGTTTATAAGTGACAGACTCAGGCAAACAGCTCTCTTGTAGTTAAGGCCCTTGTGTTTGTAAATTGAAATAACAAATCTCCCATCCCAGGATGTTGCAGTAACCAAACATCAAGCAAGAAAAGGAAACTAATTTCCTTTTTTTTGTTTTTTGTTTCTTTTTAATTAAGAAGAAATAAATGTAATGTGTTGGTAGTGGGTATGAACCATCCTCAGCTCCAGTATTTAATGTCTCTCTCCATCTCCAGGTGAATATGCTTTCTACCTGTCTCCAGAGATAAGGAAACAGTGTGAGTGGCTCCAGATTGGTCAGCAAATCCAAGGCCAGCACCCCGTGCTCGTTGGGCAGAAAGCAGTGTGAGTAATGCTTTGGGGAAAAGGAAAGAAAAAGCAACTTCACTTTCAAAAATCAGGATTGTCTTTTAATTAATATAATTCTAATAGTATTTCAATTAATATTACTGGCTCCCCCAGTGCTGTGTCAAAAGAGCAACAGAGATATCTTATAGAGAAGGGTGATGAATAATTTAAATTTGGGGTAAATTTCATATTTATATATTTATAAAAATATGAAGGAGGTATATGCTGACTTTGATTGTGTAGGTGAGAAATTCCAGAAATTACTATGAATTTGGGGCTTTCTACTCCAAGCACTATTTTCAGAGGCTGGGCTGCCCTGGGTTATCTCATACACAGAATCCAGCTAATATTCACCCATGCTAATATTTTCTGAAGAGAAGTGGAAGCTTGTGTCACCCAGACTCACTGGTGGCACAGAGCTGTCCTGGCTTTAGAAGGCCAAGCCGCTTGAAATCAGGCACACTGAAGATCTGTCTGAGTTCACTTTCATCAGAGAATCACAGAACAGTTTGGGTTGGAAGGAACCTTAAAGAACATCTTCCAACCTCTCGCCACGGGCAGAGACACCTCTACTAGGGGCACATTTCACTGCTTGGATCTAAGCACTTTTCACTCACTGTGGGCAAATCTAAAGCTGACAAAGACTCTCGACCTCAGGTGGGTTCTTGCCAGTGGTTTTTACACCAACTCACCTCCATTCCCAAAATTCTGCCCAGGTTCGTGGCTCCCAACGTGACCGCCAGCCGCGCCTTCCCTGCCAGCACCACGGTCAGTGCCACCATCAAGCCAGCAGCGAGTGCCCACGCCAGAACCACTCCTGCCAGCACCACGGCCCAGGCTAGAGCCCCCCAGACCACCCCAGCCAGCTCTGTGGCCCAGGGGAATGCCACAGCCCAGGGAACAGCCAGTGCCACCACGAGCCACAGCAAAGCCAGCGGCCGGGCTGCCACCACCACCAACACCACAGGCACAGCGGCCGGCGGCAGGAGGAGACACAGCGGTGCGTGAGCAGCTCTTCCCGTGTGGGCAGGGCTGAACCACAGCAGGCTGTGGCTCTTGTCACCTCTGAGAGGATTATTCCTGTGGGAAATGTCATACAGAGGGCAAATTTTGGTTTTAGGTGTAAATCGGGAGGTCTGTGCTGGGGCATTGCCAACTTGCGTCAAGAATTTTGTGCAAAATGGGTGAGGGACAGACTGCCCCTAGAAAAAACACAAGCAGGATCAATCCATTTCTCCACAGAGAGCTTCTCTTTCTAGTGTGGCTCATTTGTTTCCAAGATTTCCTTGGAGCATTGCCCCTTGGCCAAGTTTTGCTATAAATGGTGGTTCATATAATGGCAGTTCATATCATGGCATTGTTTGAACTCTCAGCTAACAGGAATAGTTAGTTCATCAAGGGATGAGTGTGGAGACCTTTTTGGGAATACCAAGTATCTTTCATGTGGGCACAGTTCATACAAAGGGGTATTTTTGCAAGGGGGTACAGGCAGATCTGCACTAGCCGAGTGAGGATCAAAAAATGTGTTCAAAAAAATGTGTCAAAAAATCAAAAAAGCACAGGGAAGCTCATCCAGTCACTGATGGCAAGTCCCTGCATAAATAATAAGCAAAAAGCAATAAATAAAAGCAATCAGCTTTTGCAAGGCTAATGCTTTTATCAGCTTGAGGGGAATAAACTTTTCTGGGTGTTTCTTGCCCCACCAGTGCTTCAAACAGTGTTTATAAAGGTCTCATCCAGTGATCTGCCAGAGTAGGAAAACCTTTCCATAACAACTTCTTTGACCTGTTAAGGTTATCATCCCTGCAAGTGTTCAAGACCAGGGCTTGGAGCAACCTGCTGTAGGGGAAGGTGTCCCTGCCTATGGCATGGAGGTTGGAAGGAGATGGTCTTGAAGGTCCCTTCCAACCCAAACCAGTCTGTGATTTTGTGTTCATTCTTAAGCAGGCTTGGCTTGAAGGTCTTCAGCAGCTCAGTGAATCCATTGCACCCTAGAGAAGGAAGGATCTGACTGGGCACATTTACAGTTGTTGGGAAAGTGCTGGGAATTTCAAGCTGTGAGAATCTTGGGGGAAAAAAGAAGAAAAAAGGCTTTGATTTGCTAGATTGCAACAGATTATTAAGGATAAATAAACCACTCAGTGAATCATCTGAGCTATGGAAAACAAAGCCTCCCCTGCAGGGGCATTTGAGACAGCCTAGCTTGCACTTGCCATGGAAAGAAGATTCTGCAGCACTGAGGCACTTCTTCCTCGAGATCTTTTCCCTCTTCACTCACTGCTTGGTGTCCCTTCTGAATCTGATTCTGATTCTGATCCTGATCCTGATTCTGATTCTGATTCTGATTCTGATTCATATCCTGATTCTGATTCTGATTGATTCTGATTCTGATTCTGATTCTGATTCTGATTCTGATTCTGATTCTGATTCTGATTCTGATTCTGCCCTGCAGCAAAGACCCACGACATCCAGATCACAGATGTCACCGAGAGCAGTGCCAGGCTGCGCTGGGCCAGCCCTGAGCCCCACAGCACCTTTGATGTCACTGTCACCTTGGCACAGGACCATTCCCTTGTGCAGAGGCAAAACCTGACTGGCACCGAGCACGTCATCCGGGGGCTCCGGAGCGGGCAGAAATACGCTGTTGTCATCACTGGCTCCCAAAAATCCCAGCACAAAGTAACCTACACAGGGTCATTCAGCACGAGTAAGTGGCTCTCATGTGGGCATTTATTTTGTTTCATTAAGTGGGCACAAAAAGTGGGAGGGGAAAAAAAAATATAGGGATCGAGAATAAGTTGGTACTAACAATCCCAACGTGGCAGATGTGTTTCTTTGAAAAATGGGAGTTTGCACTTCAGTGGGGTTAAATCAGCACAGAATGTGGGATAATTAAAGGCAGTCCCAGAGTGGGTTTGTTATGTGCTGGAGGGTTTGTACATCGGTGCAAAAGGTCTTGGTGGGGGCCCAGCCTGCACTACTGCAATTAATAATGAGTCAAACTGGTAAACTCAGTCCAGCCTGATTTCAAAATAAGCAAGAAAAGCTGCTTTCCTAATAGCCAGTTCCATAGCTACTGATCTGCTTCCCACACTACCCAGAAAAACCCACAAAGAGGAGATGAAAGGGAAAGTTTAGTCCCTTGGGGATCCAAACTCCATGTGTGCACAGCCATCACCAAACTCTCTGCCATGGCCAAAAGTTGCTGTCTAAGACACAGCCAATGTTTTTTTTTAATACAGTTGGCACAGAGGTGACTTGGCTTGGTGGTGTGAAGTTTGTGCTGGTCCTGCCAGTGCCGTGTCTGGCTTCCTCTGGCACTTCCAAGACAATTCCAGTGCCCATGGAGAGCCTTTCCTCTGGCTTCAGTGGGTTTGGACCAGTCCCTCACCTTCACAAGCAATTAACATGCCCACAAAAATGTTGAGAAAAGACATCAGTGGGTAGAAGTAACATTTGCATGTGCTGAATTGGAGCTCCCAATGCTGCTTTTCCCGTGGAACAAACCTTGAATGGGAATAAACTGAGTAGGCACTGGTGGAAAGCTGTGACCTGGACACTGAGTCCCTCATAGCCACAACCAAACCATACACTAAAAAAAAGCACATCCAGCCCTTCCCATGGCTGCAGACCCTCCATGGAATATTTTTCACCTGTGACAATCCTCACCATAGAGGGGCATGAGGCCTGATGGGAGGAGTGTGCTCCCAGAGAGCCCTTGAGGGAACAAGAGAGAACAGATCCATCATGGATTGGCTCCATGAGGGGATGCCATTTTTCTTCTGCCATCTCCAAGGCCAGGACACCAAAGCTAAAGTGGCTCCTGAGAGGCCACATCCAGCATCCCTGTCAATGCTGTGGGGTGAGTGGGGCCATCCAAAGCAGCCCCATAAGGGCCCTAGGATGCTCCTCTATGCTGACCCCTGAGGATGAGCCCAAGCAGAGCCACTGCGGAGGGAAGACAATCCCATCCTGGCCCAGCCAGGCAGTGGGGGATTGCTCCTCCCATCAGCTGCCTGCAATAAACATTTCTCCCATGTGTGTGCTGGGCTAAACAGATCCAGAGCTGGCCCCTGTGCTGGAGCTGGGGCTGGGGTTGTTTGTGACTGTCCTGAGGGTGCTGCTGCTGCTGCTCCCTCCCCCTGAGTGACCCTCTGCCTCTCCCCACAGAGACCCAGGCACAGGGCCAGGTGTCCCTGGCCAACATGATGCTCAACACTGAGCCACTGGAAGGGCCTGAGAGTGGTGAGTGTGGGGGGTTTGCTGGGCTGGGGGCTCTCACAGTGCCACTAACACCAAGGGATCTGAGCATGGCCCTGGTGACACCCTTGGCAGCACAGGCCAGAGCCCTGCAGTGGGGTCTCTGCCTCTTTTCATGGCTTTGGGTGACACCAAGCTCATCACACCGGTGCTGTCACACACCATCAGTGCCACAACCCCTCCTCCAGGGACCTGGAAGGGCTCTCAGCCTTCACCCAGCAGCACAGCCACTGCAGCCACACCAACAATGGCTCTGCCATCATCGCTCCCGTGTTTTCCTTCAGACATTCTGCTTGTGCTGGGGCTCATTTTCTTCACAGAGTGGTCTGAGAGCACAGGGAAATGCAGCCAGGAGCTGTGGAGCTGCTGTGGAGCTCTGGCTGCTGCTGGTGTTGAGTGAGATGAGCATGGATCTCAGTCATGCCTGGCTGGTGGCACCACTGGAGCTTTGTGCAGCAGAGGGGCCAAGGCCTTGTGCTGGACCAGCTCGTTTCTCCTTCCTGCATGACCCATCATCCTTCCCTTCCCATGTGCTCCTTCCTGCTCATTTGGCCCCTCTCCCTGCCACTGCCATCCCCCTCATCCCTCCTTGTTCCTTGCACCCCTTGCCTTTGTTTAACCCCTTGTTTAACCCCCTGGCACCAGCCCTTGGCAAGCCAGGTGTGTGGGCTTCTCCTGCCCTAGGGAAAAGGGATGTGCTGAGTGCTTTGCTCTGCACCTCCACACAGACCTCTCCATCTCAGCTCCATTTGCAGCAAACACCTCTGCCTGAGAATTTATGGCAGCCAGCAATCTGGGGGTGGGAGCATTCCCCAAGGATGCTCATCCAAAGGTTTTTAATGGGATGAAGACCATAAAAAGGGCAGGGAATTCGGGATGGGTTTAGTTGAGCCTCCTCTGGTTCGTGGGAGACACCCATGTGTAAATCTTCAGAGAGATTTTGGAGTAAACCCTACACTCTGCCATCCTTGTATGGGTAAAATACCATGGATGGCCCAGCACAGCTAATCAAAACTCTGGGATTTGGACCTAAATTATCATTTTTGGGGCAGGAAAGGAGCATATGTTTAAGTGTTCATTGAGCTTTCACATATGCCAGGTGCAACTTGGTTTTAGAGATAAACACACTTAAGGACTAGAAGTCACTGCCAAGACAAAGAGCTTTGAAAAGAGGGTGGGGGGATTTGTGTGAGGGCACCAGTGGGGAGTAAGGGGTTCCCACTATGCTGCTCCCAGGATCTGTGACAAAACCAAAGCAAGAAGAGGTAAACTGGAGGCTGAGGAAGGTTTGCATCCAGAAAAACACATGAGAGGGAAATGCCACCAGTCCTGAACCAGACTTTATTTTTCCTTTTTTCCCCCCTCTTTTCAATCTCTTTGCTTTTTCAGCTTTTAACCCCCTCAGGATCACTTAACCTTTGCACCTTTTGCCATGCAGATTGGCCAGACCCTTGCTTGCTGGACTTTGACATGGGCATGCAGTGCAAGGACTATCAGATTGTGTGGTTCTTTGACTCCAAACACAAGTTCTGCAGCCAGGGTTGGTATGGTGGCTGTGGAGGTAATGCCAATAGATTTGAGACCGAAGCTGAGTGCTATAACAAATGCTTAAAGCCATGTAAGTACCCCATGAGGATTCACCCTTTTGCATTTTGTCCTGTTGTCAAATGATGTTTGGATCAGAGAGAAAACACCATTTAAAATCCAAACCCGTGCGCTTTTTCCTCCTCCAGCAGCAGATGAGAAAGCCATGCAGCAGCCACCCCTTGAGAAGAGATTCTCATCAGGTAACACACCCCTCCTCCAACAAAATGAATCATCACAAACAAAGCAAACCCATTCTTCCACCCTGACCATTTCACAGCATGCATCCAAGCCTGTCCAGCCCCACATCAAAAGTAGCACAGATTTAGTTTCCACTTGCTCCTTCACACCACCATGCCCTTCCATCTGCTTTGCATGAGCCAGTCACTTTGCATGTGTGTTGTCCCACCAGGATGTGCTGTGCTGGCACAGCCTGGGTGGCAAAGCTCCCTGGATTTCACCAGGGACCTGGGGTGGCTGAACTGGAGCGTGGCACGGTCCCAAACCTGTTTGTGTTACCTCTGTGTGACCAAGAAGTGCCACCCCTCTGCTGGAATGCAGAGAATTCCCAACATTTCACTGCCTGTAACCAAAACACCTGATGGAAAGTGACTCCATGGGGCTTGGGCATTGCATGGAGGCTTTTTCCTCCATCACCAAAAGAGAAAAGCCAATCCTGAGGGAGGGGCCTGCAGGAAAACAACACTGCCCTCCTCTCCTCAAGGATTTTCTGAGGTTAAGGGATTATGTTTGCAAACCCCTTCAAGACCTGGGAAGGGAGAAGAGGCTTGAAATCGCCTGTGTTGGTTCAGCAGGGGGTTGGGATGGGAACAGAGCCCAGAAAATCCTTATCAGAGCAGCCTCCCCCTCCCAGAGATGCTTTAGGGCCCTTTGTGGAGCTTAGAGGGAAACCAAGGAGTGAAGACAGCTCTGGTACCTAGAGGCAGGGCTTTAGTCCTTGCAGTGGCCTGGCAGGGTTTGAAAAGGCAAATTACAGACCCTTCCACCTCATTTGCCTTTCTTAGGTTCATTTTAGGATCCTTAAATATATTTGGGAATTTTTGTCACTGGCAAAGATCCAGGAGGCAAGGAGTAGGTGGCCACCACCAGCCACAGAGATGCCTGGGGTGGCCAAAGGGCATTTCAAGGTGCTTTGGGGATGCAAATGGGCACCATGGATCCTCTGGCTGTAGTCTGAGCACTTTGCTGCCAGAGTGAAGCAGCACACAGCTTCATTCCAGAGCAGGATTCCTCCTTGGGAGAGCAGGGAAGCCTCCCTGATGAGGATTTCTCTGGAGGGCAGGAGTTTCTGCTAGCCCTGTCCCACAGGCCAGCCCCTTCTGATCCCTGTCACATGCTTTGATGGTGTTTCCAGCAACTGTTTCTGAGGCTAAAGTGATATTTCATCAACTTGGCACCGCTCTGCCCTGGCACAGAGTCAAGGAAAGCAGCCTTGGGGCCCTGGAGGGATGTTCAGGTCTCTGCCCGCTGCGCTCTGCTCCCTTTATTCCCTTTCCATTTTCTGCAAAGCCAGAGCTGGAATCCACATGGAAAATGGACACAGGAGTTCAGGGCAGCTCAGCTTTTAAGGTGCTCAAGCTCTGGGTTCAGCCCTCAGCAGGTGCAAGAATGAGAAATGAGTTGAGCTCCCAAACTTTAAGGCACTTTGGGTGTGAAAACGTGCACCAGACCCACTTTCCTTTGGAAGCCTTTCAAATGCTGTGATCCCCTTTAATTATGGACTTTTTACAGATAATTTTTCATGTGTAGATGTGGAACATGAAGCATGGTTTAGTGGTGGGCTTGGCAGTGCTGGGCTCAAGGGTCTTAGAGGACTTTTCCAACCTCAATGGTTCAATGGTTTTATTTTTTAATTGTTAATAACTTTTTCACCATGACAAAAGTAACTCTTAAGTGTAACTGAGGAGCCCAGGCACACATTTTCTCTGTGGGATGACTTAAAACCCTGTCTCTCCCCATCTTTTCAACCTCCTACAGCTTAAAACACATTTTAACTCCCTAGTTCTTGCTCTCCATCAATTCTTGGAAAATTTTCGGTAAGATTTTGTTTCATTTCAGACCGAAATAGGGGCAAATTAGGTTATATACACAAAAGAAATCCTTCTGTTTTGATTAGTGTTTGGACTTCATTCTTGTGCAGGGTTTGGGGAAGAGTCATTCCTGTGTTCACATCTGCTAGATTTCAGTGTTTTGGAAAGTGGGGAAGAAGGGAGATGTCTTTGGAAAAAGAAAATCTGAATATAAAAAAGGCAAAGAGCCTGCCTAAGGCATGGGGAAGCTTTAGGCTGTAGGAGCCCAAAAGCAAAGCTGAACTGGAAGGTCAATACTGATTTCTGACTACCCCTTACCTGTGGTGTTTAGGCTGTGCTGAGCAGAGGTGGCATAAGCTCCTTCTCCTTTCCTGTGTGAAGGGAGATGCGTGACCTGACGCCAAATCAGTGATATATTTTTTTAATTTAATTTTTTAAAAATTATCCAGCAATTTCATTTTGCCACAATCCAAGCGCTCTGTTGTTTTGTCCCCCGCTAACCCAGAGAGGGATGCACGATGCAGTGTGGTGCACCCAGGAGCATCTTCACGTGGAAAATTTCTCTTTAAAGTGAAGTCAGTCCTTTTGGTGGTGCCAGTTCTTCTTGCCTTGCAGCCCAGCCAGTCCTCTCCCAGTTCTGAGACTGCCAGCTGATTTCCTACAGATCCAAAGGATTTGCAGACAACTACTGCCATGCATCACCTCTCCTTCATCACTCCTGGATGCATGGCAGCAACACAGGAGACAAACAAACTGGTGACCTCCAGGGAAAGAGGTTCTCTTTGCAAAGAAGGAGATGGGATTTAGTCATCTAAATCAGGAGATTTCACAATCTGAGCTGTGGATGCCCTTTCCCAGCCTGCAGACACACTGAGAAAAGCCAGTGCTCCACCCAGGAGTGCCACTGACCCCTGTTGCTCCTGGTTTTCCCCACAGTGATGGATGTCTGCCGGCTGCAGAAGGATGAGGGCACCTGCAGGAACTTTGTGCTCAAGTGGTACTACGACCCCGAGACCAAGAGCTGCGCCCGCTTCTGGTACGGTGGCTGCGGCGGCAACGACAACAGGTTCAACACGCAGAAAGAATGTGAAAAACTCTGCACCCCTGGTAAGAGAGCCAGCCTGGCATCCCCCCTCTGCTGCTCCTGGCTGTTTATCTTCCTTTAAAATCCTGCATCAAAACCTTATTTGTTCCTTCTTTCCCCACCAGGTGCCATCAACCCCGGCGCGGTGACGGCGATGGGGACATAGAGCCAGGGGCCGGCCAACACTTACCTCTGAGACAGCATCACCTTTGCCACCTTGCCCCTATAGAAGCTAAGGGTATAGACAACCTTGCACTGTAATATTTCATGCTTTAAACTCCCAGGCAAACCCCGAGGAGAGGGTTTTGCTGCATGACCTATCAATATGGTGCTAAACTGTTTGTGGACTGAGTGCTACACGTGCCCGGGTTATATTGAATAGCTTCAACATTGCCAAATATTTACCCAAGTGCAGATTGTTATTGTCTCTCAATATGTCTTCTAAATTAGCCTTTTTGCCCCCCCAATTCTGGCTGTCTGCCTATATAAGGCATCACAAAAATTAGTAAAAAAAAAAATCATCATAATTTCAATGCAACTTGTTACCTGCTTGCTTTTATCCTTCTCATAACTGAGTGCAACTTTACAGGGGAAGCCTTTTTGTAAGAGAGTGGCTGATTCTGATAAAAAATTGGTTCCATTTCCACTCTTCCTCTCTTTTTTTTTTCTCCTTTTGCTGGATTCAGTCTCAGACTACATCTCTTGTATGCATTTGTACCACATGTGGCCAACCGAACTAGCAAGGAAAAGGAAGCAAAGTTTCCAAATGCAAATGCACTGCTGGGACCAAGGCCTCAGTTAACAAATCTTTAAATTGTGGTGTAAGATGCCTCTGGCATTCTTCTGATGTTGTATGTTTTATAAAATACAAAGCAAAGCAGTCTGGGGAGGGGGAGCAGTGGGAGGGGGGGGGGGGTTTATTTTTATTGTGGATTCTGTGTCAGGAAGTCTATACAAAGAACTTTTAAATAAAGTCTAATGGAGGTTTTGAGAAACTTGTGGGTTTGTCTTTGTTAAAGCCAGTGTGGGCATCAATGGAATCATTTTCCAGGGTCTGGAAAGCAATTTTTTGGGTGGGGGGGGAAATCCCACTGTTCCTCAAAGGGAGGATAGATGTAGTAAGGGTATTCAGGGGGACAGCACTGAGAGGCTGTTGGCAACCTGGAGATTTCCAGCTTGGAAAAAAGGTGGAAACAGAGATGTCTTGGTTGTCAAATCTCCATCCTGAAGGAATTTAAACTGAGCTGGACATGGCATTTAGCAACTTGGCCTCAGCCAGTCCTGGGTGTCCCTGTGTATTATTATTATGTGTATTATGGTACAATGACCTTAAGTATTTTCATCTGTCTCCTTCGCTTTCCACAGCCATGATTTTTACCTTTCCTCTCCTTCTCTGACCTCACCTAAGGAAGATAAAATTCCCAGAAATAATGCACATTTCCCTGCCCCCCCCAAAATCCCCCTGAAGGCAGAAAGCAGATGAAAGTGGCCACCCCAGGGCACAGGGCAGCTCTGGGTTTTGGGACTCAGTTGCTGTCCCCAGGCAGGGCTTGGTAACACTTCCCATGGCCTGCTGGAGGTGCCTGGAAGGAAAAAGGGAGCCTTGCCATGGAGAGGGCAGCTGGAACACCAAACCCAGGGCATTGCTGAGGGAGGACTGGGAGAGGGCACTGACTCCTGGAGAACTGGGTTGGATTGGTTAAACCTTGGAAAGGAGACCCTTGCCATTCAAGGCTTATCCAGGTGTTATTCCAGGGGTCAGGATGGGGCTGGCACGAGGACAAGGTCACCTGGTGCTGTCCTGCTGCACTTTAGTCAGGTCTCCATGGGCAGGAGACGTTCCACGTGTGCTGCACACACAACACCAATTCCTTTGGAGGCATCTCCCAGGAGGATTTACCCTTCACCACATCATTTATGATACTGAATTATTGCACCCCCTTGGATCCAGGGGGTTCCAAGGGAGCAAGAAGAGCTCACAGGGCTGCTCTGGGCTTTGTCCTCGTGGGGATTCACAGTTCAGGCATCTCATTCCTGGCAGGAGGAGCAGCCCAGAGCCCAAAACTTCCCGCCAGCACCGAGTTGCTTGCGTGGGGACAGACAGGGGACAGCTCGGCTGGGAACGAGCCAGGCCGTGGCAGCTGAGCTGGGGAAGCTGAGCTGTTTATTTGGCACTTTCCCCTTAGAGCACACTACTTCATTAGAAAAAGAGGGGAATGGGTCAATTCCATTTATTTATTATTTATTATTGTAACTGGCTTTTGCAGTGGCTCTGGGGGACTCTCTGCATCTCACTGCGAACCGGGCACGGCCAAGCCCCTCACAATTTTCTGCTCCCAAAAGCTGCACTTGGGTTAAAGTGATCCCTCCCTCCGTGCTCACAGCCCTCTGCATCACGGGAGAGCTTTTCCCGATGCCTGCGCCGCCTGCGTTTCCCGGGGCAGCTGCTTTCCATGGAGCGCTCCAGGACGCCGGGGCGCATCCCGGGATGTCACAGCGCGCCGGGGGGAGAAGCAGCAGCTCGGGCAGGGGCCCCTCATCCCCTCCCATCCCATCCCCTCCCATCCCGGGGGCGTTGCAGGCGCCTCCCGAGCCTTTTAAGGAAGCGAGCTACGCCCCGGGCCCCCGGCCAGGGCCACGAGGGGCTGCACATGGAAGTCATCTGCAGCCGGGAGCGCATCTGCCAGCGTGGCTGCGGCTGTAAAAATAGCCCGAGCCACGCGTGCCGCTCCCGCTGCCGCTGGGGAGCCCCCAGAGCCGCGCCCTGCTGCTTTTGGGGTGGCCCAGACCCCCCTTTATGCAGGGTTTCTTCTGTAGACCTCACCTCCTGCATCAGAAACGCCCCTGGAGATGGTTCAGAAGGTCAGTCTTACAGCCCTGCCCCGGACCAGGGCTAGAATTTCCCTTCAAGCTGAGGGCACGTGGTGAGATGGAAGTGACACTGGAATTGCTCTAAATCTCTGGAGTTTTATAGGATTGGGGCAGGGAAACCTTCACAGGGCTGGTGTGGGTTGAGATGACCATGCCTAAAGTCCAGGTGAGCCTCAATGCCGTGTCTTCAAATCTGAGTGCTGGTTCTGACCCAAGGAAAGAGCCACAGAATGGTTTAGGTTGGAGGGACCTTAAAGATCATCCAGTGCCACCCCTGCCATGGGCAGGGACAGCTTCCACTATCCCAGGCTATGCCAAGCCCTGTCCAGCCTGGTCTTGGACACTTCCAGGGATGCAAGGGCAGCCACAGCTTCTCTGGGCAACCTGTGCCAGGGCCTCAGCATCCTCACAGGGAAGAATTCATTCCCAATATCCCATCTAAACCCTCAGTTTGGATTCATTCCCCCTCGTCCTGTCACTACATCTTTCTTGCACTGTCCCTTGAGATCCTGAAGGGAGATGGATGAGGCACAATCAGCAGAGCCACCAGCCCTTATTTTACCAGGGAATTTCCTCATGGAGTATTTCCCAGTCAGGCTGTTCAGAAGAAGCCAAAAATCCTATACTCGCTCCTTCACCCACACTTCCTCCTTAAAGAGTGATAGTGGACAGCCCCTGGGACAAACTACTCCAAAAAGTCACTGTCAAATGTCACTTTTTCCAGTTGAAATCCAGAGGGTTCTGGATCCCTCTGCTGCTCCAAGAGACCAGAAGGCTACGAGCCTGGTGGTGAGAACTCCAGGGTTCAACCCTAGAGCACAGACATAACCACTTATGGTACCAGTGGTGTCATAAAAACCAAGAGCAGGACGTGTCCTAGAGTTCAACACTGAAGCCAGACCCTTAAATTTAGGACAGCATCAGCATTTAATGCTTGGTTGGGTTCCCTCAACGCTGCAGCTTTGCATTTAATCACAGCCTTCCAGGGAGACCTTTACAAGGAGAGGCAAAGTGGCTCTGACACATTTTATTAGCCGCTATTAAATTTATTGCATCGCTAAAAGAAGCCAGTCTAGAAGCCTATGGATGCTCAGATGTACCTGCTCAGATCCTTCCTGGGTTTCCCAGCAATGCCAGTGTTGACATTCCAAGGTCAGGAGTTCAAGGAAAACGACATCCTGCCATGCTGGGTATTCCTGGAAATGAGGATTGTATCCAAGTGCTTGAGCAGGGATGCAGATAAACCTGGGGCAGCTGAGCCTGCAGCAAAGGATCTTTGGGAAACGGGGACAGGAGTGTGGGCATTTCCTTGGCCAGAGGTCTGCAGCTTGTGGGGTGGAAATACTCCAACCCCCAACCCCAAAATCACTGCAGTAAGGTGGAGATCAGGTAAAATGAGGGGATTTGGAAGATCCTAGATTTTCTAGGTGCTCCATTGGTTTTTGACAATGTTTTACAGCCCCACAAGTGTTTTGGGGGCAGAATAGTTGGAATGTCCTGGGCAGCAGCACCTGGCAGGGGAAGCTCCATTCCCCTGAGCCAAGCTGAGCATCCCGGGTAGTTCTAAATCCCAAAAAACTTTGATCCACGATAACTTTAACCTTCCCAGACGCTGCCCAGAGGCCGGGGATCGCTCAGAACGGCAGCAGCAGCTCTGGGGAAGCGCAGCCTTTCCAAAGCCTCAGCGGGACGTGGCGGGACAAACAGCCCCAGCGAGAGCCGGGAGTGCGCTCCAGCTGCGGCAGGATTTATGGGACAGCAGCAGCACGGCTTTCTTGGTTTGTTTTTTTTTTTTTTTTTGGTTAAACAGAGCAGATCCGAACCAGATGTGTAACCTTTATCTCCATCGCTGCGCAGAGAGACGGGGGAGCAGACGGGGAAGAGGGAAAGACGTTTGAGTTTCCATGAGCCCCGCATGCTCCCAGAGCCAGCTCACCAAGAAAAATGAGCCCCGGCAGCCAGGAAACTTCAGCAGCCAGGCTGCTCCAGCCCCGTGTTTTGTTTCCTCCCTCCGTTGCCGCGGAGAAATAAAAGCGCTGCTGCCGGCTGCGATGAGCTCACCGTAAAACCCGATATTGTAAAGATGTGACCCGGCAGGGACTGGGGATGAGCTCTGGGCTCTGCTCCTGGGAAGGACAGGAGGCTCAGACATCCATATTTTGGGGGTTTTCGCTCCCAGGCAGCAAGGTGCAAGGGGGAGGGATGTGGGAGAGTGGTGGGGGCTGCCTGGGGATGCCAGGGGAGAAGGGTCCCTGAGCGAAAAGCACAAAATGGGGAATTCTGTATTGGATTTATGATGGCCCCAGACGCAGGGAAGAATGATGTGCATTTGACTTTATGATATCAGGAGGTTAATTATTCTATTCTATTCTATTCTATTCTATTCTATTCTATTCTATTCTATTCTATTCTATTCTATTCCGTTCCATTTTACACTGTATTGTACTAACAAGAAGTACCTCAAACTGAAGAAACTTGTGACTGCTGACAGTCCCCCACACCCACACGTGGATCCAATTGGTTAATGAATTAAAACACTCTCACCAGACTCTAATGAAGTGACCACCTTGAGTAGACAACCTCTCAACACATTCCTCATGTTTTAAAATACAGGATTAGCAGATGAGATAAGAATAGTTTTGATTGCTCCTCTCCTCTCCTCTCCTCTCCTCTCCTCTCCTCTCCTCTCCTCTCCTCTCCTCTCCTCTCCCTCTCCCTCTCCCTCTTCCTCTTCCTCTTCCTCTTCCTCTCCCTCTCCCTCTCCCTCTCCCTCTCCCTCTCCCTCTCCCACGTGAGTTCTCCAGTTCTGTGTCCAGCTCTGGGGTCCCCAGGACAGGAAGATCAGAGGGATGGAGCAGCTCTGCTGTGAGGAAAGGCTGGCAGAATTGGGATTGCTCAGCCTGGAGAAGGCTCTGAGGCAACCAAATTGTGTCCATCCAGTACCTGAAGGGAGCCTGCAGGGAACACGGAGAGAAATTTGTTATGAGGGCCTGGCGTGACAGTACAAAGGGGAATGGCTTCAAACTGACATGAATGAGCTCAGACTGAAAGAGATTAGATTTACATTGGATATTAGGAAGGAATTCCTCCCTGTGAGGGTGGGCAGGCCCTGGCACAGGGTGCCCAGAGCAGCTGTGGCTGCCCCTGGATCCCTGGCAGTGCCCAAGACTGGGTTGGATGGGGCTTGGAGCAACCTGGGACAGAAGAAGGTGTCCCTGCCCATGGCACAGGGCGGAACCAAGATGAGCTCTAAGGTCCCTTCCAACCTGAACCATTCCATGATTTTCTGATTTCCAAATTCAGCTCCATGCCTTGCAGCCAGGGAAGCACTCTAGGAATAACACCCAGCTCTCACTCACCAAAAATTAGCTTCCAAACCTGGGATGAAAGCACTCCAATGTGCTGCTGGGGATCTCCTCTGAGGTGGGAGTGGATGAAGCCCAAATAAGCCATTGCTCTTGAAAAAAAGGCAGAAATTATTTAAGTGGGTGAGAGTTAATAGAAATTATATTATATTACATTAATTATATTATATTATATTACATTATATATTTAATATAATTAATATAATATAATTTAATATTATATATTGCAGAGGAGGGCATATGTGGCCCGAAGTTTAGAGTCCGACTAGCTGAGGGCGAAAGGCCGACGCCCCTCTGCAATTCCTGGCCAGCACCCTTCGGCGTCTGATGGCCTCGGGCTGTGCTGGCTGCGGACTGGCGTACACCGCTGGTATAGGAGAGGAACGGAGCTGACCATTTCCTGGGGGTTAAACATCGGTTTATTGAAGGTGTTGCGGGATCCAAACGCGGGGAAACCAACCGGGAAAAAGTATCTCCATAGGGGGTGAAACAGGATTATAAAGGAGGGGGGTGGGTACAGGCGGAACCAATCGGGAAAGGTGAGGGGATGAACTTCACAGAACTGACACTCCATGGAGACCAATAATCAAAAGGTAAAGGAGGTGTCCTGGGACCCCAGCCAACCACCATCTCCAGAGAGGAGAAGGTTCTCGAAACCTGGGAGGAGAAAGGGAGTGATTGACTGGACCTAGGGAAGAAACAACTTTCACTTATAAGGGAAACCAGGGGAGGAGCAATTACACATCGGCAACTATGAATAGCGGTTACTATAGCAACTTAGCTGACAGGCTAGCAGCGGCGGGAAAAACTGGGGGAACGAACCCATTTTACACATAATAGGGGAGAACAATACATAAATTGGGGGAATAACACAAGAAACTTAACAACACACTACAACAATATATAATATGTAATACATAATATGCTAAATATTATATTATTATATAATAGATATAATATTAGATATATATTATTACATGATTATATTTATGCCTTACAAATGGACTCTGCAAGAGCATGGTCAATGAACTGGAGTGGAACAGAAAGGCCTAAAGAAAAAGTTTTTTTTGTTTTTTTTTTTTTTTTAAAGCTGCTAGAAATGAGAAATTACTTTGGAAAAGCCAAAATCCTGCCCTGAGTGCTGGGGTCCCTGCATGGCTTGCTGGGTGAAACATCCAGATCCCTGGATGTTTGGAGTGATGAAGGTGTGGATTTTGGACTAAACACACAGCAAAAAGTCAGAGATCCAGAAGCTTTTTTCAAAATAAACACTCAAAATCTCCACTTGCACCATAATTCTCCTTCTTTTCTCTGTGCTTTCTCATCTCCCATCCCTTTTTTCCTTGGGCTTGTAAAGCAGCTCAGCTCTGCAACGGATGCAGGTGGCCCTAGAATGTCAGGGGCATTTGTATTTAATGCTATTTCTCCCTCAGGATGGACCATGGACTGCCATTTCTCCCCCAGGATGGACCATGGAATGTTTTTCTCCCCCAGGATGGACCATGGAATGCTGTTTCTCCCCCAGGATGGAAACAGCCATGGGAGGAAGGCAGAAGGGCACTCCCAGAGCAGCCTGGAACTGCACCCCCTTTTCCTACCTTCAAAACCTGCAGGTTGTAGGTGTCAGTCTGGGATCAAAAGCAGCAAGTTGGGCAATGGGAAACCTACAAATGGAAATGTTGCCCTGAAAAACCACAGGGGACAAGCCCCTGGGTGTCTGGGGACAGCCACAGCTCGCCACACAGGGATAAGACAGACCAAGCAAGGAGAATTAGAATTCTCTCCCCACTGTGGGATTATTTTTAAAGTTGGCCAAGTCAGAGCATCCTCCCAGTGCAGCCCAGAGCCTCTTTTTGCCCATTCCCAGCAGGACAAGGAAGGTGAGCCAGGTTTGACACCCAAGTGCAAAGGCCTTGTTAAGTGCTAGAAAAACACAGGCGAGACCTGAAGTGTTTGGGATTAAAGCCAGCTCCACCCTGGAAGTGGAAGCCGAGGAAGGAAGGGAGCCAGGTGCTGGCTGTGCAGGGCAGGGGCCTGCAGGGATGGGGTTAATCTCACATTCAACAGCCTGGTGAGGAGATTGAGGTCAGATCTCCCAGGGGACAGCTCCAGTCTGTGCTCCCTGTGACAGGGAAAGCACCCAGGGAATGGCTGGAGCTGTCTCAGGGGATGTTTATGTTGGATTTTAGGAAAAGGTTCTTCCCCCAGAGGGTGCTGGGCACTGCCCAGGCTCCCCAGGGAATGGGCACAAGCCCAAGCACATCCAGAGCCCAAGGAACATTTGGACAATGCTCCCAGGGATGCACAGAGTGGGATTCTTGGGGTGTTGGACTCCATGATCCTCGTGGATCTTTTCCACTCTGGATATTCTGTGATTTGATGATTCTGGCTTGAGGGTTACCTCTCAGTTTTAGCATTTTCTCCCCTAATCTGGCCTAAGCAGCCACATCTGCCCCATTTTCCTGCCCCAGCTGCCTTGGGAAGGGCTGTGGGCATAGGGAAAGGGATGGTGACTCTTCCTAAGCAGGGCTTGCAGCTCCCCATCTCTTTGGGAACCAGCAACCATTCCCTGCACACCTGCATTAACACTCTAGAAGGTCTTTTTCTGCTTTTCCACAGCTTTTTTTAACCCCTCCCTTTGACCCCTCTCCATTCAAAGTCCCCACTTTGAGCCCCCCGTCCTGCCCCAGGAGTTTGGGCATTGCTGGGTTGGGAAAACTGAAAACTGCTCATCCTTTCCACCCCCTCCTCTCCTGCTGCTGCAACAGGCAGCAGCTGGAAGGCTGCCTCCCTTTTATAATCTTATTTTTGGGAATAAAAAGGCAGTTTTGCTTGCAGCCTGCAGCCAAGCTCCTTGCAAAAGAGCAGGCTGTGCTCTGGTCAGCACCGTGCGTCGTCCCCACAGCTGTGTCCCATCCTGGGAACATCTGATGCTGGCGGTCACGTAAGGATGGGGAGGAGAACATCCCCCCCTGCACGTTTCCTTTGGCAGGGAATGCTTTTCTAAGGGGGCTGTGCTGATCCCTGGATGCCCACGAGGCAGTGTGGGCTCAGATCTTTTCCCAGATGGATTTCCCTATGCAGGGGCAGCTCATCCTGACTCACAGGATCACAGGAGGCTTTGGCTTGGAAGGGACCTTGGAGATCTGCTAATTCCATTCTAATTTCCCTTCCTACACACCCCAGAACTGTGCATCCCACCAGGCTCCTCCAGGCATGCCAGAGGTGTACGTGATGAGTTTTCCCAGCCTCAGCAGCAGCATGGGAGAAGCCCACTGCCAAAATCCACCACCTCCCCAGGAGTTTTTATCGTGCCTTTTCTCCCTTGGTATTTCCAGCAGGCAGGGAGAGCTCCAAGCCACATTTCCAACCTGCCAGAGGCACAAAGCAGCCAACAAAAAATTGGTGCAGCAGTGAATGCTTGAGCCTTCCCTTGGGTCTGGGGTACCACAGGGTGAAAAACCCTTTGGTGAGCAGAAAGGATTCATTTCTGTGGAAAATGTACCTCCTGAATGGCTGCCTCCTCCTTCCCTACGTGTCCATCCACAGCAGAAATCTCAGGAATTTCCATGGCAGCGCTCTCAGGAAATCTCCGTGTTTCTCCCAGACGTGTCTACGATGGGACACGGATTGCACAAGAAGCTCTGAGAGCTGGGCAAGGTTGAGTCTAGAAAAAAAAGGAAAGACAGAAATCATGAACAACAAAAAATCAGCTTGGAAAAAGCAGTCAGAGGTTTGAAGCACATCCAGACCACTGCTCTGGAAATCAGGCTGAACAGTCTTGTGACATCAGGCTCTCTCAGGAGGTCGCTGCTATTTCCCAGCTGTAAAGGCCTGGGAATGCTGCTAGCAGCCCATGCTTGACTCTGGAAGAGCTGGAAAGGACAATCCTGCAGTGGCCAAGCAGCAAATCATAGAATCACTAAGGTTGGAAAGAGTCATGAAGGTTGGAAAAGAGCTCCAAGACCATGGAGTCCAACCTTGAGGCCCACCTTGTCCCTAGCCCAGAGCACTGAGTGCCGCATCCAGGCCTTCCTTGGACACCTCCAGGGATGTGGGATCCACCACCACTTTGGAACCTCTTTTCCAATGCCTGACCACCCTTTCCATGAAGAAATTCTTCTTGATGTCCAACCTGAACTTGTTCTGGCACAGCTTGAGGCCCTTTCCTCTAGGCCTGTCCCTTGTTCCCTGTGGGAAGAGGCCAATCTTGCCCTGGCTCCACCGTGCTGCCAGGGATTGCAGGCTGGCAATGAGCTTCCCATGGACTGGCGAGCTCAGAACTGGAAAGCACAGACCACAACCATTCTCCACAGCTCCTGGATTTGCCCTGAAGGCCCAACAGGCCCCTCAGTGCAGTTTCATCCCTCTGGCCTCAGCAGAGAGCCCCAGTGGGAGCTTTGGATCTCAGACACAACCGGCACATGTGAGTTTCATGTTTGAGGAGATAAATATTTGGGCACACACTCATTCCAAGGGGCATTGCTGGAAGTTTATAATGTTGGATAAGTTGGATATGTTGGAAAGCCACTTATAAATGGATTGGGATGGTTATCCCAAACAAGGCAGCACAACCCCTTTGCTTTTCCCCTGCACTCCTCCATCGAGAGAAGCTGGGTCTGACCCCAAGCTCAGTGTGCAGCCATCCCTTCCCAGAGGCACGAGGAACACTTGGATGTCGGGATCAGCCCCCACAGACCCCAAACGTGGCCAGCCCTGGGCCGAGCAGCCTCCCTGCCTCCCACGCAGATCCGGGATCCAGCCGGGAGCTGCGTGAGCTCATGGCTGGGGCGGCGCCAGCTGCAGGGAAGGGACAGACGGGGAAAAGGGAAGGGAAAACCAGAAAAAGGAGGGTTGGAGAGGAAAAAAGAGGGTGAAAAGAGAAGGGAGAAAAGGAAAAAGGGAAATGTATGTGTATTTAAATAAGGTGTATGAAAGGGAAAGGGGAAAAGGAAAGAGGAAACACAAAAAGGGAAATGGGAAATGTACGTGGGTATAAAAGGAAGGAAAAGGGTAGGTAGAAAGGAAGAAGGGGAAAGGGAAAAGGGAGAATGGACAAAGGAGAAGGAAAAAGGGGAAAGGGAGAATGGAGAAGGAAAAAGATAAAGAAGAAAGGGAGAAGGGAGAATGGGGAAGGGAGAAGGAAAAAGAGAAAGGGGAAAGGGAAAAGGGAGAAGGGAGAAGGAAAAAGGGGAAAAGGAAAATTAAAAAAAAAGAAAAAACCACCAAAACAAAAAAGACCACCCCAAAAAACAACAAAAAATCCCAACAACAACATCAACAACAAAAAAAAAAAAAAAAAGAAAAGAAAGAAGAAAGAAAAGAAAAAGGAAAAGAACAACAGGAAAAAGGGGCAAGATAAAATAGAAGAAAAATTTAAAACAAAAAAGAGAAAAAGAAGGAGATACTTTGAGACCAAGTGCACACAGATCAACAGCAGCTCCCAGAGAGGACAAGAGGGATGGGGACAGGGCAGGGCAAAAGGAGCCTGTTCTCTGCTGAAAACAGTTCCTTTGTCAACTCCACAAACTGGGGGGAAAATCATCTTAACTACATGCCTTTTGAGCCCCTATGAATGCTGTGAGCCCTGTGTGTACTGAACACAAGGATGAGCAGGGAAATCCCCGTGCAAGGGGCAGGAAAGGAACTTCTGGGATTTCAGGGATCTCTCTGCTCACTGGTGGGGGTCAACAACAGCAGCACCAGCTCAGATCGTGAGGAATGCAAGGAAATAACCCATCAGTGAAGAGCCAAGTGTTTTTAGAGATCCTGCATGGCTGGACTGCCCTCTGGGCTGGTTAGGACAAGGGGATGATTTGTGGCTGTGAATCCCTGTGTGAGAGCTGGAAGAGGTCCCTCGCTGATGTTATGGCTGCTGTCCCTGCTCTGGTGGAGAAAAAAGAGACTTTTGTCAACAGCCCCAGCAAGTTCAGCCCTCCTGAGATCACCACCGTCTGCTCTGGTTCCTGCACACTTGGGATGGCATCATGGAGCAGGATCCCACGGGAAAGCTGATGGGGCAGCTCATCCTCTACCTCTCCACGTCACAGCCAGGTCATCCAGGGAAAAACACCATTACATTTTCCATAAAACTTCTCCAAATTTGGCAGAAATGTGGTTTTAGTGAGCTCAACCACCAAAACCCCACCTACCCCACCTTGGTACTCCAGCAGTCCTCACCCCACTTCAGGATAAACATCAAACATCCCCTGGGAATTGGGAAAACACCTGTAAAATAGGATTTTATCAGTATTCCCCCTGTGGGAGCCAGCTCAGAGGACACCCATCGAGGGGATTGTACACCCAAAGCTGGTGATGCCAACGCAGGGGGACTGAGAAGAACCCAACACTGGTGTAGCCACAGCCCAGCTGCACTGTGATTTTTCTGGAATGATTTTATGAGCAAGGCAGGTGGAAAAGGAGATCTTTCTCCCCAAACCCAGCCCTGCTAATATCTTGAAAAATGTGTGAGGAGTGAGGCTGAAGCATGTTTGGAGCCATCTGCCATGAGGGTAGGAATCAGGGATGTGCTGTGGGGAGCTTGGGGTGGGGTAGGGGGCTGTTTCCCCATTCATCCCCTGCAGACTTTTTGATCCTAAAGTGTGAGACTGGCACTGGGATGGGGCTTTTCCATCCTTCTTCCCTTGACTTTGCAGCTTGCTCCCCATGCCTTTTTAACTCCCAGTGTTCCCACACTCTCCCAGTCCTTAAGCAGGCTGCTAAATGAGCTTTGATTCCCTTGCAGCCCTACCAACATGGCCAATCCTCAGGAAACAATCCAGGAATTCCTCCAGCACTCCGAGCCCTTGGCTCTGCTCTTTTCCAGAAGTGCAGGGGTTGGTACCGGCTGATCCAAGGCAGAAATTTGAGTAATTTCCTCCAATTAGTATCTTTTTCCTTTACTTCAGTGACACAATTTTCTGCAGAGAGCTTTCCTGCAGCCTGTGGTGTCTCATGTTTTTAGGGGGACGGCCAAACACCTTCTTGAAACAGCCCAAGCTGGGCTTAAAGAAACTCAGCACTTCCTAGTAATACTTAAACCTAATAATACCTTAATATGGGAAAAACCTCAAGCTTTAATTTAACTCTGCACCCTCTGATTCCCTGGGAGAAAGGGAGAAAACTGCCTGTCCAGAATTCCTCCTCCATCTCCTGGCGTAAATTCCTCCTCCATCTCAAAGCGTGTCCTAAAAAGCTTTGCTCTTTGGCTGCTGTCCCTGTCATTTCTTCAGATGAAACAACATTTTGCAGCAAATCAAAGCCAGGCGTGAGAGCCCGAGTTTCCTGGCAGCCAGCTGGGGCGTGAAGCTGGCAGGTAACTGCACACTCTGCTGGGCTGTGCTGGATAAAGCACCCCTGTCCCGCTTCTGATCCCACCCAGCGCTGAAAAACGGGATCAGCCCTCCCCTAGCAGACAGGAGTAAACCAGTTTTGCCATGAAACACAGCTTTAAAGCAAGAAAATCAGTGGAAGTCTGACCGCCGTGCTTCTCAGTGGAGTCTTCCTGCCCCCAGTCCATGAGGAGACAGGGGAGATGCTGAGCTGGCAGCAGGATTTCCCAATTCCTTCCCCATCATGGCCACAGATAGGAATCAGGCAATCCCAGGATGTGTTATCAAGTCCAGACTGATGAGTGAAGGAGCCAAACATGCTGCACAGGGGGATGGCATGGCTTGGAAGCTGTCACTGTGGATCTAAATGTCACTCTGATACAGACCTCTCTTCCCACCCATGCAAAAGATCCTTTTTCACACCACTGCAAAAGTGAGCTTGCATTCTCTGGTGGCTGGAACAGGCTGATGCAGCTCAGCTTTAACGTTGCCAGGTGTGTGGCAGCACAACAGTCCTGCAAAGGTCTTTAAAATGCATTAATTTAAATTTCATTGCTTTAAAATTCATTAATTTAAAATTCATTAATTTAAAATTCATTAAAACCCTGCTCCTGCCTGGAGCCACGTGGGTGCTGTTCAGTTCCACGTTCGCTGGGCACCAACTAAAGCAGGGCTGCCAAGCGTTGCTGAAACACACCAGCTTTGCCCCAAAATGTTGTGTGAGAGCCAAAGCTTCTCTCCCGACTCCTTATCATCCTGCTGTCCCATAAATGCAGCAGCTGGCCTTTTGCTTCCACTATCACCAAACAGCAGCAAGGATCAGAAGGAATTTATTTCCATGGGAGCCTGATCCTATCCTGGCAATCACTGGGTAAAAAAGAAAGACCCCAGGGAGGGGTGATGGTATTTAGTGATTAAAGGTGCTCCACCATCCAGTGCAGAGCAGCAATGCCACCTCCTTGCTTTAGAGCACCTTCTGTAAAATCTGCTTTTATAGCACTCAGCTGCTTTCCTCACTGATTTTTCTGCTGGGATTATGTTATTGAGTGGTTTATTTGCCTGGCACAAAATGCTCACACAAAGTAAAAAAACCCCAAACAACACAAGCCAAAGCTAATTTTTCTATTTCTGTGTTTGCTTTTTGGCCATGTGCTTCCAAAATAAGAGTTTTGGACACCTTGGGTGGGGACTGTTTGCTGTGACAGGTTCGTGCAGCCCCGAGGGCACACACGGACATCCTGCCCCGTGCCTGGCATGACCAACAAATCCCTGCCACTAAGGGGGGAGAAGATGGCCCAGCTTGATCAGGGTGAGGGGCACAACTCGCTCAGATGAGGGGCAGCTGGGTGGGTTCCAAAAGGGATTCCAAAAGGGTGGGAGGTGGATGGTGAGAGGCACAGATGGTGCTGCTGATGGGGCAGTGAGCATCTAAGCATGGCAAGAAAGCTTCCCCCTGCTCAGCCTCCCCTCCTGAGGGATTGGCAGCAGGCAGAGAGCTGGCAGTGGGGTGACATGGATTTTCTGGGTCCCCATTTGGGGATTTTCTGGGTCCCCATTTGGGACCACGTTACTAAACCAAGAGGAGGTGATGCTTGGCCTTCCTCTGGCTGGTTTTTGCCTTTTCTCTCAGCACATTCCAGAGCTTTCTGCAGTGTTTGCTGTGGCCTGAGCTGGAGCCAAGCCACTGGGAGGTGCAGAGGTGGGACTTGGTTTAACATGGAGGTGCCAGGGTGGTGTTTTTAGAAGCCTTGTATTGGTTTTTAGGGAAACATGGACAAAAGGCAGGCCCTGGGCTGGCATCAAGGAATGCTGGCACATTCCTCCAGCCACTCCCAAAGCTCTCTGGAAGAGCTCAGAGGAACTCAGCCCCAGGAAGGCCAGGATGTGTTACTTACAAGCAAGGTCAGGTTTGTCTCAAAGCCTTGGCATTCCCCAGCATCACCAGGGAGAAGGGACAAAGGGATATTTCTAATAAGCACTGACTGCAGGAGTTTAGAGCAGGGGCTCTCTAGAGTCACTAAGCAAGGCAGAAGTGAGGTACCTGCTTTGTAATGCCTGTGACTTCACTGTCAATGCCAGCCTTTTCTTAATTTTTTCTTAATTTTCTTCATTTTCAGGTTGCTGCTGAAGCCTGCACTGTGCCAGATACCCAGATCTTGGACCAGCAGTTTCCACTGGATCCAGCTTTTTTTCCCTTTGCATTTACCCTTTGCTCTTGCTGCTCCTTCTGACCAGTACTGGGAAGGGCTGGATGGTTTTTGTCCCCTGAATTTTGCCTGAGGTTGCTCGTTTTCATCCCCTCCTTTTTCATGTGAGAGGCCTCAGCATTTCCTCCAGCCCCTGAACGTCTCACATGATTGCACTGGCACAGAAACCAGAAAAGTTTAGTCATGGCCTCTGTCCATCCTGTGCCAAGGAGGACAGAAATGAAAACAACCCCATTCAGAGCCCCTTGAGGGAATGAATCCCAGCCCAGGGCTAACGAGCTGCGGGCACAATTAGCCCAGGAATCCCATTAGCCACACTTTCAGTTAAATAAAAGCAACCTCCAGTTCAAAAAACTTTAAGTTTTAGGCCAGTGATCAAAGCAAAAAAACCCCACAAGTTGAGGACTTTTAAAAGAAGTTTGTGTTATTGAGTATTTCCCAGTTTTCACAATTTCTGTGAGTTCTGCCTCATGGAAATGGCAATGATCCTCCCACCCTGCAGCAGCTGATGCTGGGCATCTCACCTCCCTCTGGTCTCCTGCTCCAGCCTTCCCTCTGCCCCTCAGGAAGCTGTGCTTCCACCTCTGCCACAGCTCTTACAAAATAAAATAAGTCAAACCTCAGGAAAATCCTGATGTTGCCTTAAAAATAGGAGCGTTAAAGACAAATTGATGTCATCTTCGTTCTGCTTATTCCTGTGGGTGTTGGGGGATTCATGCTGAAACTCACCTGTGAATCCTTCCCCAGGAGGGCTGGGAGCTCCCCACAAGCTGGGATTTCAGGGAATCCTTCCCCAGGAAGGCTGGGAGCTCCCCACAAGCTGGAATTTCAGGGCAGATCCCAGAGCTCTGTGTGAAAAGCAGGCAGCTCCACAACCTGTGGCTGCTGCGGCTTTCACTCTCATTTTTCTTGTTTCTGAAAGAAGAAACAGAGCAAAAGAAAAGCCAATTAAATGTTTCCCTCGGTTTTCAAGCAGAAATTCCTACTTTGTCTGGTGACACCACCTGAGCCAGTCACTGCTGAAGGAGGGCTGAAATGAAGTCTTGCCATGGAGCAAAGGCAGGCAAAATTCAGGTTTCCCAACCCCTCCAGCTGCATGCCCAGCTCATTGTGCTGGAGGGCAAGGCTGCAAATGCCCACTGCATGAACAGCTGTGGGCTGGAGGTCATTTTCACCAATTGTGTGTAAAAAACCCCCTGCTTTTTGAATGTCTTGAGGAGCTCCAGTGAGCCACTTGGAGGGTGCAGGAGATGTAAGAGCTGGGGGGATTGACATGGATAAAATGCCAATCTGAGCTAGGCTGCAGGGGCAAGCCATGAATCTCTCACAAAAGAGAGGAGTTTTGCTCCAACAAGAGGTTCACAGAGGTTCATCAAGGAAGAAAATCAGCAAGAGAGAAAATTCTGGAGTGCTAAATGGGCAAGTCATGGTCGGAGAGAACAGATGAATGTGGGGAGAAGTTCACTGCAAAACAAGAGCTTGCATTGGTCAAAACGATGGGGAAACTCACATGGAAGGAGAAGCAATCCAAATCCCTAGCCCTTAAATGGATAAAAATGCTGGGATGCATTGGAAGCAAGATCAGGACAGATGCTGTCCACAAGCTCTGGCAAGGCAGAAAGCACAGGATTGATGAGCTGTGGGCAAGACACTCTGCTTCTCCAAGGACATCTGGGAGGAACTGGTGTCCAGAGCTACTGCTAAACAAACATGCCATCTGGATAAATAACTCCTCTGGAAAAACCTTCAGGACACAATCCAGCTGTGGCCATTTAAGGGGAAAAATAAAAAGAAAAGAAGAAGAGGTAAAAAATGTGGGAGCAGAACACGAGCAGCACCTCAGGAAGGTCACAGAGCTTTGGGACAGGGCTGAATGGTGAGTGTAGTTAAAACTAGAATCAAAATAAACCTGCAACCTTAGAATGCCAGGCTGCAAACTCCTTTGAATGGAACAATGGTTCATTCCCAGGGTGAGTCCCATGGTGTATTTGTGTTCCCTCCACTGACACCTACCAGTTGTTTCCCCCCCACTCTCCATGGATCGACCTTGACTGCTCTCTCCCCTTTCGAGGAACAGCCTTTTGCTGCTCAACTCTGCAAATAAACCCCAAATATAGGATTTTACAAGCTCCCATTTTAACTTGCTGTGCTAGCAACATGCCTGAAACATTCAAACCCCAGGGAATCTAACCAGAAGAGGTTGGATCCCAGAAAACAGCAGCTCCTTTTCAAGGAGGATGCATTATTTAGGTTTAAAGTGACATCAGGGTGATTTTATAGGGTGCAAAGTGCCCTGGCATTGTCAGATCCGTGTCAAACAGTGCTGTTCCCCTTCCCTTGGGCACTGTGGGGGCTTTGCAGCCACTGCCACCTCCTTTGCTGCTCTTGCCCCCAGCCCTCGGCCAGGAACAGGATACAGGGATATTCCCATGTCAGGAAGTGAGCTGTTACTTTACTCCTTCTGGCCAACATTGATTTGTGCAATTTGACACTGATGAGGGACAGAGCCCTTGCACAACACACTCCGCTGTCTGCAGCACTTTCAGTTTTCAGCAGATCTCCCTGTCCCTTTGTGCTCAGTGATGGTCAGAATACTTAGCAAGGCAAGATGCCAGGATTGGTTTTAGTGGCAAGTGTGCCTGATCATGCTTGGAACAAGAGGGTTTTTAAGAAGGAACTTTTTAAGAAGGAACCTTCCAACCCAAATGACTGTGATTCTATAATTTCAGAACCATCTTCTGAAAAAAATAAGTTCAAAACCATCCTCTGTGGGGATGTAAAGTACTGCTTTGAAGCATTTCCTGACTGGAAAAGGACATGGCTTTGATGTGGGCTGCATCACAAACCGACCCTGAGGGGCAGCAGAGCTGGAGGAGCCTTCCCAAGTGGATTCCTCCATCTTCCTAACACCGTGTCCCAAGGCCACCCCCCAGCACTTGCCTGCACAGAGGCACCTCAGAGGAGTGGCAGCAGAGGCCATGTGCTGTGGTGGGACCATCAGAGATGTGCTGCTCTCCTTGCCCCCAGCATGGAAGGAGAATTGCTTCCATCACCCGCAATACTCCGGCAGCGGATGTGGCTTCCAGGCCACCGGCACCACGGAGCTTGGGAGGGATTGTCCATCCCTTAAACTGCCCATAATGAGCTCCAGAGGGCCTGTGCTCAGCCCCAGGCATGCCAGGAGGGAGGGACAAAGGGCTGGGAGCTCTGGGATCAGGCTCTTTGGAGGTAGGACATGCACGCTTGGCCCGCTTTGATCTCTCTGTGAGCACATTAATGTGTGGGGAGGAAATGTCTGGTGGTCAGCTGGGGCAACACACAGCACAGCTGGGGACCCTGGAGGAATCTCAGGCTTTCTGAACTCCTCTGAACACTTCCTTCTTCCCCCTCCTCCATACTCCATTTGCTTTTTTTCCTAAAAAGTGTTTCTTTTCCCAGGGAGAGATATCAAGTTCGTGATGTAATAGCTTTGTGGTGAGGGCTGTTCTTTAAGTCAGTGAAATATGAAAAACCCTGCAAAAAGTATCTTTAGTAAAATCAGCATCCTCTCACTCAGCACAAAGAACTGATCTTTAAATCCAAACTCTGCCTTCAGATACATTAACCCCAAATTTGCAAACATCATTGGTATGCACCAAGATAATTGTGCCTAGCCTAAAACGAGAAGTTCTGCATGTTTTACTCTATTTACTGCATTACTGAAGAAATTCTTCCCTGTGAGGGTGCTGAGGCCCTGGCACAGGGTGCCCAGAGAAGCTGTGGCTGCCCCTGCATCCCTGGAATTGTCCAAGGCCAGGCTGGATGGGGTTTGGAGCAACCTGGGATAGTGGAAGGTGTCCCTGGCCATGGCAGGGGATGAGATGAGCTTTGGGGTTCCTTCTAACCCAACCCATCTATAATTTTGTGATTCATTTTATGATTAAAGCACAAGTCAGCTGCCCAGGAGCTGGGCTGGCCATTACCAACCTGAAAAGAGAAATTAAGATACCACAGAGCCCTTCAAAGATCCTGGAAGTGAAATGCCCATCTAAGCTATATGTGCAGGACTCTGCAACTGAAGGAAAGAGACACAGGGTGAGTCAGTCCCTCCAAAGATAGGTGGAAGGAATGCACACTTGAGCCAGCCTGCCATTCCCTTGGGAAGACAAACCCCACTTTGCAATATTTTACATTTTATCCCAACAATACAGTAATTTCCAGGAACCTTTTGCCTTTTTTTTAAAATTTTTTTTGCAACATCTGCAATGTCTTTGGGAGCCTTCTGGAACAAAGGGCCTCTTATCCATGAGTCATTTGGAGGAAAGGGAAGCCCCTTGGACATCATGGGGATGTGGCTGCTTCACAGGGCTGCTTGGAAATCTGGAAAAGCCATGGACGGGCAGCTGTGGGCATGGAAATCCATGCAGGGACTGGGAACAGTGATCCTGAGCCAAACCAGGGCAAGATTTTTGCCCAGTGACTCTGAGGAGCCAAGGGGGAGGGTGGAATTTGACAGGAATGTCACCAGAATGACAGCCATGGAAATTGCTGGCAAAAGGCACAGAGCCAAAAGGAGTGGGAAGAAGGGAGAGAGTCCCCACAGAGTCTATCCCATGTACTCCCTTCCCATCAGGATATTAAATATCCTTCCCAAGTGGGTTTTTAATAGGCTGGGGCTTTTCCAACCTACCTCTTTTCATCTCTTGAAGAATACCACAGGCTTTCCTTAATTCAAGCTTTCCTGACAGAAATCACAAGCTCAGGTTACATGGGAACATGGGGACTGAGGTTTCAGGGCACCCAGAATCTTGCACACAATACAGATTTTGCCAGGCTGGGGACCCACAGTGCCTGTGCCAAGGTATTTCAGTTACACACAAGATTTGAGAGAGAAAGCCAGATTATTTTTGGCTTAAGTTCTTGCATTTCTGAAGGCCTGAAAAACCTGCAGATGGCCTCTACAAGGTCACTTCTGGACACTGGGAGAGGAAGTGGCAGGGAGCAGTGGCTGCCCTGGGTTTGTGGCTACATGAAAATGATATTTTCCAAGAGATGAGCACATCCCTCCATCACTGCTGGTGGTCCCCACCCCGACAAGCAGCTCAAGGCTATTGAATGACAAGAGGTGGGGACACAAACCACAGGGCTGGCTGGGCCATCTGAAATGAGATTTTCGGCCATCCTTACCTCTGGGTCCTCATCCTGGGGAAAACAAAGGTGTGGCAGCACCAGGAAAGGCTTCCCACACCCAGGGACATCCATATAAAATGTCTGAGGCCTAAATTTTCTGCAAGATGTGGTGTTTGGCATCTCAGTGATGTGAAGAGGAAGGTGGAAAGTCAGCTAAAAGCACTGGGCCATGTGCAAAAGAAAGCAGGAGCATGGATTTCTCTCTGGGGAGAGGGAAAACCCCAACAAAACCCAGCAGGTTTCAGAAACAGAGATAAAGACAGCCCTGGCCAGCTGATATCCTGCGCAAACCTTTACCTCTTCCTCAGGTTAAATACCTCTGGCTCCAGTCAGAAATGATGTCTGAACCTAAGAAACACCAAAAAAATTCTAGGGCTTAGGGTTTGGGGTTTCATTTTGATGGAAAAATATATTTATAAAATAAAATTGTTGTCCCCGGTTACATCTGGGAACACTGCAAAGATGTGGATGAGTGTCTTTGTGCAATCCACTAGCATGAATTAGTTCTTTGTGGCTCAAAGAGCAATGTCAGAAGTTAAAACTGGTGTGTTTTTGTCAGGATAATTTCCTCTTGGCTTTGAATGGGGGCTCCAAAGAGACGGAGAAGTCTCTTTACTCACGTCACTTGACCTCCTGTTTCTCCAGAGTTTTGTTAACAGAACCCTGCTCCGATGGGTTTGCTTTGAACAGCAGATCAAAAGTGCTCTTAGTGGAGAAGTTGGAGCCATATTTGGTTGCAGAGGAAGCTGTTTTTCCTAGAAAGCTCAGGGAAAGGTAAAAAACAAAAACAAGCTCCAAAAGCACAAAGAATGGAACTGGCTTGGCCCAAACATTTGGTGGGTAACACTTGAAGGAAGCAGCCCCTGGCAAGTTGATTGTTATCATGTTATCTTAAACCTGATTATTCTAAGCCTGGGGGGCTGCAATGTGGGCAAAAAGCTGGAGGACGGACTGCATTTCTCAATACATGGAAAGGGCAAGCCATTTCCTAAGAACTTGCACTTTGGGATCTGAGTTATATGTAGCATCTAATGGTTCTGAAAAAGGCAATCACAAAGCACAAAGGCCAGTCTGAAACGTCCCCAGACTCCTGGATTTCCATGGGGCAGGGGAAGCTTGGGGTGTGTCTCCTTGGATAAAGTAATAGATTATTATTATTATTATTACTATTATTATTATTGTTATTGTTATTATTGTTATTATTGTTATACAGCATTTTAAAAGCTGCAAACCCAAACATGCTGCTGCAGGGTTGTCTGTCTCCAACCTCCCCCTGTAAATCTGTCTTAAAGGACTGGGTAACTCCCTCTAACTCCTTACAGAGAACAGCAGGATTTCTCCAGAGCTTGCAGGGCTTGCAGTCTCCACCTCAATCCAGACTCCAGTGCACCAGATTCCTGCTTGGGCATTCCACAGATATCCCAACCCTTGCCCTCCTGTTGCAATCTGGCTGCCCAGCCCTTGCCATTCCAACCAGTTTCACCCAGATGGGGTCAAAACTCAGCTGGCAGAGAGACATCAGGCTCTCCTCTGGATAAACTGGAATAGGGGCCACGCATGTGCTGCAAAGATCCACTTCTTTACCTGAGCAGGACTATAATAAACTGTTTTAAGCCCTTTAATACACCCTAGCTGGGCTTTAAGGTTTGGAACAATCTTGGTGAGCTGCTAACTGTGAGTAAATCCAAAAATATGCATGTGCTGTCCATCTCTCTCCTCTTCAGAATGCAAGGATTTTGGATGGGATGAAGCTGTTAAAAAATCAGTTTTATGCAGGATCATGTCAATTAATTTCCTGTGATGCTACAGCTTAAGAGAACACGAGTTTCAAGAGAGGGAGGAAAAATTCTGTTTCCTCAAGGACACAGCAAAACTTTAAACAGCACTTAGTGGATGCTCCTGAAAGAGATTTACAAGGCCTCTCTCTGCAGAAGGCTGGGATCTGGGAAAAACATTGGCAAGGCGAAATGGAAAACACAGGTAGCACCTGCTGGACCTGCTGGGGGTGCTGGTGCTGTGTGGGAGTTCTGGCACCAGCCCTCATGGTTTCACCTCCCTTTGATTCCCTGCACCACCTCTGGAAAATAATTGCTGTCCCAATTCCCAAATTCCCCAGGTTATAATGGGAGGATTAACAATATCCCTCTGGCTGTGCATGGCATCCAGCCTCAGGGTCAGTGAAACCCCCCTGGGGGAAGTCAGGTTTGTGTAATAACAGATATAAAATCAGCAACATTGAATTACTGCAGGTTCTTATTGCCAGACCACTTGGACCATGAAACAGGCTTATAAAGGGACTCTCTCACCAGTGGAATAGATGCATCCTTACAAAAGGATGCAAAAAATGCATCCTGCAAAAAGAATCACACTCATTTTTGGTCTCTAGAAAGCCCAGTATTTTTCTATAAGCTCCTAGAAAGGCAAATAAAATGAAAACTGTGGAAATTATTCAGTGAATTGCTTAAAAAACCACCCAGAAATATCAGTATAGTTTGATTTAGTAAAGCGGATTTTTTTTCTGATAGCATAAAAATCTCTTCTTCTCAAAGATGTAGAAATAGATTGGTGCACTAACAATAGAGCAAACTATTAATATACTATAAAAATCACACAGTCTATAGCATACTGAAGTTAGATTTTGGTAAAAGCATCCCAATCAAAAAGGCAAAAAAAAAAAAAGGAAAAAAAAGGAGAGAAATGTTTTGACAGTGTCAAAACAAAAACTGTTCCGTCAAAGCCCAAGAAACCCACGCCAGCATAGAAAAACTCAGCTTCCCTTCCTGCCTGCAAATGAAACATCCAGACATTTCTATCACCATGCCTCCCGCTTGATCCAGATTCCTGATGGCTGATCCATGGATACTGATCCTGAGACAGATGTTAGTGAGCAGCTGCAAAACTACACAAGCACATCCCAGCTCTCCCCCAAGCACCCACAGCTCCCTCCGGACCACCAAGGATTTGTGCACAAGGGACAGCAGCACCAAGTGGCCTTGCCCCATTAAAGAAAGGGCTCCATCAAGGTTTCAGGGGGTGATTAAATCCAGGATTGAGACCCTGGTGCTCCTGGTAGGATTTGCTTCCTGCTTGGAGACTCTTCCTAACCTTTAAGCAGCCCTCCAAGGGATAGCGTGAGGATCCCAAAGCAGAGTCATTCCACTGGCCATGGCTCAGCTTTGCAGAGAGCAAATGAAATCCACAGCAAACCCTGGAGCATTTCATGGAAAGGTTCCCACTGGCTCCAGCAGGCTTTCATTTGGATTTTTGGGCCACAGCCCAAAACTCCCAAGGTCTCCAGGTGGGTTTGAGGGCTGAGGTAACACCTCTGGGTGTAACTACAGGTGGAAGCAGTCCCAGCAAGGGGCTGGAAGGGAGCCCTGCACAGGGAGGAAAAGGTGACTTAGACAACCACATTGTTTTTGCCTTTGTCATGCAAATAGAGCTCATCTCCCCGGGAACAGCTGTGCATCTTCCTAAAGGCAGAAACTGCTGGAAGCCACTCCACTGGAATATTTCACAGGCCCCTACACCCTGCTCTGTGCTCCTGCACATGTGAGCGTAGTGTCTGCTTGGTCACAGGCTGCACAAGTATTTTCTATTTCCTGGCCATCCTGGAAACCATTAGTGACCTCAGAGCGTCACAGATGGCCTTGCCCTGATTGAGGGAAAAAAACCAAAACCCACAAAAGCAGGAAAATTTGCAACACCTGTTCTGAGCCCTGGGGCCAGCCCTGCTTGTGAGAGCCCAGCAATCCAGAGGGACCCAGCTGCTCTGGGGACAGTGTGGGATGGGACAAAGCCTTCAGGGAGCTCCATCTCTTAGCTGAGATTGTCCTGTGGCTTTTTGTAAGTGTGCCTGGCTAATCATGCTGGGATCTGGCAATCCAGAGGCAAATCCTGGCTCCTTGTCCCTGGTGCTCTGAGCAGGGAGAGGAAGAGGTTCATTCCCTCATTAAAAGGGATTTCATGGAGCAGCTCCAGCCAGGAGCCAGCATGCTGGGAGATGGAACTGCCTCTGCTTTAGACAGCTGACAATGCAAACAGTTAAAGAGAAAAGTAGCACCCCATTTAATTGCTGGAAAGTTGAGGCAGAGAGGAGTTTAAAAGGTAGGCTTAAGGTTGCATGGAAAAACCTCTGGCAGACCACGAGGTGAACTTGCTGTCCTGAAAGAAACCCACATCCCATCCTATCCCATGCTATCTCTGTGACCCCCCAGCACGACTCCTGTCCTGCTCAGGGTGCCAGCAATGCTGGGGAAACAGGATTTCTGGAGAGGAACTACAGGGTGGGGTGAGCTGAGACTGACTACAAGGGAATTGGGGATTATTATTATCATCATTGTGGTACTTCAGACTTTTTCTTGGTCTCTCTCCATCTCCAGCCTTGCAGATGGAGGAGAAACTATGGCTATCAGCACTGAAAGTTCTCCCTGGCACTTTGACTGCTGCCCTGGCTCTGACCCCGCCTGGAAACAGAGTTGGGAAGGGAGGGATCAGCAGCTGTGAGCAGCACAGCCCTGCAGCTTCCTGAGCCTCTCTTCCTCTCCACAATTGATACAGGATTTACAGGGATACAGCCATCCTTGGTCCTGACTTCTGGAGCAGCTGAGCTCCTTTCCACCTCATTAAAACCCTTCTTAGACAGCCAGCTCATCCAAGAAGGCACCTAAGAGCAGCCAGGGGAGCCGTCAGCCCCCACATCTGACCAACCCTCCTGTTTCTTGTTTCAAACTTGCAGCAGCAATTTCTGTTTCTTGTGAGCAGTTTCCTGGGGGCAAGAACCCATCCCTTTGGCCTCTCCCACCAGCACTGCCCAAACAGCTCCAGGAACTTCACAGCAGAGCTCTCCCAGACTCAGCCCTGCCGGTCAGGATTGCTGGTTCTTGGGATTGCTGTAACATTTTAAGGCCTCACCACAGAGCTCTTTTACCTCAGGGATGTCACATGGATTCAATCATCTCCCAGTAGCCACCCCCAGTTCTCCCAACAGCTGCGCAGAGAGGAAAATACCCTCAGCCATGAGTCAAACAATAACAGTTCTAAACTCCCAAAGTCTCATTTTCTCTGTCATTTGGGGCTTTTTTCCCAAATCTGCTGACTGCTTGGGACTCTTCCCACTGATCTAAAAGGTCAGGGATTGGCTAAATGCAATTAGGCAGGGACTCCATCCTCACTAACAGTGGAAAAGATCTGTCTGCAAGGTGAACATCTTGCTCACCACAGGGTTAATTCCTGCTCTCCCTTCTCCTCCCCACCTTTCAGGCACAACACAGTCCTCCACCAGAGCACTAAATTTCTTTGGAAAACCCCCTTTTTTTCTAAATTTCTTTTAGAAAACCCCTCAGGGAAGGTTTTTGATCATAGCTTGATGGTTTTGTTTGTTCCTTTCTACTTGGAAAAGCCCTCTGACAGCGATTCCAATTCACCGTGATGCTCATGGTCCACTCAGAAAAGCAACCTGAGGGCCAAGGAGCAAAAAAAGATAAAAGTGGGAAGCTGGAACCAAGTGTCAGGCCCTGTGGAGCCTGGGATCTTGCTCAGGGAGCCACGGGAAGGTCAGCTCTGCCTCTGGCAGCGATGGTAAAGAGCATCCTCAGGAGAGGTGATTTCAGCTCCTGGCTCCAGCAGCAGCCTCCTGCCTGACTTGGCCCTCTCCATCTTTTCTGCTTTTATCCAGCATTTCTCTTGCTGTGCCACAAGTTTTATGGAGGAAGGGTGAAGTTGGGCATGTGCTTTCTGGAGCATGGCTGTGGTCCCCAGCAGCTGTGATCCCAATGTCTGCCTTGCTGGAAAACTGCAAATGCCCCTTTAGCCCAAAGAGGATCCTGGCTCTGCTCAGGTTTTTTAAAAATCATTATTAAAGGCATGCCTCAGGTATTAGCATATAATTAATCAACATATCACAAATAAAGAAGTTTTTTTTGCTGCTTTGGGGTCCTCTCCAAGAAATTATTCTAATTGTTGATGACTACTTGGCCTATATTCTTGTGATGTGCTTTCTTGCTGTGTGTTTTTGAATGCTGTGTTCTCCCACTCCCCTCATGAAAAATCTTGTTTTGTCAGAAAAATAAAATGTGTTTTTATTAGAAAGGAATTTATCTACACTGAGGAAGGGGTTTTTTTTCAGGTCTGGAATAAATTTTCTAGTTAGGGGAAAAGAACATATCCCAGCACGTGCAGTGCTAACCTGGGGATCAGCATAAATTGTGTTTTACACATCCAGTGACACTGAGCAGTACTTTAAAGAAGCCTTTCCAGACCCCACAAAGGGTTGGGGTTGACTCAGATATTGGCTCTGGAGTGCCATTCTCTGCACCCATTTCCATCTGGGAGAAAAACAAGCCCTTTCCAGGAATATTTCTGCAATGATTCCTATTATCATGGTACAGAAAATATCTGTTGTGAAAGCAGGACCCCATTTGGTGTTGATTAGCCTGAATACTCACAGCGATCAAGGCACTGTGGTGAGCCAAGGAGTGCATCCCTAGAGCAGCTCTGAGCATTCCTTCAGTGGGAGAAATGGCCACCACGGTGGGAATTGGGCAGCTGAAGGGATTAGGGCATGATTTGATACAGGAAAGCTGTATCAAATCCATTTGAGAGGAGGCAACTCTGGGGAGGAGTTCAGCTCTGTCTCCTGAGGAAAGGAGGCTCAGGGGAAACCTCCCCACCCTAAAACAGGAGCCAGGTAGGGATTGGCAGCTTTGCCACACAACAAGGGACAGGACAGGACAGCAATCAGCCTCAAGCTGTGCCAGGGGAGGTTCAGCAGGAATTTCTCCATGGAAAGGGTGGTCAGGCATTGGAAGGGGCTGCCCAGGGAGGTGTTGGGGTGCCCATCCCTGGAGGTGTCCAAGGAAGGGCTGGATGTGGCACTCAGGGCTCTGGGCTGGGGACAAGGTTGGGATCAGGCACAGGTTGGACTCCACAATCTTGGATATCTTTTCCAACATAAATGAGTCTGTGATTCCATCACTCTTTAAACTGACAGAGGCTAGGTTAGGGTTTTGTATTAGGAAGAAATCCTTCCCTGGCTGCCCCTGGATCCCTGGCAGTGTCCAAGGCCAGGTTGGATGGGGCTTGGAACAAACTGGGACAGTGGAACGTGTCCCTGCTCATGGCAGGGGGTGCAGTGAGATTTTAAGGTCCTTCCCAACACAAACCATTCTGGGATTCTGTGGCTGCTGCTGTGATTTCCCAGAGTCAGCCTGGACACAGCAGCTGCAGTGGAAGGTGTATTTGGGAGCCTGTTTCACTCACAGCCTGTTGGATCTCCCCTTAATGTCACATTCCAGGTGGGATACCTGGAGCCCTGGCTTTCCTTATCCCAGCTGAGGGAAGCAAAGACAAGGATCTTGTAGATGGTGTGACCTTACGCCAAGCAAATCCTTCATCTTCCTTGTTCAAAAGGGACATTGGGCTCACCAGTTTTCTAGCAGCTCCTCTTCTTGGTGTTTCATCCTTCTCTCCCACTTCAGTGTTAAATACCTCATGGCTAATTCCAGCTGTGACCTAAAAACAAACAGAACTATATTCACTTTTTATGCATTTCTTTCCCTGCTCCTGAGCCAGCAGGCAAAGCTTTAGGAGCTGATGTTTTCCCCCTCCCAGCTCCCATGTGCCCTGAGTTTGCAAGAAGCATTTCCCTCAGGATTCCACACACTTCAGCCCACGAGAGCTGCTTGGTCTCTCCAGGTCTGTACACTTTTCCCTAGAAAAGTGGAGCCAGGAATTGCCTCTCAGCTGTGATAGGAAAGCAGTTCCCATCAGTTTTCCACTGCACATCCCCAGGGAGCAATTCAGGCCTTCAAAAGTGATGCCAAAAACCAACAGACAGGAAGCAGAAGAGTTTCTGTTTAACAAAGAGAATGCTCCTGAGGCGGGCTGGGGTGAGGAGGAGGAGGAGGAGGAGGGAAGGGCCTTTCCAAGACTCAACCATGGAAAGGGAAGAGCCCTTGGTGTTAACAGAGCAGCTTTTTGTCTCCTTCCTTTATAATTTCTGCAGGTTCTTTGAATGGAGATGAATGCAGAGAGCTGAAGGCTCCCTGGCAACCCTGCTGCCTTCATATTTCTGTTTCCATCACCACCAGCCCAAGGAAATCCAGATTTTCACCTTCTCAGCCATGTATACATTATTAACAGGGCCCTGGGGATGCACAGCCTCTGCCATAAAAGCAAATGTCAGCTAAGAACAGTTAATTCTATTGACTAGCAGGGAGTAACAGCACTTATTTTTGTCAGCTGGCAAAATCTAACCCTTTAAATGATATCAGATGGGCATGAGTCAACAACCTTGCCTCCAACAACAGGCCACTCAGACTGCCTAAAAATAGATTTTACTTTCCCTCTTTCACAGAGCCAAGGGGTCTGCTGGGGACAGGCACTCACTCCTGCCTGGAACAAGGGGGTATTGAAGTAGCTGCAATTCCCTCTAATCCCTTCCTGCCAGAGGGGCCACTAAAAATACAGGAGCCACGGAGCTGCTGTAGCTCTCAGTGTGGCTGGGTGGTGCAGGAGCAGGGATCAGCAGCCAAATCGTTCCTATCTCCTCAGTCTCAGCTGAAAAAAACAACAACAAAAAAAAAAGCTCCAAAGCAGATGATAATTAAGCCCTTAATATTTCCACTTAGATTTCACAGAGGGTTATTTTTACCACGCTGACATGCAGAGCCAGGAGCTGCACAGACTGGGAGAGGCAGCTCTGAGCTGCTGCTGACACAGCTGGAGCCCTCACATCTGGGACAAGGAGAACTTCAATAAAAGTTGGCTTTTCACTCAGATTTCAGTGGGGTTTTTGCCAAACCAGGTGATATTGAGGACACTTCTTTATTTTAATAAACTACAGGAAAAAGCTTCATCAACTCCTTTTGAGAGGATGCAACATTTTCTAGCTGGGACTCAAGAAGAGGTCCCTGGAGGAGTGGAATTGAAGTTCAGCCTTTCTCCACAAAATGGAGAGCTCAGTCACACAGCATTCAGTGAAACCAAAGCCAGCCAAAGCAAGGAAGTGAAACAGCATTCCTCAGACCAATGGAGAACACAGCCTTAGGCAGATGAATCAACCTGGGCTGAATTCTGGTGGAAATTCTAATGGAGTGACCGCTTGGAGACTTATAGTTCAACCAACTATATCATTTTATGCCCCCTTCCCTCAGCACCACCTTGATCTATTTACATTTCAAATATTTCAGACAGGAGCCACTCACTTCCTTTATCTGCAAGTCTCAGTCTCACATCGAATCATTGATCAGAGGCTGAAATTCCCAACCTCTGGATTAAAATAAGTAAGAGAAATATAAATTACCCAGTCTTGGTTTTTTGTTGTTGGGATTTTTTTGGTTTGGGTTTTTTGTTGTTGTTGGGGTTTTTTGTTTTGCTTTTGGGGTTTTTGTTTGTTTGGGGGGTTTGTTGTTGTTGCTTTTTTGGGGGGGGGTTGTGTTTATTTTTTTGTTTTGGTTTGGTTTTTTTGTTGGTTTGGTTTTTGGTTTGGTTGGGGTTTTTCCCCCATTCTTTTAACTCTACAGCCTAGTGACATGGATTTCATGGGCAGGAAAAGAAGGAATTCTTCCCTGTAAGGGTGGGGAAGCCCTGGCACAGATTGCCCAGAGAAGCTGTGGCTGCTCCATCCCTGGAAGTGTCCAAGGCCAGGTTGGACAGGGCTTGGAGCAGCCTGGGATAGTGGAAGGTGTCCCTGCCCATGGCAGGGGGTGGGATGAGATGGGCTTTAAGGTTCCTTTCAGTATGATTGCTATTGTGATAATTTTGGGAGAGATCTGTTCCTTCTAAGACCAATGTCACTGTCTGCACTCTAGCCAAGGTGATTCATAAAATGTCCTGATACTTCAAGACCAAGGCTCATTTAACTCAAGATCACACAGGGATATATCTGAAAAGAGCCCATCTTTTGTTCAGATTCCATCTTTGAACCAAAAAAAAGGAGGTAGGAGCATTCAGGCAAGTTCACAAGAGGTCTCTGCTCCCACACTGTGTGCTGAAGCAAGCAGGGAAAATGTCATGTTCCTTTGGGGTCTCCTGTTGGGATTTCCCTTCTTGTCCTTAAAGAGAATTCAGGATGGTGATTGCTCAAATCTTGGCTTGATCTGTGGGATCCTACAAAAAATCCTATTGTTGCTCTGACCCTGCTCCCACAAAAATTGAGGCTGCTCACCACTTATTTCCACAGAAGGGCAGTTCACAGGGTGAGTGCTTTGGAAAAATCCCATCCTCCATCTCACAGCTGCTAAAGGGTTAGGAAAATCTTGTTCCCATCCCTTGCAGGCCATGAGGGATGAGCTCATAAGAGATGAGAGATGTCAGAAGAAATGTCCCACAGAACCTGGGAATGGTGATAAGGAGTGGACTGAGATGACGGAATTAGGTCAGAAACTTCCTATTCCTCATCAAATGTTGAGGGTAATGAGGGTCCAGCTTGCACCATGAGGTTTCTGGGGGGTTAAGAGTACAGGATTTTGCAACATGCCACAAAAAATTCCCAGTGAGCGAGCCAAGAAGAATCAATCCTTCCAGTGTCACATACTGTATGTACTGGGGCAGGGTGACCAACCCAGCTGGGAGTTGAGTCATCCCAACCTGTTGAACGCAATCCAAAGGTTTCCCCACTTGGCTTGACAGAAATAGACACATTTTTAACAACTCTCTGATTGCAAGGCAAGTTTCCTTCTGTTGCAGCTCAGGGCAGGGTCATGTTGCACCACAGAATATAAATCAGTCACAGCTTAGAGACTGTCAGATAAGGTCATATTTCTCTCCATTTGTGCTTTTTTTCCTGCCCACAGGATGACTTTGAAAAACAATTAAGATTTTCTGCATTAGTCAGAGATTTCATTGAGTGTCTGAGAGACCTGCACAACGAGGGATGGGAAATCCAGCTCTCAGAGAGCTGTGCACACATTGTTTGTGCATCCAGAGCAGACATGGGCCTTCCACACAAGAAACAGATTAATTTCTGCCTGAATGTGCTGGGAAATCCCAGTAGTCATCCTAAGGAGGGGAAGCCCCATGTTGCTGGAGATCATCTGCTCCAGCATGTAAGGAATTGCAGAGCCAAGAAATCCTCAGGGAGGTGTGGTTGGCACGGAATTCCTCACTACTGTCAGAGTGAGGAATTCCCTTAGAGCTGAAGGGAATGAGCAGAATCCACTCCTGCAATGCTTCATGCATGGAATAACAGTGCTCTGAGACACTGTGCTCCCACCTGGAGCAGATTATCCCACTCTGCTGTAGGATATTGTCTCTCCTGGGATTCAGCACTGTGCCCCACACTCAGCCTGGACACTGGGCTCTGCTGGGCCCTCAGTTATAAATTCAGAGGCCAAGGCCAGAAAGAAGCATCACACGACCACAATCAAATACTGTTTTTAATCCAGTTATCCCCCATTATGCCTCTGTTTCCCTCCTATTCTATAGTCCACAAGGGGTGAGGAATAACACCTGGTGAAATGTAAAATGCAATGCACGGTCCAAAGTCAAACACAATGCAAAAGTCAGTAAAAATATCATCTCGTTTTACTCCCAAGCTAAAATATTTTTCCTCCCAGAATATTATAAACACACAATTACTTTGGAAGCTGTGGACTGACTCTGAGATCTACCAGACCTATATATAAAGGAAAGGAAACAAACACCTAAGGGGAAATCCTGAAGGAAGGAGCAGGAGACACCTTCAGGAGGAGGGAGACAGGCAGACCTCTTAGGACACAGCCTGCTCAAGAGAGCTGGAGGCTTTTTGACAAAGAAGCTGTTTGTTTCTTTTGAGGTCATAGCAACAGAACATCGCAGGCATGGCGTGTGAGGAAATCATGAGTTTTCCAAGGAATACCTCCCTCCAAATAATTGAATCAATTTCTCATCTTAATGGGAAAAAAAAAAGCCCCAAACCTATACAAACCTGCCAGGCCAGAGAGACAACAATATCTTCCTCCAGCACATCTTCTGTTTTTCCAGAAGCATTTCCCAGCTGTAATTCCAAGGCGGTGAGTTCTCTCATCCTGAGAGTTGAGCAGCCTATTCTTGAGAAACACAAATCACAGATAAGGAGGTGACCCAGACAGTTCTCAGAAACAGTAAAAACCCAAAGTTTGTTTGCTTTCAGCTGCTTCCTGCAGGCCATCCCCATGGCTGCTGCTGGGAACTGATCCAACACTCTCCAGCTCAAATAAAAGCCATTATCCCACAGCAGCTTTGCAGGTAGCTCTGCTCACCCTTACCTGTTACAGCCCAGCAATTCCCTAAACCTGGGCTAGGGTGAGGGAATTTCAAGGGAATGGGAGCTCTCCTCCAGTCCTTGGCTGGCTTTGGTTTCACAGAAGGCCAGGATGGGTCAGGTTGGAAGGGAGAACAGTGGGTCAATGGTCCAACTTCCCTGCTCCAGCAGGGTCATGCCAGGGCACGGGATTGTGTCCAGATGGCACTGGAATATCCCCAGTGAAGTGTCACCAGCTATCCTGATGGGCTAGTGGCAGAAAAATGTCCTGACATGAGGAGCAACATTCCTGAATACCTGTTTACTTTCCTTTCCTCCTTTTCTTTCTTTTCCAGCTCCTTTTGGCCTGGCAAACAGGAAGAAATAAATGTTATAGATATCCCATTCTCATTTCATGGAATAATTTCAAGTGACCTTTTGAATCACTGCAGGAACTTCTTTTGGAAACAGCTGCAGAGGGGTAAATCCCATCACAGACAAAGCTGCTGTGGCTCTGCTATGTGGGAAAAGTGAAAGCCACATAAATCAGCAGCTTAATTAACATATATGGGGGTGTAAATGATAATTAGGACGGATCATTGATACCACATGCTGAATTATTCTGTCTGCTGGGGTTTAGCAGCAATAGGGACACACAGAAAGAGAATCAGGGAGAAGCTTTTCATCCTGGGACAACACATCCCAAGTGATGCCTCAGGTTTTGCTCTTTATTATTATATATTATTCATTCCCACTTGGTAATTAAGGAACTGATGCCAAATAAGCCAAGCCCCAGTGATGCACTGCAGTGTCAGGCACAGAGTTCACTTTGTTTCTTTGCTCCCTGATGCTTCAGAAATGCTTCAACAATATTGATTCAAGGTTGCACATTGAACAGATGCTGCTCTGCAGCTGATTTGTTTGATGCTCATGATGGTTGGGAATCAATTACATATTGAAAAGTGCAATCAATTAACATTCACAATTAGGGATATTTCCGTAAAGCTATGCAACCTTAACTGATATTCCACAGTATCAGTTTGATTCTTGCCTCATCTTCCATCCAAATCAAATAAACACACAGTTTAGTGGAGTAAGCCTGGATGATTATATTAAAATGAGACTTCAATAAGTTTTTGGTTGAGGATTTCCATACTGTATCCAGATGCTTCCATGACTTCATAAACATGACAGAACTCATCTAGCCTCATCTCTGAATGCCCTGTTCTTAATGACATTAAAACTATGAAGAAAGTAGTGTCTAAATTAAAATCTTGATTATTTTTGGAATATAAATGGAGGCTTTTTTAATTTAAGTTTCAAAACTTCATGTTCTGGAAAGAAAACCAACAGAATAGACACTTCTTGGTAGATAAAAAAGTATTTTTTCTAACTAAACATACTGATAAGAATGTGTTCAGAAAAGACAAACATATGCAGACAGACTTTTTAATGGCTGCAGTTGCTTTGGGAAACTAATTCCTTTGAGCCCATTTGTTTATCAACACAACAATTTGTCACAAACTCTCCATCCTCACTCCTCTACTCTAATGATTTGGGGAAAAAACCTCTGTGTGCTATGCATGGTAATGTGTCTTTTACTACTTAGGTATGAGAAAAAAAAATGACAACTTTGAGTTTGCAAAAATAATTGCTGCAAGCAGAAACATTCCAAGAGCAGGTTGAAATGACTGACTGCATTGCTATCCAAGATGAAATATTTTGTAAGGGGAAGCCAGGGTTCATTAGTATAGAGCTTCAGAAGTCCAAGATTAAAACTATCTCTGGGTGGGGAAGGGCTCAATTAGGAACTTATTTTTTAAATCTTATCTCAGGCTGACTCCAGTCAGATGATCAGATTTATGTCTGATCTTGCCAAAATCCCTTCTGTGCCCTGAGGCATGTGCCTAAATGCCTTGATACACTCAAAGGAAAGCTTCCCAATGGGAAGCTGACTATTCCAGAGCATTCACTTTGGACAACACCTATTGACTGCAGGCACCTTTTTTTGTTGGGATTTTTTTTTTTTTTTGGCTCAGGACCCAGCCTTGTTATTTATCCCACTCTTACTCAGCATTCCCACTGTTTTTCAAGGCCAGGAAGGAGCCTGTTGGCTCTTCCTGCAGTGGTACCCAGAGGGTGGTTGGTGCCTGAGTCAGGGCTGCTTTGGGACAACGGTCCGTGTGCAATTACCCACTGGAATTTGGTGGGAGAATCTTATTTAATTACACCCTTCCCTCCAGAGAAACAGGCAGCCAGAGAATCCCTGAGGAGCACAGATGCATTACAAACTCTTTCCACAGCTGCTCAAGTGTAGCCAGCAAGGGGACAGACAGATCAGCCCCAAAAAATGAAGGATAGGTGGAAGCAGGAGGGCTGTAGTGCCCTGATCTCCAGAAAGCAGTTTTTGCTAAAAATAGTTAAGGGTCTTGTAGGAAACTCAGCCAATGCCAAAACTCTGCTTTCCTCCAGTGCTGTCACCAGCTCCTCCCAGCTCATTCCAAGCTAAACAGATGAGGATTATTGTCTGTTCATGATCCAGTTTTCCCACATGAAAGAGGAGGATAACTGTCTATAACTTTTTTGCTGCACAGGGGCCAAGGAAGACATAGATATTATGCTCAGAGATGCTCAGACTGACCCTCATCCAAGAGTTACCACAGTCAAAGGAGGATTTTCAGAGGATTTTATGCTTTTACTTTAAAAACACAGATAAAAGAAATCGGCATCAGCAGAGACATATCGATGTAGCTTGATGTCACAGAAGAGACATCTCCCAGTGATGAAACTTGTTCAATATTCTAAACAAATCTGAAATGTGTTTAGTCTGGAAGTGATTATTTTGCTTATTCTGATGCATTTGATGTTTAACCACACATTGCAAATATGGCTAGGTGGCCCAGGTCCAACACAGGAAGGGAGATCACAGCACCACAACCAAAAGTGCATTACACAGGGCTGAATAATACAGATACACCATCATTAGAATCCCACAATTTAAACCATGGAGCCAATGTTTTATGGTGGCTGGGACAAGCATGATACATGTTCTCCATTTTCAGATCCTGCAGTGTTTCAGGATGCATGGGAAAGCAGATGTTTTTAATAGCTTGAACCCTAAATAAGCTCATTCTTCCACAGCAACTGCATGCAGCCAGGAGAGAGACAGTGCTGCACGAATGGGCACAGTGTTCCATCTGTTTCAAAGTGTCCTGGCTCCAGGGGAAAATGTGTATTCTGAACAAAACAGAGACTTTCACATTAAGATTGATTTTTCCCCAAAATGTCCAAGGCCAGGAGCAACCTGGTCTGGTGGAAGGTGTCCCTGCCCATGGCAGGGGGTGGATTGAGATGAGCTTTAAGGCCCTTTCCAACCCAGATGATTCTGGGATTCCGTCATATTGCTGTCCTTACACAGGGTAAATCCATGGATACTGCCTGGCCATGTACCCACTGTGGTGTCACCTGAGGTGGGAGAACCAGGATCAGAGGCAAGGAGAACCCAGAGACCTTCTGTGCTGCATTGCCTTCAAAATGTTTGAGAGACTTCAGTCACACCAACAGCTGGGAGATGCTTGAGCACACTTCAGGTGTTCAGAAAGCAGGGGAGAGAGCAAATCTAGAATCAAACCAGCAAAGAAGCAGCCCACAAGGAAAGAAACCAGAGGGGAGTATCAGGAAGCCCCATTTTACAGGCAGGACCACAAGCACCCGACAGTTGGTGGAAAGCTTTTGGAAGAAATGTGGCGTGGGCTTAGACCAGAAACTGTAAAGCACAGCTGCCCTGATCATCTTACACTGTTAAGGGAGAAGGGAGAGATGTTTGTTGGGAATAGTGCTCCTTCCCACTGCCCAGAGGATGCAGGCTGCACGGATGATCCTCCCCTCCTGCTCAGCCCACAAAGCAGCCATCCCTCCAGTTCAGCCAACAGAGCCTTCCCAACCAGGAAACCATTCCCAAATGTTACTCAGGTTATGTCAGCTACTCACAGATCTCTCTGTGCACATCCTGCTGTGTTTCAAACCCCTGGTACACTTGTGCCACTCAAAAGCTTCATGATGAGAAGATCATCATGTCATGTCAAATCCTCATGGCTGCTTCTCAGCAAGGAGGCCAGTGTTGAAGGATTTGGATCTTCTTTATCCCTCTTCAGCTTGGATGCTTGCATTCTTTTCTAAGTAGCTTTGAATCTCCTCTGTTGTCTCTGCACCCCTTTTTGTGAGCACAAGTTAACAGATTAAATAAGTTTAAACAGTAGATTCTAGTAAAATTGGTTTCTACTTTAAGTTAAATTTCCTTGTCTCTCTGCCTCCCAGCTCCTCCAGGTGCAGGAGTTACAACAACATAGAAAGTTCTACTTCTGAGGTGAGGCAGCTCCTGCACAGGAGGACTTGATGGAGATCTCAGTTTTGCGTTCAGCCCCTGCTGGCTGCTCTCTGGGGAATGCTGTGCTCCTGTGAATGCCAACTCCTCCACACCTGGAGGTGAATTTTCCGAGGATTTGTGGGAGCTGCACCTCTCAGGTGCCACAGGACACTCAGAAGTGCTGAGAGGACTGTGCATTGTCACAGGTCACAGAGATGGCAGGAAGAGAGTGGAGAGCACCAAATCCCATTTATTCCTGTTCCCAGGCTCCCACTGAGCTGTCCAGTGCCACACATGAGATAGGTGCTCCATTCAGCAGAGCAGCAGCTCCACTCCTGGATTTCCTTAGGATTTTAACTGCAGCTGGATTGCAGAGGCTGGGAGCAAGGGGCATGTGGCCCTTGGGGACAATCCACATCAGATGCAAGCAAGAGAGACACCAGCAAGGCCTCTGCCTCCCAAACCCCAGAAAAGATGCACTTGCATCATGTAAAATCTCTTTAAAGACATTCCCAGTTTTCCTTCACAGTGACAGCAAGGAGGGAGGAACTGGCAGAGTCCCCTCTCCCAGCTGCACACAACTCATCCAGCTGAAGATTTTTTCCATCCTGATTCACGGAAACATTTGCTGTGGAAGAAGCCAAGCCTTTTACTGCTTCCAGCTCCAAAGATGTATGTCAGCATCATCCATTTTCTACAGCTGCCTGAACTAACAGCCCAAGTCAGCCCAGAGCTGCAGGAGCGAGCCTGGTCCCTTCCACAGATGGAGCACAGGCTGCCCCCTCCATCCCAGGCACTGGGCCTTGCTCTCTCTCTTCTCCACACTGATCAATCCCTGCCTTTCTCTTGTAGGAACTTCCATCCACAAATATCTGCCAAACTGCTCTGAGCTTCCCAGAAAAGCCCTGGCTTCCCTGAAAAGCCTGTATCCAGCTCAGAAATGCACTTCCCTTGCACAACATTATGAGAAGCATCATTCTCACTCCCTGCCATGAGCAGGGACACTTTCCACCAGATCTTGTTTCTCCAAGCCCCACTCAACCTGGCTTTGGACATTTCCAGGGATGGAGCAGCCACAGCTTCTCTGGGCAACCTGTGTCAGGGCCTCACAGGGAAGAAATTCTTCTATATGTCAGTTTTCTCCAGGCTAAACAGCACCAACTTCCTCAGCCTGTCTCCATAGGGAAGATGCTCCAGTTCTCTTATCAATTGTGTGGCTTCCTCTGGACTTGCTGCAACAGTTCCATGTCCTTCGTGCATTGGAGGCACCAGAACTGGTCACTGTATTCCAGGTGGGGTGTAGGAGAGCAGAACAGAGCAGAAGATTCTCCTCCCTGTGCCTGTTGCCCACTCTGCTGGGCGTTCAGACATCCAGTGACTTGAGAGAGCTGTCCTCCCACCTCTTTCCAAGGAAAAATGGCACAGGAGAGGGAAGATCTGCTCCTCAGGCACTGATATATCCAGCCTAGCCTATGGAGAGCCTGCTAGGTGTTTCCAGGTGTTCCCAACCTGCTGATGTTCCACCCACCAGGAAACAGCACTGCTTACTTTGGAGCAGGAGCTGGAGCTGCTGGGAGGGACACAATGCCAGCAATCAAAGCAAAGAAAGGAACCTCTGCTGCCACGTTGTCAGGTCAGTGCCCAGTACAGCAACACCTTCACACCTACCAGGACATGACAGGCAAACCCTTACCTACATGATCCAAACCCCGGGAAAACACAGTTCCCAGTTCCCCTGAATCCCAGCTCTTCACCCCATTTGCCACAGGAGACCTGAAGTGCCAAGTCATATTTTCCCCCTAACTACCAAAACCAAGTAATAACAGTACGAATTATTTTTCTCTTCCCTCCTTCTCCCCCTTATTGAATTCCCACTCACAGCCCCTCATTAGGCCTGGTGTTAATTAGAACAGGCTGTGAAGTTCATTACATCTGTGCAAAAAAAGCAGGGGTGGACAGACACATGACATGAGCTCTTGCGAAACCAGGTCCCAAAAAAATGACCCATATGATGGTGACAGCTTCTTCAATCATTTCTTTTGGTATTTAGCTTCCCAAAAAGCTTAGTAAAAAGAAAAATAAAGAGGAGGCTGCAAAAAAATAGCCTCAGGCATTTGGAGGGAGAGGGAGTTATTTTGCTCGAAGGCCTTTCATTAATAATCCCCTTAATGACAACTTTTATTAGTTTGTAAATGTTCCCTTTCACTCAGCCATTTGATGGCATCCTTGGCAGCAACAGCCCATAATTCTTCATTGCATGTGTGTCTGTCTGCTGTTTAAAATTTAAATTAAAGCAAGGCTTGTGGTTGAGACTCTGGAGCATAAAAAGGAGAGGAAGGCATCAGCCTTTAAAGTAACAGTGTTGCTATAAGCATGTCAGCCTAAAACACAGAAAAATCCTGCAAAATTTCATCACCCTCCTGAGAACAGGATTCAAACTCTGGCCCAATCCATCCTGGTCTGGAGCACTTGGAGGGATGGGGCAGCCACAGATTCTCTGAGCAACCTGTGCCAGGGCCTCACCACCCTCACTAGGAAGGATTTTTTCCCCCCAATATCAGATCTAAACCCACTTTTTTCCAGTTTCATGCACTGAAATTCATGAACTTCCTCTTACACACTGCTCAGTTTGGTGGTGTGACCCTCTCTGGTCTTCCAAAAAGCCATTTCATGGTGCACACAAGGATGGGAGCTGTAGGACTTTGGCCCATCTCCTGCTGTCCTTCCTGCTCTCTCCTGGCTTGGTTATATGGAGGCTTCTGGAGAAGAAGCCTGGATGAATATTCTCAGGATACAAATGAGTAGGAGGCCTGGCAAGCAAGTTTCCCCTCTCCTCATGATTCATGAAGAAGTCAGACAAGGAATGTCTCCATCAGGAGACAAATGGGCTAGGTTTTAATGGCATCTCTCATGGTGACATATTTCTTCAGGAACTGCCAGTTAGTTACTGGAAGAGCCTCAGCACAGAACAAGAGTGACTTCTAGTGCAATCCAGGGATATGCAAAAGTTACTGCTTGGCATTGTCCCTGCATGTGTTTGAGCTCATCAGCCCTGATGCAAATTAGGCTTGGTCTGAGCTGCAAAGTGCCTGTAAAAGTGACAGGGATGTGGCTGCTACAGCCTTGTCACGCTCCATCTCACAGACACGGAAAGCCAGGGCGTCCAAGGTGAATCCATGAGGAGACAGCACACACGTGGATGCTTGTGGCAGCAAACTGGGCTTCCTAACTCGAGAGCTCATTCAGCCTCTGCAGAATTTCCAATTCCAGTGATAGACACAGTGACCAGTGTAAGAGCTGGGAGAAGTCAGACAGCTGACAGCAGCCTGGTTGGTCTAAAACTTCAAGAACCACAATCCCACTGTTTCCATCACTCCCTTTCAGAGCCTTTTTCTGCCTGTGTTTTTATAGCTTTACACTATCCTCAACCCATGGCAAGTAAAAACAAGCCCTCTCCCCACTTGTACTCCAAGTGTTTTAGATAAAATAGTAGATAGGAACAGAAGAGGATAAAATAGGAGTGTCAGAGGGGGTGTAAAAACTAAACTGTTAATACAGTTCATATTCGGTGCAGCCTTCATGCAAACATGTCAGCTGGAAAGTGCTGGCAAGCAAACCCAAGAGGGATGTATGTCAGCTGAGCAGCACATATTCCCTGGGAAAGGGAACATGGAATTGCCTGTGAGTGCACGTGGCTGCCCTGTTTATACAGGATCAGATTCCTCCCTGTGCACGTAGCAGCTGTCCAGGAACCGCAGCCCACGGCTGCAGGCACAGGGCCAAACGTGCTCCTCGTGGCTGGGCTTCCAACAGACAGACAGACAGACAGACAGACAGAGACACCAGGACAACCTCATGGACTCGACAGGTCATGTGCAGCCGTTGCAGGTGAAGCCCTGGGGGCCGCAGAATCCCAGAGTGGTGCGGATTGGAAGTGGCCTCAAAGCCCATCTCATTTCACCCCTGTGATGGCAGGGACATCTTTAACTATCCCAGCCAAGCCCCATCCAACCTGGCCTTGGACACTTCCAGGGATCCAGGGGCAGCCACAGCAACCAGTGCCAGGGCCTCGCCACCCTCACAGGGAAGAATTTCTTTCCAATACCTGATCTAAACATTCTCTCTTTGAGCTTTAAACCATTCCCCTTCTTTTCTATTCCTCCGCGCCTTTCAGAAATTCTCTCTCCATCTTCCAGCACCACCCAGCTGGTCAGAATGACTGAAGGTATCCTTGTACTTCAGGCTCTCCCTGTTGCAAATACACCTTGACACCTCTTCTCCCTTCATAGGAAAGGTTCTTTGAACAACAGGGGGTTTGAATGCAGGGAAGAGACACTTTTTTACAGGCATACATTATTTAGGGATATTTCACTAGAGCACTGGAGCAAATAGAGACCTCGTTGAAAATTAAAATATTCATAGGAAAGAGTGACTCCATATGAGTTTTAAGTTTCAAATTTCACAAGATGTTTCGCTGTAACATTTTTCAAGGGAAAAGTTCCAAGTTTAGAACTTGAAGTGGTTTTATTTAAAACAATGTTTCTTTCTTCTACTAATTTTCTTTTCCAAGCTCAGCTGCTGAAGCTGAACTGAAATATAAGACATTTTTTGTGTCCTCAAGAGGTCCAATAAAATTCTTCTCTCTTTTTATTTTAGAGGTGCGATTTTTTTACCCCCTCAGACTCTGAACAGAAAAAGTTACAGCTCATCTTTTCTTCATTCTTGTTAAAAAAACTCTTCCCCACCCTAACACAGTGAAGAGAAAATAAAATAAAATTTGTGGTTCCTTCTCCCACATATTAAAAACCTAAAGAACAACAGAGTGCCTCAGGCTTTCTAATTCAAGTGCATGACTTTTCCTGGAGCAGTGGAGCACGTTCAGCCTGGAGAGTGGAGTTTAAGGCTAGTAAGCAGCTGGTTTGGTTTACAGATATGCTGCAGCATTCCTCCACGGCACCCATTCCCCATTTCACAGGAAAACTCCAAGAATCACTGGAAGACAGTCTCAAAGACTTCCTTGCAATGGCCATAAGAAGAAGCTTTAATCCCACACCCAACATAAGAACTCGGTGTACGTTCCAGGCTGCTGCCAAGGCCCTGACTCTTTTTTCCTGCAGCTTTAGTTCCTGGGCAAAGCCACATTTCTAATCTGTACATAATGTTCAGCTTCATCTCTTGCAGTTTATGGGCTTGAGCACAAAGGCAATTCTCACTGCCACTGGAAGGAATCCCTTCCCCTCATTCCCTGGAAAAGGAAAAGCAGTGTCTGCCAAGGCAGACACTCCAGCCCAACCTTCATTTCATACAACACAAGGAAAAAGCACCTCCAACTCCCTGGCAGTGATGAGATCAAGTCATTGGAGACATGGGGTTTATTTCTAGCTCTGACACAGATACCTGGTGTGAACCTGCACATGTTTGAACACCCACGTCTGGCTGAACCAGCTCTCTGAAATCTTATCACATTAGACAAAGCTGTGAGGAAAGCAAAACGCTTAAGAAAAATTCAGAACCACGTCCTGAAATCCTCTGCAGCTCAGCTGTGAACAGAATAAGCATCTTGACTCTTTGTTGCCTAATGCCAAATTTCTTTCCAAAAAAGCAAATGTTCCCAACCCTTAGCGTCAGCCCAAGTGAAGAGTGGTTTATCACTGAGCTGGGGAGAACGTGGTTCCCACCACTCAGCCCAGCTGATGGGAGGCACCGAGCTCCACTCCCAGTCTGCCCAAGGTGGTTCATGAAGACAGACAACGTTGTGGGGCAGCTCAGATGTTGATAGAGCTGAGTCACCCCCCTCTGTAGCCTGAACACCCCAGACATGACTATAAAGACAGTAATAATCACCATTTTGGGGGACAAGGCCAACTTTTCATCCATCATCTACTACCCAGACTATGACCTCACTGGGGGTTTAGTCCCTGCTGTGTTTTTTTAAAGACCTGAACAGCACAAATGAAAGCTGCCTCAATGCCTGGAGCCTCAACCAGAGCCAGTGGTAGCTAAATTTTCCATGGAAAGCTTTAGCTGGAGGATGGGGAGCAGGGTGGAGCTGGGAATATCAGTTACACAGTGACAAACTCCTGCCTGGCATTTCCTCCTCAAACCATGAGCCAGCTGCAGCCACTCCTGCCAACCTTCAGCATCCTCAACCAGCTCAAGGGGCTCTGCTCACATTGAAATTCTTATTTTACGGAGCAGAACAAGCTCTGGGAATCTCCTTGAGGTCAAGATAAGCCTAGTGGGATTTGGCCTCTTCATGCCTATCCATTTTAGAGGGTACCCAAACACCAACTCAAAGAGTATGGGATTAATATCCTTGCATTACATCTAGGAAGATAAACAGGCAAGAGACCATCCTTATTTCATGGACATGGGAAAAGAAAGAGAAGGAGAAGACCACTCTTACCACCCCAACATATGGTAGAAAGGGCAATAGATGCTTGTATTTCATGATTAATATTCCAGCAGCTGGGTGGATTGCTTTCACCATTCCCCACCAGCAAGAAAATCTCTATATTTTCCTTTGCAGGTACTGCTAATATCCCAAAAGCACAAAAGCTTTGGGTGTTGCCTGATACTCCCACCCAGGTCCTCCAAACCAAGCCATTTTAGAGTGCCCTACACCAGCCAGCACATGCTTTTAGGTGCTTCAAACAGTCCACACTGCAGGAAATCCCTGCCACTAGCTAAAGACCCAGAAGAAATCTCCTCCTTGGCCTACCATCAAATACACATCCCATGAAAAATGAGCAGAGTCCCTCTGGAAGCTCTCAGAGATGAGAAAGCTTCTCAAGGCACCCAGTTCGAAATTGAGACTGCTTCTTGTCCAGCTGCAAGATATTCCTACAGCATGGATTGGTAAATCCATCCTCTTCCTGCTTGAGACTGCTTCTTGTCCAGCTGCAAGATATTCCTACAGCATGGATTGGTAAATCCATCTTTTTTCCTGCTGTCACCTCTGTTGGTGGTGGCAGTGGCAGCAGGAAGAGGGGAGATCAGGGGCCACTGGGTGCAGCACACACATTTATTGCTCCAAGTCAGCTCTCTGTCCTTTCAGAGAAGCCCTGGATTCTCTCATGTCCCTTTTGCAGGGCAGCCTGCAGGACAGATGGGAAAGATTCTGGAGTAAAGGTGGGATGTGGTGTGAATAAGGGTGGAAGTATTTTGGCTGGGAAGCCGTGGGTAATGCAAAGGCGTGGGAGTTGTGATTCATGAAATGCCTCCCTCCCCCAGCAGCTCCCCACCTTGCAAGGAGCCAGCTCTTGGTGCTGGGAAGCAGGGACTCAGTGGCCAGGCATTTGGCAGGAATGGCTCTGGAGCAGGCTCCAAGGCTGGAGCTGAGTGTCAGCCAGAGTATCTCCTCAGAGCAGCTCTGATGGAGCATCACCAGGAACAAAACAACATTTACTGAAACTACTGCAGGGGGAGATAGAAAACTCATCCAGCCCTTCATCCAAGAGGGTGTAAAATGCACTAGGATTGTGTTTTCTCTCCAGTTCCAAATAAAATACCCAGTATGGATATGTTGAACGGTCCCAAGGAGCAAATTCAGCAGTAGCTGTGCCTGGAGAGATCACAACCAAAAAGACTGGAGGGCAAACTGAGCTGCAGCAGCAGAGGATTTCTCTGTCCCTGTTGGAGAATTTCGCTCAGACATGGCTTGAAGGAAAGAGGCCATGAAAAAATACAGCTGATGGAAAAGTAAAAGGCAGCTGTAAGCAGCAATTCTCAAGCCTGTTTCTCAGAAACGTTTCTGTAAACAGCAAGAGTTCTCAAGCCTGTCTTCAATAACAAGTAAATACCTTGTCTTTGGATAAAGTATGGGAAAGCAAAGTGACAAACATGGAGGCCTTGAGAATCTTTCATATCAGGGTGAGAACACAAATCTTGGTTTCAATAACAAACCACAGGTATTGAAAACAAAAGGAGGGGTTAATGTGTAATCTGTAACCTATGATGAGCTCAGGTTTTGCGATATGTATGAACTTAATTAACACCATTATAAAAATGTGCATGGTGAATCAATAAATCGGAGTTCGATGCTGATCAAAGGATGGGTCGTCTCCCTTCGCCTTCAATATCTCCCTGACATCAAGGACTCTTGTACCTGTACATGCCCTCAGTCCAACATTGAGAATGATCTTTTCCAACCACACTGACCTCAGTTCCTCTGTTAGGGAATGCATAATTAAAGATGTTCCATGTGCTCCATATAGAAACTAGATTTTAATCCACCTGCCTCAAATCCAGCCCAGGTGCTTCCCTCTTGCACAGGCAAACTGAGGATGAGCACATCAAAATTTTAATCAGATTCTCAGCAATATCCAACACCACTGAATGTTTAAAATCAGCACAGGGGACAAGCCAATAAGACTCTGCACAATCAATGCTGTAAATTCTCAGATTATCCAATATTTTATTCAAAATGCTGCTCTGGGACTAATTTTGTGAGAAAAAGCACTTCAGCAGCTACAGGTCAGCAAGGCCTGGGGAACAGGAACTAACAAGCCTTAAAAGATTTAGAAACAGAGGATGCATAAAAAAAGGAATTTTGATTTTATTTTTCAGTCTTTGAGGTTCTGACTTACTACTTCTAAATCACTAGGGAGCAACAGTACTTACTTAAGACCTTATCAGGAAAGTATCAGAGGCTGTTAAAAGTATGAGGGAGTCAGCTTTGAATCGTTTCTGAGGGGAAACTTCAAGACCAGGAAGAAAAAATCAGTTTCCTTGTTAATTACGGGAGTTAACCCATTAAGCATCAATAACTTTGCAGAGCAGAAACCAAACAGTTTGGATTGTGCACATGAACTACTGAGCATGATCTGATTTCAAAGTCTATGAAAACACAGGCAAATCCTGAGTGAAAAGGCCTTGCATGCCTTTAGAAGGAAATGTGTATCTGCTGCTTTATAAAGAAACAAGATCCCTGCTAAACCAGAGTTAACATCCATGCACAAAAACCAGTTCTCCATTCTCCTGAGCAAAAGGATGAACTTTCCATGCTCAAATTAATATTTCCACTTTCTCAGTCCAGCACATAAGTGGGAAGGCCGTGGACTCTTGGTCCAAACCAGAACCAACCAGCGTGGAAATTACAGCTCCCACCACCATGAAATTATCTGGGAACCAACTGATCCTTGGCATTCCATTCTCCACTCTCTCCTGAGCTATGCAGGGCTGCTGTGGAGGAAATCTTCCTTCCTAGTGCTCTGGGAAAGCAAGTGCCAGAGCAATCCCAGCTGTCCTGAGCACAGGGCACTGCTCTCAGCCAAATTATTATTAATGCAAATGTGCTGAGCAACCACAGGCCTTTGTGGGGATGGGTTCAAGGGAGGGCAGATGCTGAAGGAAACATTCATCTCTGTGGTGTGGAAAGAGCAACAAAAATGTCCTAAGAGCAGGGAAGATCAAACAGGAGGAAAAGTACAGGAGGGAAGCTACTGTTTCTCTTTCTTTGCCTCCATTTGTAGTTGAGCTGCTAAAGAAAAAGGATCTCAGAAAAAGAATCTTTTCTTTCCTCCCAACCACTAACATAAGGGTTTGCTGAATAATGAAGTATTGCTGTATCAAATGGAGTTAAAATAGCATCATGACCATCAGTGGCACAAATGGAGCAGATGGAACTTGAGGCCAGAGATGAGAGAGGAGATTGAAATGGAGCCCTCTCCTCCCCTGGTGATGAGGAAGCCTGTGTGCCATGGGAGATCTCCAAAAAGCAAACTCCTCCTCAACCTGACATAAAATTAAACCTCAGGTTGGATCTTGTGTGCCCCAGAAGGGCTGTCCATATATCTGAGATGTTGTTCTGGCCTCTTTCTACAGACTTGGAAGCTCCCTGGATTATATTTTAAAAATAGGATTAAGAAAGCAGTGCTTTACTGAATCGTGGGCTTTGTTTCTAGCTGAATACGCTCTCAAAATGGCTAAGTGATCCATCTGAGCTGTTATGGGAAGAATTTAGTTCAGTTCAGTCAACACACAAAACTCCGCCAGTCACCACTACCTGCTCCTCATGACTGTGAGCAAACCTGCTGGTCAAAAGCCAGTTCACAGTTTATGGGTCCAGAACAGGAACAGAAATAGAAGCATTAAATAAATGTGTTTGCCCTGCCCTGTTCCTTGGAGCCTTTCTGTGCTGTTGTTGCAGCACAGAAAGGCTCCAAGGAGCTTGTCAGTGAATTCATCATAGTACCAATGAAATTGCTAGGACATGGCAGCACTCCTTGGCAATCAGCTTGGAGGGGTAGAAGGTTTTATTCCTCTCTCCTCTGAAGCCACTGAGTACATGACTCACAGCAGATTGGCCTTGCAAGGTTCCCAGGTTCCCTTCAAAAGGAGGGGTGGAGCTTCCCAGTGCCCCAGAAGCAAAGCCAAACACCACACGTTAATGGATATTTTCCACACGCTGAGACCCAAGAGCTTGAAGGAGCTCCTAGAAATAGAAAGCTTCCTTACCTACCTTGGAAAACTTTGCTTGGTACTCCGCAGCACAGTGCTGCTCATGTTTGTGAGGACACCTGAGGTCGTGAGTAAAAAACATCACTGCCTGTTCCTGTTCAATTCTGTGAGAAAGGAAACAGTGTTTAAAGCAGATTTATGACCAGATTTGTAACCAGAGTGTCCCACAACCCCTGTGACCACCCTGGGCAGAGTCCCTCCCCAAGGAGTGAAGGTGGGCACAACACATTCAGGATATGAAGAGCCTCACCAAAGGATTGCCACACTCAGGGGCTGCAGAATCTCTGTCTCCAAATTAGTGCCTCATGCTGTACGTTTTAAATGGTAGCAGATGTTGGCAGTGAGCTCCAGACCTTTGTTTCCCAGATTCCCAGATAACTGCTGCTTTTGTGCAAGCCCTTCTCTAGCAATAACAATAATTAAGTGTCATTTATGTAAGGTCTTTCATTCAGCAGTCCCAAAGGGCTCAATAAATTTAACAAACCATTAATACTCAACAGATTTACTGGTTTGCAATTCCAAAAAGGCTGTATTCTTCTCCAGGATCCTCCACGTTCCCACAAATGGCAGGTACCCTAATTACCATAATTACCACAATCACTATAATCATCTATGAGTTTGCAGAGAAGCAGAATTAAGTGATGTCAAAGGCCACAGTACATTATGCTAATAAGAAAAGGATTTAAGCAGAGTTCCTGGCCTTTAACTTTGTTCCCATTGTGAGCAGGAAACCACCCTGCCTCCAGAAATTCACACGCACTGATAAGTTCATCAAGCCAGAACACTGAACTGAAAGAAAAGGATGCATTCCCAGAGCACATGAAAAACACACTGGTCAAAGGAAATCCAAGAAAAATCCAAGTCCAATCCAAGCAACAAGATTTTTTTTTTTCACTAGGATGAGCCTTAAGCTCACGAAAATTGAATTTAGTGGCCCAAGCAGGATGCTGAGAGAGATGCAGTATTCACCAAGAAAACTGTAACCTTGCTTTCACATCCCTCTGGATTGCCCCTAAAAAAATAAATCATGGAAGGTATTGCTTGAGAGGACCACCCTTGCCACAACAACAATGCCATGTCTTTACACCACCTAGATCAGACACACAGCTGTGGCCTTACAGTTCCTGAAGGAACCTGCAGGAAAGATGGAGAAAAGCTATTTCCAAGGACCTGAGGTGACAGAAGAAAGGGGATTCAACCTGTCAGAAGGCAGGTTGCGCTCTCCCAAAAACTGACCTCCCCACCTAGCAAAACCACAGGAGCTGAGCATCCAAGCCTGGGCTGCGCAAAACATCATGAGCAGCTTTTGGCTAAGGGACAACTCACACAGTTATCAACTGTGAGGGTGTGGGCAAGCAGCAGTGATTCCTTGAGCTGTGTCTGAACCTCAGTGCAAAGCAAAATACTTTTTTTCTTTCTTAATCATAGAATATTTGGAGTTGGAAGGGACCCACAAGGATCATTGACCCAACCCCAGACTTGACAGTCTGCTTAACTTCTACATATATTATGCTGCTGCTACCAAAGGCAGTTCAAGATTCGTCACAATATTTGAATTATATTGCATTTGTTCCTAATTTAGGCAAAATAAAGAGGCATTTGCAGAAATCTCAGGTAGTTTGAGGCCATGGCTCAATAGCCACAGCAATGTAAACTGCAACTTAGCTGTGTATCTCAGTTCATAGTTGCAATAATTGGAGGTTCAAGGGCTTTTTGCCCAAACTTTGTCTACAAGACTGCACATGGTCTAACACCACATCACAATTATTTTGTAAGACATCATGCAATAAAATCCATGTTTAATTGCGGTGTTTAATTGTTGCACCTCATTCTGGATACAGTGAAAATACTCCCACCCTCTCCAAAGCTTCCTTGCCTCTGACTATCTCATCTACTTCTCCTGCTGGTCTCTCACACTCTGTGCTTGGAATAGGAATCAGAAGTGGGAACCATGGCCATGGGAAGGGCTTCTTTCTCTATTTTCTACCAAGCATACCTTGGATAACTGATCAGCAACCAGCTGACAGCACAACCTAAGGGAGACACGGCCAAGGTCTTGTCAGCTCAATTAAAATAACAGCAAATAAATAATCTGGATTGTATTTAGAAAGTCACAAGTCCAGTGCTTGGCCCTGGCTAGGGGTGAGGAGAAGGCCCATCCAAGGTGACACCCAATTCTTTTCAGCTGAAATAAATTTAATTCCTACCAAGAGAAGCCAGGTTTCACAAGCTCTAACAGGGAAAGCCTTCACTGGTCAGAGGCTGTGTGAATGCATAAGAGGGAGACTAGACTGGGGCCCGTTTTTTTCATCATGCAGAAATGTAACAGCTTTTTTATTCTGTATTATGAGTCAGTGCTCCCAATGGAAAGAGCACACGCATCATGGCTTTGGCACTGCACACCGCTGCATTTCCTACCAGCCCCAGCCTGCTGTGGAGCCCATCCATCTGGTTAACCTCTCCAAGGAGGGCTTTTTGCCAGCTGTGCTCTCCAGGAGCAGGAGGGGGGCGAGGCAGGGATGTGTCAGAGGAAGGATGAATGCCCTCTCCTTGCAGTCCCCGCAGCACAAACCACCCCTGCAAGAAAAACAAATGAGCCCAGAAAGCAGCCGGGAAATTGCTGAGAGAAAAGGTCCCCTCCTGGCATGAGTCAAGCTCCAAAACAGTTCAAGGAGCTGTTCTGGCTTGCCATGGGGACAAATTGTCCAGCAGAACTTCTGACAGCTTTTCTCCCCACTGATTCACTCCTCAGTATGCCACTGGGCTGACAGACACAAGAATGCCCAAGTGATCATACAGGACACAGGGGTTTTAACAGGCCTGCCATGGTCCTTCAGTGTCACAAACACTGCAAAGCGTTTGAGAGAACCCTTGAGAGATCCCTGAGCTGGCAGGCTCTGGAGGGTTTCTGTTTTGGCCACAGAGTATGTCTGGGACAGCTGCAAAACTGCCAAGGTGCTCAAGACCTAATTAAAAAAATAAAAAAACAGAATCAAAGGTTCCAGCTCTTAACCCAGCCTCAAACCTAGGACAAGCCTATGGTGAGTTAATGAACTTGCCAAGAGATCTCTGAGTCCATAGTGTCTTATCTTCCTTCTAATTCTAAGCTTCTTCCCCAGGATCTTTGGGAAAAATCCACCTCCCCAGTCATTTCAGAGGGTCCAGAGTGCTTAGGCACACAAAAACATCATATATCACATGTGGGGGAAGTGCTCCAAATTATGGTACTTCTTATAATTTCCTTTTCTGACTCTGTCCCCCAGTCACACTCATGTTGTGAACACACTACCAAATATCATAGTTCATCCTCAAAGTCCCTCTGCTTGCAACTATTATTACATTTTATGAGTTTTAGCTAATTTGGACTGTCTGAATAAGCAATTTGCCCGGCTAGAACATTAAAATTAACATGCTTTCAGTGCAGTAACTTGAATTTCCCCAAATTATTCCTCCTGCTGACCAGTTTTGCTGCTGTAGAGCTGACCGCTCACATGTGACAACACATACACTGTGAAGGCAAGGGCTGACACCAGCTCCACCAACAAACACAGAACACAGCTAAAAACCCAATAGGTTTCAGACATGAACGTTGAAGGGTGTCAAATTCTGTAACAAATTCTACAGGGATAAGAAGCTAAGAGTTGTTTTGAGTTTTCCAGCTGCATCTGTGGTATACAAGAAAAGTCCTCCAGTAATCCTGATTTTTTTTGGAGTCAAAACTTTGGGTTTTGAGTCTATCCTCCCACTGCATGACTTCTGTCCAAGGCAACTATTACAGGGGAAAGCATCATTTGCCACTGTGTGGGATATAACACAACCAGAAGAAAGTGCTCCTGTGGTGTGCTGCTAAGTTGATGAGAGCAGATATGCTGGTATTTCTGGAGTTCAGCCTCTCCCACTCAATAATTTTTGTGCCGTAAGTGGAAAATTTACTCCTTTACCAGAATCTAAGTACTATGTGCCTAGAGACAGCATGAAGGTAGAGGCAAAAGCAGCACTGCCTTCTCCATCATGTAAAAGACACTGAAAAGCAGAAATAAATTTGAATTTAAGGTTAAACAGGTGGGTATTTGTTTATTTTTCCTTCTCCCTCTGCTGTTTCCTATGCTTTAGGCAGTCTTGTTCTCAGAGGCTTCCTAACAGAGCCTGCAAAATTCCTTATCACAGCTGCCCTCTTCCCACTGTTCTAGATGTGTTCTCTGGAGGTTGTGCTAGATCTGAGATGGGATCCTTGTCCTCTCTGAAGTCACTGGAAGGTTTTCCATGGGCTTCTGTGGGAGCAGCACTGCAACAATACTACTTAAATCTTTAAATCCTGCCTGCAGGGAATAGGATTTGGTTTATATCTATACATAAACCAGGACATAGACTCTTATACTAACCTAGACTGTTTAATTTTTTTTTTTTATTTAAAAGGCTTTCAGCTAAGGATTCCTGACTCTTATTTATGATAGTTTAGATCCTTGTAAAAAAGCCTGGAGTAAATCCATGCCTCCAACAGGACACATCCTACAAAAGTCTGGGAACTCTTAACCACAGGAAAAATGACCAGGCTTCAGGATGACTCACTGTGGCTATTTTGCAAAGATGTTGGAAGAAACTGGGAAGCAAAGATTAATTAATGTACTTGCCACTCTTTTGTAGATTCCCATCTGCTCTGCCTCACTCTCAGAAGGCCCCAGCACACACAGAAGCGTTGCTCTGCCTGCAGACACACGGCAGGGACTGGGGACACTCTCTGACTGTTTTCAGAAGCCTGGGGTGACAGGACACAGGGAATGGTTTCCCACTGACAGAAGGCAGGGTTAGATAAGAAATTGAGAAGAAATCCTTCCCTGAGAGGGTGGTGAGGCCCAGAGAAGCTGTGGCTGCCCCTGGATCCCTGGAAGTGTCCAAGGTCAGGTTGGACATGGCTTGGAGCCCCTTCCAACCAAAAGCATTCCAGGATTCCTGTGAAATTCTTTCTAAATGGCTTTTTCTTGAGACCCCAGGAACATTTTTTGCAAGTGCAAGCAAGAGTCATCTTCTAGTGAAGAATACTTCATTAAAAGCTCTTCACATATCATGAAAGACCCGAAAATTGGGTAAGTGCAAGTTACAGTAAGAATTTTCTAAAAGGGGAAAGAACTTTTCTCTCAACTGGACCAGAGCCCCACATCTTTCCCAGCAGTGTTGCACAGGGAGGACATCCCACTCACACTGGAATGTTATTTTTACAAATGAAAGTTAAGCAGTGAAGTTGCTTGTAAAAGAAAAAACAAACAATGCAACAAATTGTGCCTTTCTATGGAAAAAAACCCAAACCCTCATCTGTCACTTTTCATGATAAAAAAATGGCAGCACTGAAACTTATAATTTCAGAGTCAATATTCCTGCTCATCTTTGGAGGAGATGGAGGAAAAAATCCATGTCATTTGCAGCAGGGCCTTGTTTGGAGGTGTTAGGCAGTTCTCCTAACTTCCACACTGTTAAAATAATGGATCTTGACCCAAATCAACTTGCTGTTAAGTCAGAAGACTTGTGACACACTAGAGTGGGAACTGGATGGAACTCAGAAGAGATAAACTGAATGGGAAATGGGTTTTAAAGAGAGACCTCTCGCCCCCAAGGAGAGACAACACTAGGAAACTACAGAAACACATTGTTCTTGTTCAGCTTTTTGCTAAGACCAAAAGATTTAAAACAAACATGATTCTAAAACAGCAAAGGCAAAGATTTCCATTCCTCCCCCAGACAGTCACAACATCCTACTATCACTGCAGAGTATTTCCAGCTTCAGCTAATAGCACAGAAGAAATGAAAACTTGTATTTTGCAGCTTGTCTGGAAATTAAATCCCTGATGCTGTATGTGAATTAGTTATTCACAAGAAAAAAAAGGTTCGGACCTCTCAAACATCCTCTTGGCTCTTGCAGTGCATTGAATTATCTTCAGAAAAATGGAAAGACTTCTAAGCTCTTCATGACAAGAAAAAAAAGGAGGGTTTCCACCACCACAGAGACAATAAAATCTCCAAGTAAATATTAAAGGTTCTCTGAAAACAGATGTGAAAGCCAAGCAGATTTGATAGCACAAATATTTCCCAGCATGTTTCAAGAAAAACAAGTGTTCAACACACTGACTCTGGACAAGACAAGCTGTGAAGGTGCTCTCCAAAGAAGTCTGGAAATAGTGAATATTCATTCTGCTAGCATGAATCTCACAAAGCATAATAAAAAATTCTCAGAGGCCCTTCCTTCTTATCTACACAGGAACAGGGAGAATGAGCAAATGACATTCCCTATGCTAGGGAACCAAGCCTATGTCTTCTTTCTAAAAATTACCTGCATTGCCAGAGCCACACTATAATATCCTGATTAACTGTTCAGTCTTTTTCTACTCCACAGCATATTTTCATTTCTCATTCAAGCCCAGACCTCCCTCTGCTTCCCCAGGTTGGGCATGGTTTTCTTTAAATCAACATCTCTTCCTGTGGTGGGAATGCCCAGGCTGAAGGACAGATGAGGACCCAAAGATCTGCCTGCCCTCTAGATTTTTCACAGGAAAAAAGAGAGGAAGTCAGGTCCTTGTTGCAAACTCATCTCCAGACAAATACCTGTTCTCCACTGAGATAAACATAAGTGCTCCAAAAAAAGGCTGCTTGAGGGAACAGGCAGGATTTTGAACAGGACAGCTGAAATTCTCTCCTTCCCTAGAAGCACACACACTGTCCTATTTTCCCTTTTCAGGTTCACAAGCTGCATCACGACTTTTTTACTTCAGCAACATCTTAGATGTCGTCTTCTGATTCTAATCTTGCTACCTTGGCTCTTTTACATGATCATTTAGCATGTTCACAGGAAAGGAGGAGTCCAAGAAAGAAGAGCAATACTTCCTGACAGCTTGTCTACAGAGATATTTAGCAAGAGAGACTGCTAACAAGCCTCTTAGATCACACAAAAATCACTGCTTTTGGGACAAAGAGCCACCACAAAACCTTCTCCTGCTTGTATATCGAACAGACCAAAACCAGAGCCTTAACTATAAATCTACTGACCACAGCAATCAAAAAACTTTTAATCATTACCAGGAAGAGGAAATTGAGTATGGAATGTACATTCTCACTTCCATAATCACATGGATAAACATCTGCTGAAACTACACTTGGAAACATCCAGTAGAAGAGAGTACCTGAGGAAATCAAAGTTGGAGTGGATCTTATGAACAGTAATTTAAGAAATACAGGGGTGTGTTCACATTATCATGCAAAGATACTTTTCTTGATACTGGCACACCACTCAGTTACATTAAATTTCTAGCCTGCTTCCACCCATGAGATCTGCTTGTTCGCTTGGCTACTCAGCAGAGCCAAACAAGCATTCACTGATCTCCTCTTCAGGTAAATACTCAGACCCCATAGTCTGGAGGTTTTATTTTGAAAGCCAACTTAGCAAGGCCACAGATCTCACATCTTCAGGTTACAAGAAGCCTTCCAACAGAAATTGAAATGTTCTCCAAGATTCCCTTCCCTACAGGTTATTTCAAGAAGCATTCCAACAGAAATTGAGCTGTTCCCCAAGCTTCCCTTCCTTTATTCTGTTGCTTGCCAGGAAGAACATAATAGCAATCTCTGTAATGCTCAGATCTCTGCCCCTGTAGATCATGAGGATCTACAATTCATCAGATCAGAGAAACTAAACTTACTCCACTTCTCCTGCCCCCAAACTTCACCACTTATCATTTTGAAAAGGAAAGAGGGGGTAATAAATAAACTTTACAAGAGCAAAGTTATTTCCTTTCCTCATGTTTTGCAGTCACAGGCATCACCCACCCAACAAGACAATTTGAAGGATACCATTTATTGAAAACCTACCAAGTTTCCCTGTCAGGCAAGAAAAACTTCAGCTTCTCCAGCCTTTTGCAAAAAGTTCTGAAGATGGCCATCTTTTAGATTCACAAATTCAGACTCAAGTTTGAATTTATATTTTGAGCATATATTGACAGGACAAGGGAGAATGGCTTTATACTAGAAGAGTGGGCTTATGTAGGATATAAGGAAGAAATTCCTTCTGGTTAGGATGATGGGGCTCTAACACATGTTGACCAGAAAACCTGTCTGCCCCATGCCTAGAAGTACTCATACCCACGCTGGAAGCAATGTTATCTAGTGGAAGGCGTAGCCAGAGCAGGATAGGTAGCGGAAGAAGACAGTACTTAAGGTCCCATGGAACACAAACTATTCCTTGATTCTTTGATGATTCAATCTCCACAGGTCCAGGCAGATGCCAAACCTGCTCCTCACTGCCTTCTCCATGCCTCTCTGCCACGTGCAATGGGCTTCAAGCACTGGAAGGAGCACAGAGAGCCAAAGGGGGACGCTCACACCTGCCTCACTGGGAGCTCCCTGGCAAGCACTTTCCTTGAGATGCAAGCCCCTTTCCTCCAAAGCTGTTTCCCCAAATGTGTGGCTTTCCTGGGGAACAACAACACAGCCTTAAGAAACGCTGGCAAGGCTGAATGACTTCAGGTCCTTTCAGGACAGGCACTCCAGCTCTAGCTCCTGTTCCCCCAAGTGAGTTTCCAGGTGCAGGCTCAGAGGTGCAGCCCCAGGCCCTCTACAAACACAAGCTGCCCGCTGCCTCTTCACCTGCCTCAGCTGCTGCCTGCGCTCACGGCACCAAAACCAAGCTGTTCCTGGCCAGGGACCAGAGCCCTGTTCCTGCAGGATGCTCTTGCCAGCACCTTCCAGGACTCTCTGCTGTGCACACAGAGCTTTTCATGCCCGCTCCCAACAGGCTTTGGAACACAGAACCCAACCAGGCTGGCTCTCCACCAGCACAGCCCAAACGCAGGCGGAGGAAGAAGCAGCAGGGGCTGTTTTGCGGCCATGCCCAAGAGAGACTGGAAGGGTGCCCTCCCTCTGCTCTCCCTTGCTTGGCTTTCTGACTGGCTCTGAGCCTGGGGCTGCCATTCCTCACTTGTGGGGAGCAGAAGCACAGCCGGGATCCTGGCACTGCCTGACAGCGCTCCGGGCACCGGCACGGCTGCGTGTCCGAGTCTCGGGCACCGTGCTGCTGCTTCATTTGCCCTTAGGCACACCCAGAGCTCCCTGCTAAGGCAGGATGCTCTCTGCTTCTGCCCTCTTCCTCATCCTGTGCAGGGATGGAGCACTGCTGTGCTTTCAGGAAGCTATTCTTGAAAGCTTCCAGCATTCCAAGCTCCTTTGCCCTTCGCGGATGCTTGCCATGGAATCCCTCTCAGCTGGGCTCAGAGCATACTCAGGTTGGCTTTCCCAAAATCCAGGGGCTCCATGGTGCTCAGCAAGATGTGTAACTGCACAGTGCTGTGGAACTGCACCTTCAGCACAGGAACCTTTCCAGCCTGACCTGCCCTTGTTCCTCTGGGTCCGTGCACAAAACACGGCGTGGCAGAGAACGGCAGCAGGGCCTGTGTGTCCCAGGGCCCTGGATTTGCTTCAACTCCACAGAGATGCAGGTAAGGGGGGAAAACCAAACTGTTTATTAATGGAAGGGAAAGTGAAGGGATGAGATGGGGGCAAAAAAAAAGGGGTGGGGAGGGTCTGAGGACTGGAGGGAGGGAACTGTCAACAGGGACGGGGAAAAACCAAAATGTTTATTAATGGAAGGGAAGGTGAAAGGATGAGATGGGGGCAAAAAAAAAAAAGGGGTGGGAAGCGTCTAAGGGCTGAAGGGAGGGAACTGTCAACAGGGAGGGAGAAGGCAGTGGCTATGGAAGCCTCCCACAGGCTCAGCTGTAGCCAGCATCAGCTGTGGCTGGAGCTCCAGTGACGCTGAATGGTGGTCCTCTCTTCAAAGTCTCTTCGTACTGTTCTTGGCACCCCGGATCTCTGAGTCCAGGAGATGACCTTAATTCTGAAGATCTTTGTCCAAAAATTGCCTGGACTTCCAGGTTACTGGAGGATGGACTGTCATCTTTGCTCATGGCTTCAATGGCTGGAAGACAAATGAACTACCAGGGTCAGAGCTCACACGGACACCCGGAGATTGTCCTGCTAAGCCCATTGCTCCCAGCTCTCACACCGGCCACAAGAGAGGCTGACCCTTGCAAGATTCTGGCCACGAATGCCCCCACCAGTATCCCTGAAATGGGCCTGTGCTCTGCCCAAGCCACCCTTCATCCACACAGGGAGCAAAGCCTGCCACAGCCGGGACAGGGACTGCAGCTCCGTGCCGGGGCAATGCAGCTCTCCCGGGCAGTCCCCGCTGTCAGCGCGCTGCCCTCACTCACCCTGAGTGAGAACGTGAAGCTCTGCTGGCTGTCCCTTCAGGCACCGCCCGGCCATGCCTGTGAACACAGAGCCTGTCACAGCCCCAGCGGCACAGCTCCGTGCCAGCGGCGCTGCCGGGGCAGCAGGCGGGGCTGGGGCCGAGCTGCGGCGGGCCGGGGAGGGAGCCCAGGCTCGGGACTCACCGATGAACCTGATGGCCGCCTCACGTACGGATTCCTGCGGGTTCTCCAGGTAGCGCAAGGCCCGGCACAGGTGTTCGGCCGCTTGGCTCCTGTCCTCTGCCAGCTGGAGAGAGCGGCAGGAGGGAAGGGTTGGCGCGGGCTCAGCCCCTGGGCCGGGCGCTGCCTGCGCCCAGCCCCGGCCTCCCCTGGCCGCAGAGCCCTGAGGCGCGGCCAGCAGCCGCTGGCCAAGGGCTCCCGAGGGCAGTGGGCAGAGGGCCGGCTGCTGCCCGGGGAGCCGCGGTGCCGGCCCGCAGCCCCGCCGGGCCGGGGCTCCATGGGCACCCGGCTCGGGCCCACGGGAGCCAGGAGAAGAGCCCGCGCGGCCTCTGGCTGCAGCAGCGGGCAGGGGCACAGCTGCCAGCCCGCAAACTGAGCACCGCCCTCAGGGGCCTTCTCCGGGCTGAGCCTGGGGTTTCAGGCCCTCCCTACCAGGCATTTGCCGAACTTTGACAGCTGCCCCTTCTTCACCAGCTGCTTGAGCTTCCTCCTCCTCAGGAACCCGGCCGCACAATGCAGCGTTTTCTGAGAGGCCTGGAGAGCAGCAGACTCAGAGATAGCCCCACAGCCCAGGGCACCGGACCCACATCCCTGTGCCAAGGCCTGGAGGAGGCTGCAGCCTGTGAGGTGCCAGGGCAGGAGGCAGCCGAGCCCTCTCCCCGATATCCACCGGCATCACACAAAACTCACATTCGCCACACGCTGGTTCTCTTCATGGCTGTGTATGAAGAGCGGAAGCAGGCTGTGGTTCGCGATTCTCTTCAGAGGCCTTTTTCCCTCATCCACTACTAAGTTCATAACCTTTTCAAACAGCTGAATGGAGAGCAGCTGCACATTGCTGTTGTCCTGGAGGAAAGGACGCAGAAAAGACCTCACCAACATTTCTCAAGGTCCCCCTGAGTAAAACACTAAAAATGCCCAGGGCACAAAGTTTCTGGCCAGCAGCCAGTCCCATGGCTGGGCCACAGAGCCTTACATGGTCAAAGAGTTGTACAAGTGCCTCAGCTAGCCTTAGGGCAGTAGTGCTGGCTACCAAGATATCCTTGTACTGGAGAACATTCATGAAGACACAGAGGGACATCCTGACCACCTCTGCATCTTCATCAGCCAGAACATCCACAAGCCGCTGAGACAGGATGCACATTCTCCTGGCCTGTGTGGAACACAAGGCTGTTCTGGGAAGCCATGGACGGCTGCACCACCAACACCGCCCTGGCACTGCAAGGCCACCCTGCTGTTGCAGGGCCCACAGGCCAAAGGCCTGCCCCAAAGCACTGGGGCAGGTGAGGCAGGAGAGCTGGGAGCAGCTGCCTCAGCTCCTGAAGCCCTGCACGCCCATGGGGCTGATTTCACAGCGCAGTTTCAGCCACTGCCCCCTTCTCACCAGCAAGCGATCCCTGATGAGAACCACGAGGCCTCTGAGCGCCAGGCGACGCCGCTCCCTGCACTCGCTCTGCAGGTACCTTGCCATCATCTCCAGGACACTCTCACTGCATTCCCTCAAGTCCAGGTACTCAAGGACCTGAAAGGCACAGGACAGTGACAGGGGAGCCGGCCAGCAGGAGCCCAGAAGCGCACAGGGCTGGGCCCAGGCAGCAGCACAGGGCGTGGGCACCGTCCCAGGTAGCCGTGGCTGTGAGAGGGCAGAGAGCTGGGAGGCAGCTCAGCCAGGCAGCACTGGAACCAGGCTCACCTCCACAAGGAATGCCAGGAAGGGCAGATCCCAGCGGTGCCCGTCCGTGCTGAGCAGCCCAAGCAGGTGAATAGCAGTGCGACAACACAGGGGGATCACGTCACGGTGCATCTCCCTGGCAGGAGGAAAAGGGCACCAAGACTCTGAGGCATGGGTGTCAAACATCTCCCAGAACTGGCTCACAAGGATTCCATCTTTCCCCACCACCCTGGAGGGGATGTGGGCCCTCTGAGAGGTAGCTCCTTGTGGGCACCTTCCTCTCCCAGCTTTTTCCAGTCTCCTTGGCTGTCCCTCAGTGACGAGGCTCTCTGGCCCATGACCACAAATACTGAGTGGGGCACAGGGCACAAATACCGGGGGCAGTGGGGAGAAGGGGGGCTCACCTGGCCAGCAGACCCATGGCATAGTGCTGGGTGTGAGCACAGAGCATCGTGTCCCAGCCATGCTTGCGTGCCATTTGCATGACCACATTTTCACAGCGCAGTCGGCAGAGCAGAGCCTTCATAGTCTGCACTGCAAAACTGTATGCAGAGCAAAGCCCAGGTCATACTGTGATTCCTGGCTCCTGCCCTGGGGACATGGGAGGGATGGGAGAAGTGGGATGGAGAACCTGCTGGGGTTTATGTTAAGGTGGTGTTCTTCCTGGCATTTCTTCCAAAAGGTGTCAACCTCCTCAGAAGCATGTGCTGTGCTGTCACAAATTTGAACTATCAGAGTCACGAGAAGGTGGGGGGCATACTTGTGCATTGCCTCGTGGCACTTGGGCACCTGGATAATCACCCAGATCACCAGAGTTGCCTGCAAAAGAAGCAGCCCAAGACAGCGCTCAGTGCCGAGGTGTCCGTGGGACAGGGCCCAAGGGCAGATGCAGGAGGAGCAGCGGGCCTGGTGCCCCCTGAGCCTGCCCCTAGCCCAGGGTTCAGCCCAGCGGCTGAGGCATGGAGAGGATGGAGAGCTGCTGGTGATCTGAGCAAGCAGAGCCCAGATCCAGAAACTCACAGCCAGGGCAAAGACATTTGTGTCATCCCCATCAGAGGTGAACATGCTGTGCACAGGCCAATCCTCCATCACACAGATCAGTGTTGGCAGCACCTTCTCCACTGTGGGACTTGACGAGCCTATAGTTCTCCAAATCATTGTAGCAGCTCTGTGGGATCAGAGCTCTGTGTCAGGGGCATCTCAGTCCCAGGACCATGCCCTGTGCAGCTGTGGGGGCCCAGGTGACAGAGCCCCGGTGCCCTGAGGGGCAGGGAGGGAGCACTGGCAGCAGGCTTGGCAAACAGAGGGGCCCCAGGGTCCTGGACCTCTGTGCCTGTCTGGCAGAGCCCATAGCACAGGTTGTGCAGGGCCATGGGTCCTAAAGGCTGGTGGGCCCTGAGCTGTGCAGGCACGTGGGCCCCATACCTGTCACACGTTGGGGCACAGCGCAGGAGGGTCAGCACCACACCAGCAGGGTGTTCTTCAGCCATCCTCAGAATGTTCATGAATAGCCTGACATCGGCAGTCTCAGGGGATGCAAGTCTCTGGTGCATAATCCTCACCATTTCTGGCACCTGGAAGAGATGTGAGGAAAATTGGGAGTGCTTCCTGAGGGAGGAGATTCCCCATTTTCCCCAGAGAAGTGCTTCCCTTGCCCCCACACTGTGCTGGCCTCAAAGGCTGAGGCAGGCAAGTGGACATGGATTGATGGCCGCATGACCCTGGAAGGCCTCCAGGCAGGGGCAATGGCTGCTTACTACTTCTGATAATAAAACATGAATATCAATGAATAATAAATTGTGAGCATAAATGGTAGTTAAAGTGGGGGTAGTATCCATTATTTTTATGACCTCAGTCACTCAGGTATCTGAATTGGCCTCATTTGTTACCTGGTCAGCCTTCAGTATGTAATTACTCCATTCCGCGCATTCAATTGATGCTGTGGTACAATTAAGCGGCCTGTATTTGTTCGGATCCTCCTTTTCTGTCTTTCCACATGCAAAGAACTTCTGCAGTAGAGCAGGGAAGAGAGGGACATTCCATGGAGTGCCCCAAACACAGTGCTCAGCTGAGCAGGGACAGCAGGCCCAGCCCAGGTGGGGATGGCTCCAGGTACCTTCAGTGAGTTGCTGAAGCCACCACCAGCGGTGTCCTTCTTCTTCTCTGCATCTGGCAAAGAGCGAGCACAGACAGAGCTGAGGGGCTGCGGGAGAGGCCGGAGAGCACAGCCCAGCCCTGCGCTGCTGTCCTGGGTTGACTATATGATGCTTTTATCCCCAATCGTCTCATTCTGTTTATGTTGAATAATAATAAGTTTTGTACCTTTAAGAGTGTTACAGAGAGTGAAGGGGGAGAGAGAAGAAGCGCGCAGTTTGTTTTCAGACACTGCACTCACTCCTCCACATTCCTGCTCCTGACTGTGTTGTCTGCGGACAGACAGCGGGACAGAGAGCTCTTCTTTTGCTTTTTAGTTAGTGTTAGCTAGCTGAGGCAAAGAAGTTCCCTGGACTGTTTTTTTTTCCCTTTTCTTTGGACCTCTTGGAACTGCTCTGGACTGAACACCCAGGAGAGCACCGGCAGCTGCAGCTGTGGCCCACCGGGCCGGCCCTGGCCTGCGACAATTCCAGCACTGAGAGACTGATCAGAGACTGAGTGAGCTGCTGCTTGAACCCGGGGTTTTCTCAGTTTGTCATCTCTTTTAGAGTGGCAAGGGGTCTCATTGTTTTGATACTGTTTTGGTCGTATTGTTTAATAAACAGGGGTTTTTTTCCACCTTTCTCCAAGGAGGTATTTTTCTTTCCTCCCGGACCAGTTGAGGGGGGAGGGGCCGATTGGATCTGCTTTTCCCACCGGAGCTCCTTTGGGGGGATTCTTCCCCAAACTTGCTCTAAACCTGGACAGCTGCCCAGGCAGGGAGAGCCCCGGGATGGCCCAGGGGATGGAGCATGGCCACTGTGGGGTGTCTGCCCTGCGCCTGTTCCATCCTGTTAATGGGCATCTGCCCAGGGGATGGGAGGGGATGGGATGGGATGGGATGGGATGGGATGGGATGGGATGGGATGGGATGGGATGGGATGGGAGGGGATGGGATGGGGCCAAGCTGGCTGCAGCCATCAGCCCTGTTGCCCAGCTCTGTCACTCACTGTCCTTCACTGCCTGGACCTTTGGTGACGTGTTACGCTGCTTTGCTGGGGCAGCTAAAGAATCTTTGTTCTTCTTCTTACTGAACAGGCCTTGGCGTTTCTCTGCCATTCTTCCAAAATCTGCTGTCGATGGCACCTGCAAGAGAGAGGCCTTGGAAGAGCACGGAGTAGACAAGTCCAATAGTCTGGCCTCGAGGACACTGGCCGCAAGGATGGCAGTTCCTTCGGAACAGTTCCGAGTCACCAAGTCCTGCATCTGCCCTTGAGGGATCCTGCAAAAGAGAAGTCCAGAGAAGGCCACAGGCCACCGAGTCCTGTGGTCTTGACTCGAGGTCACCTGCAGCAGAAAGGTCAAGGAAAAACTCCAGGTCAGCAATGAACGAGCGCACTGTGCGGGGGCTCCTCACGGCACCGCTCTGCCTGTCGAGTGCTCCGAGCACTGTGGCCTGATCTTGTCAACACCAGCTCCTATGTCACCACGTGTCACAAAGGACATCCTGTCCCATTCCATGCCACGGTGACCATGCTGCAGCGTGTCACCAAGGGCCCTTGCACACACTGCCACCTGCCCTGGGGCTGCCCCCAGCCCAGCCAAAGTGGCCCAGGCTGGAAGCAATGCCTGGCCCCAGGTGTCCAAGGCAGCCCCACAGGATCTTTAGGAAGGGCTCAGAGCATCAGCAAACGCTGCCCTGCTCTGCGGGCTCAGGGCAGCAGAAGGAGCCCCCAGGGCTGCCGACGCAGCCGCGCTGGGAAGGGCAAGGGCCCTTCTAGGGAAGCTGGCACAGCCTCCTTGGGACATGTCCCAGCCCGTGGCCATCCTAATCCCGCGGGTGTGACTCGCACAAGGAACATGTGGGCCCAGGCACCAATGCTGCTCTGAGCCCTGGGGCCCAGGCAGCGCTGCCATCAGCAGCTGTGGCACAGTCCCTGCCCAAGCAGAGCTGCCACCCCCTGAGCCCTGGCAGCGCTGGTGCCCGTCTCCTGCCCCAGAGACCTGTGCCCCCGGGAGGCTTCTGTGCCACAGGGAGCCAAAGCCCACGTGCACTGGGGGCTGATGGCAGGAGCACCTGCAGCAACTGCTGGCAACACTTGGTCTCTGTCAGGAGCCCTTACTCCATGCTGGAATCATTTTCTCATTGAAGTAATTTCCTGCACCACAAAAACATCTTTGCCTCGAAGGCACAGAAGAACCTGGCATAAAGAAATCCTCACTTCAGGAAAGCTTAACTTCCCATTGCTCAGCTCAAGGATTTCCAAAATTTGCAAACTTCCCAAATTTATGGGGATGGTGTGAGAATGTGACTGGTCTACAAGTTTGCGTCCCAGTCTGAAGCAGCAACTCATTTGCCTTATCATCCATTGAATGTCACTTTACAAAACATGACACTGCACAGAGCCAAAAAGAAGGCCATTCTTTGGTTTGCAAATGATTTTCGATGAAGGGATTGTAATCTCCTAATTCTCTTCAGGAATAAAAGCTCTCAAGGAATGAACGTCCACTCAGTGTTACAACAGTAACCCAAACAAATGAGTAGATGGCAAAAGGGCTGATCCTCCCCCAGTACAGATATCTAAGTGGCCAATAAAGTACAGCTCTCCCCTCTTGTTCCCTGCAGGGGAAACAGGACCAGTAAAATGTTGTAGTGTGTTTTTAAGTTTGCTCCCCCATTTTATGTATTGTATCCCCCTCTGTTCTTGTAAATGGTTCCTCCCTCCCCAGTTTTCCCGCTACTGCTCCTCTGGCAGTTGGTTTCCATAGCAACCCCTGCTTTCAATCAGTTATGTTATATAATTCCTCCTCCCCTATTCTCCCTTATAAGTAAATGTTTTCTCCTCCCTGGGCTCAGTCAATCACCCCCCTCTCCTCCCAGCATTCGAGAACCTTCTTCTCTCTGGGGATGGTGATTGGCTGTGGTCCCGGGGCTCCTCCCTTCCTTTGTATTTATTGGTTACCAATGTATGTCAGTTAGGTTCAGCACCTCCCTTTGAGTTTCCCTATTGGTTAGCTGGGCTCCCCTCCCTTCTCCTCCCCTTCCCTTTTAAACCCGGTTTCTCCCCCTATTCGGGGCCATTTGGCTGTGGGTGTTTCCACCATCTGTTGGTCACTTCCATCAATAAACCGACGTTTTCACCCCCAGCGAGTGGTCGCCTCCTATCTCGTCCACAGCGTGCAATTCCGAGCTTGCATCCAGCCCAGCCTGAGGCCGAGAGGCCGAGGGGGGTTGGCCTTCCTGTGCGTAGGGGCGTTGGCCTTCTCACCCCTGCTGCTAGCCGGACCTAGGGCCGCGTCCGCCCTCGCGCAGTAAAAGAAATAGTCACAGATATTCTTTCTGCCCTCCATAACCAAAGCTGTGCCAAAGCACAGATGCTGCCTTCAAACTGACTCAGATTCCAGCCCAGACTCACCTTCCAGATAACTCCTTCCCCAACACACCCCCCAACACCCACCCCCAAACATCCCCGCAGAAGCCCCCAACACCCCGCCAGGAGCCCCAGCTGTGCCCGTCCTTCCGCAGAGCTTTCCCAGCCTCCAGCAGAGCCCCTGGTTCCCTGCACGTGCCGTGGGATGGCACCCAGGAGGGTCTGCTCCAAGGCCTTCCCTGGCAGCAAAGCCAGGCTGCCCGGCTTGTGGTTCCTGGATCATCCTTCCCAGCAAGCCTTCCCGTGCACGGCTGTTCCATTGGCACATCTGCGCTCAGCTCGGACTGCTCCACTCAACCAGGGCTGCTGGGAAAGGATCCAGAGCAGCCTGGCAAGCTCTTTCTCCAGCTCCCTCTTCACTCCTGGGGGAGGTAGAACATTCCACAGGAAAGCAGCTGGTGCCACACGGAGTGGGCGGCATCAGGCAGCTCTGGGGACGCCCCTCAGGACTGCTGTATCCTGAGGGAACACCGCTGGCCATCCCCTGGGTGTATCTGCAAAAGCTTCAAATCAGCTGCCTCAGCTTCCAGGGCCTCTCTTGGCCAGCATCCTGACGTGGCTGCAGGGCTGCTGCGAGGCACTGCTGGGACCCAGCGGGACAGGACCGGCTGTCTCGTGCCCTCGTAGCAGCCCTGACACAGCCAGGGCCATCCCAAAAGCAGAGAAACGCTCATGTGTCAGCAGAGAGGAGCACGGAGCACTGGGCTGCTCTCAGGCTATCTCAGCTGGGCTCGCTCCACCACACGCCCCCATGTTAAGGCCGGTTGATGCCCAGCTGCCAGCAATGCCTACCTTGTTCTCTCCAAGATGCACAGGGAGAGCCAACAAGGAGGACACCTTGGGAGGCCTTTTCTGAGGCCAGGGACACACCAAGGTCAGCCAACGCTCTCCACGCTGCCTGGCCCACACATCCCAGCTCTGTGCTGGCCCTGGGCCACAGCAGCTCCCACCAAGCAGGAGGCAATGCGTATTGCCAAGAGTTGAAACACAGCAGACAGGAAAGATGTGAAAAGTATGTGTGTAAAGGCCTTTTAATTCACAGCTCTCACAGAGAGCTTTGGGGCTCATGGCGGGACAGAGATGCTCCTGATAACCCTCGGTCCAAAGAGGGTAACACACCCTGCTGCAGGTGCTTGGATTGGTTTGCACAGGTTCCAGCAGATGCCAAACCTGCTCCTCACTGCCTTCTCCATGCCCCTCTGCCACGTGCAATGGGCTTCAAGCACTGGAAGGAGCACAGAGAGCCAAAGGGGGACGCTCACACCTGCCTCACTGGGAGCTCCCTGGCAAGCACTTTCCTTGAGAAGCAAGCCCCTTTCCTCCAAAGCTGTTTCCCCAAATGTGTGGCTTTCCTGGGGAACACCAACACAGCCTTAAGAAACGCTGGCAAGGCTGAATGACTTCAGGTCCTTTCAGGACAGGCACTCCAGCTCTAGCTCCTGTTCCCCCAAGTGAGTTTCCAGGTGCAGGCTCAGAGGTGCAGCCCCAGGCCCTCTACAAACACAAGCTGCCCACTGCCTCTTCACCTGCCTTAGCTGCTGCCTGCGCTCACGGCACCAAAACCAGGCTGTTCCTGGCCAGGGACCAGAGCCCTGTTCCTGCAGGATGCTCTTGCCAGCAACTTCCAGGTCTCTCTGCTGTGCACATAGAGCTTTTCATGCCCGCTCCCAACAGGCTTTGGAGCACAGAGCCCAACCAGGCTGGCTCTCCACCAGCACAGCCCAAACGCAGGCAGAGGAAGAAGCAGCAGGGGCTGTTTTGCGGCCATGCCCAAGAGAGACTGGAAGGGTGCCCTCCCTCTGCTCTCCCTTGCTTGGCTTTCTGACTGGCTCTGAGCCTGGGGCTGCCATTCCTCACTTGTGGGGAGCAGAAGCACAGCCGGGATCCTGGCACTGCCTGACAGCGCTCCAGGCACCGGCACGGCCGCGTGTCCGAGTCTCGGGCACTGTGCTGCTGCTTCATTTGCCCTTAGGCACACCCAGAGCTCCCTGCTAAGGCAGGATGCTCTCTGCTTCTGCCCTCTTCCTCATCCTGTGCAGGGATGGAGCACTGCTGTGCTTTCAGGAAGCTGTTCTTGAAAGCTTCCAGCATTCCAAGCTCCTTTGCCCTCCGCAGATGCTTGCCATGGAATCCCTCTCAGCTGGGTTCAGAGCATACTCAGGTTGGCTTTCCCAAAATCCAGGGGCTCCATGGTGCTCAGCAAGATGTGTAACTGCACAGTGCTGTGGAACTGCACCTTCAGCACAGGGACCTTTCCAGCCTGACCTGCCCTCGTTTCTCTGGGTCCGTGCACAAAACACGGCGTGGCAGAGAACGGCAGCAGGGCCTGTGTGTCCCAGGGCCCAGGATTTACTTCAGCTCCACAGGGATGCAGGCAAAGTGAAGATGCCAAACTGTTTATTAATGAAAGGCGAAGCAAAGGGATGAGCTGGGAGGGAAAAAAGCTAATGGGAAGGGTCTGAGGACTGGAGGGAGGGAGCTGTCAACAGGGAGGGAGAGTGGAGGGAAAAAAAGGTGATGGACAGCCTGAGGGCCGGCGGGGCAGAGCTATCTAAAGGGAGGAATAGTGGAGAGGAAAAATGGGGATGGAGAGTCTTAGGGCTGGAGAGAGGGAGCTACCTACAGGGAGGGAGAGTGGAGGGAAAAAATGGGAATGGGCAGTGACTGAGACCCGGAGGGACGGGGCATTCAACAGGCAGGGAGAGGGCTGAAGCCACAAGAACTCTGCCCAGCATCAGCTGTGCCAGGACTTCCATCAGCGCTGGGAGGCGATGTCCTCTTGGGTGTCTCCTGGTGCTCTTCTTGGGGCACTGGTTGACTGGATCCAGAAGACGTCCCCAGTTCTTCAGCTCTTTGGGGAAACTCGGCTTCTTTTTCCAAGTCACAGCAGGATGGGCTGGCACGTTGCCTCTGGGCTTGAAAGAGAGAGGAACAGAGCCCTGGCAACAGCCCGGGTCTGAGGGAATCCTACAAGACTTTCTGGACAAGGCCATCGCACCCAGAAGGGAGTAGGAGACTTCGGAATCAGCTGGGAGGTACTGGCCATGACTCCCCTACGTGTCCCTGAAATCTCTGTGTGCTATGCCCACATCAGCCCTCGTCGGCACAGAGAGCAGAGCCCTGCAAAGCCGGGGCTGCTCTTGCAGGACCCCCGGCAGCCCATGCTGTCAGCCCGCTGCCCTCACTCACCTGTCCAGATCAGCCGGAGCTCTTGCTGCTGCCTCCTGAGGCACCGCCCGGCCATGCCTGTGAGCACAGAGCCTGTCACGGCCCCAGCGGCACAGCTCCCTGCCAGCGGCGCTGCCGGCGCTGGGGCCACAGGGGCTGCTGGCCCGGCAGGGCTCAGCCCGGCCCTTGCCGCCCGCTGCCGCCCCAGGGCACGGCTGCCAGAGGGCGGCAGCAGCAATGCCGAGGCCATGCGGGGCTCCACGGCGCCGGGGCAGCCGGCTGGCGCTGCCGGGGCAGCAGGCGGGGCTGGGGCCGAGCTGCGGCGGGCCGGGCCGGGGAGGGAGCGGGACTCGTAGCTCACCCATGAACGTGACGGCCGCCTCTCGCAGGGGCTCCTGTGCGCTCTGCAGGTAGTGCAGGGCTTGGCGCAGGTTCTCGGCCGCTCGGCTCCTGTCCTCTGCCAGCTGGAGAGAGCGGCAGGAGGGAAGGGATGGCGCGGGCTCAGCCCCTGGGCCGGCGCTGCCTGCGCCCAGCCCCGGCCTCCCCTGGCCGCAGAGCCCTGAGGCGCGGCCAGCAGCCGCTGGCCAAGGGCTCCCGAGGGCAGTGGGCAGAGGGCCGGCTGCTGCCCGGGGAGCCGCGGTGCCGGCCCGCAGCCCCGCCGGGCCGGGGCTCCATGGGCACCCGGCTCGGGCCCACGGGAGCCAGGAGAAGAGCCCGCGCGGCCTCTGGCTGCAGCAGCGGGCAGGGGCACAGCTGCCAGCCCGCAAACTGAGCACCACCCTCAGGGGCCTTCTCCGGGCTGAGCCTGGGGTTTCAGGCCCTCCTTACCAGGCACTCCTCGACATTCATCGGTGGCTGCTTCTTCAACAGGTGTACAAGCCTCCTCCTCTTCAGGAACTCGGCCACACGAATCAGCGTTTCCCGAGAGGCCTGTAGAGCAGCAGAGACCCAGAGATGGCCCCACAGCCCAGGGCACCGGACCCACATCTCTGTGCCCAGGCCTGGAGGAGGCATCAGCCCGCGAGACACCAGGGCAGGACGCAGCCATGTCCCCTCCCAGAGACGCACCAGCATCACAGAAAATCTCACCTTTGCCATGTGTCCGAGTTCTTATCGTGACAGTAAAGTAAAAGGATATACAGGCTCTTGCTCACAATTGTCTTCAGGGGCTTTTTTCCCTCATCCACTACCAATTCCACCACCTTGCAGAAGAGGTGAATGGAGAGCACCTGCGCATGGCTGTTGTCCTAGAGGAAACAAAAAGACCTACATCAACCATTCCAGTCCCACCTGGGCAAAGGCCTGAATATCCAGAGGGCACCAAGTTTATGGGAAGCACGCAATGCCTGTGGCTCAGGATGCAGAAGCTTACATGCTCAAAGAGCAGCAGGAGTGCCTCAGCCAGCTTTGGGGCAGTGGTGCCGGATACAAGGATGTCTTTGTGCTGCAGCACATTGGTAAAAGCATGGAGGGTCGTGCTGACCATCTCTCCCTCTGCATCACCCAGCTCCACAAGGCTTGGAGACAGGATGCACATTCTCCTGGCCTGTGCCACCTTTCATCTGGGAACAATCCTGCGTATCGTGGAGTTTCAGGAGCCAGCTGGCCACTCCCTGCCACTCCCCACAAAACAGAAACCACGTCCCCTTTCCCTGGCAAACAAAACTCATCTGCCCCGCTTCTGGACAGCTGATTGAAGGAGCCACATGGTTCTATCAAATCAAAACGACTTGGCACTGGTGCCACCTTGGGTCTGGGAACCATCCTGCATATCGTGGATTTTGATGAGACAGCCAGCCACTCCCAGCCACAGGCCCCCAAACACAAACCTCGGCCCCTTTCCCTGCAAACAAAACTCAACTTCCCGGCTTATGCGTGGCAGATTGCAGGAGGCTCTTTGTACTATCAAACCAGCCCGACTTGGCACTGGTGCCAGCTTTGATCTGGGAACCATCCTGCGTATCGTGGATTTTCAGAAGCCAGCCAGCCACTCTGAGCCACAGGCCCCCAAACACAAACCACGGCCCTTTTTCCTGGAAACAAAATTCAGCTGCCCCGCTTTGCGATGGCAGATTGCAGGAGTCACTTGATACTATCAAACTAGCATGACTTGGCGCTGGTGCCACCTTTCATCTGGGAACAATCCTGCATATCGTGGAGTTTCAGGAGCCAGCTGGCCACTCCCTGCCACTCCCCACAAAACAGAAACCACGGCCCTTTCCCTGGCAAACAAAACTCATCTGCCCCGCTTCTGGACAGCTGATTGCAGGAGCCACATGGTTCTATCAAATCAAAACGACTTGGCACTGGTGCCACCTTGGGTCTGGGAACTATCCTGCATATCGTGGATTTTGATGAGCCAGCCGGCCACTCCCAGCCACAGGCCCCCAAATGCAAACCACGGCCCTTTTCCCTGCCAAACACAAGTCAACTGCCCGGCTTATGCATGGCAGATGGCAGGAGCCTCTTGGTACTATCAAACCAGCTCGACTTGGCACTGGTGCCACCATTCATCTGGGAGCCATCCTGCGTGCTGTGAATTTTCAGGAGCCAGGCAGCCACTCCCAGCCACAGGCCCCCAAACACAAACCTCGACCCCTTTCCCTCCAAACAAAAGTCAACTTCCCGGCTTATGCAGGGCAGATTACAGCAGACACTTGGTACTATCAAACCAGACCGACTTGGCACTGGTGCCACCTTTGACTTGGGAGCCATCCTGCGTATCGTGGATTTTGATGAGCTAGCCTGCCACTCCCAGCCACAGGTCTCGAAACACAAACCGCAGCCCTTTTCGCAGGCAAAAAAAACTCATCTGCCCGGCTTATGCGTGGGAGATTGCAGGAGGCTGTTTGTACTATCAAACCAGACCGACTTGGCACTGGTGCCACATTTCATCTGGGAACCATCCTGCGTATCATGGATTTTCAGGAGTCAGCCGGCCACTCCGAGCCTCAGGCCCCCAAACACAAACCAGGGCCTTTTTCCCTGGAAACAGAACTAAGCTGCCCCTCTTCTGGACAGCTGATTCAAGGAGCCACATGGTGCTATCAAACCTGTACCACTTTGCACTGGTGCAACCTTGGGGCTGGGAACCATCCTGCGTATCGTGGCGTTTCAGGAGCCAGCTGGCCACTCCCTGCCACTCCCACAAAAGCACAAACCATGGCCCTTTTCCCTGGCAAACACAACTCACTTGCCTCGCTTCTGGACGGGTGATTGCAGAAGCCACTTGGTACTATCAAACCAGCCCAACGTAGCACTGGTGCCAAATTTCATCGGGGAATCATCTTGCGTGCCGAGCATATTCAGGAGCCAGCAAGCCACTCCGAGGCACAGGCCCCCAAACACAAACCACGACCCTTTTCTCTGGAAACAAAACTGACCTTCCCCGCTTCTGGACGGCAGATTGCAGGAGCCACTTGGTACTATGAAAACAACCCGACGGGGCACTGGTGCCACCATTCATCTGAGAGCCATCCTGCGTAATGTGAATTTTCAGGAGCCAGCCGGCCACTCCCAGGCACAGGCCCCCAAACACAAACCTCGGCCCCTTTCCCTGCAAAGAAAACTTACCTGCCCGGCTTATGCATGACAGATTGCAGGAGACACTTGGTACTATCAAACCAGCCCGACTTGGCACTGGTGCCAGCTTTGATCTGGGAACCATCCTGCGTATCGTGGATTTTCAGGAGCCAGCCAGCCACTCCCAGCCACAGGCCCCCAAACGCAAACCACGGCCTTTTTCCCTGCCAAACAAAAGTCAACTGCCCGGCTTATGCATGGCAGATGGCAGGAGCCTCTTGGTACTATGAAAACAACCCGACGTGGCACTGGTGCCACCATTCATCTGGGAGCCATCCTGCGTGCTGTGAATTTTCAGGAGCCAGGCAGCCACTCCCAGCCACAGGCCCCCAAACACAAACCACAGCCCTTTTCCCTGCCAAACAAAAGTCAACTGCCCGGCTTATGCATGGCAGATTGCAGGAGCCTCTTGGTACTATCAAACCAGCCCGACTTGGCACTGGTGCCAGCTTTGATCTGGGAACCATCCTGCGTATCGTGGATTTTCAGGAGCCAGCCAGCCACTCTGAGCCACAGGCCCCCAAACACAAACCACGGCCCTTTTTCCTGGAAACAAAATTCAGCTGTCCCGCTTCGCGATGGCAGATTGCAGGAGTCACTTGATACTATCAAACTAGCACGACTTGGCGCTGGTGCCACCTTTCATCTGGGAACAATCCTGCATATCGTGGAGTTTCAGGAGCCAGCTGGCCACTCCCTGCCACTCCCCACAAAACAGAAACCACGGCCCTTTCCCTGGCAAACAAAACTCATCTGCCCCGCTTCTGGACAGCTGATTGAAGGAGCCACATGGTTCTATCAAATCAAAACGACTTGACACTGGTGCCACCTTGGGTCTGGGAACTATCCTGCATATCGTGGATTTTGATGAGCCAGCCGGCCACTCCCAGCCACAGGCCCCCAAACGCAAACCACGGCCCTTTTCCCTGCAAACAAAACTCAACTTCCCGGCTTATGTATGGCAGATTGCAGGAGCCACTTGGTACTATCAAACCACACAGACTTGGCACTGGTGCCACCTTTCATCTGGGAACAATCCTGCGTATCGTGGATTTTCAGGAGCCTGTTTGCCCCTCCCAGCCACAGGCCCGCAAACACATACCTCGGCCCCTTTCCCTGCAAAGAAAACTTACCTGCCCGGCTTATGCATAGCAGATTGCAGGAGACACTTGGCTCTATCAAACCAGCCCGACTTGGTACTGGTGCCAGCTTTCATCTGAGACCCATTCTGCGTATCGTGGATTTTCAGGAGCCAGCCAGCCACTCTGAGCCCCAGGCCCCCAAACACAAACCACGGCCCTTTTCCCTGGAAACAAAATTCAGCTGCCCCGCTTTGTGATGGCAGATTGCAGGAGTCACTTGATACTATCAAACTAGAGCGACTTGGCGCTGGTGCCACCTTTCATCTGGGAACAATCCTGTATATCGTGGAGTTTCAGGAGCCAGCTGGCCGCTCCCTGCCACTCCCCACAAAACAGAAACCACGGCCCTTTCCCTGGCAAACAAAACTCATCTGCCCCGCTTCTGGACAGCTGATTGAAGGAGCCACATGGTTCTATCAAATCAAAACGACTTGGCACTGGTGCCACCTTGGGTCTGGGAACCATCCTGCATATCGTGGATTTTGATGAGCCGGCCAGCCACTCCCAGCCACAGGCCCCCAAACACAAACCTCGGCCCTTTCCCTGCAAACAAAACTCAACTTCCCGGCTAATGTATGGCAGATTGCAGGAGCCACTTGGTACTATCATTCCAGCCAGACTTGGCACTGGTGCCACCTTTGACCTGGGAACCATCCTTCGTATCGTGGATTTTCAGGAGCCAGCTGGCCACTCCCAGCCACAGGCCCCCAAACACAAACCACAGCCCGTTTCGCAGGCAAACAAAACTCATCTGCCCGGCTTATGTGTGGGAGATTGCAGGAGGCTCTTGGTACTATCAAACCAGCCCGACTTGGCACTGGTGCCACCATTCTTCTGGGAACCATCCTGCGTAATGTGAATTTTCCGGAGCCAGGCAGCCACTCCCAGCCACAGGCCCCCAAACACAAACCTCGGCCCCTTTCCCTGCAAAGAAAATTTACCTGCCCGGCTTATGCATGGCAGATTGCAGGAGACACTTGGTACTATCAAACCAGCCCGACTTGGCACTGGTGCCAGCTTTGATCTGGGAACCATCCTGCGTATCGTGGATTTTCAGGAGCCAGCCAGCCACTCTGAGCCTCAGGCCTCCAAACACAAACCACGGCCCTTTTTCCTGGAAAAAATTCAGCTGCTCCTGCTTCGCGATGGCAGATTGCAGGAGTCACTTGGTACTATCAAACTAGCACGACTTAGTGCTGGTGCCAACTTTCATCTTGGAACAATCCTGCATATCGTGGAGTTTCAGGAGCCAGCTGGCCACTCCCTGCCACTCCCCACAAAACAGAAACCACGGCCCTTTCCCTGGCAAACAAAACTCATCTGCCTCGCTTCTGGAGAGCTGATTCAAGGAGCCACATGGTTCTGTCAAATCAAAACGACTTGGCACTGCTGCCCCCTTGGGTCTTGGAACCATCCTGCATATCGTCGATTTTGATGAGCCAGCCGGCCACTCCCAGCCACAGACCCCCAAACGCAAACCTCGGCCCCTTTCCCTGCAAACAAAACTCAACTTCCCGGCTTATGCATGGCAGATTACAGCAGACACTTGGTACTATCAAACCAGCCCGACTTGGCACTGGTGCCACCTTTGACCTGGGAACCATCCTGTGTATCGTGGATTTTGATGAGCTAGCCTGCCACTCCCAGCCACAGGCCTCGAAACACAAACCGCAGCCCTTTTCGCTGGCAAACCAAACTCATCTGCCCGGCCTATGCGTGGGAGATTGCAGGAGGCTGTTTGTACTATCAAACCAGACCGACTTGGCACTGGTGCCACATTTCATCTGGGGACCATCCTGTGTATCGTGGATTTTCAGGAGTCAGCCGGCCACTCCGAGCCTCAGGCCCCCAAACACAAACCAGGCCCTTTTTCCCTGGAAGCAAAACTCAGCTGCCCCGCTTCTGGGCAGCTGATTCAAGGAGCCACATGGTGCTATCAAACCTGTACTACTTTGCACTGGTGCAACCTTGGGGCTGGGAACCATCCTGTGTATTGTGGATTTTCAGGAGCCAGCCGGCCACTCTGAGCCTCAGGCCTCCAAACACAAACGACGGCCCTTTTCCTGGAAACAAATTTCAGCTGCCCCGCTTCGCGATGGCAGATTGCAGGAGTCACTTGGTACTATCAAACCAGCATGACTTGGCACTGGTGCCACCTTTTATCTGGGAACAATCCTGCGTATCGTGGAGTTTCAGGAGCCAGATGGCCACTCACTGCCACTCCCCACAAAAGAGAAACCACTACCCTTTTCCCTGGAAACAAAATTGACCTTGCCCGCTTCTGGATGGCAGATTGCAGGAGCCACTTGCTGCTGTCAATCCAGCCCGACTTGGCACTGGTGCCACCTTGGGTCTGGGAACTATCCTGCATATCGTGGATTTTGATGAGCCGGCCAGCCACTCCCAGCCACAGGCCCCCAAACACAAACCTCGGCCCTTTCCCTGCAAACAAAACTCAACTTCCCGGCTAATGTATGGCAGATTGCAGGAGCCACTTGGTACTATCATTCCAGCCAGACTTGGCACTGGTGCCACCTTTGACCTGGGAACCATCCTTCGTATCGTGGATTTTCAGGAGCCAGCTGGCCACTCCCAGCCACAGGCCCCCAAACACAAACCACAGCCCGTTTCCCTGAAAACAAAACTCAGCTGCCCGCTTCTGGATGGCAGATTGCAGGAGTCACTTTTTACTATCAAACCAGCCAAACTTGGCATTGGCACCGCCATGGGTCTGGGAACCATCCTGCGTATCGTGGATTTTCAGGAGCCAGCTGGCCACTCCCTGCCACTCCCCCAAAAACAAAAACCATGGCCCTTTTCCCTGGCAAACACAACTCACTTGCCCCGCTTCTGGACGGCTGATTGTAGCAGACACTTGGTACTATCAAACCAGCCCAACTTAGCACTGGTGCCACCTTTCATCGGATAATCATCCTGCGTGCCGAGCATATTCAGGAGGCAGCAAGCCACTCCGAGGCACAGGCCCCCAAACACAAACCACGACCCTTTTCTCTGGAAACAAAACTGACCTTCCCCGCTTCTGGACGGCAGATTGCAGGAGCCACTTGGTACTATGAAAACAACCCGACGTGGCACTGGTGCCACCATTCATCTGAGAGCCATCCTGCGTAATGTGAATTTTCAGGAGCCAGCCGGCCACTCCCAGGCACAGGCCCCCAAACACAAACCTCGGCCTCTTTCCCTGCAAAGAAAACTTACCTGCCCGGCTTATGCATGACAGATTGCAGGAGACACTTGGTACTATGAAATCAGCCCGACTTGGCACTGGTGCCAGCTTTGATCTGGGAACTATACTGCATATCGTGGATTTTGATGAGCCAGCCTGCCACTCCCAGCCACAGGCCTCGAGACACAAACCGCAGCCCTTTTCGCTGGCAAACAAAACTCATCTGCCCGGCTTATGCGTGGGAGATTGCAGGAGGCTCTTTGTACTATCAAACCAGATCGACTTGGTACTGGTGCTACCTTTCATCTGGGAACAATCCTGCGTATTGTGGATTTTCAGGAGCCAGTTGGCCCTTCCCAGCCACCGGCCCCCAAACACAAACCACGGCACTTTTCACTGCAAAACAAAAGTCAACTGCCCGGCTTATGCATGGCAGATTGCAGGAGCCACTTGGTACTATGAAAACAACCCGACGGGGCACTGGTGCCACCAGTCATCTGGGAGCCATCCTGCGTACTGTGAATTTTCAGGAGCCAGGCAGCCACTCCCAGCCACAGGCCCCCAAACACAAACCTCGGCCCCTTTCCCTGCAAAGAAAGCTTACCTGCCCGGCTAATGCATGGCAGATTGCAGGAGACACTTGGTACTATCAAACCAGCCTGACATGGCACTGGTGCCACCTTTAATCTGGGAACCATCCTGCTTATCGTGGATTTTCTGCAGCCGGCCAGCCGCTCTGAGCCACAGGCCCCCAAACACAAACCAGGGCCTTTTTCCCTGGAAACAAAATTCAGCTGCCCCGCTTCGGGATGGCAGATTGCAGGAGTCACTTGGTACTATCAAACTAGCATGACTTGGTGCTGGTGCCACCTTTCATCTGGGAACAATCCTGCATATCGTGGAGTTTCAGGAGCCAGCTGGCCACTCCCTGCCACTCCCCACAAAACAGAAACCACGGCCCTTTCCCTGGCAAACAAAACTCATCTGCCCCGCTTCTGGACAGCTGATTGAAGGAGCCACATGGTTCTGTGAAATCAAAATGACTTGGCACTGGTGCCACCTTGGGTCTGGGAACCATCCTGCATATCGTGGATTTTGATGAGCCAGCCGGCCACTCCCAGCCACAGGCCCCCAAACGCAAACCTCGGCCCCTTTCCCTGCAAACAAAACTCAAAATCCCGGCTTATGCATGGCAGATTGCAGCAGACACTTGGTACTATCAAACTAGCCCGACTTGGCACTGGTGCCACCTTTGACCTGGGAACCATCCTGCGTATCGTGGATTTTCAGGAGCAAGCCACCCACTCCCAGCCACAGGACCCTAACAAAAAACGACGCCCCTTTTCTCTGGAATCAAAACTCAGCTGCCCCACTTCTGGATGGCAGATTGCAGGAGCCACTTGGTACTATCAAACCAGCCCGACTTGGCACTGGTGCCAACTTTCATCTGGGAACCATCCTTCGTATCGTGGATTTTCAGGAGCCAGCTGGCCACTCCCAGCCACAGGCCCCCAAACACAAACCACAGCCCGTTTCCCTGAAAACAAAACTCAGCTGCCCGCTTCTGGATGGCAGATTGCAGGAGTCACTTTTTACTATCAAACCAGCCAACTTGGCATTGGCACCGCCATGGGTCTGGGAACCATCCTGCGTATCGTGGATTTTCAGGAGCCAGTTGGCCCCTCCCAGCCACCGGCCCCCAAACACAAACCACGACCCTTTTCCCTGGAAACAATATTAAGCTGCCCCACTTCGGGATGGCAGATTGCAGGAGACACTTGGTACTATCAAACCAGCCTGACATGGCACTGCTGCCACCTTTTATCTGGCAACAGTCCTGCATATCGTGGAGTTTCAGGAACCAGCTGGCCACTTCCTGCCACTCCCCACAAAACAGAAACCACGGCCCTTTCCCTGGCTAACAAAACTCATCTGCCCGGCTTATGCGTGGGAGATTGCAGGAGGCTCTTTGTACTATCAAAGCAGACCGACTTGGTACTGGTGCCACCTTTCATCTGGGAACAATCCTGCGTATCGTGGATTTTCAGGAGCCAGTTGGCCCTTCCCAGCCACCGGCACCCAAACACAAACCACGGCCCTTTTCACTGCAAAACAAAAGTCAACTGCCCGGCTTATGCATGGCAGATTGCAGGAGCCTCTTGGTACTATCAAACCAGCCCGACTTGGCACTGGTGCCACCATTCATCTGGTAGCCATCCTGCGTAATGTGAATTTTCAGGAGCCAGGCAGCCACTCCCAGCCACAGGCCCCCAAACACAAACCTCGGCCCCTTTCCCTGCAAAGAAAGCTTACCTGCCCGGCTTATGCATGGCAGATTGCAGGAGACACTTGGTACTATCAAACCAGCCTGACTTGGCACTGGTGCCACCTTTAATCTGGGAACCATCCTGCTTATCGTGGATTTTCTGCAGCCGGCCAGCCGCTCTGAGCCACAGGCCCCCAAACACAAACCAGGGCCTTTTTCCCTGGAAACAAAATTCAGCTGCCCCGCTTCGCGATGGCAGATTGCAGGAGTCACTTGGTACTATCAAACTAGCACGACTTGGCGCTGGTGCCACCTTTCATCTGGGAACAATCCTGCGTATCGTGGTGTTTCAGGCGCCAGCTGGCCACTCCCTGCCACTTCCCCCAAATAGAAACCACGGCCCTTTCCCTTGCAAACAAAACTCATCTGCCCCGCTTATGGACAGCTGATTGCAGGAGCCACATGGTTCTATCAAATCAAAACGACTTGGCACTGGTGCCCCCTTGGGTCTGGGAACCATCCTGCATATCGTGGATTTTGATGAGCCAGCCGGCCACTCCCAGCCACAGGCCCCCAAACACAAACCTCGGCCCCTTTCCCTGCAAACAAAACTCAATTTCCCGGCTTATGCAGGGCAGATTACAGCAGACACTTGGTACTATCAAACCAGTCCAACTTAGCACTGCTGCCACCTTTCATCGGGGAATCATCCTGCGTGCCGAGCATATTCAGGAGCCAGCAAGCCACTCCGAGGCACAGGCCCCCAAACACAAACCACGACCCTTTTCTCTGGAAACAAAACTGACCTTCCCCGCTTCTGGACGGCAGATTGCAGGAGCCACTTGGTACTATGAAAACAACCCGACGGGGCACTGGTGCCACCGTTCATCTGGGAGCCATCCTGCGTAATGTGAATTTTCAGGAGCCAGCCGGCCACTCCCAGACACAGGCCCCCAAACACAAACCTCGGCCCCTTTCCCTGCAAAGAAGACTTAAATTCCCGGCTTATGCATGACAGATTGCAGGAGCCACTTGGCTCTATCATACCAGCCCGACTTGGCGCTGGTGCCAGCTTTCATCTGGGAACCATCCTGCGTATCGTGGATTTTCAGGAGGCGGCCAACCACTCTGAGCCACAGGCCCCCAAACACAAACCACGGCCCTTTTTCCTGGAATCAAAATTCAGTTGCCCCGCTTCGTGATGGCAGATTGCAGGAGTCACTTGGTACTATCAAGCCAGCCCGACTTGGCACTGGTGCCACCTTTCATCTGGGAACCATCCTGCGTATCGTGGATTTTCAGGAGCCAGCTGGCCACTCCCAGCCACAGGCCCCCAAACACAAACCACAGCCCGTTTCCCTGAAAACAAAACTCAGCTGCCCGCTTCTGGATGGCAGATTGCAGGAGTCACTTTTTACTATCAAACCAGCCAACTTGGCTTTGGCACCGCCATGGGTCTGGGAACCATCCTGCGTATCGTGGATTTTCAGGAGCCAGCTGGCCACTCCCTGCCACTCCCCCAAAAACAAAAACCATGGCCCTTTTCCCTGGCAAACACAACTAACTTGCCCCGATTCTGGACGGCTGATTGCAGAAGCCACTTGGTACTATCAAACCAGCCCAACTTAGCACTGGTGCCACCTTTCGTCGGGGAATCATCCTGCGTGCCGAGCATATTCAGGAGCCAGCAAGCCACTCCGAGGCACAGGCCCCCAAACACAAACCACGACCCTTTTCTCTGGAAACAAAACTGACCTTCCCCGCTTCTGGACGGCAGATTGCAGGAGCCACTTGGTACTATGAAAACAACCCGACGTGGCACTGGTGCCACCATTCATCTGGGAGCCATCCTGCGTACTGTGAATTTTCAGGAGCCAGCCGGCCACTCCCAGGCACAGGCCCCCAAACACAAACCTCGGCCCCTTTCCCTGCAAAGAAAACTTACCTGCCCGGCTTATGCATGACAGATTGCAGGAGCCACTTGGCTCTATGAAATCAGCCCGACTTGGCACTGGTGCCAGCTTTGATCTGGGAACTATCCTGCGTATCCTGGATTTTGATGAGCTAGCCTGCCACACCCAGCCACAGGCCTCGAAACATAAACCGCAGCCCTTTTCGCAGGCAAACAAAACTCAACTGCCCGGCTTATGCGTGGGAGATTGCAGGAGGCTCTTTGTACTAGCAAACAAGCACGACTTGGCACTGGTGCCACCTTTCATCTGGGAACAATCCTGCGTATCGTGGATTTTCAGGAGCCAGTTGGCCCCTCCCAGCCACCGGCCCCCAAACACAAACCTCGGCCCTTTTCCCTGCCAAACAAAAGTCAACTGCCCGGCTTATGCATGGCAGATAGCAGGAGACACTTCGTACTATCAAACCAGCCTGACTTGGCACTGGTGCCAGCTTTCATCTGGGAACCATCCTGCGTATCGTGGATTTTCAGGTGCCGGCCAGCCACTCTGAGCCACAGGCCCCCAAACACAAACCACGACCCTTTTCCCTGGAAAAAAAATTCAGCTGCCCCACTTCGGGATGGCAGATTGCAGTAGTCACTTAGTACTATCAACCAAGCACAATTCGGCACTGGTGCCACCTTTCATCTGGGAACAATCCTGCATATCGTGAAGTTTCAGGAGCCAGCTGGCCACTCCATGCCACTCCCCACAAAACAGAAACCACGGCCCTTTCCCTGGCAAACAAAACTCATCTGCCCCGCTTCTGGACAGCTGATTGAAGGAGCCACATGGTTCTATCAAATCAAAACGACTTGGCACTGGTGCCACCTTGGGTCTGGGAACTATCCTGCATATCGTGGATTTTGATGAGCCAGCTGGCCACTCCCAGCCACAGGCCCCCAAACGCAAACCTCGGCCCCTTTCCCTGCGAAGAAAACTCCACTTCCCGGCTTATGCATGGCAGATTGCAGCAGACACTTGGTACTATCAAACCACACAGACTTGGCACTGGTGCCACCTTTCATCTGGGAACAATCCTGCGTATCGTGGATTTTCAGGAGCCTGTTTGCCCCTCCCAGCCACAGGCCCCCAAACACAAACCACTGCCCTTTTCCCTGCCAAACAGAACTCAACTGCCCGGGTTATGCATGGCAGATTGCAGGAGCCTCTTGGTAGTATCAAAGCAGTCTGATGTGGCACTGGTGCCACTATTCCTCTGGGAGCCATCTTGCGTACTGTGAATTTTTAGGAGCCAGGCGGCCACTCCCAGCCACAGGCCCCCAAACACAAACCTCGGCCCCTTTCCCTGCAAAGAAAACTGACCTGCCCAGGTTATGCATGGCAGATTGCAGCAGACACTTGGTACTATCAAACCAGCCCGACTTGGCACTGGTGCCAGCTTTCATCTGGGAACCATCTTGCGTATCGTGGATTTTCAGGAGCCGGCCAGCCACTCTCAGCCACAGGCCCCCAAACACAAACCGCGACCCTTTTCCCTGGAAACAAAATTCAGCTGCCCCACTTCGGGATGGCAGATTGCAGGAGTCACTTGGTACTATCAAACAAGCACGATTTGGCACTGGTGCCACCTTTCATCTGGGAACAATCCTGCATATCGTGGATTTTCAGGAGCCAGCTGGCCACTCCCAGCCACAGGCCCCCAAGCACAAACCACAGCCCGTTTCCCTGAAAACAAAACTCAGCTTCCCGCTTCTGGATGGCAGATTGCAGGAGTCACTTTTTACTATCAAACCAGCCCAACTTGGCGTTGGCACCGCCATGGGTCTGGGAACCATCCTGCGTATCGTGGATTTTCAGGAGCCAGCTGGCCACTCCCTGCCCCTCCCCCAAAAGCACAAACCATGGCCCTTTTCCCTGGCAAACACAACTCACTTGCCCCGATTCTGGACGGCTGATTGCAGAAGCCACTTGGTACTATCAAACCAGCCCAACTTAGCACTGGTGCCACCTTTCGTCGGGGAATCATCCTGCGTCCGAGCATATTCAGGAGCCAGCAAGCCACTCCGAGGCACAGGCCCCCAAACACAAACCACGACCCTTTTCTCTGGAAACAAAACTGACCTTCCCCGCTTCTGGACGGCAGATTGCAGGAGCCACTTGGTACTATGAAAACAACCCGACGGGGCACTGGTGCCACCATTCATCTGGGAGCCATCCTGCGTACAGTGAATTTTCAGGAGCCAGCCGGCCACTCCCAGGCACAGGCCCCCAAACACAAACCTCGGCCCTTTTCCCTGCAAAGAAAACTTAACCTCCCCGGCTTATGCAGGACAGATTGCAGGAGCCACTTGGCTCTATCCAACCAGCCCGACTTGGCACTGGTGCCAGCTTTCATCTGGGAACCATCCTGCCTATCGTGGATTTTCAGGAGCCGGCCAGCCACTCTGAGCCACAGGCCCCCAAACACAAACCACGGCCCTTTTTCCTGGAACAAAATTCAGCTGCCCCGCTTCGCGATGGCAGATTGCAGGAGTCACTTGGTACTATCAAACAAGCACGATTCGGCACTGGTGCCACCTTTCATCTGGGAACAATCCTCCATATTGTGGAGTTTCAGGAGCCAGCTGGCCACTCCCTGCCACTCCCCACAAAACAGAAAACACGGCCCTTTCCCTGGCAAACAACACTCATCTGCCCCGCTTCTGGACAGCTGATTGCAGGAGCCACATGGTTCTATCAAATCAAAACGAGTTGGCAATGGTGCCACCTTGGGTCTGGGAACTATCCTGCATATCGTGGATTTTGATGAGCCAGCCGGCCACTCCCAGCCACAGGCCCCCAAACGCAAACCTCGGCCCCTTTCCCTGCAAACAAAACTCAACTTCCCGGCTTATGCATGGCAGATTGCAGCAGACACTTGGTACTATCAAACCAGCCCGACTTGGCACTGGTGCCAGCTTTCATCTGGGAACCATCCTGCGTATCGTGGATTTTCCGGAGCCGGCCAGCCACTCTCAGCCACAGGCCCCCAAACACAAACCGCGACCCTTTTCCCTGGAAACAATATTAAGCTGCCCCACCTCGGGATGGCAGATTGCAGGAGTCACTTGGTACTATCAAACAAGCACGATTTGGCACTGGTGCCACCTTTCATCATGGAACAATCCTGCATATCGTGGATTTTCAGGAGCCAGCTGCCCACTCCCAGCCACAGGCCCCCAAACACAAACCACAGCCCGTTTCCCTGAAAACAAAACTCAGCGTCCCGCTTCGCGATGGCAGATTGCCGGAGTCACTTTTTACTATCAAACCAGCCCAACTTGGCGTTGGCACCGCCATGGGTCTGGGAACCATCCTGCGTATCGTGGATTTTCAGGAGCCAGCTGTCCACTCCCTGCCACTCCCCCAAAAGCACAAACCATGGCCCTTTTCCCTGGCAAACACAACTCACTTGCCCCGCTTCTGGACGGCTGATTGCAGAAGCCACTTGGTACTATCAAACCAGCCCAACTTAGCACTGGTGCCACCTTTCATCGGGGAATCATCCTGCGTGCCGAGCATATTCAGGAGCCAGCACGCCACTCCGAGGCACAGGCCCCCAAACACAAACCACGACCCTTTTCTCTGGAAACAAAACTGACCTTCCCCGCTTCTGGACGGCAGATTGCAGGAGCCACTTGGTACTATGAAAACAACCCGACGGGGCACTGGTGCCACCATTCATCTGGGAGCCATCCTGCGTACAGTGAATTTTCAGGAGCCAGCCGGCCACTCCCAGGCACAGGCCCCCAAACACAAACCTCGGCCCTTTTCCCTGCAAAGAAAACTTAACCTCCCCGGCTTATGCAGGACAGATTGCAGGAGCCACTTGGCTCTATCCAACCAGCCCGACTTGGCACTGGTGCCAGCTTTCATCTGGGAACCATCCTGCCTATCGTGGATTTTCAGGAGCCGGCCAGCCACTCTGAGCCACAGGCCCCCAAACACAAACCACGGCCCTTTTTCCTGGAACAAAATTCAGCTGCCCCGCTTCGCGATGGCAGATTGCAGGAGTCACTTGGTACTATCAAACAAGCACGATTCGGCACTGGTGCCACCTTTCATCTGGGAACAATCCTCCATATTGTGGAGTTTCAGGAGCCAGCTGGCCACTCCCTGCCACTCCCCACAAAACAGAAAACACGGCCCTTTCCCTGGCAAACAACACTCATCTGCCCCGCTTCTGGACAGCTGATTGCAGGAGCCACATGGTTCTATCAAATCAAAACGAGTTGGCAATGGTGCCACCTTGGGTCTGGGAACTATCCTGCATATCGTGGATTTTGATGAGCCAGCAGGCCACTCCCAGCCACAGGCCCCCAAACGCAAACCTCGGCCCCTTTCCCTGCAAACAAAACTCAACTTCCCGGCTTATGCATGGCAGATTGCAGCAGACACTTGGTACTATCAAACCAGCCCGACTTGGCACTGGTGCCAGCTTTCATCTGGGAACCATCCTGCGTATCGTGGATTTTCCGGAGCCGGCCAGCCACTCTCAGCCACAGGCCCCCAAACACAAACCGCGACCCTTTTCCCTGGAAACAATATTAAGCTGCCCCACCTCGGGATGGCAGATTGCAGGAGTCACTTGGTACTATCAAACAAGCACGATTTGGCACTGGTGCCACCTTTCATCATGGAACAATCCTGCATATCGTGGATTTTCAGGAGCCAGCTGCCCACTCCCAGCCACAGGCCCCCAAACACAAACCACAGCCCGTTTCCCTGAAAACAAAACTCAGCGTCCCGCTTCGCGATGGCAGATTGCCGGAGTCACTTTTTACTATCAAACCAGCCCAACTTGGCGTTGGCACCGCCATGGGTCTGGGAACCATCCTGCGTATCGTGGATTTTCAGGAGCCAGCTGTCCACTCCCTGCCACTCCCCCAAAAGCACAAACCATGGCCCTTTTCCCTGGCAAACACAACTCACTTGCCCCGCTTCTGGACGGCTGATTGCAGAAGCCACTTGGTACTATCAAACCAGCCCAACTTAGCACTGGTGCCACCTTTCATCGGGGAATCATCCTGCGTGCCGAGCATATTCAGGAGCCAGCACGCCACTCCGAGGCACAGGCCCCCAAACACAAACCACGACCCTTTTCTCTGGAAACAAAACTGACCTTCCCCGCTTCTGGACGGCAGATTGCAGGAGCCACTTGGTACTATGAAAACAACCCGACGGGGCACTGGTGCCACCAGTCATCTGGGAGCCATCCTGCGTACTGTGAATTTTCAGGAGCCAGCCGGCCACTCCCAGGCACAGGCCCCCAAACACAAACCTCGGCCCCTTTCCCTGCAAAGAAAACTTACCTGCCCGGCTTATGCATGGCAGATTGCAGGAGACACTTGGCTCTATCCAACCAGCCCGACTTGGCACTGGTGCCACCTTTCATCTGGGAACCATCCTGCCTATCGTGGATTTTCAGGAGCCAGCCAGCCACTCTGAGCCACAGGCCCCCAAACACAAACCACGGCCCTTTTTCCTGGAAACAAAATTCAGCTGCCCCGCTTCGCGATGGCAGATTGCAGGAGTCACTTGGTACTATCAAACAAGCACGACTTAGTGCTGGTGCCAACTTTCATCTTGGAACAATCCTGCATATCGTGGAGTTTCAGGAGCCAGCTGGCCACTCCCTGCCACTCCCCACAAAACAGAAACCACGGCCCTTTCCCTGGCAAACAAAACTCATCTGCCCCGCTTCTGGACAGCTGATTGAAGGAGCCACATGGTTCTATCAAATCAAAACGACTTGGCACTGGTGCCACCTTGGGTCTGGGAACTATCCTGCATATCGTGGATTTTGATGAGCCAGCCGGCCACTCCCAGCCACAGGCCCCCAAACACAAACCTCGGCCCCTTTCCCTGCAAACAAAACTCAACTTCCCGGCTTATGCATGGCAGATTGCAGGAGCCACTTGGTACTATCAAACCAGTCCGACGTGGAACTGGTGCCACTATTCCTCTGGGAGCCATCTTGCGTAATGTGAATTTTCAGGAGCCAGCCGGCCACTCCTTGCCACAGGACCCAAACACAAACCTCGGCCCCTTTCCCTGCATAGAAAACTGACCTGCCCAGCTTATGCATGGCAGATTGCAGGAGACACTTGGTACTATAAAACCAGCACGACTTGGCACTGGTGCCACCTTTTATCTGGGAACAATCCTGCGTATCGTGGAGTTTCAGGAACCAGCTGGTCACTCCCTGCCTCTCCCCACAAAAGAGAAACCACGGCCCTTTTCCCTGGAAACAAAATTGACCTTCCCCGCTTCTGGACGGCAGATTGCAGGAGCCACTTGCTGCTATCAATCCAGCCCGACTTGGCACTGGTGCCACCTTGGGTGTGGGAACTATCCTGCGTATCGTGGATTTTGATGAGCCAGCCGGCCACTCCCATCCACAGGCCCCCAAACACAAACCTCGGCCCCTTTCCCTGCAAAGAAAACTCAACTTCCCGGCTTATGCATGGCAGATTGCAGGAGCCACTTGGTACTATCAATCCAGTCTGACTTGGCACTGGTGCCACCTTTGACCTGGGAACAATCCTGCGTATCGTTGATTTTCAGGAGCAAGCCGGCCACTCCCAGCCACAGGACCCTAACAAAAAACGACGGCCCTTTTCCCTGGAATCAAAACTTACCTGCCCGGCTTATGCATGGCAGATTGCAGGAGACACTTGGCTCTGTCCAACCAGCCCGACTTGGCACTGGTGCCACCTTTCATCTGGGAACCATCCTGCCTATCGTGGATTTTCAGGAGCCAGCCAGCCACTCTGAGCCACAGGCCCCCAAACACAAACCACGGCCCTTTTTCCTGGAAACAAAATTCAGCTGCCCCGCTTCGCGATGGCAGATTGCAGGAGTCACTTGGTACTATCAAACAAGCACGATTCGGCACTGGTGCCACCTTTCATCTGGGAACAATCCTGCATATTGTGGAGTTTCAGGAGCCAGCTGGCCACTCCCTGCCACTCCCCACAAAACAGAAACCACGGCCCTTTCCCTGGCAAACAAAACTCATCTGCCCCGCTTATGGACAGCTGATTGAAGGAGCCACATGGTTCTATCAAATCAAAACGACTTGGCACTGGTGCCACCTTGGGTCTGGGAACTATCCTGCGTATCGTGGATTTTGATGAGCCAGCCGGCCACTCCCAGCCACAGGCCCCCAAACACAAACCTCGGCCCCTTTCCCTGCAAAGAAAACTCAACTTCCCGGCTTATGCATGGCAGATTGCAGGAGACACTTGGTACTATCAAACCAGCCCGACTTGGCACTGGTGCCACCATTCATCTGGGAGCCATCCTGCGTAATGTGAATTTTCAGGAGCCAGGCAGCCACTCCCAGCCACAGGCCCCCAAACACAAACCTCGGCCCCTTTCCCTGCAAAGAAAGCTTACCTGCCCGGCTTATGCATGGCAGATTGCAGGAGACACTTGGTACTATCAAACCAGCCTGACTTGGCACTGGTGCCACCTTTAATCTGGGAACCATCCTGCTTATCGTGGATTTTCTGCAGCCGGCCAGCCGCTCTGAGCCACAGGCCCCCAAACACAAACCAGGGCCTTTTTCCCTGGAAACAAAATTCAGCTGCCCCGCTTCGCGATGGCAGATTGCAGGAGTCACTTGGTACTATCAAACTAGCACGACTTGGCGCTGGTGCCACCTTTCATCTGGGAACAATCCTGCGTATCGTGGTGTTTCAGGCGCCAGCTGGCCACTCCCTGCCACTTCCCCCAAATAGAAACCACGGCCCTTTCCCTTGCAAACAAAACTCATCTGCCCCGCTTCTGGACAGCTGATTGCAGGAGCCACATGGTTCTATCAAATCAAAACGACTTGGCACTGGTGCCCCCTTGGGTCTGGGAACCATCCTGCATATCGTGGATTTTGATGAGCCAGCTGGCCACTCCCAGCCACAGGCCCCCAAACACAAACCTCGGCCCCTTTCCCTGCAAACAAAACTCAATTTCCCGGCTTATGCAGGGCAGATTACAGCAGACACTTGGTACTATCAAACCAGTCCAACTTAGCACTGCTGCCACCTTTCATCGGGGAATCATCCTGCGTGCCGAGCATATTCAGGAGCCAGCAAGCCACTCCGAGGCACAGGCCCCCAAACACAAACCACGACCCTTTTCTCTGGAAACAAAACTGACCTCCCTGCTTCTGGACGGCAGATTGCAGGAGCCACTTGGTACTATGAAAACAACCCGACGGGGCACTGGTGCCACCGTTCATCTGGGAGCCATCCTGCGTAATGTGAATTTTCAGGAGCCAGCCGGCCACTCCCAGACACAGGCCCCCAAACACAAACCTCGGCCCCTTTCCCTGCAAAGAAGACTTAAATTCCCGGCTTATGCATGACAGATTGCAGGAGCCACTTGGCTCTATCATACCAGCCCGACTTGGCGCTGGTGCCAGCTTTCATCTGGGAACCATCCTGCGTATCGTGGATTTTCAGGAGGCGGCCAACCACTCTGAGCCACAGGCCCCCAAACACAAACCACGGCCCTTTTTCCTGGAATCAAAATTCAGTTGCCCCGCTTCGTGATGGCAGATTGCAGGAGTCACTTGGTACTATCAAGCCAGCCCGACTTGGCACTGGTGCCACCTTTCATCTGGGAACCATCCTGCGTATCGTGGATTTTCAGGAGCCAGCTGGCCACTCCCAGCCACAGGCCCCCAAACACAAACCACAGCCCGTTTCCCTGAAAACAAAACTCAGCTGCCCGCTTCTGGATGGCAGATTGCAGGAGTCACTTTTTACTATCAAACCAGCCAACTTGGCTTTGGCACCGCCATGGGTCTGGGAACCATCCTGCGTATCGTGGATTTTCAGGAGCCAGCTGGCCACTCCCTGCCACTCCCCCAAAAACAAAAACCATGGCCCTTTTCCCTGGCAAACACAACTAACTTGCCCCGATTCTGGACGGCTGATTGCAGAAGCCACTTGGTACTATCAAACCAGCCCAACTTAGCACTGGTGCCACCTTTCGTCGGGGAATCATCCTGCGTGCCGAGCATATTCAGGAGCCAGCAAGCCACTCCGAGGCACAGGCCCCCAAACACAAACCACGACCCTTTTCTCTGGAAACAAAACTGACCTTCCCCGCTTCTGGACGGCAGATTGCAGGAGCCACTTGGTACTATGAAAACAACCCAACGTGGCACTGGTGCCACCATTCATCTGGGAGCCATCCTGCGTACTGTGAATTTTCAGGAGCCAGCCGGCCACTCCCAGGCACAGGCCCCCAAACACAAACCTCGGCCCCTTTCCCTGCAGAGAAAACTTACCTGCCCGGCTTATGCATGGCAGATTGCAGGAGACACTTGGCTCTATCCAACCAGCCCGACTTGGCACTGGTGCCACCTTTCATCTGGGAACCATCCTGCCTATCGTGGATTTTCAGGAGCCAGCCAGCCACTCTGAGCCACAGGCCCCCAAACACAAACCACGGCCCTTTTTCCTGGAAACAAAATTCAGCTGCCCCGCTTCGCGATGGCAGATTGCAGGAGTCACTTGGTACTATCAAACAAGCACGATTCGGCACTGGTGCCACCTTTCATCTGGGAACAATCCTGCATATTGTGGAGTTTCAGGAGCCAGCTGGCCACTCCCTGCCACTTCCCCCAAATAGAAACCACGGCCCTTTCCCTGGCAAACAAAACTCATCTGCCCCGCTTATGGACAGCTGATTGCAGGAGCCACATGGTTCTATCAAATCAAAACGACTTGGCACTGGTGCCCCCTTGGGTCTGGGAACCATCCTGCATATCGTGGATTTTGATGAGCCAGCTGGCCACTCCCAGCCACAGGCCCCCAAACACAAACCTCGGCCCCTTTCCCTGCAAACAAAACTCAATTTCCCGGCTTATGCAGGGCAGATTACAGCAGACACTTGGTACTATCAAACCAGTCCAACTTAGCACTGCTGCCACCTTTCATCTGGGAATCATCCTGCGTGCCGAGCATATTCAGGAGCCAGCAAGCCACTCCGAGGCACAGGCCCCCAAACACAAACCACGACCCTTTTCTCTGGAAACAAAACTGACCTCCCTGCTTCTGGACGGCAGATTGCAGGAGCCACTTGGTACTATGAAAACAACCCGACGGGGCACTGGTGCCACTGTTCATCTGGGAGCCATCCTGCGTAATGTGAATTTTCAGGAGCCAGCCGGCCACTCCCAGACACAGGCCCCCAAACACAAACCTCGGCCCCTTTCCCTGCAAAGAAGACTTAAATTCCCGGCTTATGCATGACAGATTGCAGGAGCCACTTGGCTCTATCATACCAGCCCGACTTGGCGCTGGTGCCAGCTTTCATCTGGGAACCATCCTGCGTATCGTGGATTTTCAGGAGGCGGCCAACCACTCTGAGCCACAGGCCCCCAAACACAAACCACGGCCCTTTTTCCTGGAATCAAAATTCAGTTGCCCCGCTTCGTGATGGCAGATTGCAGGAGTCACTTGGTACTATCAAGCCAGCCCGACTTGGCACTGGTGCCACCTTTCATCTGGGAACCATCCTGCGTATCGTGGATTTTCAGGAGCCAGCTGGCCACTCCCAGCCACAGGCCCCCAAACACAAACCACAGCCCGTTTCCCTGAAAACAAAACTCAGCTGCCCGCTTCTGGATGGCAGATTGCAGGAGTCACTTTTTACTATCAAACCAGCCAACTTGGCTTTGGCACCGCCATGGGTCTGGGAACCATCCTGCGTATCGTGGATTTTCAGGAGCCAGCTGGCCACTCCCTGCCACTCCCCCAAAAACAAAAACCATGGCCCTTTTCCCTGGCAAACACAACTAACTTGCCCCGATTCTGGACGGCTGATTGCAGAAGACACTTGGTACTATCAAACCAGCCCAACTTAGCACTGGTGCCACCTTGGGTGTGGGAACTATCCTGCGTATCGTGGATTTTGATGAGCCAGCCGGCCACTCCCATCCACAGGCCCCCAAACACAAACCTCGGCCCCTTTCCCTGCAAAGAAAACTCAACTTCCCGGCTTATGCATGGCAGATTGCAGGAGCCACTTGGTACTATCAATCCAGTCTGACTTGGCACTGGTGCCACCATTCATCTGGGAGCCATCCTGCGTACTGTGAATTTTCAGGAGCCAGGCAGCCACTCCCAGGCACAGGCCCCCAAACACAAACCTCGGCCCCTTTCCCTGCAAAGAAAACTTACCTGCCCGGCTTATGCATGACAGATTGCAGGAGCCACTTGGCTCTATCAAACCAGCCTGACTTGGCACTGGTGCCAGCTTTCATCTGGGAACCATCCTGCGTATCGTGGATTTTCAGGTGCCGGCCAGCCACTCTGAGCCACAGGCCCCCAAACACAAACCACGACCCTTTTCCCTGGAAAAAAAATTCAGCTGCCCCACTTCGGGATGGCAGATTGCAGTAGTCACTTAGTACTATCAACCAAGCACAATTCGGCACTGGTGCCACCTTTCATCTGGGAACAATCCTGCATATCGTGAAGTTTCAGGAGCCAGCTGGCCACTCCATGCCACTCCCCACAAAACAGAAACCACGGCCCTTTCCCTGGCAAACAAAACTCATCTGCCCCGCTTCTGGACAGCTGATTGAAGGAGACACATGGTTCTATCAAATCAAAACGACTTGGCACTGGTGCCAACTTGGGTCTGGGAACTATCCTGCATATCGTGGATTTTGATGAGCCAGCCGGCCACTCCCAGCCACAGGCCCCCAAACGCAAACCTCGGCCCCTTTCCCTGCGAAGAAACTCAACTTCCCGGCTTATGCATGGCAGATTGCAGCAGACACTTGGTACTGTCAAACCACACAGACTTGGCACTGGTGCCACCTTTCATCTGGGAACAATCCTGCGTATCGTGGATTTTCAGGAGCCTGTTTGCCCCTCCCAGCCACAGGCCCCCAAACACAAACCACTGCCCTTTTCCCTGCCAAACAGAACTCAACTGCCCGGGTTATGCATGGCAGATTGCAGGAGCCTCTTGGTAGTATCAAAGCAGTCTGACGTGGCACTGGTTCCACTATTCCTCTGGGAGCCATCTTGCGTACTGTGAATTTTTAGGAGCCAGGCAGCCACTCCCAGCCACAGGCCCCCAAACACAAACCTCGGCCCCTTTCCCTGCAAAGAAAACTGACCTGCCCAGGTTATGCATGGCAGATTGCAGCAGACACTTGGTACTATCAAACCAGCCCGACTTGGCACTGGTGCCAGCTTTCATCTGGGAACCATCTTGCGTATCGTGGATTTTCAGGAGCCGGCCAGCCACTCTCAGCCACAGGCCCCCAAACACAAACCGCGACCCTTTTCCCTGGAAACAATATTAAGCTGCCCCACTTCGGGATGGCAGATTGCAGGAGTCACTTGGTACTATCAAACAAGCACGATTTGGCACTGGTGCCACCTTTCATCTGGGAACAATCCTGCATATCGTGGATTTTCAGGAGCCAGCTGGCCACTCCCAGCCACAGGCCCCCAAACACAAACCACAGCCCGTTTCCCTGAAAACAAAACTCAGCTTCCCGCTTCTGGATGGCAGATTGCAGGAGTCACTTTTTACTATCAAACCAGCCCAACTTGGCGTTGGCACCGCCATGGGTCTGGGAACCATCCTGCGTATCGTGGATTTTCAGGAGCCAGCTGTCCACTCCCTGCCACTCCCCCAAAAGCACAAACCATGGCCCTTTTCCCTGGCAAACACAACTCACTTGCCCCGCTTCTGGACGGCTGATTGCAGAAGCCACTTGGTACTATCAAACCAGCCCAACTTAGCACTGGTGCCACCTTTCATCGGGGAATCATCCTGCGTGCCGAGCATATTCAGGAGCCAGCACGCCACTCCGAGGCACAGGCCCCCAAACACAAACCACGACCCTTTTCTCTGGAAACAAAACTGACCTTCCCCGCTTCTGGACGGCAGATTGCAGGAGCCACTTGGTACTATGAAAACAACCCGACGGGGCACTGGTGCCACCAGTCATCTGGGAGCCATCCTGCGTACTGTGAATTTTCAGGAGCCAGCCGGCCACTCCCAGGCACAGGCCCCCAAACACAAACCTCGGCCCCTTTCCCTGCAAAGAAAACTTACCTGCCCGGCTTATGCATGGCAGATTGCAGGAGACACTTGGCTCTGTCCAACCAGCCCGACTTGGCACTGGTGCCACCTTTCATCTGGGAACCATCCTGCCTATCGTGGATTTTCAGGAGCCAGCCAGCCACTCTGAGCCACAGGCCCCCAAACACAAACCACGGCCCTTTTTCCTGGAAACAAAATTCAGCTGCCCCGCTTCGCGATGGCAGATTGCAGGAGTCACTTGGTACTATCAAACAAGCACGATTCGGCACTGGTGCCACCTTTCATCTGGGAACAATCCTGCATATTGTGGAGTTTCAGGAGCCAGCTGGCCACTCCCTGCCACTCCCCACAAAACAGAAACCACGGCCCTTTCCCTGGCAAACAAAACTCATCTGCCCCGCTTATGGACAGCTGATTGAAGGAGCCACATGGTTCTATCAAATCAAAACGACTTGGCACTGGTGCCACCTTGGGTCTGGGAACTATCCTGCATATCGTGGATTTTGATGAGCCAGCCGGCCACTCCCAGCCACAGGCCCCCAAACACAAACCTCGGCCCCTTTCCCTGCAAACAAAACTCAACTTCCCGGCTTATGCATGGCAGATTGCAGGAGCCACTTGGTACTATCAAACCAGTCCGACGTGGAACTGGTGCCACTATTCCTCTGGGAGCCATCTTGCGTAATGTGAATTTTCAGGAGCCAGCCGGCCACTCCTTGCCACAGGACCCAAACACAAACCTCGGCCCCTTTCCCTGCATAGAAAACTGACCTGCCCAGCTTATGCATGGCAGATTGCAGGAGACACTTGGTACTATAAAACCAGCACGACTTGGCACTGGTGCCACCTTTTATCTGGGAACAATCCTGCGTATCGTGGAGTTTCAGGAACCAGCTGGTCACTCCCTGCCTCTCCCCACAAAAGAGAAACCACGGCCCTTTTCCCTGGAAACAAAATTGACCTTCCCCGCTTCTGGACGGCAGATTGCAGGAGCCACTTGCTGCTATCAATCCAGCCCGACTTGGCACTGGTGCCACCTTGGGTGTGGGAACTATCCTGCGTATCGTGGATTTTGATGAGCCAGCCAGCCACTCCCATCCACAGGCCCCCAAACACAAACCTCGGCCCCTTTCCCTGCAAAGAAAACTCAACTTCCCGGCTTATGCATGGCAGATTGCAGGAGCCACTTGGTACTATCAATCCAGTCTGACTTGGCACTGGTGCCACCTTTGACCTGGGAACAATCCTGCGTATCGTTGATTTTCAGGAGCAAGCCGGCCACTCCCAGCCACAGGACCCTAACAAAAAACGACGGCCCTTTTCCCTGGAATCAAAACTTACCTGCCCGGCTTATGCATGGCAGATTGCAGGAGACACTTGGCTCTGTCCAACCAGCCCGACTTGGCACTGGTGCCACCTTTCATCTGGGAACCATCCTGCCTATCGTGGATTTTCAGGAGCCAGCCAGCCACTCTGAGCCACAGGCCCCCAAACACAAACCACGGCCCTTTTTCCTGGAAACAAAATTCAGCTGCCCCGCTTCGCGATGGCAGATTGCAGGAGTCACTTGGTACTATCAAACAAGCACGATTCGGCACTGGTGCCACCTTTCATCTGGGAACAATCCTGCATATTGTGGAGTTTCAGGAGCCAGCTGGCCACTCCCTGCCACTCCCCACAAAACAGAAACCACGGCCCTTTCCCTGGCAAACAAAACTCATCTGCCCCGCTTATGGACAGCTGATTGAAGGAGCCACATGGTTCTATCAAATCAAAACGACTTGGCACTGGTGCCACCTTGGGTCTGGGAACTATCCTGCGTATCGTGGATTTTGATGAGCCAGCCGGCCACTCCCAGCCACAGGCCCCCAAACACAAACCTCGGCCCCTTTCCCTGCAAAGAAAACTCAACTTCCCGGCTTATGCATGGCAGATTGCAGGAGACACTTGGTACTATCAAACCAGACCGACTTGGCACTGGTGCCACCTTTCATCTGGGAACAATCCTGCGTATCGTGGATTTTCAGGAGCCAGTTGGCCCTTCCCAGCCACCGGCACCCAAACACAAACCACGGCCCTTTTCACTGCAAAACAAAAGTCAACTGCCCGGCTTATGCATGGCAGATTGCAGGAGCCTCTTGGTACTATCAAACCAGCCCGACTTGGCACTGGTGCCACCATTCATCTGGGAGCCATCCTGCGTAATGTGAATTTTCAGGAGCCAGGCAGCCACTCCCAGCCACAGGCCCCCAAACACAAACCTCGGCCCCTTTCCCTGCAAAGAAAGCTTACCTGCCCGGCTTATGCATGGCAGATTGCAGGAGACACTTGGTACTATCAAACCAGCCTGACTTGACACTGGTGCCACCTTTAATCTGGGAACCATCCTGCTTATCGTGGATTTTCTGCAGCCGGCCAGCCGCTCTGAGCCACAGGCCCCCAAACACAAACCAGGGCCTTTTTCCCTGGAAACAAAATTCAGCTGCCCCGCTTCGCGATGGCAGATTGCAGGAGTCACTTGGTACTATCAAACTAGCACGACTTGGCGCTGGTGCCACCTTTCATCTGGGAACAATCCTGCGTATCGTGGTGTTTCAGGCGCCAGCTGGCCACTCCCTGCCACTTCCCCCAAATAGAAACCACGGCCCTTTCCCTTGCAAACAAAACTCATCTGCCCCGCTTCTGGACAGCTGATTGCAGGAGCCACATGGTTCTATCAAATCAAAACGACTTGGCACTGGTGCCCCCTTGGGTCTGGGAACCATCCTGCATATCGTGGATTTTGATGAGCCAGCTGGCCACTCCCAGCCACAGGCCCCCAAACACAAACCTCGGCCCCTTTCCCTGCAAACAAAACTCAATTTCCCGGCTTATGCAGGGCAGATTACAGCAGACACTTGGTACTATCAAACCAGTCCAACTTAGCACTGCTGCCACCTTTCATCGGGGAATCATCCTGCGTGCCGAGCATATTCAGGAGCCAGCAAGCCACTCCGAGGCACAGGCCCCCAAACACAAACCACGACCCTTTTCTCTGGAAACAAAACTGACCTCCCTGCTTCTGGACGGCAGATTGCAGGAGCCACTTGGTACTATGAAAACAACCCGACGGGGCACTGGTGCCACCGTTCATCTGGGAGCCATCCTGCGTAATGTGAATTTTCAGGAGCCAGCCGGCCACTCCCAGACACAGGCCCCCAAACACAAACCTCGGCCCCTTTCCCTGCAAAGAAGACTTAAATTCCCGGCTTATGCATGACAGATTGCAGGAGCCACTTGGCTCTATCATACCAGCCCGACTTGGCGCTGGTGCCAGCTTTCATCTGGGAACCATCCTGCGTATCGTGGATTTTCAGGAGGCGGCCAACCACTCTGAGCCACAGGCCCCCAAACACAAACCACGGCCCTTTTTCCTGGAATCAAAATTCAGTTGCCCCGCTTCGTGATGGCAGATTGCAGGAGTCACTTGGTACTATCAAGCCAGCTCGACTTGGCACTGGTGCCACCTTTCATCTGGGAACCATCCTGCGTATCGTGGATTTTCAGGAGCCAGCTGGCCACTCCCAGCCACAGGCCCCCAAACACAAACCACAGCCCGTTTCCCTGAAAACAAAACTCAGCTGCCCGCTTCTGGATGGCAGATTGCAGGAGTCACTTTTTACTATCAAACCAGCCAACTTGGCATTGGCACCGCCATGGGTCTGGGAACCATCCTGCGTATCGTGGATTTTCAGGAGCCAGCTGGCCACTCCCTGCCACTCCCCCAAAAACAAAAACCATGGCCCTTTTCCCTGGCAAACACAACTAACTTGCCCCGATTCTGGACGGCTGATTGCAGAAGCCACTTGGTACTATCAAACCAGCCCAACTTAGCACTGGTGCCACCTTTCGTCGGGGAATCATCCTGCGTGCCGAGCATATTCAGGAGCCAGCAAGCCACTCCGAGGCACAGGCCCCCAAACACAAACCACGACCCTTTTCTCTGGAAACAAAACTGACCTTCCCCGCTTCTGGACGGCAGATTGCAGGAGCCACTTGGTACTATGAAAACAACCCAACGTGGCACTGGTGCCACCATTCATCTGGGAGCCATCCTGCGTACTGTGAATTTTCAGGAGCCAGCCGGCCACTCCCAGGCACAGGCCCCCAAACACAAACCTCGGCCCCTTTCCCTGCAAAGAAAACTTACCTGCCCGGCTTATGCATGGCAGATTGCAGGAGACACTTGGCTCTATCCAACCAGCCCGACTTGGCACTGGTGCCACCTTTCATCTGGGAACCATCCTGCCTATCGTGGATTTTCAGGAGCCAGCCAGCCACTCTGAGCCACAGGCCCCCAAACACAAACCACGGCCCTTTTTCCTGGAAACAAAATTCAGCTGCCCCGCTTCGCGATGGCAGATTGCAGGAGTCACTTGGTACTATCAAACAAGCACGATTCGGCACTGGTGCCACCTTTCATCTGGGAACAATCCTGCATATTGTGGAGTTTCAGGAGCCAGCTGGCCACTCCCTGCCACTTCCCCCAAATAGAAACCACGGCCCTTTCCCTGGCAAACAAAACTCATCTGCCCCGCTTATGGACAGCTGATTGCAGGAGCCACATGGTTCTATCAAATCAAAACGACTTGGCACTGGTGCCCCCTTGGGTCTGGGAACCATCCTGCATATCGTGGATTTTGATGAGCCAGCTGGCCACTCCCAGCCACAGGCCCCCAAACACAAACCTCGGCCCCTTTCCCTGCAAACAAAACTCAATTTCCCGGCTTATGCAGGGCAGATTACAGCAGACACTTGGTACTATCAAACCAGTCCAACTTAGCACTGCTGCCACCTTTCATCTGGGAATCATCCTGCGTGCCGAGCATATTCAGGAGCCAGCAAGCCACTCCGAGGCACAGGCCCCCAAACACAAACCATGACCCTTTTCTCTGGAAACAAAACTGACCTCCCTGCTTCTGGACGGCAGATTGCAGGAGCCACTTGGTACTATGAAAACAACCCGACGGGGCACTGGTGCCACCGTTCATCTGGGAGCCATCCTGCGTAATGTGAATTTTCAGGAGCCAGCCGGCCACTCCCAGACACAGGCCCCCAAACACAAACCTCGGCCCCTTTCCCTGCAAAGAAGACTTAAATTCCCGGCTTATGCATGACAGATTGCAGGAGCCACTTGGCTCTATCATACCAGCCCGACTTGGCGCTGGTGCCAGCTTTCATCTGGGAACCATCCTGCGTATTGTGGATTTTCAGGAGGCGGCCAACCACTCTGAGCCACAGGCCCCCAAACACAAACCACAGCCCTTTTTCCTGGAATCAAAATTCAGTTGCCCCGCTTCGTGATGGCAGATTGCAGGAGTCACTTGGTACTATCAAGCCAGCCCGACTTGGCACTGGTGCCACCTTTCATCTGGGAACCATCCTGCGTATCGTGGATTTTCAGGAGCCAGCTGGCCACTCCCAGCCACAGGCCCCCAAACACAAACCACAGCCCGTTTCCCTGAAAACAAAACTCAGCTGCCCGCTTCTGGATGGCAGATTGCAGGAGTCACTTTTTACTATCAAACCAGCCAACTTGGCTTTGGCACCGCCATGGGTCTGGGAACCATCCTGCGTATCGTGGATTTTCAGGAGCCAGCTGGCCACTCCCTGCCACTCCCCCAAAAACAAAAACCATGGCCCTTTTCCCTGGCAAACACAACTAACTTGCCCCGATTCTGGACGGCTGATTGCAGAAGACACTTGGTACTATCAAACCAGCCCAACTTAGCACTGGTGCCACCTTGGGTGTGGGAACTATCCTGCGTATCGTGGATTTTGATGAGCCAGCCGGCCACTCCCATCCACAGGCCCCCAAACACAAACCTCGGCCCCTTTCCCTGCAAAGAAAACTCAACTTCCCGGCTTATGCATGGCAGATTGCAGGAGCCACTTGGTACTATCAATCCAGTCTGACTTGGCACTGGTGCCACCATTCATCTGGGAGCCATCCTGCGTACTGTGAATTTTCAGGAGCCAGGCAGCCACTCCCAGGCACAGGCCCCCAAACACAAACCTCGGCCCCTTTCCCTGCAAAGAAAACTTACCTGCCCGGCTTATGCATGACAGATTGCAGGAGCCACTTGGCTCTATCAAACCAGCCTGACTTGGCACTGGTGCCAGCTTTCATCTGGGAACCATCCTGCGTATCGTGGATTTTCAGGTGCCGGCCAGCCACTCTGAGCCACAGGCCCCCAAACACAAACCACGACCCTTTTCCCTGGAAAAAAAATTCAGCTGCCCCACTTCGGGATGGCAGATTGCAGTAGTCACTTAGTACTATCAACCAAGCACAATTCGGCACTGGTGCCACCTTTCATCTGGGAACAATCCTGCATATCGTGAAGTTTCAGGAGCCAGCTGGCCACTCCATGCCACTCCCCACAAAACAGAAACCACGGCCCTTTCCCTGGCAAACAAAACTCATCTGCCCCGCTTCTGGACAGCTGATTGAAGGAGACACATGGTTCTATCAAATCAAAACGACTTGGCACTGGTGCCAACTTGGGTCTGGGAACTATCCTGCATATCGTGGATTTTGATGAGCCAGCCGGCCACTCCCAGCCACAGGCCCCCAAACGCAAACCTCGGCCCCTTTCCCTGCGAAGAAAACTCAACTTCCCGGCTTATGCATGGCAGATTGCAGCAGACACTTGGTACTATCAAACCACACAGACTTGGCACTGGTGCCACCTTTCATCTGGGAACAATCCTGCGTATCGTGGATTTTCAGGAGCCTGTTTGCCCCTCCCAGCCACAGGCCCCCAAACACAAACCACTGCCCTTTTCCCTGCCAAACAGAACTCAACTGCCCGGGTTATGCATGGCAGATTGCAGGAGCCTCTTGGTAGTATCAAAGCAGTCTGACGTGGCACTGGTGCCACTATTCCTCTGGGAGCCATCTTGCGTACTGTGAATTTTTAGGAGCCAGGCGGCCACTCCCAGCCACAGGCCCCCAAACACAAACCTCGGCCCCTTTCCCTGCAAAGAAAACTGACCTGCCCAGGTTATGCATGGCAGATTGCAGCAGACACTTGGTACTATCAAACCAGCCCGACTTGGCACTGGTGCCAGCTTTCATCTGTGAACCATCTTGCGTATCGTGGATTTTCAGGAGCCGGCCAGCCACTCTCAGCCACAGGCCCCCAAACACAAACCGCGACCCTTTTCCCTGGAAACAATATTAAGCTGCCCCACTTCGGGATGGCAGATTGCAGGAGTCACTTGGTACTATCAAACAAGCACGATTTGGCACTGGTGCCACCTTTCATCTGGGAACAATCCTGCATATCGTGGATTTTCAGGAGCCAGCTGGCCACTCCCAGCCACAGGCCCCCAAACACAAACCACAGCCCGTTTCCCTGAAAACAAAACTCAGCTTCCCGCTTCGCGATGGCAGATTGCAGGAGTCACTTTTTACTATCAAACCAGCCCATCTTGGCGTTGGCACCGCCATGGGTCTGGGAACCATCCTGCGTATCGTGGATTTTCAGGAGCCAGCTGTCCACTCCCTGCCACTCCCCCAAAAGCACAAACCATGGCCCTTTTCCCTGGCAAACACAACTCACTTGCCCCGATTCTGGACGGCTGATTGCAGAAGCCACTTGGTACTATCAAACCAGCCCAACTTAGCACTGGTGCCACCTTTCGTCGGGGAATCATCCTGCGTGCCGAGCATATTCAGGAGCCAGCAAGCCACTCCGAGGCACAGGCCCCCAAACACAAACCAGGTCCCCTTTCCCTGCAAACAAAACTGACTTGCCCCGCTTCTGGACGGCTGATTGCAGAAGCCACTTGGTACTATCAAACCAGCCCGACTTAGCACTGGTTCCACCTTTCATCTGGGAATCATCCTGCGTGCCGAGCATATTCAGGAGCCAGCTGGCCACTCCCAGCCACAGGTCCCCAATCACAAACCATGTCCCCTTTCCCTGCAAACAAAACTCACTTGCCCCGCTTCTGGACGGCTGATTGCAGAAGGCACTTGGTACTATCAAACCAGCCTGACTTAGCACTGGTTCCACCATTCATCTGGGTATCATCCTGCGTGCCGAGCATATTCAGGAGCCAGCCAGCCACTCCCAGCCACAGGCCCCCAAACACAAACCACGGCCTTTTTCCCTGGAAACAAAACTCAGCTGCCCCGCTTCTGGACAGCTGATTCAAGGAGCCACATGGTGATATCAAACCAGTACCACTTCGCACTGGTGCAACCTTGGGGCTTGGAACCATCCTGCATAGCATGGATTTTGATGAGCTAGCCGGCCACTCCTAGCCACAGTGCTCGAAACACAAACCGCGGCCCTTTTCGCTGGCAAACACAACTCATCTGCAAGGCTTATGCGTGGCAGATTGAAGGAGGCTCTTTGTACTATGAAAACAACCCGACTTGGCACTGGTGCCACATTTCATCTGGGAACCATCCTGCGTATCGTGGAGTTTCAGAAGCCAGTTGGCCCCTCCCAACCGCAGGCCCCCAAACACAAACCACGGCCCTTTTCTTTGCCAAACAAAACTCAACTGCCCGGCTTATGCATGGCAGATTGCAGGAGCCTCTTGGTGCTATCCTTACAGCCCGACGTGGCACTGGTGCCACCATTCATCTGGGAGCCATCCTGCGTAGTATAAATTTTCAGGAGCCAGCCGGCCACTCCCAGCCACAGGCCCCCAAACACAAACCTCGGCCCCTTTCCCTGCAAAGAAAACTTACCTGCCCGGCTTATGCATGGCAGATTGCAGGAGACACTTGGTACTATCAAACCAGCCCGACTTGGCAGTGGGCCCACCTTTCATCAGGGAACCGTCCTGCGTATGGTGGATTTTCAGGAGCCGGCCAGCCACTCCGAGCCATAGGCCCCCAAACACAAACCTCGGCCCCTTTCCCTGCAAACAATATTCAGCTGTCCCGCTTCGGGATGGCAGATTGCAGGAGTCACTTGGTACTATCAAACAAGCACGATTCGGCACTGGTGCCACCTTTGACCTGGGAACCATCCTGCGTATTGTGGATTTTGAGGAGCCAGCTGGCCACTCCCAGCCACAGGCCCCTAAATACAAACCTCCCCCTTTTCCCAGGAATCAAAATTCAGCTGCCACGCTTCTGGATGGTAGATTGCAGGAGCCACTTGGCTCTATAGAACCAGCCCGAGTTGGCACTGGTGCCACTTTTCATCTGGGGACCATCCTGCGTATCGTGGATTTTCAGGAGTCAGCCGGCCACTCGAGCCACAGGCCCCCGAACACAAACAGCGCCTTTTTCCCTGGAAACACAACTCAGCTGCCCCGCTTCTGGACAGCTGATTCAAGGAGCCACATGGTGCTATCAAACCAGTACCACTTTGCACTGGTGCAACCTTGGGGCTGGGAACCATCCTGCATATCATGGATTTTGATGAGCTAGCCGGCCGCTCCCAGCCACAGGCCTCGAAACACAAACTGCGTCCCTTTTCTGCTGGCAAAGAAAACTCATCTGCAAGGCTTATGCGTGGCAGATTGAAGGAGGCTCTTTGTGCTATCAAACCGACCCGACTTGGCACTGGTGCCACCTTTCATCTGAGAGCCATCTTGCATATCGTGAATTTTCAGGATCCAGCCAGCCACTCCCAGCCACAGGACCCCAAACAAAAACCTCGGCCCCTTTCCCTGAATACAAAACTTACCTGCCCGGCTTATGCATGGCAGATTACAGGAGCCTCTTGGTACTATCAAACCAGCTCGACTTGGCACTGGTGCCACCTTTCTTCTGGGAACCATACTGTATATCGTGGATTTTCAGGAACCAGCTGGCCCGCACAAGCCACAGGCCCCCAAACACAAACCACGGCCCTTTTCCCTGGATACAAAACTCAGCTACCCGCTTCTGGTTGGCAGATTGCAGGAGTCACTTAGTACTATCAAACCAGCCAAACTTGGCATTGGCACCGCCATGGGTCTGGGAACCATCCTGCGTATCGTAGATTTTCAGGAGCCAGCTGGCCACTCCCTGCCATGCGCGGGGGCGTCCACGGCCCTGGAATCCGGCTATCTGGTGAGGGGCGAAGGCATGGGCCCCTGCGCATCAGAAAGCAGCCCCCCTCGGCGTCTTGGTCTCGGTCTGAGCAGGGTGATAGCTCAGGGCAGCGCGGTGAGAGACAAATTAGGAGGCGACCACTTGCTGGGGGTAAACTGTCGGTTTATTACAGAAGAACCAACAAGGAGGGGAAACACCCAGCAAATGGCCCCGAACAGGGGGCAGGAGAGGGTTTTAAGGGAAAAGGGGGGAAGAAGGCAGGGAAACCCGGCTGTCCAATAGAAATACATATTTGGAGGTACGATGCATAACTGATATAGCAAAGTAACCAACTGTTATAAATCATAGGAGGGGCTCCGGGGCTACAGCCAACCATAACTCCCAGAGAAAAGAAAATTCTCGAAACCTGGGAGGAGAAAAGGAGTGATTGACTGAGCCCAAGGAGGAAACAACTTTCACTTTATAACAGAAACCAGGGGAGGAGCAGTTTCATTTCCATAGCAACCTAACTGACAGGGTAGCAGCAGGAAGTCCTGGGAAAGGGAGAAACCATTTAATACATAAAAAGGGGGAGCAAACTAACAAACTTAAGAACACACCACAGCATCGCCACTCCCCCAAAAACACAAACCATGGCCCTTTTCCCTGGCAAACACAACTCACTTGCCCCGCTTCTGGACGGCTGATTGCAGAAGCCACTTGGTACTATCAAACCAGCCCGACTTAGCAATGGTGCCACATTTCATCTGGAAATCATCCTGCGTGCCAAGCATATTCAGAAGCCAGTTGGCCCCTCCCAGCCACAGGCCCCCAAACACAAACCACGGCCCTTTTCCCTGGAAACAAAACTGACCTTCCCCGCTTCTGGACGGCAGATTGCAGGAGCCACTTGGTACTATGAAAACAACCCGACGGGGCACTGGTGCCACCATTCATCTGGGAGCCATCCTGCGTAATGTGAATTTTCAGGAGCCAGCCGGCCACTCCCAGCCACAGGCCCCCAAACACAAACCTCGGCACCGTTCCCTGCAAAGAAAACTTACCTGCCCGGCTTATGCATGGCAGATTGCAGGAGACACTTGGCTCTATCAAACCAGCCCGACTTGGCACTGGTGCCAGCTTTCATCTGGGAACCATCCTGCCTATCGTGGATTTTCAGGAGCCAGCCAGCCACTCTGAGCCAGAGGCCCCCAAACACAAACCATGGCCCTTTTTCCTGGAAACAAAATTCAGCTGCCCCGCTTCGCGATGGCAGATTGCAGGAGTCACTTGGTACTATCAAACTAGCACGACTTAGCACTGGTGCCACCTTTCATCTGGGAACCATCCTGCGTATCGTGGATTTTCAGGAGCCAGGTGGCCACTCCCTGCCACTCCCCACAAAACAGAAACCACGGCCCTTTCCCTGGCAAACAAAACTCATCTGCCCCGCTTCTGGACAGCTGATTGAAGGAGCCACATGGTTCTATCAAATCAAAACGACTTGGCACTGGTGCCACCTTGGGTCTGGGAACCATCCTGCATATCGTGGATTTTGATGAGCCAGCCGGCCACTCCCAGCCACAGGCCCCCAAACACAAACCTCGGCCCCTTTCCCTGCAAACAAAACTCAACTTCCCGGCTTATGCATGGCAGATTGCAGGAGCCTCTTGGTACTATCAAACCATCCAGACGTGGTACTGGTGCCACCATTCATCTGGGTGCCATTCTGCGTAATGTGAATTTTCAGGAGCCAGCCGGCCACTCCGAGCCACAGGCCCCCAAACATAAACCTCGGCCCGTTTCCCTGCAAAGAAAACTTACCTGCCCGGCTTATGCATGGCAGATTGCAGGAGACACTTGGTACTATCAAACAAGCCCGACTTGGCACTGGTGCCAGCTTTCATCTGGGAACCATCCTGCGTATTGTGGATTTTCAGGAGCCGGCCAGCCACTCCAAGCCCCAGGCCCCCAAACACAAACCACTGCCCTTTTCCCTGGAAACAAAATTCAGCTGACCCGCTTCGGGATGGCATATTGCAGGAGCCACATGGTTCTATCAAATCAAAATGACTTGGCACTGGTGCCACCTTGGGTCTTGGAACCATCCTGCATATCGTAGACTATCAGGAGCCAGCCGGCCACTCCCACCCACAGGCACCCAAACGCAAACCTCAGCACCTTTCCCTGAAAACTAAACTCAACTTCCCGGCTTATGCCTGGCAGATAGCAGGAGACACTTGGTACTATTAATCCAGCCCGACTTGGCACTTGTGCCACCTTTGACCTGGGAACCATCCTGCATATCGTGGATTTTCAGGAGCCAGCTGGCCACTCCCAGCCACAGGACCCGAACACAAACCTCGGCCCCTTTCCCTCCAAAGAAAACTTACCTGTCCGGCTTATGCATGGCAGATTGCAGGAGACACTTGGCTCTATCACACAAGCCCGACTTGGCACTGGTGCCAGCTTTCATTCTGGAACCATACTGTATATCGTGGATTTTCAGGAGGCAGCCGGCCACTCCCAGCCACAGGCCCCCAAACACAAACCACGGTGCTTTTGCCTGGCAAACAAAATTCATCTGCCCCGCTTCTGGATGGCAGATTGCAGGAGTCACTTGGTATTATCAAACCAGCCCAACTTGGCATTGGCGCCGCCATGGGTCTGGGAACCATCCTGCGTATCGTGGATTTTCAAGAGCCAGCTGGCCACTCCCTGCTACTCCCCCAAAAACACAAACCATGGCCCTTTTCCCTGGCAAACACAACTCAATTGCCCCGCTTCTGGACGGCTGATTGCAGAAGCGACTTGGTACTATCAAACCAGCCCGACTTGGCACTGGTGCCACCTTTCATCTGGGAATCATCCTGCGTGCCGAGCATATTCAAGAGCCAGCCAGCCACTCCCAGCCACAGGCCCCCAAACACAAACCATGGCCCTTTTCCCTGGAAACAAAACTGACCTTCCCCGCTTCTGGACGGCAGATTGCAGCAGCCACTTGGTACTATGAAAACAACCCGACTTGGCACTGGGGATACCTTTGATCGGGGAACCATCCTGCGTATCGTGGATTTTCAGGAGCCGGTTGGCCCCTCCCAGCCACAGGCCCCCAAACACAAACAACGGCCCTTTTCCCTGCCGAAGAAAACTCAACGTCCCGGCTTATGCATGGCAGATTGCAGGAGCCTCTTCGTACTATCAAACCAGCCAGACGTGGCACTGGTGACACCATTCATCTAGGAGCCACCTTGCGTACTGTGAATTTTCAGGAGGGAGCCAGCCACTCCCAGCCACAGGCCCCCAAACACATACCTCGGCCCCTTTCTCTGCAAAGAAAAATTTCCAGCCCGGCTTATGCATGGTAGATTGCAGGAGCCACTTGGTACTATCAAACCAGCCCGACTTGGCACTGGTGCCAGCTTTCATCTGGGAACCATCCTGCGTATCGTGGATTTTCAGGAGCCGGCCAGCCACTCCGAGCCACAGACCCCCAAACACAAATCACGGCCCCTTTCCCTGGAAACAAAATTCAGCTGACCCGCTTCGGGATGGCGTATTTCAGGAGCCACATGGTTCTATCAAATCAAAACGAATTGGAACTGCTGCCACCTTGGGTCTGGGAACCATCCTGCATATCGTGGATTTTCAGGAGCCAGGTGGCCACTCCCAGCCTTAGGCACCCAAACGCAAACCTCGGCCCCTTTCCCTGAAATCTAAACTCAGCTTCCCGGCTTATGCCTGGCAGGTGGCAGGAGACACTTGGTACTATCAATCCAGCCCGACTTGGCACTGGTGCCACCTTTGACCTGGGAACCATCCTGCGTATCGTGGATTTTCAGGAGCCAGCTGGCCACTCCCAGTCACAGGACCCGAACAAAAACCTCGGCCCCTTTGCCTCCAAAGAAATCTTACCTGTCCGGCTTATGCATGGCAGATTGCAGGAGTCACTTGACTCTATCACACAAGCCCGACTTGGCACTGGTGCAAGCTTTCATCTGGGAACCATACTGTATATCGTGGATTTTAAGGAGGCAGCCGGCCATTCCCAGCCACAGGCCCCAAAACACAAACCCCGGCCCCTTTCCCTGGAAACAAAACTCAACTTCCCGGCTTATCCATGGCAGATTGCAGGGGTCACTTGGTACTATCAAACCAGCCAAACTTGGCATTGGCGCCGCCATGTGTTTGGGAACCATCCTGCGTAACTTGGATTTTCAGGAGCCAGCTGGCCACTCCCAGCCACTGGCCCCCAATCACAAACCTCGGCCCCTTTCCCTGCAATTAAAACTCAACTGCTCGGCTTATGAATGGCAGATTGCAGGAGACATTTGGGACTATCAAACCTGCCCGACCTGGCACTGGCGCCGCCATGGGAGCTGGGAACCATCCTGCGTATCGTGGATTTTCAGGAGCAAGCCGGCCACTCCCAGCCACAGGACCCTAATAAGAAACGATGGCCCTTTTCCCTGGAAGTAAAACCAACCTGCACATCTTCTGGCTGGCAGATTGCAGGAGCCACTTGGTACTATCAAATCAGCCCGACTTGGCACTGGTGCCACATTTCATCTGGGGACCATCCAGCGTATCGTGCATTTTCAGGAGTCAGCCGGCCACTCTGAGCCACAGGCCCCCAAACACAAACCACGGCCCCTTTCTCTGCAAACAAAACTCAACTATCCGGCTTATGCATGGCAGATTGCAAGAGACACTTGGTACTATCAATCCAGCCCGACTTGGCACTGGTGCCCCCTTTCATCTGGGAACCATCCTCCATATCGTGGAGTTTCAGGAGCCAGCTGGCCACTCCCTGCCACTCCCCAGAAAAGAGAAACCACGGCCCTTTCCGTGGCAAACAAAACTCATCTGCCCCGCTTTTACACAACTGATTGCAGGAGCCACATGGTTCTATCAAATCAAAACGACTTGGCACTGGTGCCACCTTGGGTCTGGGAACCATCCTGCATATCGTGGATTTTGATGAGCCAGCCGGCCACTCCCAGCCACAGGCCCTCAAACACAAACCTCGGACCCTTTCCCCGCAAACAAAACTCAACTTCCTGGCTTATGCGTGGCAGATTGCAGGAGACACTTGGTACTATCAATCCAGCCCGACTTGGCACTGGTGCCACCTTTGATATGGGAACCATCCTGCATATTGTGCATCTTCAGGAGCCGGCCAGCCACTCCGAGCCACAGGCCCCCAAACAGAAACCACGGCCCTTTTCCCTGGAAACAAAATTCAGCTGCCCCGCTTCGCGATGGCAGATTGCAGGAGTCACATGGTTCTATGAAATCAAAACGACTTGGAACTGGTGCCAGCTTTCATCTGGGAACCATCCTGCGTATCGTGGATTTTCAGGAGCCAGCCGGCCACTCCCAGCCACCGGGCCCCAAACAAAAACCTCAGCCCCTTTCCCTGCAAACAAAACTCAACTTCCCGGCTTATGCATGGCAGATTGCAGGAGACACTTAGTACTATCAATCCAGCCCGACTTGTCACTGGTGCAACCTTTTACCTGGGAGCCATCCTGCGTTTCGTGGATTTTCAGTAGCCAGCTGGCAACTCCCAGCCACAGGCCCCCAAACACAAACCTTGCCCTTTTCCCAGGAAACAAAATTCAGCTGCCCAGATTCTGCATAGCTGGTTGAAGTAGCTACTTGGTGCTATCAAACCAGCCCAACTTGGCACTTGTGCCACCTTTGATCTGGGAACCATCCTACAAATCGTGGATTTTCAGGAGCCAGCTGGCCACTCCCAGCCACCGTCCCACAATCTCAAACCACAGCCACTTTCCCTGCAAAAAAAACTCAACTGCCTGGCCTATGCATGGCAGATTGCAGGAGCCTCTTGGTACTATCAAACCATCCAGACGTGGTTCTGGTGCCACCATTCATCTGGGAGCCATTCTGCGTAATGTGAATTTTCAGGAGCCTGCCGGCCACTCCCAGCCACAGGCCCCCAAACATAAACCTCGGCCCCTTTCCCTGCAAAGAAAACTTACCTGCCCGGCTTATGCATGGCAGATTGCAGGAGACACTTGGTACTATCAAACAAGCCCGACTTGGCAGTGGTGTCAACTATCATCTGGGACCCATCCTGCGTATCGTGGGTTTTCAGGAGCAAGCTAACCCCTACCAGCCACAGGCCTCGAATCACAAACCGCGTCCCATTTCACCAGCAAACAAAACTCACGTGCCCAGCTTATGCGTGGCAGATTGCAGGAGGCTCTTTGTGCTATCAAACCAGCCCGACTTGGCACTGGTGCCAGCTTTCATCTGGGAACCATCCTGCGTACTGTGAATTTTCAGGAGGGAGCCGGCCACTCCCAGCCACAGGCCCCCAAACACAAACCTCGGCCCCTTTCAATGCAAAGAAAACTTAGCTGCCCGGATTATGCATGGCAAATTGCAGGAACGACTTGGTACTATCAAACCAGCCTGACTTGGCACTGGTGCCAGATTTCATCTGGGAACCATCCTGCGTATTGTGGATTTTCAGGATCCGGCCAGCCACTCCGAGCCAAAGGCCCCCAAACACAAACCACGGCCCTTTTCCCTGGAAACAAAATTCAGCTGCCCCGCTTCGGGATGGCAGATTGCACGAGCCACATGGTTCTATCAAATCAAAACGACTTGGCACTGGTGCCACCTTGGGTCTGGGAACCATCCTGCATATCGGGGATTTTCAGGAGCCAGGTGGCCACTCCTGACCGCAGGCCGCCAAACACAAAGCTCGCCCCTTTCCCAGGAAACAAAATTCAGCTGCCACGCTTCTGGATGGTAGATTGCAGGAGCCCCTTGGCTCTATAGAACCAGCCCGAGTTGGCACTGGTGTCACCTATCATCTGGGACCCATCCTGTGTATCGTGGATTTTCAGGAACAAGCTGGCCCCTACCAGCCACAGGACCCCAATCAAAAACCACGGCCCCTTTCTCTGCAAACATAACTCAACTGCCCGGTTTATGAATGGCAGATTGCAGGAGCCACTTGTCCCTATATAACCAGCCCGACTTGGCAGTGGTGTCACCTATCATCTGGGACCCATCCTGCGTATCGTGGATTTTCAGGAGCAAGCTGGCCCCTAACAGCCACAGGACCCCAATCACAAACCACGGCCCCTTTCCCTGCAAACTAAACTCAACTGCCCGGCTTGTGAATGGCAGATTGCAGGAGACATTTGGGACTATCAAACCTGCCCGACTTGGCACTGGCGCCGCCATGGGATCTGGGAACCTTCCTGGGTATCGTGGATTTTCAGGACCAAGCCAGCCACTCCCAGCCACAGGACCGTCACAAGAAACGACGGCCCTTTTCCTTGGAATCAAAACTCAGCTGCCCCACTTCTGGACAGCTTTTTCAAGGAGCCCCATGGCGCGATCAAACCAGTACCACTTTGCACTGGTGCAACCTTGGGGCTGGGAACCATCCTGCGTATCATGGGTTTTGATGAGCTAGCCGGCCACTCCCAGCCACAGGCCTCGAAACAAAAACCGCGTCCCTTTTCCCTGGAAAGAAAACTCAGCTGCCTTGCTTCTGGACGGCTGGTGGAAGGAGCCACTTGGTACTATCAAACCAGCCCGTCTTGGCACTGGTGCCACCTTCGATCTGGGAACCATCCTGCTTATCGTGGATTTTCAGGAGCCAGCCGGCCACTCCCAGCCACAGGCCCCCAAACACAAACCATGGCCTTTTTCCCTGGTAACAAAACTAACGTTCCCCCCTTCTGGACGGCAGATTCCTGAAGTCACTTGGTACTATGATAACAACCTGACTTGGCACTGGGGATACCTTCGGTCTGGGAACCATCCTGCGTATCGTGGATTTTCAAGAGCCAGATGGCCACTCCCTTCTACTCCCCCAAACACACAAACCATGGCCTTTTTCCCTGGAAAACACATCTCAATTGCCCCGCTTCTGGACAGCTGATTACAGAAGACACTTGGTACTATCAAACCAGCCCGACTTGGCACTGGTGCAACCTTTTATCTGGGAATCATCCGGCGTGCCGAGCATATTCAGGAGCCAGCCAGCCACTCCCAGCCACAGGCCCCCAAACACACACAATGGCCCTTTGCCCTGGAAACAAAACTGACCTTCCCCGCTTCTGGACGGCAGATTGTAGGAGCCACTTGCTACTATGAAAACAACCCGACTTAGCACTGGGGATACCTTTGGTCTGGGAACCATCCTGCGTATCGTGGTGTTTCAGGATCCAGTTGGCCCCTCCCAGCCACCGGCCCCCAAACACAAACCACGGCCCTTTTCCCTGCCAAACAAAAGTCAACTGCCCCGCTTCTGGACAGCTCATTGAAGGAGCCACATGGTTCTATCAAATCAAAACATCTTGGCACTGGTGCCACCTTGGGTCTGGGAACCATTCTGCATATCGTGGATTTTGATGAGCCAGCCGGCCACTCCCAGCCACAGCCTCCCAAACACAAACCTCGGCCCCATTCCCTGCAAAGAAAACTTACCTGCCCGGCTTATGCATGGCAGATTGCAGGAGACACGTGGTACTATCAAACCAGCCTGACTTGTCACTGGTGCCACCTTTCATCTGGGAACCATACTGTATATCGTGGATTTTCAGGAGGCAGCCAGCCACTCCAAGCCACAGGCCCAAAAACACACACCAAGGCCCTTTTCCCTGGCAAATAAAATTCAGCCGCCCCGCTTCTGAATGGCAGATTAAAGAAGTCACTTGGTACTATCAAACCAGCACGACTTGGAAATGTTGCCACCTTTCATCTGGGAAACATCCTGTGTATCGTGTATTTTCAGGAGCCAGCTGGCCCCTACCAGCCACAGGCCCGCAAACACACACCACGGCCTTTTTCCATGGAAACAATTTCAGCTTCCTTGCTTCGGGACGGCTGGTTGAAGGAGCCACTTGGTACTTTCGAACCAGCCCGACTTGGCACTGGTGCCGCCATGGGATCTGGGAACCATCCTGCGTATCCTGGATTTTCAGGAGGCAGCTGGCCACTCCCAGCCACAGGCCCCCAAACACAAACCTCGGCCCGCTTCCCTGAAAACAAAACTCAGCTGCCCGCTTCTGGATGGCAGATTGCAGGAGTCACTTGGTACTATCAAACCAGCCCAACTTGGCATTGGCACCGCCATGGGTCTGGGAACCATCCTGCATATCGTGGATTTTCAGGAGCCAGCTGGCAACTCCCTGCCACTCCCCACAAAACAGAAACCACGGTCCTTTCCCTGGCAAACAAACTCATCTGCCCCTCTTCTGGACAGCTTATTGAAGGAGCCACATGGTTCTATCAAATCAAAATGACATGGCACTGGTGCCATCTTTCATCTGGGAACAATCCTGCGTATCCTGGATTTCCAGGAGCCAGTTGGCCCCTCCCAGCCAGAGGCCCCCAAACACAAACCACGGCCCTTTACCCTGGAAAAAAAAATTCAGCTGCCCCGCTTCGGGATGGCAGGTTTCAGGAGCCACATGGTTCTATCAAATCAAAACGACTTGGCACTGGTGCCACCTTGGGTCTGGGAACCATCCTGCATATCGTGGATTTTCAGGAGCCAGCCGGCCACTCCCAGCCACAGGCCCCCAAACACAAACCTCGGCCCCTTTCCCTGCAAACAAAACTCAACTTCCCGGCTTATGCATGGCAGATTGCAGAAGTCACTTGGTACTATCAAACCAGCACGACTTGGCACTGGTGCCACCTTTCCTCTGGGAACCATCCTGCCATAGGTGGATTTTCTGGAGCCAGCTGCCCCGTACCAGCCACAGGCCCCAAACACAAACCTCAGCCCCTTTCCCTGCAAACAAAACTGAACGTCCCAGCTTATGCATGGCAGATTGCAGGAGACACTTGGTACTATCAAACCAGCCCGACTTGGCACTGGTGCCACCTTTCATCTGGGAACCATCCTGCGTATCGTGGATTTTGATGAGCCAGCAAGCCACTCCCAGCCACAGGCCCCCAAACACAAACCTCGCTCTTTTCCCAGGAGACAAAATTCAGCTGCCACGCTTCTGGATGGTAGATTGCAGGAGCCACTTGGCTCTATATAACCAGCCCGACTTGCCATTTGTGTCACCTATCATCTGGGACCCATCCTGCGTATCGTGGATTTTCAGGAGCCAGCTGGCCACTCCCCCAAAAACAAAAGCCATGGCCCTTTACCCTGGCAAACACTACTCACTTGCCCTGCTTCTGGACGGCTGATTGCAGAAGCCACTTGGTACTATCACACCAGCCCGACTTAGCACTGGTTCCACCTTTCATCTGGGAATCATCCTGCGTGCCGTGCATATTCAGGAGCCAGTTGGCCCGTCCCAGCCACAGGCCCCCAAACACAAACCACGGCCCTTTTCCCTGGAAACAAATTCAGCTTCCTTGCTTCGGGGCGGCTGGTTAAAGGAGCCACTTGGTACTATCAAACCAGCCCAACTTGGCACTGGTGCCACCTTCGATCTGGGAACCATCGTGCTTATCGTGGATTTTCAGGAAGCAGCCGGCCACTCCCAGCCACAGGCCCCCAAACAGAAACCACGGCCCTTTCCCTGGCAAACAAAACTCATCTGCCCCGCATCTGGACAGCAGATTGAAGCAGCCACATTGTTCTATCAAATCTAAACGACTTGGCACTGGTGCCACCTTCGGTCTGGGAACCATCCTGCATATCGTGGATTTTCAGGAGCCAGCCGGCCACTCCAAGCCACAGGCCCCCAAACACAAACCATGGCCCCTTTCCCTGCAAACAAAACTCAACTATCCCGCTTATGCATGGCAGATTGCAGGAGACACTTGGTACTATCAATCCAGCGCGACTAGGCACTGGTGCCACCTTTGATCTGGAAACCATCCTGCGTATCGTGGATTTTCAGGACCAAGGGGGCCACTCCCAGCCACAGGACCCTCACAAAAAATGACGTCCCATTTCACTGGAATCAAAACTCAGCTGCCCCACTTCTGGATGGCAGATTGCAGGAGTCACTTGGTATTATAAATTCAGCCCGACTTGGCACTGGTGCCACATTTCATCTGGGAACCATCCTGCGTATCGTGGATTTTCAGGAGCAGGACGGCCACTCCCAGCCACAGGACCCTAAAAAAAAACGACGGCCCTTTTCCCTGGAATCAAAACTCAGCTGCCCCACTTCTGGACAGGTGATTCAAGGAGCCCCATGGTGCGATGAAACCAGTACCACTTCCCACTGGTGCAACCTTGGGGCTGGGAACCATCCTGCGTATCGTGGATTTTTATGAGCTAGCTGGGCACTCCCAGCTACAGGCCTCGAAACACAGACAGCGGCCCTTTTCGCTGGCAAACAAAACTCACGTGCCCAGCTTATGCGTGGCAGATTGCAGGAGGCTCTTTGTGCTATCAAACCAGCCCGACTTGGCATTGGTGGCACCATTCATCTGGGAGCCATCCTGCGTATCATGGATTTTCAGGACCCAGCCAGCCACTCCCAGCCACTGGACCCCAAACAAAATCCTCGGCCCCTTTCCCTGCAAAGAAAACTCATCTGCCCGGCTTATGCATGGCAGATTGCAGGATCCACTTGGATTTTTCAAACCAGCCCGACTTGGCACTGGTGCCACCTTTCATCTGGGAACCATCCTGCGTATGGTGGATTTTCAGGAGCCGGCCAGCCACTCCGAGCCACAGGCCCTCAAACGCAATCCACGGCCCTTTTCCCTGGAAACAAAAGTAAGCTGCCCCGCTTCGGGATGGCAGATTGCAGGAGCCACTTGGCTTTTTCAAACCAGCCCGACTTGGCACTGGTGCCACCTTTCATCTGGGAACCATCCTGCCATAGGTGGATTTTCAGGAGCCAGCTGGCCCGTACCAGCCACAGGCCCCCCAAATAAAGCACTGCCCTTTTCCCTGGAAACAAACTCAGCTTCCTTGCTTCTGGACGGATTGTTGAAGGAGCCACTTGGTACTATCAAACCAGCCTGACTTGGCACTGGTGCCACATTCGATCTGGGAACCATCGTGCTTATCGTGGATTTTCAGGAGCCAGCTGGCCCCTCCCAGCCACAGGCCCCCAAACACAAACCTCGGCCCGTTTCCCTGAAAACAAAACTCAGCTGCCCGCTTCTGGATGGCAGATTGCTGGAGTCACTTGGTACTATCAAACCTGCCCGACGTGGCACTGGCGCCGCCATGGGATCTGGGAACCATCCTGCGTATCGTGGATTTTCCGGAGGCAGCTGGCCACTCCCACCCACAGGCCCCCAAACAAAAACCTCGGCCCGTTTCCCTGGCAACAAAACTCAGGTGCCTGCTTCTGGATGGCAGATTGCATGAGTCACTTGGTACTATCAAACCAGCCCAACTTGGCATTGGCACCGCCATGGGTCTGGGAACAATCCTGCGTATCGTGGAGTTTCAGGAGCCAGCTGGCCACTCCCTGCCACTCCCCCAAAAACACAATCCATGGCCCTTTTCCCTGGCAAACACTACTCACTTAACCTACTTCTGGACGGCTGATTGCAGAAGCCACTTGGTACTATCAAACCAGCCCCACTTAGCACTGGTGCCACCCTTCATCTGGGAATCATCCTGCGTGCCGAGCATATTCAGGAGCCAGCCAGCCACTCCCAGCCACAGGCCCCCAAACACAAACCATGGCCCTTTTCCCTGGAAACAAAACTCAACTATCCCGCTTATGCATGGCAGATTGCAGGAGACACTTGGTACTATCAATCCAGCGCGACTAGGCACTGGTGCCGCCTTTGATCTGGAAACCATCCTGCGTATCGTGGATTTTCAGGACCAAGGGGGCCACTCCCAGCCACAGGACCCTCACAAAAAATGACGTCCCATTTCACTGGAATCAAAACTCAGCTGCCCCACTTCTGGATGGCAGATTGCAGGAGTCACTTGGTATTATAAATTCAGCCCGACTTGGCACTGGTGCCACATTTCATCTGGGAACCATCCTGCGTATCGTGGATTTTCAGGAGCAGGACGGCCACTCCCAGCCACAGGACCCTAAAAAAAAACGACGGCCCTTTTCCCTGGAATCAAAACTCAGCTGCCCCACTTCTGGACAGGTGATTCAAGGAGCCCCATGGTGCGATGAAACCAGTACCACTTCCCACTGGTGCAACCTTGGGGCTGGGAACCATCCTGCGTATCGTGGATTTTTATGAGCTAGCTGGGCACTCCCAGCTACAGGCCTCGAAACACAGACAGCGGCCCTTTTCGCTGGCAAACAAAACTCACGTGCCCAGCTTATGCGTGGCAGATTGCAGGAGGCTCTTTGTGCTATCAAACCAGCCCGACTTGGCATTGGTGGCACCATTCATCTGGGAGCCATCCTGCGTATCATGGATTTTCAGGACCCAGCCAGCCACTCCCAGCCACTGGACCCCAAACAAAATCCTCGGCCCCTTTCCCTGCAAAGAAAACTCATCTGCCCGGCTTATGCATGGCAGATTGCAGGATCCACTTGGATTTTTCAAACCAGCCCGACTTGGCACTGGTGCCACCTTTCATCTGGGAACCATCCTGTGTATGGTGGATTTTCAGGAGCCGGCCAGCCACTCCGAGCCACAGGCCCTCAAACGCAATCCACGGCCCTTTTCCCTGGAAACAAAAGTAAGCTGCCCCGCTTCGGGATGGCAGATTGCAGGAGCCACTTGGCTTTTTCAAACCAGCCCGACTTGGCACTGGTGCCACCTTTCATCTGGGAACCATCCTGCCATAGGTGGATTTTCAGGAGCCAGCTGGCCCGTACCAGCCACAGGCCCCCCAAATAAAGCACTGCCCTTTTCCCTGGAAACAAACTCAGCTTCCTTGCTTCTGGACGGATTGTTGAAGGAGCCACTTGGTACTATCAAACCAGCCTGACTTGGCACTGGTGCCACATTCGATCTGGGAACCATCGTGCTTATCGTGGATTTTCAGGAGCCAGCTGGCCCCTCCCAGCCACAGGCCCCCAAACACAAACCTCGGCCCGTTTCCCTGAAAACAAAACTCAGCTGCCCGCTTCTGGATGGCAGATTGCTGGAGTCACTTGGTACTATCAAACCTGCCCGACGTGGCACTGGCGCCGCCATGGGATCTGGGAACCATCCTGCGTATCGTGGATTTTCCGGAGGCAGCTGGCCACTCCCACCCACAGGCCCCCAAACAAAAACCTCGGCCCGTTTCCCTGGCAACAAAACTCAGGTGCCTGCTTCTGGATGGCAGATTGCATGAGTCACTTGGTACTATCAAACCAGCCCAACTTGGCATTGGCACCGCCATGGGTCTGGGAACAATCCTGCGTATCGTGGAGTTTCAGGAGCCAGCTGGCCACTCCCTGCCACTCCCCCAAAAACACAATCCATGGCCCTTTTCCCTGGCAAACACTACTCACTTAACCTACTTCTGAACGGCTGATTGCAGAAGCCACTTGGTACTATCAAACCAGCCCCACTTAGCACTGGTGCCACCCTTCATCTGGGAATCATCCTGCGTGCCGAGCATATTCAGGAGCCAGCCAGCCACTCCCAGCCACAGGCCCCCAAACACAAACCATGGCCCTTTTCCCTGGAAACAAAACTGACCTTCCCCGCTTCTGGACGGCAGATTGCAGGAGCCACTTGGTACTATGAAAACAACCCGACTTGGCACTGCGGATACCGTCGGTCTGGGAACCATCCTGCGTATCGTGGATTTTCAGGAGGCAGCTGGCCACTCCCAGCCACAGGCCCCCAAACACAAACCTCGGCCCCTTTCCCTGCAAAGAAAACTTACCTGCCCGGCTTATGCATGGCAGATTGCAGGAGACACTTGGTACTATTAAACCAGCCCGACTTGGCACTGGTGCCAGCTTTCATCTGGGAACCATCCTGCGTATCGTGGATTTTCAGGAGCCGGCCAGCCACTCCCAGCTTCAGGCCCCCAAACACAAACCACAGCTGTTTTCCCTGGAAACAAAATTCAGCTGCCCCGCTTCGGGATGGCAGATTGCAGGAGCCACATGGTATTATTAAACCAGCCTGACTTGGCACTGGTGCCAGCTTTCAACTTGGAGCCATCCTGCGTCTCGAGGATTTTCAGGAGCCAGCTGGCCACTCCCAGCCACAGGCCCACAAACACATACCTCGCCCTTTTCCCAGGAAACAAAATTCAGCTGCCCCGCTTCGGGATGGCAGATTTCAGGAGCCAGTTGGCTCTATATAACCAGCCCGACTTGGCAATGGTGTCACCTATCATCTGGGACCCATCCTGCGTATCGTGGATTTTCGGGAGCAAGCCGGCCACTCCCAGCCACAGGACCAGAACAAAAAACGACGGCCTGTTTCCCTGGAATAAAAACTCAGCTGCCCCACTTCTGGATGGCAGATTGCAGGAGTCCCTTGGTACTATCAAATCAGCCCGACTTGGCACTGGTGCCACATTTCATCTGGGAATCATCCTGCGTATCGTGGATTTTCAGGAGCAAGCCGGCCACTCCCAGCCACAGGACCCTAACAAAAAACGAAGGCCCTTTTCCCTGGAATCAAAACTCAGCTGCCCCACTTCTGGATGGCAGATTGCAGGAGCCACTTGGTACTATCAAATCAGCCCGACTTGGCACTGTTGCCACATTTCATCTGGGGACCATCCTGCGTATTGTGGATTTTCAGGAGTCAGCCGGCCACTTCGAGCCACAGGCCCCCAAACACAAACCTCGGCCCCTTTCCCTGCAAACAAAACTCAACTTCCCGGCCTATGAATGGCAGATTGCAGCAGACGCTTGGTACTATCAAACCAGCCCGACATGGCACTAGTGCCACTGGTGCCAACTTTGACCTGGGAGCCATCCTGCGTATCATGGATTTTCTGGAGCCAGCTGGCCACTCCCAGCCACAGGCCCCAAAACACAAACCTCCCCCTTTCTCCAGGAAACAAAATTCAGCTGCCACGCTTCTGGAGGGTAGATTGCAGGAGCCACTTGGCCCTATATAACCAGCCAGACTTGGCAGTGGTGTCACCTATCATCTGAGAACCATCCTGCGTATCGTGGATTTTCAGGAGCCTGCTGGCCCCTACCAGCCACAGGACCCCAAATACAAACCACGGCCCTTTTCCAAGGAAACAAAACTCAGCTGCCCTGCTTCTGCATGGCTGGCTGAAGGAGCCATTTGGTACTATCAAACCAGCCCGACTTGGCACTGGTGCCACCTTTGATCTGGGAACCATCCTGCGTATCCTGGATTTTGATGAGCTAGCTGGCCACTCCCAGTCACAGGCCTCGAAACACAAACTGCGGCCCTTTTCACTGGTAAACAAAACTTCCCTGCCCGGCTTATGCGTGGCAGATTGCAGGAGGCTCTTTGTACTATCAAACCAGCCCAACTTGGCATTGGCGCCGCCATGGGTCTGGGAACCATCCTGCGTATCGTGGATTTTCAGGAGCCACCTGGCCACTTCCTGCCACTCCCCACAAAACAGAAACAACGGCCCTTTCTCTGGCAAACAAAACTCTTCTGCCCCGCTTCTGGACAGCTGATTGAAGGAGCCACATGGTTCTATCAAATCAAAACGACTTGGCACTGGTGCCACCTTGGTCTGGTAACCATCCTGCGTATCGTGGATTTTCAGGAGCCAGCCGGCCACTCCCAGCCACAGGCCCCCAAACACAAACCTCGGCCCATTTCCCGACAAACAAACTCAACTTCCCGGCTTATGCATGGCAGATTGCAGCAGACACTTGGTACTATCAAACCAGCCCGACATGGCTCTAGTGCCACCTTTGACCTGGGAACCATCCTGCGTATCATGGATTTTCTGGAGCCAGCTGGCCACTCCCAGCCACAGGCCCCAAAACACAAACCTCCCCCTTTCTCCAGGAAACAAAATTCAGCTGCCACGCTTCTGGATGGCAGATTGCAGGAACCACTTGGCTCTATATAACCAGCCCGACTTGGCAGTGGTGTCACCTATCATCTGGGGCCCATCCTGCGTGTCGTGGATTTTCAGGAACCAGGTGGCCTCTACCAGCCACAGGACCCCAAACACATACCACGGCTCTTTTCCCTGGAAAGAAAACTCAGCTGCCCTGCTTCTTCATGCCTGGTTGAAGGAGCCACTTGGTACTATCAAACCAGCCCGACTTGGCACTGGTGCCACCTTTTGTGGAAGGATTTATTAATAGTTGGTTAGCTGAGAAAGGCCATACTGACATATTGCCGCTGGTTAAGCTGAGAAATCAGCAGTCAGCAAGCTGAAAGGAGATGTCAGCAGTTAGCAATCAGTGGCCTTGCTGCAACATGAGGAGAGTGAGTAGAGATTAGTCCTTAGTATCTCCTAAGAATATGTAGAAAGTATCAAAAGTAGGACCATAGTAATGTAACAGTAGGTGTAACTGCTGATATGTAACTAACCAATCCTGAGCTCAACTTTTGCAATATGCATGAAGTTCATTATGAACTGTATTTAACCCGCCGTACTGATCAATAAAATTGGGCCTGTGATGATCTACTGATGTCCTGGTCTCCTTCCTTCGACAAATGGTGGAGAATGCGGGCAACAACGCTGTGAGCACCGCTGCGGGCAACGATGCGGCAACGTTGAACATCTGTCCTTTTTTCTCGGATTACAAAGAAAAAGGGAACTCGCCACGGTCGGGGAAGTTGGGTGATGGTCCCCTGCAGCAGGGAGGTGCCGGATTATTTATAAAAAGCACCCTTGAGGATCACATCTTTGACTCAAGCCATCTACGTGCTGCCGGAGCCTGGATGTCCAAACAGTGCGCACTGATTAATAGGTATGGATAGGCAAGCGGCATATGAACTCTTCTCCTCATATTTAGAAAGGCGAGGGGTAAAAGAGATAGATTTAAAAAAGGAATTACTTGGGTTATTAGCTTATGGCCATTCTATAGGCATATTTAGTAACCCGCACACAGTTCATGAGCTATCAGAGTGGAAAAAGTTTGGGGAAATGTTAATGGATTCAATGTTAGATGGGGACAAATCAGCTAAAAAATTTGGGAAATTATGGCGGGCGGTGTATAATACATTGCTTCAGCAGGTCTCTGAGAGAAAGGCAGCAGAAAGGGCGACAAAAGCTCATAAGAGGAATATAGGATATGGTCATGAGGATGACCCTTTAGCACCTTCTGTAACTAAAATACTTATGCCTAAAAATCCCAAGCATAGTGGTGTTGAGGATGTGCCTATAGATATTGCGGAACCGTCTGCGCCTCCCTTGTCTGAGGGAGAAGGCGAGTCGGATGGGGGAGCTAAGAGCAAACCAGCTTTGCCTCTGCCGCTGGCTTCAGGCGGGTCGGATGGTGGGGGTGGGAGCAAGCCAGCTCTGCCTCCGCCACCAGCTTTGCCTCCGCCTCTACCCCCAGGTGGGCCGGCTCCGTTTACAGCTCCGGCGGGGGGGCCCCTTCCCCCGCACGCGCCGGCTCTGCCTGAGCAAGCTCCAGTTTCAGCTCCGGCGGGGGGGCCCCTTCCCCCGCGCGAGCCGGCTCCGGCTTCACTGACAGCTCCGGCGGGGGGGTCGCTTCCCCCGCGCGAGCCAGCCTCTGCTTTACTGCTTCCCCCATGCGAAAACTCGGTGCCTGCACCGAAATGCCTGCAGCATAGCACCTCCAAAGAGCCAGCTCCCATGCCAGGGGCACACCGTGATCTATGGGGGGAAATGGCTAAACAAAGGAGGGAGGCTTGGTCTGCTATGGCAAAAGAGGCAATGCAAATGGGGGATGGTGAAGCAGTAGAAATAGCTTCTAGTCTTGCATGTCCGGTTACATATACACCACAATATGATGCACAGGGGAACTTAATGCATAATGTAGCAGCATATTCTGCCTTAGATTGGAAGTTGTTAGCCCAGCTACGTTCTACGGTTAGTCAGTTTGGTGTAAAAAGTGAACCTGTTAAGCAAATGTTAGATTATCTCTTTAACACTCAGATTTTATGCCCAAATGATTTAAGAGGAATAGTGCGTTTAATATTCACTCAGCATCAACAATTATTGTTTAATGCACATTGGCAAGCGTTAGTAAATGAATCAGTTGCTGTACAACGGACTCAGGGAGACTCATTGCATGGGGTAACAGTGGATGAGCTCATGGGCTTAGGGGCATATTTGCGTACAGAGGCACAGATGATATCGGGTCCAGATAAGCTTAGAGAGGCTATGCGATTAGTGTGTATGGCAATAGATATGGTTAAAGAGCCAGGGGGGTTACCAACTTATATGGGTATTAAGCAAGGTAGAGAAGAATCATTTGGAAATTTTATCGATAGGGTAGCTACTGCTTTAGATCGGGCCGGTGTGGAAGATTATCTTAAGGGTGCGCTATTGAAACAGTGTGCCTTGCAAAATAGTAATCCAGCAACCCAAAGAGTGTTAGCTACTTTGGGAGCAAATTGGACCATTGAGGAAGCATTAGAGCGAATGGCATTAGTACCAACGGCTTCGCAGGCATTCATAGTAGAGGCTCTAAAGGAATTAGGATTGGGGTTACAAAAGCAGGCAGAGTCTACTCAGAATCAGGTGTTAGCTGCCCTTGCTCCTCTCCGAAGCGGCTCATTCACTCAAGGAAGTTCAAAGCCATTTATCAAGTGTTACCGGTGCGGCACTGAGGTACACACACGCCGAGCCTGCAGAGCAACTGGTGTATGGTGTCAACACTGCCGATCCAGCTCCCACAACACCACAGCTTGTAGGCGCCGATCGGGAAACTATCAGCAGAGCGCTCTTCACGGGGGCCGCACCCAGATACAAGTTGCCGCTGTGACACCGGAGACACCAGCTGCCGCAACATTGCTGCCACCTCCTGTCTGCAACCCGCAACAACAGGGAGCCTCGGTTTGGACTTATCAGCAGCAGTAGACGTCACACTAATGACGAATCAGCCTGAGAAAATACCAACTGGAGTAAAGGGTCCTCTTATATTAAATGGACAAACATGTGGAGCATTATTATTAGGACGCTCTTCTACAACTATGTTGGGATTATTTGTTTTGCCTGGAGTTATTGATGCAGACTTTACAGGGGAAATACAAATCATGGCTTACACGCTTTATCCTCCAATTAAAATAACAAAGGGACAACGTATTGCACAATTGGTACCACTATCACAAATGGCATCGGGAATACAACCATTTACTGGACAAGCACGGGATGAAAAAGGTTTTGGCTCTACTGGTGTTACACTTTTAACTGTGGATTTACAAAATAGACCAAAGCAAAAGGTTAAAATTACTTTTGGGCATCAAAGCATAACCCTTTATGGATTATTGGATACAGGAGTAGATACCAGCATTATTTCTCCAGAAGCATGGCCACAACATTGGCCTCTATTCCCATCAGCAAACATGCTCACAGGAGTAGGAGGATTTACATTGGCAAGCAGGTCACCTTCTTTGTCTGTGTGCATTGAGGATCAACAAATATCTGCTGTGTTTTCAGTTGTACAGCTGCCTCCTACAGTCTCCTGTTTAATTGGAAGGGACATTTTAACACAATTGGGAGTGGTGTTAACTAATCAGCACCCTTTGGGGTAATTGCCATTGCTTGGACTTTCCCCATTCCACTCACCTGGAAAACAGATACACCGGTGATGGTTAATCAATGGCCACTAAAAGGGGAAAGCCTTATGCATGCTCATGAATTAGTGGAGGAACAATATTCAAAGGGACATTTACAACTTTCCACGAGCCCTTGGAATACACCTATTTTTGTGATCAAAAAGAAATCAGGGAAATATCGTTTAATACATGATTTGCGAGCTGTAAGTGACCAAATGAAACCTATGGGGGCCTTACAGCCTGGTCTTCCAAATCCAGCTATGATTCCAGAACACTGGCCACTCTGACCTAAAGGATTGTTTCTTCACCATTGCCCTGCATCCTAATGATACAAAGAGATTTGCCTTTACTTTACCAGCAATAAATCGTGGAGAACCAGATAAAAGATTTGAATGGATATCTCTTCCACAGGGCATGCGCAATTCCCCGGCTTTATGTCAGCTTTATGTTGATGCAGCATTACAGCCACTACGTCGCAGATGGCCAGCGACTATAATATATCATTACATGGACGATATTTTGTTTGCACAGCAACAACCATTTTCCTCTTTGCAGATTGACATTATTAGAAATACTCTTGCTGCATATTCACTTGTTATTGCTTCAGAGAAAATTCAAACTACAAAGCCCTGGAAATATTTGGGATGGACTTTGATGGATCAAATAGTGATACCTCAAAAATTGGAATTACAACTGGACATTAAGACTCTACATGATGCACAGAAGTTGCTGGGGGACTTACAGTGGCTAAAACCTATTGTGGGAATACCAAATCATTTGTTAGAAGCCCTACGGCCTTTGTTAAAGGGTGTTGACCCTACTACTTCGGTATGCCTGACAAAGGAGCATCGTCTTGCCTTGCAGCAAATCAGTAACTGTGTACAGCAGGGGTATGTGTCTCGTCAACAACTCGACCACCCTATTGACCTTACTATCTGGAATAGCCCTTGCCACCTGCTTGGTGCTCTCTCTCAACAACAAAAGAAAACGGGGGAGATACGGGTGTTGGAATGGTTGTCTCCACCATTACAGCATAAGAAAACAATATGTTCAAAAATTGAACAATTGGCTGCATTAATCAAAAAGGGGCGTCTCAGAATTCTTGAAGTGGATGGTAGAGGACCTGCTACCATTAGACTGCCTATGGAAAAAGAAACCTTGGACTGGTACCTGATTAATTCAAAGGATTTACAGGAAGCATTATTGACATCGTCTGCTAAAGTAGATACCAGCAAATTAGTGCCTAGAGTTTTGCAATGGATGACAGAATGGAACTGGATTACTCGACCCTTGAGAGAAGAATGCCCTATAGAAGGAGCTATTACAGCCTTTACAGATGCAGGAAAGAAATCAAGGCATGCTGCTATCACTTGGCAAGAAAAAGGATGATGGAAGCATCAAAACATCACAGCAGACCCTGCGGATAGTTTACAAACTTTGGAACTGTTGGCAGTAGTATGGGCAGTATCCAACTTACAGGAACCTTTAAATGTGGTTACAGACTCTATGTATGTTGCAGGAGTAGCCAAACGAATAGAGGAAGCAGCAATTAAGGAAGTGAATAATAAACGATTGTATGAGTTGTTGGTACAATTAAGGAAAGCTCTACGGGAGAGAAATGCAGCGTATTCTGTGATTCATATCAGGAGCCATAAATGGTCTGAAGGTTTAGGAGAAGGAAATGAATGTGCAGATAAATTGGTTACCCTACCCATTGATAACTCTTGTCCTATTGATAAGCATACATTGGCCAGAGAAGCACATAGTAGATATCATCAAAATGCAAAAGGATTAGCAAAGCAATTTGAATTGAGTTTGTCAGAAGCTAAAGCTATTGTTCGAGCATGTCCAACATGTAATTATCATAATAGTGGAATAGGTTTAGGCATTGGAGTTAATCCTCGGGGTTTAGAAATAAATGAGAAATGGCAAATGGATGTTTCACATATTGCCAGATTTGGTAAAGTCAAATGTGTGCACGTCACTATAGACACATATAGTCATTACATATGGGCTACGGCTCAGGCAGGAGAGAAAGCTATACATGTTATCAGACACCTGTTAAGTTGCTTTGCTGTCATGGGAGTTCCAAAAAGTATTAAAACGGATAATGCTCCAGCTTATGTAAGTGCTAGGGTTCAAAAATTTTTGAATCAGTGGTCGGTTAAGCATGTGACAGGTATTCCACACTCCCCTACCAGACAGGCAATAGTGGAAAGAGCAAATGGTACCCTTAAGCAATATATTGAAAAACATCAAGATTTGAGAGATCCACAAGCATGTTTGGCTAAGGTGTTGTATGTAATTAATCATTTATGTATTTTTGGGGAAGATGATACCCCTCCTGCAATTAAACATCATCCAAGGTCAGGTCAGGAAAGTACTAAGGAAACAGAGGGTTAGGTATAAGAACCCCAGTACAGGATTATGGGAAAAACCTGCAAAAATATTGTCTTGGGGTCGGGGATATCTTTGTGTTTCCTCACCTACAGGGCCTCTGTGGGTGCCTGCTAAGTGGACTAAACCTGCTTCTGATGCAGCATTTGGTGGACCACCTCACGGAGGAGGACAGGGAGCGACTGGGGAAGAAACTGCTTCTGGTCCTACAACCGCTACTGCTACAGCTGAAGGGATACTCGAAAGCGGTGGACAGAGCACTGACACACTACTGTTGGACAACCCAGGAGCTGATTGGTTTTATTGACTCATTATCAACTCTTCGTTTAACAATTCCAGCAAAGGAACATTGCTTTGCCTGTCACGATCCACATTGTGCTGCCTGGATAGCCCTACGTTGTGGGGGTTGTGATAGAACTTTTTGGTTAGAACAATCATTATTGTGGGATTTGTGGTGTCACACTTGTCAATTTGAGCACCGGTGGAGTGAAAATTGGCAAAATGAATTAAGGAGACAAACAGGGAAAAATGCGTATGAAGCTCTAAGTCTTTATGAGTCTCCTGAACAGAAAATTCTTGCTTATTATCGATGGGAAATACAATGTGTCGTGAAGAGAATTAAGATTCAAAGTAAATCACGCATAGTCTCTGTAAGGTGTAGGAAAATAGTACCTTTAACACAACGCTCAGTTGTAGGGCCCTTCACGGGAAATCCTGAAAGGGCACTAGACTACTGCATTGAAGAATTGCAGAAATTGAGTTTGCAAGTGACAGGACCAGCAACAATAGGAGCAGCAAGTTTGAAGATAGATAAGAAAAGGAAGGCAAAAAAGGGAACAACCTCGTCTAAATAAGGTTATTGGTGATTGCTAATTAATTTTAGCTCGCTGTAAAGCTGATTTGCCTTCAAACTTATCTCACGCTATACCTGTAATCAAAGATGCTGATTTAGAATTAGATCAGTGTATTCAAAAATTGATTCAGCCTTACTATAGACAATCTAACAAACCAGGGAAAAGACAGTGGAGAAAGGAAAAGCAAAGCAAGGAGAAGGAAAAATGAGGTTTGCTCTTGTTATATTGCTCAATGCTGTAATAAGTGAAGCAGTAGAAATAACACGTTTTAGTCAGCCAAGAGAAAATTTATGGGTAACACTTGCTAACCAAATTAACCAATCATCACTTTGTCTTAGTCTTGGAGGAGTCACTAACCCATTTCGAACATGCCTGGTGGGACTTCCGGTATGGTCTCCTGGAGAATTTTGCTGTTTGATAAAAAATCAGACCTTATGTATGCCTAGCCTGTCAAACATCAAATTGCCAGAGCAACAAGGATATACTGCAGGTCAGAGTGATGGCTATCGTCAATGTTTACTGATCCAGTCACTCAACAACCTTTTTACATTCTCCTCCTGAGGAATTGGACCTTTTTGGCAGTACAAACGCCAGTTTGTCTAACACTACAGCTGGTGGATGGTTTAGCTTTAAAATTTCAAACCGACCAAAAGAAACATGGGCCACCCTAGATTCATTCCTGAATGTGAGTGAAATCTCTCTGCAGCATTGCAGTAAATGTAACAGTGTCGTGGGGTGACAGCCTTCAGCCTTTATCCCAATATCGTGTGTTGTGTCTGGCAGCTGTGCCTTCCCCCCCCCCCCCCCCCCCCGGCCGTCTTGCTGTGGCCAGATGGGGAGGGGGGGGGGGGGTGCCCAGGCACTTTGGCTTTTGGGCTTTTGCTGCTCGGCTTGGCTAGCCGCTTGCTTGCTTGCTTGCTTTCTGCTTTTTTTTTTTTGCGCTGGTTTTTTTTCTTTTTTTTCCCTTTTCTTTTGTTCTCTCTTTCTTACCCTCCCCTGAAGATACTGGACCGGCTCCGGATCTGGCCTGAGAGCTCCAGGACACCCGAAGCCTGCGACAGAAGCTCGGCGCCCTCACAACACAGTCTGGTCCCTTTTCTTTTCTTGTGTTGGGGAGTGTTCTTTTTGTTACTTGTAAATAAATAGGTTTTGTTTTCCACTTTGCTCCTCCGAGGAATTCCTTCCCGAACCCGGTGTTGGGGGAGGGGTGGTTGGAGGTTTGTTCTGTTTTGGGGGGGGCTCCCTTTTTGAGATTTCCCCCTAATTTGTCCTAAACCAGGACAAACAGCACAAAGATCACTGCACCAATGAAATTACCCACAGGAATATTTTTAATTTGTGGAGACAGGGCGTGGAATGGTATACCAGCTAGACCACAGGGTGGACCCTGTTATTTGGGAAAACTGTCATTGTTTCATCCTAAAGTGTCCCTGCTAATGCAGCTGAGTCAAAATTCAAACAGAAAGAGACGTAGCGTACATGACTTAGACTGCAGCAGGATAGGAGATCCACAGTTTTGGGGCACATTCAAACAAGTGGTTGTTTCAACTATCTTGCCGGGAGGATCTGCCAATAAGGCTATGAATTTAGCAAAGCAATTAGGGTGCTGGGCAAAGGATGAGCTAAACAAGACATCACAAATTTTAGACATGCTAACTGCAGATGTGCAGAGTGTTAACCATGCCGTTTTGCAAAAAAGAGCTGCCATAGATTTTTTGCTCTTAGCACAAGGACATGGATGTGAAGAGTTTGAAGGAATGTGTTGCATGAATCTGTCTGATCATTCGGTGTCCATTCACACTAAGATAAAAGAACTGCAACTGGGACTTCACAATCTCAAGGAAGAAGAAGGTTTAGGAATTGACGAATGGCTTAAAAGCTTAGGACTTGGGCCATGGCTGAGGAACCTTGTGATCTATGCTATAGGACTGCTGGGTGTAATTTTAATGTTTTGCTTATTTTGCCTTGTATCTTTAATTGTATTCAAAACATGGTCAGCCGTACAATAGCAAAAACTTGGCAAACTAATTTCCTTGCACAAGAAAAACACGGGGGAAATGTGGAGGGATTTATTAATAGTTGGTTAGCTGAGAAAGGCCATGCTGACATATTGCCGCTGGTTAAGCTGAGAAATCAGCAGTCAGCAAGCTGAAAGGAGATGTCAGCAGTTAGCAATCAGTGGCCTTGCTGCAACATGAGGAGAGGGAGTAGAGATTAGTCCTTACTATCTCCTAAGAATATGTAGAAAGTATCAAAAGTAGGACCATAGGAATGTAAAAGTAGGTGTAACTGCTGATATGTAACTAACCAATCCTGAGCTCAACTTTTGCAATATGCATGAAGTTCATTACGAACTGTATTTAACCCGCCGTACTGATCAATAAAATTGGGCCTGTAATGATCAACTGATGTCCTGGTCTCCTTCCTTCGACAACCTTTGATCTGGGAACCATCCTGCGTATCGTGGATTTTCAGGAGCCAGCTGGCCACTCCCAGCCACAGGCCCCCAATCACAAACCACGGCCCCATTCCCTGCAAACAAAACTCAACTGCCCCGCTTATGAATGGCAGATGGCAGGAGACATTTGGGACTATCAAACCTGCCCGACTGGCCACTGGCGCCGCCATGGGATCTGGGAACCATCCTGCGTATCGTGGATTTTCAGGAGCAGGCCGGCCACTCCCAGCCACAGGATCCTAACAAAAAATGACGGCCCTTTTCCCTGGAATCAAAACTCAGAAACTCAGCTGCCCCACTTCTGGATGGCAGATTGCAGGAGTCACTTGGTAGTATCAAATCAGCCCGACTTGGCACTGGTGCCACCTTTCATCTGGGAACCATCCTGCGTATCGTGGATTTTCCAGGAGTGAGCCGGCCACTCCGAGCCACAGGCCCCCAAACACAAACCACGGCCTTTTTCCATGGAAACAAAACTCAGCTTCTGGACAGCTGATTCAAGGAGCCACATGGTGATATCAAACCAGTACCACTTCGCACTCGTGCAACCTTGGGGCTGGGAACCATCCTGCATATCGTGGATTTTGCTTAGCTAGCCGACCACGCCCAGCCACAGGCCTCGAAACACAAACCGCGGCCCTTTTCGCTGGCAAACAAAACTCATCTGCCCGGCTTATGCGTGGCAGATTGCAGGAGGCTCTTTGTACTATCAAACCAGCCCGACTTGGCACTGGTGCCACCTTTCATCTGGAAGCCACCGTGCGTATCGTGAATTTTCAGGATCCAGGCAGCCACTCCCAGCCACAGGCCCCCAAATACAAACCTCGGCCCCTTTCCCTGCAAAGAAAACTAACCTGCCAGGCATATGAATGGCAGATTGCAGGAGACACTTGGCTTTATCAAACATGCCCAACTTGGCACTGGTGCCAGTTTTCATCTGGGAACCATACTGTATATCGTGGATTTTCAGGAGGCAGCCGGCCACTCCGAGCCACAGGGCCCCAAACAAAAACCACGGCCATTTTCCCTGCCAAACAAAATTCAGCACCCCACTGCTGGATGGCAGATTGCAGGAGTCACTTGGTACTATCAAACCAGCCCGACTTGGCACTGGTGCCACCTTTGACCTTGGGACCATCCTGCGTATCGTGGATTTTCAGGAGCCAGCTGGCCCCTACAATCCACAGGCCGCCAAACAAAACTCATCTGCCCGGCTTATGCGTGGCAGATTGCAGGAGGCTCTTTGTACTATCAAACCAGCCCGACTTGGCACTGATGCCACCTTTCATCTGGGAACAATCCTGCGTATCGTGGAGTTTCAGGAGCCAGCTGGTCACTCCCTGCCACTCCCCACAAAACAGAAACCACGGCCCTTTTCCGTGGCAAACAAAACTCTTCTGCCCCGCTTCTAGACGGCTGATTGAAGGAGCCAAATGGTGCTATCAAAGCAGTCCGACTCGGCACTTGCGCCACCATGGGTATGGGAACCATCCTGCATATCGTGGATTTTGATGAGCAAGCTGGCCACTCCCAGCCACAGGCCACCAAACAGAAACATAGCCCTTTTCCCAGGAAAGAAAATTCAGCTGCCACGCTTCTGGATGGTAGATTGCAGGAGACACTTGGCTCTATCAAACCAGCCCGACTTGGAAGTGGTGTCACCTATCATCTGGGACCCATCCTGCGTATTGTGGATTTTCAGGAGCCAGCAGGCCCCTACCATTCACAGGACCCCAAACACAAACCACAGCCCTTTTCCCTGGAAACAAAACTAAGCTGTCCGGCTTCTGCATGGCAGATTGCAGCAGACACTTAGTACTATCAAACCTGCCCGACTTGGCACTGGCGCCGCCATGGGATCTGGGAACCATCCTGCTTATCGTGGATTTTCAGGAGCAAGCCAGCCACTCCCAGCCACAGGACCCTAACAAAAAACGACGGCCCTGTTTCCAGGAATCAAAACTCAGCTGCCCCACTTCTGGATGGCAGATTGCAGGAGTCACTTGGTACCATCCAATCAGCCTGACTTGGCACTGGTGCAACATTTCATCTGGGAACCCTCCTGCGTATCGCGAATTTTCAGGAGTCAGCCGGCCACTCCCAGCCACAGGCCCCCAAACACAAACCACGGACTTTTTCCCTGGAAACAAAACTCAGCTGCCCCGCTTCTGGACAGCTGATTCAAAGAGACACATGGTGCTATCAAACCAGCCCGACTTGGCACTGGTGCCACCTTTGACCTGGGAACCATCCTGCGTATCGTGGATTTTCTGGAGCCAGCTGGCCACTCCCAGCCACAGGCCCCCAACACAAACCTCCCCCTTTTCCCAGGAAACAAAATTCAGCTGCCACGCTTCTGGATGGTGGATTGCAGGGGCTCTTGGCTCTGTCAAACCAGCCCAACTTGGCAGTGGTGTCATCTATCATCTGGGACCCATCCTGCGTATCATGGATTTTCTGGAGCCACCTGGCCCCTACCAGCCACAGGACCCCAAACACAAACCACGGCCTTTTTCCCTGGAAAGAAAACTCAGCTGCCCGGCTTCTGCATGGCTGGTTGTAGGAGCCACTTGGTACTATCAAACCAGCCCAACTTGGTACTGGTGCCACGTTTCATCTGGGAACCATCCTGCGTATCGTAGATTTTCAGCAGCCAGCTGGCCAATCCCAGCCACAGGACCCTAAAAAAAACAATGGCCCTTTTCCCTGGAAACAAAACTCAGCTGCCCGGCTTCTGGACAGCTGATTCAAGGAGCCACAGGATGCTATGAAACCAGTACCACTTCGCACTGGTGCAACCTTGGGGCTGGGAACTATCCTGCATATCGTGGATTTTGATTAGCTAGCCGGCCACTCCCAGCCGCAAGCCTCGAAACACAAACCGCGGCCCTATTCGCTGGCAAACAAAACTCATCTGCCCAGCTTATGCGTGGCAGATTGCAGGAGGCTCTTTGTACTATCAAACCAGCCCGACTTGGCACTGGTGCCACCTTTCATCTGGGAACAATCCTGCGTATCGTGGAGTTTCAGGAGCTAGCTGGTCACTCCCTGCCACTCCCCACAAAACAGAAACCACGGCCCTTTTCCGTGGCAAACAAAACTCTTCGGCCCCGCTTCTAGACGGCTGATTGAAGGAGCCACATGGTGCTATCAAAGCAGTCCGACTCGGCACTTGCGCCACCATGGGTCTGGGAACCATCCTGCATATCGTGGATTTTCTGGAGCAAGCTGGCCACTCCCAGCCACAGGCCCCCAAACAGAAACCTCCCCCTTTTCCCAGGAAAGAAAATTCAGCTGCCACGCTTCTGGATGGTAGATTGCAGGAGACACTTGGCTCTATCAAACCTGCCCGACTTGGCAGTGTTGTCACCTATCATCTGGGACCCATCCTGCGTATCGTGGATTTTCATGAGCCAGCTGGCCCCTACCAGCCACAGGCCCCCAAACACAAACCACGGCCCTTTTCCCTGGAAGGAAAACTCAGCTGCCCGGCTTCTGCATGGCTGGTTGTAGGAGCCACTTGGTACTATCAAACCAGCCCAACTTGGTACTGGTGCCACGTTTCATCTGGGAACCATCCTGCGTATCGTGGATTTTCAGGAGCCAGCTGGCCACTCCCAGCCACAGACCCCCAATTACAAACCACGGCCCCATTCCCTGCAAACAAAACTCAACTTCCCGGCTTATAAATGGCAGATTGCAGGAGACATTTGGGACTATCAAACCTGCACGACTTGCCACTGGCGCCGCCATGGGATCTGGGAACCATCCTGCGTATCGTGGATTTTCAAGAGCCAGCTGGCCACTCCCAGCCACAGGCCTCGAAACACAAACCGTGTCCTTTTTCGCTGGCAAAGAAAACTCATCTGCCCAGCTTATGCGTGGCAGATTGCTGGAGGCTCTTTTTACTATCAAAACAGCCCGACATGGCACTGGTGCCACCGTTCATCTAGGAACCATTCTGCGTATCGTTGATTTTCAGGAACCAGCAGGCCACTCCCAGCCACAGGCCCCCAAACACAATCCTCGGCCCCTTTCCCTCCAAACAAAACTCAACTTCCCGGCTTATGCATGGCAGATTGCAGCAGACACTTGGTACTATCAAACCTGCCCGACTTGGCACTGGCGCCGCCATGGGATCTGAGAACCATCCTGCTTATCGTGGATTTTCAGGAGCAAGCCAGCCACTCCCAGCCACAGGACCCTAACAAAAAACGACGGCCCTGTTTCCAGGAATCAAAACTCAGCTGCCCCACTTCTGGATGGCAGATTGCAGGAGTCACTTGGTACCATCCAATCAGCCTGACTTGGCACTGGTGCAACATTTCATCTGGGAACCCTCCTGCGTATCGCGAATTTTCAGGAGTCAGCCGGCCACTCCCAGCCACAGGCCCCCAAACACAAACCACGGACTTTTTCCCTGGAAACAAAACTCAGCTGCCCCGCTTCTGGACAGCTGATTCAAAGAGACACATGGTGCTATCAAACCAGCCCGACTTGGCACTGGTGCCACCTTTGACCTGGGAACCATCCTGCGTATCGTGGATTTTCTGGAGCCAGCTGGCCACTCCCAGCCACAGGCCCCCAACACAAACCTCCCCCTTTTCCCAGGAAACAAAATTCAGCTGCCACGCTTCTGGATGGTGGATTGCAGGAGCTCTTGGCTCTCTCAAACCAGCCCGACTTGGCAGTGGTGTCATCTATCATCTGGGACCCATCCTGCGTGTCGTGGATTTTCAGGAGCCACCTGGCCCCTACCAGTCACAGGACCCCAAACACAAACCACGGCCCTTTTTCCCTGGGTAGAAAACTCAGCTGCCCTGCTTCTGGACAGCTGATTCAAGGAGCCACAGGATGCTATCAAACCAGTACCACTTCGCACTGGTGCAACCTTGGGGCTGGGAACCATCCTGCATATCGTGGATTTTGATGAGCTAGCCGGCCACTGCCAGCCACAGGCCTCGAAACACAAACCGCGGCCCTTTTCGCTGGCAAAGAAAATTCATCTGCCAGGCTTATGCGTGGCAGATTGCAGGAGGCTCTTTGTACTATCAAAGCAGCCAGACTTGGCACTGGTGCCACCTTTCATCCGGGAACCATCCTGCGTAACGTGGATTTTCAGGAACCAGCCGGCCACTCCCAGCCACAGGCCCCCAAACACAAGCCTTGGCCCCATTCCCTGCAAACATAACTCAAATTCCCGGCTTATGCATGGCAGATTGCAGCAGACACTTTGTACTTGCAAACCTGACCGACTTGGCACTGGTGCCACCTTTCATCTGGGAACCATCCTGCGTATCGTGGATTTTCAGGAACCAGCCGGCCACTCCCAGCCACAGGCCCCCAAACACAAGCCTTGGCCCCATTCCCTGCAAACATAACTCAAATTCCCGGCTTATGCATGGCAGATTGCAGCAGACACTTTGTACTTGCAAACCTGACCGACTTGGCACTGGTGCCACCTTTGATCTGGGACCCATCCTGCGTAATGTGGATATTCAGGAGCCAGCCGGCCACTCCCAGCCGCAGGACCCTAACAAAAACCTAGGCCCTTTTCCCTGTAATCAAAACTCAGCAGCCTGCTTGTGGATGGCAGATTGCAGGAGTCACTTGGTACTATCAAATCAGCCCGACTTGGCACTGGTCCTACCTTTGACCTGGGAACCATCCTGCGTGTCGTGGATTTTCAGGAGCCAGCTGGCCGCTCCCAGCCACAGGCCCCCAAACACAAACCTCCCCCTTTCTCCAGGAAACAAAAGTCAGCTGCCACGCTTCTGGATGGTAGATTGCAGGAGCAACTTGGCTGTATATAACCAGCCCAACTTGGCAGTGGTGTCACCTATCATCTGGGACCCATCCTGCGTATCGTGGATTTTCAGGAGCCAGCTGGACCCTACCAGCCACAGGACCCCAAACACAAACCATGGCCCTTTTCCCTGGAAAGAAAACTCAGCTGCCCGGCTTCTGCATGGCTGGTTGAAGGAGCCACTTGGTACGATCAAACCAGCCTGACTTGGCAATGGTGCCACCTTTCATCTGGGTGCCATCCTGCGTATTCACGAATTTTCAGGATCCAGCCAGCCACTCCCAGCCACAGGACCCCAATCTCAAACCACGGCCCCTTTCTCTGCAAACAAAACTCAACTGCCCAGCTTATGAATGGCAGATTGCAGGAGACATTTGGGACTACCAAACCTGCCCGACTTGCCACTGGCGCCGCCATGGGATCTGGGAACCATCCTGCATATCGTGGATTTTCAGGAGTCAGCTGGCCACTCTGAGCCACAGGACCCTAACAAAAAACGACGGCCCTTTTCCCTGGAATCAAAACTCAGCTGCCCCACTTCTAGATGGCAGATTGCAGGAGTCACTTGGTACTATCAAACCGGCCCGACTTGGCACTGCTGCCCCCTTTGATCTGGGAACCATCCTGCGTATTGTGGATTTTCAGGAGCCAGCTGGCCACTCCCAGCCAAAGGCCCCCAACAAAAACCTCCCCCTTTTCCCAGGAAACAAAAGTCAGCTGCCACGCTTCTGGATGGTAGATTGCAGGAGCCACTTGGCTTTATATAACCAGCCCGACTTGGCAGTGGTGTCACCTATCATCTGGGACCCATCCTGCGTATCGTGGATTTTCAGGAGCCAGCTGGCACCTACCAGCCACAGGACTCCAAACACAATGCACTGCCCTTTTCCCTGGAAAGAAAACTCAGCTGCCCGGCTTCTGCATGGCTGGTTGAAGGAGTCACTTGGTACTATCAAATTAGCCCGACTTGGCACTGGTGCCACCTTTCATCTGGGAACCATCCTGCGTGTCGTGGATTTTCAGGAGTCAGCCGGCCACTCCGAGCCACAGGCCCCCAAACACAAACCACGGCCTTTTTCCCTGGAAACAAAACTCAGCTGCCCCGCTTCTGGTCAGCTGATTCAAGGCGCCACATGGTGCTGTCAAACGAGTGCCACTTCGCACTGGTGCAACCTTGGGGCTGGGAACCATCCTGCATATCGTGGATTTTGATGAGCTAGCCGGCCACTCCGAGCCACAGGCCACCAAACACAAACCACAGCCTTTTTCCCTGGAAACAAAACTCAGCTGCCCCGCTTCTGGTCAGCTGATTCAAGGCGCCACATGGTGCTGTCAAACCAGTGCCACTTCGCACTGGTGCAACATTGGGGCTGGGAACCATCCTGCATATCGTGGATTTTGATGAGCTAGCCGGCAACTCCCAGCCACAGGCCTCGAAACACAAACCGTGGCCCTTTTCGCTGGCAAACAAAACTCATCTGCCCGGCTTATGCGTGGCAGATTGCAGGAGGCTCTTTGTACTATCAAACCAGCCCGACTTGGCACTGGTGCCACCTTTCATCTGGGAACAATCCTGCGTATCGTGGAGTTTCAGTAGCCAGCTGGCCACTCCCTGCCACTCCCCACAAAACAGAAACCATGGCCCTTTTCCGTGGCAAACAAAACTCTTCTGCCCCGCTTCTGGACGGCTGATTGCAGGAGCCACTTCCCTCTATCAAACCAGCCTGACTTGGCACTGGTGCCACCTTTCATCTGGGTTCTATCCTGCGTATCGCGAATTTTCAGGATCCAGCCAGCCACTCCCAGCCACAGGACCCCAATCACAAACCACGGCCACTTTCCCTGCAAACAAAACTCAACTGCCCAGCTTATGAATGGCAGATTGCAGGAGACATTTGGGACTATCAAACCTGCCCGACCTGGCACTGGCGCCGCCATGGGATCTGGGAACCATCCTGCGTATCGTGGATTTTCAGGAGCAAGCCGGCCACTCCCAGCCACAGGACCCTAACAAAAAACGACGGCCCTTTTCCCTGGAATTAAAACTCAGCTGCCCCACTTCTGGATGGCAGATTGCAGGAGTCACTTGGTACTATCAAATCAGCCCGACTTGGCACTGGTGCCACCTTTGATCTGGGAACCATCCTGCGTATCGTGGATTTTCAGGAGTCAGCCGGCCACTCCGAGAAACAGGCCCCCAAACACAAACCACGGCCTTTTTCCCTGGAAACAAAACTCAGCTGCCCCGCTTCTGGACAGCTTATTCAAGGAGCCACATGGTGCTATCAAACCAGTACCACTTCGCAGTGGTGCAACCTTGGGGCTGGGAACCATCCTGCATATCGTGGATTTTGATGAGCTAGCCAGCCACTCCCAGCCACAGGCCTCGAAACACAAACCTCGGCCCCTTTCCCTGCAAAGAAAACTTACCTGCCCGGCTTATGCGTGACAGATTGCAGGAGCCACTGGGCTCTATCATACCAGCCCGACCTGGCCGTGGTGCCACCATTCATCTGGGAACCATCCTGCGTATCGTGGATTTTCAGGAACCAGTCGGCCACTCCCAGCCCCAGGGCCCCAAACACAATCCTTGGCCCCATTCCCTGCAAACATAACTCAAACTACCGGCTTATGCATGGCAGATTGCAGCAGACACTTGGTAATATCAAACCAGCCCGACTTGGCACTGGTGCCACGTTTGACCTGGGAACCATCCTGCATATCGTGGATTTTGATGAGCTAGCCAGCCACTCCCAGCCACAGGCCTCGAAACACAAACTGCGTCCCTTTTCGCTCGCAAACAAAACTCATCTGCCAGGCTTATGCGTGGCAGATTGCAGGAGGCTCTTTGTACTATCAAAGCAGCCCGACTTGGCACTGGTGCCACCTTTCATCTGGGAGCCATCCTGCGTATCGCGAATTTTCAGGATCCAGCCAGCCACTCCCAGCCACAGGACCCCAAACACACACCTCGGCCCCTTTCCCTACAAAGAAAACTTACCTGCCCAGCTTATGCATGGCAGATTGCAGGAGCCACTTGCCTCTATCAAACCAGGCCGACTTGGCACTGGTGTCAGCTTTCATCTGAGAACCATACTGTATATCGTGCATTTTCAGGACTCAGCCGGCCACTCCGAGCCACAGGCCCCCAAACACAAACCACGGCCCTTTTCCCTGCTGAACAAAAGTCAGCCGCCCCGCTTCTGGATGGAAGATTGCAGGAGTCACTTGGTACTATCAAACCAGCCCGACTTGGCACTGGTGCCACCTTTCATCTGGGAACCATCCTGCTTATCGTGGATTTTCAGGAGCCAGGTGGCCCCTACCAACCACAGGACCCCAAACACAAACCACGGCCCTTTTCCCTGAAACCAAAACTCAGCTGCCCATTTTTGGATGGCCGATTGCAGGAGTCACTTGGTACTATCAAACCAGCACGACTTGGCACTGGTGCCACCTTGGATCTGGGAACCATCCTGTATATCGTGGATTTTCAAGAGCCAGCCGGCCACTCCCAGCCATAGCCCCCCAAACACATAACATAGCATTTTTCTCTGGCAAACAGAACTCACCTGCGCCGCTTCTGGACGGCTGATTGCAGAAGGCACTTGGTACTATCAAACCAAACAGACTTGTCACTGCTTCCACCTTTAATCTGGGAAACATCCTGCATATCGTGGATTTTCAGGAGCCAGCTGGCCACTCCGAGCCACACCCCCAAAACACAAACCACGGCCCTTTTCCCTGGCAAAAAAAATCTTTTGCCCCACTTCTGGATGGCTGATTGAAGGAGCCAATATGTGCTATCAAAGCAGTCCGACTTGGCACTTACGCCACCATGGGTCTGGGAATCATCCTGCGTATGGTGGATTTTGATGAGCTAGCTGGCCACTCCCAGCCGCAAGCCCCCAAACAGAAACCACCGCCCTTTTCTATGGAAACAAAACTCAGCTGCCCCGCTTCTGGATCGCAGATTGCAGGAGGCTCTTTGTACTATCAAACCAGCCCGACTTGGCACTGACGCCACTTTGGGTCTGTGAAACATCCTGCGTGCCGAGCATTTTCAGGAGGCCGGAAGCCACTCCCAGTCGTAGGCCTCCAAACACAAACCACGGCACCTTTCCTGCAAGCAAAACTCAGCTGCCCCACTTCTGGATGGCAGATCGCAGGAGTCACTTGGTACTATCAAACCAGCCCGACTTGGCAGTGGTGCCACCTTTCATCTGGGAACCATCCTGCGTGTCGTGGATTTTCAGGAGCCAGCTGGCCCGTACCAACCACAGGCCCTCAATCACAAACCACAGCCTTTTTCCCTGGAAACAAAATTCAGCTGCCCCGATTCTGGACAGCTGATTCAAGGATCCACATGGTGCTATCAAACCAGTACCACTTCGCACTGGTGCAACCTTGGGGCTGGGAACCATCCTGCATGTCGTGGATTTTTATGAGCTAGCCGGCCACTCCCTGCCACAGGCCTCGAAACACAAACCGCGGCCCTTTTCGCTGGCAAACAAAACTGATCTGCCCGGCTTATGCGTGGCAGATTGCAGGAGGCTCTTTGTACTATCAAACCAGCCCGACTTGACACTGCTTCCACCTTTGATCTGGGAAACATCCTGCGTATCGTGGATTTTCAGGAGCCAGCTGGCCACTCCAAGCCACACCACCAAAACTCAAACCACGGGCCTTTTCCCTGGCAAAAAAAACTCTTCTGCCCCACCTCTGGACGGCTGATTGAAGGAACCACATGGTGGTATCAAAGCAGTCCGCCTTGGCAATTAGGCCACCATGGGTTTGGGGGTCATCCTGCGTATGGTGGATTTTGATGTGCAAGCTGGCCACTCCCAGCGACAGGCCCCCAAACACAACCACAGCCCTTTTCTATAGAAACAAAACTCAGCTGCCCGCTTCTGGATGGCAGATTGCAGAAGCGAATTGGTAATATAAAACCAGTCCGAATTGGCACTGTAGCCACCTTGGGTCTGGGAACCATACAGCGTATCGTCGATTTTCAGGAGCCAGCTGGCCGCTCCCTGCCACTCCCCACAAAACACAAACCACGGCCCTTTTCCCTGGCAAACAAAACTCACCTGCCCCCCTTTTGGACATCTGAATCAAGGAGCCACATGGTGCTATCAAACCAGTACCACTTCGCACTGGTGCAACATTGAGGCTGGGAACCATCCTGCATATCGTAGATTTTGATGAGCTAGCCAGCCACTCCCAGCCACAGGCCTCGAAACTCAAACCGCGGCCCTTTTCGCTGGCAGACAAAACTTTCCTGCCCGGCTTATGCATGGCACATTGCAGGAGACACTTGGTACTATCAAAGCAGCCCGAATTGGCACTGGTGCCACCTTTGATTTGGGAACCATCCTGCGTATCGTGGATTTTAAGGTGCCAGCCGGCCACTCCCAGCCTCAGGCCCCCAAACAGAAACCTCGGCCCCTTTCCCTGCAAACAAAGTTCAACTTCCCGGCTTATGCATGGCAGATTGCAGCAGAAACTTGGTACAATCAAATCAACCCGACTTGGCAGTGGTGTCACCTATCATCTGGGACCCATCCTGCGTATCGTGGATTTTCAGGAGCCAACTGGCAACTCCCAGCCACAGGCCCCCAATCACAAACCACGGTGCCGTTTCCTGCAAACAAAACTCAGCTGCTCGGCATATGAATGGCAGATTGCAGGAGACATTTGGGACTATCATACCAGCCCGACTTGGCACTGGCGCCGCCATGGAATCTGGGAATCATCCTGCGTATCGTTGAGTTTCAGGAGTCAGCGGGCCACCCCCAGCCACAGGACCCTAACAAAAAGCGACGGCCCTTTTCCCTGGAATCAAAACTCAGCTGCCCCACTTCTGGCTGGCAGATTGAAGGAGTCACTTGGTACTATCAAACCTGCCTGACTTGGCACTGGCGCCGCCAGGGAATCTGGGAACCATCCTGCGTATCGTGGATTTTCAAGAGTCAGCCAGCCACTCACAGCAACAGGCCCCCAAACACAAACCACAGCCATTTTCCCTGGAATCAAAACTGAGCTGTCCATCTTCTGGACAGCTGATTAAAGGATCCACATGGTGCTGTCAAAACAGTACCACTTCGCACTAGTGCAACCTTTGGGCTGGGAACCATCCTGCATATCGTGGATTTTGATGAGCTAGCCGGCCACTCCCTGCCACAGGCCTCGAAACACAAACCGCGGCCCTTTTCGCTGGCAAACAAATATCATCTCCCCGGCTTATGCATGGCAGATTTCAGGAGGCTCTTTGTACTATCAAACCAGCCTGACTTGGCACTGGTGCCACCATTCATCTGGGAGCCATCCTGCGTATCGCGAATTTACAGGATCCAGCCAGCCACTCCCAGCCACAGGACCCCAAACACAAACCTCGGCCCCTTTCCCTGCAAAGAAAACTTACCTGCCTGGCTTATGCATGGCAGATTGCAGGAGCCACTTGGCTCTATCAAACCAGGCCGACTTGGCACTAGTGCCACCATTCATCTGGGAACCATCCTGTGTATTGTGGATTTTCAGGAGGCAGCCGGCCACTGCGAGCCACAGGCCCCCGAACACAAACCACGCCCCTTTTCCCTGGAAAAAAAATTCAGCTACCCCTCGTCTGGATGGCAATTGCCCGCAGCAACTTGATACTATCAAACCAACCTGACTTGGCAGTTGTGCCACCTTTGATCTGGGAAACATCCGGCATATCTTGGATTTTCAGGAGCCAGCTGGCCACTCCAAGCCACACTCCCAAACACAAACCACGGCCCCTTTCCCTGGCAAAAAAAACTCTTCCGTCCCACTTCTGGACGGCAGATTGAAGGAGCCACATGGTGCTATCAAAGCAGTCCGACTTGGCACTATGCTCCACCATGGGTCTGGGAATCATTCTGCTTATGGTAGATTTTGATGAGCATGCTGGCCACTCCCAGCCACAGGCCCTCAAACACAAACCACAGCCCTTTTCCCTGGAAAAGAAACTAAGCTGCCCCGCATCTGGATGGCAGATTGCAGGAGCCACTTGGAAATATAAAACCAGTCCGACTTGGCACTGGTGCCACCTAGTGTCTGGAAACCATCCAGCGTATCTTTGATTTTCAGGATCTAGCTGGCCCCTCCCTGCCACTCCCCCCAAAACACAAACCACGGCCCTTGTCCCTGGCAAACAAAACTCACCTGCCCCGCTTCTGGACATCTGATTGAAGGAGGCACATGATGCTATCTAACCAGTCCAACTTGGCACTGGTGACACCTTTCATCTGGGAACCATCCTGCGTGCCGAGGATTTTCAGGTTCCAGCCGGCCACTCCCTGCCAGAGGGCTCCAAACACAATCCACGGCCCTTTTCCCTGGCAAAAATACTCACGTGCCCTGCTTCTGGATGGCAGATTGCAGGAGACATTTGGTACTATCATACCAGCCCGACTTTGCTCAGGTGCCACATTTCATCTGGGAAACATCCTGCGTATCGTGGATTTTCAGGAGCCAGCCGGCCACAGCCCGCCTCAGGCCACCAAACACAATCCAGGGCCCTTTTCCCTGAAAACAAAACTCAGCTGCCCCTCTTCTGGATGGCAGATTGAAGGAGCCACTTGGTACTATCAAACCAGCCTGACTTGGCAGTTGTGCCACCTTTGATCTGGGAACCGTCCTGCGTATCGTCCATTTTCAGGAGCCAGCTGACCACTCCGAGCCACACCCCCAAAACTCAAACCACTGCCCTTTTCCCTGGCAAACAAAATTCTTCTGCCCCACTTCTGGACGGCTGATTGAAGGAGCCACATGGTGCTATCAAATCAGTCCGACTTGGCACTTGCGCCACCATGGGTCTGGGAATCATCCTGCGTATGGTGGATTTTGATGAGGAAGCTGGCCACTCCCAGCCACAGGCCCCCAAACACAAACCACAGCTTTTTTCCCTGGAAAAAAAACTAAGCTGCCCCGCATCTGGCTGGCAGATTGCAGGAGCCACTTGGTAATATAAAACCAGTCTGACTTGGCACTTGCGCCACCATGGGTCTGGGAAACATCCTGCGTATCGTGGATTTTCAGGAGCCAGCCGTCCACTGCCAGCCCCAGGCCCCGAAACACAAAACACGGCCCTTTTCCCTGGTAACAAAACTAGACAAATCTGGGACTTTTTTGCCAACTAAAATTGTTTCAGTAATCTGGTCATAATAATACATTTTTACAAGGAATTTTTAAAATCTTTCTTAGAGTTCAGAAAGTCAAGGACTTATGTCTTTCTCTTCCCTTATCAATATTGCAACGAAATTGATAAATAAACACCAACTCTTTATTTTTCTTTTTAACCCACGTAGATTTTTCCCATCCATTAATCCATTTTGTCGACCAATATTTGCCATTCTGTAGTAAGTTGTCACTTCTTCACAATAGATATTCTGTGACTATGTTGACAAGTCTTGGGTGATGATCCTAACTGGTCTTAGATACACATAGGGAGAAATTTCCTCAGCCAGTGTCAGTCCTAAGCATGCGTATCAGAAGATCTTCCTATAGCTGGGAATTTTCCCATGAAAGGGATTCAGTTAGGGAAGAGACATTTGTCCCAGAGTTTTACATTCTTCTTGAACACTGCTTAAGGAACATGGATCCCATGTCCATTTGGATCTCTGTCTGCACAGAACTTTGTCATGCCAGTGCTTGAAATGCATCTCGAAGAGCATTCACTACACAGAATGAATGAGAGTGGTATGGCACAGTGGGGCTCACCAGGCCCAAACCCCCTGTTAAACCAGGATACCTAGAGCCTCTTGCCCAGGATTCTATCTGGGTGTACTTTTTATGTCTTCTAAGATCCAGGCTTCAGAAGCTTTATGGGCAGTCTGTGCCGCGGTTCAGTCACCCTCACAGTAAACCATCATTTGGTGATGTTCATAGGCAATCTCCTGTATTTCAGTGTGTGCCCACTGCCTCTTGTCTTTTCACTCAGCATCACTTAAAAGACACTGGTTCCCTCCCTTTTGCATTATTGCTTCCCGTATGTATGTGTGCAGCCATGTAGAGAAATGTAAAAACCTCCCTGAAGGCCACGCAGACAATATTCCCATCATCTACCAGTCAAGTGGATTCATCAAAGATGTTGAAAAAGTTGTTCAGCATGAAATTCCCCAGGAAAATCCATGCTGAGTACATTGCTTTGTCCTCCTTCATATGCCAGGCAAGGCTTTCAGGAGTACCTGCCCCATCAACTTCGTGGGGATAAAAAAGAGGCTGGCTGATTTGTACTTTTCCAAGTCCTCCTAATTGCCATTTTTGAAGAGGGCAGTCTTTTCCTTTCATGCAGTCATAGCTATGGAAAACTGCATACTTTCGTCTTTAGCGTTTCTTGTCCTCTCCAACTTCGCAAAAAGTTTTTCCACTATGTCTGGCAAGGAGAAACTGTGCCAGCACAGAAAACATCTCCCATCGTGTTTTATATGTTGAAGAGAGCTCTGCAGAAGTTTATGCATGAAGAAAAACAAAGTTCTCCAAAACACCTTCCAATCGATAGTTCATGTGTTTGGAAAAGGTAGGAGAGTGGTAAGGTACTGTTTGCTATCAGTTTGCAAGCTGCGCACACTATCCCAGTGTTGTGCAGCTTCATTCTTCACCTTTCCGAAGCAGCCGCTCTCTCCGGCTCCCAGAGACGAAGAAGCGGCTTCTTCGAGCTAAGGCGATTGTACCGGTCATTGTGCTCTGCAATGCGGCGGCATCTCTCGAAATGTGCCCGGGTCCGGGGCTTAGCTCCGGGGAGCTGCGTACCGTGGTCTATAGGCGTCTTTTGTGGTCTACATCATTGCAGAAAGGTTTTCCACTATGTTAGGAAAGGAGAAACAGTGGCAGCACAGAAAACATCTCCCATCGTGTTTTACATGTTGCAGATAGCTCCTCTGAGTGTTTTGCACGAAGAAAAAGAAAGTTCTCCAAAACACCTTCCAACCGAATGGTCATGTGAATGGAAAACGTAGGAGAGTAGTAAGGTACTGTTTTCTATCAGTTTGCAAGCTGCGCACACTATCCCAGTGTTGTGCAGCTTTATTCTTCACCTTTCAGGAGCAGCCGCTCTCTCCGGCTCCCGGAGACGAAGAAGCGGCTTCTTTGAGCAAAGGCGATTGTACCGGTCATTGTGCTCTGCAGTGCGGCGGCATCTGTCGAAATGTGCCCGGGTCCAGGGCTTAGTTCCGGGGAGCTCCATACCTTCATCTTTAGCATCTTTTGTGGTCTACATCATTGCAGAAAGGTTTTCCACTATGTTAGACAAAGAGAAACTTTGCCAGCACAGAAAACATCTCCCATCGTGTTTTACATGTTGCAAATAGCTCTTCTGAGGTTTATGCACGAAGAAAAAGAAAATTGTCCAAAGCATCTTACAACCGAATGTTAATGTGACTGGAAAACGTAGGAGAGTAGTAAGGTACTGTTTTCTATAAGTTTGCAAGCTGCGCACACTATCCCAGTGTTGTGCAGGTTTACTCTTCACCTTTCGGAAGCAGCCACTCTCTTCGGCTACCGGAGGCGAAGAAGCGGCTTCTTCGAGGAAAGGTGATTGTTCCGGTCTGAGTGCACTCCAGGCGGGTGCTTCTGCCGAAATGTGCCCGGGACCGGCGCTTAGCGCCGGGGAGCTCCGTATCCTTCGTCTTTAGCGTCTTTTGTGGTCTTCATCATTGCAGAAAGGTTTTCCCCTATGTCTGGCATGGAGAAATGGTGCCAGCACAGAAAACATCTCTCATCGTGTTTTACATGCTGCAGCGAGCTCTGCAGAGGTTTATGCACGAAGAAAAAGAAAATTGTCCAAAACACATTCCAACCAAATATTCATGTGACTGGAAAACGTAGGAGAGTGGTAAGGTACTGTTTTCTATCAGTTTGCAAGCTGCGCACACTATCCAAGTGTTGTGCAGCTTCATTCTTCACCTGTCTGAAGCAGCCGCTCTCTCTGGCCCCCGGAGACGAAGAAGCAGCTTCTTGGCGCAAAGGCGATTGCACCGGTCCCAGTGCACTCCAGTGCGGCGGCTTCTGAGTAAATGTACCCAGGACCAGCGCTTAGTTCCGGGGAGATCTGTACTGTCGTTGTTCTGGACTTCTGTGGTCTACATCATTGCAGAAAGGTTTTCCACTATGTTAGGAAAGGAGAAACTGTGCCAGCACAGAAAACATCTCCCATCGTGTTTTACATGTTGCAGATAACTCTTCTGAGTGTTTTGCACGATGAAAAACAAAGTTGTCCAAAACAACTGCCAACCGAATATTCATGTGTTTGGAAAAGGTAGGAGAGTGGTAAGGTACTGTTTGCTATCAGTTTGCAAGCTGCGCACAATATCCCAGTGTTGTGCAGCTTCATTCTTAACCTTTCGGAAGCAGCCGCTCTCTCCGGCCCCCGGAGACGAAGAAGCGGCTTCTTGGCGCAAAGGCGATTGTACCGGTCACAGTGCACTCCGGGGCTGCGGCCTCTGCCAAAATGTGCCCAGGACCGGCGCTTAGTTCCGGGGAGCTCCGTACTTTCGTCTTTAGCGTCTGTTGTGGTCTACATCATTGCAGAAATGTTTTCCATTATGTTAGGAAAGGAGAAACAGTGCCAGCACAGAAAATATCTCCCATCGTGTTTTACATGTTGCAGCGAGCTCTTCTGAGTGTTTTGCACGAAGAAAAAGAAAGTTCTCTAAACCACCTTCCAGCCCGATGTTCATGTGTTTGGAAAAGGTAGGAGAGTGTTAAGGTACTGTTTTCTATCAGTTTGCAAGATGCGCACACTATCTCAGTGTTGTGCAGCTTCATTTTTCACCATTCGGCAACAGTCGCTCTCTCCGGCCCCCGGAGAGAAAGAAGCGACTTCTTCGAGGAAAGGTGATTGTTCTGGTCTGAGTGCACTCCAGTGCGGCTGCTTCTGCCGAAATGTGCCCGGGACCGGGGCAAAGCTCCGGGGAGCTCCGTATCCTTCGTCATTAGTGTCCTTTGTGGTCTACTTCATTGCAGAAAGGTTTTCCACTATGTCTGGCATGGAGAAACGGTGCCAGAACAGAAAACGTCTCCCATCGTGTTCTTTATGTTGCAGAGAGCTATGCAGAAGTTTATGCACGAAGAAACACAAAGTTGTCCAAAACACCTTCCAACCGATAGTTCATGTGTTTGGAAAAGGTAGGAGAGTGGTAAGGTACTGTTTGCTATCAGTTTGCAAGCTGCGCACACTATCCCAGTGTTGCGCAGCTTTATTCTTCACCTTTCCGAAGCAGCCGCTCTCTTCGGCTACCGGAGGCGAAGAAGCGGCTTCTTCGAGGAAAGGTGATTGTTCTGGTCTGAGTGCAGTCCAGCCGGGTGCTTCTGCCAAAATGTGCCCGGGACCGGCGCTTAGCTCCGGGGAGCTCCGTATCCTTCGTCTATAGCGTCTTTTGTGGTCTACATCATTGCAGAAAGGTTTTCCACTTGTCTGGCATGGAGAAACGGTGCCAGCACAGAAAACATCTCCCATCGTGTTCTTTATGTTGCAGAGAGCTCTGCAGAAGTTTATGCACGAAGAAACACAAAATTGTCCAAAACACCTTCCAACCGATAGTTCATGTGTTTGGAAAAGGTAGGAGAGTGGTAAGGTACTGTTTGCTCTCAGTTTGCAAGCTGCACACACTATCCCAGTGTTGCGCAGCTTTATTCTTCACCTTTCCGAAGCAGCCGCTCTCTTCGGCTACCGGAGGCGAAGAAGCGGCTTCTTCGAGGAAAGGTGATTGTTCTGGTCTGAGTGCACTCCAGCCGGGTGCTTCTGCCGAAATGTGCCCGGGGCCGGCGCTTAGCTCCGGGGAGCTCTGTACTTTCGTCTTTATCGTCTTTTGTGGTCTACATCATTGCAGATAGGTTTTCCAGTATGTCTGGCACGGAGAAATGGTGCCAGCCCAGAAAACAACTCCCATTGTGTTTTACATGTTGCAGCGCGCTCTGTCGAGGTTTATGCACAAAGAAAAAGAAAATTGTCAAAAATACCTTCTAACCGAATATTCATGTGACTGGAAAACGTAGGAGAGTAGTAAGGTACTGTTTGCTATCAGTTTGCAAGCTGCGCACACTATCCCAGTGTTGCGCAGCTTCATTCTTCACCTTTCGGAAGCAGCCGCTCTCTCCGGCTTCCGGAGGCGAAGAAGCGGCTTCTTGGCGCAAAGGCGATTGTACCGGTCATTGTATTCTGCAGTGCGGCGGCATCTGTCGAATTGTGCCCGGGTCCGGGGCATTGCTCCGGGGAGCTGCGTACCTTGGTCTATAGCGTCTGTTGTGGTCTACATCATTGCAGAAAAGTTTTCCACTATGTTAGGAAAGGAGAAACGGTGGCAGCACAGAAAACATCTCCCATCGTGTTTTACATGTTGCAGAGAGGTCTGCAGAGTGTTTTGCACGAAGAAAAACAAAGTTCTCCAAAACACCTTCCAACCGAATGTTCATGTGACTGGAAAACCTAGGAGAGTAGTAAGGTACTGTTTTCTATCAGTTTGCAAGCTGCGCACACTATCCCAGTGTTCTGCAGCTTCATTCTTCACCTTTCGGAAGCAGCCGCTCTCTCCGGCTCCCGGAGACGAAGAAGCGGCTTCTTTGAGCAAAGGCGATTGTACCGGTCATTGTGCTCTGCAGTGCGGTGGCTTCTGTCGAAATGTGCCCGGGACCGGCGCTTAGCTCCGGGGAGCTCGGTCCTTTCGTCTTTAGTGTCTTTTGTGGTCTTCATCATTGCAGAAAGGTTTTCCACTATGTCATGCATGGAGAAATGGTGCAGGCACAGAAAACATCTCCCATCATGTTTTACATGTTGCAGCGAACTCTATAGAGGTTTATGCACGAAGAAAAAGAAAATTGTCCAAAACACCTTCCAACCGAATGTTCATGTGACTGGAAAACGTAGGAGAGTAGTAAGGTACTGTTTGCTGTCAATTTGCAAGCTGCGCACACTATCCCAGTGTTGTGCAGCTGCATTCTTCACCTTTCCAAAGCAGCCGCTCTCTCCGGCTCCCAGAAACGAAGAAGCGGCTTTTTCGAGCAAAGGCGATTGTACCAGTCATTGTGCTCTGCAGTGCGGCGGCATCTGAGAAATGGGCCCGGGACCGGCGCTTAGCTCCGGGGAGCTCCGTATCCTTCGTCTTTAGCGTATGTTGTTTTCTACATCATTACAGAAAGGTTTTCCACTATGTTAGGAAAGGAGAAAGAGTGCCAGCACAGAAAACATCTCCCATCGTGTTTTATCTGTTGAAAAGAGCTCTGCAGAAGTTTATGCACAAAGAAAAACAAAGTTGTCCAAAACACCTTCCAATCGATAATTCATGTGTTTGGAAAAGGTAGGAGAGTGGTAAGGTACTGCTTTCTATCAGTTTGCAAGCTGCGCACACTATCCCAGTGTTGCGCAGCTTCATTCTTCACCTTTCGGAAGCAGCCGCTCTCTTCGGCTGCCGGAGGCGAAGAAGCGGCTTCTTCGAGGAAAGGTGACTGTTCTGGTCTGAGTGCACTCCAGAGCCAGGTGCTTCTGCCGAAATATGCCCGGGACCGGCGCTTAGCGCCGGGGAGCTCCGTACTTTCGTCTTTATCGTCTTTTGTGGTCTACATCATTGCAGATAGGTTTTCCAGTATGTCAGGCACGGAGAAACGGTGCCAGCCCAGAAAACATCTCCCATCGTGTTTTACATGTTGCAGCGAGCTCTGCCGAGGTTTATGCACGAAGAAAAAGAATATTGTCCAAAACACCTTCCAACCGAATGTTCATGTGACTGGAAAACGTAGGAGAGTAGTAAGGTACTGTTTGCTATCAGTTTGCAAGCTGCGCACACTATCCCAGTGTTGCGCAGCTTCATTCTTCACCTTTCCGAAGCAGCCGCTCTCTCCGGCTCCCGGAGACGAAGAAGCGGCTTCTTGGCGCAAAGGCGATTGTACCAGGCATTGTGCTCTGCAGTGCGGCGGCATCTGTCGAATTGTGCCCGGGTCCGGGGCATTGCTCCGGGGAGCTGTGTACCTTGGTCTATAGCGTCTGTTGTGGTCTACATCATTGCAGATAGGTTTTCCACTATGGTAGGAAAGGAGAAACTGTGCCAGCACAGAAAACATCTCCCATCGTGTTTTACATGTTGCAGATAACTCTTCTGAGTGTTTTGCACAAAGATAAACAAAGTTGTCCAAAACACCTTCCAACCGAGTGTTCATGTGTTTGGAAAAGATAGGAGAGTGGTAAGGTACTGTTTTCTATCAGTTTGCAAGCTGCGCACACAATCCCAGTGTTGTGCAGCTTCATTCTTCACCTGTCCGAAGCAGCCGCTCTGTCCGGCCCCCGGAGACGAAGAAGTGGCTTCTTCGAGCAAAGGCGATTGTACCAGTCATTGTGCTCTGCAGTGCGGCGGCATCTGAGAAATGTGCCCGGGACCGGCGCTTAGCTCCGGGGAGCTCGGTACCTTCGTCTTTAGCGTCTTTTGTGGTCTACATCATTGCAGAAAAGTTTTCCACTATGTCTGGCATGGAGAAACGGTGGCAGCACAGAAAACATCTCCCATCGTTTTCTTTATGTTGCAGAGAGCTCTGCAGAAGTTTATGCACGAAGAAAAACAAAGTTCTCCAAAACACCTTCCAATCGATAGTTAATGTGTTTGGAAAAGGTAGGAGAGTGGTAAGGTACTGTTTGCTCTCAGTTTGCAAGCTGCGCACACTATCCCAGTGTTCTGCAGCTTCATTCTTCACCTTTCGGAAGCAGCCGCTCTCTCCGGCTCCCGGAGACGAAGAAGCGGCTTCTTTGAGCAAAGGCGATTGTACCGGTCATTGTGCTCTGCAGTGCGGCGGCATCTGTCGAATTGTGCCTGGGTCCGGGGAATTGCTCCGGGGAGCTGCGTACCTTGGTCTATAGCGTTTGTTGTGGTCTACATCATTGCAGAAAAGTTTTCCACTATGTTAGGAAAGGAGAAACAGTGCCAGCACAGAAAACATGTCCCACCGTGTTTTACATGTTGCAGATAGCTCTTCTGAGTGTTTTGCACGAAGAAAAAGAAAGTTGTCCAAAACACCTTCCAACCAAATGTTCATGTGACTGGAAAACGTAGGAGAGTAGTAAGGTACTGTTTGCTGTCAATTTGCAAGCTGCGCACACTATCCCAGTGTTGTGCAGCTGCATTCTTCACCTTTCCAAAGCAGCCGCTCTCTCCAGCTCCCAGAAACGAAGAAGCGGCTTTTTCGAGCAAAGGCGATTGTACCAGTCATTGTGCTCTGCAGTGCGGCGGCATCTGAGAAATGGGCCCGGGACCGGCGCTTAGCTCCGGGGAGCTCCGTATCCTTCGTCTTTAGCGTATGTTGTTTTCTACATCATTACAGAAAGGTTTTCCACTATGTTAGGAAAGGAGAAACAGTGCCAGCACAGAAAACATCTCCCATCGTGTTTTATCTGTTGAAAAGAGCTCTGCAGAAGTTTATGCACAAAGAAAAACAAAGTTGTCCAAAACACCTTCCAATCGATAATTCATGTGTTTGGAAAAGGTAGGAGAGTGGTAAGGTACTGCTTTCTATCAGTTTGCAAGCTGCGCACACTATCCCAGTGTTGCGCAGCTTCATTCTTCACCTTTCGGAAGCAGCCGCTCTCTTCGGCTGCCGGAGGCGAAGAAGCGGCTTCTTCGAGGAAAGGTGACTGTTCTGGTCTGAGTGCACTCCAGAGCCAGGTGCTTCTGCCGAAATATGCCCGGGACCGGCGCTTAGCGCCGGGGAGCTCCGTACTTTCGTCTTTATCGTCTTTTGTGGTCTACATCATTGCAGATAGGTTTTCCAGTATGTCAGGCACGGAGAAACGGTGCCAGCCCAGAAAACATCTCCCATCGTGTTTTACATGTTGCAGCGAGCTCTGCCGAGGTTTATGCACAAAGAAAAAGAAAATTGTCCAAAACACCTTCCAACCGCATGTTCATGTGACTGGAAAACGTAGGAGAGTAGTAAGGTACTGTTTGCTATCAGTTTGCAAGCTGCGCACACTATCCCAGTGTTGCGCAGCTTCATTCTTCACCTTCCCGAAGCAGCCGCTCTCTCCGGCTCCCGGAGACGAAGAAGCGGCTTCTTCGAGCAAAGGCGATTGTACCAGTCATTGTGCTCTGCAGTGCGGCGGCATCTGTCGAATTGTGCCCGGGTCCGGGGCATTGCTCCGGGGAGCTGCGTACCTTGGTCTATAGCGTCTGTTGTGGTCTACATCATTGCAGATAGGTTTTCCACAATGGTAGGAAAGGAGAAACTGTGCCAGCACAGAAAACATCTCCCATCGTGTTTTACATGTTGCAGATAACTCTTCTGAGTGTTTTGCACAAAGATAAACAAAGTTGTCCAAAACACCTTCCAACCGAGTGTTCATGTGTTTGGAAAAGGTAGGAGAGTGGTAAGGTACTGTTTTCTATCAGTTTGCAAGCTGCGCACACTATCCCAGTGTTGTGCAGCTTCATTCTTCACCTGTCCGAAGCAGCCGCTCTGTCCGGCCCCCGGAGACGAAGAAGTGGCTTCTTCGAGGAAAGGTGATTGTTCTGGTCTGAGTGCACTCTAGCCGGGTGCTTCTACCGAAATGTGCCCGGGACCGGCGCTTAGCTCCGGGGAGCTCGGTACCTTCGTCTTTAGCGTCTTTTGTGGTCTACATCATTGCAGAAAAGTTTTCCACTATGTCTGGCATGGAGAAACGGTGGCAGCACAGAAAACATCTCCCATCGTTTTCTTTATGTTGCAGAGAGCTCTGCAGAAGTTTATGCACGAAGAAAAACAAAGTTCTCCAAAACACCTTCCAATCGATAGTTAATGTGTTTGGAAAAGGTAGGAGAGTGGTAAGGTACTGTTTGCTCTCAGTTTGCAAGCTGCGCACACTATCCCAGTGTTCTGCAGCTTCATTCTTCACCTTTCGGAAGCAGCCGCTCTCTCCGGCTCCCGGAGACGAAGAAGCGGCTTCTTTGAGCAAAGGCGATTGTACCGGTCATTGTGCTCTGCAGTGCGGCGGCATCTGTCGAATTGTGCCTGGGTCCGGGGAATTGCTCCGGGGAGCTGCGTACCTTGGTCTATAGCGTTTGTTGTGGTCTACATCATTGCAGAAAAGTTTTCCACTATGTTAGGAAAGGAGAAACAGTGCCAGCACAGAAAACATGTCCCACCGTGTTTTACATGTTGCAGATAGCTCTTCTGAGTGTTTTGCACGAAGAAAAAGAAAGTTGTCCAAAACACCTTCCAACCAAATGTTCATGTGACTGGAAAACGTAGGAGAGTAGTAAGGTACTGTTTGCTGTCAATTTGCAAGCTGCGCACACTATCCCAGTGTTGTGCAGCTGCATTCTTCACCTTTCCAAAGCAGCCGCTCTCTCCGGCTCCCAGAAACGAAGAAGCGGCTTTTTCGAGCAAAGGCGATTGTACCAGTCATTGTGCTCTGCAGTGCGGCGGCATCTGAGAAATGGGCCCGGGACCGGCGCTTAGCTCCGGGGAGCTCCGTATCCTTCGTCTTTAGCGTATGTTGTTTTCTACATCATTACAGAAAGGTTTTCCACTATGTTAGGAAAGGAGAAAGAGTGCCAGCACAGAAAACATCTCCCATCGTGTTTTATCTGTTGAAAAGAGCTCTGCAGAAGTTTATGCACAAAGAAAAACAAAGTTGTCCAAAACACCTTCCAATCGATAATTCATGTGTTTGGAAAAGGTAGGAGAGTGGTAAGGTACTGTTTTCTATCAGTTTGCAAGCTGCGCACACTATCCAAGTGTTGCGCAGCTTCATTCTTCACCTGTCTGAAGCAGCCGCTCTCTCCGGCCCCCGGAGAAGAAGATGCGGCTTCTTGGCGCAAAGGCGATTGCACCGGTCCCAGTGCACTCCAGTGCGGCGGCTTCTGACGAAATGTGCCCAGGACCGGCGTTTAGTTCCGGGGATCTCCGTACTTTCGTCTTTAGCGTCTTTTGTGGTCTACATCATTGCAGAAATGTTTTCCACAATGTTAGAAAAGGAGAAACTGTGCCAGCACAGAAAACATCTCCCATCGTGTTTTACATGTTGCAGATAACTCTTCTGAGTGTTTTGCACGAAGAAAAAGAAAGTTGTCCAAAACACCTTCCAACCAAATGTTCATGTGACTGGAAAACCTAGGAGAGTAGTAAGGTACTGTTTTCTATCAGTTTGCAAGCTGCGCACACTATCCCAGTGTTCTGCAGCTTCATTCTTCACCTTTCGGAAGCAGCCGCTCTCTCCGGCTCCCGGAGACGAAGAAGCGGCTTCTTTGAGCAAAGGCGATTGTACCGGTCATTGTGCTCTGCAGTGCGGTGGCTTCTGTCGAAATGTGGCCGGGACCGGCGCTTAGCTCCGGGGAGCTCGGTCCTTTCGTCTTTAGCGTCTTTTGTGGTCTTCATCATTGCAGAAAGGTTTTTCACTATGTCATGCATGGAGAAATGGTGCAGGCACAGAAAACATCTCCCATCATGTTTTACATGTTGCAGCGAGCTCTATAGAGGTTTATGCACGAAGAAAAAGAAAATTGTCCAAAACACCTTCCAACCGAATGTTCATGTGACTGGAAAACGTAGGAGAGTAGTAAGGTACTGTTTGCTGTCAATTTGCAAGCTGCACACACTATCCCAGTGTTGTGCAGCTGCATTCTTCACCTTTCCAAAGCAGCCGCTCTCTCCGGCTCCCGGAGACGAAGAAGCGGCTTTTTCGAGCAAAGGCGATTGTACCAGTCATTGTGCTCTGCAGTGCGGCGGCATCTGAGAAATGGGCCCGGGACCGGCGCTTAGCTCCGGGGAGCTCCGTATCCTTCGTCTTTAGCGTATGTTGTTTTCTACATCATTACAGAAAGGTTTTCCACTATGTTAGGAAAGGAGAAAGAGTGCCAGCACAGAAAACATCTCCCATCGTGTTTTATCTGTTGAAAAGAGCTCTGCAGAAGTTTATGCACAAAGAAAAACAAAGTTGTCCAAAACACCTTCCAATCGATAATTCATGTGTTTGGAAAAGGTAGGAGAGTGGTAAGGTACTGTTTTCTATCAGTTTGCAACCTGCGCACACTATCCCAGTGTTGCGCAGCTTCATTCTTCACCTTTCGGAAGCAGCCGCTCTCTTCGGCTGCCGGAGGCGAAGAAGCGGCTTCTTCGAGGAAAGGTGATTGTTCTGGTCTGAGTGCACTCCAGCCAGGTGCTTCTGCCGAAATATGCCCGGGACCGGCGCTTAGCGCCGGGGAGCTCCGTACTTTCGTCTTTATCGTCTTTTGTGGTCTACATCATTGCAGAAAGGTTTTCCACTATGTTAGGAAAGGAGAAACAGTGCCAGCACAGAAAACATCTCCCATCGTGTTTTACATGTTGCAGATAGCTCTTCTGAGTGTTTTGCACAAAGAAAAACAAAGTTGTCCAAAACACCTTCCAATCGATAATTCATGTGTTTGGAAAAGGTAGGAGAGTGGTAAGGTACTGTTTTCTATCAGTTTGCAAGCTGCGCACACTATCCCAGTGTTGCGCAGCTTCATTCTTCACCTTTCGGAAGCAGCCGCTCTCTTCGGCTGCCGGAGGCGAAGAAGCGGCTTCTTCGAGGAAAGGTGATTGTTCTGGTCTGAGTGCACTCCAGCCAGGTGCTTCTGCCGAAATATGCCCGGGACCGGCGCTTAGCGCCGGGGAGCTCCGTACTTTCGTCTTTATCGTCTTTTGTGGTCTACATCATTGCAGATAGGTTTTCCAGTATGTCTGGCACGGAGAAACGGTGCCAGCCCAGAAAACATCTCCCATCGTGTTTTACATGTTGCAGCGAGCTCTGCCGAGGTTTATGCACAAAGAAAAAGAAAATTGTCCAAAACACCTTCCAACCGAATGTTCATGTGACTGGAAAACGTAGGAGAGTAGTAAGGTACTGTTTGCTATCAGTTTGCAAGCTGCGCACACTATCCCAGTGTTGCGAAGCTTCATTCTTCACCTTTCCGAAGCAGCCGCTCTCTCCGGCTCCCGGAGACGAAGAAGCGGCTTCTTCGAGCAAAGGCGATTGTACCAGGCATTGTGCTCTGCAGTGCGGTGGCATCTGTCGAAATGTACCCCGGTCAGGGACATAGCTCCGGGGAGCTGCGTACCTTCGTCTTTAGCCTTTGTTGTGGTCTACATCATTACAGATAGGTTTTCCACTATGTTAGGAAAGGAGAAACAGTGCCAGCACAGAAAACATCTCCCATCGTGTTTTACATGTTGCAGATAGCTCTTCTGAGTGTTTTGCACAAAGATAAACAAAGTTGTCCAAAACACCTTCCAACCGAGTGTTCATGTGTTTGGAAAAGGTAGGAGAGTGGTAAGGTACTGTTTTCTATCAGTTTGCAAGCTGCGCACACAATCCCAGTGTTGTGCAGCTTCATTCTTCACCTGTCCGAAGCAGCCGCTCTGTCCGGCCCCCGGAGACGAAGAAGTGGCTTCTTCGAGGAAAGGTGATTGTTCTGGTCTGAGTGCACTCTAGCCGGGTGCTTCTACCGAAATGTGCCCGGGACCGGCGCTTAGCTCCGGGGAGCTCGGTACCTTCGTCTTTAGCGTCTTTTGTGGTCTACATCATTGCAGAAAAGTTTTCCACTATGTCTGGCATGGAGAAACAGTGGCAGCACAGAAAACATCTCCCATCATTTTCTTTATGTTGCAGAGAGCTCTGCAGAAGTTTATGCACGAAGAAAAACAAAGTTCTCCAAAACACCTTCCAATCGATAGTTAATGTGTTTGGAAAAGGTAGGAGAGTGGTAAGGTACTGTTTGCTCTCAGTTTGCAAGCTGCGCACACTATCCCAGTGTTCTGCAGCTTCATTCTTCACCTTTCCGAAGCAGCCGCTCTCTCCGGCTCCCGGAGACGAAGAAGCGGCTTCTTTGAGCAAAGGCGATTGTACCGGTCATTGTGCTCTGCAGTGCGGCGGCATCTGTCGAATTGTGCCTGGGTCCGGGGAATTGCTCCGGGGAGCTGCGTACCTTGGTCTATAGCGTTTGTTGTGGTCTACATCATTGCAGAAAAGTTTTCCACTATGTTAGGAAAGGAGAAACAGTGCCAGCACAGAAAACATGTCCCACCGTGTTTTACATGTTGCAGAGAGGTCTGCAGAGTGTTTTGCACGAAGAAAAACAAAGTTGTCCAAAACACCTTCCAACCGAATGTTCATGTGACTGGAAAACCTAGGAGAGTAGTAAGGTACTGTTTTCTATCAGTTTGCAAGCTGCGCACACTATCCCAGTGTTCTGCAGCTTCATTCTTCACCTTTCGGAAGCAGCCGCTCTCTCCGGCTCCCGGAGACGAAGAAGCGGCTTCTTCGAGCAAAGGCGATTGTACCAGGCATTGTGCTCTGCAGTGCGGCGGCATCTGTCGAAATGTACCCCGGTCAGGGACATAGCTCCGGGGAGCTGCGTACCTTCGTCTTTAGCCTTTGTTGTGGTCTACATCATTGCAGAAAGGTTTTCCACTATGTTAGGAAAGGAGAAACAGTGCCAGCACAGAAAACATCTCCCATCGTGTTTTACATGTTGCAGATAGCTCTTCTGAGTGTTTTGCACAAAGATAAACAAAGTTGTCCAAAACACCTTCCAACCGAGTGTTCATGTGTTTGGAAAAGGTAGGAGAGTGGTAAGGTACTGTTTTCTATCAGTTTGCAAGCTGCGCACACTATCCCAGTGTTGTGCAGCTTCATTCTTCACCTGTCCGAAGCAGCCGCTCTGTCCGGCCCCCGGAGACGAAGAAGTGGCTTCTTCGAGGAAAGGTGATTGTTCTGGTCTGAGTGCACTCTAGCCGGGTGCTTCTACCGAAATGTGCCCGGGACCGGCGCTTAGCTCCGGGGAGCTCGGTACCTTCGTCTTTAGCGTCTTTTGTGGTCTACATCATTGCAGAAAAGTTTTCCACTATGTCTGGCATGGAGAAACAGTGGCAGCACAGAAAACATCTCCCATCGTTTTCTTTATGTTGCAGAGAGCTCTGCAGAAGTTTATGCACGAAGAAAAACAAAGTTCTCCAAAACACCTTCCAATCGATAGTTAATGTGTTTGGAAAAGGTAGGAGAGTGGTAAGGTACTGTTTGCTCTCAGTTTGCAAGCTGCGCACACTATCCCAGTGTTCTGCAGCTTCATTCTTCACCTTTCCGAAGCAGCCGCTCTCTCCGGCTCCCGGAGACGAAGAAGCGGCTTCTTTGAGCAAAGGCGATTGTACCGGTCATTGTGCTCTGCAGTGCGGCGGCATCTGTCGAATTGTGCCTGGGTCCGGGGAATTGCTCCGGGGAGCTGCGTACCTTGGTCTATAGCGTTTGTAGTGGTCTACATCATTGCAGAAAAGTTTTCCACTATGTTAGGAAAGGAGAAACAGTGCCAGCACAGAAAACATGTCCCACCGTGTTTTACATGTTGCAGAGAGGTCTGCAGAGTGTTTTGCACGAAGAAAAAGAAAGTTGTCCAAAACACCTTCCAACCGAATGTTCATGTGTTTGGAAAAGGTAGGAGAGTGGTAACGTACTGTTTTCTATCAGTTTGCAAGCTGCGCACACTATCCCAGTGTTGCGCAACTTCATTCTTCACCTTTCGGAAGCAGCCGCTGTCTTCGACTCCCGGAGGCGAAGAAGCGGCTTTTTCGAGCAAAGGCGATTGTACCGGTCATTGTGCTCTGCAGTGCGGCGGCATCTGTTGAATTGTGCCTGGGTCCGGGGCATTGCTCCGGGGAGCTGCGTACCTTGGTCTATAGCGTCTGTTGTGGTCTACATCATTGCAGAAAAGTTTTCCACTATGTTAGGAAAGGAGAAACAGTGCCAGCACAAAAAACATGTCCCACCGTGTTTTACATGTTGCAGAGAGGTCTGCAGAGTGTTTTGCACGAAGAAAAACAAAGTTCTCCAAAACACCTTCCAACCAAATGTTCATGTGACTGGAAAACCTAGGAGAGTAGTAAGGTACTGTTTTCTATCAGTTTGCAAGCTGCGCACACTATCCCAGTGTTCTGCAGCTTCATTCTTCACCTTTCGGAAACAGCCGCTCTCTCCGGCTCCCGGAGACGAAGAAGCGGCTTCTTTGAGCAAAGGCGATTGTACCGGTCATTGTGCTCTGCAGTGCGGTGGCTTCTGTCGAAATGTGCCCGGGACCGGCGCTTAGCTCCGGGGAGCTCGGTCCTTTCGTCTTTAGCGTCTTTTGTGGTCTTCATCATTGCAGAAAGGTTTTCCACTATGTCATGCATGGAGAAATGGTGCAGGCACAGAAAACATCTCCCATCATGTTTTACATGTTGCAGCGAGCTCTGCCGAGGTTTATGCACAAAGAAAAAGAAAATTGTCCAAAACACCTTCCAACCGAATGTTCATGTGACTGGAAAACGTAGGAGAGTAGTAAGGTACTGTTTGCTGTCAATTTGCAAGCTGCGCACACTATCCCAGTGTTGTGCAGCTGCATTCTTCACCTTTCCAAAGCAGCCGCTCTCTCCGGCTCCCAGAAACGAAGAAGCGGCTTTTTCGAGCAAAGGCGATTGTACCAGTCATTGTGCTCTGCAGTGCGGCGGCATCTGAGAAATGGGCCCGGGACCGGCGCTTAGCTCCGGGGAGCTCCGTATCCTTCGTCTTTAGCGTATGTTGTTTTCTACATCATTACAGAAAGGTTTTCCACTATGTTAGGAAAGGAGAAAGAGTGCCAGCACAGAAAACATCTCCCATCGTGTTTTATCTGTTGAAAAGAGCTCTGCAGAAGTTTATGCACAAAGAAAAACAAAGTTGTCCAAAACACCTTCCAATCGATAATTCATGTGTTTGGAAAAGGTAGGAGAGTGGTAAGGTACTGCTTTCTATCAGTTTGCAAGCTGCGCACACTATCCCAGTGTTGCGCAGCTTCATTCTTCACCTTTCGGAAGCAGCCGCTCTCTTCGGCTGCCGGAGGCGAAGAAGCGGCTTCTTCGAGGAAAGGTGACTGTTCTGGTCTGAGTGCACTCCAGCCAGGTGCTTCTGCCGAAATATGCCCGGGACAGGCGCTTAGCGCCCGGGAGCTCCGTACGTTCGTCTTTATCGTCTTTTGTGGTCTACATCATTGCAGATAGGTTTTCCAGTATGTCTGGCACGGAGAAACGGTGCCAGCCCAGAAAACATCTCCCATCGTGTTTTACATGTTGCAGCGAGCTCTGCCGAGGTTTATGCACAAAGAAAAAGAAAATTGTCCAAAACACCTTCCAACCGAATGTTCATGTGACTGGAAAACGTAGGAGAGTAGTAAGGTACTGTTTGCTGTCAATTTGCAAGCTGCGCACACTATCCCAGTGTTGTGCAGCTGCATTCTTCACCTTTCCAAAGCAGCCGCTCTCTCCGGCTCCCAGAAACGAAGAAGCGGCTTTTTCGAGCAAAGGCGATTGTACCAGTCATTGTGCTCTGCAGTGCAGCGGCATCTGAGAAATGGGCCCGGGACCGGCGCTTAGCTCCGGGGAGCTCCGTATCCTTCGTCTTTAGCGTATGTTGTTTTCTACATCATTACAGAAAGGTTTTCCACTATGTTAGGAAAGGAGAAAGAGTGCCAGCACAGAAAACATCTCCCATCGTGTTTTATCTGTTGAAAAGAGCTCTGCAGAAGTTTATGCACAAAGAAAAACAAAGTTGTCCAAAACACCTTCCAATCGATAATTCATGTGTTTGGAAAAGGTAGGAGAGTGGTAAGGTACTGTTTTCTATCAGTTTGCAAGCTGCGCACACTATCCCAGTGTTGCGCAGCTTCATTCTTCACCTTTCGGAAGCAGCCGCTCTCTTCGGCTGCCGGAGGCGAAGAAGCGGCTTCTTCGAGGAAAGGTGACTGTTCTGGTCTGAGTGCACTCCAGCCAGGTGCTTCTGCCGAAATATGCCCGGGACAGGCGCTTAGCGCCCGGGAGCTCCGTACGTTCGTCTTTATCGTCTTTTGTGGTCTACATCATTGCAGATAGGTTTTCCAGTATGTCTGGCACGGAGAAACGGTGCCAGCCCAGAAAACATCTCCCATCGTGTTTTACATGTTGCAGCGAGCTCTGCCGAGGTTTATGCACAAAGAAAAAGAAAATTGTCCAAAACACCTTCCAACCGAATGTTCATGTGACTGGAAAACGTAGGAGAGTAGTAAGGTACTGTTTGCTATCAGTTTGCAAGCTGCGCACACTATCCCAGTGTTGCGCAGCTTCATTCTTCACCTTCCCGAAGCAGCCGCTCTCTCCGGCTCCCGGAGACGAAGAAGCGGCTTCTTCGAGCAAAGGCGATTGTACCAGGCATTGTGCTCTGCAGTGCGGCGGCATCTGTCGAATTGTGCCTGGGTCCGGGGCATTGCTCCGGGGAGCTGCGTACCTTGGTCTATAGCGTCTGTTGTGGTCTACATCATTGCAGATAGGTTTTCCACAATGGTAGGAAAGGAGAAACTGTGCCAGCACAGAAAACATCTCCCATCGTGTTTTACATGTTGCAGATAACTCTTCTGAGTGTTTTGCACAAAGATAAACAAAGTTGTCCAAAACACCTTCCAATCGATAATTCATGTGTTTGGAAAAGGTAGGAGAGTGGTAAGGTACTGTTTTCTATCAGTTTGCAAGCTGTGCACACTATCCCAGTGTTGTGCAGCTTCATTCTTCACCTGTCCGAAGCAGCCGCTCTGTCCGGCCCCCGGAGACGAAGAAGTGGCTTCTTCGAGGAAAGGTGATTGTTCTGGTCTGAGTGCACTCTAGCCGGGTGCTTCTACCGAAATGTGCCCGGGACCGGCGCTTAGCTCCGGGGAGCTCGGTACCTTCGTCTTTAGCGTCTTTTGTGGTCTACATCATTGCAGAAAAGTTTTCCACTATGTCTGGCATGGAGAAACGGTGGCAGCACAGAAAACATCTACCATCGTTTTCTTTATGTTGCAGAGAGCTCTGCAGAAGTTTATGCACGAAGAAAAACAAAGTTCTCCAAAACACCTTCCAATCGATAGTTAATGTGTTTGGAAAAGGTAGGAGAGTGGTAAGGTACTGTTTGCTCTCAGTTTGCAAGCTGCGCACACTATCCCAGTGTTCTGCAGCTTCATTCTTCACCTTTCCGAAGCAGCCGCTCTCTCCGGCTCCCGGAGACGAAGAAGCGGCTTCTTTGAGCAAAGGCGATTGTACCGGTCATTGTGCTCTGCAGTGCGGCGGCATCTGTCGAATTGTGCCTGGGTCCGGCGAATTGCTTCGGGGAGCTGCGTACCTTGGTCTATAGCGTTTGTTGTGGTCTACATCATTGCAGAAAAGTTTTCCACTATGTTAGGAAAGGAGAAACAGTGCCAGCACAGAAAACATGTCCCACCGTGTTTTACATGTTGCAGAGAGGTCTGCAGAGTGTTTTGCACGAAGAAAAAGAAAGTTGTCCAAAACACCTTCCAACCGAATGTTCATGTGACTGGAAAACCTAGGAGAGTAGTAAGGTACTGTTTTCTATCAGTTTGCAAGCTGCGCACACTATCCAAGTGTTGTGCAGCTTCATTCTTCACCTGTCTGAAGCAGCCGCTCTCTCCGGCCCCCGGAGAAGAAGATGCGGCTTCTTGGCGCAAAGGCGATTGCACCGGTCCCAGTGCACTCCAGTGCGGCGGCTTCTGACGAAATGTGCCCAGGACCGGCGTTTAGTTCCGGGGATCTCCGTACTTTCGTCTTTAGCGTCTTTTGTGGTCTACATCATTGCAGAAATGTTTTCCACAATGTTAGAAAAGGAGAAACTGTGCCAGCACAGAAAACATCTCCCATCGTGTTTTACATGTTGCAGATAACTCTTCTGAGTGTTTTGCACGAAGAAAAAGAAAGTTGTCCAAAACACCTTCCAACAGAATGTTCATGTGTTTGGAAAAGGTAGGAGAGTGGTAACGTACTGTTTTCTATCAGTTTGCAAGCTGCGCACACTATCCCAGTGTTGCGCAACTTCATTCTTCACCTTTCGGAAGCAGCCGCTCTCTTCGACTCCCGGAGGCGAAGAAGCGGCTTTTTCGAGCAAAGGCGATTGTACCGGTCATTGTGCTCTGCAGTGCGGCGGCATCTGTCGAATTGCGCCTGGGTCCGGGGCATTGCTCCGGGGAGCTGCGTACCTTGGTCTATAGAGTCTGTTGTGGTCTACATCATTGCAGAAAAGTTTTCCACTATGTTAGGAAAGGAGAAACAGTGCCAGCACAGAAAACATGTCCCACCGTGTTTTACATGTTGCAGAGAGGTCTGCAGAGTGTTTTGCACGAAGAAAAAGAAAGTTGTCCAAAACACCTTCCAACCGAATGTTCATGTGACTGGAAAACCTAGGAGAGTAGTAAGGTACTGTTTTCTATCAGTTTGCAAGCTGCGCACACTATCCCAGTGTTCTGCAGCTTCATTCTTCACCTTTCGGAAGCTGCCGCTCTCTCCGGCTCCCGGAGACGAAGAAGCGGCTTCTTTGAGCAAAGGCGATTGTACCGGTCATTGTGCTCTGCAGTGCGGTGGCTTCTGTCGAAATGTGCCCGGGACCGGCGCTTAGCTCCGGGGAGCTCGGTCCTTTCGTCTTTAGCGTCTTTTGTGGTCTTCATCATTGCAGAAAGGTTTTCCACTATGTCATGCATGGAGAAATGGTGCAGGCACAGAAAACATCTCCCATCATGTTTTACATGTTGCAGCGAGCTCTATAGAGGTTTATGCACGAAGAAAAAGAAAATTGTCCAAAACACCTTCCAACCGAATGTTCATGTGACTGGAAAACGTAGGAGAGTAGTAAGGTACTGTTTGCTGTCAATTTGCAAGCTGCGCACACTATCCCAGTGTTGTGCAGCTGCATTCTTCACCTTTCCAAAGCAGCCGCTCTCTCCGGCTCCCAGAAACGAAGAAGCGGCTTTTTCGAGCAAAGGCGATTGTACCAGTCATTGTGCTCTGCAGTGCGGCGGCATCTGAGAAATGGGCCCGGGACCGGCGCTTAGCTCCGGGGAGCTCCGTATCCTTCGTCTTTAGCGTATGTTGTTTTCTACATCATTACAGAAAGGTTTTCCACTATGTTAGGAAAGGAGAAAGAGTGCCAGCACAGAAAACATCTCCCATCGTGTTTTATCTGTTGAAAAGAGCTCTGCAGAAGTTTATGCACAAAGAAAAACAAAGTTGTCCAAAACACCTTCCAATCGATAATTCATGTGTTTGGAAAAGGTAGGAGAGTGGTAAGGTACTGTTTTCTATCAGTTTGCAAGCTGCGCACACTATCCCAGTGTTGCGCAGCTTCATTCTTCACCTTTCGGAAGCAGCCGCTCTCTTCGGCTGCCGGAGGCGAAGAAGCGGCTTCTTCGAGGAAAGGTGACTGTTCTGGTCTGAGTGCAGTCCAGCCAGGTGCTTCTGCCGAAATATGCCCGGGACCGGCGCTTAGCGCCGGGGAGCTCCGTACTTTCGTCTTTATCGTCTTTTGTGGTCTACATCATTGCAGATAGGTTTTCCAGTATGTCTGGCACGGAGAAACGGTGCCAGCCCAGAAAACATCTCCCATCGTGTTTTACATGTTGCAGCGAGCTCTGCCGAGGTTTATGCACGAAGAAAAAGAAAATTGTCCAAAACACCTTCCAACCGAATGTTCATGTGACTGGAAAACGTAGGAGAGTAGTAAGGTACTGTTTGCTATCAGTTTGCAAGCTGCGCACACTATCCCAGTGTTGCGCAGCTTCATTCTTCACCTTCCCGAAGCAGCCGCTCTCTCCGGCTCCCGGAGACGAAGAAGCGGCTTCTTCGAGCAAAGGCGATTGTACCAGTCATTGTGCTCTGCAGTGCGGCGGCATCTGTCGAATTGTGCCCGGGTCCGGGGCATTGCTCCGGGGAGCTGCGTACCTTGGTCTATAGCGTCTGTTGTGGTCTACATCATTGCAGATAGGTTTTCCACAATGGTAGGAAAGGAGAAACTGTGCCAGCACAGAAAACATCTCCCATCGTGTTTTACATGTTGCAGATAACTCTTCTGAGTGTTTTGCACAAAGATAAACAAAGTTGTCCAAAACACCTTCCAACCGAGTGTTCATGTGTTTGGAAAAGGTAGGAGAGTGGTAAGGTACTGTTTTCTATCAGTTTGCAAGCTGCGCACACTATCCCAGTGTTGTGCAGCTTCATTCTTCACCTGTCCGAAGCAGCCGCTCTGTCCGGCCCCCGGAGACGAAGAAGTGGCTTCTTCGAGGAAAGGTGATTGTTCTGGTCTGAGTGCACTCTAGCCGGGTGCTTCTACCGAAATGTGCCCGGGACCGGCGCTTAGCTCCGGGGAGCTCGGTACCTTCGTCTTTAGCGTCTTTTGTGGTCTACATCATTGCAGAAAAGTTTTCCACTATGTCTGGCATGGAGAAACGGTGGCAGCACAGAAAACATCTCCCATCGTTTTCTTTATGTTGCAGAGAGCTCTGCAGAAGTTTATGCACGAAGAAAAACAAAGTTCTCCAAAACACCTTCCAATCGATAGTTAATGTGTTTGGAAAAGGTAGGAGAGTGGTAAGGTACTGTTTGCTCTCAGTTTGCAAGCTGCGCACACTATCCCAGTGTTCTGCAGCTTCATTCTTCACCTTTCGGAAGCAGCCGCTCTCTCCGGCTCCCGGAGACGAAGAAGCGGCTTCTTTGAGCAAAGGCGATTGTACCGGTCATTGTGCTCTGCAGTGCGGCGGCATCTGTCGAATTGTGCCTGGGTCCGGGGAATTGCTCCGGGGAGCTGCGTACCTTGGTCTATAGCGTTTGTTGTGGTCTACATCATTGCAGAAAAGTTTTCCACTATGTTAGGAAAGGAGAAACAGTGCCAGCACAGAAAACATGTCCCACCGTGTTTTACATGTTGCAGAGAGGTCTGCAGAGTGTTTTGCACGAAGAAAAAGAAAGTTGTCCAAAACACCTTCCAACCAAATGTTCATGTGACTGGAAAACGTAGGAGAGTAGTAAGGTACTGTTTGCTGTCAATTTGCAAGCTGCGCACACTATCCCAGTGTTGTGCAGCTGCATTCTTCACCTTTCCAAAGCAGCCGCTCTCTCCGGCTCCCAGAAACGAAGAAGCGGCTTTTTCGAGCAAAGGCGATTGTACCAGTCATTGTGCTCTGCAGTGCGGCGGCATCTGAGAAATGGGCCCGGGACCGGCGCTTAGCTCCGGGGAGCTCCGTATCCTTCGTCTTTAGCGTATGTTGTTTTCTACATCATTACAGAAAGGTTTTCCACTATGTTAGGAAAGGAGAAACAGTGCCAGCACAGAAAACATCTCCCATCGTGTTTTATCTGTTGAAAAGAGCTCTGCAGAAGTTTATGCACAAAGAAAAACAAAGTTGTCCAAAACACCTTCCAATCGATAATTCATGTGTTTGGAAAAGGTAGGAGAGTGGTAAGGTACTGTTTTCTATCAGTTTGCAAGCTGCGCACACAATCCCAGTGTTGTGCAGCTTCATTCTTCACCTGTCCGAAGCAGCCGCTCTGTCCGGCCCCCGGAGACGAAGAAGTGGCTTCTTCGAGGAAAGGTGATTGTTCTGGTCTGAGTGCACTCTAGCCGGGTGCTTCTACCGAAATGTGCCCGGGACCGGCGCTTAGCTCCGGGGAGCTCGGTACCTTCGTCTTTAGCGTCTTTTGTGGTCTACATCATTGCAGAAAAGTTTTCCACTATGTCTGGCATGGAGAAACGGTGGCAGCACAGAAAACATCTCCCATCGTTTTCTTTATGTTGCAGAGAGCTCTGCAGAAGTTTATGCACGAAGAAAAACAAAGTTCTTCAAAACACCTTCCAATCGATAGTTAATGTGTTTGGAAAAGGTAGGAGAGTGGTAAGGTACTGTTTGCTCTCAGTTTGCAAGCTGCGCACACTATCCCAGTGTTCTGCAGCTTCATTCTTCACCTTTCGGAAGCAGCCGCTCTCTCCGGCTCCCGGAGACGAAGAAGCGGCTTCTTTGAGCAAAGGCGATTGTACCGGTCATTGTGCTCTGCAGTGCGGCGGCATCTGTCGAATTGTGCCTGGGTCCGGGGAATTGCTCCGGGGAGCTGCGTACCTTGGTCTATAGCGTTTGTTGTGGTCTACATCATTGCAGAAAAGTTTTCCACTATGTTAGGAAAGGAGAAACAGTGCCAGCACAGAAAACATGTCCCACCGTGTTTTACATGTTGCAGAGAGGTCTGCAGAGTGTTTTGCACGAAGAAAAACAAAGTTGTCCAAAACACCTTCCAACCGAATGTTCATGTGACTGGAAAACCTAGGAGAGTAGTAAGGTACTGTTTTCTATCAGTTTGCAAGCTGCGCACACTATTCCAGTGTTGTGCAGCTTCATTCTCCACCTTTCGGCAGCAGCGCTCTCTCCGGCATCCGGATACGAAGAAGCGGCTTCTTCGCCCAAAGGCGATTGTGCCAGTCACAGTGCGCTCCAGTGCGGCGGCTTCTGCCGAAATGTGCCCGGGACCGGCACAAAGCTCTGGGGAGCTCCGTATCCTTCGTCTTTAGTGTCTTTTGTGGTCTACATCATTGCAGATAGGTTTTCCACTATGTTAAGCAAGGAGAAACTGTGCCAGCACAGAAAACATCTCCCATCGTGTTTTACATGTTGCAGATAGCTCTTCTGAGTGTTTTGCACGAAGAAAAAGAAAGTTGTCCAAAACACCTTCCAACCAAATGTTCATGTGACTGGAAAACGTAGGAGAGTAGTAAGGTACTGTTTTCTATCAGTTTGCAAGCTGCGCACACTATCCCAGTGTTGTGCAGCTTCATTCTCCACCTTTCGGCAGCAGCCGCTCTCTCCGGCATCCGGAGACGAAGAAGCGGCTTCTTCACGCAAAGGCAATTGTACCGGTCACAGTGCACTTCGGGGCTGCGGCTTCTGCCGAAATGTGCCCAGGACCGGCGCTTAGTTCCGGGGAGCTCTGTACTGTCGTCTTTCTGGACTTCTGTTGTCCACATCATTGCAGAAAGGTTTTCCACTATGTTACGCAAGGAGAAACTGTGCCAGCACAGAAAACATCTCCCATCGTGTTTTACATGTTCCAGAGAGGTCTGCAGAGTGTTTTGCAAGAAGAAAAACAAAGCTCTCCAAAACACCTTCCTACCGAATGTTCATGTGTTTGGAAAAGGTAGCAGAGTGGTAAGGTACTGTTTGCTATCAGTTTGCAAGCTGCGCACACTATCCCAGTGTTGTGCAGCTTCATTCTTCACCTTTCGGAAGCAGCCGCTCTCTCTGGCCCCCGGAGACGAAGAAGCGGCTTCTTCGAGCAAAGGCGATTGTGCCGGTCACAGTACACTCCAATGCGGCGGCTTCTGCCGAAATGTGCCCGGTACCGGCGCTTAGCTCCGGGGAGCTCCGTATCATTCGTCTTTAGCGTCTTTTGTGGTCTACATCATTGCAGATAGGTTTTCCAATATGCTAGGAAAGGAGAAACTGTGCCAGCACAGAAAACATCTCCCATCGTGTTTTATGTGTTGAAGAGAGCTCTGCAGAAGTTTATGCATGAAGAAAAACAAAGTTCTCCAAAACACCTTCCTACCGAATGTTCATGTGTTTGGAAAAGGTAGCAGAGTGGTAAGGTACTGTTTGCTATCAGTTTGCAAGCTGCGCACACTATCCCAGTGTTGTGCAGCTTCATTCTTCAACTTTCAGAGGCAGCTGCTCTCTCCGGCTCCCGGAGGGTAAGAAGCGGCTTCTTCGCGCGAAGGCGATTGTGCTGGTCACTGTTCACTACATACGGCGGCTTCTACCGAAATGTGCCCCGTATCTGCTCATACCTCCAGGGATCTTTCTACCTTCCAATTCAGTTTTTGGTCTTGGCAATGCAAATGGTTTACTTGCCGTAGTAGGACAGGACACTGAACTGGACTTTTTGCTTTTAGAGATACGCTAATGAAAAAGTTTCACCAGAATCCGAGCAGGTTGTAAAACAAGAAAATTGTCATGAAAAGAAGCCAGCCTTGTCCCCTTAGATTTGCTAGTTGTGTTTGAACAAAATGAAATGTGTCAACTCGGTCTTCCTGTGTATCACATCAGTAACAGGTACTTCAGTTGCTGAATTTCTCTCGTCAAGTTAAGAAGAGAATCCAAGGAATTGTGATTTCATGCTCACAATTCACCCTATGGTGCCGAAAGGTGAAAAAGGGGTGGAAGGTGCACGGGTCAATTAACTTGAATGGCCTATGTAAATCAGCGCCCACTGATCTCCTGAAGGCTTCAACAGGTCAGTTGCCTATGTTTTTCTTGGAATTGTTTTTACCTTCTGTCATGTTTTTCTTGGGATTCTTTTACCCTTTCCCTATTAGTTCAGCCTTTGGTCTCCAGCCTTTGCTGACATTTCAAGTATCTCGGTAGCCTGGAAATGTGTTGTCATAATTGCTCACATCATTATTCCCTTCAAAGGGTTGTTTGCCTCAAGTCTCAGTTTTGCTGGTTTTCTGCTAGTTGATTGTCAGAGGGCAGCAGGTGTTGTGTAGGAGCAAGTACACAAACCCATAGCTTGCTTTTCTTTTGATTTGGCCTGTGTAGCTAATGGAATGACTGAACATCTGTGAGAGGCTTTTCTCTCCCCGTTAGGTTTCACTGGAAGGGCAGATGCAAATCGTCTACCTGAAGTCTTGGCACAGAAGAAAGTAGTGGTTTGCTGCTGCATCTAGCTAGAAGCTTACAAAAGGAAGGCCTTGGGCTGAGGCCCATTCCATTGGCTAAGTAGAAAAGGACTGTGGGAAGGTGAGGCAGCTGAATTAGAGGTAGATCAACAAGTTCTAGAACGGTCGTGTGTTCAAAGCCTGGTGTATGGTGGTTGGTTGAATGGTGTTTGTTATGGCTTAAAGCTATGGAACTGATAAAGGCAAAGTTGCAAGAAAGCAGCTCTCCTTTGCATCTTGCTGGGGACTCTGCTTCGCCACGGACCCTCAACTCCAAGTTTGCCAAGGAGATGATCAGTAGGACTGTTGCAGAGCTGCTGTGTGCATCTGAATGGAATAGCAGAGAGTGAAGTGCTGGACGTTTCTGGCTTTAGTACAATGCTGCTGCATTGGTGCCAGTTTAGTTGGTTTTCCATCAGTGGCCTTTCTGTCTAGAAGTACACTGCCCAGAGTCTTTCTAGCATGTGATGCCATTTCCTTCCTGTTGTTTTCATACCTTCCTTCAGTTGAAAGGATGATACAATCTTTACATTTTGAAGATCCCTGTTTGGAAACACTATGCAAGAGGAGTCATCGCTCCCTTTTCTTCTGCCTCCTTTGTCATTTTCAGAGACTCATTTCAAATTTCTGCTAATGTCGAGAAGAATACTGAGACTACTTAGCAGGGTTGGCGCTCTCAGCTGCTTTCCTCTTTCATACTGCTTTATGCTGGATGTGACTTAAAGGCCTCGTTTTGTCATCTGCATTCTGCTGTGATCCAAAGCTAAATATTCCAGGCGTGTGAAAACAAAGAACAGAAGAACTCCTAGGCTTTTGCAAGAACTAGCCCAGGAGGATTTGTTTTCAATTTGATCTCTACAGTGTTTCAGAAAAAGGGAGATTGTACTGTCTTCTTGTGTACTCTCTTCTTGTGCTCTCATGCCTTGCATGTCCTAGTTAATCTACCGGCGTGACTCATTTGGCATCATCTCATGGTACAAATTCTGCATAGTTTCGTGTCCTTAAACGAAAATGCCAGTTGCCAAGGAGCCTATCTGACCATTCAAGGGGCAAAGAATTGTAAGGCTGGCAAGTTCAGTTGCTGAAACTGTAAGTCATGCCATATCAAAGTGACAGAGGAAATCCATTGATCTAGGACTTTCAGCTGGACACCTCTGAGAATAGCAGCTTGTCAGCAATGACACAGCCATCTTCCTAGCTGTATTCCAGAAAGAGGAAAGGGACACCTTCAATGATTAATATGTTTGGCATGAGAAAAACGCAAGAAATGTACCGGAAATTACTTTAGTCAGATAAAGTGCGTTTCTCTAGTGAGAATTTTGCACTTGCTCTTTCTTGTCTGCGCCTCTACTTTTCACAGAAGACAGGGGAGCATTTCATTATTATTGTTCTTTTGTTTTCTTTTGTTGGCCTCCCTCTTTCCACCTGCAATTAACAAATTTGCCTTTCTTTACTGGCTTCTCTTACTTTACTTCGAGAATTTTACATTAGGTCAAGCAACATAATGGTCAAAGTTCTCAGACAGTGGAGAGAAGTAGAAGGTAGAGAAAAAGAATAAAACAAACCCAGAAAAATAGACAAATTTTAACAGTCGTCTGTGAGAACGTTAGGACACAAGATTTCTTTGAAATGAGTAACGCAGGGGACATTTGACGCAGTCAAATCAGGCCGACATTGCACTGCTGCCAGCTTAGGTCGGGCAAAAATCCTGCGTATCGTGGATTTTATGGAGCAAGCTGGCCCCTACCAGCTACAGGACCCCAAACAAAAACGACAGCGCTTTTCCCTTGAAAAAACACTCAGCTGCCCCGCTTCTGGATGGCAGATTGCAGGAGTCACTTGGTACTATCAAACCAGCATGACTTGGCACTGGTGCCACCATTCATCTGGAAACCATCCTGCGTATCGTGGATTTTCAGGAGCCCACTGGCCACTCCCTTCCCCTCCCCCACAAAAAAAATCCACGGCCCATTTCCCTCGAAACAAAACTCACCTGCCCCGCATCTGGACTGCTAATTGAAGGAGCCACAAGGTTCTATCAAACCAACCCGACTTGGCACTGGTGACACCTTGGGTCTGGGAACCATCCTGAGTATCGTGGATTTTGATAAGGCAGCCGGCCACTCACAGCCACAGGCCCCCAAACACAAACCTCGGCCCCTTTCCCTGCAAACAAAACTCAACTTTCCGGTTTATGCATGGCAGATTGCAGGAGCCAGTTGGCACTACCAAACAAGCCTGACTTGGCAGTGGTTCCACCATTCATCTGGGAACCATTTTGCCTATCGTGGATTTTCAGGAGCCTGTTGGCCACTCTCTGGCACAACCCCTAAAACACAAACCACAGCCCGTTTCCCTGGAAACAAAACTCACCTGCCCCACATCTGGATGGCAGATTGCAGGAGACACTTGGCTCTATCAAACCAGCAAGACATGGCACGGGTGCCACCTTCGATCTGGGAACCATCCTGTATATCGTGGATTTTCAGGAGCCGGGGTGCCGCTCCCAGCCAGAGGCCCCCAAACATAAACCACGGCCCTTTTCCCTGCCAAACAAAACTCAACTGCCCGGCTTATGCATGGCAGATTGCAGGAAACATTTGGCACTATCAAATCAGCCCAACTTGGCAGTGGTGCCACCTTTCATCTGGTAATTTACCTGCGTATCGTTGATTTTCAGGAGCAAGCAGGCCAGCCTCATGTCCCCAAACAAAAACCACGGCCTTTTTCCCTTGAAACAAAACTCAGCTGCCCCGCATCTGGACGGCAGGTTGCAGGAGCCACTGAGTACTATCAAACCAGCCCAACTTGGCACTGGTGCCACCTTTCATGTGGGAACCATCCTGCGTAACGTGGATTTTCAGGAGCCAACCGGCCACTCCCAGCCACATGCCCCCAAACACAAACCACAGCCCTTTTCCCTGAAAACAAAACTCAGCTACCCGCTTCTGGTTGGCAGATTGCAGGAGTCACTTGGCTCTATCAAACCAGCACGACTTGGCACTGGTACCAGCTTAGATCTGGGAACCATCCTGTATATCGTGGATTTTCAAGAGCCAGCCAGCCACTCCCAGGCATAGGCCCCCAAACATATACCATAGCATTTTCCTCTGGTAAACAGAACTCACCTGCCCCTCTTCTGGATGGCTGATTGAAGGAGCCACTTGGTACTATCAACCCTTCCTGACATGGCACTGGTGCCACCTTTCATCTGGGAACCATCATGCGTATCGAGGATTTTCAGGAGCCAGCTGGCCCATACCAGCCACATGCCCCTAAACAAAAACCACGGCCCTTTTCCCTGGAAAGAAAACTCAGCCGCCCTGCATCAGCACGGCAGGTTGAAGGAGCCACTTAGTACTATCAAACCAGCCCAACTTCGCACTGGCGCCACCTTTGATCTGGGAACCATCCTGCGTATCGTGGATTTTTAGGAGCCAGACTGCCACACCGAGCCACATGACCCCAACCAAAACCACGGCCCTTTTCCCTGGAAACAAAACTCAGTGGCCCCGCTTCTGGCTGGCAGATTGCAGGAGCCACTGGGTACTATCAAACCAGCCCGACTTGGCACTGGGGCCACCTTTCATCTGGGAACCATCGTGCATATCGTGGATTTTCAGGAGGCAGCCGGACACTCCGAGCCACATACCCCCAAACGCAAACCATGGCCCTTTTCTCTGAAAACAAAACTCAGCTGTCCGCTCCTGGATGGCAGATTGCAGGAGTCACTTGGTACGATCACACCAGCATGACCTGGCACTGGTGCCCCCTTCGATCTGGGAACCATCCTGTATATCGGGGATTTTCAGGAGCCGGGCGGCCACTCCTAGCCACAGGCCCCCAAACACAAACCACGGCCCTTTTCCCTGGAAACAAAACTTAGCTGCCCTGCTTCTGGATGGCAGATTGCAGGAGTCATTTGGTACTATCAAACCAGCCTGACCTGGCAGGTGTGCCACCTTTGATCTGGGAACCGTCCTGCGTATCATGGATTTTCAGGAGCCAGCTGGTCACTCTGAGCCACACCCCCAAAATACAAACCACGGCCCTTTTCCCTGGCAAACCAAACTCTTCAGCCCCACTTCTGGACGGCTGATTGAAGGAGCCACATGGTGCTATCATAGCAGTCCGACTTGGCTCTGGCCCCACCATGGGTCTGGGAATCATCCTCCGTATCGTAGATTTTCAGGAGCCAGCTGGCCACTCCCAGCCATAGGCCACCAAACACAAACCACGGCCCTTTTCCATGGCAAAAAAATACTAAGCGGGCCCGGACCTGAGTGGCAGATTGCAGGAGTCACTTGGAACTATCAAACCAGCCCAAATTGGTATTGGCGCCGCCATAGATCTGGGAAACATCCTGCGTATCGTGGATTTTCAGGAGCCAGCTGGCCACTCCCTGCCACTCCCCCAAAAACACAAACCATGGCCCTTTTCCGTGGCAAACACAACTCACTTGCCCCGCTTATGGACGGCAGATTGCAGGAGCCACTAGGTATTATGAAAACAACCCGACTTGGCACTGGTGATACCTTCCGTCTGGGAACCATCCCGCGTATCGTGGATGACCAGGAGCCAGTTGGCCCCTCCCAGCCACAGGCCCCCAGACACAAACCACGGCCCTTTTCCCTGCCAAAAAAAATTCAACTGCCCGGCTTATGCATGGCAGATTGCAGGAGCCTCTTAGTACTATCAAACAAGCCCGACTTGGCAGAGGTTCCACCATTCATCTGGGAGCCATCCTGCGTACTATGAATTTTCAGGAGCCAGGCAGCCACTCCCAGCCACAGGCCCCCAAACACAAACCATGGCCCTTTCCCCTGGCAAAAAAAACTCACCCGTCCTGATTCTGCCTGGCAGATTGCAGGAGACACTTGACATTATCAAACCAGACATGCTCGCCACTGGTACACGCGTGGGTCTGGAACCATCCTGCGCGGCGTGGATTTTCAGGAGCCAGCCGTCCACTCCCAGCCACAGGCCCCCGAACACAAACCACGGCCCTTTTCCCTGGCAAACCAAATTCACCCGCCCCGCTTCTGGCTGGCAGATTGCAGATGCCACTTCCCTCTATCAAACCAGCCCGACTCGGCAGTGGTGCCTCGTTTCATCTGGGAAAAATCCTGCGTATCATGGAGTTTCAGGAGCCAGCTGGCCACTCCCTGCCACTCCCCACACAATAGAAACCACGGCCCTTTCCCTGGCAAACAAAATTCATCTGCCCCGCTTCTGGACAGCTGATTGAAAGAGCCACATGGTTCTATCAAATCAAAACGACTTGGCACTGGTGCCACCTTGGGTCTGGGAACCATCCTGCATATTGTGGATTTTGATGAGCTAGCCGGCCACTCCCAGCCACAGGCCCCGAAACACAAACCGCGGCCCATTACACTGGAAAACAATACTCATCATCCCAGCTTATGCATGGCAGATTGCAGGAGGCTCTTTGTGCTATCAAACCAGCCCGACTTGGCACTGGTTCCCCTTTTCATCTGGGAACAATCCTGCGTATCATGGAGTTTCGGGACCCAGCTGGCCACTCTCAGCCACTGGCCGCCAAACAGAAACCACAGCCCGTTTCCCTGAAAACAAAACTCAGCTGCCCGCGTCTGGATGGCAGATTGCAGGAGTCACTTGGTACTATCAAACGAGCCCAACTTGGCATTAGCGCCGCCATGGGTCTGGGAACCATCCTGCGAATCGATGATTTACAGGAGCCAGCAGGCCCCTACCAGCCTTAGGACACTACCAAAAAACGACGACCCTTTTCCCTGGCATCAAAATTCAGCTGCCCCACTTCTGGATGGCAGATTGCAGGAGTCACTTGGCACTATCAAATCAGCAGGACTTGGCACTGGTACCAGCTTAGATCTGGGAACCATCCTGTATATCGTGGATTTTCAAGAGCCAGCCGGCCACTCCCAGGCATAGGCCCCCAAAAAAAAACCACGGCCCTTTTTCCTGGAAAGAAAACTCAACTGCCCTGCATCTGCATGGCTGGTTGAAGGAGTCACTTGGTACTACCAACCCGCCCGACTTGGCACTGGTGCCACCTTTCATCTGGGAACCATCCTGCGTATGGTGGATTTTCAGGAGCAAGCGGGCCACTCCCACCCACAGAACCCAAATAAAAAACGACGGCCTTTTTCCCTGGAAACAAAACTCAGCTGCCCCGCTTCTGGACAGCTGATCAAGGAGCTACGTGGTGCTATCAAACAAGCACCACTTCGCACTGGTGCAACCTTGGGGCTGGGAACCATCCTGCTTATTGTGGATTTTGAGGAGCTAGACGGCCACTCCCAGCCACATGCCCCCAAACACAAATTAGGGCCCTTTTCCCTGGAAGTAAAACTGACCTGCCCATCTTCTGGCTGGCAGATTGCAGGAGCCACTTGCCTCTATCAAACCAGCCCGACTTGACATTGGTGCCCCCTTGGGTCTGGGAACCATCCTGCGTAACGTGGATTTTCAGGAGCCAGCCGGCCACTCCCAGCCATAGGCCCCCAAACAAAAACTACGGCCCTTTTCCCTGGAAGTAAAACTGACCTGCCCATCTTCTGGCTGGCAGATTGCAGGAGCCACTTGGTACTATCAAAACAGCCTGACTTGGCACTGGTGCCACATTTCATGTGGGAACCATCCTGCGTATCGTGGATTTTCAAGCGCCAGCCGGTCACCCCCAGCCACAGGCCCCCGAACACAAACCACGGCCCTTTTCCCTGGCAAACAAAACTCACTCGCCCCACTTCTGGCTGCAGATTGCAGGAGCCACTTGCCTCTATCAAATCAGCCCGACTTGGCGCTGGTGCCACCTTTCATCTGGGAACCATCCTGCGTATCGTGGATTTTCAGGAGCCAGCCGGCCACTCCCAGCAACAGGCCCCCGAACACAAACCACGCCCCTTTTCCCTGGAAAAAAAACTCATCTGCCCCGCTTCTGGATGGTAGATGGCAGGAGCAGTTTTCTGCTATCATACCAGTCTGACTTGGCAATGGTGCCAGCTTGGGTCTGGGTATCATCCTGCGTATCGTGGTTTGCTAAAGGCAAGTTGGTCCTGCAATCTGCCAGCCAGAAGATGGGCAGGTCAGTTTTACTTCCAGGGAAAAGGGCCGTAGTTTCTGTTTGGGGGCCTGTGGCCGGGAGTGGCCGGCTGGCTCTTGAAAATCCACGATACGCAGGATGGTACCCAGATGAAATGTGGCACGAGTGCCAAGTCGGGCTGGTTTGATAGAGCCAAGTGGGTCATGAAATCTGCCAGCCAGAAGCAGGGCGGGTGAGTTTTGTTTGCCAGGGAAAAGGGCCGTGGTTTGTGTTTGGGGGCCTGTGGCTGGGAGTGGCCGGCTGGCTCCTGAAAATCCACGATACGCAGGATGATTCACAGACCCAATGGGGCACCAGTGCCGAGTCGGGCTGGTTTGATAGAGGGAAGTGGCTCCTGCAATCTGCCAGCCAGAAGCAGGGCGGGTGAGTTTTGTTTGCCAGGGAAAAGGACCGTGGTTTGTGTTCGTGGGCCTGTGGCTGGGAGTGGCCGGCTGGCTCCTGAAATTCCGTGCCGTGCAAGATGGTTTCGAGACCCAAGTTGGCACCAGAGCCAAGTCGGGCTTGTTTGATAGAGGCAAGTGGCTCCTGCAATGTGCCAGCCAGAAGATGGGAAGGTCAGTTTTACTTCCAGGGAAAAGGGCCGTGGTTTGTTTTCGGGGGCCTGTGGCTGGGAGTGGCCGGCTGGCTCCTGAAAATCCACGCCGCGCAGGATGGTACCCCGACCCAAGGGGGCACCAGTGCCATATCGGGCTGCTTTGATAGTACCAATTGGCTGCTGCAATCTGCCAGCCAGAAGCAAGGAGGGTGAGTTTTACTTCCAGGGAAAAGGGCCGTAGTTTCGGTTTGGGGGCCTGTGGCTGGGAGTGGCCGGCTGGCTCCTGAAAATCCACGATACGCAGGATGGTTCCCAGATGAAAGGTGGCAACACTGCCAATCTGGGCTGGTTTGATAGAGGCCAGTGGCTCCTGCAATCTCCCAGCCAGAAGATGGGCAGGTAAGTTTTACTTCCAGGGAAAAGGGCCATAGTTTGTGTTTGGGGGCCTGTGGCTGGGAGTGGCCGGCTGGCTCCTGAAAATCCACGATACGCAGGATGATACCCAGACCCAAGGTGGCACCATAGCCAAGTCGGAGTGGAATGATGGTAGAAAATTGCTCCTGCCAGCTACCATCCAGAAGCGGGGCAAATGAGTTTTTTTTCCAGGGAAAATGACCAAGGTATGTGTTTGAGGGTCTGTGGCTGGGAGTGGCCGGCTGGCTCCAGAAAATCCACGACACGCAGGATGGTTCCCAGATGAAAGGTGGCACCAGAGCCAAGGCGGGCTGGTTTGATTGTACCAAGTGGCTGCTGCAATCTGCCAGCCAGAAGATGGGCAGGTCAGTTTTACTTCCAGGGAAAAGGGCAGTAGTTTCTGATTGGGGGCCTGTGGCTGGAAGTGGCCGGCTGGCTCCTGAAAATCCACGTCGCGTAGGATGATTCCCAGACCCTAGGGGGCACCAGTGCCGAGTTGGGTTGGTTTGAAAGAGGCAAGTAACTTCTGCAATCTGCCAGCCAGAAGCGGGGCGGGGTGAGTTGTGTTTGCCAGGGAAAAGGGCCTTGGTTTGTGTTCTGGGGGCCTGTTGCTGGGAGTGGCCGGTTGGCTCCTAAAAATCCATGCCGCGCAGGATGATTCCCAGACCCAAGTGGGCACCAGTGCCGAGTCGGGCTGGTTTTGTTGAGGCAAGTGGCTCCGGCAATCTGCCAGCCAGAAGCGGGGCGGGTGAGTTTTGTTTGCCAGGGAAAAGGGCCGTAGTTTGTGTTTGGGGGCCTGTGGCCGGGAGTGGCCGGCTGGCTCCTGAAAATCCACGATACGCAGGATGATACCCAGACCCAAGGTGGCACCATATCCAAGTCGGACTGGTATGATAGTAGAAAATTGCTCCTGCCAGCTGCCATCCAGAAGCGGGGCAGATGAGTTTTTTTTCAGGGGAAAAGGGCAGTGGAATATGTTTGAGGTCCTGTAGCTGGGAGTGGCCAGCTGGTTCCTGAAAATCCACGATACGCAGGATGGTTCGAAGATGAAAGGTGGTACCAGGGCCAAGGTGCGCTGGTTTGATAGTAACAAGTGGCTCCTGCAATCTGCCAGCGAGAAGATGGGCGGGTCAGTTATACTTCCAGGGAAAAGGGCCGTAGTTTGTGTTCGGGGGCCTGTGGCTGGGAGTGGCCGGCTGGCTCCTGAAAATCCATGCCGCGCAGGATGGTTCCCAGACCCAAGGGGGCACCAGTGCCAAGTCGGGCTGGTTTTATAGAGGCAAGTGGCTCCTGCAATGTGCCATCCAGTAGCGGGGCAGGTGAGTTTTGATTGCCAGGGAAAAGGGCTGTGGTTTGTGTACGGGGGCCTGTGGCTGGGAGTGGCCGGCTGGCTCCTGATAATCCACGATATGCAGGATGGTTCCCAGATGAAAGGGGGCACCAGAGCCAAGTCGGGCTGGTTTAATAGTACCAAGTGGCTGCTGCAATCTGCCAGCCAGAAGATGGGCACGTCAGTTTTACATCCAGGGAAATGGGCCGTAGTTTGTGTTTGGGGGCCTGTGGCTAGGAGTGGCCGGCTGGCTCCTGAAAATCCATGTTACGCAGGATGGTTCCCAGACCCAAGGGGGCACCAGTGCCGAGTCGGGCTGGTTTGATAGAGGCAAGTGGCTCCTGCAATCTGCCAGCCTGAAGCGGGGCAGGTGAGTTTTGTTTCCAGGGAAAAGGGCCATGGTTTATATTCGGGTGCCTGTGGTTGGGAGTGGACGGCTGGCTCCTGAAAATCCACGCCGTGCAGGATGGTACCCCGACCCAAGGGGGCACCAGTACCAAGTCGGGCTGGTTTGATGGTACCAATTGGCTCCTGCAATCTGCCAGCCAGGAGATGGGCAGGTCAGTTCTACTTCCTGGGAAAATGGCCGTGGTTTGTGTTTGAGGGCCTGTGGCTGGGAGTGGCCTGCTGGCTCCTGAAAATCCGTGCCATGCAGGATGGCTCCGAGACCCAAGTTGCCACCAGAGCCAAGTCGGGCTGGGTTTATAGAGGCAAGTGGATTCTGCAATCTCCCAGCCAGAAGATGGGCAGGTCAGTTTTACTTCCAGGGAAAAGGGCCGTAGTTTCTGTTTGGGGGCCTGTGGCTGGGAGTGGCCGGCTGGCTCCTGAAAATCCACGATACGCAGGATGGTTCCCAGATGAAAGGTGGCAACCCTGTCAAGACGGGCTGGTTTGATATTGCAAAGTGGCTCCTGCAATCTGCCAGCCAGAAGATGGGCAGGTCAGGTTTACTTCCAGGGAAAAGGGCCATAGTTTGTGTTTGTGGGCCTGTGGCTGGGAGTGGCCGGCTGGCTCCTGAAAATGCACGATACGCAGGATAATACCCAGACCCAAGGTGGCACCATTGCCAAGTCGGACTGGTATGATAGTAGAAAATTGCTCCTGCCATCTACGATCCAGAAGCAGGGCAAATGATTTTTTTTTCCAGGGAAAAGGGCCGTGGTATGTGTTTGAGTTCCTGTGGCTGGGAGTGGCCGGCTGTTACATGAAAATCCACGATACGCAGGATGGTTCCCAGATGAAAGGTGGCACCAAGTGCAGAGTCGGGCTGGTTTGATAGAGGCAAGTGGCGCATCCAATCTGCCAGCAAGAAGCGGGTCAGGTGAGTTTATTTTGCCAGGGAAAAGGGTCGTAGTTTGTGTTTTTGGGCCTGTGGCTGGGAGTGGACTGCTGGCTCCTTAAAATCAACGTTACGCAGGATGGTTCCCAGATGAAAAGTGCACCACTGCCAAGTCGGGCTAGTTTGATAGAGCCAAGTGGTTCCTGCAATCTACCAGCCAGAAGCGGGTCAGGTGAGTTTGCTTTACCAGGGAAAAGGGCCGTAGTTTGTGTTTGTGGGCCTGTGGCTGGGAGTGGCCTGCTGGCTCCTTAAAATCAACGTTATGCAGGATGGTTCCCAGACCCAATGGGACACCAGTGCCAAGTCAGGCTGGTTTGATAGAGCCAAGTGGCTCCTGCAATCTGCCAGCCAGAAGCGGGGCGGGTGAGTTTTGTTTGCCAGGAAAAGGGCCGTGGTTTGTATTTGGAGGCCTGTGGCTGGGAGTGGCCGGCTGGCTCCTGAAAATCCACGATACGCAGGATGATTCACAGACCCAAGGTGGCAAAAGTGCCACGTCGGGCTGGTTTGATAGTACCAAGTGGCTCCTGCAATCTGCCAGCCAGAAGATGGGCAGGTCAGTTTTACTTCCAGGGAAAAGGGCCGTAGTTTGTGTTTGGGGGCCTGTGGCTAGGAGTGGCCAGCTGGCTCCTGAAAATCCACGCCAGGCAGGATGGTTCCCAGCCCGACGAGGGCACCAGTGTCGAGTCGGGCTGGTTTGATAGAGGCAAGTGGCTCCTACAATCTGCCAGCCAGAAGCAGGGCGGGTGAGTTTTGTTTGCCAGGGAAAAGGGCCGTGGTTTGTGTTCGGGGGCCTGTGGCTGGGAGTGGCCGGCTGGCTCCTGAAATTCCATGCCGTGCAAGATAGTTCCGAGACCCAAGTTGGCACCAGAGCCAAGTCGGGCTTGTTTGATAGAGGCAAGTGGCTCCTGCAATCTGCCAGCCAGAAGCGGGGCGGGAGAGTTTTGTTTCCAGGGAAAAGGGCCGTGGTTTGTGTTTGGAGGTCTGTGGCTGGGAGTGGCCGACTGGCTCCTGAAAATCCACGATACGCAGGATGTTTCCCAGATGAAAGGTGGCATCAGTGCCAAGTCGGGATGGTTTGATAGTACCAAGTGGCTCCTGCAATCTGCCAGCCAGAAGATGGGCAGGTCAGTTTTACTTCCAGGGAAAAGGGCCGTAGTTTGTGTTTGTAGGCTTGTGGCAGGGTGTGGCCGGCGGGCTCCTGAAAATCCATGCCACGCAGAATGGTTCCCGGACCCAAGGGGGCACCAGTGCTGAGTCGGGCTGGGTTTATAGAGGCAAGTGGCTCCTGCAATCTGCCAGCCAGATGTTGGGCAGGTCAGTTTTACTTCCAGGGAAAAGGGCCGTGGTTTGTGTTTGGGAGCCTGTGGCTGGGAGTGGCCGGCTGGCTCTTGAAAATCCAGGATACGCAGGATGGTTCCCAGATGAAAGGTGGCACCAGTGTCGAGTCGGGCTAGTTTGATAGAGCCACGTGGTTCCTGCCATCTGCTAGCCAGAAGATTGGCAGGTCAGTTTTACGTCCAGGGAAAAGGGCCGTGGTTTGTGTTTCGGGGCCTGTGGCTGGGAGTGGCCGGCTGGCTCCTGAAAATCCACGATACGCAGGATGGTTCCCAGATGAAAGGTGGCAACCCTGCCAAGCCGGGCTGGTTTGATAGAGGCAAGTGGATCCTGCAATCTGCCAGCCAGAAGATTGGCAGGTCAGTTTTACTTCCAGGGAAAAGGGCCATAGTTTGTGTTTGGGGGCCTGTGGCTGGGAGTGGCCGGCTGGCTCCTGAAAATCCACGATACGCAGGATGGTTCCCAGACCCAAGGTGGCACCAGGGCTGAGTCGGGCTGGTTTGGTATAGGTAAGTGGCTCCAGCAATCTGCCAGCCAGAAGCGGGGCGGGTGAGTTTTGTTTGCCTGGGAAAAGGGCCTTGGTTTGTGTTCGGGGGCCTGTGGCTGGGAGTGGCCAGCTGGCTCCTGAAAATCCATGCAGCACAGGATGGTTCCCAGACCCAATGGGGCACCAGTGCCAAGTCTGGCTGGTTTGATAGAGCCAAGTGGCTCCTGCAATCTGCCAGACAGAAGCGGGGCGGGTGAGTTTTGTTTGCCAGGGAAACGGGCCGTGGTTTGTGTTTGGGTGCCTCTGGCTGGGAGTGGCCGGCTGGCTCATGAAAATGCACGATACGCAGGATGGTTCCCAGATGAAAGGTGGCATCAGTGCCAAGTCGGGATGGTTTGATAGTACCAAGTGGCTCCTGCAATCTGCCAGCCAGGAGATGGGCAGGTCCGTTTTACTTCCAGGGAAAAGGTCCGTAGTTTGTGTTTTTAGGCTTGTGGCAGGGTGTGGCCGGCTGGCTCCTGAAAATCCATGCCACGCAGAATGGGTCCCGGACCCAAGGGGGCACCAGTGCCGAGTCGGGCTCGTTTGATAGAGGCAAGTGGCTCCTGACATCTGCCAGCCAGAGGATTGACAGGTCAGTTTTACGTCCAGGGCAAAGGGCCGTGGTGTTTGTTCGGGGGCCTATGGCTGGAAGTGGCCGGCTGGCTCCTGAAAACCAACGCCGCGCAGGATGGTTCCCAGACCCAAGGGGGCACCAGTGCCGAATCGGGAGTGTTTGATACAGACAAGTGGCTCCCGCAATCTGCCAGCCAGAAGCGGGGCGGGTGAGTTTTGTTTGCCAGGGAAAAGGGCCGTGGTTTGTGTTTGGGTGCCTGTGGCTGGGAGTGGCCGGCTGGCTCCTGAAAATCCACGCCACGCAGGATGATTCCCAGACCCAAGGTGCTACCACCGCCAAGTCAGACTGGTATGATAATAAAAAGTGCCTCCTGCAATCTACCCTCCAGAAGCAGGGCAGCTGAGTTTTTTCTCCAGGGAAAAGGGCCGTGGTATATGTTTGGGGGCATGTGGCTGGGAGTGGCCGGCTGGCTCCTGAAAATCCATGCCGCGCAGGATGGTTCCCTGATGAAATGTGGCACAAATGCCGAGTCGGGCTGGTTTGATAGAGGCAAGTGGATCCTGCAATCTGCCAGCCAGAAGCAGAGAGGGTGAATTTTGATTGCCAGGGAAAAGGGCCATGGTTTGTATTCGGGGGCCTGTGGTTGGGAGTGGCCGGCTGGCTCCTGAAAATCCTCGCCGCGCAGGATGGTGCCCAGACCCAAGTTGGCACCAGAGCCAAGTCGGGCTGGTTTGATAGAGGCAAGTGGCTCCTGCAATCTGCCAGCCAGAAGATGGGCAGATCAGTTTTACTTCCAGTGAAATGGGCCGTGGTTTGTGTTTGGGGGCCTGTGGCTGGGAGTGGCCAGCTGGCTCCTGAAAATCCACGCCGCGCAGGATGGTTCCCAGATGAAATGTGGCACCACTGTCAATTCGGGCTGGTTTGATAGAGGCAAGTGGCTCCTGCAATCTGCCAGCCAGAAGATGGGCAGGTCAGTTTTACTTCCAGGGAAAAGGGCCGTGATTTGTGTCCGGGGGCCTGTGGCTGGGAGTGGCCGGCTGGCTCCTGAAAATCCACGATACGCAGGATGTTTCCCAGATGAAAGGTGGCACCAGTGCCAAGTCGCGCTGGTTTGATAGAGGCAAGTGGCTCCTGCAATCTGCCAGCCACAAGATTGGCAGGTCAGTTTTACTTCCAGGGAAAAGGCCAGTGGTTTGAGATTGGGGGCCTGTGGCTGGGAGCGGCCGGCTGGCTCCTGAAAATCCACGATACGCGGGATGATTCCCAGACCCAAGGTGGCACGAGTGCCAAGTCGGACTGGTATGATAGTTCAATGTGGCTCCTGCAATTTACAATGCAGAAGCGGAGCAGTTGAGATTTTTTTCCAGCGAAAAGGGCTCTGGTATATGTTTGGGGGCCTGTGGCTGGGAGTGGCCGGCTGGCTCCTGAAAATCCACGCCACGCAGGATGGTTCCCAGATGAAAGGTGGCACCAGTGTCGAGTCGGGCTGGTTTGATAGAGGCACGTGGCTCCGGTAATCTGCCAGCCAGAAGCGTGGCAGCTGAGTTTTGTTTGCCAGGGAAAAGGGCCGTCCATTGTGTTCGGGGGCCTGTGGCAGGGAGTGGCCGGATGGCTCCTGAAAATCCAAGATACGCAGGATGATTCCCAGACCAAAGGGGGCACCAGTGCCAAGCCGGACTGGTATGATAGAAAAAAGTGGCTTCTGCAATCTACCATCCAGAAGCGGGTCAGCTGAGTTTTGTTTGCCAGGGAAAAGGGCCGTGATATGTGTTTGTGGGTCTGTGGCTGGGAGTGGCCGGCTGGCTCCTGAAAATCCACGCCGCGCCGGATGGTTCCCAGACCCAAGGGGGTACCATTGCCGAAACTGGCTGGTTTGATAGAGGCAAGTGGCTCCTGCAATCTGCCAGCCAGAAGATTGGCAGGTCAGTTTTACTTCCAGGGAAAAGGGCCATAGTTTGTGTTTGGGGGCCTGTGGCTGGGAGTGGCCGGCTGGCTCCTGAAAATCCACGATACGCAGGATGGTTCCCAGACCCAAGGTGGCACCAGGGCTGAGTCGGGCTGGTTTGGTATAGGTAAGTGGCTCCAGCAATCTGCCAGCCAGAAGCGGGGCGGGTGAGTTTTGTTTGCCTGGGAAAAGGGCCTTGGTTTGTGTTCGGGGGCCTGTGGCTGGGAGTGGCCAGCTGGCTCCTGAAAATCCATGCAGCACAGGATGGTTCCCAGACCCAATGGGGCACCAGTGCCAAGTCTGGCTGGTTTGATAGAGCCAAGTGGCTCCTGCAATCTGCCAGACAGAAGCGGGGCGGGTGAGTTTTGTTTGCCAGGGAAACGGGTCGTGGTTTGTGTTTGGGTGCCTCTGGCTGGGAGTGGCCGGCTGGCTCATGAAAATGCACGATACGCAGGATGGTTCCCAGATGAAAGGTGGCATCAGTGCCAAGTCGGGATGGTTTGATAGTACCAAGTGGCTCCTGCAATCTGCCAGCCAGGAGATGGGCAGGTCCGTTTTACTTCCAGGGAAAAGGTCCGTAGTTTGTGTTTTTAGGCTTGTGGCAGGGTGTGGCCGGCTGGCTCCTGAAAATCCATGCCACGCAGAATGGGTCCCGGACCCAAGGGGGCACCAGTGCCGAGTCGGGCTCGTTTGATAGAGGCAAGTGGCTCCTGACATCTGCCAGCCAGAGGATTGACAGGTCAGTTTTACGTCCAGGGCAAAGGGCCGTGGTGTTTGTTCGGGGGCCTATGGCTGGAAGTGGCCGGCTGGCTCCTGAAAACCAACGCCGCGCAGGATGGTTCCCAGACCCAAGGGGGCACCAGTGCCGAATCGGGAGTGTTTGATACAGACAAGTGGCTCCCGCAATCTGCCAGCCAGAAGCGGGGCGGGTGAGTTTTGTTTGCCAGGGAAAAGGGCCGTGGTTTGTGTTTGGGTGCCTGTGGCTGGGAGTGGCCGGCTGGCTCCTGAAAATCCACGCCACGCAGGATGATTCCCAGACCCAAGGTGCTACCACCGCCAAGTCAGACTGGTATGATAATAAAAAGTGCCTCCTGCAATCTACCCTCCAGAAGCAGGGCAGCTGAGTTTTTTCTCCAGGGAAAAGGGCCGTGGTATATGTTTGGGGGCATGTGGCTGGGAGTGGCCGGCTGGCTCCTGAAAATCCATGCCGCGCAGGATGGTTCCCTGATGAAATGTGGCACAAATGCCGAGTCGGGCTGGTTTGATAGAGGCAAGTGGATCCTGCAATCTGCCAGCCAGAAGCAGAGAGGGTGAATTTTGATTGCCAGGGAAAAGGGCCATGGTTTGTATTCGGGGGCCTGTGGTTGGGAGTGGCCGGCTGGCTCCTGAAAATCCTCGCCGCGCAGGATGGTGCCCAGACCCAAGTTGGCACCAGAGCCAAGTCGGGCTGGTTTGATAGAGGCAAGTGGCTCCTGCAATCTGCCAGCCAGAAGATGGGCAGATCAGTTTTACTTCCAGTGAAATGGGCCGTGGTTTGTGTTTGGGGGCCTGTGGCTGGGAGTGGCCAGCTGGCTCCTGAAAATCCACGCCACGCAGGATGGTTCCCAGATGAAAGGTGGCACCAGTGCCGAGTTGGGCTGGTTTGATAGTGGCTCCGGCAATCTACCAGCCAGAAGCGGGGCACCTGAGGTTTTTTTCCAGAGAAAAGGTCCGGGGTTTGTGTTTGGGGGACTGTGGGTGGGAGTGGCCGGCTGGCTCCTGAAAATCCATGCCGCACAGGATGGTTCCCAGACCCAATGGGGCACCAGTGCCGAGGCGGTCTGGTTTGATAGAGGCAACTGGCTCCTGCAATCTGCCAGCCAGAAGCGGGGCGGGTGAGTTTTGTTTGCCAGGGAAAATGGCCGAAGTTTGTGTTCGGGGGCCTGTGGCTGGGAGTGGCCGGCTGGCTCCTGAAAATCCACGCCGCGCAGGATGGTTCCCTGATGAAATGTGGCACCACTGTCAATTCGGGCTGGTTTGATAGAGGCAAGTGGCTCCTGCAATCTGCCAGCCAGAAGATGGGCAGGTCAGTTTTACTTCCAGGGAAAAGGGCCGTGATTTGTGTCCGGGGGCCTGTGGCTGGGAGTGGCCGGCTGGCTCCTGAAAATCCACGATACGCAGGATGTTTCCCAGATGAAAGGTGGCACCAGTGCCAAGTCGCGCTGGTTTGATAGAGGCAAGTGGCTCCTGCAATCTGCCAGCCACAAGATTGGCAGGTCAGTTTTACTTCCAGGGAAAAGGCCAGTGGTTTGAGATTGGGGGCCTGTGGCTGGGAGCGGCCGGCTGGCTCCTGAAAATCCACGATACGCGGGATGATTCCCAGACCCAAGGTGGCACGAGTGCCAAGTCGGACTGGTATGATAGTTCAATGTGGCTCCTGCAATTTACAATGCAGAAGCGGAGCAGTTGAGATTTTTTTCCAGCGAAAAGGGCTCTGGTATATGTTTGGGGGCCTGTGGCTGGGAGTGGCCGGCTGGCTCCTGAAAATCCACGCCACGCAGGATGGTTCCCAGATGAAAGGTGGCACCAGTGTCGAGTCGGGCTGGTTTGATAGAGGCACGTGGCTCCGGTAATCTGCCAGCCAGAAGCGTGGCAGCTGAGTTTTGTTTGCCAGGGAAAAGGGCCGTCCATTGTGTTCGGGGGCCTGTGGCAGGGAGTGGCCAGATGGCTCCTGAAAATCCAAGATACGCAGGATGATTCCCAGACCAAAGGGGGCACCAGTGCCAAGCCAGACTGGTATGATAGAAAAAAGTGGCTCCTGCAATCTACCATCCAGAAGCGGGTCAGCTGAGTTTTGTTTTCCAGGGAAAAGGGCCGTGATATGTGTTTGTGGGTCTGTGGCTGGGAGTGGCCGGCTGGCTCCTGAAAATCCACGCCGCGCCGGATGGTTCCCAGACCCAAGGGGGTACCATTGCCGAAACTGGCTGGTTTGATAGAGGCAAGTAGCTCCTGCAATCTGCCAGCCAGAAGCGGGGCGGGTGAGTTTTCTTTGCCAGGGAAGGGGCCGTGGTTTCTGTTCGGGGGCCTGTGGCTGGGAGTGGACAGCTGGCTCCTGAAAATCCACGATACGCAGGATGGTTCCCAGATGAAAGGTGGCACCAGCGCCAAGTCGGGCTGGTTTGATAGTACAAGGTGTCTCCTGCAATCTGCCAGCCAGAAGAGGGGCGGGTGAGTTTTGTTTGCCAGGGAAAAGCGCCTTGCTTTGTGTTTGGGGGCTTGTGGCTGGGAGTGGCCGGCTGGCTCCTGAAAATCCACGATACGCAGGATGATTCCCAGACCTAAGGTGGCACCACTGCCAAGTAGGACTGGTATGATAATACAAAGTGGCTCCTGAAATCTACCATCCAGAAGCGGGTCAGCTGAGTTTTGTTTGCCAGGCAAAAAGGGCCGAAGTTTTTGTTTTTGGGCCTGTGGCTGGGAGTGGCCGGCTGGCTCCTGAAAATCCGCGCCGCGCAGGATGGTTCCCGGACCCAAGGGGGCACCAGTGCCGAGTCGGGCTGGTTTGATAGAGCCAATGAGCTCCTGCAATCTGCCAGCCAGAAGCGGGGCAGTTGAATTTTGTTTGCCAGGGAAAAGGGCCATAGTTTGTGTTTGAGGGCCTGTGGCTGGGAGTGGCCTGCTGGCTCCTGAAAATCCACGCCGCGCAGGATGGATCCCAGACCCAAGGGGGCACCAGTGCCGAGTCGGGCTGGTTTGATAGAGGCAAGTGGCTCCTGCAATCTGCCAGCCAGAAGCGGGTCGGTTGAGTTTTGTTTGCCTGGGAAAATGGCCGTGATTTGTGTTCGGGGGCCTGTGGCTGGGAGTGGCCGGCTGGCTCCTGAAAATCCACGATACGCAGGATGGTTCCCAGATGAAAGGTGGCAACACTGCCAAGCCGGGCTGGTTTATAGAGGCAAGTGGCTCCTGCAATCTGCCAGCCAGAAGATGGGCAGGTCAGTTTCACTTCCAGGGAAAAGGGCCGTAGATTGTGTTTGGGGGCCTGTGGCTGGGAGTGGCCGACTGGCTCCTGAAAATCCACGAAACGCAGGATGATTCCCAGACCCAAGGTGGCACCAGTGCCGAGTCGGGCTGGTTTGATAGAGGCAAGTGGCTCCTGCAATCTGCCAGCCAGAAGCGGGGCGGGTGAGTTTTGTTTGCCTGGGAAAAGGGCCTTGGTTTGTGTTCGGGGGCCTGTGGCTGGGAGTGGCCAGCTGGCTCATGAAAATGCACGATACGCAGGATGGTTCCCAGATGAAAGGTGGCATCAGTGCCAAGTCGGGATGGTTTGATAGTACCAAGTGGCTCCTGCAATCTGCCAGCCAGGAGATGGGCAGGTCCGTTTTACTTCCAGGGAAAAGGTCCGTAGTTTGTGTTTTTAGGCTTGTGGCAGGGTGTGGCCGGCTGGCTCCTGAAAATCCATGCCACGCAGAATGGGTCCCGGACCCAAGGGGGCACCAGTGCCGAGTCGGGCTCGTTTGATAGAGGCAAGTGGCTCCTGACATCTGCCAGCCAGAGGATTGACAGGTCAGTTTTACGTCCAGGGCAAAGGGCCGTGGTGTTTGTTCGGGGGCCTATGGCTGGAAGTGGCCGGCTGGCTCCTGAAAATCAACGCCGCGCAGGATGGTTCCCAGACCCAAGGGGGCACCAGTGCCGAATCGGGAGTGTTTGATACAGACAAGTGGCTCCCGCAATCTGCCAGCCAGAAGCGGGGCGGGTGAGTTTTGTTTGCCAGGGAAAAGGGCCGTGGTTTGTGTTTGGGTGCCTGTGGCTGGGAGTGGCCGGCTGGCTCCTGAAAATCCACGCCACGCAGGATGATTCCCAGACCCAAGGTGCTACCACCGCCAAGTCAGACTGGTATGATAATAAAAAGTGCCTCCTGCAATCTACCCTCCAGAAGCAGGGCAGCTGAGTTTTTTCTCCAGGGAAAAGGGCCGTGGTATATGTTTGGGGGCATGTGGCTGGGAGTGGCCGGCTGGCTCCTGAAAATCCATGCCGCGCAGGATGGTTCCCTGATGAAATGTGGCACAAATGCCGAGTCGGGCTGGTTTGATAGAGGCAAGTGGATCCTGCAATCTGCCAGCCAGAAGCAGAGAGGGTGAATTTTGATTGCCAGGGAAAAGGGCCATGGTTTGTATTCGGGGGCCTGTGGTTGGGAGTGGCCGGCTGGCTCCTGAAAATCCTCGCCGCGCAGGATGGTGCCCAGACCCAAGTTGGCACCAGAGCCAAGTCGGGCTGGTTTGATAGAGGCAAGTGGCTCCTGCAATCTGCCAGCCAGAAGATGGGCAGATCAGTTTTACTTCCAGTGAAATGGGCCGTGGTTTGTGTTTGGGGGCCTGTGGCTGGGAGTGGCCAGCTGGCTCCTGAAAATCCACGCCACGCAGGATGGTTCCCAGATGAAAGGTGGCACCAGTGCCGAGTTGGGCTGGTTTGATAGTGGCTCCGGCAATCTGCCAGCCAGAAGCGGGGCACCTGAGGTTTTTTTCCAGAGAAAAGGTCCGGGGTTTGTGTTTGGGGGACTGTGGGTGGGAGTGGCCGGCTGGCTCCTGAAAATCCATGCCGCACAGGATGGTTCCCAGACCCAATGGGGCACCAGTGCCGAGGCGGTCTGGTTTGATAGAGGCAACTGGCTCCTGCAATCTGCCAGCCAGAAGCGGGGCGGGTGAGTTTTGTTTGCCAGGGAAAATGGCCGAAGTTTGTGTTCGGGGGCCTGTGGCTGGGAGTGGCCGGCTGGCTCCTGAAAATCCACGATACGCAGGATGTTTCCCAGATGAAAGGTGGCACCAGTGCCAAGTCGCGCTGGTTTGATAGAGGCAAGTGGCTCCTGCAATCTGCCAGCCACAAGATTGGCAGGTCAGTTTTACTTCCAGGGAAAAGGCCAGTGGTTTGAGATTGGGGGCCTGTGGCTGGGAGCGGCCGGCTGGCTCCTGAAAATCCACGATACGCGGGATGATTCCCAGACCCAAGGTGGCACGAGTGCCAAGTCGGACTGGTATGATAGTTCAATGTGGCTCCTGCAATTTACAATGCAGAAGCGGAGCAGTTGAGATTTTTTTCCAGCGAAAAGGGCTCTGGTATATGTTTGGGGGCCTGTGGCTGGGAGTGGCCGGCTGGCTCCTGAAAATCCACGCCACGCAGGATGGTTCCCAGATGAAAGGTGGCACCAGTGTCGAGTCGGGCTGGTTTGATAGAGGCACGTGGCTCCGGTAATCTGCCAGCCAGAAGCGTGGCAGCTGAGTTTTGTTTGCCAGGGAAAAGGGCCGTCCATTGTGTTCGGGGGCCTGTGGCAGGGAGTGGCCGGATGGCTCCTGAAAATCCAAGATACGCAGGATGATTCCCAGACCAAAGGGGGCACCAGTGCCAAGCCAGACTGGTATGATAGAAAAAAGTGGCTCCTGAAATCTACCATCCAGAAGCGGGTCAGCTGAGTTTTGTTTTCCAGGGAAAAGGGCCGTGATATGTGTTTGTGGGTCTGTGGCTGGGAGTGGCCGGCTGGCTCCTGAAAATCCACGCCGCGCCGGATGGTTCCCAGACCCAAGGGGGTACCATTGCCGAAACTGGCTGGTTTGATAGAGGCAAGTAGCTCCTGCAATCTGCCAGCCAGAAGCGGGGCGGGTGAGTTTTCTTTGCCAGGGAAGGGGCCGTGGTTTCTGTTCGGGGGCCTGTGGCTGGGAGTGGACAGCTGGCTCCTGAAAATCCACGATATGCAGGATGGTTCCCAGATGAAAGGTGGCACCAGCGCAAAGTCGGGCTGGTTTGATAGTACAAGGTGTCTCCTGCAATCTGCCAGCCAGAAGAGGGGCGGGTGAGTTTTGTTTGCCAGGGAAAAGCGCCTTGCTTTGTGTTTGGGGGCTTGTGGCTGGGAGTGCCCGGCTGGCTCCTGAAAATCCACGATTCGCAGGATGGTTCCCAGACCCAATGGGGCACCACTGCCAAGTCGGACTGGTTTGATAGAGCCAAGCGGCTCCTGCAATCTTCCAGCCAGAAGATGGGCAGGTCAGTTTTGTTTGCCCGGGAAAAGAGCCGTGGTATATGTTTGGGGGCCTATGGCTGGGAGTGGCCGGCTGGCTCCTGAAAATCCACGATACGCAGGATGATTCCCAGACCTAAGGTGGCACCACTGCCAAGTAGGACTGGTATGATAATACAAAGTGGCTCCTGAAATCTACCATCCAGAAGCGGGTCAGCTGAGTTTTGTTTGCCAGGCAAAAAGGGCCGAAGTTTTTGTTTTTGGGCCTGTGGCTGGGAGTGGCCGGCTGGCTCCTGAAAATCCGCGCCGCGCAGGATGGTTCCCGGACCCAAGGGGGCACCAGTGCCGAGTCGGGCTGGTTTGATAGAGCCAATGAGCTCCTGCAATCTGCCAGCCAGAAGCGGGGCGGTTGAATTTTGTTTGCCAGGGAAAAGGGCCATAGTTTGTGTTTGAGGGCCTGTGGCTGGGAGTGGCCTGCTGGCTCCTGAAAATCCACGCCGCGCAGGATGGATCCCAGACCCAAGGGGGCACCAGTGCCGAGTCGGGCTGGTTTGATAGAGGCAAGTGGCTCCTGCAATCTGCCAGCCAGAAGCGGGTCGGTTGAGTTTTGTTTGCCTGGGAAAATGGCCGTGATTTGTGTTCGGGGGCCTGTGGCTGGGAGTGGCCGGCTGGCTCCTGAAAATCCACGATACGCAGGATGGTTCCCAGATGAAAGGTGGCAACACTGCCAAGCCGGGCTGGTTTATAGAGGCAAGTGGCTCCTGCAATCTGCCAGCCAGAAGATGGGCAGGTCAGTTTTACTTCCAGGGAAAAGGGCCGTAGATTGTGTTTGGGGGCCTGTGGCTGGGAGTGGCCGACTGGCTCCTGAAAATCCACGAAACGCAGGATGATTCCCAGACCCAAGGTGGCACCAGTGCCGAGTCGGGCTGGTTTGATAGAGGCAAGTGGCTCCTGCAATCTGCCAGCCAGAAGCGGGGCGGGTGAGTTTTGTTTGCCTGGGAAAAGGGCCGTGGTTTGTGTTCGGTGGCCTGTGGCTGGGAGTGGACAGCTGGCTCCTGAAAATCCATGCAGCACAGGATGGTTCCCAGACCCAATGGGGCACCAGTGCCAAGTCTGGCTGGTTTGATAGAGCCAAGTGGCTCCTGCAATCTGCCAGACAGAAGCGGGGCGGGTGAGTTTTGTTTGCCAGGGAAAAGGGCCGTGGTTTGTGTTTGGGTGCCTCTGGCTGGGAGTGGCCGGCTGGCTCATGAAAATGCACGATACGCAGGATGGTTCCCAGATGAAAGGTGGCATCAGTGCCAAGTCGGGATGGTTTGATAGTACCAAGTGGATCCTGCAATCTGCCAGCCAGGAGATGGGCAGGTCCGTTTTACTTCCAGGGAAAAGGTCCGTAGTTTGTGTTTTTAGGCTTGTGGCAGGGTGTGGCCGGCTGGCTCCTGAAAATCCATGCCACGCAGAATGGGTCCCGGACCCAAGGGGGCACCAGTGCCGAGTCGGGCTCGTTTGATAGAGGCAAGTGGCTCCTGACATCTGCCAGCCAGAGGATTGACAGGTCAGTTTTACGTCCAGGGCAAAGGGCCGTGGTGTTTGTTCGGGGGCCTATGGCTGGAAGTGGCCGGCTGGCTCCTGAAAATCAACGCCGCGCAGGATGGTTCCCAGACCCAAGGGGGCACCAGTGCCGAATCGGGAGTGTTTGATACAGACAAGTGGCTCCCGCAATCTGCCAGCCAGAAGCGGGGCGGGTGAGTTTTGTTTGCCAGGGAAAAGGGCCGTGGTTTGTGTTTGGGTGCCTGTGGCTGGGAGTGGCCGGCTGGCTCCTGAAAATCCACGCCACGCAGGATGATTCCCAGACCCAAGGTGCTACCACCGCCAAGTCAGACTGGTATGATAATAAAAAGTGCCTCCTGCAATCTACCCTCCAGAAGCAGGGCAGCTGAGTTTTTTCTCCAGGGAAAAGGGCCGTGGTATATGTTTGGGGGCATGTGGCTGGGAGTGGCCGGCTGGCTCCTGAAAATCCATGCCGCGCAGGATGGTTCCCTGATGAAATGTGGCACAAATGCCGAGTCGGGCTGGTTTGATAGAGGCAAGTGGCTCCTGCAATCTGCCAGCCAGAAGATGGGCAGGTCAGTTTTACTTCCAGGGAAAAGGGCCGTGATTTGTGTCCGGGGGCCTGTGGCTGGGAGTTGCCGGCTGGCTCCTGAAAATCCACGATACGCAGGATGTTTCCCAGATGAAAGGTGGCACCAGTGCCAAGTCGCGCTGGTTTGATAGAGGCAAGTGGCTCCTGCAATCTGCCAGCCACAAGATTGGCAGGTCAGTTTTACTTCCAGGGAAAAGGCCAGTGGTTTGAGATTGGGGGCCTGTGGCTGGGAGCGGCCGGCTGGCTCCTGAAAATCCACGATACGCGGGATGATTCCCAGACCCAAGGTGGCACGAGTGCCAAGTCGGACTGGTATGATAGTTCAATGTGGCTCCTGCAATTTACAATGCAGAAGCGGAGCAGTTGAGATTTTTTTCCAGCGAAAAGGGCTCTGGTATATGTTTGGGGGCCTGTGGCTGGGAGTGGCCGGCTGGCTCCTGAAAATCCACGCCACGCAGGATGGTTCCCAGATGAAAGGTGGCACCAGTGTCGAGTCGGGCTGGTTTGATAGAGGCACGTGGCTCCGGTAATCTGCCAGCCAGAAGCGTGGCAGCTGAGTTTTGTTTGCCAGGGAAAAGGGCCGTCCATTGTGTTCGGGGGCCTGTGGCAGGGAGTGGCCGGATGGCTCCTGAAAATCCAAGATACGCAGGATGATTCCCAGACCAAAGGGGGCACCAGTGCCAAGCCAGACTGGTATGATAGAAAAAAGTGGCTCCTGAAATCTACCATCCAGAAGCGGGTCAGCTGAGTTTTGTTTTCCAGGGAAAAGGGCCGTGATATGTGTTTGTGGGTCTGTGGCTGGGAGTGGCCGGCTGGCTCCTGAAAATCCACGCCGCGCCGGATGGTTCCCAGACCCAAGGGGGTACCATTGCCGAAACTGGCTGGTTTGATAGAGGCAAGTAGCTCCTGCAATCTGCCAGCCAGAAGCGGGGCGGGTGAGTTTTCTTTGCCAGGGAAGGGGCCGTGGTTTCTGTTCGGGGGCCTGTGGCTGGGAGTGGACAGCTGGCTCCTGAAAATCCACGATACGCAGGATGGTTCCCAGATGAAAGGTGGCACCAGCGCAAAGTCGGGCTGGTTTGATAGTACAAGGTGTCTCCTGCAATCTGCCAGCCAGAAGAGGGGCGGGTGAGTTTTGTTTGCCAGGGAAAAGCGCCTTGCTTTGTGTTTGGGGGCTTGTGGCTGGGAGTGCCCGGCTGGCTCCTGAAAATCCACGATTCGCAGGATGGTTCCCAGACCCAATGGGGCACCACTGCCAAGTCGGACTGGTTTGATAGAGCCAAGCGGCTCCTGCAATCTTCCAGCCAGAAGATGGGCAGGTCAGTTTTGTTTGCCCGGGAAAAGAGCCGTGGTATATGTTTGGGGGCCTATGGCTGGGAGTGGCCGGCTGGCTCCTGAAAATCCACGATACGCAGGATGATTCCCAGACCTAAGGTGGCACCACTGCCAAGTAGGACTGGTATGATAATACAAAGTGGCTCCTGAAATCTACCATCCAGAAGCGGGTCAGCTGAGTTTTGTTTGCCAGGCAAAAAGGGCCGAAGTTTTTGTTTTTGGGCCTGTGGCTGGGAGTGGCCGGCTGGCTCCTGAAAATCCGCGCCGCGCAGGATGGTTCCCGGACCCAAGGGGGCACCAGTGCCGAGTCGGGCTGGTTTGATAGAGCCAATGAGCTCCTGCAATCTGCCAGCCAGAAGCGGGGCGGTTGAATTTTGTTTGCCAGGGAAAAGGGCCATAGTTTGTGTTTGAGGGCCTGTGGCTGGGAGTGGCCTGCTGGCTCCTGAAAATCCACGCCGCGCAGGATGGATCCCAGACCCAAGGGGGCACCAGTGCCGAGTCGGGCTGGTTTGATAGAGGCAAGTGGCTCCTGCAATCTGCCAGCCAGAAGCGGGTCGGTTGAGTTTTGTTTGCCTGGGAAAATGGCCGTGATTTGTGTTCGGGGGCCTGTGGCTGGGAGTGGCCGGCTGGCTCCTGAAAATCCACGATACGCAGGATGGTTCCCAGATGAAAGGTGGCAACACTGCCAAGCCGGGCTGGTTTATAGAGGCAAGTGGCTCCTGCAATCTGCCAGCCAGAAGATGGGCAGGTCAGTTTTACTTCCAGGGAAAAGGGCCGTAGATTGTGTTTGGGGGCCTGTGGCTGGGAGTGGCCGACTGGCTCCTGAAAATCCACGAAACGCAGGATGATTCCCAGACCCAAGGTGGCACCAGTGCCGAGTCGGGCTGGTTTGATAGAGGCAAGTGGCTCCTGCAATCTGCCAGCCAGAAGCGGGGCGGGTGAGTTTTGTTTGCCTGGGAAAAGGGCCTTGGTTTGTGTTCGGGGGCCTGTGGCTGGGAGTGGCCAGCTGGCTCCTGAAAATCCATGCAGCACAGGATGGTTCCCAGACCCAATGGGGCACCAGTGCCAAGTCTGGCTGGTTTGATAGAGCCAAGTGGCTCCTGCAATCTGCCAGACAGAAGCAGGGCGGGTGAGTTTTGTTTGCCAGGGAAAAGGGCCGTGGTTTGTGTTTGGGTGCCTCTGGCTGGGAGTGGCCGGCTGGCTCATGAAAATGCACGATACGCAGGATGGTTCCCAGATGAAAGGTGGCATCAGTGCCAAGTCGGGATGGTTTGATAGTACCAAGTGGATCCTGCAATCTGCCAGCCAGGAGATGGGCAGGTCCGTTTTACTTCCAGGGAAAAGGTCCGTAGTTTGTGTTTTTAGGCTTGTGGCAGGGTGTGGCCGGCTGGCTCCTGAAAATCCATGCCACGCAGAATGGGTCCCGGACCCAAGGGGGCACCAGTGCCGAGTCGGGCTCGTTTGATAGAGGCAAGTGGCTCCTGACATCTGCCAGCCAGAGGATTGACAGGTCAGTTTTACGTCCAGGGCAAAGGGCCGTGGTGTTTGTTCGGGGGCCTATGGCTGGAAGTGGCCGGCTGGCTCCTGAAAATCAACGCCGCGCAGGATGGTTCCCAGACCCAAGGGGGCACCAGTGCCGAATCGGGAGTGTTTGATACAGACAAGTGGCTCCCGCAATCTGCCAGCCAGAAGCGGGGCGGGTGAGTTTTGTTTGCCAGGGAAAAGGGCCGTGGTTTGTGTTTGGGTGCCTGTGGCTGGGAGTGGCCGGCTGGCTCCTGAAAATCCACGCCACGCAGGATGATTCCCAGACCCAAGGTGCTACCACCGCCAAGTCAGACTGGTATGATAATAAAAAGTGCCTCCTGCAATCTACCCTCCAGAAGCAGGGCAGCTGAGTTTTTTCTCCAGGGAAAAGGGCCGTGGTATATGTTTGGGGGCATGTGGCTGGGAGTGGCCGGCTGGCTCCTGAAAATCCATGCCGCGCAGGATGGTTCCCTGATGAAATGTGGCACAAATGCCGAGTCGGGCTGGTTTGATAGAGGCAAGTGGCTCCTGCAATCTGCCAGCCAGAAGATGGGCAGGTCAGTTTTACTTCCAGGGAAAAGGGCCGTGATTTGTGTCCGGGGGCCTGTGGCTGGGAGTTGCCGGCTGGCTCCTGAAAATCCACGATACGCAGGATGTTTCCCAGATGAAAGGTGGCACCAGTGCCAAGTCGCGCTGGTTTGATAGAGGCAAGTGGCTCCTGCAATCTGCCAGCCACAAGATTGGCAGGTCAGTTTTACTTCCAGGGAAAAGGCCAGTGGTTTGAGATTGGGGGCCTGTGGCTGGGAGCGGCCGGCTGGCTCCTGAAAATCCACGATACGCGGGATGATTCCCAGACCCAAGGTGGCACGAGTGCCAAGTCGGACTGGTATGATAGTTCAATGTGGCTCCTGCAATTTACAATGCAGAAGCGGAGCAGTTGAGATTTTTTTCCAGCGAAAAGGGCTCTGGTATATGTTTGGGGGCCTGTGGCTGGGAGTGGCCGGCTGGCTCCTGAAAATCCACGCCACGCAGGATGGTTCCCAGATGAAAGGTGGCACCAGTGTCGAGTCGGGCTGGTTTGATAGAGGCACGTGGCTCCGGTAATCTGCCAGCCAGAAGCGTGGCAGCTGAGTTTTGTTTGCCAGGGAAAAGGGCCGTCCATTGTGTTCGGGGGCCTGTGGCAGGGAGTGGCCGGATGGCTCCTGAAAATCCAAGATACGCAGGATGATTCCCAGACCAAAGGGGGCACCAGTGCCAAGCCAGACTGGTATGATAGAAAAAAGTGGCTCCTGAAATCTACCATCCAGAAGCGGGTCAGCTGAGTTTTGTTTTCCAGGGAAAAGGGCCGTGATATGTGTTTGTGGGTCTGTGGCTGGGAGTGGCCGGCTGGCTCCTGAAAATCCACGCCGCGCCGGATGGTTCCCAGACCCAAGGGGGTACCATTGCCGAAACTGGCTGGTTTGATAGAGGCAAGTAGCTCCTGCAATCTGCCAGCCAGAAGCGGGGCGGGTGAGTTTTCTTTGCCAGGGAAGGGGCCGTGGTTTCTGTTCGGGGGCCTGTGGCTGGGAGTGGACAGCTGGCTCCTGAAAATCCACGATACGCAGGATGGTTCCCAGATGAAAGGTGGCACCAGCGCAAAGTCGGGCTGGTTTGATAGTACAAGGTGTCTCCTGCAATCTGCCAGCCAGAAGAGGGGCGGGTGAGTTTTGTTTGCCAGGGAAAAGCGCCTTGCTTTGTGTTTGGGGGCTTGTGGCTGGGAGTGCCCGGCTGGCTCCTGAAAATCCACGATTCGCAGGATGGTTCCCAGACCCAATGGGGCACCACTGCCAAGTCGGACTGGTTTGATAGAGCCAAGCGGCTCCTGCAATCTTCCAGCCAGAAGATGGGCAGGTCAGTTTTGTTTGCCCGGGAAAAGAGCCGTGGTATATGTTTGGGGGCCTATGGCTGGGAGTGGCCGGCTGGCTCCTGAAAATCCACGATACGCAGGATGATTCCCAGACCTAAGGTGGCACCACTGCCAAGTAGGACTGGTATGATAATACAAAGTGGCTCCTGAAATCTACCATCCAGAAGCGGGTCAGCTGAGTTTTGTTTGCCAGGCAAAAAGGGCCGAAGTTTTTGTTTTTGGGCCTGTGGCTGGGAGTGGCCGGCTGGCTCCTGAAAATCCGCGCCGCGCAGGATGGTTCCCGGACCCAAGGGGGCACCAGTGCCGAGTCGGGCTGGTTTGATAGAGCCAATGAGCTCCTGCAATCTGCCAGCCAGAAGCGGGGCGGTTGAATTTTGTTTGCCAGGGAAAAGGGCCATAGTTTGTGTTTGAGGGCCTGTGGCTGGGAGTGGCCTGCTGGCTCCTGAAAATCCACGCCGCGCAGGATGGATCCCAGACCCAAGGGGGCACCAGTGCCGAGTCGGGCTGGTTTGATAGAGGCAAGTGGCTCCTGCAATCTGCCAGCCAGAAGCGGGTCGGTTGAGTTTTGTTTGCCTGGGAAAATGGCCGTGATTTGTGTTCGGGGGCCTGTGGCTGGGAGTGGCCGGCTGGCTCCTGAAAATCCACGATACGCAGGATGGTTCCCAGATGAAAGGTGGCAACACTGCCAAGCCGGGCTGGTTTATAGAGGCAAGTGGCTCCTGCAATCTGCCAGCCAGAAGATGGGCAGGTCAGTTTTACTTCCAGGGAAAAGGGCCGTAGATTGTGTTTGGGGGCCTGTGGCTGGGAGTGGCCGACTGGCTCCTGAAAATCCACGAAACGCAGGATGATTCCCAGACCCAAGGTGGCACCAGTGCCGAGTCGGGCTGGTTTGATAGAGGCAAGTGGCTCCTGCAATCTGCCAGCCAGAAGCGGGGCGGGTGAGTTTTGTTTGCCTGGGAAAAGGGCCTTGGTTTGTGTTCGGGGGCCTGTGGCTGGGAGTGGCCAGCTGGCTCCTGAAAATCCATGCAGCACAGGATGGTTCCCAGACCCAATGGGGCACCAGTGCCAAGTCTGGCTGGTTTGATAGAGCCAAGTGGCTCCTGCAATCTGCCAGACAGAAGCAGGGCGGGTGAGTTTTGTTTGCCAGGGAAAAGGGCCGTGGTTTGTGTTTGGGTGCCTCTGGCTGGGAGTGGCCGGCTGGCTCCTGAAAATCAACGCCGCGCAGGATGGTTCCCAGACCCAAGGGGGCACCAGTGCCGAATCGGGAGTGTTTGATACAGACAAGTGGCTCCCGCAATCTGCCAGCCAGAAGCGGGGCGGGTGAGTTTTGTTTGCCAGGGAAAAGGGCCGTGGTTTGTGTTTGGGTGCCTGTGGCTGGGAGTGGCCGGCTGGCTCCTGAAAATCCACGCCACGCAGGATGATTCCCAGACCCAAGGTGCTACCACCGCCAAGTCAGACTGGTATGATAATAAAAAGTGCCTCCTGCAATCTACCCTCCAGAAGCAGGGCAGCTGAGTTTTTTCTCCAGGGAAAAGGGCCGTGGTATATGTTTGGGGGCATGTGGCTGGGAGTGGCCGGCTGGCTCCTGAAAATCCATGCCGCGCAGGATGGTTCCCTGATGAAATGTGGCACAAATGCCGAGTCGGGCTGGTTTGATAGAGGCAAGTGGATCCTGCAATCTGCCAGCCAGAAGCAGAGAGGGTGAATTTTGATTGCCAGGGAAAAGGGCCATGGTTTGTATTCGGGGGCCTGTGGTTGGGAGTGGCCGGCTGGCTCCTGAAAATCCTCGCCGCGCAGGATGGTGCCCAGACCCAAGTTGGCACCAGAGCCAAGTCGGGCTGGTTTGATAGAGGCAAGTGGCTCCTGCAATCTGCCAGCCAGAAGATGGGCAGATCAGTTTTACTTCCAGTGAAATGGGCCGTGGTATATGTTTGGGGGCCTGTGGCTGGGAGTGGCCAGCTGGCTCCTGAAAATCCACGCCACGCAGGATGGTTCCCAGATGAAAGGTGGCACCAGTGCCGAGTTGGGCTGGTTTGATAGTGGCTCCGGCAATCTGCCAGCCAGAAGCGGGGCACCTGAGGTTTTTTTCCAGAGAAAAGGTCCGGGGTTTGTGTTTGGGGGACTGTGGGTGGGAGTGGCCGGCTGGCTCCTGAAAATCCATGCCGCACAGGATGGTTCCCAGACCCAATGGGGCACCAGTGCCGAGGCGGTCTGGTTTGATAGAGGCAACTGGCTCCTGCAATCTGCCAGCCAGAAGCGGGGCGGGTGAGTTTTGTTTGCCAGGGAAAATGGCCGAAGTTTGTGTTCGGGGGCCTGTGGCTGGGAGTGGCCGGCTGGCTCCTGAAAATCCACGCCGCGCAGGATGGTTCCCTGATGAAATGTGGCACCACTGTCAATTCGGGCTGGTTTGATAGAGGCAAGTGGCTCCTGCAATCTGCCAGCCAGAAGATGGGCAGGTCAGTTTTACTTCCAGGGAAAAGGGCCGTGATTTGTGTCCGGGGGCCTGTGGCTGGGAGTGGCCGGCTGGCTCCTGAAAATCCACGATACGCAGGATGGTTCCCAGATGAAAGGTGGCACCAGTGCCAAGTCGCGCTGGTTTGATAGAGGCAAGTGGCTCCTGCAATCTGCCAGCCACAAGATTGGCAGGTCAGTTTTACTTCCAGGGAAAAGGCCAGTGGTTTTAGATTGGGGGCCTGTGGCTGGGAGTGGCCGGCTGGCTCCTGAAAATCCACGATACGCGGGATGATTCCCAGACCCAAGGTGGCACGAGTGCCAAGTCGGACTGGTATGATAGTTCAATGTGGCTCCTGCAATTTACAATGCAGAAGCGGAGCAGTTGAGATTTTTTTCCAGCGAAAAGGGCTCTGGTATATGTTTGGGGGCCTGTGGCTGGGAGTGGCCGGCTGGCTCCTGAAAATCCACGCCACGCAGGATGGTTCCCAGATGAAAGGTGGCACCAGTGTCGAGTCGGGCTGGTTTGATAGAGGCACGTGGCTCCGGTAATCTGCCAGCCAGAAGCGTGGCAGCTGAGTTTTGTTTGCCAGGGAAAAGGGCCGTCCATTGTGTTCGGGGGCCTGTGGCAGGGAGTGGCCGGATGGCTCCTGAAAATCCAAGATACGCAGGATGATTCCCAGACCAAAGGGGGCACCAGTGCCAAGCCGGACTGGTATGATAGAAAAAAGTGGCTCCTGAAATCTACCATCCAGAAGCGGGTCAGCTGAGTTTTGTTTGCCAGGGAAAAGGGCCGTGATATGTGTTTGTGGGTCTGTGGCTGGGAGTGGCCGGCTGGCTCCTGAAAATCCACGCCGCGCCGGATGGTTCCCAGACCCAAGGGGGTACCATTGCCGAAACTGGCTGGTTTGATAGAGGCAAGTAGCTCCTGCAATCTGCCAGCCAGAAGCGGGGCGGGTGAGTTTTCTTTGCCAGGGAAGGGGCCGTGGTTTCTGTTCGGGGGCCTGTGGCTGGGAGTGGACAGCTGGCTCCTGAAAATCCACGATACGCAGGATGGTTCCCAGATGAAAGGTGGCACCAGCGCCAAGTCGGGCTGGTTTGATAGTACAAGGTGTCTCCTGCAATCTGCCAGCCAGAAGAGGGGCGGGTGAGTTTTGTTTGCCAGGGAAAAGCGCCTTGCTTTGTGTTTGGGGGCTTGTGGCTGGGAGTGGCCGGCTGGCTCCTGAAAATCCACGATTCGCAGGATGGTTCCCAGACCCAATGGGGCACCACTGCCAAGTCGGACTGGTTTGATAGAGCCAAGCGGCTCCTGCAATCTTCCAGCCAGAAGATGGGCAGGTCAGTTTTGTTTGCCCGGGAAAAGAGCCGTGGTATATGTTTGGGGGCCTATGGCTGGGAGTGGCCGGCTGGCTCCTGAAAATCCACGATACGCAGGATGATTCCCAGACCTAAGGTGGCACCACTGCCAAGTAGGACTGGTATGATAATACAAAGTGGCTCCTGAAATCTACCATCCAGAAGCGGGTCAGCTGAGTTTTGTTTGCCAGGCAAAAAGGGCCGAAGTTTTTGTTTTTGGGCCTGTGGCTGGGAGTGGCCGGCTGGCTCCTGAAAATCCGCGCCGCGCAGGATGGTTCCCGGACCCAAGGGGGCACCAGTGCCGAGTCGGGCTGGTTTGATAGAGCCAATGAGCTCCTGCAATCTGCCAGCCAGAAGCGGGGCGGTTGAATTTTGTTTGCCAGGGAAAAGGGCCATAGTTTGTGTTTGAGGGCCTGTGGCTGGGAGTGGCCTGCTGGCTCCTGAAAATCCACGCCGCGCAGGATGGATCCCAGACCCAAGGGGGCACCAGTGCCGAATCGGGAGTGTTTGATACAGACAAGTGGCTCCCGCAATCTGCCAGCCAGAAGCGGGGCGGGTGAGTTTTGTTTGCCAGGGAAAAGGGCCGTGGTTTGTGTTCGGGGGCCTGTGGCTGGGAGTGGCCGGCTGGCTCCTGAAAATCCACGATACGCAGGATGGTTCCCAGATGAAAGGTGGCAACACTGCCAAGCCGGGCTGGTTTATAGAGGCAAGTGGCTCCTGCAATCTGCCAGCCAGAAGATGGGCAGGTCAGTTTTACTTCCAGGGAAAAGGGCCGTAGATTGTGTTTGGGGGCCTGTGGCTGGGAGTGGCCGACTGGCTCCTGAAAATCCACGAAACGCAGGATGATTCCCAGACCCAAGGTGGCACCAGTGCCGAGTCGGGCTGGTTTGATAGAGGCAAGTGGCTCCTGCAATCTGCCAGCCAGAAGCGGGGCGGGTGAGTTTTGTTTGCCTGGGAAAAGGGCCGTGGTTTGTGTTCGGGGGCCTGTGGCTGGGAGTGGACAGCTGGCTCCTGAAAATCCATGCAGCACAGGATGGTTCCCAGACCCAATGGGGCACCAGTGCCAAGTCTGGCTGGTTTGATAGAGCCAAGTGGCTCCTGCAATCTGCCAGACAGAAGTGGGGCGGGTGAGTTTTGTTTGCCAGGGAAAAGGGCCGTGGTTTGTGTTTGGGTGCCTCTGGCTGGGAGTGGCCGGCTGGCTCATGAAAATGCACGATACGCAGGATGGTTCCCAGATGAAAGGTGGCATCAGTGCCAAGTCGGGATGGTTTGATAGTACCAAGTGGATCCTGCAATCTGCCAGCCAGGAGATGGGCAGGTCCGTTTTACTTCCAGGGAAAAGGTCCGTAGTTTGTGTTTTTAGGCTTGTGGCAGGGTGTGGCCGGCTGGCTCCTGAAAATCCATGCCACGCAGAATGGGTCCCGGACCCAAGGGGGCACCAGTGCCGAGTCGGGCTCGTTTGATAGAGGCAAGTGGCTCCTGACATCTGCCAGCCAGAGGATTGACAGGTCAGTTTTACGTCCAGGGCAAAGGGCCGTGGTGTTTGATCGGGGGCCTATGGCTGGAAGTGGCCGGCTGGCTCCTGAAAATCAACGCCGCGCAGGATGGTTCCCAGACCCAAGGGGGCACCAGTGCCGAATCGGGAGTGTTTGATACAGACAAGTGGCTCCCGCAATCTGCCAGCCAGAAGCGGGGCGGGTGAGTTTTGTTTGCCAGGGAAAAGGGCCGTGGTTTGTGTTTGGGTGTCTGTGGCTGGGAGTGGCCGGCTGGCTCCTGAAAATCCACGCCACGCAGGATGATTCCCAGACCCAAGGTGCTACCACCGCCAAGTCAGACTGGTATGATAATAAAAAGTGCCTCCTGCAATCTACCCTCCAGAAGCAGGGCAGCTGAGTTTTTTCTCCAGGGAAAAGGGCCGTGGTATATGTTTGGGGGCATGTGGCTGGGAGTGGCCGGCTGGCTCCTGAAAATCCATGCCGCGCAGGATGGTTCCCTGATGAAATGTGGCACAAATGCCGAGTCGGGCTGGTTTGATAGAGGCAAGTGGATCCTGCAATCTGCCAGCCAGAAGCAGAGAGGGTGAATTTTGATTGCCAGGGAAAAGGGCCATGGTTTGTATTCGGGGGCCTGTGGTTGGGAGTGGCCGGCTGGCTCCTGAAAATCCTCGCCGCGCAGGATGGTGCCCAGACCCAAGTTGGCACCAGAGCCAAGTCGGGCTGGTTTGATAGAGGCAAGTGGCTCCTGCAATCTGCCAGCCAGAAGATGGGCAGATCAGTTTTACTTCCAGTGAAATGGGCCGTGGTTTGTGTTTGGGGGCCTGTGGCTGGGAGTGGCCAGCTGGCTCCTGAAAATCCACGCCACGCAGGATGGTTCCCAGATGAAAGGTGGCACCAGTGCCGAGTTGGGCTGGTTTGATAGTGGCTCCGGCAATCTGCCAGCCAGAAGCGGGGCACCTGAGGTTTTTTTCCAGAGAAAAGGTCCGGGGTTTGTGTTTGGGGGACTGTGGGTGGGAGTGGCCGGCTGGCTCCTGAAAATCCATGCCGCACAGGATGGTTCCCAGACCCAATGGGGCACCAGTGCCGAGGCGGTCTGGTTTGATAGAGGCAACTGGCTCCTGCAATCTGCCAGCCAGAAGCGGGGCGGGTGAGTTTTGTTTGCCAGGGAAAATGGCCGAAGTTTGTGTTCGGGGGCCTGTGGCTGGGAGTGGCCGGCTGGCTCCTGAAAATCCACGCCGCGCAGGATGGTTCCCTGATGAAATGTGGCACCACTGTCAATTCGGGCTGGTTTGATAGAGGCAAGTGGCTCCTGCAATCTGCCAGCCAGAAGATGGGCAGGTCAGTTTTACTTCCAGGGAAAAGGGCCGTGATTTGTGTCCGGGGGCCTGTGGCTGGGAGTGGCCGGCTGGCTCCTGAAAATCCACGATACGCAGGATGGTTCCCAGATGAAAGGTGGCACCAGTGCCAAGTCGCGCTGGTTTGATAGAGGCAAGTGGCTCCTGCAATCTGCCAGCCACAAGATTGGCAGGTCAGTTTTACTTCCAGGGAAAAGGCCAGTGGTTTTAGATTGGGGGCCTGTGGCTGGGAGTGGCCGGCTGGCTCCTGAAAATCCACGATACGCGGGATGATTCCCAGACCCAAGGTGGCACGAGTGCCAAGTCGGACTGGTATGATAGTTCAATGTGGCTCCTGCAATTTACAATGCAGAAGTGGAGCAGTTGAGATTTTTTTCCAGCGAAAAGGGCTCTGGTATATGTTTGGGGGCCTGTGGCTGGGAGTGGCCGGCTGGCTCCTGAAAATCCACGCCACGCAGGATGGTTCCCAGATGAAAGGTGGCACCAGTGTCGAGTCGGGCTGGTTTGATAGAGGCACGTGGCTCCGGTAATCTGCCAGCCAGAAGCGTGGCAGCTGAGTTTTGTTTGCCAGGGAAAAGGGCCGTCCATTGTGTTCGGGGGCCTGTGGCAGGGAGTGGCCGGATGGCTCCTGAAAATCCAAGATACGCAGGATGATTCCCAGACCAAAGGGGGCACCAGTGCCAAGCCAGACTGGTATGATAGAAAAAAGTGGCTCCTGAAATCTACCATCCAGAAGCGGGTCAGCTGAGTTTTGTTTGCCAGGCAAAAAGGGCCGAAGTTTTTGTTTTTGGGCCTGTGGCTGGGAGTGGCCGGCTGGCTCCTGAAAATCCGCGCCGCGCAGGATGGTTCCCGGACCCAAGGGGGCACCAGTGCCGAGTCGGGCTGTTTTGATAGAGCCAATGAGCTCCTGCAATCTGCCAGCCAGAAGCGGGGCGGTTGAATTTTGTTTGCCAGGGAAAAGGGCCATAGTTTGTGTTTGAGGGCCTGTGGCTGGGAGTGGCCGGCAGGCTCCTGAAAATCCACGCCGCGCAGGATGGATCCCAGACCCAAGGGGGCACCAGTGCCGAGTCGGGCTGGTTTGATAGAGGCAAGTGGCTCCTGCAATCTGCCAGCCAGAAGCGGGTCGGTTGAGTTTTGTTTGCCTGGGAAAATGGCCGTGATTTGTGTTCGGGGGCCTGTGGCTGGGAGTGGCCGGCTGGCTCCTGAAAATCCACGATACGCAGGATGGTTCCCAGATGAAAGGTGGCAACACTGCCAAGCCGGGCTGGTTTATAGAGGCAAGTGGCTCCTGCAATCTGCCAGCCAGAAGATGGGCAGGTCAGTTTTACTTCCAGGGAAAAGGGCCGTAGATTGTGTTTGGGGGCCTGTGGCTGGGAGTGGCCGACTGGCTCCTGAAAATCCACGAAACGCAGGATGATTCCCAGACCCAAGGTGGCACCAGTGCCGAGTCGGGCTGGTTTGATAGAGGCAAGTGGCTCCTGCAATCTGCCAGCCAGAAGATGGGCAGGTTAGTTTTACTTCCAGGGAAAAGGGCCGTGGTTTGTGTTCGGGGGCCTGTGGCTGGGAGTGGCCTGCTGGCTCCTGAAAATCCATGCCGCACAGGATGGATCCCAGACCCAAGGGGGCACCAGTGCCGAGTCGGGCTGGTTTGATAGAGGCAAGTGGCTCCTGCAATCTGCCAGCCAGAAGCGGGTCGGTTGAGTTTTGTTTGCCTGGGAAAATGGCCGTGATTTGTGTTCGGGGGCCTGTGGCTGAGAGTGGCCGGCTGGCTCCTGAAAATCCACGATTCGCAGGATGGTTCCCAGATGAAAGGTGGCAACACTGCCAAGCCGGGCTGGTTTATAGAGGCAAGTGGCTCCTGCAATCTGCCAGACAGAAGATGGGCAGGTCAGTTTTACTTCCAGGGAAAAGGGCCCTAGATTGTGTTTGGGGGCCTGTGGCTGGGAGTGGCCGACTGGCTCCTGAAAATCCACGAAACGCAGGATGATTCCCAGACCCAAGGTGGCACCAGTGCCGAGTCGGGCTGGTTTGATAGAGGCAAGTGGCTCCTGCAATCTGCCAGCCAGAAGATGGGCAGATCAGTTTTACTTCCAGTGAAATGGGCCGTGGTTTGTGTTTGGGGGCCTGTGGCTGGGAGTGGCCAGCTGGCTCCTGAAAATCCACGCCACGCAGGATGGTTCCCAGATGAAAGGTGGCACCAGTGCCGAGTTGGGCTGGTTTGATAGTGGCTCCGGCAATCTGCCAGCCAGAAGCGGGGCACCTGAGGTTTTTTTCCAGAGAAAAGGTCCGGGGTTTGTGTTTGGGGGACTGTGGGTGGGAGTGGCCGGCTGGCTCCTGAAAATCCATGCCGCACAGGATGGTTCCCAGACCCAATGGGGCACCAGTGCCGAGGCGGTCTGGTTTGATAGAGGCAACTGGCTCCTGCAATCTGCCAGCCAGAAGCGGGGCGGGTGAGTTTTGTTTGCCAGGGAAAATGGCCGAAGTTTGTGTTCGGGGGCCTGTGGCTGGGAGTGGCCGGCTGGCTCCTGAAAATCCACGCCGCGCAGGATGGTTCCCTGATGAAATGTGGCACCACTGTCAATTCGGGCTGGTTTGATAGAGGCAAGTGGCTCCTGCAATCTGCCAGCCAGAAGATGGGCAGGTCAGTTTTACTTCCAGGGAAAAGGGCCGTGATTTGTGTCCGGGGGCCTGTGGCTGGGAGTGGCCGGCTGGCTCCTGAAAATCCACGATACGCAGGATGTTTCCCAGATGAAAGGTGGCACCAGTGCCAAGTCGCGCTGGTTTGATAGAGGCAAGTGGCTCCTGCAATCTGCCAGCCACAAGATTGGCAGGTCAGTTTTACTTCCAGGGAAAAGGCCAGTGGTTTGAGATTGGGGGCCTGTGGCTGGGAGCGGCCGGCTGGCTCCTGAAAATCCACGATACGCGGGATGATTCCCAGACCCAAGGTGGCACGAGTGCCAAGTCGGACTGGTATGATAGTTCAATGTGGCTCCTGCAATTTACAATGCAGAAGCGGAGCAGTTGAGATTTTTTTCCAGCGAAAAGGGCTCTGGTATATGTTTGGGGGCCTGTGGCTGGGAGTGGCCGGCTGGCTCCTGAAAATCCACGCCACGCAGGATGGTTCCCAGATGAAAGGTGGCACCAGTGTCGAGTCGGGCTGGTTTGATAGAGGCACGTGGCTCCGGTAATCTGCCAGCCAGAAGCGTGGCAGCTGAGTTTTGTTTGCCAGGGAAAAGGGCCGTCCATTGTGTTCGGGGGCCTGTGGCAGGGAGTGGCCGGATGGCTCCTGAAAATCCAAGATACGCAGGATGATTCCCAGACCAAAGGGGGCACCAGTGCCAAGCCAGACTGGTATGATAGAAAAAAGTGGCTCCTGAAATCTACCATCCAGAAGCGGGTCAGCTGAGTTTTGTTTGCCAGGCAAAAAGGGCCGAAGTTTTTGTTTTTGGGCCTGTGGCTGGGAGTGGCCGGCTGGCTCCTGAAAATCCGCGCCGCGCAGGATGGTTCCCGGACCCAAGGGGGCACCAGTGCCGAGTCGGGCTGTTTTGATAGAGCCAATGAGCTCCTGCAATCTGCCAGCCAGAAGCGGGGCGGTTGAATTTTGTTTGCCAGGGAAAAGGGCCATAGTTTGTGTTTGAGGGCCTGTGGCTGGGAGTGGCCGGCAGGCTCCTGAAAATCCACGCCGCGCAGGATGGATCCCAGACCCAAGGGGGCACCAGTGCCGAGTCGGGCTGGTTTGATAGAGGCAAGTGGCTCCTGCAATCTGCCAGCCAGAAGCGGGTCGGTTGAGTTTTGTTTGCCTGGGAAAATGGCCGTGATTTGTGTTCGGGGGCCTGTGGCTGGGAGTGGCCGGCTGGCTCCTGAAAATCCACGATACGCAGGATGGTTCCCAGATGAAAGGTGGCAACACTGCCAAGCCGGGCTGGTTTATAGAGGCAAGTGGCTCCTGCAATCTGCCAGCCAGAAGATGGGCAGGTCAGTTTTACTTCCAGGGAAAAGGGCCGTAGATTGTGTTTGGGGGCCTGTGGCTGGGAGTGGCCGACTGGCTCCTGAAAATCCACGAAACGCAGGATGATTCCCAGACCCAAGGTGGCACCAGTGCCGAGTCGGGCTGGTTTGATAGAGGCAAGTGGCTCCTGCAATCTGCCAGCCAGAAGATGGGCAGGTTAGTTTTACTTCCAGGGAAAAGGGCCGTGGTTTGTGTTCGGGGGCCTGTGGCTGGGAGTGGCCTGCTGGCTCCTGAAAATCCATGCCGCACAGGATGGATCCCAGACCCAAGGGGGCACCAGTGCCGAGTCGGGCTGGTTTGATAGAGGCAAGTGGCTCCTGCAATCTGCCAGCCAGAAGCGGGTCGGTTGAGTTTTGTTTGCCTGGGAAAATGGCCGTGATTTGTGTTCGGGGGCCTGTGGCTGAGAGTGGCCGGCTGGCTCCTGAAAATCCACGATTCGCAGGATGGTTCCCAGATGAAAGGTGGCAACACTGCCAAGCCGGGCTGGTTTATAGAGGCAAGTGGCTCCTGCAATCTGCCAGACAGAAGATGGGCAGGTCAGTTTTACTTCCAGGGAAAAGGGCCCTAGATTGTGTTTGGGGGCCTGTGGCTGGGAGTGGCCGACTGGCTCCTGAAAATCCACGAAACGCAGGATGATTCCCAGACCCAAGGTGGCACCAGTGCCGAGTCGGGCTGGTTTGATAGAGGCAAGTGGCTCCTGCAATCTGCCAGCCAGAAGATGGGCAGGTTAGTTTTACTTCCAGGGAAAAGGGCCGTGGTTTGTGTTCGGGGGCCTGTGGCTGGGAGTGGCCTGCTGGCTCCTGAAAATCCACGCCGCGCAGGATGGTTCCCGGACCCAAGGGGGCACCAGTGCCGAGTCGGGCTGGTTTGATAGAGCGAATGGGCTCCTTCAATCTGCCAGCCAGAAGCGGGGCGGTTGAATTTTGTTTGCCAGGGAAAATGGCCATAGTTTGTGTTTGGGGGCCTGTGGCTGGGAGTGGCCGGCAGGCTCCTTAAAATCCACGCCGCGCAGGATGGATCCTAGACCCAAGGGGGCACAAGTGCCGAGTCGGGCTGGTTTGATCGAGGCAAGTGGCTCCTGCAATCTGCCAGCCAGAAGCGGGTCAGTTGAGTTTTGTTTGCCTGGGAAAATGGCCGTGATTTGTGTTCGGGGGCCTCTGGCTGGGAGTGGCCGGCTGGCTCCTGAAAATCCACGATACGCAGGATGGTTCCCAGATGAAAGGTGGCAACACTGCCAAGTCGGGCTGGTTTATAGAGGCAAGTGGCTCCTGCAATCTGCCAGCCAGAAGATGGGCAGGTCAGTTTTACTTCCAGGGAAAAGGGCCGTGGTTTGTGTTCGGGGGCCTGTGGCTGGGAGTGGCCGGCTGGCACATGAAAATCCACGCCACGCAGGATGATTCACAGACCCAAGGGGGCACCAGTGCCGAGTCGGGCTGGTTTGATAGAGGCAAGTGGCTCCTGCAATCTGCCAGCCAGAAGCGGGGCGGGTCAGTTTTGTTTGCCAGGGAAAAGGGCCGTGGTTTGTGTTTATGGGCCTGTGGCTTGGAGTGGCCGGCTGGCTCCTGAAAATCCACGATACGCAGGATGATTTCCAGACCCAAGGTGGCACCAGTGCCAAGTCGGGCTGGTATGATAATACAAAGTGCCTCCTGCAATCTACCATCCAGAAGCGGGAGAGCTGAGGTTTTTTTCCAGGGAATAGGGCCGTGTATGTCTCTGGGGGCCTGTGGCTGGGAGTGGCCGGCTGGCTCCTGAAAATCCACGATACGCAGGATGTTTCCCAGATGAAAGGTGGCACCAGTGCCAAGTCGGGCTGGTTTGATAGAGTCAAGGGGCTCCTGCAATCTACCCGCCAGAAGATGGGCAGGTCAGTTTCACTTTCCGGGAAAAGGGCCGTAGTTTGTGTTTGGGGGCCTGCGGCTGGGAGTGGCCGGCTGGCTCCTGAAAATCCAAGATACGCAGGATGATTCCCAAACCCAAGGGGGCACCAGTGCCAAGTCGGGCTGGTGTGATAGAGCCAAGTGGCTCCTCCAATCTGCCATCCAGAAGATGGGCAGTTCAGTTTTACATCCAAGGAATAGGGCCGTAGTTTTTTTTGGGGGCCTGTGGCTGGGAGTGTATGGCTGGCTCCTGAAAATCCACAATACGCAGGATGATTTCCAGACCAAAGGGGGCACCACTGTCGAGTCGGACTGGTATGATAATACAAAGTGGCTCCTGCAATCTACCATCCAGAAGCGAAGCGGGTGAGTTTTTTTTCCATGGCAATGGGCCGTGGAAAGTGTTTGAGGGCCTCTGGCTGGGAGTGGACGGCTGGCTGCTGAAAATCCACGCCACGCAGGATGGTTCCCAGGGCCAAGGGGGCACCCGTACCCAGTCTGGCTGGTTTGATAGAGGCAAGTGGCTCCTGCAATCTGCCAGCCAGAAGATGGGCAGGTCAGTTTTATTTCCAGGGAAAAGCGCGGTGGTTTTTTGTTCGGGGGCCTTTGGCTGGGAGTGGCCGGCTGGCTCCTGAAAATCCACGATACGCAGTATGGTTCCCAGATGAAAGGTGGCACCAGTGCCAAGTCGGGCTGGTATGATCGAGGCAAGGGGCTCCTGCAATCTGCCAGCCAGAAGATGGGATGGCCAGTTTTTCTTCCAGGGAAAAGGGCCGTGGTTTGTGTTTGTGTGCCTGTGGCTGGGAGTGGCCGGCTGGCTCCTGAAAATCCACGAGACGCAGGATGATTCCCAGACACAAGGGGGCACCAGGGCCAAGTCGGACTGGTATGATAGTGAAATAAACATTGCCAGGAGACTTCTTCTCCTTTATAATGCCTTTATTAAAAGTGATCAGCTCAGGATTGGGCGGCTCGGCAGGGCTGCAGTCCCCGTCGCGTCTCCCAGGGCGACTCAGAGGAGGAGGATATGCGCAGCTCCGTCCACTAGGGGCAGAGCCGGGGGATCCAGTCCTCGTGGGAGCTTTAGGGCGTGAGGTCCCCATCAGATGTTGCCCCTGTGACCTTCCCAGGTGGCTAGTCCCGGCGTTGGAACCACTCCCTGCTCAGGGCGAGAGGGACTCCGCATCTCTTCAGGCTCAGCACTTGGCTCCTCATGTCCAGACATCACTTTAGTCTCTCAATTCTAATTTGGCTCGTTGGTTTTGGGGTTTTCTCGTTGCATTTCGAGTCCGGGTCCCACAAAGCATTCTGGACTTTGGAGTCACTTTGCATAACCCCCCCCACCCTCTCAGGTGTCTTCCCTATGTTGTAAGAGAGCACAGCCTCGGGGAAGGGCCATTCACCGCACCCAGCCGGGCCTTTTACTAATACAAAAGAAGAGATAAGCCTTAATGACCCGGTATTACAATAACAAAGCACTAAGAATCCTGGCAGAGACCGACCCGGCGGGGTCCCTGCAATTCCCTCCCACAAAAAAAACATTAACTGAATTTTTGTTCATAACAGTCCCCCCTCTTTTTCTTTGATCAAGCTTAAATTCTTAAGCTCGCATCAACTCACAATTTTTTTGTTTTGAATCTACTATAAATCTCTTGTGCACTGTGGTAATCATGCTTACTTAACCTTGTTACTTTTCTTGGTTTTTTCCAGATTGGTTTGTACAGCCAATACTGTTTTACTAAAACAGGCAAATAAGCATAGTAAAAAGAGCAATCCTCCAAGTACACACACAGCGAGAAAAAACACTTTTTCCCATACATATTTTCTGAAAATCTCTAAATTCTCACTGGGATCAAGTGTAGGAGTTTGATCTTGATTATTTACACATGCTAATCCTTTTATTTCATTTGAAATGTCCCTAATAATTGAATTCTTTATTTTTAACACTGCCTGTAGCCGGATGACTTTGTTCAACACAGATTTTGGGATCTAAACTTGGCTTTTACAATTTTGGATTTTCCCAATTTCTATTTCACTTTCCCGGTTTTGTTTAATTTCTCCCAAATCATTATATATAGGAACTCCCAAACTTGATCCAGTTTCTTTGGGTAATAAGAAAATTGGTGTTATCACCCTAGCAATGCTGTTGCCAGATGAGATCAAACTTAGGGATTTAGAGCTCCCTTGAAATATGTTCCAAAAGGGGTTTATCTCTTTTCCAGTACACTCATATAAATACTTGTAACAAACAGTTTTTCTTACCATTTTCACCATTTCTTTGCTTTTTGCTAGATCTGCTGAGCTTGTTTCAGCAGCATCACATTCAAAGCAAAACCAGGCTTCCTCTATAGGGCACTCTCCTAGGAGTGGCTGCCTAAAAGTGGCAGTATTCTGGGCTATCCAATACACTCTCTTATTTTTCTCATAAAGGACCAATTGGGAGAGGTTAACACAATCAGGGTTAGAACTGATATGGACTCTAGACAAGGAGCTCTCTTCCTCCTCATAGAGGGGTTGGTAGCACTCTCTGCACGGCTCAGCTGGGCTCCCCTGAGCACCACCAGCAATCAGAGCCAGCATTACTACCCTTCCCAAGAGTCCAGTATGGGTCATCTTGCACAGCCTGCCCACCCGGCCTTGCCTCTTGGGGAATTTTTTTTTTTTCTGAGGACAAGCTTCCAAGCTCTTTAGAGTCCCTTCTACCCGCTTCTCTGGTTAAGCCTCTCTTGGTCTGTTCCCTACAAATTTTAGTTTCCCCCAGGGGAGTGTTCTGTAGAGGGTTAACCTGGAGTCTTTAGAAGTATATTGGGGAACTTAAACTAGAATTACTTATTTACAGCCTTAAACTTTTTACCAACATAATTTACACAAAACAGTTTTGAAACATTTTAAGCAATATTAGAACTCTGATACCAATTTTTCCCATACAGTTCAGTCTTTTTGACTCTTCTTCCTGAGAGTCAACTCCAAATCACAGTATACCCAGGTGAATTAACTTGTGATGTGGATGAATCCTTGTCCAGTGCCTGGAGGTGAGTGGTGTGGACTCTGGCCCAATGCCAGAGGGGAAAACTGGGAGTCTGGCCCAATGCCAGACGTAGAAACTGGGAGTCTGGCCCAATGCCAGATGGAGACAGGGGTGGAGTCTGGTCCAATACCAGGGAGAAAGGGGTGCAGTCCGGTCCAATACCAGAATGCCAGAGGGTAAAACTTGGTGTTGAATCCTGGTCCAATACCAGGGGTGAGAGTGATGTGAGTCCAACCGTCTTAGTAATGAAGAACACCTGAAACGGGCTTTCAAACACAGGCATTAATGGTCTACTGTTAATGATTTTATCAAAACTCAGCTTCTCTGTTTAATGTTATCAGTAATTTCTCTTTTTCCATATCTTGTATGTTTCTCTCATCAACTTCTACATACTCTGTATTTTGCAAGGAGTTGTATTTCTCAGCTAGCTTAACTCTCAAAGTACTTTTATTCTCCTATTTTTTCTGTGTATTTAATTCACTGGTTTTCTGTTCTATTTTCAAGATCTTATTTATTTATCTCTTGCTTCTGTTTCTTACTTTTACTTACAGCTTAAATACTTCTTTCAACCCCTTACACTTTATCTCTTTTTCCCTTTTTTTTTCTTACACCATTCTTTTACACATTACACTTCTTTCTAAGGAGATGTGGTAAAACTTGTAATGCACAATCTACATTACCTCTATTCTAACTCATCTATATTCACTCTCTCATTTCTCATTCACTTTCACACACTCTTCCACACCTTTAAGACACAAACTTATTACTAGAAAATCACAGGTCCCTATAGCCCCCCCTCACCTTGGGGTTGGCCCCCAGGTCTCAGTATCTCTGGGCCTCTTGGAAGGGCCCAGACTCTGGTTGCCTCTGGTGCACATTCACTTGTGAGGCTGTCTGCATGTCACTCACACTCTTACAGCTACGGCTCCCTCACACATCTGGGGAGCACTAGTATGGTTTGCAGGTCACACACACACACGCTTTGGTCACAGCCCCCACCTGCCCGGGGGACACAAGCTTGGTTTGCAGGTCACATACACACACACACACACTCCCAATGCCCCCTTCCCACCTGCCCGGGAAGTTGAGGCTGACTTCGCTTGTGACTCACTCTCACACACACAACAAGACAACAATAAGGTACCTTTTACTTTTACACCACTTATTACAAGTTTAGTTTTACTGGCCAGTTTTGGCGCTATTGGATATCCTTTCTACCTAGCTGTTTTTTGTCTAACTTCAGATGTTACTTTGTTGAGACAGGACTTATCTGCTCCTGTATCAACCAAAAATTCAAATTCCTCATTTAGGGGTCCCACTTCAAAGTTTACCAAGGGCTCTTCTAGATGTTGCATCGGGTCCCCTAAAGTATAAAGCCCCTGACCCTCTACTCGTCACCTCTAAGGATCCTTCCTAAATTATCTTGTTCCCTGGCTATTGCCACATCAAGACTGAGCTTTCTACAAAACTTCCTGGTGTGTCCTGGCTCTCCACAGTAATAACACTGCCGTCCTCTCAAAGGGACTTGAGGTGTCTCTATCCCTCTTGCACCTGACAGTACAAGAGGCCTATCCTTGCCTCCTCCTGGTGGTGGACCCGCCCACCCTGCCCTTTCTCTAGCTACAGCAACCATGATCTTAGCCTTGGCCTTTGCCTTTTCTTCCTCTCTCCTTAAATACACCTTCAATGCCTCTCTTAATAACTCATTTATGTCCCTCTCTTGCCAATCTTCCATCTTTTCCAGTTTTCTCCTTATATCAGGCCAAGATTTGGTAACAAATTGGACTTTTAGTAGCATTTGACCTTCTGGGGTGTCTGGGTCTATTCTAGAGTACAACCGGAAGTTCCGCCTTAGGCGATTAAGCCAGGCAGCAGGAGCTTCATCTTTCTCCTGCGTGCCCTCAAATGCCAATTGGGTGTTAGTTCCTTTGGGAACTGACTCTTTGATCCCCCGTATTATCAAAGACCTATATTCCATCATGGCCTTCCTCCCCTCCTCCTGGTTAGGGTTCCAGCTGGGATCCGTTAGTGGCAATTTCTGTTCACCTGATGGCACCTGGGGTCCTGGACGGTTATCCTTCTCCCAAATTCTTATGCCAGCCACCCTAATCATCTGGACCTCTTCTGGGGAAAACAGTATGCTCAGGATGGAATTCATCTCCCCCCAAGTGTAGATATTTGGACCTAGAAATTGATCCACTTGGTTAGCTATGCCCACTGGGTCCTCAACTAAATGCCCCAACTCTTTCTTGAATCCTCTCACCTCAGAAGCAGTTAGGGGAGCATTCACAAAGCCAACACCTCCCACTACTCCTCCCATAGGAACCTCTCTGAGGGGAAAGAGTCTCTCTGCCTTGGAGGTCTTGGATCTGGTACCACAGTACGGCCCATCTTCAGATGCCAAACTACTTTGAGGGATATCTGGGTTACCCTGAACGTTCTGCCCATCAGCAGGTGTATTTGCTGATGGCTGTTTATCGGGCGAGGAGACATTTGTGCCCCAACTAGGAGGAGGTAAAGGGACAGCAATAGGAGGGGGAGAAGAGCCTGAGTGGATATTAAGTGCAGCTGGAGAAGGGGTGGAGAATGCAGCAGGTGGAGTAGGCACTTGTGGTGGTGCAGAAGGAACTGGAGGGGATACTGGGTTTATCATAGCAGAAGCTGAAGAGGTAGAAGGAGGAGTTTGAACAGGTGGTAATGAGATGGCAGCCAGGGGAAGAACCGGACCTGCCATTTGAGGTGCTTGGAGAAGAGGATTATAAAGTGGAGGGGCAGAAGGAGGCAAATAATCCAGGGGATCGCATCTTTTACTAGTCCTATCATCCCCTCCTTCATTCCCCTCTTTCTTCCTCTGTACCTTACAAATTCGCACCCCTTCATCCCCAACAGTGCTCTTTAACCAGCAAGCTACATACAATAATTGCTCAGGATCAGTATCTCCTCGAGCTGTCAGATAATTATTTAATTGTTGGCACATCCATTTATCCTTCGTCCCACACCAAGGCCATCCTCCTTGTAACTCTAATTCTGGCCACACTTCCATACAATAGTGGATCATTTTAATTTTATCTAATCCCTCCGTGGCCTCTATAGAATCCCATTTTACTAACAGTTCTCCTAAGGGACTATTGGGAGGTATGTCCCTCAGCCTCTTGCCGGTCTTTTTACTATTACACCCTCCCATTTTACAGGTCTTAACAGTAAAAAATCCCAAAGGTGCCTTTACTGACCAGTAATTTCAAAAAGAACCTTCTTTGAGGAGCTTCAGCCTCCTCCACTGAAACTTCAAATTTCTGCCTGATGCTCAGGACTTTATACTGAAACAACTGCCCAATCTCTTGATTGCCTAACTTTCCCCACGTCAGGTCTTACATCTATCGGGACTTGAACACACGAAACCTCGGCCTAAGAATCCGGGTCGTGCCTGACTCCCTCAGTCAGGAAAAACGACTGCCTGATTTTTAGTTTGCCTAACCCGCCAATTTTTAGGCTTCACCGTATCAGGACTTAAAAGCAAACCACAGCCTCCTTCGCTGGGGTTTTTGCCTGGTTCCTGTGCCAGGACTTACTTTTGCCTGCAGGGCTTATGAGCTACCCGAATCCTTCTCGGGACTGATAAAATCTTACGCGAATCCTTCTCGAGACTTACAACTGCTACCCGAATCCTTCTCGGGACTGACAAATCTGCCTGACTTCCCTCTGTCAGGCCCTATTTTGGGTGCGTGCCACTCATACAAATATTCCCTCCGCACGCCCGGAGGGGGGGGCCCTTTATTCCCCCTTGGGAGACGACTCACTCACGCTAATTCCAAGCTCCGCCCCCTGTTCCCGGCCGGATCCTTCGCAGGAGTCCGGAACCGCGGTACTGAGAGGTCCGCTCTCGCTTCGAAGGTCCGGCTGCCGGCCTTCGTCTCATTCACACACACATGCGCACGTCTCCCGCTCCCGCCACCAGCTTTCTCACCAATCCGGTGTTCCGGTGCTCCTCTGCGTCGCTGCTCCTGAGCTGATCCCTCTGGTCCTGGTAGCCAGCTGTCCTGAAGTCCAAGATGGCCAGTGTTGAGTCTTCTTGCGGCGTGGCTATCCCGGACGAGTCCCCAGCTGAAATAAACAGGGCCAGGAGACTTCTTCTCCTTTATAATGCCTTTATTAAAAGTGATCAGCTCAGGATTGGGCGGCTTGGCAGGGCTGCAGTCCCCGTCGCGTCTCCCAGGGCGACTCAGAGGAGGAGGATATGCTCAGCTCCGTCCACTAGGAGCAGAGCCGGGGGATCCAGTCCTCGTGGGAGCTTTAGGGCGTGAGGTCCCCATCAGATGTTGCCCCTGTGACCTTCCCAGGTGGCTAGTCCCGGCGTTGGAACCACTCCCTGCTCAGGGCGAGAGGGACTCCACATCTCTTCAGGCTCAGCACTTGGCTCCTCATGTCCAGACATCACTTTAGTCTCTCAATTCTTATTTGGCTCGTTGGTTTTGGGGTTTTCTCGTTGCATTTCGAGTCGGGGTCCCACAAAGCATTCTGGACTTTGGAGTCACTTTGCATAACCCCCCCCACCCTCTCAGGTGTCTTCCCTATGTTGTAAGAGAGCACAGCCTCGGGGAAGGGCCATTCACCGCACCCAGCCGGGCCTTTTACTAATACAAAAGAAGAGATAAGCCTTAATGACCCGGTATTACAATAACAAAGCACTAAGAATCCTGGCAGAGACCGACCAGGCGGGGTCCCTGCAATTCCCTCCCACAAAAAAAACATTAACTGTATTTTTGTTCATAACAATAGTACAAAGTGGCTCCTGCAATCTACCATCCAGAAGCGGGTCATCTGAGTTTTTTTTCCAGGGAAAAGGGCCGTGGTATGTGTTTGTGGGCCTGTGGCTGGGAGTGGCTGGCTGGCTCCTGAAAATCCACGATACGCAGGATGGTTCCCAGATGAAAGGTGGCACCAGTGCCAAGTCGGGCTGGTTTGATATTACCAAGTGTCTCCTGCAATCTGCCATCCGGAAGTTGGGCTGGTCAGTATTCCTTCCAGGGAAAAGGGCCGTAGATTATGTTTTTGGGCCTGTGGCTGGGAGTGGCCGGCTGGCTCCCTAAAATCCACGATACGCAGGATGACTCCCAGACCCAAGGGGGCACCACTACCAAATCGGACTGGTTTGATAGAGCCAAGTGGCTCCTGCAATCTGCCAGCCAGAAGATGGGCAGGTCAGTTTTGTTTGCCAGGGAAAAGGGCCGTGGTATGTGTTCAGGGGCCTGTGGCTGGGAGTGGCCGGCTGGCTCCTGAAAATCCCCGATAGGCGGGATGGTTCCCAGATGAAAGGTGGCAAAAGTGCCAAGTCGGGCTGGTTTGATAGAAGCAAGTGGCTCCTGCAATCTGCCAGCCAGAAGATTGGCAGGGCAGTTTTAATTCCAGGGAAAAGGGCTATGGTTTGAGATTAAGGGCCGGTGGCTGGGAGTGGCCGGCTGGCTCCTGAAAATCCACGAAACGCGGGATGATTCCCAGACCCAAGGTGGCACGAGTGCCAAGTCGGGCTGATTTGATAAAGGCAAGTAGCTCCAGCAATCTGCCATTCAGAAGTGGGGCGAGTGAGTTTTGTTTGCCAGGGAAAAGGGCCGTGTTTTGTGTTTGGGGGCCTGGGCTGGGAGTGGCCGGCTGGCTCCTGAAAATCCACGATACGGAGGATGGTTCCCAGATGAAAGGTGGCACCAGTGCCAAGTCGGGCTGGTATGATGGTACAAAGTGGCTCCAGCAATCTACCATCCAGAAGATGGGCAGGTCAGTTTTGTTTGCCAGGCAAAAGAGCCGTGGTATGTGTTTGGGGGCCTGTGGCTGGGAGTGGCCGGCTGGCTCCTGAAAATCCACGATACGCAGGATGATTCCCAGACCAAAGGTGGCACCAATGCCAAGTAGGACTGGTATGATAATAAAATGTGGCTCCTGAAATCTACCATCCAGAAGCGGGTCAGCTGAGTTTTGCTTCCAGGGAAAAGGGCCGAAGTTTTTGTTTTTGGGCCTGTGCCTGGGAGTGGCCGGCTGGCTCCTGAAAATCCGCGCCGCGCAGGATGGTTTCCAGACCCAAGGGGGCACCAGTGCCGAGTCGGGCTGGTTTGATAGAGCGAATGGGCTCCTTCAATCTGCCAGCCAGAAGCGGGGCGGATGAATTTTGTTTGACAGGGAAAAGGGCCATAGTTTGTGTTTGAGGGCCTGTGACTGGGAGTGGCCGGCTGGCTCCTGAAAATCCACGATACGCAGGATGGTTCCCAGATGAAAGTTGGCACCAGTGCCAAGTCAGGCTGGTTTGATAGAGCCAAGTGGCTCCTGCAATCTGCAAACCAGAAGATGGGCAGGTCAGTTTTACTCCCAGGGAAAAGGGCGGTAGATTATGTTTGTGGGCCTGTGGCTGGGAGTGGCCGGCTGGCTCTTGAAAATCCATGATACGCAGGATGATTCCCTGACCCAAGGGGGCACCAGTGCCAAGTCGGACTGGTTTGATAGAGGCAAGTGGCTCCTGCAATCTGCCAGCCAGAAGCGGCGCGGGTGAGTTTTACTTCCAGTGAAAAGGGCCGTAGTTTGTGTTCGGGGGCCTGTGGCTGGGAGTGGCCGGCTGGCTCCTGAAAATCCACGCCGCCCAGGATGGTTCCCAGACCCAAGGGGGCACCAGTTCAAAGTCGGGCTGGTATGATAGTACAAAGTGGCTCCTGCAATCTGACAGCCAGAAGCAGGCGGGTGAGTTTTGTTTGCCAGTTAAAATGGCTGTGGTTTGTTTTCGGGGGCCTGTGGCTGGGAGTGGCCGGCTGGCTCCTGAAAATCCATGATACGCACGATGGTTCCCAGATGAAAGTTGGCACCAGAGCCATGGCGGGTTTGTTTGGTAGAGGCAAGTGTGTCCGGCAATCTTCAAGCCAGAAGATGGGCAGGTCAATTTTACTTCCATGGAAAAGGGCCGTAGTTTGTGTTTTGGGGCCTGTGGCTGGGAGTGGCCGGCTGGCTCCTGAAAATCCACGATACGCAGGATGGTTCCCAGACCCAAGGGGGCACCAGTGCTGAGTCGGGCTGGTTTGATAGAGGCAAGTGGCTCCTGAAATCTGCCAGCCAGATAATGGGCAGGTCAGTTTTACTTCCAGGGAAAAGGGCCGTGGTTTGTGTTCGGGAGCCTCTGGCTGGGAGTGGCCGGCTGGCTCCTGAAAATCCACACCGCGCAGGATAGTTCCCAGACCCAAGGGGGCACCGGTGCCGAATCGGGCGTGTTTGATAGAGCCAAGGGGCTCCTGCAATCTGCCAGCCAGAAGCGGGGCGGGTGAGTTTTCTTTGCCAGGGAAAAGGGCCGTGGTTTGTGTTTGTGGGCCGGTGGCTGGGAGTGGCCGGGTGGCTCTTGAAAATCCACGATACGCAGGATGATTCCCAGACCTAAGGGGGCACCAGTGACATGTGGGACTGGTATGATAGTACAAAGTGTCTCCTGCAATCTATTATCCAGAAGCAGGGGCAGCTGAGGTTCTTTTGCGAGGGAAAAGGGCCGTTGTTTGTGTTTGGGGCCTGTGGCTGGGAGTGGCCGGCTGGCTCCTGAAAATCCACGAGACGCAGGATGGTTCTCAGATGAAAGGTGGCACGAGTGCCAAGTCGGGCTAGTTTGATAGAGCCAAGTGGCTCCAGCAATCTGCCAGCCAGAGGCGGGGCGGGTGAGTTTTGTTTGCAAGGGAAAAGGGCCGTGGTTTTGTTTGGGGGCCTGAGGCTGGGACTGGCCGGCTGGCTCCTGAAAATCCACGATACGCAGGATGGTTCCCAGATGAAAGTTGGCACCAGTGCCAAGTCGAGCTGCTTCGATAGCACCAAGTGGCTCCTGCAGTATACCAGCCAGAAGATGGGCAGGTCAGTTTTTTTTCCAGGGAAAAGGGCCGTAGTTTGTGTTTGGGGGCCTGTGGCTGGGAGTGGCCGGCTGGCTCCTGAAAATGCACGATACGCAGGATGATTCCCAGACCCAAGGGGGCACCAGTGCCAAGACGGGCTGGTTTGATAGAGCCAAGTGGCTCCTGCAATCTGCCAGCCAGAAGCGGGGCGGGTGAGTTTTGTTACCCAGGGAAAATGGCCGTGGTTTGTGTTTGGGGGCCTGGGCTGGGAGTGGCCGGCTGGCTCCTGAAAATCCACGATACGGAGGATGGTTCCCAGATGAAAGGTGGCACCAGTGCCAAGTCGGGCTGGTATGATGGTACAAAGTGGCTCCAGCAATCTACCATCCAGAAGATGGGCAGGTCAGTTTTGTTTGCCAGGCAAAAGAGCCGTGGTATGTGTTTGGGTGCCTGTGGCTGGGAGTGGCCGGCTGGCTCCTGAAAATCCACGATACGCAGGATGATTCCCAGACCAAAGGTGGCACCAATGCCAAGTAGGACTGGTATGATAATAAAATGTGGCTCCTGAAATCTACCATCCAGAAGCGGGTCAGCTGAGTTTTGCTTCCAGGGAAAAGGGCCGAAGTTTTTGTTTTTGGGCCTGTGCCTGGGAGTGGCCGGCTGGCTCCTGAAAATCCGCGCCGCGCAGGATGGTTTCCAGACCCAAGGGGGCACCAGTGCCGAGTCGGGCTGGTTTGATAGAGCGAATGGGCTCCTTCAATCTGCCAGCCAGAAGCGGGGCGGATGAATTTTGTTTGACAGGGAAAAGGGCCATAGTTTGTGTTTGAGGGCCTGTGACTGGGAGTGGCCGGCTGGCTCCTGAAAATCCACGATACGCAGGATGGTTCCCAGATGAAAGTTGGCACCAGTGCCAAGTCAGGCTGGTTTGATAGAGCCAAGTGGCTCCTGCAATCTGCAAACCAGAAGATGGGCAGGTCAGTTTTACTCCCAGGGAAAAGGGCGGTAGATTATGTTTGTGGGCCTGTGGCTGGGAGTGGCCGGCTGGCTCTTGAAAATCCATGATACGCAGGATGATTCCCTGACCCAAGGGGGCACCAGTGCCAAGTCGGACTGGTTTGATAGAGGCAAGTGGCTCCTGCAATCTGCCAGCCAGAAGCGGCGCGGGTGAGTTTTACTTCCAGTGAAAAGGGCCGTAGTTTGTGTTCGGGGGCCTGTGGCTGGGAGTGGCCGGCTGGCTCCTGAAAATCCACGCCGCCCAGGATGGTTCCCAGACCCAAGGGGGCACCAGTTCAAAGTCGGGCTGGTATGATAGTACAAAGTGGCTCCTGCAATCTGACAGCCAGAAGCAGGCGGGTGAGTTTTGTTTGCCAGTTAAAATGGCTGTGGTTTGTTTTCGGGGGCCTGTGGCTGGGAGTGGCCGGCTGGCTCCTGAAAATCCATGATACGCACGATGGTTCCCAGATGAAAGTTGGCACCAGAGCCATGGCGGGTTTGTTTGGTAGAGGCAAGTGTGTCCGGCAATCTTCAAGCCAGAAGATGGGCAGGTCAATTTTACTTCCATGGAAAAGGGCCGTAGTTTGTGTTTTGGGGCCTGTGGCTGGGAGTGGCCGGCTGGCTCCTGAAAATCCACGATACGCAGGATGGTTCCCAGACCCAAGGGGGCACCAGTGCTGAGTCGGGCTGGTTTGATAGAGGCAAGTGGCTCCTGAAATCTGCCAGCCAGATAATGGGCAGGTCAGTTTTACTTCCAGGGAAAAGGGCCGTGGTATGTGTTCGGGAGCCTCTGGCTGGGAGTGGCCGGCTGGCTCCTGAAAATCCACACCGCGCAGGATAGTTCCCAGACCCAAGGGGGCACCGGTGCCGAATCGGGCGTGTTTGATAGAGCCAAGGGGCTCCTGCAATCTGCCAGCCAGAAGCGGGGCGGGTGAGTTTTCTTTGCCAGGGAAAAGGGCCGTGGTTTGTGTTTGTGGGCCGGTGGCTGGGAGTGGCCGGGTGGCTCTTGAAAATCCACGATACGCAGGATGATTCCCAGACCTAAGGGGGCACCAGTGACATGTGGGACTGGTATGATAGAACAAAGTGTCTCCTGCAATCTATTATCCAGAAGCAGGGGCAGCTGAGGTTCTTTTGCGAGGGAAAAGGGCCGTTGTTTGTGTTTGGGGCCTGTGGCTGGGAGTGGCCGGCTGGCTCCTGAAAATCCACGAGACGCAGGATGGTTCTCAGATGAAAGGTGGCACGAGTGCCAAGTCGGGCTAGTTTGATAGAGCCAAGTGGCTCCAGCAATCTGCCAGCCAGAGGCGGGGCGGGTGAGTTTTGTTTGCAAGGGAAAAGGGCCGTGGTTTTGTTTGGGGGCCTGAGGCTGGGACTGGCCGGCTGGCTCCTGAAAATCCACGATACGCAGGATGGTTCCCAGATGAAAGTTGGCACCAGTGCCAAGTCGAGCTGCTTCGATAGCACCAAGTGGCTCCTGCAGTATACCAGCCAGAAGATGGGCAGGTCAGTTTTTTTTCCAGGGAAAAGGGCCGTAGTTTGTGTTTGGGGGCCTGTGGCTGGGAGTGGCCGGCTGGCTCCTGAAAATGCACGATACGCAGGATGATTCCCAGACCCAAGGGGGCACCAGTGCCAAGACGGGCTGGTTTGATAGAGCCAAGTGGCTCCTGCAATCTGCCAGCCAGAAGCGGGGCGGGTGAGTTTTGTTACCCAGGGAAAATGGCCGTGGTTTGTGTTTGGGGGCCTGTGGCTGGGAGTGGCCGGCTGGCTCCTGAAAATCCACGATACGGAGGATGGTTCCCAGATGAAAGGTGGAACCACTGTCAAGTCGGACTTGTATGATAGTACAAAGTGGCTCCTGCAATCTACCATCCAGAAGCGGGACACCTGAGGTTTTTTTGCCAGGGAAAAGGGCCGTGGATTGTGTTCGGGAGCCTGTGGCTGGGAGTGGCCGGCTGGCTCCTGAAAATGCACGATACGCAGGATGGTTCCCAGATGAAAGGTGGCACCAATGCCAAGTCAGGCTGGTTTAGAAGAGGCAAGTGGCTCCTGCAATCTGCCAGCCTGAAGCGGGGCGGGTGAGTTTTATTTGCCAGGGAAAAGGGCCGTGGTTTGTGTTCGGGGGCCTGTGGCTGGGAGTGGCCGGCTGGCTCCTGAGAATCCACGCCGCGCAGGATGGTTCCCAGAAGAAAGGTGGCAGCAGTGCCATGTAGGGCTGGTTTGATAGTACCAAGTGCCTCCTGCAATCTGCCAGCCAGAAGTTGGGCAGGTCAGTTTTCCTTCCAGGGAAATGGGCCTTGGTTTTTGATTGGGGGCCTGTGGCTGGGAGTGGCCGACTGGCTCCTCAAAATCCACGCCACGCAGGGTGGTTCCCAGACCCAAAGGGGCACCAGTGCCAAGTCGGGCTGGTTTGATACAGCCAAGTGGCTCCTGCAATCTGCCATCCAGAAGATGGGCAAGTCAGTTTTACTTTCTGGGAATAGGGCCGTAGAATTTGTTTGGTGGCCTGTGGCTGGTAGTAGCCGGCTGGCTCCTGAAAATCCACTATACGCAGGATGATTTCCAGACCCAAGGTGGCACCACTGTCAAGTCGGACTGGTATGATAATACAAAGTAACTCCTGCAATCTACCATCCAGAAGCGGGGCGTCTGAGTTTTTTTTTCAGGGCAAAGGGCCGTAGTTTGTGTTTGGGGGCCTGTGGCTGGGAGTGGCCGGCTGGCTCCTGAAAATCCACGCCACGCAGGATGGTTCCCGGACCCAAAGGGGCACCAGTGCCGAGTCGGGCTGGTTTGATTGAGGCAAGTGGCTCCTGCAATCTGCCAGCCAGAAGCGGGGCAGGTGAGGTTTTTTTGCCAGGGAAAATGGCCTTAGTTTGTGTTTGTGGGCCTGTGGCTTGGAGTGGCCGGTTGGCTCCTGAAAATCCATGAAACGCAGGATGGTTCCCAGATGAAAGGTAGCACCAGTGCCAAGACGGGCTGTTTTGATAGAGCCAAGTGCCTCCTGCAATCTGCCAACCAGAAGCGGGGCGGGTGAGTTTTGTTTGCCAGGGAAAAGGGCCGTGGTTTGTGTTCGGGAGACTTTGGCTGGGAGTGGCCGGCTGGCTCCTGAAAATCCACGCCGCGCAGGATGTTTCCCAGATGAATCGTGGCACCAGTGGCAAGTCAGGCTGGTTTGATAGTACCAAGTGGCTCCTGCAATCTGCCAGCCACAAGATGGGCAGGTCAGTTTTATCTCCAGGGAAAAGGGCCGTAGTTTGTGTTTGGGGGCCTGGGAGTGGCTGGCTGGCTCCTGAAAATCCACGATACGGAGGATGGTTCCCAGACCCAAGGTGGCACCATTGCCAAGTCGGGCTGTTATGGTAGAACAAAGTGGCTCCTGCAATCAGCCATCCAGAAGCGGGGCGGATGAGTTTTGTTTGCAGGGAAAAGCGCCGTGGTTTTTGTTCGGGGGCCTGTGGCTGGGAGTGGCCGGCTGGCTCCTGAAATTCCACCCGTTCAGAATGGTTCCCAGACCCAAGGGGGCACCAGTGCCGAGTCGGGCTGGTTTGAGAGAGGCAAGTGTCGCCTGCCATCTACCATCCAGAAGAGGGGCAGATGATATTTTTTTTCCAGGGAAAAAGGCCGTGGTTTTTTTTTCGGGGGCATGTAGCTGGGAGTGACCGCCTGGCTCCTGAAAATGTACAACACGCATTGTGGTCCCCAGAAGAAAGGTGGCACCAGTGCCATGCCCGTCTGGTTAGATAGAGACAAGTGTGCCAGCCAGAAGCGGGGCAGGTAAGTTTTGTTTGCCAGGGAAAAGGGCCATAGTTTGTTTTTGGGGGCCTGTGGCTGGGAATGGCCGCCTGGCTCCTGAAAATGCACGAAACGCAGGATGATACCCAGACCCAAGGGGGCACCATTGACAAGTCGGACTGGTATGATAGTGGAAAATTGCTCCTGCAATCTACTATCCAGAAGTGCAGCAGATGAGTTTTTTTTCCCAGGGAAAAGCGCCATGCTTTGTGTTTGGGGGCCTGTGCCTGGGAGTAGCCGGTTGGCTCTTGAAAATCCACACCGCGCAGGATGGTTCCCAGACCCAAGGGCGCACCAGTGCCAAGTCGGGCTGGTTTGATAGAGGCAAGTGGCTCCTGCAAACTGCCAGCCAGAAGCGGGTCGAGTGAGTGTTGTTTGCCAGGGAAAAGGGCCGTGGTTTGTGTTCGGGGGCCTGTGGCTGAGAGTGGCCGGCTGGCTCTTGAAAATCCACGCCGCGCAGGATGGGTTCCAGACACAAGGGGGCACCAGTGCCGTGTCGGGCTTGTTTGATAGAGGCAAGTGGCTCCTGCCATCTGCCATCCAAACGCGGGGCGAGTGAGGGGTTTTTGCCAGGGAAAAGTTCTGCGGTTTGTGTTCGGAGGCCTGTGGCTGTGAGTGGCTGGCTGGCTCCTGAAAATCCACGATGCACAGGATGATTCCCGGACCCAAGGGCGCACCAGTGCCAAGTTGGGCTGGTATGATAGTAGAAAATTGCTCCTGCAATCTACCATCCAGAAGCGGGGCAGGTTAGTTTTTTTTCCTGGAAACAGGGCCATGCTTTTTTGTTTGGGAGCCTGTGGCTGGGAGTGGCCGGCTGGCTCCTGAAAATCCACGATACGCAGGATGGTTCCCAGATGAAAGGTGGCACCAGCGCCAAGTCAGACTGGTATGATAGTACAAAATGGCTCCTGCAATCTACCATCCAGAAGCGGGGCAGCTGAGATTATGTTCCAGGGAAAAGGGCCGTGATATATGTTTTGGGGCCAGTGGCTGGGAGTGGCTGGCTGGCTCCTGAAAATCCGTGCCGTGCAAGATGGCTCCGAGACCCAAGTTGTCACCAGAGCCAAGTCGGGCTGGTTTCATAGAGGCAAGTGGCTCCTGCAATCTGCCAGCCAGAAGCGGGGCAGGTCAGTTTTACTTCCAGGGAAAATGGCCGTAGTTTGTGTTTGGGGGCCTGTGGCTGGGAGTGGCCGGCTGGCTCTTGAAAATCCACACCGCGCAGGATGGTTCCCAGACCCAAGGGGGCATCAGTGCCAAGTCGGGCTACTTTGATAGAGCCAAGTGGCTCCTGCAATCTGCCAGCCAGAAGATGGGCAGGTCAGTTTTACTTCCAGGGAAAAGGGCCGTGGTTTGTGTTCGGGTGCCTGTGGCTGAGAGTGGCCGGCTGGCTCCTGAAAATCCATGCCGCGCAGGATGGTTCCCACACCCAAGGGAGCAACAGTGCCGAGTCAGGCTGGTTTGATAGAGGCAAGTGGCTACTGCAATATGCCAGCCAGAAGATGGGCAGGTCAGTTTTGATTGTAAGGCAAAAGGGCCGTGGTTTGTGTTCGGGGGCCTGTGGCTGGGATGGCCGTCTGGCTCCTGAAAATCCACGATGTACAGGATGGTTCCCAGATGAAAGGTGGCACCAGCGTCAAGTCGGACTTGTATGATAGTAGAAAATTGCTCCTGCAATCTACCATCCAGAAGCGGGGCAGATGAGATTTTTTTCTAGGGAAAAGGGCCGTTTTTTGTGTTTGGGGGCCTCTTGCTGGGAGTGGCCGGCGGGCTCCTGAAAATCCACGATGCACAGGATATGTTCCCAGATGAAAGGTGGCACCAGTGCCAAGTCGGACTGGTTTGATAGTACAAACTGTCTCCTGCATTCTACCATCCAGATGCGGGGCAGCTGACATTTTTTTTCGAGGGAAATGGGACGTGGAATAAGTTTGAGGGCCTGTGGCTGGGAGTGGCCAGGTGGCTCCTGAAAATCCACGCCGCGCAGGACGGTTCCCAGACCGAAGGGGGCACCAGTGCCAAGTTGGGCTGGTTTGATAGAGGCAAGTGGCTCCTGCAATCTGCCAGCCAGAAGATGGGCAGGTCAATTTTACTTAAACGGACAAAGGACGTAGTTTATTTTTGGGGGCCTGTGGCTGGGAGTGGCCGGCTGGCTCATGAAAATCCACGATGCACAGGATGGTTCCCCGATAAAAGGTGGCACCAGTGTCAAGTCGAACTGGTATGATAGTAGAAAATTGCTCCTGCAATCTACCATCCAGAAGCGGGGCAGATGAGATTTTTTTCCAGGGAAATGGGCCGTTGTTTGTGTTCGGAGGCCTGTTGCTGGGAGTGGCCGGCTGGCTCCTGAAAATCCACGATACGCAGGATGGTTCCTAGATGAAAAGTGGCACCAGTGCCAAGTCGGACTGGTTTGATAGAGCCAAGTGGCTATTGCAATCTGCCAGCCAGAAGATGGGCAGGTCAGTTTTACTTCCATGGAAAAGGGCCATAGTTTGTGTTTGGGGGCCTGTGGCTGGGAGTGGCCGGCTGGCTCATGAAAATGCACTTTACGCAGTATGATACCCAGACCCAAGGTGGCACAATTGCCAAGTCGGGCTGGTATGATAGTAGAAAATTGCTGCTGCAATCTACCATCCAGAAGCGGGGCAGATGAGATTTTTTTTCCAGGGAATAGGGCCGTGGTTTGTGTTTGGGTGCCTGTGGCTGGGAGTGGCCAGCTGGCTCCTGAAAATCGACACCGCGCAGGATGGTTCCCAGACCCAAGGGGGCACCAGTGCCAAGTCGGGCTGGTTTGATAGAGCCTAGTGGCTCCGGCAATCTGCCAGCCAGAATCGGGGCGAGTGAGTTTTGTTTGCCAGGGAAAAGGGCCGTGGTTTGTGTTCGTGGGCCTGTGGCTGGGAGTGGCCAGCTGGCTCCTGAAAATCCACGATACGGAGGATGGTTCCCAGATGAAAGATGGCACCAGTGCCAAGTCGGACTGGTATGATAGTACAAAGTGGCTCCTGCAATCTACCATCCAGAAGCGGGGCAGCTGAGATTATATTCCAGGGAAAAGGACTGTGATATTGGTTTTGGGGCCAGTGGCTGGGAGTGGCCGGCTGGCTCCAGAAAATCCACGATACGCAGGATGGTTCCCAGACGAAAGGTGGCAACAGTGCCAAGTCGGGCTTATCTGATAGAGCCAAGTGGCTCCTGCAATCAGCCAGACAGAAGCAGGTCAGGTGAGTTTTGTTTGCCAGGGAAAAGGGCCGTGGTTTGTGTTCCGGGGCCTGTGGCTGGGAGTGGCCGCCTGGCTCCTGAAAATCCACGATGCGCAGGATGGTTCCCAGATGAAAGATGGCACCAGTGCCAAGTCGGACTGGTATGATAGTAGAAAATTGCTCCTGCAATCTACCATCCAGAAGCGGGGCAGATGAGTTTTTTTCACAGGGAAAAGGGCCGTGGTTTTTGTTCGGGGGCCTGTGGCTGGGAGTGGCCGGCTGGCTCCTGAAAATCCACGATACGCAGGATGGTTCCTAGATGAAAGGTGGCACCAGTGCCAAGTCGGACTGTTTTGATAGAGCCAAGTGGCTCCTGCAATCTGCCAGCCAGAAGATGGGCAGGTCAGTTTTACTTCCATGGAAAAGGGGCAAGGTTTGTGTTTGGGGGCCTGTGGCTGGGAGTGGCCAGCTGGCTCATGAAAATGCACTTTACGCAGTATGATACCCAGACCCAAGGTGACACAATTGCCAAGTCGGACTGGTATGATAGTAGAAAATTGCTCCTGCAATCTACCATCCAGAAGCGGGGCAGATGAGATTTTTTTCCAGGAAATAGGGCCGTGGTTTGTGTTTGGGTGCCTGTGGCTGGGAGTGGCCGGCTGGCTCCTGAAAATCCACACCGCGCAGGATGGTTCCCAGACCGAAGGGGGCACCAGTGCCAAGTCGGGCTGGTTTTATACAGCCAAGTGTCTCCTGCAATCAGCCAGCCAGAAGCGCGGCGAGTGAGTTTTTTTTGACAGGGTAAAGTGCCGTAGTTTGTGTTTCGGGGTTGTAGCTGGGAGTGGCCGGCTGGCTCCTGAAAATCCGGGCCGTGCAGGATGGTTCCGAGACCCAAGTTGTCACCAGAGCCAAGTCGGGCTGGTTTGATAGAGGCAAGTGGCTCCTGCAATCTGCCAGCCAGAAGCGGGGCAGGTCAGTTTTACTTCCAGGGAAAAGGCCCGTAGTTTGTGTTCGGGGGCCTGTGGCTGAGAGTGGCCGGCTGGCTCTTAAAAATCCACACCGCGCAGGATGGTTCCCAGACCCAAGGGGGCACCAGTGCCAAGTCGGGCTGGTTTGATAGAGCCAAGTGGCTCCTGCAATCTGCCAGCCAGAAGATGGGCAGGTAAGTTTTACTACCAGGGAAAAGGTCCGTGGTTTGTGTTCGGGTGCCTGTGGCTGAGAGTGGCCGTCTGGCTCCTGAAAATCTATGCCGCGCAGGATGGTTCCCAGACCCAAGGGAGCAACAGTGCCGAGTCGGACTGGTTTGATAGAGGCAAGTGGCTACTGCAATCTGCCATCCAGAAGATGGGCAGGTCAGTTTTGATTGTAAGGCAAAAGGGCCGTGGTTCGTGTTCGGAGGCCTGTGGCTGGGATGGCCGTCTGGCTCCTGAAAATCCACGATGCACAGGATGGTTCCCCGATAAAAGTTGGCACCAGTGTCAAGTCGAACTGGTATGATAGTAGAAAATTGCTCCTGCAATCTACCATCCAGAAGCGGGGCAGATGAGATTTTTTTCCAGGGAAATGGGCCGTTGTTTGTGTTCGGGGGCCTGTTGCTGGGAGTGGCCGGCCGGCTCCTGAAAATCCACGATACGCAGGATGGTTCCCAGACCCAAGGGGGCACCAATTCCGTGTCGGGCTCGATTGAAAGAGTCAAGTGGCTCCTGCAATCTGCCAGCCAGAAGAGGGGCGGGTGAGTTTTGTTCGCCAGGGAAAAGCGCCTTGCTTTCTGTTTGGGGGCTTGTGGCTGGGAGTGGCCGGCTGGCTCATGAAAATGCACTTTACGGAGTATGATACCCAGACCCAAGGTGGCAAAATTGCCAAGTCGGACTGGTATGATAGTAGAAAATTCCTCCTGCAATCTACCATCCAGAAGCGGGGCAGATGAGATTTTTTTCCAGGGAATAGGGCCGTGGTTTGTGTTTGGGTGCCTGTGGCTGGGAGTGGCCGGCTGGCTCCTGAAAATCCACGCCGCGCAGAATGGTTCCGAGACCCAAGGGGGCACCAGTGCCGAGTCGGGCTGGTTTGATAAAGGCAAGTGGCTACTGCAATCTGCCAGCCAGAAGATGGGCAGGTCAGTTTTGATTGTAAGGCAAAAGGGCCGTGGTTTGTGTTCGGGGGCCTGTGGCTGGGAGTGGCCGGCTGGCTCCTGAAAATCCACAATGCACAGGATGGTTCCCCGATGAAAGATGGCACCAGTGTCAAGTCGGACTGGATTGATAGAGCCAAGTGGCTCCTGAATTCTGCCAGCCAGAAGATGGGCTGGTCAGTTTTACTTCCAGGGAAAAGGGCCGTGGTTTGCGTTCGGGTGCCTGTGGCTGAGAGTGGCCGGCTGGCTCCTGAAAATCCACGCCGCGCAGGATGGTTCCCAGACCCAAGGGGGCACCAGTGTCAAGTCGGACTGGATTGATAGAGCCAAGTGGCTCCTGAATTCTGCCAGCCAGAAGATGGGCTGGTCAGTTTTACTTCCAGGGAAAAGGGCCGTGGTTTGCGTTCGGGTGCCTGTGGCTGAGAGTGGCCAGTTGGCTCCTGAAAATCCACGCCGCGCAGGATGGTTCCCAGACCCAAGGGGGCACCAGTTCCGTGTCGGGCTCGATTGATAGAGTCAAGTGGCTCCTGCAATCTGCCAGCCAGAAGATGGGCTGGTCAGTTTTACTTCCAGGGAAAAGGGCCGTGGTTTGTGTTCGGGTGCCTGTGGCTGAGAGTGGCCGGCTGGCTCCTGAAAATCTATGCCGCGCAGGATGGTTCCCAGACCCAAGGGGGCACCAGTGGGAAGTCGGGCTGGTTTGATAGTACCAAGTGGCTCCTGCAATCAGCCAGACAGAAGCAGGTCGGGTGTGTTTTGTTTGCCAGGGAAAAGGGCCGTGGTTTGTGTTCGGGGGCCTGTGTCTGGGAGTGGCCGGCTGGCTCCTGAAAATCCACGATGCACAGGATGGTTCCCAGATGAAAGGAGGCACCAGTGTCAATTCGGACTGGTATGATAGTAGAAAATTGCTCCTGCAATCTACCATCCAGAAGCGGGGCAGATGAGTTTTTTTCCCAGGGAAAAGGGCCGTTGTTTGCGTTCGGTGGCCTGTGGCTGGGAGTGCCGGCTGGCTCCTGAAAATCCACGATGCACAGGATGGTTCCCAGATGAAAGGAGGCACCAGTGTCAATTCGGACTGGTATGATAGTAGAAAATTGCTCCTGCAATCTACCATCCAGAAGCGGGGCAGATGAGTTTTTTTCCCAGGGAAAAGGGCCGTTGTTTGTGTTCGGTGGCCTGTGGCTGGGAGTGGCCGGCTGGCTCCTGAAAATCCACGATACGCAGGATGGTTCCCAGATGAAAGGTGGCACCAGCGCCAAGTCAGACTGGTATGATAGTACAAAGTGGCTCCTGCAATCTACCATCCAGAAGCGGGGCAGCTGAGATTATCTTCCAGGGAAAAAGGCCGTGATATATGTTTTGGGGCCAGTGGCTGGGAGTGGCCGGATGGCTCCTGAAAATGCACGATACTCAGGATGGTTCCCAGACGAAAGGTGGCACCAGTGCCAAGTCTGGCTGGTTTGATAGAGGCAAGTGTCTCCTGCAATCTGCCAGCCAGAAGCGGGGCGAATGAGTTTTTTTGACGGGGAAAAGGGCCGTAGTTTGAGTTTGGGGGCCTGTGGCTGGGAGTGGCAGGCTGGCTCCTGAAAATCCACCATACGCAGGATGGTTCCCAGACCCAAGGGGGCACCAGTGCCGAGTCGGGCTGGTCTGATAGAGCCAAGTGGCTCCTGCAATCAGCTGCAGAAGCAGGTCGGGTGAGTTTTGTTTGCCAGGTGAAAAAGACCGTGGTTTATGTTCGGGGGCTTGTGGCTGGGAGTGGCCGGCTGGCTCCTGAATATCCTCGATGCACAGGATGGTTCCCAGATGAAAGGTGGCGCCAGTGTCAAGTCGGACTGGTATGATAGTAGAAAATTGGCTCCTGCAATGTACCATCCAGAAGCGGGGCAGATGAATTTTTTTCCCAGGGAAAAGTGCCGTTGTTTGTGTTCGGAGGACTGTGGCTGGGAGTCGCCGTCCGGCTCCTGAAAATCCACGATACGCAGGATGGTTCCCAGGTGAAAGGTGGCACCAGTGCCAAGTCGGACTGGTATGATAGTAGAAAATTGGCTCCTGCAATCTGCCAGCCAGAAGATGGGCAGGTCAGTTTTACTTCCAGGGAAAAGGGCCGTGGTTTGTGTTCGGGTGCCTGTGGCTGGGAGTGGCCGGCTGGCTCCTGAAAATCCACGATGCACAGGATGATTCCGAGACCCAAGTTTTCACCAGTGCCAAGTCGGGCTGGTTTGATAGAGGCAAGTGGCTCCTGCAATCAGCCAGCCAGAAGCAGGTCGGGTGAGTTTTGTTACCCAGGGAAAAGGGCCGTGCTCTGTGTTTGGGGGCCTGTGGCTGGGAGTGGCCGGCTGGCTCCTGAAAATCCACGATGCACAGGATGGTTCCCAGATGAAAGGAGGCACCAGTGCCAAGTCGGACGGATATGATACTAGAAAATTGCTCCTGCAATCTACCATCCAGAAGCGGGGCAGGTGAGTTTTGTCTGCCAGGGAAAAGGGCCGTGGTTTGTGTTCGGGGGCCTGTGGCTGGGAGTGGCCGGCTGGCTCCTGAAAATCCACGATACGCAGGATGGTTCCCAGATGAAAGGTGGCACCAGTGCCAAGTCGGGCTGGTTTTATAGAGCCAAGTGGCTCCTGCAATCTACCAGCCAGAAGCGGGGCAGGTCAGTTTTACTTCCAGGGAAACGGGCCGTAGTTTGTGTCCGGGGGCCTGTGGCTGGGAGTGGCCGGCTGGCTCCTGAAAATCCACGATACGCAGGATGGTTCCCAGATGAAATGTGGCACCAGTGCCAAGTCGGGCTGGTTTTATAGAGCCAAGTGGCTCCTGCAATCTACCAGCCAGAAGCGGGGCGGGTGAATTTTGCTTGCCAGGGAAAAGGGCCGTAGTTTGTGTATGGGGGCCTGTGGCTGGGAGTGGCCGTCTGGTTCCTGAAAATCCACGATACACAGGATGGTTCCCAGATAAAATGTGGCACCAGTGACAAGTCGGACTGGTTTGATAGTACAAAGTGTCTCCTGCAATCTACCATCCAGAAGCGGGGCAACTGACATTTTTTTTCGAGGGAAATGGGCCGTGGTATAAGTTTGAGGGCCTGTGCCTGGGAGTGGCCAGCTGGCTCCTGAAAATCCACGCTGCGCGGGACGGTTCCCAGACCCAAGGGGGCACCAGTGCCAAGTTGGGCTGGTTTGATAGAGGCAAGTGGATCCTGCAATCTGCCAGCAAGAAGATGGGCAGGTCAGTTTTACTTAAACGGAAAAGAGACGTAGTTTATTTTTGGGGGCCTGTGGCTGGGAGTGGCCGGCTGGCTCCTGAAAATCCACGATACGGAGGATGGTTCCCAGGTGAAAGGTGGCACCAGCGCCAAGTCAGGCTGGTATGATAGTACAAAGTGGCTCCTGCAATCTACCAGCCAGAAGCGGGGCAGCTGAGATTATGTTCCAGGGAAAAGGGCCGTGATATATGTTTTGGGGCCAGTGGCTGGGAGTGGCCGGCTGGCTCCTGAAAATGCACGATACTCAGGATGGTTCCCAGACGAAAGGTGGCACCAGTGCCAAGTCGGGCTGGTTTGATAGAGGCAAGTGTCTCCTGCAATCTGCCAGCCAGAAGCGGGGCGAATGAGTTTCTTTTGCCGGGGAAAAGGGCCGTAGTTTGAGTTTGGGGGCCTGTGGCTTGGAGTGGCCGGCTGGCTCCTGAAGATCCACGATACGCAGGATGGTTCCCAGACCCAAGGGGGCACCAGTGCCGAGTCGGGCTGGTCTGATAGAGCCAAGTGACTCCTGCAATCAGCTGCAGAAGCAGGTCGGGTGAGTTTTCTTTGCCAGGGAAAAAGGCCGTGGTTTGTGTTCGGGGGCCTGTGGCTGGGAGTGGCCGGCTGGCTCCTGAATATCCTCGATGCACAGGATGGTTCCCAGATGAAAGGTGGCACCAGTGTCAAGTCGGACTGGTATGATAGTAGAAAATTGGCTCCTGCAATCTGCCAGCCAGAAGATGGGCAGGTCAGTTTTACTTCCAGGGAAAAGGGCCGTGGTTTGTGTTCGGGTGCCTGTGGCTGGGAGTGGCCGGCTGGCTCCTGAAAATCCACGATGCACAGGATGATTCCGAGACCCAAGTTTTCACCAGTGCCAAGTCGGGCTGGTTTGATAGAGGCAAGTGGCTCCTGCAATCAGCCAGCCAGAAGCAGGTCGGATGAGTTTTGTTACCCAGGGAAAAGGGCCGTGCTCTGTGTTTGGGGGCCTGTGGCTGGGAGTGGCCGGCTGGCTCCTGAAAATCCACGATACGCAGGATGGTTCCCAGACCCAAGGGGGCACCAGTGCCGAGTCGGGCTGGTCTGATAGAGCCAAGTGGCTCCTGCAATCTGCCAGCCAGAAGATGGGCAGGTCAGTTTTACTTCCAGGGAAAAGGGCCGTGGTTTGTGTTCGGGTGCCTGTGGCTGAGAGTGGCCAGTTGGCTCCTGAAAATCTATGCCGCGCAGGATGGTTCCCAGACCCAAGGGGGCACCAGTGCCGAGTCGGGCTGGTATGATAGTAGAAAATTTCTCCTGCAATCTACCATCCAGAAGCGGGGCAGATGAGTTTTTTTCCCGGGAAAAGGGCCGTGGTTTGTGTTCGGGGGCCTGTGGCTGGGAGTGGCCGGCTGTCTCCTGAAAATCACGGATACGCAGGATGGTTCCTAGATGAAAAGTGGCACCAGTGCCAAGTCGGACTGGTTTGATAGAGCCAAGTGGCTCCTGCAATCTGCCAGCCAGAAGATGGGCAGGTCAGTTTTACTTCCATGTAAAAAGGGCAAGGTTTGTGTTTGGGGGCCTGTGGCTGGGAGTGGCCGGCTGGCTCATGAAAATGCACTTTACGCAGTATGATACCCAGACCCAAGGTGGCACAATTGCCAAGTCAGACAGTTATGATAGTAGAAAATTGCTCCTGCAATCTACCATCCAGAAGCGGGGCAGATGAGATTTTTTTCCAGGGAAAAAGGCCGTGGTTTGTGTTTGGGTGCCTGTGGCTGGGAGTGGCCGGCTGGCTCCTGAAAATCCACGCCGCGCAGGATGGTTCCCAGACCCAAGGGGGCACCAGTGCCGAGTCGGGCTGGTTTGATAGAGGCAAGTGGCTCCTGCAATCTGCCAGCCAGAAGTGGGGCGGGTGAGTTTTGTTTGACAGGGAAAAGGGCCGTGGTTTGTGTTTGGGGGCCTGTGGCTGGGAGTGTCCGGCTGGTTCCTGAAAATCCACGATACGGAAGATGGTTCCCAGATCAAAGGTGGCACGAGCGCCAAGTCAGACTGGTATGATAGTACAAAGTGGCTCCTGCAATCTACCATCCAGAAGCGGGGAAGCTGAGATTATGTTCCAAGGAAAAGGGCCATGATATATGTTTTGGGGCCAGTGGCTGGGAGTGGCCGGCTGGCTCCTGAAAATCCACACCGCGCAGGATGGTTCCCAGACCCAAGGGGGCACCAGTGCCAAGTCGGGCTGGTTTTATAGAGCAAAGTGGCTCCTGCAATCAGCCAGCCAGAAGCGCGGCGAGTGAGTTTTTTTGCCAGGGTAAAGGGCCGTAGTTTGTGTCCGGGGGCCTGTGGCTGGGAGTGGCCGGCTGGCTCCTGAAAATCCACGATACGGAGGATGGTTCCCAGGTGAAAGGTGGCACCAGCGCCAAGTCAGGCTGGTATGATAGTACAAAGTGGCTCCTGCAATCTACCAGCCAGAAGCGGGGCAGCTGAGATTATGTTCCAGGGAAAAGGGCCGTGATATATGTTTTGGGGCCAGTGGCTGGGAGTGGCCGGCTGGCTCCTGAAAATGCACGATACTCAGGATGGTTCCCAGACGAAAGGTGGCACCAGTGCCAAGTCTGGCTGGTTTGATAGAGGCAAGTGTCTCCTGCAATCTGCCAGCCAGAAGCGGGGCGAATGAGTTTTTTTTGACGGGGAAAAGGGCCGTAGTTTGAGTTTGGGGGCCTGTGGCTGGGAGTGGCAGGCTGGCTCCTGAAAATCCACCATACGCAGGATGGTTCCCAGACCCAAGGGGGCACCAGTGCCGAGTCGGGCTGGTCTGATAGAGCCAAGTGGCTCCTGCAATCAGCTGCAGAAGCAGGTCGGGTGAGTTTTGTTTGCCAGGTGAAAAAGACCGTGGTTTATGTTCGGGGGCTTGTGGCTGGGAGTGGCCGGCTGGCTCCTGAATATCCTCGATGCACAGGATGGTTCCCAGATGAAAGGTGGCGCCAGTGTCAAGTCGGACTGGTATGATAGTAGAAAATTGGCTCCTGCAATGTACCATCCAGAAGCGGGGCAGATGAATTTTTTTCCCAGGGAAAAGTGCCGTTGTTTGTGTTCGGAGGACTGTGGCTGGGAGTCGCCGTCCGGCTCCTGAAAATCCACGATACGCAGGATGGTTCCCAGGTGAAAGGTGGCACCAGTGCCAAGTCGGACTGGTATGATAGTAGAAAATTGGCTCCTGCAATCTGCCAGCCAGAAGATGGGCAGGTCAGTTTTACTTCCAGGGAAAAGGGCCGTGGTTTGTGTTCGGGTGCCTGTGGCTGGGAGTGGCCGGCTGGCTCCTGAAAATCCACGATGCACAGGATGATTCCGAGACCCAAGTTTTCACCAGTGCCAAGTCGGGCTGGTTTGATAGAGGCAAGTGGCTCCTGCAATCAGCCAGCCAGAAGCAGGTCGGGTGAGTTTTGTTACCCAGGGAAAAGGGCCGTGCTCTGTGTTTGGGGGCCTGTGGCTGGGAGTGGCCGGCTGGCTCCTGAAAATCCACGATGCACAGGATGGTTCCCAGATGAAAGGAGGCACCAGTGCCAAGTCGGACGGATATGATACTAGAAAATTGCTCCTGCAATCTACCATCCAGAAGCGGGGCAGGTGAGTTTTGTTTGCCAGGGAAAAGGGCCGTGGTTTGTGTTTTGGGGCCTGTGGCTGGGAGTGGCCGGCTGGCTCCTGAAAATCCACGATACGCAGGATGGTTCCCAGATGAAAGGTGGCACCAGTGCCAAGTCGGGCTGGTTTTATAGAGCCAAGTGGCTCCTGCAATCTACCAGCCAGAAGCGGGGCAGGTCAGTTTTACTTCCAGGGAAACGGGCCGTAGTTTGTGTCCGGGGGCCTGTGGCTGGGAGTGGCCGGCTGGCTCCTGAAAATCCACGATACGCAGGATGGTTCCCAGATGAAATGTGGCACCAGTGCCAAGTCGGGCTGGTTTTATAGAGCCAAGTGGCTCCTGCAATCTACCAGCCAGAAGCGGGGCGGGTGAATTTTGCTTGCCAGGGAAAAGGGCCGTAGTTTGTGTATGGGGGCCTGTGGCTGGGAGTGGCCGTCTGGTTCCTGAAAATCCACGATACACAGGATGGTTCCCAGATAAAATGTGGCACCAGTGACAAGTCGGACTGGTTTGATAGTACAAAGTGTCTCCTGCAATCTACCATCCAGAAGCGGGGCAACTGACATTTTTTTTCGAGGGAAATGGGCCGTGGTATAAGTTTGAGGGCCTGTGCCTGGGAGTGGCCAGCTGGCTCCTGAAAATCCACGCTGCGCGGGACGGTTCCCAGACCCAAGGGGGCACCAGTGCCAAGTTGGGCTGGTTTGATAGAGGCAAGTGGATCCTGCAATCTGCCAGCAAGAAGATGGGCAGGTCAGTTTTACTTAAACGGAAAAGAGACGTAGTTTATTTTTGGGGGCCTGTGGCTGGGAGTGGCCGGCTGGCTCCTGAAAATCCACGATACGGAGGATGGTTCCCAGGTGAAAGGTGGCACCAGCGCCAAGTCAGGCTGGTATGATAGTACAAAGTGGCTCCTGCAATCTACCAGCCAGAAGCGGGGCAGCTGAGATTATGTTCCAGGGAAAAGGGCCGTGATATATGTTTTGGGGCCAGTGGCTGGGAGTGGCCGGCTGGCTCCTGAAAATGCATGATACTCAGGATGGTTCCCAGACGAAAGGTGGCACCAGTGCCAAGTCGGGCTGGTTTGATAGAGGCAAGTGTCTCCTGCAATCTGCCAGCCAGAAGCGGGGCGAATGAGTTTCTTTTGCCGGGGAAAAGGGCCGTAGTTTGAGTTTGGGGGCCTGTGGCTTGGAGTGGCCGGCTGGCTCCTGAAGATCCACGATACGCAGGATGGTTCCCAGACCCAAGGGGGCACCAGTGCCGAGTCGGGCTGGTCTGATAGAGCCAAGTGACTCCTGCAATCAGCTGCAGAAGCAGGTCGGGTGAGTTTTCTTTGCCAGGGAAAAAGGCCGTGGTTTGTGTTCGGGGGCCTGTGGCTGGGAGTGGCCGGCTGGCTCCTGAATATCCTCGATGCACAGGATGGTTCCCAGATGAAAGGTGGCACCAGTGTCAAGTCGGACTGGTATGATAGTAGAAAATTGGCTCCTGCAATCTGCCAGCCAGAAGATGGGCAGGTCAGTTTTACTTCCAGGGAAAAGGGCCGTGGTTTGTGTTCGGGTGCCTGTGGCTGGGAGTGGCCGGCTGGCTCCTGAAAATCCACGATGCACAGGATGATTCCGAGACCCAAGTTTTCACCAGTGCCAAGTCGGGCTGGTTTGATAGAGGCAAGTGGCTCCTGCAATCAGCCAGCCAGAAGCAGGTCGGGTGAGTTTTGTTACCCAGGGAAAAGGGCCGTGCTCTGTGTTTGGGGGCCTGTGGCTGGGAGTGGCCGGCTGGCTCCTGAAAATCCACGATACGCAGGATGGTTCCCAGACCCAAGGGGGCACCAGTGCCGAGTCGGGCTGGTCTGATAGAGCCAAGTGGCTCCTGCAATCTGCCAGCCAGAAGATGGGCAGGTCAGTTTTACTTCCAGGGAAAAGGGCCGTGGTTTGTGTTCGGGTGCCTGTGGCTGAGAGTGGCCAGTTGGCTCCTGAAAATCTATGCCGCGCAGGATGGTTCCCAGACCCAAGGGGGCACCAGTGCCGAGTCGGGCTGGTATGATAGTAGAAAATTTCTCCTGCAATCTACCATCCAGAAGCGGGGCAGATGAGTTTTTTTCCCGGGAAAAGGGCCGTTGTTTGTGTTCGGGGGCCTGTGGCTGGGAGTGGCCGGCTGTCTCCTGAAAATCACGGATACGCAGGATGGTTCCTAGATGAAAAGTGGCACCAGTGCCAAGTCGGACTGGTTTGATAGAGCCAAGTGGCTCCTGCAATCTGCCAGCCAGAAGATGGGCAGGTCAGTTTTACTTCCATGTAAAAAGGGCAAGGTTTGTGTTTGGGGGCCTGTGGCTGGGAGTGGCCGGCTGGCTCATGAAAATGCACTTTACGCAGTATGATACCCAGACCCAAGGTGGCACAATTGCCAAGTCAGACAGTTATGATAGTAGAAAATTGCTCCTGCAATCTACCATCCAGAAGCGGGGCAGATGAGATTTTTTTCCAGGGAAAAAGGCCGTGGTTTGTGTTTGGGTGCCTGTGGCTGGGAGTGGCCGGCTGGCTCCTGAAAATCCACGCCGCGCAGGATGGTTCCCAGACCCAAGGGGGCACCAGTGCCGAGTCGGGCTGGTTTGATAGAGGCAAGTGGCTCCTGCAATCTGCCAGCCAGAAGTGGGGCGGGTGAGTTTTGTTTGACAGGGAAAAGGGCCGTGGTTTGTGTTTGGGGGCCTGTGGCTGGGAGTGTCCGGCTGGTTCCTGAAAATCCACGATACGGAAGATGGTTCCCAGATCAAAGGTGGCACGAGCGCCAAGTCAGACTGGTATGATAGTACAAAGTGGCTCCTGCAATCTACCATCCAGAAGCGGGGAAGCTGAGATTATGTTCCAAGGAAAAGGGCCATGATATATGTTTTGGGGCCAGTGGCTGGGAGTGGCCGGCTGGCTCCTGAAAATCCACACCGCGCAGGATGGTTCCCAGACCCAAGGGGGCACCAGTGCCAAGTCGGGCTGGTTTTATAGAGCCAAGTGGCTCCTGCAATCAGCCAGCCAGAAGCGCGGCGAGTGAGTTTTTTTGCCAGGGTAAAGGGCCGTAGTTTGTGTCCGGGGGCCTGTGGCTGGGAGTGGCCGGCTGGCTCCTGAAAATCCGTGACGTGCAGGATGGTTCCGAGACCCAAGTTGTCACCAGAGCCAAGTCGGGCTGGTTTGATAGCGGCAAGTGGCTCCTGCAATCTGCCAGCCAGAAGCGGGGCAGTTCAGTTTTACTTCCAGGGAAAAGCGCCGTAGTTTGTGACTGGGGGCCTGTGGCTGGGAGTGGCCGGCTGGCTCTTGAAAATCCACACCGCGCAGGATGGTTCCCAGACCCAAGGGGGCACCAGTGCCAAGTCGGGCTGGTTTGATAGAGCCAAGTGGCTCCTGCAATCTGCCAGCCAGAAGATGGACAGGTCAGTTTTACTTCCAGGGAAAAGGGCCGTGGTTTGTGTTCGGGTGCCTGTGGCTGAGAGTGGACAGCTGGCTCCTGAAAATCCATGCCGCGCAGGATGGTTCCCAGACCCAAGGGAGCAACAGTGCCGAGTCGGACTGGTTTGAGAGAGGCAAGTGGCTACTGCAATCTGCCAGCCAGAAAATGGGCAGGCCAGTTTTGATTGTAAGGCAAAAGGGCCTTAGTTTGTGTTCGGGGGCCTGTGGCTGAGAGTGGCCGGCTGGCTCCTGAAAATCCACGATGCACAGGATGGTTCCCAGATGAAAGGAGGCACCAGTGCCAAGTCGGACTCTTATGATGATAGAAAACTGCTCCTGCAATCTGCCATCCAGAAGCGGGGCAGATCAGTTTTTTTCCAGGGAAAAGGGCCGTGGTGTGTGTTCGGGGGCCTGTGGCTGGGAGTGGCCGTCTGGTTCCTGAAAATCCACGATACACAGGATGGTTCCCAGATAAAATGTGGCACCAGTGCCAAGTCGGACTGGTTTGATAGTACAAAGTGTCTCCTGCAATCTACCATCCAGAAGCGGGGCAGCTGACATTTTTTTTCGAGGGAAATGGGCCGTGGTATAACTTTGAGGGCCTGTGCCTGGGAGTGGCCAGCTGGCTCCTGAAAATCCACGCTGCGCGGGACGGTTCCCAGACCCAAGGGGGCACCAGTGCCAAGTTGGGCTGGTTTGATAGAGGCAAGTGGATCCTGCAATCTGCCAGCAAGAAGATGGGCAGGTCAGTTTTACTTAAACGGAAAAGAGACGTAGTTTATTTTTGGGGGCCTGTGGCTGGGAGTGGCCGGCTGGCTCCTGAAAATCCACGATACGGAGGATGGTTCCCAGGTGAAAGGTGGCACCAGCGCCAAGTCAGGCTGGTATGATAGTACAAAGTGGCTCCTGCAATCTACCAGCCAGAAGCGGGGCAGCTGAGATTATGTTCCAGGGAAAAGGGCCGTGATATATGTTTTGGGGCCAGTGGCTGGGAGTGGCCGGCTGGCTCCTGAAAATGCACGATACTCAGGATGGTTCCCAGACGAAAGGTGGCACCAGTGCCAAGTCGGGCTGGTTTGATAGAGGCAAGTGTCTCCTGCAATCTGCCAGCCAGAAGCGGGGCGAATGAGTTCCTTTTGCCAGGGAAAAGGGCCGTAGTTTGAGTTTGGGGGCCTGTAGCTGGGAGTGGCCGGCTGGCTCCTGAAGATCCACGATACGCAGGATGGTTCCCGGACCCAAGGGGGCACCAGTGCCGAGTCGGGCTGGTCTGATAGAGCCAAGTGGCTCCTGCAATCAGCTGCAGAAGCAGGTCGGGTGAGTTTTGTTTGCCAGGGAAAAAGGCCGTGGTTTGTGTTCGGGGGCCTGTGGCTGGGAGTGGCCGGCTGGCTCCTGAATATCCTCGATGCACAGGATGGTTCCCAGATGAAAGGTGGCACCAGTGTCAAGTCGGACTGGTATGATAGTAGAAAATTGGCTCCTGCAATCTGCCAGCCAGAAGATGGGCAGGTCAGTTTTACTTCCAGGGAAAAGGGCCGTGGTTTGTGTTCGGGTGCCTGTGGCTGGGAGTGGCCGGCTGGCTCCTGAAAATCCACGATGCACAGGATGATTCCGAGACCCAAGTTTTCACCAGTGCCAAGTCGGGCTGGTTTGATAGAGGCAAGTGGCTCCTGCAATCAGCCAGCCAGAAGCAGGTCGGGTGAGTTTTGTTACCCAGGGAAAAGGGCCGTGCTCTGTGTTTGGGGGCCTGTGGCTGGGAGTGGCCGGCTGGCTCCTGAAAATCCACGATGCACAGGATGGTTCCCAGATGAAAGGAGGCACCAGTGCCAAGTCGGACGGATATGATAGTAGAAAATTGCTCCTGCAATCTACCATCCAGAAGCGGGGCAGATGAGTTTTGTCTGCCAGGTAAAAGGGCCGTGGTTTGTGTTTTGGGGCCTGTGGCTGGGAGTGGACGGCTGGCTCCTGAAAATCCGCGATACGCAGTGTGGTTCCCAGACGAAAGGTTGCACCAGTGGCAAGTCGGGCTGGTTTGATAGAGGCAAGAGGCTCCTGCCATCTGCCATCCAGAAGCGGGGCGAGTGAGTTTTGTTTGCCAGGGAAAAGGGCCGTAGTTTGTGTTGGGGGCCAGTGGCTGGGAGTGGCCGTCTGGCTCTTGAAAATCCACGACACGCAGGATGGTTCCCAGACCCAAGGGGGCACCACTGCCAAGTTGGGCTGGTTTGATAGAGGCAAGTGGCTCCTGCAATCTGCCAGCCAGACGCGGGGCGGGTGAGTTTTGTTTGCCAGGGAAAAGGGCCAAGGTTTGTCTTTGGGGGCCTGTGGCTGGGAGTGGCCGGCTGCGTCCTGAAGATACACGATACGGAGGATGGTTCCCAGATGAAAGGTGGCAACAGTGCCAAGCCGGACTGGTATGATAGTACAAAGTGGCTCCTGCAATCCACCATCCAGAAGCGGGACAACTGAGACTTTTTTCCAGGGAAAAGGTCCGTGATATATGTTTTGGGGCCAGTGCCTGGGACTGGCCGGCTGGCTCCTGAGAATCCACGATACGCAGGCTGCTTCCAGGACGAAAGGTGGCACCAGTGCCAAGACGGGCTGGTTTGATAGAGGCAAGTGGCTCCTGCAATCTGCCAGAGAGAAGATGTGCAGGTTAGTTTTACTTCCAGGGAAAAGGGCCGTAATTTGTGTTTGGGGGCCTGTGGCTGGAATGGCCGGCAGGCTCCTGAAAATCCGTGCCGTGCAGGATTGTTCCGAGACCCAAGTTTTCAACAGAGCCAAGTCGGGCTGGTTTGATAGAGGCAAGTGGCTCCTGCAATCTGCCAGCCAGAAGCGGGGCGGGTGAGTTTGGTTTGCCAAGGAAAAGGGCCGTGGTTTGTGTTCGGGGGCCTGTGGCTGGGAGTGGCCGGCTGGCTCCTTAAAATCCACGCCGCGCAGGATGGTTCCCAGACCCAAGGGGGCACCAGTGCTGACTCGGACTGGTTTGATAGAGGCAAGTGGCTCCTGCAATCTGCCAGCCAGAAGATGGGCAGGTCAGTTTTACTTCCAGGGAAAAGGGCTGTAGTTTGTGTTTGGGGGCCTGTGGCTGGGAGTGGCCGGCTGGATCCTCAAAATCCGTGCCGTGCAGGATGGTTTTGAGACCCAAGTTGGCACCAGAGCCAAGTCGGGCTGGTTTGATAGAGGAAAGTGGGCCTGCAATCTGCCAGCCAGAAGACGGGCAGGTCAGTTTTACTTCCAGGAAAAAGGGCCGTAGATTGAGTTTGGGGGCCTGTGGCTGGGAGTGGCCGGCTGGCTCCTGAAAATCCACCATACGCAGGATGGTTCCCAGATGAAGGGTGGCACCAGTGCCAAGTCGGGCTGCTTTGATAGTACCAAGTGGCTCCTGCAATCTGCCACCCAGAAGATGGGCAGGTCAGTTTTACTTCCAGAGAAAAGGGCTGTTGTTTGTGTCTGGGGGCCTGTGGCTGGGAGTGGCCGGCTGGCTCCTGAAAATCCACGATACGCAGTATGGTTCCCAGATGAAAGGTGGCACCAGTGCCAAGTCGGACTGGTATGGTAATAAAGAGTGACCCCTGCAATCTACCATCAAGAAGCGGGGAAGCTGAGTATTTTTTCCAGGGAAAAGGGCCGTGGTATATGTTTCGGGGCCTCTGCCTTGGACTGGCCGGCTGGCTCCTCAAAATCCACAATACGCAGGATGGTTCCCAGATGAAAGGTGGCACCAGTGGAAAGTAAGGCTGGTTTGTCAGAGGCAAGTGGCTCCTGCCATCTGCCATCCAGAAGCGGGGTGAGTGAGTTTTGTTTGCCAAGGAAAAGGGCCGTGGTGTTTGTTCGGGGGCCTGTGGCTGGGAGTGGCCGGCTGGCTCCTGAAAATCCACGCCGCACAGGATGGTTCCCAGACCCAAGGGGGAACCAGTGCCGTGTCCATCTGGTATGATAGAGGCAAGTGGCTCCTGCAGTCTACCATCCAGAAGCGGGGCAGCTGAGATTATATTCCAGGGAGAAGGACTGTGATATTGGTTTTGGGGCCAGTGGCTGGGAGTGGCCGGCTGGTTCCTGAAAATCCACGATACGCAGGATTTTTCCAAGACCCAAGGGGGCACCACTGCCAAGCTGGGCTGGTTTGATAGAGACAAGTGGCTCCTGCAATCTGCCAACCAGAAGCGGAGCGGGTGAGTTTTGTTTGCCAGGGAAAAGGGCCGTGGTTTGTGTTGGGGGCCAGTGGCTGGGAGTGGCCGTCTGGCTCCTGAAAATCCACGCCGCGCAGGATGGTTCCCAGACCCAAGGGGGCACCACTGCCAAGTTGGGCTGGTTTGATAGAGGCAAGTGGCTCCTGCAATCTGCCAGCCAGACGCGGGGCGGGTGAGTTTTGTTTGCCAGGGAAAAGGGCCAAGGTTTGTCTTTGGGGGCCTGTGGCTGGGAGTGGCCGGCTGCGTCCTGAAGATACACGATACGGAGGATGGTTCCCAGATGAAAGGTGGCAACAGTGCCAAGCCGGACTGGTATGATAGTACAAAGTGGCTCCTGCAATCCACCATCCAGAAGCGGGACAACTGAGACTTTTTTCCAGGGAAAAGGTCCGTGATATATGTTTTGGGGCCAGTGGCTGGGACTGGCCGGCTGGCTCCTGAAAATCCACGATACGCAGGCTGCTTCCAGGACGAAAGGTGGCACCAGTGCCAAGACGGGCTGGTTTGATAGAGGCAAGTGGCTCCTGCAATCTGCCAGAGAGAAGATGTGCAGGTTAGTTTTACTTCCAGGGAAAAGGGCCGTAATTTGTGTTTGGGGGCCTGTGGCTGGGAGTGGCCGGCAGGCTCCTGAAAATCCGTGCCGTGCAGGATTGTTCCGAGACCCAAGTTTTCACCAGAGCCAAGTCGGGCTGGTTTGATAGCGGCAAGTGGCTCCTGCAATCTGCCAGCCAGAAGCGGGGCGGGTGAGTTTTGTTTGCCAGGGAAAAGGGCCGTGGTTTGTGTTCGGGGGCCTGTGGCTGGGAGTGGCCGGCTGGCTCCTTAAAATCCACGCCGCGCAGGATGGTTCCCAGACCCAAGGGGGCACCAGTGCTGACTCGGACTGGTTTGATAGAGGCAAGTGGCTCCTGCAATCTGCCAGCCAGAAGCGGGGCTTGTAACTTTTGTTTGCCAGGGAAAAGGGCCGTGGTTTATGTTCAGGGCTCTTTGGCTGGGAGTGGCCGGCTGGCCCCTGAAAATCCACGCCGCGCAGGATGGTTCTCAAACTCAAGGGGGCACCAGTGCCGAGTAGGGCTGGTTTGACAGAGCCAAGTGGTTCATGCAATCTGCCAGCCAGAAGATGGGCAGGTTAGTTTTACTTCCAGGGAAAAGGGCCGCAGTTTGTGTTTGGGGGCCTGTGGCTGGGAGTGGCCGGCTGGATCCTCAAAATCCGTGCCGTGCAGGATGGTTTTGAAACCCAAGTTGGCACCAGAGCCAAGTCGGGCTGGTTTGATAGAGGAAAGTGGGCCTGCAATCTGCCAGCCAGAAGACGGGCAGGTCAGTTTTACTTCCAGGAAAAAGGGCCGTAGTTTGAGTTTGGGGGCCTGTGGCTGGGAGTTGCCGGCTGGCTCCTGAAAATCCACAATACGCAGGATGGTTCCCAGATGAAGGGTGGCACCAGTGCCAAGTCGGGCTGGTTTGATAGTACCAAGTGGCTCCTGCAATCTGCCAGCCAGAAGATGGGCAGGTCAGTTTTACTTCCAGAGAAAAGGGCTGTTGTTTGTGTCTGGGGGCCTGTGGCTGGGAGTGGCCGGCTGGCTCCTGAAAATCCACGATACGCAGTATGGTTCCCAGATGAAAGGTGGCACCAGTGCCAAGTCGGACTGGTATGGTAATAAAGAGTGGCTCCTGCAATCTACCATCAAGAAGCGGGGAAGCTGAGTATTTTTTCCTGGGAAAAGGGCCGTGGTATATGTTTCGGGGCCTCTGCCTTGGACTGGCCGGCTGGCTCCTCAAAATCCACAATACGCAGGATGGTTCCCAGATGAAAGGTGGCACCAGTGGAAAGTAAGGCTGGTTTGATAGAGGCAAGTGACTCCTGCCATCTGCCATCCAGAAGCGGGGTGAGTGAGTTTTGTTTGCCAAGGAAAGGGGCCGTGGTGTTTGTTCGGGGGCCTGTGGCTGGGAGTGGCCGGCTGGCTCCTGAAAATCCACGCCGCACAGGATGGTTCCCAGACCCAAGGGGGAACCAGTGCCGTGTCCATCTGGTATGATAGAGGCAAGTGGCTCCTGCAATCTACCATCCAGAAGCGGGGCAGCTGAGATTATATTCCAGGGAAAAGGACTGTGATATTGGTTTTGGGGCCAGTGGCTGGGAGTGGCCGGCTGGTTCCTGAAAATCCACGATACGCAGGATTTTTCCAAGACAAAAGGGGGCACCACTGCCAAGCTGGGCTGGTTTGATAGAGACAAGTGGCTCCTGCAATCTGCCAGCCAGAAGCGGAGCGGGTGAGTTTTGTTTGCCAGGGAAAAGGGCCGTGGTTTGTATTCGGGGGCCTGTGGCTGGGAGTGGCCGGCTGCGTCCTGAAAATACACGATACGGAGGATGGTTCCCAGATGAAAGGTGGCATCAGTGCCAAGCCGGGCTGGTATGATAGTAATAAGTGGCTCCTGCAATCTACCCTCCAGAAGCGGGGCAGCTGAGATTTTTTTCCACGGAAAAGGTCCGTGATATATGTTTTGGGGCAAGTGCCTGAGAGTGGCCGGCTGGCTCCTGAAAATCCACGATAAGCAGGATACTTCCCAGACGAAAAGTGGCACCACTGCCAAGTCGGGATGGTTTGATAGAGGAAAGTGGCTCCTGCAATCTGCCAGCCAGATGCGGGAAGAGTGAGTTTTGTTTGCCAGGGAAATAGGCCGTAGTTTCTGTTTGGGGGCCTGTGGCTGGGAGTGGCCCGCCGTCTCCTGAAAATCCACGATAAGCAGGATGGTTCCCAGAAGAAAGGTGGCACCAGTGCCAAGTCGGGCTGGTTTGATAGAGCCAAGTGGCTCCTGCAATCTGCCAGCCAGAAGCGGGGCGAGTGAGATTTGTTTGCCAGGGAAAAGGGCCGTAGTTTGTGTTTGGGGGCCTGTGGCTGGGAGTGGCCGGCCGGCTCCTGAAAATCCACGCCACGCAGGATGATTCCCAGACCCAAGGGGGCACCAGTGCCGAGTCGGGCTGGTTTGATAGAGGCAAGTGGCTCCTGCAATATGCCAGCCAGAAGCGGGGCGGGTGAGTTTTGTTTGCCAAAGAAAAGGCCCGTGGTTTGTGTTCGGGGCACTATGGCTGGGAGTGGCCGGCTGGCTCCTGAAAATCCACGATACGCAGGATGGTTCCCAGACCCAAGGGGGCACCAGTTCCGAGTCGGGCTGGTTTGATAGAGGCAAGTGGCTCCTGCAATTTGCCAGCCAGAAGCGGGGTGGGTGAGTTTTGTTTGCCAGGGAAAAGGGCCAAGGTTTGTGTTCGGGGGCCTGTGACTGAGAGTGACCTGGTGGCTCCTGAAAATCCACGCCGCGCAGGATGGTTCCCAGATGAAAGGTGGCACCAGTGCCAAGTCGCGCTGGTTTGATAGAGGCAAGTGGCTCCTGCTATCTGCCAGCCAGAAGACAGGCAGGTCAGTTTTACTTCCAGGGAAAAGTGCCGTAGTTTGAGTTTGGGGGCCTGTGCTGGGAGTGGCCGACTGGCTCCTGAAAATCCACAATACGCATATGGTTCCCAGATGAAGGGTGGCACCAGTGCCAAGTCGGGCTGGTTTGATAGTACCAAGTGGCTCCTGCAATCTGCCAGCCAGAAGATGGGCATGTCAATTTTACTTCCAGGGAAAAGGGCTGTTGTTTGTATCTTGGGGCCTGTGGCTAGGAGTGGCCAGCTGGCTCCTGAAAATCCACGCCGTGCAGGATGGTTCCCAGATGAAAGGTGGCACCAGTGCCAAGTCGGACTGGTATGGTAATAAAGAGTGGCTCCTGCAATCTACAACCCAGAAGCGGGGCAGCTGAGTTTTTTTTCCAGGGAAAAGGGCCGTGGTATGTGTTTGGGGGCCAGTGGCTGGGAGTGGCCGGCTGGCTCCTGAAAATCCACGGTACGCAGGATGGTTCCCATATAAAATGCGGCACGAGTGCCAAGTTGGGCTGGTTTGATAGAGCCAAATGGGTCCTGCAATCTGCCAGCCAGAAGATGGGCAGGTCAGTTTTACTTCCAGAGAAAAGGGCTGTTGTTTGTATCTGGGGGACTGTGGCTGGGAGTGGCCGGCTGGCTCCTGAAAATCCACGCCGTGCAGGATGGTTCCCAGATGAAATGTGGCACGAGTGCAAATTCGGGCTGGTTTGAGAGAGCCAAGTGGCTCCTGCAATCTGCCAGCCAGTAGATGGGCAGGTCAGTTTTACTTCCAGGGAAAAGGCCTTAGATTTTGTTTGGGGGCCTGTGGCTGGGAGTGGCCGGCTGGCTCCTGAAAATCCACGATACGCAGTATGGTTCCCAGATGAAAGGTGGCACCAGTGCCAGGTCGGACTGGTAGGGTAATAAAGAGTGGCTCATGCAATCTACCATCAAGAAGCGGGGAAGCTGAGTATTTTTTCCAGGGAAAAGGGCCGTAGTTTTGTTTGGGGGCCTGTGGGTGGGAGTGGCCGTCTGGCCCCTGAAAATCCACACCGGGCAGGATGGTTCCCAGACCCAAGGGGGCACCATTGCTGAGTCGGGCTGGTTAGATAGAGGCAAGTGGCTCCTGCAATCTGCCAGCCAGAAGATGGGCAGATCAGTTTTACTTCCTAGGAAAAGGGCCGTAGTTTTGTTTGGGGGCCTCTGGCAGGGAGTGGCTGGCTGGCTCCGGAAAATCCACAATACGCAGGATAGTTCCCAGACAAAAGGGGGCACCAGTGCCGAGTCGGGCTGGTTTGATAGAGGCAAGTGGCTCATGCAATCTGCCAGCCAGAAGCGGGGCTTGTGAGTTTTGTTTGCCAGGGAAAAGGGCCGTGGTTTATGTTCAGGTGTCTGTGCCTGGGAGTGGCCGGCTGGCTCCTGAAAATCCACGCCGCGCAGGATGTTTCCCAAACTCAAGGGGGCAGCAGTGCCGAGTAGGGCTGGTTTGATAGAGGCAAGTGGGTCCTGCAATCTGCCAGGCAGAATATGCGTAGGTCAATTTTACTTCCAGGGAAAAGGGCCGTTGATTGTGTTTGGGGGCCTGTGGCTGGGAGTGGCCGGCTGGCTCCTGAAAATCCGCGATATGGAGGATGGTTCCCAGATGAAAGGTGGCACCAGCGCCAAGTCAGACTGGTATGATAGTACAAAGTGGCTCCTGCAATCTACCATCCAGAAGCGGGGCAGCTGAGATTATCTTCCAGGGAAAAAGGCCGTGATATATGTTTTGGGGCCAGTGGCTGGGAGTGGCCGGCTGGCTCCTGAAAATGCACGATACTCAGGATGGTTCCCAGACGAAAGGTGGCACCAGTGCCAAGTCGGGCTGGTTTGATAGAGGCAAGTGTCTCCTGCAATCTGCCAGCCAGAAGCGGGGCGAATGAGTTTTTTTTGCCAGGGAAAAGGGCCATAGTTTGAGTTTGGGGGCCTGTGGCTGGGAGTGGCTGGCTGGCTCCTGAAAATCCACGATACGCAGGATGGTTCCCAGACCCAAGGGGGCACCAGTGCCGAGTCGGGCTGGTCTGATAGAGCCAAGTGGCTCCTGCAATCAGCTGCAGAAGCAGGTCGGGTGAGTTTTGTTTGCCAGGTGAAAAAGACCGTGGTTTATGTTCGGGGGCTTGTGGCTGGGAGTGGCCGGCTGGCTCCTGAATATCCTCGATGCACAGGATGGTTCCCACATGAAAGGTGGCGCCAGTGTCAAGTCGGACTGGTATGATATTAGAAAATTGGCTCCTGCAATGTACCATCCAGAAGCGGGGCAGATGAGTTTTTTTCCCAGGGAAAAGTGCCGTTGTTTGTGTTCGGAGGACTGTGGCTGGGAGTCGCCGTCCGGCTCCTGAAAATCCACGATACGCAGGATGGTTCCCAGGTGAAAGGTGGCACCAGTGCCAAGTCGGACTGGTATGATAGTAGAAAATTGGCTCCTGCAATCTGCCAGCCAGAAGATGGGCAGGTCAGTTTTACTTCCAGGGAAAAGGGCCGTGGTTTGTGTTCGGGTGCCTGTGGCTGGGAGTGGCCGGCTGGCTCCTGAAAATCCACGATGCACAGGATGATTCCGAGACCCAAGTTTTCACCAGTGCCAAGTCGGGCTGGTTTGATAGAGGCAAGTGGCTCCTGCAATCAGCCAGCCAGAAGCAGGTCGGGTGAGTTTTGTTACCCAGGGAAAAGGGCCGTGGTCTGTGTTTGGGGGCCTGTGGCTGGGAGTGGCCGGCTGGCTCCTGAAAATCCACGATGCACAGGATGGTTCCCAGATGAAAGGAGGCACCAGTGCCAAGTCGGACGGATATGATACTAGAAAATTGCTCCTGCAATCTACCATCCAGAAGCGGGGCAGATGAGTTTTGTCTGCCAGGGAAAAGGGCCGTGGTTTGTGTTTTGGGGCCTGTGGCTGGGAGTGGCCGGCTGGATCCTGAAAATCCACGATACGCAGGATGGTTCCCAGATGAAAGGTGGCACCAGCGCCAAGTCAGACTGGTATGATAGTACAAAGTGGCTCCTGCAATCTACCATCCAGAAGCGGGGCAGCTGAGATTATGTTCCAGGGAAAAGGGCCGTGATATATGTTTTGGGGCCAGTGGCAGGGAGTGGCCGGCTGGCTCCTGAAAATGCACGATACTCAGGATGGTTCCCAGACAAAAGGTGGCACCAGTGCCAAGTTGGGCTGGTTTGATAGAGGCAAGTGTCTCCTGCAATCTGCCAGCCAGAAGCGGGGCGAATGAGTTTTTTTTGCCAGGGAAAAGGGCCGTAGTTTGAGTTTGGGGGCCTGTGGCTGGGAGTGGCCGGCTGGCTCCTGAAAATCCACGATACGCAGGATGGTTCCCAGACCCAAGGGGGCACCAGTGCCGAGTCGGGCTGGTCTGATAGAGCCAAGTGGCTCCTGCAATCAGCTGCAGAAGCAGGTCGGGTGAGTTTTGTTTGCCAGGGAAAAAGGCCGTGGTTTGTGTTCGGGGGCCTGTGGCTGGGAGTGGCCGGCTGGCTCCTGAATATCCTCGATGCACAGGATGGTTCCCAGATGAAAGGTGGCGCCAGTGTCAAGTCGGACTGGTATGATAGTAGAAAATTGGCTCCTGCAATCTACCATCCAGAAGCGGGGCAGATGAGTTTTTTTCACAGGGAAAAGGGCCGTTGTTTGTGTTCGGGGGGCTGTGGCTGGGAGTCGCCGTCCGGCTCCTGAAAATCCACGATACGCGGGATGGTTCCCAGATGAAAGGTGGCACCAGTGCCAAGTCGGACTGGTTTGATAGAGCCAAGTGGCTCCTGCAATCTGCAAGCCATAAGATGGGCAGGTCAGTTTTACTTCCAGGGAAACGGGCCGTAGTTTGACTTTGGGGGCCTGTGGCTGGGAGTGGCCGGCTGGATCCTGAAAATCCATGATACGCAGGATGGTGCCCAGACCCAAGGGGGCACCAGTGCCGAGTCGGGCTGGTCTGATAGAGCCAAGTGGCTCCTGCAATCTGCCAGCCAGAAGATGGGCAGGTCAGTTTTACTTCCAGGGAAAAGGGCCGTGGTTTGTGTTCGGGTGCCTGTGGCTGAGAGTGGCCGGCTGGCTCCTGAATATCTATGCCGCGCAGGAGGGTTCCTAGACCCAAGGGGGCACCAGTGGGAAGTCGGGTTGGTTTGATAGTATCAAGTGGCTCCTGCAATCAGCCAGACAGAAGCAGGTCGGGTGAGTTTTGTTTGCCAGGGAAAAGGACTGTGGTTTCTGTTCGGGGGCCTGTGGCTGGGAGTGGCCGGCTGGCTCCTGCAAATCCACGATGCACAGGATGGTTCCCAGATGAAAGGAGGCACCAGTGTCAATTCGGACTGGTATGATAGTAGAAAATTGCTCCTGCAATCTACCATCCAGAAGCGGGGCAGATGAGTTTCTTTCCAACGGAAAAGGGCTGTTGTTTGTGTTCGGTGGCCTGTGGCTGGGAGTGGCCGGCTGGCTCCTGAAAATCCACGATGCACAGGATGGTTCCCAGATGAAAGGAGGCACCAGTGCCAAGTCGGACGGATATGATAGTAGAAAATTGCTCCTGCAATCTACCATCCAGAAGCGGGGCACATGAGTTTTGTCTGCCAGGGAAAAGGGCCGTGGTTTGTGTTTTGGGGCCTGTGGCTGGGAGTGGCCGGCTGGCTCCTGAAAATCCACGATACGCATGATGGTTCCCAGACGAAAGGTGGCACCAGTGCCAAGTCGGGCTGGTTTTATAGAGCCAAGTATCTCCTGCAATCTGCCAGCCAGAAGCGGGGCAGGTCAGTTTTACTTCCAGGGAAACGGGCCGTAGTTTGTGTCCGGGGGCCTGTGGCTGGGAGTGGCCGGCTGGCTCCTGAAAATCCACGATACGCAGGATGGTTCCCAGATGAAATGTGGCACCAGTGCCAAGTCGGGCTGGTTTGATAGAGCCAAGTGGCTCCTGCAATCTGCCAGCCAGAAGCGGGGCGGGTGAATTTTGCTTGCCAGGGAAAAGGGCCGTAGTTTGTGTATGGGGGCCTGTGGCTGGGAGTGGCCGGCTGGCTCCTGAAAATCCACGATACGCAGGATGGTTCCCAGACCCAAGGGGGCACCAGTGCCGAGTCGGGCTGGTCTGATAGAGCCAAGTGGCTCCTGCAATCTGCCAGCCAGAAGATGGGCAGGTCAGTTTTACTTCCAGGGAAAAGGGCCGTGGTTTGTGTTCGGGTGCCTGTGGCTGAGAGTGGCCAGTTGGCTCCTGAAAATCTATGCCGCGCAGGATGGTTCCCAGACCCAAGGGGGCACCAGTGCCAAGTCGGGCTGGTATGATAGTAGAAAATTTCTCCTGCAATCTACCATCCAGAAGCGGGGCAGATGAGTTTTTTTCCTGGGAAAAGGGCCGTTGTTTGTGTTCGGGGGCCTGTGGCTGGGAGTGGCCGGCTGTCTCCTGAAAATCACGGATACGCAGGATGGTTCCGAGATGAAAAGTGGCACCAGTGCCAAGTCGGACTGGTTTGATAGAGCCAAGTGGCTCCTGCAATCTGCCAGCCAGAAGATGGGCAGGTCAGTTTTACTTCCATGGAAAAGGGGCAAGGTTTGTGTTTGGGGGCCTGTGGCTGGGAGTGGCCGGCTGGCTCATGAAAATGCACTTTACGCAGTATGATACCCAGACCCAAGGTGGCACAATTGCCAAGTCAGACAGTTATGATAGTAGAAAATTGCTCCTGCAATCTACCATCCAGAAGCGGGGCAGATGAGAATTTTTTCCAGGGAAAAAGACCGTGGTTTGTGTTTGGGTGCCTGTTGCTGGGAGTGGCCGGCTGGCTCCTGAAAATCCACGCCGCGCAGGATGGTTCCCAGACCCAAGGGGGCACCAGTTCCGAGTCGGGCTGGTTTGATAGAGGCAAGTGGCTCCTGCAATCTGCCAGCCAGAAGTGGGGCGGGTGAGTTTTGTTTGACAGGGAAAAGGGCCGTGGTTTGTGTTTGGGGGCCTGTGGCTGGGAGTGGCCGGCTGGCTCCTGAAAATCCACGATACGGAGGATGGTTCCCAGATCAAAGGTGGCACGAGCGCCAAGTCAGACTGGTATGATAGTACAAAGTGGCTCCTGCAATCTACCATCCAGAAGCGGGGCAGCTGAGATTATGTTCCAAGGAAAAGGGCCATGATATATGTTTTGGGGCCAGTGGCTGGGAGTGGCCGGCTGGCTCCTGAAAATCCACACCGCGCAGGATGGTTCCCAGACCCAAGGGGGCACCAGTGCCAAGTCGGGCTGGTTTGATAGAGCCAAGTGGCTCCTGCAATCTGCCAGCCAGAAGCGCGGCGAGTGAGTTTTTTTGCCAGGGTAAAGGGCCGTAGTTTGTGTCCGGGGGCCTGTGGCTCGGAGTGGCCGGCTGGCTCCTGAAAATCCGTGACGTGCAGGATGGTTCCGAGACCCATGTTGTCACCAGAGCCAAGTCGGGCTGGTTTGATAGCGGCAAGTGGCTCCTGCAATCTGCCAGCCAGAAGGCGGGCAGGTCAGTTTTACTTCCAGGGAAAAGCGCCGTAGTTTGTGACTGGGGGCCTGTGGCTGCGAGTGGCCGGCTGGCTCTTGAAAATCCACACCGCGCAGGATGGTTCCCAGACCCAAGGGGGCACCAGTGCCAAGTCGGGCTGGTTTGATAGAGCCAAGTGGCTCCTGCAATCTGCCAGCCAGAAGATGGGCAGGTCAGTTTTACTTCCAGGGAAAAGGGCCGTGGTTTGTGTTCGGGTGCCTGTGGCTGAGAGTGGACGGCTGGCTCCTGAAAATCCATGCCGCGCAGGATGGTTCCCAGACACAAGGGAGCAACAGTGCCGAGTCGGACTGGTTTGAGAGAGGCAAGTGGCTACTGCAATCTGCCAGGCAGAAGATCGGCAGGCCAGTTTTGATTGTAAGGCAAAAGGGCCGTAGTTTGTGTTCGGGGGCCTGTGGCTGGGAGTGGCCGGCTGGCTCCTGAAAATCCACGATGCACAGGATGGTTCCCAGATGAAAGGAGGCACCAGTGCCAAGTCGGACTCTTATGATGATAGAAAACTGCTCCTGCAATCTGCCATCCAGAAGCGGGGCAGATCAGTTTTTTTCCAGGGAAAAGGGCCGTGGTGTGTGTTCGGGGGCCTGTGGCTGGGAGTGGCCGTCTGGTTCCTGAAAATCCACGATACACAGGATGGTTCCCAGATAAAATGTGGCACCAGTGCCAAGTCGGACTGGTTTGATAGTACAAAGTGTCTCCTGCAATCTACCATCCAGAAGCGGGGCAGCTGACATTTTTTTTCGAGGGAAATGGGCCGTGGTATAAGTTTGAGGGCCTGTGCCTGGGAGTGGCCAGCTGGCTCCTGAAAATCCACGCTGCGCGGGACGGTTCCCAGACCCAAGGGGGCACCAGTGCCAAGTTGGGCTGGTTTGATAGAGGCAAGTGGATCCTGCAATCTGCCAGCAAGAAGATGGGCCGGTCAGTTTTACTTAAACGGAAAAGAGACGTAGTTTATTTTTGGGGGCCTGTGGCTGGCAGTGGCCGGCTAGCTCATGAAAATGCACGCTACGCAGTATGATACCCAGACCCAAGGTGGCACAATTGCCAAGTCGGACTGGTATGATAGTAGAAAATTGCTCCTGCAATCTACCATCCAGAAGCGGGGCAGATGAGATTTTTTTCCAGGGAAAAGGGCCGTGGTTTGTGTTTGGGGGCCTGTGGCTGGGAGTGGACGGCTGGCTCCTGAAAATCCACGATAAGGAGGATGGTTCCCAGGTGAAAGGTGGCACCAGCGCCAAGTCAGGCTGGTATGATAGTACAAAGTGGCTCCTGCAATCTACCAGCCAGAAGCGGGGCAGATGAGATTATGTTCCAGGGAAAAGGGCCGTGATATATGTTTTAGGGCCAGTGGCTGGGAGTGGCCGGCTGGCTCCTGAAAATGCACGATACTCAGGATGGTTCCCAGACGAAAGGTGGCACCAGTGCCAAGTCGGGCTGGTTTGATAGAGGCAAGTGTCTCCTGCAATCTGCCAGCCAGAAGCGGGGTGAATGAGTTTCTTTTGCCAGGGAAAAGGGCCGTAGTTTGAGTTTGGGGGCCTGTGGCTGGGAGTGGCCGGCTGGCTCCTGAAGATCCACGATACGCAGGATGGTTCCCAGACCCAAGGGGGCACCAGTGCCGAGTCGGGCTGGTCTGATAGAGCCAAGTGACTCCTGCAATCAGCTGCAGAAGCAGGTCGGGTGAGTTTTCTTTGCCAGGGAAAAAGGTCGTGGTTTGTGTTCGGGGGCCTGTGGCTGGGAGTGGCCGGCTGGCTCCTGAATATCCTCGATGCACAGGATGGTTCCCAGATGAAAGGTGGCACCAGTGTCAAGTCGGACTGGTATGATAGTAGAAAATTGGCTCCTGCAATCTGCCAGCCAGAAGATGGGCAGGTCAGTTTTACTTCCAGGGAAAAGGGCCGTGGTTTGTGTTCGGGTGCCTGTGGCTGGGAGTGGCCGGCTGGCTCCTGAAAATCCACGATGCACATGATGGTTCCGAGACCCAAGTTTTCACCAGTGCCAAGTCGGGCTGGTTTGATAGAGGCAAGTGGCTCCTGCAATCAGCCAGCCAGAAGCAGGTCGGGTGAGTTTTGTTACCCAGGGAAAAGGGCCGTGCTCTGTGTTTGGGGGCCTGTGGCTGGGAGTGGCCGGCTGGCTCCTGAAAATCCACGATGCACAGGATGGTTCCCAGACCCAAGGGGGCACCACTGCCAAGTTGGGCTGGTTTGATAGAGGCAAGTGGCTCCTGCAATCTGCCAGCCAGACGCGGGGCGGGTGAGTTTTGTTTGCCAGGGAAAACGGCCAAGGTTTGTCTTTGGGGGCCTGTGGCTGGGAGTGGCCGGCTGCGTCCTGAAGATACACGATACAGAGGATGGTTCCCAGATGAAAGGTGGCAACAGTGCCAAGCCGGACTGGTATGATAGTACAAAGTGGCTCCTGCAATCCACCATCCAGAAGCGGGACAACTGAGACTTTTTTCCAGGGAAAAGGTCCGTGATATATGTTTTGGGGCCAGTGGCTGGGAGTAGCCGGCTGGCTCCTGAAAATCCACGATACGCAGGCTGCTTCCAGGACGAAAGGTGGCACCAGTGCCAAGACGGGCTGGTTTGATAGAGGCAAGTGGCTCCTGCAATCTGCCAGAGAGAAGATGTGCAGGTTAGTTTTACTTCCAGGGAAAAGGGCCGTAATTTGTGTTTGGGGGCCTGTGGCTGGGAGTGGCCGGCTGGCTCCTGAAAATCCGTGCCGTGCAGGATTCTTCCGAGACCCAAGTTTTCACCAGAGTCAAGTCGAGCTGGTTTGATAGAGCCAAGTGGCTCCTGCAATCTGCCAGCCAGAAGCGGGGCGGGTGAGTTTTGTTTTCAAGGGAAAAGGGCCGTGGTTTTTGTTTGGGGGCCTGTGGCTGGGAGTGGCCGGCTGGCTCATGAAAATCCACGATGCACAGGATGGTTCCCAGATGAAAGGAGGCACCAGTGTCAATTCGGACTGGTATGATAGTAGAAAATTGCTCCTGCAATCTACCATCCAGAAGCGGGGCAGATGAGTTTCTTTCCCAGGGAAAAGGGCTGTTGTTTGTGTTCGGTGGCCTGTGGCTGGGAGTGGCCGGCAGGCTCCTGAAAATCCACGATGCACAGGATGGTTCCCAGATGAAAGGAGGCACCAGTGCCAAGTCGGACGGATATGATAGTAGAAAATTGCTCCTGCAATCTACCATCCAGAAGCGGGACAGATGAGTTTTGTCTGCCAGGGAAAAGGGTCGTGGTTTGTGTTTTGGGGGCTGTGGCTGGGAGTGGCCAGCTGGCTCCTGAAAATCCACGATACGGAGGATGGTTCCCAGATCAAAGGTGGCACCAGCGCCAAGTCAGACTGGTATGATAGTACAAAGTGGCTCCTGCAATCTACCATCCAGAAGCGGGGCAGCTGAGATTATATTCCAGGTAAAAAGGACCGTGATATTGGTTTTGGGGCCAGTGGCTGGGAGTGGCCGGCTGGCTCCTGAAAATCCACGATACGCATGATGGTTCCCAGACGAAAGGTGGCACCAGTGCCAAGTCGGGCTGGTTTTATAGAGCCAAGTGTCTCCTGCAATCTGCCAGCCAGAAGCGGGGCAGGTCAGTTTACCTTCCAGGGAAACGGGCCGTAGTTTGTGTCCGGGGGCCTGTGGCTGGGAGTGGCCGGCTGGCTCCTGAAAATCCACGATACGCAGGATTGTTCCCAGATGAAATGTGGCACCAGTGCCAAGTCGGGCTGGTTTGATAGAGCCAAGAGGCTCCTGCAATCTGCCAGCCAGAAGCGGGGCGGGTGAATTTTGCTTGCCAGGGAAAAGGGCCGTAGTTTGTGTATGGGGGCCTGTGGCTGGGAGTGGCCGGCTGGCTCCTGAAAATCCACGATACGCATGATGGTTCCCAGAAGAAAGGTGGCACCAGTGCCAAGTCGGGCTGGTCTGATAGAGCCAAGTGGCTCCTGCAATCTGCCAGCCAGAAGATGGGCAGGTCAGTTTTACTTCCAGGGAAAAGGGCCGTGGTTTGTGTTCGGGTGCCTGTGGCTGAGAGTGGCCAGTTGGCTCCTGAAAATCTATGCCGCGCAGGATGGTTCCCAGACCCAAGGGGGCACCAGTGCCGAGTCGGGCTGGTATGATAGTAGAAAATTTCTCCTGCAATCTACCATCCAGAAGCGGGGCAGATGAGTTTTTTTCCAGGGAAAAGGGCCGTTGTTTGTGTTCGGGAGCCTGTGGCTGGGAGTGGCCAGCTGTCTCCTGAAAATCACGGATACGCAGGATGGTTCCTAGATGAAAAGTGGCACCAGTGCCAAGTCGGACTGGTTTGATAGGGCCAAGTGGCTCCTGCAATCTGCCAGCCAGAAGATGGGCAGGTCAGTTTTACTTCCATGGAAAAGGGGCAAGGTTTGTGTTTGGGGGCCTGTGGCTGGGAGTGGCCGGCTGGCTCATGAAAATGCACTTTACGCAGTATGATACCCAGACCCAAGGTGGCACAATTGCCAAGTCAGACAGGTATGATAGTAGAAAATTACTCCTGCAATCTACCATCCAGAAGCGGGGCAGATGAGATTTTTTTCCAGGGAAAAGGGCCGTGGTTTGTGTTTGGGTGCCTGTGGCTGGGAGTGGCCGGCTGGCTCCTGAAAATCCACGCCGCGCAGGATGGTTCCCAGACCCAAGGGGGCACCAGTGCCGAGTCGGGCTGGTTTGATAGAGGCAAGTGGCTCCTGCAATCTGCCAGCCAGAAGTGGGGCGGGTGACTTTTGTTTGACAGGGAAAAGGGCCGTGGTTTGTGTTTGGGGGCCTGTGGCTGGGAGTGGCCGGCTGGCTCCTGAATATCCACGATGCACAGGATGGTTCCCAGATGAAAGGAGGCACCAGTGCCAAGTCGGATGGATATGATAGTAGAAAATTGCTCCTGCAATCTACCTTCCAGAAGCGGGGCAGATGAGTTTTGTCTGCCAGGGAAAAGGGCCGTGGTGTGTGTTCGGGGGCCTGTGGCTGGGAGTGGCTGTCTGGTTCCTGAAAATCCACGATACGCAGGATGGTTCCCAGATAAAATGTGGCACCAGTGCCAAGTCGGACTGGTTTGAGAGTACAAAGTGTCTCCTGCAATCTACCATCCAGAAGCGGGGCAGCTGACATTTTTTTTCGAGGGAAATGTGCCGTGGTATAAGTTTGAGGGCATGTGGCTGAGAGTGGCCGGCTGGCTCCTGAAGATCCACGTTGTGCAGGATGGTTCCCAGATGAAAGGTGGAACCAGTGCCAAGTCGGACTGTTATGATAGTAGAAAATTGCTCCTGCAATCTACCATCCAGAAGCGTGGCAGATGAGTTTTTTCTCCAGGGAAAAGGGCCGTGGTTTCTGTTCGGGGGCCTGTGCCTGGGAGTGGCCAGCTGGCTCCTGAAAATCCACGCTGCGCGGGACGGTTCCCAGACCCAAGGTGGCACCAGTGCCAAGTTGGGCTGGTTTGATAGAGGCAAGTGGATCCTGCAATCTGCCAGCAAGAAGATGGGCAGGTCAGTTTTACTTAAACGGAAAAGAGACGTAGTTTATTTTTGGGTGCCTGTGGCTGGCAGTGCTCGGCTAGCTCATGAAAATGCACGCTACGCCATATGATACCCAGACCCAAGGTGGCACAATTGCCAAGTCGGACTGGTATGATAGTAGAAAATTGCTCCTGCAATCTACCATCCAGAAGCGGGGCAGACGAGATTTTTTTCCAGGGAAAAGGGCTGTGGTTTGTGTTTGGGGGCCTGTGGCTGGGAGTGGCCGGCTGGCTCCTGAAAATCCACGATACGGAGGATGGTTCCCAGGTGAAAGGTGGCACCAGCGCCAAGTCAGGCTGGTATGATAGTACAAAGTGGCTCCTGCAATCTACCAGCCAGAAGCGGGGCAGCTGAGATTATGTTCCAGGGAAAAGGGCCGTGATATATGTTTTGGGGCCAGTGGCTGGGAGTGGCCGGCTGGCTCCTGAAAATGCACGATACTCAGGATGGTTCCCAGACGAAAGGTGGCACCAGTGCCGAGTCGGGCTGGTCTGATAGAGCCAAGTGGCTCCTGCAATCAGCTGCAGAAGCAGGTCGGGTGAGTTTTGTTTGCCAGGGAAAAAGGCCGTGGTTTGTGTTCGGGGGCCTGTGGCTGGGAGAGGCCGGCTGGCTCCTGAAAATCCACGATGCACAGGATGGTTCCGAGACCCAAGTTTTCACCAGTGCCAAGTCGGGCTGGTTTGATAGAGGCAAGTGGCTCCTGCAATCAGCCAGCCAGAAGCAGGTCGGGTGAGTTTTGTTACAGGGAAAAGGGCCGTGCTCTGTGTTTGGGGGCCTGTGGCTGGGAGTGGCCGGCTGGCTCCTGAAAATCCACGATGCACAGGATGGTTCCCAGATGAAAGGAGGCACCAGTTCCAAGTCGGACGGATATGATAGTAGAAAATTTCTCCTGCAATCTACCATCCAGAAGCGGGGCAGATGAGTTTTGTCTGCCAGGGAAAAGGGCCGTGGTTTGTGTTTTGGGGCCTGTGGCTGGGAGAGGACGGCTGGCTCCTGAAAATCCGCGATATGCAGTGTGGTTCCCAGACGAAAGTTTGCACCAGTGGCAAGTCGGGCTGGTTTGATAGAGGCAAGAGGCTCCTGCCATCTGCCATCCAGAAGCGGGGCGAGTGAGTTTTGTTTGCCAGGGAAAAGGGCCGTAGTTTGTGTTGGGGGCCAGTGGCTGGGAGTGGCCGTCTGGCTCTTGAAAATCCACGATACGCAGGATGGTTCCCAGACCCAAGGGGGCACCACTGCCAAGTTGGGCTGGTTTGATAGAGGCAAGTGGCTCCTGCAATCTGCCAGCCAGAAGCGGGGCGGGTGAGTTTTTTTTGCCAGGGAAAAGGGCCAAGGTTTGTCTTTGGGGGCCTGTGGCTGGGAGTGGCCGGCTGCGTCCTGAAGATACACGATACGGAGGATGGTTCCCAGATGAAAGGTGGCAACAGTGCCAAGCCGGACTGGTATGATAGTACAAAGTGGCTCCTGCAATCCACCATCCAGAAGCGGGACAACTGAGACTTTTTTCCAGGGAAAAGGTCCGTGATATATGTTTTGGGGCCAGTGCCTGGGACTGGCCGGCTGGCTCCTGAAAATCCACGATACGCAGGCTGCTTCCAGGACGAAAGGTGGCACCAGTGCCAAGACGGGCTGGTTTGATAGAGGCAAGTGGCTCCTGCAATCTGCCAGACAGAAGATGTGCAGGTTAGTTTTACTTCCAGGGAAAAGGGCCGTAATTTGTGTTTGGGGGCCTGTGGCTGGGAGTGGCCGGCAGGATCCTGAAAATCCGTGCCGTGCAGGATTGTTCCGAGACCCAAGTTTTCACCAGAGCCAAGTCGGGCTGGTTTGATAGCGGCAAGTGGCTCCTGCAATCTGCCAGACAGAAGCGGGGCCGGTGAGTTTTGTTTGCCAGGGAAAAGGGCCGTGGTTTGTGTTCGGGGGCCTGTGGCTGGGAGTGGCCGGCTGGCTCCTTAAAATCCACGCCGCGCAGGATGGTTCCCAGACCCAAGGGGGCACCAGTGCTGACTCGGACTGGTTTGATAGAGGCAAGTGGCTCCGGCAATCTGCCAGCCAGAAGATGGGCAGGTCAGTTTTACTTCCAGGGAAAAGGGCTGTAGTTTGTGTTTGGGGGCCTGTGGCTGGGAGTGGCCGGCTGGATCCTCAAAATCCGTGCCGTGCAGGATGGTTTTGAGACCCAAGTTGGCACCAGAGCCAAGTCGGGCTGGTTTGATAGAGGAAAGTGGGCCTGCAATCTGCCAGCCAGAAGACGGGCAGGTCAGTTTTACTTCCAGGAAAAAGGGCCGTAGATTGAGTTTGGGGGCCTGTGGCTGGGAGTTGCCGGCTGGCTCCTGAAAATCCACCATACGCAGGATGGTTCCCAGATGAAGGGTGGCACCAGTGCCAAGTCGGGCTGGTTTGATAGAGCCAAATGGGTCCTGCAATCTGCCAGCCAGAAGATGGGCAGGTCAGTTTTACTTCCAGAGAAAAGGGCTGTTGTTTGTGTCTGGGGGCCTGTGGCTGGGAGTGGCCGGCTGGCTCCTGAAAATCCACGATACGCAGTATGGTTCCCAGATGAAAGGTGGCACCAGTGCCAAGTCGGACTGGTATGGTAATAAAGAGTGACCCCTGCAATCTACCATCAAGAAGCGGGGAAGCTGAGTATTTTTTCCAGGGAAAAGGGCCGTGGTATATGTTTCGGGGCCTCTGCCTTGGACTGGCCGGCTGGCTCCTCAAAATCCACAATACGCAGGATGGTTCCCAGATGAAAGGTGGCACCAGTGGAAAGTAAGGCTGGTTTGTTAGAGGCAAGTGGCTCCTGCCATCTGCCATCCAGAAGCGGGGTGAGTGAGTTTTGTTTGCCAAGGAAAAGGGCCGTGGTGTTTGTTCGGGGGCCTGTGGCTGGGAGTGGCCGGCTGGCTCCTGAAAATCCACGCCGCACAGGATGGTTCCCAGACCCAAGGGGGAACCAGTGCCGTGTCCATCTGGTATGATAGAGGCAAGTGGCTCCTGCAATCTACCATCCAGAAGCGGGGCAGCTGAGATTATATTCCAGGGAAAAGGACTGTGATATTGGTTTTGGGGCCAGTGGCTGGGAGTGGCCGGCTGGTTCCTGAAAATCCACGATACGCAGGATTTTTCCAAGACCCAAGGGGGCACCACTGCCAAGCTGGGCTGGTTTGATAGAGACAAGTGGCTCCTGCAATCTGCCAACCAGAAGCGGAGCGGGTGAGTTTTGTTTGCCAGGGAAAAGGGCCGTGGTTTGTGTTGGGGGCCAGTGGCTGGGAGTGGCCGTCTGGCTCTTGAAAATCCACGATACGCAGGATGGTTCCCAGACCCAAGGGGGCACCACTGCCAAGTTGGGCTGGTTTGATAGAGGCAAGTGGCTCCTGCAATCTGCCAGCCAGACGCGGGGCGGGTGAGTTTTGTTTGCCAGGGAAAAGGGCCAAGGTTTGTCTTTGGGGGCCTGTGGCTGGGAGTGGCCGGCTGCGTCCTGAAGATACACGATACGGAGGATGGTTCCCAGATGAAAGGTGGCAACAGTGCCAAGCCGGACTGGTATGATAGTACAAAGTGGCTCCTGCAATCCACCATCCAGAAGCGGGACAACTGAGACTTTTTTCCAGGGAAAAGGTCCGTGATATATGTTTTGGGGCCAGTGCCTGGGACTGGCCGGCTGGCTCCTGAAAATCCACGATACGCAGGCTGCTTCCAGGACGAAAGGTGGCACCAGTGCCAAGACGGGCTGGTTTGATAGAGGCAAGTGGCTCCTGCAATCTGCCAGACAGAAGATGTGCAGGTTAGTTTTACTTCCAGGGAAAAGGGCCGTAATTTGTGTTTGGGGGCCTGTGGCTGGGAGTGGCCGGCAGGCTCCTGAAAATCCGTGCCGTGCAGGATTGTTCCGAGACCCAAGTTTTCAACAGAGCCAAGTCGGGCTGGTTTGATAGAGGAAAGTGGCTCCTGCAATCTGCCAGCCAGAAGCGGGGCGGGTGAGTTTTGTTTGCCAGGGAAAAGGGCCGTGGTTTGTGTTCGGGGGCCTGTGGCTGGGAGTGGCCGGCTGGCTCCTGAAAATCCACGCCGCGCAGGATGGTTCCCAGACCCAAGGGGGCACCAGTGCTGACTCGGACTGGTTTGATAGAGGCAAGTGGCTCCTGCAATCTGCCAGCCAGAAGATGGGCAGGTCAGTTTTACTTCCAGGGAAAAGGGCTGTAGTTTGTGTTTGGGGGCCTGTGGCTGGGAGTGGCCGGCTGGATCCTCAAAATCCGTGCCGTGCAGGATGGTTTTGAGACCCAAGTTGGCACCAGAGCCAAGTCGGGCTGGTTTGATAGAGGAAAGTGGGCCTGCAATCTGCCAGCCAGAAGACGGGCAGGTCAGTTTTACTTCCAGGAAAAAGGGCCGTAGATTGAGTTTGGGGGCCTGTGGCTGGGAGTTGCCGGCTGGCTCCTGAAAATCCACCATACGCAGGATGGTTCCCAGATGAAGGGTGGCACCAGTGCCAAGTCGGGCTGCTTTGATAGTACCAAGTGGCTCCTGCAATCTGCCACCCAGAAGATGGGCAGGTCAGTTTTACTTCCAGAGAAAAGGGCTGTTGTTTGTGTCTGGGGGCCTGTGGCTGGGAGTGGCCGGCTGGCTCCTGAAAATCCACGATACGCAGTATGGTTCCCAGATGAAAGGTGGCACCAGTGCCAAGTCGGACTGGTATGGTAATAAAGAGTGACCCCTGCAATCTACCATCAAGAAGCGGGGAAGCTGAGTATTTTTTCCAGGGAAAAGGGCCGTGGTATATGTTTCGGGGCCTCTGCCTTGGACTGGCCGGCTGGCTCCTCAAAATCCACAATACGCAGGATGGTTCCCAGATGAAAGGTGGCACCAGTGGAAAGTAAGGCTGGTTTGTTAGAGGCAAGTGGCTCCTGCCATCTGCCATCCAGAAGCGGGGTGAGTGAGTTTTGTTTGCCAAGGAAAAGGGCCGTGGTGTTTGTTCGGGGGCCTGTGGCTGGGAGTGGCCGGCTGGCTCCTGAAAATCCACGCCGCACAGGATGGTTCCCAGACCCAAGGGGGAACCAGTGCCGTGTCCATCTGGTATGATAGAGGCAAGTGGCTCCTGCAATCTACCATCCAGAAGCGGGGCAGCTGAGATTATATTCCAGGGAAAAGGACTGTGATATTGGTTTTGGTGCCAGTGGCTGGGAGTGGCCGGCTGGTTCCTGAAAATCCACGATACGCAGGATTTTTCCAAGACCCAAGGGGGCACCACTGCCAAGCTGGGCTGGTTTGATAGAGACAAGTGGCTCCTGCAATCTGCCAACCAGAAGCGGAGCGGGTGAGTTTTGTTTGCCAGGGAAAAGGGCCGTGGTTTGTGTTGGGGGCCAGTGGCTGGGAGTGGCCGTCTGGCTCTTGAAAATCCACGATACGCAGGATGGTTCCCAGACCCAAGGGGGCACCACTGCCAAGTTGGGCTGGTTTGATAGAGGCAAGTGGCTCCTGCAATCTGCCAGCCAGACGCGGGGCGGGTGAGTTTTGTTTGCCAGGGAAAAGGGCCAAGGTTTGTCTTTGGGGGCCTGTGGCTGGGAGTGGCCGGCTGCGTCCTGAAGATACACGATACGGAGGATGGTTCCCAGATGAAAGGTGGCAACAGTGCCAAGCCGGACTGGTATGATAGTACAAAGTGGCTCCTGCAATCCACCATCCAGAAGCGGGACAACTGAGACTTTTTTCCAGGGAAACGGTCCGTGATATATGTTTTGGGGCCAGTGGCTGGGACTGGCCGGCTGGCTCCTGAAAATCCACGATACGCAGGCTGCTTCCAGGACGAAAGGTGGCACCAGTGCCAAGACGGGCTGGTTTGATAGAGGCAAGTGGCTCCTGCAATCTGCCAGACAGAAGATGTGCAGGTTAGTTTTACTTCCAGGGAAAAGGGCCGTAATTTGTGTTTGGGGGCCTGTGGCTGGGAGTGGCCGGCAGGCTCCTGAAAATCCGTGCCGTGCAGGATTGTTCCGAGACCCAAGTTTTCAACAGAGCCAAGTCGGGCTGGTTTGATAGAGGAAAGTGGCTCCTGCAATCTGCCAGCCAGAAGCGGGGCGGGTGAGTTTTGTTTGCCAGGGAAAAGGGCCGTGGTTTGTGTTCGGGGGCCTGTGGCTGGGAGTGGCCGGCTGGCTCCTGAAAATCCACGCCGCGCAGGATGGTTCCCAGACCCAAGGGGGCACCAGTGCTGACTCGGACTGGTTTGATAGAGGCAAGTGGCTCCTGCAATCTGCCAGCCAGAAGATGGGCAGGTCAGTTTTACTTCCAGGGAAAAGGGCTGTAGTTTGTGTTTGGGGGCCTGTGGCTGGGAGTGGCCGGCTGGATCCTCAAAATCCGTGCCGTGCAGGATGGTTTTGAGACCCAAGTTGGCACCAGAGCCAAGTCGGGCTGGTTTGATAGAGGAAAGTGGGCCTGCAATCTGCCAGCCAGAAGACGGGCAGGTCAGTTTTACTTCCAGGAAAAAGGGCCGTAGATTGAGTTTGGGGGCCTGTGGCTGGGAGTTGCCGGCTGGCTCCTGAAAATCCACCATACGCAGGATGGTTCCCAGATGAACGGTGGCACCAGTGCCAAGTCGGGCTGCTTTGATAGTACCAAGTGGCTCCTGCAATCTGCCACCCAGAAGATGGGCAGGTCAGTTTTACTTCCAGAGAAAAGGGCTGTTGTTTGTGTCTGGGGGCCTGTGGCTGGGAGTGGCCGGCTGGCTCCTGAAAATCCACGATACGCAGTATGGTTCCCAGATGAAAGGTGGCACCAGTGCCAAGTCGGACTGGTATGGTAATAAAGAGTGACCCCTGCAATCTACCATCAAGAAGCGGGGAAGCTGAGTATTTTTTCCAGGGAAAAGGGCCGTGGTATATGTTTCGGGGCCTCTGCCTTGGACTGGCCGGCTGGCTCCTCAAAATCCACAATACGCAGGATGGTTCCCAGATGAAAGGTGGCACCAGTGGAAAGTAAGGCTGGTTTGTTAGAGGCAAGTGGCTCCTGCCATCTGCCATCCAGAAGCGGGGTGAGTGAGTTTTGTTTGCCAAGGAAAAGGGCCGTGGTGTTTGTTCGGGGGCCTGTGGCTGGGAGTGGCCGGCTGGCTCCTGAAAATCCACGCCGCACAGGATGGTTCCCAGACCCAAGGGGGAACCAGTGCCGTGTCCATCTGGTATGATAGAGGCAAGTGGCTCCTGCAATCTACCATCAAGAAGCGGGGCAGCTGAGATTATATTCCAGGGAAAAGGACTGTGATATTGGTTTTGGGGCCAGTGGCTGGGAGTGGCCGGCTGGTTCCTGAAAATCCACGATACGCAGGATTTTTCCAAGACCCAAGGGGGCACCACTGCCAAGCTGGGCTGGTTTGATAGAGACAAGTGGCTCCTGCAATCTGCCAACCAGAAGCGGAGCGGGTGAGTTTTGTTTGCCAGGGAAAAGGGCCGTGGTTTGTGTTGGGGGCCAGTGGCTGGGAGTGGCCGTCTGGCTCTTGAAAATCCACGCCGCGCAGGATGGTTCCCAGACCCAAGGGGGCACCACTGCCAAGTTGGGCTGGTTTGATAGAGGCAAGTGGCTCCTGCAATCTGCCAGCCAGACGCGGGGCGGGTGAGTTTTGTTTGCCAGGGAAAAGGGCCAAGGTTTGTCTTTGGGGGCCTGTGGCTGGGAGTGGCCGGCTGCGTCCTGAAGATACACGATACGGAGGATGGTTCCCAGATGAAAGGTGGCAACAGTGCCAAGCCGGACTGGTATGATAGTACAAAGTGGCTCCTGCAATCCACCATCCAGAAGCGGGACAACTGAGACTTTTTTCCAGGGAAACGGTCCGTGATATATGTTTTGGGGCCAGTGGCTGGGACTGGCCGGCTGGCTCCTGAAAATCCACGATACGCAGGCTGCTTCCAGGACGAAAGGTGGCACCAGTGCCAAGACGGGCTGGTTTGATAGAGGCAAGTGGCTCCTGCAATCTGCCAGACAGAAGATGTGCAGGTTAGTTTTACTTCCAGGGAAAAGGGCCGTAATTTGTGTTTGGGGGCCTGTGGCTGGGAGTGGCCGGCAGGCTCCTGAAAATCCGTGCCGTGCAGGATTGTTCCGAGACCCAAGTTTTCACCAGAGCCAAGTCGGGCTGGTTTGATAGAGGCAAGTGGCTCCTGCAATCTGCCAGCCAGAAGCGGGGCGGGTGAGTTTTGTTTGCCAGGGAAAAGGGCCGTGGTTTGTGTTCGGGGGCCTGTGGCTGGGAGTGGCCGGCTGGCTCCTGAAAATCCACGCCGCGCAGGATGGTTCCCAGACCCAAGGGGGCACCAGTGCTGACTCGGACTGGTTTGATAGAGGCAAGTGGCTCCTGCAATCTGCCAGCCAGAAGATGGGCAGGTCAGTTTTACTTCCAGAGAAAAGGGCTGTTGTTTGTGTCTGGGGGCCTGTGGCTGGGAGTGGCCGGCTGGCTCCTGAAAATCCACGATACGCAGTATGGTTCCCAGATGAAAGGTGGCACCAGTGCCAAGTCGGACTGGTATGGTAATAAAGAGTGGCTCCTGCAATCTACCATCAAGAAGCGGGGAAGCTGAGTATTTTTTCCAGGGAAAAGGGCCGTGGTATATGTTTCGGGGCCTCTGCCTTGGACTGGCCGGCTGGCTCCTCAAAATCCACAATACGCAGGATGGTTCCCAGATGAAAGGTGGCACCAGTGGAAAGTAAGGCTGGTTTGATAGAGGCAAGTGACTCCTGCCATCTGCCATCCAGAAGCGGGGTGAGTGAGTTTTGTTTGCCAAGGAAAGGGGCCGTGGTGTTTGTTCGGGGGCCTGTGGCTGGGAGTGGCCGGCTGGCTCCTGAAAATCCACGCCGCACAGGATGGTTCCCAGACCCAAGGGGGAACCAGTGCCGTGTCCATCTGGTATGATAGAGGCAAGTGGCTCCTGCAATCTACCATCCAGAAGCGGGGCAGCTGAGATTATATTCCAGGGAAAAGGACTGTGATATTGGTTTTGGGGCCAGTGGCTGGGAGTGGCCGGCTGGTTCCTGAAAATCCACGATACGCAGGATTTTTCCAAGACCCAAGGGGGCACCACTGCCAAGCTGGGCTGGTTTGATAGAGACAAGTGGCTCCTGCAATCTGCCAGCCAGAAGCAGAGCGGGTGAGTTTTGTTTCCCAGGGAAAAGGGCCGTGGTTTGTATTCGGGGGCCTGTGGCTGGGAGTGGCCGGCTGCGTCCTGAAAATCCACGATACGGAGGATGGTTCCCAGATGAAAGGTGGCACCAGTGCCAAGCCGGGCTGGTATGATAGTAATAAGTGGCTCCTGCAATCTACCCTCCAGAAGCGGGGCAGCTGAGATTTTTTTCCACGGAAAAGGTCCGTGATATATGTTTTGGGGCAAGTGCCTGAGAGTGGCCGGCTGGCTCCTGAAAATCCACGATAAGCAGGATACTTCCCAGACGAAAAGTGGCACCACTGCCAAGTCGGGCTGGTTTGATAGAGGCAAGTGGCTCCTGCAATATGCCAGCCAGATGCGGGGCGGGTGAGTTTTGTTTGCCAAAGAAAAGGCCCGTGGTTTGTGTTCGGGGCACTATGGCTGGGAGTGGCCGGCTGGCTCCTGAAAATCCACGATACGCAGGATGGTTCCCAGACCCAAGGGGGCACCAGTTCCGAGTCGGGCTGGTTTGATAGAGGCAAGTGGCTCCTGCAATTTGCCAGCCAGAAGCGGGGTGGGTGAGTTTTGTTTGCCAGGGAAAAGTGCCAAGGTTTGTGTTCGGGGGCCTGTGACTGAGAGTGGCCTGGTGGCTCCTGAAAATCCACGCCGCGCAGGATGGTTCCCAGATGAAAGGTGGCACCAGTGCCAAGTCGGGCTGGTTTGATAGAGCCAAGTGGCTCCTGCAATCTGCCAGCCAGAAGATGGGCAGGTCAGTTTGACTTCCAGGGAAAAGGGCCGTGGTTTTTGTTTGGGGGCCTGTGGCTGGGAGTGGCCGGCTGGATCCTGAAAATCCATGCCGTGCAGGATGGTTCCCAGATGAAATGTGGCACTAGTGCCAAGTCGGCCTGGTTTGATAGAGGCAAGTGGCTACTGCAATCTGCCAGCCAGAAGATGTGCAGGTTAGTTTTACTTCCAGGGAAAAGGGCCGTAATTTGTGTTTGGGGGCCTGTGGCTGGGAGTGGCCGGCAGGCTCCTGAAAATCCGTGCCGTGCAGGATAGTTCCCAGACCAAAGTTTTCACCAGTGCCAAGTCGGGCTGGTTTGATAGAGCCAAGTGGCTCCTGCAATCTGCCAGCCAGACGCGGGGCGGGTGAGTTTTGTTTGCCAGCGAAAAGGGCCGTGGTTTGTGTTCGTGGGCCTGTGGCTGGGAGTGGCCGGCTGGCTCCTGAAAATCCACTATACGCAGGAAGGTTCCCACACCCAAGGGGGCACAAGTGCTGAGTCGGGCTGGTTTGATAGAGGCAAGTGGCTCCTGCAATCTGCCAGCCAGAAGATGGGTAGGTCAGTTTTACTTCCTAGGAAAAGGGCCGTAGTTTTTGTTTGGGGGCCTCTGGAGGGGAGTGGCCGGCTGGCTCCGGAAAATCCACAATACGCAAGGACAGTTCCCAGACAAAAGGGGGCACCAGTGCCGAGTCGGGCTGGTTTGATAGAGGAAAGTGGCTCCTGCAATTTGCCTGCCAGAAGCGGGGTGGGTGAGTTTTGTTTGCCAGGGAAAAGGGCCAAGGTTTGTGTTCGGGGGCCTGTGGCTGAGAGTGGCCTGGTGGCTCCTGAAAATCCACGCCGCGCAGGATGGTTCCCAGATGAAAGGTGGCACCAGTGCCAAGTCGGGCTGGTTTGATAGAGGCAAGTGGCTCCTGCAATCTGCCAGCCAGAAGATGGGCAGGTCAGTTTGACTTCCAGGGAAAAGGGCCCTGGTTTTTGTTTGGGGGCCTGTGGCTTGGAGTGGCCGGCTGGATCCTGAAAATCCACGCCGCGCAGGATGGTTCCCAAACTCAAGGGGGCACCAGTGCCGAGTAGGGCTGGTTTGATAGAGGCAAGTGGCTCATGCAATCTGCCAGCCAGAAGCGGGGCTTGTGAGTTTTCTTTGCCAGGGAAAAGGGCCGTGGTTTATGTTCAGGTGTCTGTGCCTGGGAGTGGCCGGCTGGCTCCTGAAAATCCACGCCGCGCAGGATGGTTCCCAAACTCAAGGGGGCAGCAGTGCCGAGTAGGGCTGGTTTGATAGAGCCAAGTGGCGCATGCAATCTGCCAGCCAGAAGATGGGCAGGTTAGTTTTACTTCCAGGGAAAAGGGCCGTAGTTTGTGTTTGGGGACCTGCGGCTGGGAGTGGCCGGCTGGCTCCTCAAAATCTATGCCGTGCAGGATGGTTTTGAGACCCAAGTTGGCACCAGTGCCAAGTCGGGCTGGTTTGATAGAGGCAAGTGGCTCCTGCAATCTGCCAGCCAGAAGACAGGCAGGTCAGTTTTACTTCCAGGGAAAAGGGCCGTAGTTTGAGTTTGGGGGCCTGTGGCTGGGAGTGGCCGACTGGCTCCTGAAAATCCACAATACGCAGTATGGTTCCCAGATGAACGGTGGCACCAGTGCCAAGTCAGGCTGGTTTGATAGTACTAAGTGGCTCCTGCAATCTGCCAGCCAGAAGACAGGCAGGTCAGTTTTACTTCCAGGGAAAAGGGCTGTTGTTTGTATCTTGGGGCCTGTGGCTAGGAGTGGCCAGCTGGCTCCTGAAAATCCACGCCGTGCAGGATGGTTCCCAGATGAAAGGTGGCACCAGTGCCAAGTCGGACTGGTATGGTAATAAAGAGTGGCTCCTGCAATCTACAACCCAGAAGCGGGGCAGCTGAGTTTTTTTTCCAGGGAAAAGGGCCGTGGTATGTGTTTGGGGGCCAGTGGCTGGGAGTGGCCGGCTGGCTCCTGAAAATCCACGCCACGCAGGATGGTTCCCATATTAAATGCGGCACGAGTGCCAAGTTGGGCTGGTTTGATAGAGCCAAATGGGTCCTGCAATCTGCCAGCCAGAAGATGGGCAGGTCAGTTTTACTTCCAGAGAAAAGGGCTGTTGTTTGTATCTGGGGGACTGTGGCTGGGAGTGGCCGGCTGGCTCCTGAAAATCCACGCCGTGCAGGATGGTTCCCAGATGAAATGTGGCACGAGTGCAAATTCGGGCTGGTTTGAGAGAGCCAAGTGGCTCCTGCAATCTGCCAGCCAGTAGATGGGCAGGTCAGTTTTACTTCCAGGGAAAAGGCCATAGATTTTGTTTGGGGGCCTGTGGCTGGGAGTGGCCGGCTGGCTCCTGAAAATCCACGATACGCAGTATGGTTCCCTGATGAAAGGTGGCACCAGTGCCAGGTCGGACTGGTAGGGTAATAAAGAGTGGCTCCTGCAATCTACCATCAAGAAGCGGGGAAGCTGAGTATTTTTTCCAGGGAAAAGGGCCGTAGTTTTGTTTGGGGGCCTGTGGGTGGGAGTGGCCGTCTGGCCCCTGAAAATCCGCGCCGGGCAGGATGGTTCCCAGACCCAAGGGGGCACCATTGCTGAGTCGGGCTGGTTAGATAGAGGCAAGTGGCTCCTGCAATCTGCCAGCCAGAAGATGGGCAGATCAGTTTTACTTCCTAGGAAAAGGGCCGTAGTTTTGTTTGGGGGCCTCTGGCAGGGAGTGGCTGGCTGGCTCCGGAAAATCCACAATACGCAGGATAGTTCCCAGACAAAAGGGGGCACCAGTGCCGAGTCAGGCTGGTTTGATAGAGGCAAGTGGCTCATGCAATCTGCCAGCCAGAAGCGGGGCTTGTGAGTTTTGTTTGCCAGGGAAAAGGGCCGTGGTTTATGTTCAGGTGTCTGTGCCTGGGAGTGGCCGGCTGGCTCCTGAAAATCCACGCCGCGCAGGATGGTTCCCAGATGAAAGGTCGCACCAGTGCCAAGTCGGGCTGGTTTAATAGAGCCAAGTGGCTCCTGCAATCTGCCAGCCAGAAGATGGGCAGGTCAATTTTACTTCCAGGGTATAGGGCCGTAGAATTTGTTTGGGGGCCTGTGGCTGGGAGTGGCCGCCTGGCTCCTGAAAATCCATGCCGTGCAGGATGGCTCCGATACCCAAGGTGGCACCGGAGCCAAGTCGGGCTGGATTGATAGAGGCAAGTGGCTCCTGGCATCTACCCTCCAGAAGCGGGGCAGATGAGTTTTTATTCCATGGAAAAAGGCCGTGGATTATGTTCGGGGGCATGTAGCTGTGAGTGGCCGGCTGGCTCCTGAAAATCCGCGATACGCAGGGTGGTTCCCAGACGAATGGTGGCACCAGTGGCAAGTCGGGCTGGTTTGATAGAGGCAAATGGCTCCTGCCATCTGCTGTCCAGAAGCACAGTGAGTGAGTTTTGTTTGCAGGGAAAAGCGCCGTGGTGTTTCTTCGGGGGCCTGTGGCTGGGAGTGGCCGGCTGGCTCCTGAAAATCCACGATACGCAGGATGATTCCCAGACCCAAGGGGGCACCACTGCCAGGTTGGGCTGGTTTGATAGAGCCAAGTGGCTCCTGCAATCCGCCAGCCAGAAGATGGGCAGGTCAATTTTACTTCCAGAGGATAGGGCCGTAGAATTTGTTTTGGAGCCTGTGGCTGGTAGTGGCAGGCTGGCTCTTGAAAATCCACGATACGCAGGATGATTCCCAGACCCAAGGTGGCACCACTGTCGAGTCGGACTGGTATGATTATACAAAGTAGCTCCTGCAATCTACCATCCAGAAGCGGGGCAGATGAGTTTTTTACCAGGGCAAAGGGCCATAGTTTTTGTTTGTGGGCCTGTGGCTGGGAGTGGCCGGCTGGCTCCTGAAAATCCACGCCACGCACGATGGTTCCCGGACCCAAGGGGGAACCAGTGCCAAGTCGGGCTGGTTTGACTAAGGCAAGTGGCTCCTGCAATATGCCAGCCAGAAGCGGGGCAGGTGAGGTTTTTTTACCAGGGAAAATGGCCGTAGTTTGTGTTTGGGGGCCTGTGGCTGGGAGTTGCCGGCGGGCTCCTGAAAATCCACGACACGCAGCATGGTTCCCAGATGAAAAGTGGCACCAGTGCCAAGTCAGACTGGTATGATAATAAAGAGTGGCTCCTGCAATCTACCATCAAGAAGCGGGGCAGCTTAGTATTTTTTCCAAGGAAAAGGGCCGTATTTTGTGTTTGGGGGCCTGTGGCTGGGAGTGGCCGGCTGGCTCCTGAAAATTCGTGCCATGCAGGATGGTTCCGAGACCCAAGTTGGCACCAGAGCCAAGTCGGGCTGGTTTCATAGAGGCAAGTGGCTCCTGCAATCTGCCAGCCACAAGATGAGCAGGTCAATTTTACTTCCAGGGAAAAGGGCTGTAGTTTGTGTTTGGGGGCCTGTGGCTGGGAGTGGCCGGCTTGCTCCTGAAAATCCACAATACGCAGGATGGTTCCCAGATGAAAGGTGGCACCAGTGCCAAGTCGGACTTGTATGATAGTACAATTGGCTCCTGCAGTCTACCATCCAGAAGCGGGGCAGCTGAGTTTTTTTTCCAGGGAAATGTGCCGTGGTAGGTGTTTGGGGGCCTGTGCCAGGGACTGGCCGGCTGGCTCCTGAAAATCCACAATACGCAGGATGGTTCCCAGATGAAATGCGGCACGAGTGCCAAGTCGGGCTGGTTTGATAGAGACAAATGGGTCCTGCAATCTGCCAGCCAGAAGATGAGCAGGTCAGTTTTACTTCCAGGGAAATGGGCAGCAGTTTGTGTTTGGGGGCCTGTGGTTGGGAGTGGCCGGCTGGCTCCTAAAAATCCATGCCGTGCAGGATGGTTCCGAGACCCAAGGAGGCACCAGAGCCAAGTCGGGCTGGATTGATAGAGGCAAGTGGCTCCTGGCATCTACCCTCCAGAAGCGGGGCAGATGAGTTTTTTTTCCATGGAAAAAGGCCGTGGTTTATGTTCGGGGGCATGTAGCTGGGAGTGGCCGACTGGCTCCTGAAAATCCGCGATACGCAGGGTGGTTCCCAGACAAAAGGTGGCACCAGTGGCAAGTCGGGCTGGTTTGATAGAGGCTAGTGGCTCCTGCCATCTGCCATCCAGAAGCGGGGCCAGTGAGTTTTGTTTGCAGGGAAAAGCGCCGTGGTGTTTCTTTGGGGGCCTGTGGCTGGGAGTGGCCGGCTGGCTCCTGAAAATCAACGCCGCTCAGGATGGTTCCCAGACCCAAGGGGGAACCAGTGCCGTGTCCGACTGGTTTGATAGAGGCAAGTGGCTCCTGCAATCTGCCAGCCAGAAGCGGGGCAGGTGAGTTTTGTTTGCCAGGGAAAAGGGCCGTGGTTTGTGTTCGGGGGCGTGTGGCTGGGAGTGGCCGACTGCGTCCTGAAAATACACGATACGGAGGATGGTTCCAGGATGAAAGGTGGCACCAGCCCCAAGCCGGACTGGTATGATAGTACAAAGTGGCTCCTGCACTCTACCATCCAGAAGCGGGGCAGCTGAGTTTATTTCCGTGGAAAAGGTCCGTAATATATGTTTTGGGGCCAGTGCCTGGGAGTGGCCGGCTGGCTCCTGAAAATCCACGATACGCACGATGCTTCCCAGACAAAAGGTGGCACCAGTGCCAAGTCGGGCTGGTTTAATAGAAGCAAGTGGCTCCTGCAATCTGCCAGCCAGAAGCGGGGAGAGTGAGTTTTGTTTGCCAGGGAAATAGGCCGTAGTTTGTGTTTGGGGGCCTGTGGCTTGGAATGGCCGGCCGGCTCCTGAAAATCCACGATACGCAGGATGGTTCCCAGATGAAAGGTGGCACCAGTGCCAAGTCGGACTGGTATGGTAATAAAGAATGTCTCCTGCAATCTACCATCAAGAAGCGGGGCAGGTGAGTATTTTTTCCAAGGAAAAGGGCCGTATTTTTTGTTTGGGGGCCTGTGGCTGGGAGTGGCCGGCTGGCTCCTGAAAATTCGTGCCATGCAGGATGGTTCCGAGACCCAAGTTTGCACCAGAGCCAAGTCGGGCTGGTTTCATAGAGGCAAGTGGCTCCTGCAATCTGCCAGCCAGAAGATGGGCAGGTCAGTTTTACTTCCAGGGAAAAGGCCATAGATTTTGTTTGGGGGCCTGTGGCTGGGAGTGGCCGGCTGGCTCCTGAAAATCTACGATACGCAGTATGGTTCCCAGATGAAAGGTGGCACCAGTGCCAGGTCGGACTGGTAGGGTAATAAAGAGTGGCTCCTGCAATCTACCATCAAGAAGCGGGGAAGTTGAGTATTTTTTCCAGGGAAAAGGGCCGTAGTTTTGTTTGGGGGCCTGTGGGTGGCAGTGGCCGTCTGGCCCCTGAAAATCCGCGCCGGGCAGGATGGTTCCCAGACCCAAGGGGGCACCATTGCTGAGTCGGGCTGGTTAGATAGAGGCAAGTGGCTCCTGCAATCTGCCAGCCAGAAGATGGGCAGATCAGTTTTACTTCCTAGGAAAAGGGCCGTAGTTTTGTTTGGGGGCCTCTGGCAGGGAGTGGCTGGCTGGCTCCGGAAAATCCACAATACGCAGGATAGTTCCCAGACAAAAGGGGGCACCACTGCCGAGTCGGGCTGGTTTAATAGAGGCAAGTGGCTCATGCAATCTGCCAGCCAGAAGCGGGGCTTGTGAGTTTTGTTTGCCAGGGAAAAGGGCCGTGGTTTATGTTCAGGTGTCTGTGCCTGGGAGTGGCCGGCTGGCTCCTGAAAATCCGCGATACGCAGGGTGGTTCCCAGACGAAATGGGGCACCAGTGGTAAGTCGGGCTGGTTTGATAGAGGCAAATGGCTCCTGCCATCTGCTATCCAGAAGCGGAGTGAGTGAGTTTTGTTTGCAGGGAAAAGCGCCGTGGTGTTTCTTCGGGGGCCTGTGGCTGGGAGTGGCCGGCTGGCTCCTGAAAATCCACGATACGCAGGATGATTCCCAGACCCAAGGGGGCACCACTGCCAGGTTGGGCTGGTTTGATAGAGCCAAGTGGCTCCTGCAATCCGCCAGCCAGAAGATGGGCAGGTCAATTTTACTTCCAGAGGATAGGGCCGTAGAATTTGTTTTGGAGCCTGTGGCTGGTAGTGGCAGGCTGGCTCTTGAAAATCCACGATACGCAGGATGATTCCCAGACCCAAGGTGGCACCACTGTCGAGTCGGACTGGTATGATTATACAAAGTAGCTCCTGCAATCTACCATCCAGAAGCGGGGCAGATGAGTTTTTTACCAGGGCAAAGGGCCATAGTTTTTGTTTGTGGGCCTGTGGCTGGGAGTGGCCGGCTGGCTCCTGAAAATCCACGCCACGCACGATGGTTCCCGGACCCAAGGGGGAACCAGTGCCAAGTCGGGCTGGTTTGACTAAGGCAAGTGGCTCCTGCAATATGCCAGCCAGAAGCGGGGCAGGTGAGGTTTTTTTACCAGGGAAAATGGCCGTAGTTTGTGTTTGGGGGCCTGTGGCTGGGAGTTGCCGGCGGGCTCCTGAAAATCCACGAAACGCAGCATGGTTCCCAGATGAAAGGTGGCACCAGTGCCAAGTCGGACTGGTATGGTAATAAAGAGTGACCCCTGCAATCTACCATCAAGAAGCGGGGAAGCTGAGTATTTTTTCCAGGGAAAAGGGCCGTGGTATATGTTTCGGGGCCTCTGCCTTGGACTGGCCGGCTGGCTCCTCAAAATCCACAATACGCAGGATGGTTCCCAGATGAAAGGTGGCACCAGTGGAAAGTAAGGCTGGTTTGTTAGAGGCAAGTGGCTCCTGCCATCTGCCATCCAGAAGCGGGGTGAGTGAGTTTTGTTTGCCAAGGAAAAGGGCCGTGGTGTTTGTTCGGGGGCCTGTGGCTGGGAGTGGCCGGCTGGCTCCTGAAAATCCACGCCGCACAGGATGGTTCCCAGACCCAAGGGGGAACCAGTGCCGTGTCCATCTGGTATGATAGAGGCAAGTGGCTCCTGCAGTCTACCATCCAGAAGCGGGGCAGCTGAGATTATATTCCAGGGAGAAGGACTGTGATATTGGTTTTGGGGCCAGTGGCTGGGAGTGGCCGGCTGGTTCCTGAAAATCCACGATACGCAGGATTTTTCCAAGACCCAAGGGGGCACCACTGCCAAGCTGGGCTGGTTTGATAGAGACAAGTGGCTCCTGCAATCTGCCAACCAGAAGCGGAGCGGGTGAGTTTTGTTTGCCAGGGAAAAGGGCCGTGGTTTGTGTTGGGGGCCAGTGGCTGGGAGTGGCCGTCTGGCTCCTGAAAATCCACGCCGCGCAGGATGGTTCCCAGACCCAAGGGGGCACCACTGCCAAGTTGGGCTGGTTTGATAGAGGCAAGTGGCTCCTGCAATCTGCCAGCCAGACGCGGGGCGGGTGAGTTTTGTTTGCCAGGGAAAAGGGCCAAGGTTTGTCTTTGGGGGCCTGTGGCTGGGAGTGGCCGGCTGCGTCCTGAAGATACACGATACGGAGGATGGTTCCCAGATGAAAGGTGGCAACAGTGCCAAGCCGGACTGGTATGATAGTACAAAGTGGCTCCTGCAATCCACCATCCAGAAGCGGGACAACTGAGACTTTTTTCCAGGGAAAAGGTCCGTGATATATGTTTTGGGGCCAGTGGCTGGGACTGGCCGGCTGGCTCCTGAAAATCCACGATACGCAGGCTGCTTCCAGGACGAAAGGTGGCACCAGTGCCAAGACGGGCTGGTTTGATAGAGGCAAGTGGCTCCTGCAATCTGCCAGACAGAAGATGTGCAGGTTAGTTTTACTTCCAGGGAAAAGGGCCGTAATTTGTGTTTGGGGGCCTGTGGCTGGGAGTGGCCGGCAGGCTCCTGAAAATCCGTGCCGTGCAGGATTGTTCCGAGACCCAAGTTTTCACCAGAGCCAAGTCAGGCTGGTTTGATAGCGGCAAGTGGCTCCTGCAATCTGCCAGCCAGAAGCGGGGCGGGTGAGTTTTGTTTGCCAGGGAAAAGGGCCGTGGTTTGTGTTCGGGGGCCTGTGGCTGGGAGTGGCCGGCTGGCTCCTTAAAATCCACGCCGCGCAGGATGGTTCCCAGACCCAAGGGGGCACCAGTGCCAAGTCGGACTTGTATGGTAATAAAGAGTGGCTCCTGCAATCTACCATCAAGAAGCGGGGCAGCTTAGTATTTTTTCCAAGGAAAAGGGCCGTATTTTGTGTTTGGGGGCCTTTGGCTGGGAGTGGCCGGCTGGCTCCTGAAAATTCGTGCCATGCAGGATGGTTCCGAGACCTAAGTTGGAACCAGAGCCAAGTCGGGCTGGTTTCATAGAGGCAAGTGGCTCCTGCAATCTGCCAGCCACAAGATGAGCAGGTCAATTTTACTTCCAGGGAAAAGGGCTGTAGTTTGTGTTTGGGGGCCTGTGGCTGGGAGTGGCCGGCTTGCTCCTGAAAATCCACAATACGCAGGATGGTTCCCAGATGAAAGGTGGCACCAGTGCCAAGTCGGACTTGTATGATAGTACAATTGGCTCCGGCAATCTACCACCCAGAAGTGGGGCAGCTGAGTTTTTTTTCCAGGGAAATGTGCCGTGGTAGGTGTTTGGGGGCCTGTGCCAGGGACTGGCCGGCTGGCTCCTGAAAATCCACAATACGCAGGATGGTTCCCAGATGAAATGCGGCACGAGTGCCAAGTCGGGCTGGTTTGATAGAGACAAATGGGTCCTGCAATCTGCCAGCCAGAAGATGAGCAGGTCAGTTTTACTTCCAGGGAAATGGGCAGCAGTTTGTGTTTGGGGGCCTGTGGTTGGGAGTGGCCGGCTGGCTCCTAAAAATCCATGCCGTGCAAGATGGTTCCGAGACCCAAGGAGGCACCAGAGCCAAGTCGGGCTGGATTGATAGAGGCAAGTGGCTCCTGGCATCTACCCTCCAGAAGCGGGGCAGATGAGTTTTTTTTCCATGGAAAAAGGCCGTGGTTTATGTTCGGGGGCATGTAGCTGGGAGTGGCCGACTGGCTCCTGAAAATCCGCGATACGCAGGGTGGTTCCCAGACAAAAGGTGGCACCAGTGGCAAGTCGGGCTGGTTTGATAGAGGCTAGTGGCTCCTGCCATCTGCCATCCAGATGCGGGGCCAGTGAGTTTTGTTTGCAGGGAAAAGCGCCGTAGTGTTTCTTTGGGGGCCTGTGGCTGGGAGTGGCCGGCTGGCTCCTGAAAATCAACGCCGCTCAGGATGGTTCCCAGACCCAAGGGGGAACCAGTGCCGTGTCCGACTGGTTTGATAGAGGCAAGTGGCTCCTGCAATCTGCCAGCCAGAAGCGGGGCGGGTGAGTTTTGTTTGCCAGGGAAAAGGGCCGTGGTTTGTGTTCGGGGGCGTGTGGCTGGGAGTGGCCGACTGCGTCCTGAAAATACACGATACGGAGGATGGTTCCAGGATGAAAGGTGGCACCAGCCCCAAGCCGGACTGGTATGATAGTACAAAGTGGCTCCTGCACTCTACCATCCAGAAACGGGGCAGCTGAGTTTATTTCCGTGGAAAAGGTCCGTAATATATGTTTTGGGGCCAGTGCCTGGGAGTGGCCGGCTGGCTCCTGAAAATCCACGATACGCACGATGCTTCCCAGACAAAAGGTGGCACCAGTGCCAAGTCGGGCTGGTTTAATAGAAGCAAGTGGCTCCTGCAATCTGCCAGCCAGAAGCGGGGAGAGTGAGTTTTGTTTGCCAGGGAAATAGGCCGTAGTTTGTGTTTGGGGGCCTGTGGCTTGGAATGGCCGGCCGGCTCCTGAAAATCCACGATACGCAGGATGGTTCCCAGATGAAAGGTGGCACCAGTGCCAAGTCGGACTGGTATGGTAATAAAGAATGTCTCCTGCAATCTACCATCAAGAAGCGGGGCAGGTGAGTATTTTTTCCAAGGAAAAGGGCCGTATTTTTTGTTTGGGGGCCTGTGGCTGGGAGTGGCCGGCTGGCTCCTTAAAATCCGTGCCATGCAGGATGGTTCCGAGACCCAAGTTTGCACCAGAGCCAAGTCGGGCTGGTTTCATAGAGGCAAGTGGCTCCTGCAATCTGCCAGCCAGAAGATGAGCAGGTCAATTTTATTTCTAGGGAAAAGGGCTGTAGTTTGTGATGGGGGGCCTGTGGCTGGGAGTGGCCGGCTTGCTCCTGAAAATCCACAATACGCAGGATGGTTCCCAGATGAAAGGTGGCACCAGTGCCAAGTCGGACTTGTATGATAGTACAATTGGCTCCTGCCATCTACCACCCAGAAGCGGGGCAGCTGAGTTTTTTTTCCAGGGAAATGTGCCGTGGTAGGTGTTTGGGGGACTGTGCCTGGGACTGGCCGGCTGGCTCTTGAAAATCCACAATACGCAGGATGGTTGCCAGATGAAATGCGGCACGAGTGCCAAGTCGGGCTGGTTTGATAGAGCCAAATGGGTCCTGCAATCTGCCAGCGAGAAGATGAACAGGTCAGTTTTACTTCCAGGGAAAAGGGCAGTAGTTTGTGTTTGGGGGCCTGTAGCTGGGAGTGGCCGGCTGGCTCCTGAAAATCCACGTCGCGCAGGATGGTTCCCAAACTCAAGGGGGCAGCAGTGCCGAGTAGGGCTGGTTTGATAGAGCCAAGTGGCTCATGCAATCTGCCAGCCAGAAGATGGGCCGGTTAGTGTTACTTCCAGGGAAAAGGGCCGTAGATTTTGTTTGGGGGCCTGTGGCTGGGAGTGGACGGCTGGCTCCTGAAAATCCGTGCCGTGCAGTATGGTTTCGAGACCCAAGTTGCCACCAGGGCCAAGTCGGGGTGGTTTGATAGAGGCAAGTGGCTCCTGCAATCTGCCAGCCAGAAGGCGGGCAGGTCAGTTTTACTTCCAGGGAAAAGGGCCGTAGTTTGTGTTTGGGGGCCTGTGGCTGGGAGTGGATGGCTGGCTCCTGAAAATCCACGATAAGCAGGATGTTTCCCGGACCCAAGGGGGCAGCAGGGCCGAGGTGGGCTGGTTTGATAGAGGCAAGTGGCTCCTGCAATCTGCCAGGCAGAAGCGGCGCAGGTGAGTTTTTTTTGCCAGGGAAAAGGGCCGTGGTTTGTGTTCGGGGGTGTGTGGCTGGGAGTGGCCGGCTGGCTCCTGAAAATCCACGCCGCGCAGGATGGTTCCCAGACCCAAGGGGGCACCACTGCCAAGTCGGACTGGTTTGATAGAGGCAAGTGGCTCCTGCAATCTGCCAGCCAGAAGATGTGCAGGTCAGTTTTACTTCCAGGGAAAAGGGCCGTAGTTTGTGTTTGTGGGCCTGTGGCTGGGAGTGGCCGGCTGGCTCCTGAAAATGCACGCCGCCCAGGATGGTTCCCAGACCCAAGGGGGCACCAGTTCAAAATCGGGCTGGTATGATAGTACAAAGTGGCTCCTGCAATCTGCCAGCCAGAAGATGGGAAGTTCAATTTCACTTCCGAGGAATCGGGCCGTAGTTTGTGTTTGGGGGCCTGTGGCTGGAAGTGGCCGGCTGGCTCCTAAAAATCCACGATACGCAGGATGATTCCCAGACCCAAGGTGGCACCAGTGCCAAGTCGGGCTGGATTGATAGAGCCATGGGGCTCCTGCAATCTGCCAGCCAGAAGCGTGGCGGGTGAGTTTTTTTTCCCAGGGAAAAAGGCCGTGGTTTGTGTTTGGGGGCCTGTAGCTGGGAGTGGCCGGCTGGCTCCTGAAAATCCACGCCGCGCAGGATGGTTCCCATGTGAAGTTGGCACCACTGCCTAGTCGGACTGGTATGATAGTAAAATGTGTCTCCTGCAATCTACCATCCAGAAGCGGGGCTGCTGAGAATTTTTTCCAGGGAAAAGGGCCGTGGTATATGTTTGGGGGCCTGTGGATGGGAGTGGCCGGCTGGCTCCTGAAAATCCACGATACGCAGGATGGTTCCCTGATGAAAGGTGGCACCAGTGCCAAGTCGGGCGGTTTGATAGTACCAAGTGGCTCCTGCAATCTGCCAGCCAGAAGATGGGCAGGTCAGTTTTACTTCCAGGGAAAAGGGCCGTAGTTTGTGTTTGTGGGCTTGTGGCTGGGAGTGGCCGGCTGGCTCCTGAAAATCCACGATACGCTGGATTGTTCCCAGATGAATGGTGGTACCAGTGCCAAGTCGGGCTGGTTTGATAGAGGCAAGTGGCTCCTGCAATCTGCCAGCCAGAAGCGGGGTGGGTGAGTTTGGTTTGCCAGGGAAAAGGGCCGTGGTTTGTGTTTGGGGGCCTGTGGCTGGGAGTGGCCTGCTGGCTCCTGAAAATCCACGATACGCAGGATGGCTCCCAGACCCAAGGGGTTACCAGTTCAAAGTCGGGCTGGTATGATAGTACAAAGTGGCTCCTGCAATCTGCCAGCCAGAAGCGGGGTGGGTGAGTTTTGTTTCCCAGTTAAAATGGCCGTGGTTTGTGTTCGGGGGCCTGTGGCTGGGAGTGGCCGGCTGGCTCCTGAAAATCCACGATACACACGATGGTTCCCAGATGAAAGTTGGCACCAGTGCCATGGCGGGATGGTTTGCTAGAGGCAAGTTTGTCTGGCAATCTGCAAGCCAGAAGATGGGCAGGTCAAATTTACTTCCAGGGAAAAGGGCCTTAGATTGTGTTTGGGGGCCTGTGGCTGGGAGTGGCCGGCTGGCTCCTGAAAATCCACGATACGCAGGATGGTTCCCAGATGAAAGTTGGCACCAGTGCCATGACGGGTTTGTTTGATAGAGCCAAGTGGCTCCTGCAATCTGCCAGCCAGAAGATGTGCAGGTCAGTTTTACTTCCAGGGAAAAGGGCCGTAGTTTGTGTTTGGGGGCCTGTGGCTGGGAGTGGCCGGCTGGCTCCTGAAAATGCACGCCGCCCAGGATGGGTCCCAGACCCAAGGGGGCACCAGTTCAAAGTCGGGCTGGTATGATAATACAAAGTGGCTCCTGCAATCTACCAGCCAGAAGCGGGGCGGGTGAGTTTTGTTTGCCAGGGAAAAGGGCCATGGTTTGTGTTTGGGGGCCTGAGGCTGGGAGTGGCCGGCTGGCTCCTGAAAATCCACCATACGCAGTATGGTTCCCAGATGACAGGTGGCACCACTGCCTTGTCGGGCTGGTTTGATAATACCAAGTGGCTCCGGCAATCTACCAGCCAGAAGATGGGCAGGTCAGTTTTACTTCCAAGGAAAATGGCCGAAGTTTCTGTTTGGGGGCCTGTGGATGGGAGTGGCCGGCTGGCTCCTGAAAATCCACGCCACGCAGGATGATTCCCAGACCCAAGGTGGCACCAGTGCCGAGTCGGGCTGGTTTAAAACAGCCAAGTGCCTCCTGCAATCTGTCAGCCAGAAGCGGGGCGCGTGAGTTTTGTTGGCCATGGAAAAGGGCCGTGGTTTGGGTTCGGGGGCCTGTGGCCGGGAGTGGCCGGCTGGCTCCTGAAAATCCACGATACGCAGGATGGTTCCCAGATGAAAGGTGGCACCAGTGCCGAGTCGGGCTGGTTTGATAGAGCCAAGTGGCTCCTGCAATCTGCCAGCCAGAAGATGTGCAGGTCAGTTTTACTTCCAGGGAAAACGGCCGTAGTTTGTGTTTGTGGGCCTGTGGCTGGGAGTGGCCGGCTGGCTCCTGAAAATCCACGCCGCGCTGGATGGTTCCCGGACACAAGGGGGCACCAGTGCCAAGTCAGGCTGGTTTGATAAAGGCAAGTGGCTCCTGCAATCTGCCAGCCAGAAGCGGCGCGGGTGAGTTTTTTTTGCCAGGGAAAAGGGCCGTGGTTTGTGTTCGGGGGTGTGTGGCTGGGAGTGGCCGGCTGGCTCCTGAAAATCCACGCCGCGCAGGATGGTTCCCAGACCCAAGGGGGCACCACTGCCAAGTCGGACTGGTTTGATAGAGGCAAGTGGCTCCTGCAATCTGCCAGCCAGAAGATGTGCAGGTCAGTTTTACTTCCAGGGAAAAGGGCCGTAGTTTGTGTTTGTGGGCCTGTGGCTGGGAGTGGCCCGCTGGCTCCTGAAAATGCACGCCGCCCAGGATGGTTCCCAGACCCAAGGGGGCACCAGTTCAAAATCGGGCTGGTATGATAGTACAAAGTGTCTCCTGCAATCTGCCAGCCAGAAGATGGGAAGTTCAATTTCACTTCCGAGGAATCGGGCCGTAGTTTGTGTTTGGGGGCCTGTGGCTGGAAGTGGCCGGCTGGCTCCTAAAAATCCACGATACGCAGGATGATTCCCAGACCCAAGGTGGCACCAGTGCCAAGTCAGGCTGGATTGATAGAGCCATGGGGCTCCTGCAATCTGCCAGCCAGAAGCGGGGTGGGTGAGTTTTTTTTCCCAGGGAAAAAGGCCGTGGTTTGTGTTTGGGGGCCTGTAGCTGGGAGTGGCCGGCTGGCTCCTGAAAATCCACGCCGCGCAGGATGGTTCCCGGACACAAGGGGCCACCAGTGCCAAGTCAGGCTGGTTTAATTAAGGCAAGAGGCTCCTGCAATCTGCCAGCCAGAAGCGGGGTGGGTGAGTTTTGTTTCCCAGTTAAAATGGCCGTGGTTTGTGTTTGGGGGCCTGTGGCTGGGAGTGGCCGGCTGGCTCCTGAAAATCCACCTTACGCAGGATGGTTCCCAGATGAAAGTTGGCACCAGTGCCAAGTCGGGCTGGTTTGATAGAGGCAAGTGGCTCCTGCAATCTGCAAGCCATAAGATGGGCAGGTCAGTTTTACTTCCAGGGAAAAGGGCCGTAGTTTGTGTTTGGGGGCCTGTGGCTGGGAGTGGATGGCTGGCTCCTGAAAATCCACGATAAGCAGGATGTTTCCCGGACCCAAGGGGGCAGCTGGGCCGAGGTGGGCTGGTTTGATAGAGGCAAGTGGCTTCTGCAATCTGCCAGCCGGAAGATGGGCAGGGAAAGGGCCTTGGTATGTGTTTGGGGGCCTGTGGCTGGGAGTGGCCAGCTGGCTCCTGAAAATCCACGATACGCAGGATGATTCCCATGTGAAGTTGGCACCACTGCCTAGTCGGACTGGTATGATAGTAAAATGTGTCTCCTGCAATCTACCATCCAGAAGCGGGGCTGCTGAGATTTTTTTCCAGGGAAAAGGGCCGTGGTATATGTTTGGGGGCCTGTGGATGGGAGTGGCCGGCTGGCTCCTGAAAATCCACGATACGCAGGATGGTTCCCTGATGAAAGGTGGCACCAGAGCCAAGTCGGGCGGTTTGATAGTACCAAGTGGCTCCTGCAATCTGCCAGCCAGAAGATGGGCAGGTCAGTTTTACTTCCAGGGAAAAGGGCCGTAGTTTGTGTTTGTGGGCTTGTGGCTGGGAGTGGCCGGCTGGCTCCTGAAAATCCACGATACGCAGGATGGTTCCCGGACCCAAGGGGGCACCAGTGCCGAGTCGGTCTGGTTTGATAGAGGGAAGTGGCTCCTGCAATCTGCCAGCCAGAAGCGGGGCGGGTGAGTTTTCTTTGCCAGGGAAAAGGACCGTAGTTTTTTTTTGGGGGACTGTGCCTGGGAGTGGCCGGCTGGCTCCTGAAAATCCACGCCGCACAGGATGGTTCCTAGACCCAAGTGGCCACCAGTGCCGAGCCGGGCTGGTTTGATAGAGCCAAGTGGCTCCTGCAATCTGCCAGCCAGAAGCGGGGCGGGTGAGTTTTGCTTGCCAGGGAAAAGGGCCGTGGTTTGTGTTCGGGGGTCTGCGGCTAGGAGTGGCCGGCTTGCACCAGAAAATCCGCGATACGCAGGATGGTTCCCAGATGAAATGTGGCACCTGTGCCAAGTAAGGCTGGTTTGATAGAGGCAAGTGGCTCCTGCAATCTGCCAGCCAGAAGATGGGCAGGTCAGTTTTACTTCCACGGAAAAGGGCCGTAGTTTTTTGGGGGGGGTCTGTGGCTAGGAGTGGCTGGCTGGCTCCTGAAAATCCACGAAACGCAGGATGGTTCCCAGATGGAAGGTGGCACCAGTGCCAAGTCGGGCTGGTTTGATAGAGGCAAGTGGCTCCTGCAATCTGCCCGCCAGAAGATGGGCAGGTCAGTTTTACTTCCAGGGAAAAGGGTCATAATTTCTGTTTGCAGGCCGGTGGCTGGGAGTGGCCGGCTGGCTCCTGAAAATCCCCGATACGCAGGATGGTTCCCCGATGAAAGGTGGCATCACTGCCAATTCGGACTGGTATGATAGTACAATGTGGCTCCTGCAATCTACCATCCAGAAGCGGTGCGTGAGACTTTTTTTGCCAGGGAAAAGGGCCGTGGTTTGTGTTCGGGGGACTGTGGCTGAGAGTGGCCGGCTGGCTCCTGAAAATCCACGATACGCAGGATGGTTCCCAGATGAAAGGTGGCACGAGTGCCAAGTCGGTCTGTTATGATAGTACCAAGTTGCTCCTGCAAACTGCCAGCCAGAAGATGGGCAGGTCAGTGTTACTTCCAGGGAAAGGGCCGTAGTTTGTGTTTGTGGGCGTGTGGCTGGGAATGGCCGGCTGGCTCCTGAAAACCCACGCCGCGCAGGATGGTTCCCAGACCCAAGGGGGCACCAGTGCCGAGTCGGTCTGGTTTGATAGAGGCAAGTTGCGCCTGCAATCTGCCAGCCAGAAGCGGGGCGGGTGAGTTTTTTTTGCCAGGGAAAAAGGCCGTGGTTTGTGTTTGTGGGCCTGTGGCTAGGAGCGGCTGGCTGGATCCTAAAAATCCACGCCGCGCAGGATGGTTCCCAGAGCCGAGTTGGCACCACTGCCAAATCTGGCTGGTATGATAGTACCACATGGCTCCTTCAATTTGCCATCCAGGAGTAGGGCATCTAAGATTTGTTTCCCGGGAAAAAGGCCCTGGAAATCCACGATATGCGTGATGGCTTCCAGATCAAAGGGGGCACCAGTGACAAGTCGGGCTGTTTTGGTAGTACAAATTGGATCCTTCAACCAGCCATCCAGAATCAGGGGACGTGAGTTTTTTGTGAGAGTGTCAAGGGCCGTGGTTTGTGTTTGTGGGCCTGTGGCTGGGAGTGGCCAGCTGGCTCCTAAAAATCGGCGATATGAAGGATGGTTCCCAGATGAAAGGTGGCACCAGTGCCAAGTCGGGCTGGTTTGATAGAGCCAAGTGGCTCCTGCAATCTGCCAGGCAGAAGATGGGCAGGTCAGTTTTGTTTGCCAGGGAAAAGGGCCGTAGTATGTGTTTGGGGGCCTGTGGCTGGGAGTGGCCAGCTGGCTCCTGAAAATCCACGATACGCAGGATGATTCCCAGACCCAAAGTGGCAGCTCTGCCGAGTCAGACGGGTATGATAATACTTATTGGCTCCTGCAATCTACTATCCAGAAGCGGGGCTGCTGATTTTTTTTCCAGTAAAAAGGGCCGTGGTATGTGTATGGGGCCCTGTGGCTGGGAGTGGCTGGCTGGCTCCTGAAAATCCACGCCGCGCAGGATGGTTCCCGGACACAAGGGGGCACCAGTGCAGAACGGGCTGGTTTGATAGAGGCAAGTGGCTCCTGCAATCTGCCAGCCAAAAGCGGGGTGGGTGAGTATTTTTTGCCAGAGAAAAGGGCCGTAGTTTGTGTTTGGGGGCCTGTGGCTGGGAGTGGCCCGCTGGCTCCGGAAAATCCACGCCGCCCAGGATGGTTCCCAGACCCAAGGGGGCACCCGTGTTGAGTCGGGCTGGTATGATAGTACAAAGTGGCTCCTGCAATCTGCCAGCCAGAAGCGGGGCGGGTGAGTTTTGTTTCCCAGTTTAAATGGCCGTGGTTTGTGTTCGGGGGCCTGTGGCTGGGAGTGGCCGGCTGGCTCCTGAAAATCCACGATACACACGATGGTTCCCAGATGAAAGTTGGCACTAGTGCCATGACGGGTTGGTTTGATAGAGCCAAGTGGCTCCTGCAATCTGCCAGCCAGAAGATGTGCAGGTCAGTTTTACTTCCAGGGAAAAGGGCCATAGTTTGTGTTTGGGGGCCTGTGGCTGGGAGTGGCCGGCTGGCTCCTGAAAATCCACGCCGCGCAGGATGGTTCCCAGACCCAAGGGGGCACCACTGCCAAGTCGGACTGGTTTGATTGAGCCAAGTGGCTCCTGCAATCTGCCAGCCAGAAGATGTGCAGGTCAGTTTTAATTCCAGGGAAAAGAGCCGTCTTTTGAGTTTGGGGACCTGTGGCTGGGAGTGGCCGGCTGGCTCCTGAAAATCCACGATACGTGGGATGATTCCCAAACCCAAGGTGGCACCAGTGCCAAGTCGGGCTGGTATGATAGTACAAAGTGGCTCCTGCAATTTACAATCCAGAAGCGGGGCAGCTGAGATTTTTTTCCTGGGAAAAGGGTCGTGGTATGTGTTTGGGGGCCTGTGGCTGGGAGTGGCAGGCTGGCTCCTGAAAATCCACGATACGCAGGATGGCTCCCAGATGAAAGGTGGCACCAGTGCAGAGTCGGGCTGGTTGGATAGTACCAAGTGGCTCCTGCAATCTGCCAGCCAGACGATGGGCAGGTCAGTTTTACTTCCAGGGAAATGGGCCGTGGTTTTCCTTTGGAGGCCTGTGGCTGGGAGTGGCCGGCTGGCTCCTGAAAATCCACGCCACGCAGGATGGTTCCAAGACCCAAGGGTGCACCAGTGCCAAGTCAGGCTGGTTTTATAGAGGCAAGTGGCTCCTGCAATCTTCCAGCCAGAAGATGGGAATGTCAATTTCACTTCCGAGGAATCGGGCCGTAGTTTTTGTTTGGGGGCCTGTGGTTGGGAGTGGCCGGCTGGCTCCTGAAAATCCACGATACACACGATGGTTCCCAGATGAAAGTTGGCACCAGTGCCATGGCGGGATGGTTTGGTAGAGGCAAGTGTGTCTGGCAATCTGCAAGCCAGAAGATGGGCAGGTCAATTTTACTTCCACGGAAAAGGGCCTTAGATTGTGTTTGGGGGCCTGTGGCTGGGAGTGGCCGGCTGGCTCCTGAAAATCCACGCCGCCCAGGATGGTTCCCAGACCCAAGGGTGCACCAGTTCAAAGTCGGGCTGGTATGATAGTACAAAGTGGCTCCTGCAATCTGCCAGCCAGAAGCGGGGCGGGTGAGTTTTGTTTGCCAGGGAAAAGGCCCGTGTTTTGTGTTTGGGGGCCTGAGGCTGGGAGTGGCCGGCTGGCTCCTGAAAATCCACGATACGCAGTATGGTTCCCAGATGAAAGGTGGCACCAGTGCCAAGTCAGGCTGGTTTGATAATACCAAGTGGCTCCGGCAATCTACCAGCCAGAAGATGGGCAGGTCAGTTTTACTTCCAAGGAAAAGGGCCGTAGTTTCTGTTTGGGGGCCTGTGGATGGGAGTGGCCAGCTGGCTCCTGAAAATCGGCGATATGAAGGTGGTTCCCAGATGAAAGGTGGCACCAGTGCCATGTCGGGCTGGTTTGATAGAGCCAAGTGGCTCCTGCAATCTGCCAGGCAGAAGATGGGCAGGTCAGTTTTGTTTGCCAGGGAAAAGGGCCGTAGTATGTGTTTGGGGGCCTGTGGCTGGGAGTGGCCGGCTGGCTCCTAAAAATCCACGATACGCAGGATGATTCCCAGACCCAAAGTGGCAGCTCTGCCGAGTCAGACGGGTATGATAATACATATTGGCTCCTGCAATCTACTATCCAGAAGCGGGGCTGCTGATTTTTTTTTCCAGTAAAAAGGGCCGTGGTATGTGTATGGGGCCCTGTGGCTGGGAGTGGCCGGCTGGGTCCTGAAAATCCACGCCGCGCAGGATGGTTCCCGGACACAACGGGGACCCAGTGCAGAAGGGGCTGGTTTGATAGAGGCAAGTGGCTCCTGCAATCTGCCAGCCAGAAGCGGGGCGGTTGAGTTTTTTTTGCCAGAGAAAAGGGCCGTGGTTTGTGTTCGGGGGCCTGTGGCTGGGAGTGGCCGCTGGCTCCTGAAAATCCACGATACGCAGGATGGTTCCCAGATGAAAGGTGAAAGCAATGCCAAGTCGGGCTGGTTTCATAGAACCAAGTGGCTCCTTCAATCTGCCATCCAGAAGCGGGGCAGCTGAGTTTTTTTCCAGGGAAACGGGCGGTGGTATATATTTGGGGGCCTGTGGTTGGGAGTGGCCGGCTGGCTCCTGAAAATGCACGATACGCATGATGATACCCAGACCCAAGGTGGCATCATTGCCAAGTCGAACTGGTATGATATTAGAAATTTGCTCCTGCCATCTACCAACCAGAAGCGTGGCGGATGAGCATTTTTTCCCGGGAAAAGGGCCGTAGTATGTGTTTGAGGGCCTGTGGCTGGGAGTGGCCGGCTGGTTCCTTAAAATCCACGAGACGCAGGATGGTTCCCAGATGAAAGGTGGCACCTGTGCCAAGTCGGGTTGGTTTGATAGAACCATGTGGCTCCTGCAATCAGCAGTCCAGAAGCGGGGCTGGTGAGTTTTGTTTCGAGGGAAAAGGGCCGCGGGTTTTTTTTTGGGGGGAGGGGTAGGGAGTGGCCAGCGGGCTCCTGAAAATCCACGATACGCTGGAAGGTTTCCTGATGAATGGTGGCACCAGTGCCAAGTCGTGCTGGTTTGATAGTACCAGGTGACTCCTGCAATCTGCCATCCAGAAGCGGGGCAGCAGATTTTTTTTCAAGGGAAAAGGGCAGTCGTTTGTGTTTGGGGTCGTGTAGCTGGTAGGGGCAGCTGGCTCCTGAAAATCCACCATACGCTGGGTTCTTCCCATACCCATGCTGGCTCCAGTGCAATGTCGGCCTGATTTGACTGCGTCAAATGTCCCCTGCTTTACTCAGTCCAAAGAAATCTTGTGTCCTAATGTTCTCACAGAAGACTGTGAAAATTTGTCTATTTTTCTGGATTTGTTTTATTCTTTTTTCTGTACCTTCTACTTCTCTCCACTGTCTGAGAACTTTGACCATTCTGTTAGTTGACCTAATGTAAAATTCTCGAAGTAAAGTAAGAGAAGCCAATAAAGAAAGTCAAATTTGTTAATTGCAGGTGGAAAGAGGGAGGCCAACAAAAGGAAGCAAAAGAACAATAATAATGAAATGCTCCCCTGTCTTCTGTGAAAAGCAGAGGCACAGACAAGAAAGAGCAAGTGCAAAATTCTCACTAGAGAAACGCACTTTATCTGACTAAAGTCATTTCCGGTGCATTTCTTGCGTTTTTCTCATGCCAAACATATTAATCATTGAAGGTGTCCCTTTCCTCTTTCTGGAATACAGCTAGGAAGATGGCTGTGTCATTGCTGACAAGCTGCTATTCTCAGAGGTGTCCAGCTGAAAGTCCTAGATCAATGGATTTCCTCTGTCACTTTGATATGGCATGACTTACACTTTCAGCAACTGAACTTGCCAGCCTTACAATTCTTTGCCCCTTGAATGGTCAGATAGGCTCCTTGGCAACTGGCATTTGTATGGACACGAAACTATGCAGAATTTGTACCATGAGATGATGCCAAATGAGTCACGCCGGTAGATTAACTAGGACATGCAAGGCATGAGAGCACAAGAAGAGAGTACACAAGAAGACAGTACAATCTCCCTTTTTCTGAAACACTGTAGAGATCAAATTGAACACAAATCCTCCTGGGCTAGTTCTTGCAAAAGCCTAGGAGTTCTTTTTGTGTTCACACGCCTGGAATATTTAGCTTTGGATCACTGCAGAATGCAGATGACAAAACGAGGCCTTTAAGTCACATCCAGTATGAAGCAGTATGAAAGAAGAAAGCAGCTGAGAGTGCCAACCCTGCTAGGTAATCTCAGTATTCCTCTTGACATTAGCAGAAATTTGAAATGAGTCTCTGAAAATGACAAAGGAGGCAGAAGAAAAGGGAGCGATGACTCCTCTTGCATAGTGTTTCCAAACAGGGATCTTCAAAATGTAAAGATTGTATCATCCTTTCAACTGAAGGAAGGTATGAAAACAACAGGAAGGAAATGGCATCACATGCTAGAAAGACTCTGGGCAGTGTACTTCTAGACAGAAAGGCCACTGATGGAAAACCAACTAAACTGGCACCAATGCAGCAGCATTGTACTAAAGCCAGAAACGTCCAGCGCTTCACTCTCTGCTATTCCATTCAGATACACACAGCAGCTCTGCAACAGTCCTACTGATCATCTCCTTGGCAAACTTGGAGTTGAGGGTCCGTGGCGAAGCAGAGTCCCCAGCAAGATGCAAAGGAGAGCTGCTTTCTTGCAACTTTGCCTTTATCAGTTCCATAGCTTTAAGCCATAACAAACACCATTCAACCAACCACCATGCACCAGGCTTTGAACACACGACCGTTCTAGAACTTGTTGATCTACCTCTAATTCAGCTGCCTCACCTTCCCACAGTCCTTTTCTACTTAGCCAATGGAATGGGCCTCAGCCCAAGGCCTTCCTTTTGTAAGCTTCTAGCTAGATGCAGCAGCAAACCACTACTTTCTTCTGTGCCAAGACTTCAGGTAGACGATTTGCATCTGCCCTTCCAGTGAAACCTAACGGGGAGAGAAAAGCCTCTCACAGATGTTCAGTCATTCCATTAGCTACACAGGCCAAATCAAAAGAAAAGCAAGCTATGGGTTTGTGTACTTGCTCCTACACAACACCTGCTGCCCTCTGACAATCAACTAGCAGAAAACCAGCAAAACTGAGACTTGAGGCAAACAACCCTTTGAAGGGAATAATGATGTGAGCAATTATGACAACACATTTCCAGGCTACCGAGATACTTGAAATGTCAGAAAAGGCTGGAGACCAAAGGCTGAACTAATAGGGAAAGGGTAAAAGAATCCCAAGAAAACCATGACCGAAGGTTAAAACAATTCCAAGAAAAACATAGGCAACTGACCTGTTGAAGCCTTCAGGAAATCAGTGGCCGCTGATTTACATAGGCCATTCAAGTTAATTGACCCGTGCACCTTCCACCCCTTTTTCACCTTTCGGCACCATAGGGTGAATTGTGAGCATGAAATCACAATTCCTTGGATTCTCTTCTTAACTTGACGAGAGAAATTCAGCAACTGAAGTACCTGTTACTGATGTGATACCCAGGAACACCGAGTTGACACATTTCATTTTGTTCAAACACAGCTAGCAAATCTAAGGGGACAAGGCTGGCTTCTTTTCATGTCAATTTTCTTGTTTTACAACCCGCTCTGATCCTGGTGAAACTTTTCATTAGCTTCTCTCTAAAAGCAAAAAGTCCAGTTCACTGTCCCGTCCTACTGCTGCAAGTAAATCAAAACCAAAACCAGAAACGGAATTGGAAGGTACAGAGACCCGCGGAGCTATGAGCAGATACGGGGCACATTTTCGGTAGAAGTCACCGTCTGCAGTGCACTGGGACCGGCACAATCGCCTTTGCGCGAAGAAGCCGCTTCTTCACCTCCGAAAGCCGGAGAGAGGGGCTGCCTCTGAAAGCTGAAGAATGAAGCTGCACAACATTGGGATAGTGTGCACAGCTTGCAAACTGATCCAAAACAGTACCTTACCAAACTCCTACCTTTTCCAAACACATGAACATTCGATTGGAAGGTGTTTTGGACAACTGTGTTTTTCTTCTTGCAAAACACTCTGCAAACCTTTCTGAAACATGTAAAACACGATGGGAGATGTTTTCTGTGCTGGCACACTTTCTCCTTGCGTAACATACTGGAAAACCTTTCTGCAATGATGTAGACCACAAAAGACGCTAAAGACGCATCTCCCCGGAGCTTTGCCCCTGTGCTGGGCACATTTCGACAGAAGCCGCCGCACTGGAGTGCACTGTGACCGGCACAATCGCCTTTGCTCGAAGAAGCCGCTTCTTCGCCTCCGGCAGCTGGAGAGACCAGTAGCTTCGGAAAGGTGAGAATGAAGCTGCACAACACTGGGATAATGTGCGCAGCTTGCAAACTGATGCAAAACAGTACCTTAACACTCTCCTATATTTTCCAAACACATGAACATTCGATTGGAAGGTGTTTTGGACAACTTTGTTTTTCTTCTTGCAAAACACTCTGCAAACCTTTCTGAAACATGTAAAACACGATGGGAGATGTTTTCTGTGCTGGCACAGTTTCTCCTTGCATAACACAGTGGAAAGGATGTTTGCAATGATGTAGACCTTAAAAGACGCTAAAGACGAAATACGGAGTTCCCCAGAGCTAATCGCCGGTCCTGGGAACATTTTGGTAAAAGCCGCAACTCTGGAGTGCACTGTGACCGGTACAATCGCCTTTGCGCGAAGAAGCCGCTTCTTTGCCTCCGGGAGCCGGAGAGAGCGGCTGCTTCTGAAAGGTGAAGAAGGAAGCTGCACAACACTGGGATAGTGTGCGCAGCTTGCAAACTGATCCAAAACAGTACCTTACCACTCCCCTACCTTTTCCAAACACATGAACATTCGGTTGGAAGGTGTTTTGGACAACTTTCTTTTTCTTCTTGCAAAACACTCTGCAGACTTCTCTGCAACATGTAAAACACGGTGGGAGATGTTTTCTGAGCTGGCACAGTTTCTCCTTGCCAGACATAGTGAAAAACCTTTCTGCAATGATGTAGACCACAAAAGACGCTTAAGACGAAGGTACGCATCTCCCCGGAGCTTTTTCCCGGTCCCGGGCACATTTCGACAGATGCCGCCGCACTGGAGTGCACTGGGACCGTTACAATCGCCTTTGCTCGAGGAATCCGCCTTTTCGCCTCCGGGAGCCGGAGAGACCAGTAGCTTCGGAAAGGTGAGAATGAAGCTGCACAACACTGGGATAGTGTGCGCAGCTTGCAAACTGATCCAAAACAGTACCTTAACACTCTCCTACCTTTTCCAAACACATGAACATTTTGTTGGAAGGTGTTTTCAACAACTTTCTTTTTCTTCGTGCATAAACTTCTGCAGAGCTCTCTGCAACAAATAAAACACGATGGGAGATGTTTTCTGTGCTGGCACAGTTTCTCCTCGCGTAACATAGTGGAAAACCTTTCTGCAATGATGTAGACCACAAAAGTCCCGAAAGAGGAAGTTACGAATGTCCCCGGAGCTAAACGCCGGCCCCGGGAATATTTCGTCAGAAGCCGCCGCACTGGAGTGCACTGTGACCGGCACAATCGCCTTTGCGCGAAGAAGCCGCCTCTTCACCTCCGGCAGCTGGAGAGTGCGGCTGCTTCGGAAAGGTGAGAATGAAGCTGCACAACACTGGGATAGTGTGCACAGCTTGCAAAATGATAGACAACAGTACCTTACTACTCTCCTAACTTTTGCAGACACAAGAACGTTCGATTGGAAGGTGTTTTGGAAAACTTTGTTTTTCTTCTTCAAAACACTCTGCAGACCTCTCTGCAACATGTAAAACACGATGGGAGATGTTTTCTGTGCTGGCACATTTTCTCCTTGCCTAACATAATGGATAGCCTTTTTGCAATGATGTAGACCGCTAAAGACGAAATACGGAGCTCCCCGGAGCTAATCGCCGGTCCCGGGCACATTTTGGCACAAGCCGCCGCACTGGAGTGCACTGTGACCGGTACAATCGCCTTTGCGCGAAGAAGCCGCTTCTTTGCCTCCGGCAGCTGGAGAGTGCGGCTGTTTCGGAAAGGTGAGAAATAAGCTGCACAACGCTGGGATAGTGTGCGCAGCTTGCAAACTGATCCAAAACAGTACCTTACTACTCTCCTACCTTTTCCAAACACATGAACATTTTGTTGGAAGGTGTTTTCAACAACTTTCTTTTTCTTCGTGCATAAACTTCTGCAGAGCTCTCTGCAACATGTAAAACACGATGGGTATGTAAACCACCCAGAGACGTCTAGGTTCATGGGTTCAGCTGATAGAGCAGCTGTATTAGAGACGGGGTTCAGCTGATAGAACAGCTGTATTAGAGGCCGGGTTCGTCGTTCTGATAGAGCAGACCGCTAGCGGCTTTGGAAGTAAGCCGAGTGAACCCGTGTATGTGTGTATTGAAGATTCATAGTTCTGATGGAGCAGAACTGGTGAGCCCGTGTGTTTTGTTTGTGTGTGTGTGTGATGTCCGGACACTGTGTTGCTGTATGGTTAATGTGTGTGGCCAGTGCACTGTGTTTGTGATCGTGCAGGTGATATGTGTATGGTGTATAAAAGAGAGTAAATCTACAGTGCCCTACAGTGCGAAGATGGGTCAGTACTCCCCGTGTTTGAAGCAGCCGAGTGAGGCCAGAGGCGCCGGCTGCAGCAGGCTGTAAGGGCAGTGAGAGAAGTGCCCTGCAGAGAAGCGAGTAGAGGAATGTCAGTGATAGTATTTATCGTGTTTGAATGTAGTGATTAGTGTAGATTTGGTACATTTTAACCGTGAGTATGAGCTCAGAGAGTTCCTTTGCCTTAGATGTTTAGATTTGATCTCTAGACTGTGTGCTGTTATTTTGATTGTGTCCAGGAAAAATTAATTTGAGTAAATGCCGAATTATGGTGTGCTGTGTTGTGTTGAGAAAAGTGAGCACTTTGAGAAATATGCCCTTTCCCGGTGATTTTGTGTGGTGATTTTCTTCCGCTGCATTGTGGTAATTTGATTCTCAGATTGTATAGTGGTGTTTGTAGAGATTTTAAGATTTTGTTGCAACAAGAGTAGCATTTTACATAAGAGAACTATAGTACGGTGATTTATGTTTAACTTCGATAAAGCGAGTTAAAGGAATTCCAAGAATTCTCCCCCTCATAGTAATTCAAGCCATGACTCTAGTGAATTTGAAATAAGGGAGAAGGAGGGGAGTGAGTGCGTGTGTCTGTGTCTGCAAGTATATCAGAGTTTTGGCTGTGACTAGCACAGCCTTTTTGCAAAGCAGCAAAACAAGTGTAAGTAGACACAGTGCTTAATTAGATTGTGCAAGAAGAGAACTAGAAAAGACTGATATTTTGTAAAACAGAGTTTATATAGAAGAAGTGAATGAGATTAATTAGTTAATGAGACTTATGAGATTTATGAGACTTCAGTTAGTACTGCAGTAAGTCTTTACTGGAAACAATCTGCTGTAGGGATTTAAGGTTCTCTGTAACAAACAGAATAGCCTGCCTTTGTGAGCAATTTCGGAGAGCCTTTGGTACATCAACAGGCTAGCAGGCTGTGTGAAGTGACAGTGGCTGCGCCCTGGACACAGGGACAGCTCTGGCTGCCCTGTCTCCCCAGGGAACACGAGAATGGCCTGTGAGCAAAAGCTAGATGTGCAAGTATTATTGCAGTGCGGTGTTTATGAGAAACACTAGTATTGCTGTTTTGCTGTTCCAATAAGTGTCAGGGTACACGCCCCGAGTGTAAATTAAAAGTTTCTGGTCAAGCAGATTCAGAACCTAAAGTCTTAGAGCTTGTGTGTGAGAATTACATCTGATACCTGCCACCTGGAGCTGTGTGTATAAGAAGAAAACTGAGAAACTACTGTGAAGGTCTGTAAAAAAGTTCAAACAGAAGCGAGATAGGGCAAGGAGAAATAAATAATGAAAACTGACCAGAGCAAACAGGTTCCTAAATTAGCCCCTTTTGGGAGGGGCTCGCTGGGAAGAAGTTGCCAGTAAGAGCAGCTCAGAAAATAAAACGATTTATAGTGCTTCATTGTTGTTAGTACTGTTTTATAATAAGAAGATAAATGAGATAGTTTTTGTATACTGAAATGTCTTTTGTTTTAAGAAATCACCCAGAATGACAAAGAGACTGTGAGATCGGACTGCTCTCTGGTCTTGGCCCCTGAAAAAAAAAACAAGGCAAAAAGAAAGCAAATCAAACGTTGTTCAGCATGCAGCATAAGATAGCAACGTATGAAATCAGGCAAAGATTATCACGCTGAAATACGAAGCAATCACAGTTCGCAAACTGAGTACATATGATTTGTAAAGGCTTCCTCCCAAGGTAAGGGAGGAGGGGTAAATGTAACCTTCCCAAAAGGGAAGAATTTTTGTCAGCACAAGGGTTATGTGTTCAGTTTTAAATAAAGCTTTAGTACCTATGGAGAATGTTTATTTTGTAGTGTAGAGAATGAACAACTGGCCAGTCTGAAAAGGCATAGTTTTGCAAACCTTTAAAGTAACATGTGTACTATGTGTACCTAAAAGCTTTTGTACAATTCGCTCAATTTGCTAAACATTCTCAAATGAGAAAAGTTACTCTAGAAGCAAATAATATAAAGATGTTAAGCTTAATATTAACAGACACTGAAATTAAGAAAGACATTAGTAAAGAGATACTAGAATAAGTAAATAAGTGTTTTCAAAGGTATGAGCCTCTGCTGCACCAGAGAGAGTAAAAGATGCTTCCCCATGAGATGCTCCCCCATCAAGCTTAATGAAAGAACACAACCAGTGAGAACTAAGTAGTACCCTCAAAAAGAAAGTAAAGAAAAAATCAGTCCAATAACTGGTAGTACTAGATTAAGAGCTGTCAATAAGATAACACAGAATTTGTACCCTGTAGTAGCAAATCCATAGACCTTACTAACCTTGTTTAACACCTGAGCTAACCTAGTTCACTGTTTTAAGCCTAAGAGATGCCTTCTTTTGCCTCCCTATCCACGAAGCCAGCCAGAACATTTTTGCATTCAGACACAAGCTCACATAGTCCATGTACCTGGAGGCTTCAAAATTCTCCACTCCGAGTGGAGAACAGCTTGCAAAGACCCAGAGTCCCAAGAAGCTCCACAAGAAGAAAAGAAGCTGTTGCAGTACATAGATGATCTTCTAGTAGCCACTCAGACGAGAGAAGCGAAAGAAGCCTGGACAGTAAGCCTTTTAAATTTCCTAGAACTCCAAGGACGCAGAGTCTCAAAGAAAAAGGCACAAGTAGTGAAACAGAAAGTAATCTCCAGACCCCTCTATGCTCTTATTGCCAATAAGAACTGAGATCTCCAGTAGACAAGAGACACCACACGAGCCTTTCGCCAGCTAGAGAGTCCCCTCATGTCAGCTCCAGCTTTGAAACTTCCAGATGTAAGTAAAGCATTCTTTCTATTTTTCCATGCAAGGAATTGCTCTAAGAATATTGGCTCAAGACTTGAGTCCATACCAGAGGGCAGTTGCTTACCTCTCTAAGCAACTAGATGCAACAGCCAAAGGATGGCCAGGTTGCCTCAGAGCTGTAGCAGCAGTTGTGCTGAACATTCAAGAGGCACACAAGTTTATCCTGAGACAAAAATGACTGTGCTAGTGTCCCACACAGTGTCTGCAGTACTGGAAGTAAAGTAAACTGGCTTTTCACCAGAGAGGTTTCTGAAATACCAGGCCATCATAGTAGAGCAAGATGATAGAGAGATAGTAGTGACTAATATTGTCAACCCAGCTTCTTTTCTCAGTAGAATCAAGGAGAAGCAGTACACCATGATTACCTAGAAACCACTGAAGCTACCTACTCCAGCCGCCCAGACTTAAAGGACACTCCTCCGGACGATGCAGAGACCTGGTTCACTGACAAGAAAGTGACATTGCAAAGTTCACAGTGACTACCTGCAGAGAAGTAATAGAGTGTAGACCCTTACCAACAGGTACCTCTGCACAAGATGCTGAGATAAATGCATGGACCCATGCCTTAGAAACAGCAAAAGGCATTCAGAGTTGTGCATGCACATGGAGCCATCTAGAAAGAGAGGAGACTGCAGACCTCACAGGGAAAGAAGAGAAATCCGGCTGCTGGAAGCAGTTCAGCTACCTGAAAAAGCATATTAAGGCACACCAGAGAGTGAGCTAAAAATTGGAAGAAAGAAATGAGCTGGCAGATGGAGAGGCAAAGAAAGCAACACAAAGTGAAGTACAGATTTTCCTCGAAAGTAAGCCATAATACAATAATACTAATCAAAAGAGACGTACAACTGCAAAGAGTGGGCTACCATTGAAAGAGAGCTAGTAATCCCTTCCCATTTTCGTAGTTACTAGTGAAAGAAGGGCACTAGAAAACACACTAGGGCCTAATTACTTAAAGCCTTTTATAGAGTGTGGCTCCTTTCTCAAAATGACCAAGGCTGCGAGTGATACAGAGTGCACTAGAATGAAGTGTTGACTTTGAAGTAGTAATTCCCACAGGCTTTCTAGAACACACATCTGATTGAAAAGACTGTTGTATCATTGTCAGGAATCTATATGCCACTATCACTCAGGTGAGCTGATAATGTGATCCTTGCCTCCAGACTAACCTCAAAATACCCCCGGGCCAAAACTTAGTCAGACTGAGAGAGGCCATGAGCCTGTATAGCAGTGGCAAATCAACTTTTCAGAACTCCCAAAGAAAGAAGAGTATCAGTATTTACTGGCATTAATAGATACATTTTCAGAGTAGCCAGAAACATTCCCCACCAGAACTGTCAAAGCTCAAGAGGTGACCAGATCATTTTTACAAGAGATATTACCACGCTTCAGAGTTCCAGCCACAATATCCTCAGATAAAGAATCACCTTTCATTTCCAAAATAGTGCAACAGATTAGTAGCCATCTGGGCATAGATTAAAGACTTCACACCCCATACCGCCCCCAATCAAGCGGCCAGGGGGAGAGAATGAATCATTTGATTAAGCAGCAAATCATAAGACTGGGGCAAGAAACTCTTCCACTAGCACTATTGCAAATTCAAACTAAACCTTTTGAGCTAAAGGAATGCTGAATCCTTTTAGAATGCCTTATAGAAGACCATAGAATACAAGAGGAATGTCCAGAATGTCCACTTACATGGTGGCATTAAGCAAACAGTTCAGAGTAATTGAGAAACTTGTGGCTAGAACTCGGAGCAGGGAGTTGGATAGTCTGAGGTTGATGTATATGTTAAGTCTCTTACAGAGAAGACTTCGGAACCACAGTAGGAGAGACCACTGCAAGTACCTCTCACCACCTTCACTGCAATCAAAATCAAGGAGCAGAATGCTAGATCCATCACTCTCGGGTGAAGAAGGCCCAGAAGCCCCTTCAGGAGTGACACCAAGAGACAATGAACTGAGACTAAAACTTACTCGGGCAAAATGAGTATATTGCGGTCGAGAGTAGCTCATACTTTAGTGTACATAATTGTTTTGTATAGAATTATAACTGAAGTTTTAGAACTAGAGAGTACCTCTACCCAAAGCAATGCTGAATAGCCTTGGTCCCTGGCATTTAATCAGTATACTAGATCCATAGGAAAACCTTTTGAGATAAAGAAAGTTTATATTAAACATATCTACTGTAGTAATCCACGAGAATCAAGTATGTGAGCAGTAAGAATAACAAGAACAGGAGCTGTAAACACTTCAAAGAATCTGAAGAGAAGAAATCAAAGTAAAGTGCTTAGTCATCAATAAAATGGCTTATGAGAGACCAGATGTAATTAGTGTCTGAACCTCCCCTAGTGTATATGAGCACCAAGAAGTCTGTGATGACCTAAGTGAATCAGACTGTTGGTGTAATTTCACCCTGACACAGCCTGTAGAAGTGACCTGTCTTTGAGTTCAAGTTACTGTCAGACTTTCATTTTAATTCAAAGTGGACACTGCACTTTTTACCACAGCGGAGCCTTATAAGGTGATTTTCCTTATTTATAGCTATCCCTTTTCCTACTGAGATTTAGATCAGTGATTGTCCCAGTCTAAAGTAGTTAGATTCTGCTTAAAAGAAGTAGAGAAAGAGACCCCCTCAGAGCTCAGCAGCAGGCTGTAAGATTTTGAGCATCACTTTTGTGCTGAGTGTTTCAAATAGCAGAAACCTGATCCCAGTTTCTTCTGAGGCACTGCAATGAATTTAAGCTTTTCTCTCAAGATTTCCCCTCCATTATCTCCTGCCCTGAACACAGTCCACAGCTTGATCTTAACTAGGAGCAAGGTGAGTGACCAAGAGAGACATTCCTGCTTGCCACACATCTGAGAAATCAGGTGCTTTAGAAGAAGAGAGAGAAGTTAGATTCCCTGAAGTCTCTACATTTCAGAACAAACATCTGTCTCGAGTATGACCTAAACCTCTGTCAGATACACTTGTGAAGTGTGTCTGAATTTGTAGTATGAGCCCAGCACATCACTCTGGCAAGGAGGGATGATCATAGACAGAAAGCAGTTCCTATTCCCCATAACAAACATCTAACTGGCATATTAGAGACAAGATTAGGAGTTTTAAATAAAATTGATTCAGAAATACTGATGAATAAACTGGCTGCTGCAGCAAGTAGCCTAACAAAATTGAAGCAGCCTTTATAGTAATCTCTATTAGCATTAAGAACTAGCCAGTGACAGATTTCAAAAGTACTGCCAAAGTAAAGAAGTATGAAGAAGCCGGAGACCAAGACCACAAATTGATAGTAGAAGCACTTAGTATAGTTCAAGATAATGTGTCTTTAGCTTTCAGTTGTATACAAGCACAGTTATAGATACAAGCAACAGCAACTCTGATCATATAAGAAAGGAGTGAAAGTAATTTTCCAGCTGAAATTCAGAAAATTGAATGAGATAATGCAATTGATTTTGAAAAGAAGTTTTAATCCTGGTAGATTATAGTGAATTTCACCTATGATCCTATTTCTGATGTGGCCACTGCCTTTGTGCTTACCATATGTAATGCCACTGTTTATGTTATCCATCCCATCATTGCCCTAAGATTAAACCATGAAGAAACAACACTCTATCCTTCAGAACATAGAGTGTGGGCACGAAAAGATGAATGAAAAGTAGCAGATAGTAAACTTAGAATCCTGCATTACTAGAGAACAAATGAGATTCATTTGTGAAAGCAATACTGCTAATGCCCAAGATGTGTTTAGACACTGAACAGAGTATTTATCACTTTGAAATTCATCCAGTCACTGACCAGAAAACTGTGCTCGTATATACTGAAAAAGGGTGTGTATGCCTGAGAACTGCCTGTGCTGCTGTACAAATTGATAGCAATGATGTTATTCTGTCTAGTGGAAACCATTCTAATCTCTGTATTTGTATTTGTAATTTTGCTAAGATTATTGAGTGTAGTTTTTCGTATTTAGTACCAGTAACATCCCACCAGCTGATTACAGCCAATTACACAATGTATCACAGACTACCACCTACCCCTATCGGGGCGAACCTTACATTGGTAAAACAATTAATTAAGCACCAAGACCTATTGGAAGTCTTGAAAGAAATCCGAGAAAGTAGAAAGAAAACCTTAATTACTGTCCAACATGATACAAAAGAAATAACCAGAGTTCTACAAAAAATAAAATACAGATAATCACTAGTGAGATGTGATCTTTAGATAGTCACCAACTGCGAATAGAGTCCTTAATAAGTTGTGTCACCCCATTGTAGTTTTACTAATATTAGTTGAGATAAGCTTAAGATTGTCTATTATATTGTTAATTTGGAACTGTAAGATGCTACAACGAATAGCTGTACTAACCTCTTTGTCGAATGTACATAGTAAAGCGCTAAAAGACACTTATTGTCGTAGAAATTTTCCTTAAGTAAAAGAATTTACTTATTTCCTAGGAAAGGGGGGAATGAGACAGAGTATCCATCCTGAACTAGGTGAAGTGTCTAAAAGAAGTGAAGGGTCTGTAGAGCTAAAGCTGAAAGAGAAGCCGCATTCCAGAAACAGCAAGGAGACACAGAAAGAAAAACAGAAAACCGTGAGGTAAATCTGCCCCCGACCTAAGAATTCCTTCGATAAAGAAGAATTAATGCTAAATGTCGCATAGAATGAATATGTATGAACTTAATTTGAAACTGTATGCATATGCATTTGGAAAGAGGGATAAAAAGGAGACTCAGAGTCTCCAGAGGCACGCATGCCCTTTTAGAGAGTCTTGCGTCCGGCGCGCGTCGTAATAAAGCATACCGGGCTTTACAACTTTTACAAGTTGTGAAGTTTCTTCTTTTCTCGGCAAAACAGATGTTTTCTGTGCTGGCACAGTTTCTTCTTGCGTAACATACTGGAAAACCTTTCTGCAATAATGTAGACCACAAAAGATGCTAAAGACAAAGGTACGCATCTCCCCGGAGCTTTGCCCCTGTGCTGGGCACATTTCGACAGAAGCCGCCGCACTGGAGTGCACTGTGACCGGCACAATCGCCTTTGCGCGAAGAAGCCGCTTCTTCGCCTCCGGCAGCTGGAGAGTGCGGCTCCTTCGGGCAGGTGAGAATGAAGCTGCACAACACTGGGATAGTGTGCGCAGCTTGCAAACTGATAGAAAACTGTACCTTACCACTCTCCTACCTTTTAAAAACATATGAACATTCGATTGGAAGGTGTTTTGGACAATTTTGTTTTTCTTCTTGCAAAACACTCTGCAGAGCTCTCTGCAACATGTAAAACAAAATGGGAGATGTTTTCTGTGCTGGCAGATTTTCTCCATGCCAGACATAGTGGAAAAGATTTTTGCAATGATGTAGACCACAAAAGCCCAGAAAGAAGAAGGTACGGATGTCCCCGGAGCTAAGCGCCGGTCCCGGGCACATTTCGGCAGAAGCGGCCGCACTGGAGTGCACTGTGACCGGCACAATCGCCTTTGCGCGAAGAAGCCGCTTCTTCGTCGCCGGGAGCCGGAGAGAGCGGCTGCTTGGGAAAGGTGAAGAATGAAGCTGCACAACACTGGGATAGTGTGCGCAGCTTGCAACTGATCGAAAACAGTACCGTACCACTCTCCTACCTTTTTCAAACACATGAACATTCGGTTGGAAGGTGTTTTCAACAACTTTCTTTTTCTTCTTGCAAAACACTCTGCAAACCTTTCTGAAACATGTAAAACATGGTGGGAGATGTTTTCTGTGCTGGCACAGTTTCTCCTTGCCTAACATAGTGAAAAACCTTTCTGCAATGATGTAGACCTCAAAAGACGCTTAAGATGAAGTTACGCAGCTCCCCGGAGCTAAGCGCCGGTTGCCGGGCACATTTCGGCAGAAGCCGCCGCACTGGAGTGCACTGTGACCGGCACAATCGCCTTTGCGCGAAGAAGCCGCTTCTTCACCTCCGGCAGCTGGAGAGTGCGGCTCCTTCGGGTAGGTGAGAATGAAGCTGCACTACACTGGGATAGTGTGCGCAGTTGCAAACTGATAGAAAACAGTACCCTACTACTCTCCTACCTTTTCCAAACACATGAATATTGGGTTGGAAGGTGTTTTGGACAACTTTCTTTTTCTTCCTGCACAACATTCTGCAGACTTCTCTGCAACTTTTAAAACACGATGGGAGATGTTTTCTGTGCTGGCACAGTTTCTCCTTGCCAGACATAGTGGAAAAGATTTTTGTAATGATGTAGACCACAAAATACACTAAAGACGCAATACGGATTTCCCCGGAGCTAATCGCCGGTCCCGGGCACATTTTGGTGGAAGCCGCCGCACTGGAGTTCACTGTGACCGGCACAATCGCCTTTGCGCGAAGAAGCCGCCTCTTCGTCTCCGGGAGCCGGAGAGAGCGGCTGCTTGGGAAAGGTGAAGAATGAAGCTGCACAACACTGGGATAGTGTGCGGAGCCTGCAAACTCATCCAAAACAGTACCGTACCATTCTCCTACCTTTTCCAAACACATGAACATTCGGTTGGAAGGTGTTTTCAACAACTTTGTTTTTCTTCTTGCAAAACACTCTGCAGACTTCTCTGCAACATGTAAAACAAGATGAGAGATGTTTTCTGTGCTGGCACAGTTTCTCCTGGCCTAACATAGTGGAAAACCTTTCTGCAATGATGTAGACCAGAAGTCTCCAGAAAGATGAAGGTACGGATGTCCCCGGAGCTAAGCGCCGGTCCCGGGCACATTTTGGTAAAAGCCGCAACCCTGGAGTGCACTGTGACCGGCGCAATCGCCTTTGCAAGAAGAAGCCGCTTCTTTGCCTCCGGGAGCCGGAGAGAGCGGCTGCCTCTGAATGCTGAAGAATGAAGCTGCACAACACTGGGATTGTGTGCACAGCTTGCAAACTGATCCAAAACAGTACCGTACCACTCTCCTACCTTTTCCAAACACTTGAACATTCGATTGGAAGGTGTTTTGGACAACTGTGTTTTTCTTCTTGCAAAACACTCTGCAAACCTTTCTGAAACATGTAAAACAAGATGGGAGATGTTTTCTGTGCTGGCACTGTTTCTCCTTGCCAGACATAGTGGAAAAGATTTTTGTAATGATGTAGACCAAAAAAGCCCAGAAAGAAGAAGGTACGGGTGTCCCAGGAGATAAGCGCCGGTCCCGGGCACATTTCGGCAGAAGCGGCCGCACTGGAGTGCACTGTGACCGGCAAAATCGCCTTTGCGCGAAGAAGCCGCTTCTTCGTCGCCGGGAGCCGGAGAGAGCGGCTGCTTGGGAAAGGTGAAGAATGAAGCTGCACAACACTGGGATAAAGTGCGCAGCTTGCAAACTGATCGAAAACAGTACCTTACCACTCTCCTACCATTACTAAACACATGAACATTCGGCATGACGGTGTTTTAGACAACTTTGTTTTTCTTCTTGCAAAACACTCTGCAAACCTTTCTGAAACATGTAAAACACGGTGGGAGATGTTTTCTGTGCTGGCACAGTTTCTCCTTGCCTAACATAGTGAAAAACCTTTCTGCAATGATGTAGACCTCAAAAGACGCTTAAGACGAAGTTACGCAGCTCCCCGGAGCTAAGCGCCGGTTGCCGGGCACATTTCGGCAGAAGCCGCCGCACTGGAGTGCACTGTGACCGGCACAATCGCCTTTGCGCGAAGAAGCCGCTTCTTCGCCTCCGGCAGCTGGAGAGTGCGGCTCCTTCGGGTAGGTGAGAATGAAGCTGCACAACACTGGGATAGTGTGCGCAGCTTGCAAACTGATAGAAAACTGTACCTTACCACTCTCCTACCTTTTAAAAACATATGAACATTCGATTGGAAGGTGTTTTGGACAACTTTGTTTTTCTTCTTGCAAAACACTCTGCAGAGCTCTCTGCAACATGTAAAACAAAATGGGAGATGTTTTCTGTGCTGGCAGATTTTCTACATGCCAGACATAGAGGAAAAGATTTTTGCAATGATGTAGACCACAAAAGCCCAGAAAGAAGAAGGTACGGATGTCCCCGGAGCTAAGCGCCGGTCCCGGGCACATTTCGGCAGAAGCGGCCGCACTGGAGTGCACTGTGACCGGCACAATCGCCTTTGCGCGAAGAAGCCGCTTCTTCGTCGCCGGGAGCCGGAGAGAGCGGCTGCTTGGGAAAGGTGAAGAATGAAGCTGCACAACACTGGGATAGTGTGCGCAGCTTGCAACTGATCGAAAACAGTACCGTACCACTCTCCTACCTTTTCCAAACACATGAACATTCGGTTGGAAGGTGTTTTCAACAACTTTCTTTTTCTTCTTGCAAAACACTCTGCAAACCTTTCTGAAACATTTAAAACACGGTGGGAGATGTTTTCTGTGCTGGCACAGTTTCTCCTTGCCTAACATAGTGAAAAACCTTTCTGCAATGATGTAGACCAGAAGTCTCCAGAAAGATGAAGGTACGGATGTCCCCGGAGCTAAGCGCCGGTCCCGGGCACATTTTGGTAAAAGCCGCAACCCTGGAGTGCACTGTGACCGGCGCAATCGCCTTTGCAAGAAGAAGCCGCTTCTTTGCCTCCGGGAGCCAGAGAGAGCGGCTGCCTCTGAATGCTGAAGAATGAAGCTGCACAACACTGGGATTGTGTGCACAGCTTGCAAACTGATCCAAAACAGTACCGTACCACTCTCCTACCTTTTCCAAACACTTGAACATTCGATTGGAAGGTGTTTTGGACAACTGTGTTTTTCTTCTTGCAAAACACTCTGCAAACCTTTCTGAAACATGTAAAACACGATGGGAGATGATTTCTGTGCTGGCACAGTTTCTCCTTGCCAGACATAGTGGAAAAGATTTTTGTAATGATGTAGACTAAAAAAGCCCAGAAAGGAGGAGGTACGGATGTCCCCGGAGCTAAGCGCCGGTCCCGGGCACATTTCGGCAGAAGCGGCCTCACTGCAGTGCACTGTGACCGGCACAATCGCCTTTGCGCGAAGAAGCCGCTTCTTCGTCACCGGGAGCCGGAGAGAGCGGCTACTTGGGAAAGGTGAAGAATGAAGCTGCACAACACTGGGATAGTGTGCGCAGCTTGCAACTGATCGAAAACAGTACCGTACCACTCTCCTACCTTTTCCAAACACATGAACATTCGGTTGGAAGGTGTTTTCAACAACTTTCTTTTTCTTCTTGCAAAACACTCTGCAAACCTTTCTGAAACATGTAAAACACGGTGGGAGATGATTTCTGTGCTGGCACAGTTTCTCCTTGCCTAACGTAGTGAAAAACCTTTCTGCAATGATGTAGACCTCAAAAGACGCTTAAGACGAAGTTACGCAGCTCCCCGGAGCTAAGCGCCGGTTGCCGGGCACATTTCGGCAGAAGCCGCCGCACTGGAGTGCACTGTGACCGGCACAATCGCCTTTGCGCGAAGAAGCCGCTTCTTCGCCTCCGGCAGCTGGAGAGTGCGGCTCCTTCGGGTAGGTGAGAATGAAGCTGCACAACACTGGGATAGTGTGCGCAGCTTGCAAACTGATAGAAAACTGTACCTTACCACTCTCCTACCTTTTAAAAACATATGAACATTCGATTGGAAGGTGTTTTGGACAATTTTGTTTTTCTTCTTGCAAAACACTCTGCAGAGCTCTCTGCAACATGTAAAACAAAATGGGAGATGTTTTCTGTGCTGGCAGATTTTCTCCATGCCAGACATAGAGGAAAAGATTTTTGCAATGATGTAGACCACAAAAGCCCAGAAAGAAGAAGGTACGGATGTCCCCGGAGCTAAGCGCCGGTCCCGGGCACATTTCGGCAGAAGCGGCCGCACTGGAGTGCACTGTGACCGGCACAATCGCCTTTGCGCGAAGAAGCCGCTTCTTCGTCGCCGGGAGCCGGAGAGAGCGGCTACTTGGGAAAGGTGAAGAATGAAGCTGCACAACACTGGGATAGTGTGCGCAGCTTGCAACTGATCGAAAACAGTACCGTACCACTCTCCTACCTTTTCCAAACACATGAACATTCGGTTGGAAGGTGTTTTCAACAACTTTCTTTTTCTTCTTGCAAAACACTCTGCAAACCTTTCTGAAACATGTAAAACACGGTGGGAGATGTTTTCTGTGCTGGCACAGTTTCTCCTTGCCTAACATAGTGAAAAACCTTTCTGCAATGATGTAGACCTCAAAAGACGCTTAAGATGAAGTTACGCAGCTCCCCGGAGCTAAGCGCCGGTTGCCGGGCACATTTCGGCAGAAGCCGCCGCACTGGAGTGCACTGTGACCGGCACAATCGCCTTTGCGCGAAGAAGCCGCTTCTTCACCTCCGGCAGCTGGAGAGTGCGGCTCCTTCGGGTAGGTGAGAATGAAGCTGCACTACACTGGGATAGTGTGCGCAGTTGCAAACTGATAGAAAACAGTACCCTACTACTCTCCTACCTTTTCCAAACACATGAATATTGGGTTGGAAGGTGTTTTGGACAACTTTCTTTTTCTTCCTGCACAACATTCTGCAGACTTCTCTGCAACTTTTAAAACACCATGGGAGATGTTTTCTGTGCTGGCACAGTTTCTCCTTGCCAGACATAGTGGAAAAGATTTTTGTAATGATGTAGACCACAAAAGCCCAGAAAGAAGAAGGTACGGATGTCCCCGGAGCTAAGCGCCGGTCCCGGGCACATTTTGGTGGAAGCCGCCGCACTGGAGTTCACTGTGACCGGCACAATCGCCTTTGCGCGAAGAAGCCGCCTCTTCGTCTCCGGGAGCCGGAGAGAGCGGCTGCTTGGGAAAGGTGAAGAATGAAGCTGCACAACACTGGGATAGTGTGCGGAGCCTGCAAACTCATCCAAAACAGTACCGTACCATTCTCCTACCTTTTCCAAACACATGAACATTCGGTTGGAAGGTGTTTTCAACAACTTTGTTTTTCTTCTTGCAAAACACTCTGCAGACTTCTCTGCAACATGTAAAACAAGATGAGAGATGTTTTCTGTGCTGGCACAGTTTCTCCTGGCCTAACATAGTGGAAAACCTTTCTGCAATGATGTAGACCAGAAGTCTCCAGAAAGATGAAGGTACGGATGTCCCCGGAGCTAAGCGCCGGTCCCGGGCACATTTTGGTAAAAGCCGCAACCCTGGAGTGCACTGTGACCGGCGCAATCGCCTTTGCAAGAAGAAGCCGCTTCTTTGCCTCCAGGAGCCGGAGAGAGCGGCTGCCTCTGAATGCTGAAGAATGAAGCTGCACAACACTGGGATTGTGTGCACAGCTTGCAAACTGATCCAAAACAGTACCGTACCACTCTCCTACCTTTTCCAAACACTTGAACATTCGATTGGAAGGTGTTTTGGACAACTGTGTTTTTCTTCTTGCAAAACACTCTGCAAACCTTTCTGAAACATGTAAAACACGATGGGAGATGATTTCTGTGCTGGCACAGTTTCTCCTTGCCAGACATAGTGGAAAAGATTTTTGTAATGATGTAGACCAAAAAAGCCCAGAAAGAAGAAGGTACGGGTGTCCCCGGAGCTAAGCGCCGGTCCCGGGCACATTTCGGCAGAAGCCGCCGCACTGCAGTGCACTGTGACCGGCACAATCGCCTTTGCGCGAAGAAGCCACTTCTTCGTCGCTGGGAGCCGGAGAGAGCGGCTGCTTGGGAAAGGTGAAGAATGAAGCTGCACAACACTGGGATAAAGTGCGCAGCTTGCAAACTGATCCAAAACAGTACCTTACCACTCTCCTACCATTACTAAACACATGAACATACGGCATGACGGTGTTTTAGACAACTTTGTTTTTCTTCTTGCAAAACACTCTGCAAACCTTTCTGAAACATGTAAAACACGGTGGGAGATGTTTTCTGTGCTGGCACAGTTTCTCCTTGCCAGACATAGTGGAAAAGATTTTTGTAATGATGTAGACCAAAAAAGCCCAGAAAGAAGAAGGTACGGGTGTCCCAGGAGCTAAGCGCCGGTCCCGGGCACATTTCGGCAGAAGCGGCCGCACTGGAGTGCACTGTGACCGGCACAATCGCCTTTGCGCGAAGAAGCCGCTTCTTCGTCGCCGGGAGCCGGAGAGAGCGGCTGCTTGGGAAAGGTGAAGAATGAAGCTGCACAACACTGGGATAAAGTGCGCAGCTTGCAAACTGATCCAAAACAGTACCTTACCACACTCCTACCATTACTAAACACATGAACATTCGGCATGACAGTGTTTTAGACAACTTTGTTTTTCTTCTTGCAAAACACTCTGCAAACCTTTCTGAAACATGTAAAACACGGTGGGAGATGTTTTCTGTGCTGGCACAGTTTCTCCTTGCCTAACATAGTGAAAAACCTTTCTGCAATGATGTAGACCTCAAAAGACGCTTAAGACGAAGTTACGCAGCTCCCCGGAGCTAAGCGCCGGTTGCCGGGCACATTTCGGCAGAAGCCGCCGCACTGGAGTGCACTGTGACCGGCACAATCGCCTTTGCGCGAAGAAGCCGCTTCTTCGCCTCCGGCAGCTGGAGAGTGCGGCTCCTTCGGGTAGGTGAGAATGAAGCTGCACAACACTGGGATAGTGTGCGCAGCTTGCAAACTGATAGAAAACTGTACCTTACCACTCTCCTACCTTTTAAAAACATATGAACATTCGATTGGAAGGTGTTTTGGACAATTTTGTTTTTCTTCTTGCAAAACACTCTGCAGAGCTCTCTGCAACATGTAAAACAAAATGGGAGATGTTTTCTGTGCTGGCAGATTTTCTCCATGCCAGACATAGAGGAAAAGATTTTTGCAATGATGTAGACCACAAAAGCCCAGAAAGAAGAAGGTACGGATGTCCCCGGAGCTAAGCGCCGGTCCCGGGCACATTTCGGCAGAAGCGGCCGCACTGGAGTGCACTGTGACCGGCACAATCGCCTTTGCGCGAAGAAGCCGCTTCTTCGTCGCCGGGAGCCGGAGAGAGCGGCTACTTGGGAAAGGTGAAGAATGAAGCTGCACAACACTGGGATAGTGTGCGCAGCTTGCAACTGATCGAAAACAGTACCGTACCACTCTCCTACCTTTTCCAAACACATGAACATTCGGTTGGAAGGTGTTTTCAACAACTTTCTTTTTCTTCTTGCAAAACACTCTGCAAACCTTTCTGAAACATGTAAAACACGGTGGGAGATGTTTTCTGTGCTGGCACAGTTTCTCCTTGCCTAACATAGTGAAAAACCTTTCTGCAATGATGTAGACCTCAAAAGACGCTTAAGACGAAGTTACGCAGCTCCCCGGAGCTAAGCACCGGTTGCCGGGCACATTTCGGCAGAAGCCGCCGCACTGGAGTGCACTGTGACCGGCACAATCGCCTTTGCGCGAAGAAGCCGCTTCTTCGCCTCCGGCAGCTGGAGAGTGCGGCTCCTTCGGGTAGGTGAGAATGAAGCTGCACTACACTGGGATAGTGTGCGCAGTTGCAAACTGATAGAAAACAGTACCCTACTACTCTCCTACCTTTTCCAAACACATGAATATTGGGTTGGAAGGTGTTTTGGACAACTTTCTTTTTCTTCCTGCACAACATTCTGCAGACTTCTCTGCAACTTTTAAAACACGATGGGAGATGTTTTCTGTGCTGGCACAGTTTCTCCTTGCCAGACATAGTGGAAAAGATTTTTGTAATGATGTAGACCACAAAATACACTAAAGACGCAATACGGATTTCCCCGGAGCTAATCGCCGGTCCCGGGCACATTTTGGTGGAAGCCGCCGCACTGGAGTTCACTGTGACCGGCACATTCGCCTTTGCGCGAAGAAGCCGCCTCTTCGTCTCCGGGAGCCGGAGAGAGCGGCTGCTTGGGAAAGGTGAAGAATGAAGCTGCACAACACTGGGATAGTGTGCGGAGCCTGCAAACTCATCCAAAACAGTACCGTACCATTCTCCTACCTTTTCCAAACACATGAACATTCGGTTGGAAGGTGTTTTCAACAACTTTGTTTTTCTTCTTGCAAAACACTCTGCAGACTTCTCTGCAACATGTAAAACAAGATGAGAGATGTTTTCTGTGCTGGCACAGTTTCTCCTGGCCTAACATAGTGGAAAACCTTTCTGCAATGATGTAGACCAGAAGTCTCCAGAAAGATGAAGGTACGGATGTCCCCGGAGCTAAGCGCCGGTCCCGGGCACATTTTGGTAAAAGCCGCAACCCTGGAGTGCACTGTGACCGGCGCAATCGCCTTTGCAAGAATAAGCCGCTTCTTTGCCTCCGGGAGCCAGAGAGAGCGGCTGCCTCTGAATGCTGAAGAATGAAGCTGCACAACACTGGGATTGTGTGCACAGCTTGCAAACTGATCCAAAACAGTACCGTACCACTCTCCTACCTTTTCCAAACACTTGAACATTCGATTGGAAGGTGTTTTGGACAACTGTGTTTTTCTTCTTGCAAAACACTCTGCAAACCTTTCTGAAACATGTAAAAAACGATGGGAGATGATTTCTGTGCTGGCACAGTTTCTCCTTGCCAGACATAGTGGAAAAGATTTTTGTAATGATGTAGACCAAAAAAGCCCAGAAAGAAGAAGGTACGGATGTCCCCGGAGCTAAGCGCCGGTCCCGGGCACATTTCGGCAGAAGCGGCCGCACTGGAGTGCACTGTGACCGGCAAAATCGCCTTTGCGCGAAGAAGCCGCTTCTTCGTCGCCGGGAGCCGGAGAGAGCGGCTACTTGGGAAAGGTGAAGAATGAAGCTGCACAACACTGGGATAGTGTGCGCAGCTTGCAACTGATCGAAAACAGTACCGTACCACTCTCCTACCTTTTCCAAACACATGAACATTCGGTTGGAAGGTGTTTTCAACAACTTTCTTTTTCTTCTTGCAAAACACTCTGCAAACCTTTCTGAAACATGTAAAACACGGTGGGAGATGTTTTCTGTGCTGGCACAGTTTCTCCTTGCCTAACATAGTGAAAAACCTTTCTGCAATGATGTAGACCTCAAAAGACGCTTAAGACGAAGTTACGCAGCTCCCCAGAGCTAAGCGCCGGTTCCCGGGCACATTTCGGCAGAAGCCGCCGCACTGGAGTGCACTGTGACCGGCACAATCGCCTTTGCGCGAAGAAGCCGCTTCTTCGCCTCCGGCAGCTGGAGAGTGCGGCTCCTTCGGGTAGGTGAGAATGAAGCTGCACAACACTGGGATAGTGTGCGCAGCTTGCAAACTGATAGAAAACTGTACCTTACCACTCTCCTACCTTTTAAAAACATATGAACATTCGATTGGAAGGTGTTTTGGACAATTTTGTTTTTCTTCTTGCAAAACACTCTGCAGAGCTCTCTGCAACATGTAAAACAAAATGGGAGATGTTTTCTGTGCTGGCAGATTTTCTCCATGCCAGACATAGAGGAAAAGATTTTTGCAATGATGTAGACCACAAAAGCCCAGAAAGAAGAAGGTACGGATGTCCCCGGAGCTAAGCGCCGGTCCCGGGCACATTTCGGCAGAAGCCGCCGCACTGCAGTGCACTGTGACCGGCACAATCGCCTTTGCGCGAAGAAGCCGCTTCTTCGTCGCTGGGAGCCGGAGAGAGCGGCTGCTTGGGAAAGGTGAAGAATGAAGCTGCACAACACTGGGATAAAGTGCGCAGCTTGCAAACTGATCCAAAACAGTACCTTACCACTCTCCTACCATTACTAAACACATGAACATACGGCATGACGGTGTTTTAGACAACTTTGTTTTTCTTCTTGCAAAACACTCTGCAAACCTTTCTGAAACATGTAAAACACGATGGGAGATGTTTTCTGTGCTGGCACAGTTTCTCCTTGCCAGACATAGTGGAAAAGATTTTTGTAATGATGTAGACCACAAAATACACTAAAGACGCAATACGGATTTCCCCGGAGCTAATCGCCGGTCCCGGGCACATTTTGGTGGAAGCCGCCGCACTGGAGTTCACTGTGACCGGCACATTCGCCTTTGCGCGAAGAAGCCGCCTCTTCGTCTCCGGGAGCCGGAGAGAGCGGCTGCTTGGGAAAGGTGAAGAATGAAGCTGCACAACACTGGGATAGTGTGCGGAGCCTGCAAACTCATCCAAAACAGTACCGTACCATTCTCCTACCTTTTCCAAACACATGAACATTCGGTTGGAAGGTGTTTTCAACAACTTTGTTTTTCTTCTTGCAAAACACTCTGCAGACTTCTCTGCAACATGTAAAACAAGATGAGAGATGTTTTCTGTGCTGGCACAGTTTCTCCTGGCCTAACATAGTGGAAAACCTTTCTGCAATGATGTAGACCAGAAGTCTCCAGAAAGATGAAGGTACGGATGTCCCCGGAGCTAAGCGCCGGTCCCGGGCACATTTTGGTAAAAGCCGCAACCCTGGAGTGCACTGTGACCGGCGCAATCGCCTTTGCAAGAATAAGCCGCTTCTTTGCCTCCGGGAGCCAGAGAGAGCGGCTGCCTCTGAATGCTGAAGAATGAAGCTGCACAACACTGGGATTGTGTGCACAGCTTGCAAACTGATCCAAAACAGTACCGTACCACTCTCCTACCTTTTCCAAACACTTGAACATTCGATTGGAAGGTGTTTTGGACAACTGTGTTTTTCTTCTTGCAAAACACTCTGCAAACCTTTCTGAAACATGTAAAACACGATGGGAGATGTTTTCTGTGCTGGCACAGTTTCTCCTTGCCAGACATAGTGGAAAAGATTTTTGTAATGATGTAGACCAAAAAAGCCCAGAAAGAAGAAGGTACGGGTGTCCCAGGAGCAAAGCGCCGGTCCCGGGCACATTTCGGCAGAAGCGGCCGCACTGGAGTGCACTGTGACCGGCACAATCGCCTTTGCGCGAAGAAGCCGCTTCTTCGTCGCCGGGAGCCGGAGAGAGCGGCTACTTGGGAAAGGTGAAGAATGAAGCTGCACAACACTGGGATAGTGTGCGCAGCTTGCAACTGATCGAAAACAGTACCGTACCACTCTCCTACCTTTTCCAAACACATGAACATTCGGTTGGAAGGTGTTTTCAACAACTTTCTTTTTCTTCTTGCAAAACACTCTGCAAACCTTTCTGAAACATGTAAAACACGGTGGGAGATGTTTTCTGTGCTGGCACAGTTTCTCCTTGCCTAACATAGTGAAAAACCTTTCTGCAATGATGTAGACCTCAAAAGACGCTTAAGACGAAGTTACGCAGCTCCCCGGAGCTAAGCACCGGTTCCCGGGCACATTTCGGCAGAAGCCGCCGCACTGGAGTGCACTGTGACCGGCACAATCGCCTTTGCGCGAAGAAGCCGCTTCTTCGCCTCCGGCAGCTGGAGAGTGCGGCTCCTTCGGGTAGGTGAGAATGAAGCTGCACTACACTGGGATAGTGTGCGCAGTTGCAAACTGATAGAAAACAGTACCCTACTACTCTCCTACCTTTTCCAAACACATGAATATTGGGTTGGAAGGTGTTTTGGACAACTTTCTTTTTCTTCCTGCACAACATTCTGCAGACTTCTCTGCAACTTTTAAAACACGATGGGAGATGTTTTCTGTGCTGGCACAGTTTCTCCTTGCCAGACATAGTGGAAAAGATTTTTGTAATGATGTAGACCACAAAATACACTAAAGACGCAATACGGATTTCCCCGGAGCTAATCGCCGGTCCCAGGCACATTTTGGTGGAAGCCGCCGCACTGGAGTTCACTGTGACCGGCACATTCGCCTTTGCGCGAAGAAGCCGCCTCTTCGTCTCCGGGAGCCGGAGAGAGCGGCTGCTTGGGAAAGGTGAAGAATGAAGCTGCACAACACTGGGATAGTGTGCGGAGCCTGCAAACTCATCCAAAACAGTACCGTACCATTCTCCTACCTTTTCCAAACACATGAACATTCGGTTGGAAGGTGTTTTCAACAACTTTGTTTTTCTTCTTGCAAAACACTCTGCAGACTTCTCTGCAACATGTAAAACAAGATGAGAGATGTTTTCTGTGCTGGCACAGTTTCTCCTGGCCTAACATAGTGGAAAACCTTTCTGCAATGATGTAGACCAGAAGTCTCCAGAAAGATGAAGGTACGGATGTCCCCGGAGCTAAGCGCCGGTCCCGGGCACATTTTGGTAAAAGCCGCAACCCTGGAGTGCACTGTGACCGGCGCAATCGCCTTTGCAAGAAGAAGCCGCTTCTTTGCCTCCGGGAGCCAGAGAGAGCGGCTGCCTCTGAATGCTGAAGAATGAAGCTGCACAACACTGGGATTGTGTGCACAGCTTGCAAACTGATCCAAAACAGTACCGTACCACTCTCCTACCTTTTCCAAACACTTGAACATTCGATTGGAAGGTGTTTTGGACAACTGTGTTTTTCTTCTTGCAAAACACTCTGCAAACCTTTCTGAAACATGTAAAACACGATGGGAGATGATTTCTGTGCTGGCACAGTTTCTCCTTGCCAGACATAGTGGAAAAGATTTTTGTAATGATGTAGACCAAAAAAGCCCAGAAAGAAGAAGGTACGGATGTCCCCGGAGCTAAGCGCCGGTCCCGGGCACATTTCGGCAGAAGCGGCCGCACTGGAGTGCACTGTGACCGGCAAAATCGCCTTTGCGCGAAGAAGCCGCTTCTTCGTCGCCGGGAGCCGGAGAGAGCGGCTACTTGGGAAAGGTGAAGAATGAAGCTGCACAACACTGGGATAGTGTGCGCAGCTTGCAACTGATCGAAAACAGTACCGTACCACTCTCCTACCTTTTCCAAACACATGAACATTCGGTTGGAAGGTGTTTTCAACAACTTTCTTTTTCTTCTTGCAAAACACTCTGCAAACCTTTCTGAAACATGTAAAACACGGTGGGAGATGTTTTCTGTGCTGGCACAGTTTCTCCTTGCCTAACATAGTGAAAAACCTTTCTGCAATGATGTAGACCTCAAAAGACGCTTAAGACGAAGTTACGCAGCTCCCCGGAGCTAAGCGCCGGTTGCCGGTCACATTTCGGCAGAAGCCGCCGCACTGGAGTGCACTGTGACCGGCACAATCGCCTTTGCGCGAAGAAGCCGCTTCTTCGCCTCCGGCAGCTGGAGAGTGCGGCTCCTTCGGGTAGGTGAGAATGAAGCTGCACAACACTGGGATAGTGTGCGCAGCTTGCAAACTGATAGAAAACTGTACCTTACCACTCTCCTACCTTTTAAAAACATATGAACATTCGATTGGAAGGTGTTTTGGACAATTTTGTTTTTCTTCTTGCAAAACACTCTGCAGAGCTCTCTGCAACATGTAAAACAAAATGGGAGATGTTTTCTGTGCTGGCAGATTTTCTCCATGCCAGACATAGAGGAAAAGATTTTTGCAATGATGTAGACCACAAAAGCCCAGAAAGAAGAAGGTACGGATGTCCCCGGAGCTAAGCGCCGGTCCCGGGCACATTTCGGCAGAAGCCGCCGCACTGCAGTGCACTGTGACCGGCACAATCGCCTTTGCGCGAAGAAGCCGCTTCTTCGTCGCTGGGAGCCGGAGAGAGCGGCTGCTTGGGAAAGGTGAAGAATGAAGCTGCACAACACTGGGATAAAGTGCGCAGCTTGCAAACTGATCCAAAACAGTACCTTACCACTCTCCTACCATTACTAAACACATGAACATACGGCATGACGGTGTTTTAGACAACTTTGTTTTTCTTCTTGCAAAACACTCTGCAAACCTTTCTGAAACATGTAAAACACGATGGGAGATGTTTTCTGTGCTGGCACAGTTTCTCCTTGCCAGACATAGTGGAAAAGATTTTTGTAATGATGTAGACCAAAAAAGCCCAGAAAGAAGAAGGTACGGGTGTCCCAGGAGCAAAGCGCCGGTCCCGGGCACATTTCGGCAGAAGCGGCCGCACTGGAGTGCACTGTGACCGGCACAATCGCCTTTGCGCGAAGAAGCCGCTTCTTCGTCGCCGGGAGCCGGAGAGAGCGGCTGCTTGGGAAAGGTGAAGAATGAAGCTGCACAACACTGGGATAAAGTGCGCAGCTTGCAAACTGATCGAAAACAGTACCGTACCACTCTCCTACCATTACTAAACACATGAACATTCGGCATGACGGTGTTTTAGACAACTTTGTTTTTCTTCTTGCAAAACACTCTGCAAACCTTTCTGAAACATGTAAAACACGGTGGGAGATGTTTTCTGTGCTGGCACAGTTTCTCCTTGCCTAACATAGTGAAAAACCTTTCTGCAATGATGTAGACCTCAAAAGACGCTTAAGACGAAGTTACGCAGCTCCCCGGAGCTAAGCGCCGGTTGCCGGTCACATTTCGGCAGAAGCCGCCGCACTGGAGTGCACTGTGACCGGCACAATCGCCTTTGCGCGAAGAAGCCCCTTCTTCGCCTCCAGCAGCTGGAGAGTGCGGCTCCTTCGGGTAGGTGAGAATGAAGCTGCACAACACTGGGATAGTGTGCGCAGCTTGCAAACTGATAGAAAACTGTACCTTACCACTCTCCTACCTTTTAAAAACATATGAACATTCGATTGGAAGGTGTTTTGGACAATTTTGTTTTTCTTCTTGCAAAACACTCTGCAGAGCTCTCTGCAACATGTAAAACAAAATGGGAGATGTTTTCTGTGCTGGCAGATTTTCTCCATGCCAGACATAGTGGAAAAGATTTTTGCAATGATGTAGACCACAAAAGCCCAGAAAGAAGAAGGTACGGATGTCCCCGGAGCTAAGCGCCGGTCCCGGGCACATTTCGGCAGAAGCGGCCGCACTGCAGTGCACTGTGACCGGCACAATCGCCTTTGCGCGAAGAAGCCGCTTCTTCGTCGCCGGGAGCCGGAGAGAGCGGCTGCTTGGGAAAGGTGAAGAATGAAGCTGCACAACACTGGGATAGTGTGCGCAGCTTGCAACTGATCGAAAACAGTACCGTACCACTCTCCTACCTTTTCCAAACACATGAACATTCGGTTGGAAGGTGTTTTCAACAACTTTCTTTTTCTTCTTGCAAAACAATCTGCAAACCTTTCTGAAACATGTAAAACACGGTGGGAGATGTTTTCTGTGCTGGCACAGTTTCTCCTTGCCTAACATAGTGAAAAACCTTTCTGCAATGATGTAGACCTCAAAAGACGCTTAAGACGAAGTTACGCAGCTCCCCGGAGCTAAGCGCCGGTTGCCGGGCACATTTCGGCAGAAGCCGCCGCACTGGAGTGCACTGTGACCGGCACAATGGCCTTTGCGCGAAGAAGCCGCTTCTTCGCCTCCGGCAGCTGGAGAGTGCGGCTCCTTCGGGTAGGTGAGAATGAAGCTGCACAACACTGGAATAGTGTGCGCAGCTTGCAAACTGATAGAAAACTGTACCTTACCACTCTCCTACCTTTTAAAAACATATGAACATTCGATTGGAAGGTGTTTTGGACAATTTTGTTTTTCTTCTTGCAAAACACTCTGCAGACTTCTCTGCAACGTGTAAAACAAGATGAGAGATGTTTTCTGTGCTGGCACAGTTTCTCCTGGCCTAACATAGTGGAAAACCTTTCTGCAATGATGTAGACCAGAAGTCTCCAGAAAGATGAAGGTACGGATGTCCCCGGAGCTAAGCGCCGGTCCCGGGCACATTTTGGTAAAAGCCGCAACCCTGGAGTGCACTGTGACCGGCGCAATCGCCTTTGCAAGAAGAAGCCGCTTCTTTGCCTCCGGGAGCCAGAGAGAGCGGCTGCCTCTGAATGCTGATGAATGAAGCTGCACAACACTGGGATTGTGTGCACAGCTTGCAAACTGATCCAAAACAGTACCGTACCACTCTCCTACCTTTTCCAAACACTTGAACATTCGATTGGAAGGTGTTTTGGACAACTGTGTTTTTCTTCTTGCAAAACACTCTGCAAACCTTTCTGAAACATGTAAAACACGATGGGAGATGATTTCTGTGCTGGCACAGTTTCTCCTTGCCAGACATAGTGGAAAAGATTTTTGTAATGATGTAGACCAAAAAAGCCCAGAAAGAAGAAGGTACGGATGTCCCCGGAGCTAAGCGCCGGTCCCGGGCACATTTCGGCAGAAGCGGCCGCACTGCAGTGCACTGTGACCGGCACAATCGCCTTTGCGCGAAGAAGCCGCTTCTTCGTCGCCGGGAGCCGGAGAGAGCGGCTACTTGGGAAAGGTGAAGAATGAAGCTGCACAACACTGGGATAGTGTGCGCAGCTTGCAACTGATCGAAAACAGTACCGTACCACTCTCCTACCTTTTCCAAACACATGAACATTCGGTTGGAAGGTGTTTTCAACAACTTTCTTTTTCTTCTTGCAAAACACTCTGCAAACCTTTCTGAAACATGTAAAACACGGTGGGAGATGATTTCTGTGCTGGCACAGTTTCTCCTTGCCTAACGTAGTGAAAAACCTTTCTGCAATGATGTAGACCTCAAAAGACGCTTAAGACGAAGTTACGCAGCTCCCCGGAGCTAAGCGCCGGTTGCCGGGCACATTTCGGCAGAAGCCGCCGCACTGGAGTGCACTGTGACCGGCACAATGGCCTTTGCGCGAAGAAGCCGCTTCTTCGCCTCCGGCAGCTGGAGAGTGCGGCTCCTTCGGGTAGGTGAGAATGAAGCTGCACAACACTGGGATAGTGTGCGCAGCTTGCAAACTGATAGAAAACTGTACCTTACCACTCTCCTACCTTTTAAAAACATATGAACATTCGATTGGAAGGTGTTTTGGACAATTTTGTTTTTCTTCTTGCAAAACACTCTGCAGAGCTCTCTGCAACATGTAAAACAAAATGGGAGATGTTTTCTGTGCTGGCAGATTTTCTTCATGCCAGACATAGAGGAAAAGATTTTTGCAATGATGTAGACCACAAAAGCCCAGAAAGAAGAAGGTACGGATGTCCCCGGAGCTAAGCGCCGGTCCCGGGCACATTTCGGCAGAAGCGGCCGCACTGCAGTGCACTGTGACCAGCACAATCGCCTTTGCGCGAAGAAGCCGCTTCTTCGTCGCCGGGAGCCGGAGAGAGCGGCTACTTGGGAAAGGTGAAGAATGAAGCTGCACAACACTGGGATAGTGTGCGCAGCTTGCAACTGATCGAAAACAGTACCGTACCACTCTCCTACCTTTTCCAAACACATGAACATTCGGTTGGAAGGTGTTTTCAACAACTTTCTTTTTCTTCTTGCAAAACACTCTGCAAACCTTTCTGAAACATGTAAAACACGGTGGGAGATGTTTTCTGTGCTGGCACAGTTTCTCCTTGCCTAACATAGTGAAAAACCTTTCTGCAATGATGTAGACCTCAAAAGACGCTTAAGACGAAGTTACGCAGCTCCCCGGAGCTAAGCGCCGGTTGCCGGGCACATTTCGGCAGAAGCCGCCGCACTGGAGTGCACTGTGACCGGCACAATCGCCTTTGCGCGAAGAAGCCGCTTCTTCACCTCCGGCAGCTGGAGAGTGCGGCTCCTTCGGGTAGGTGAGAATGAAGCTGCACTACACTGGGATAGTGTGCGCAGTTGCAAACTGATAGAAAACAGTACCCTACTACTCTCCTACCTTTTCCAAACACATGAATATTGGGTTGGAAGGTGTTTTGGACAACTTTCTTTTTCTTCCTGCACAACATTCTGCAGACTTCTCTGCAACTTTTAAAACACCATGGGAGATGTTTTCTGTGCTGGCACAGTTTCTCCTTGCCAGACATAGTGGAAAAGATTTTTGTAATGATGTAGACCACAAAATACACTAAAGACGCAATACGGATTTCCCCGGAGCTAATCGCCGGTCCCGGGCACATTTCGGCAGAAGCGGCCGCACTGCAGTGCACTGTGACCGGCACAATCGCCTTTGCGCGAAGAAGCCGCCTCTTCGTCTCCGGGAGCCGGAGAGAGCGGCTGCTTGGGAAAGGTGAAGAATGAAGCTGCACAACACTGGGATAGTGTGCGGAGCCTGCAAACTCATCCAAAACAGTACCGTACCATTCTCCTACCTTTTCCAAACACATGAACATTCGGTTGGAAGGTGTTTTCAACAACTTTGTTTTTCTTCTTGCAAAACACTCTGCAGACTTCTCTGCAACATGTAAAACAAGATGAGAGATGTTTTCTGTGCTGGCACAGTTTCTCCTGGCCTAACATAGTGGAAAACTTTTCTGCAATGATGTAGACCAGAAGTCTCCAGAAAGATGAAGGTACGGATGTCCCCGGAGCTAAGCGCCGGTCCCGGGCACATTTTGGTAAAAGCCGCAACCCTGGAGTGCACTGTGACCGGCGCAATCGCCTTTGCAAGAAGAAGCCGCTTCTTTGCCTCCGGGAGCCAGAGAGAGCGGCTGCCTCTGAATGCTGAAGAATGAAGCTGCACAACACTGGGATTGTGTGCACAGCTTGCAAACTGATCCAAAACAGTACCGTACCACTCTCCTACCTTTTCCAAACACTTGAACATTCGATTGGAAGGTGTTTTGGACAACTGTGTTTTTCTTCTTGCAAAACACTCTGCAAACCTTTCTGAAACATGTAAAACACGATGGGAGATGATTTCTGTGCTGGCACCGTTTCTCCTTGCCAGACATAGTGGAAAAGATTTTTGTAATGATGTAGACCAAAAAAGCCCAGAAAGAAGAAGGTACGGAGTTCCCCGGAGCTAAGCGCCGGTCCCGGGCACATTTCGGCAGAAGCGGCCGCACTGCAGTGCACTGTGACCGGCACAATCGCCTTTGCGCGAAGAAGCCGCTTCTTCGTCGCCGGGAGCCGGAGAGAGCGGCTACTTGGGAAAGGTGAAGAATGAAGCTGCACAACACTGGGATAGTGTGCGCAGCTTGCAACTGATCGAAAACAGTACCGTACCACTCTCCTACCTTTTCCAAACACATGAACATTCGGTTGGAAGGTGTTTTCAACAACTTTCTTTTTCTTCTTGCAAAACACTCTGCAAACCTTTCTGAAACATGTAAAACACGGTGGGAGATGATTTCTGTGCTGGCACAGTTTCTCCTTGCCTAACATAGTGAAAAACCTTTCTGCAATGATGTAGACCTCAAAAGACGCTTAAGACGAAGTTACGCAGCTCCCCGGAGCTAAGCGCCGGTTGCCGGGCACATTTCGGCAGAAGCCGCCGCACTGGAGTGCACTGTGACCGGCACAATCGCCTTTGCGCGAAGAAGCCGCTTCTTCGCCTCCGGCAGCTGGAGAGTGCGGCTCCTTCGGGTAGGTGAGAATGAAGCTGCACAACACTGGGATAGTGTGCGCAGCTTGCAAACTGATAGAAAACTGTACCTTACCACTCTCCTACCTTTTAAAAACATATGAACATTCGATTGGAAGGTGTTTTGGACAATTTTGTTTTTCTTCTTGCAAAACACTCTGCAGAGCTCTCTGCAACATGTAAAACAAAATGGGAGATGTTTTCTGTGCTGGCAGATTTTCTTCATGCCAGACATAGAGGAAATGATTTTTGCAATGATGTAGACCAAAAAAGCCCAGAAAGAAGAAGGTACGGATGTCCCCGGAGCTAAGCGCCGGTCCCGGGCACATTTCGGCAGAAGCGGCCGCACTGGAGTGCACTGTGACCGGCACAATCGCCTTTGCGCGAAGAAGCCGCTTCTTCGTCGCCGGGAGCCGGAGAGAGCGGCTACTTGGGAAAGGTGAAGAATGAAGCTGCACAACACTGGGATAGTGTGCGCAGCTTGCAACTGATCGAAAACAGTACCGTACCACTCTCCTACCTTTTCCAAACACATGAACATTCGGTTGGAAGGTGTTTTCAACAACTTTCTTTTTCTTCTTGCAAAACACTCTGCAAACCTTTCTGAAACATGTAAAACACGGTGGGAGATGTTTTCTGTGCTGGCACAGTTTCTCCTTGCCAGACATAGTGAAAAACCTTTCTGCAATGATGTAGACCTCAAAAGACGCTTAAGACGAAGTTACGCAGCTCCCCGGAGCTAAGCGCCGGTTGCCGGGCACATTTCGGCAGAAGCCGCCGCACTGGAGTGCACTGTGACCGGCACAATCGCCTTTGCGCGAAGAAGCCGCTTCTTCACCTCCGGCAGCTGGAGAGTGCGGCTCCTTCGGGTAGGTGAGAATGAAGCTGCACTACACTGGGATAGTGTGCGCAGTTGCAAACTGATAGAAAACAGTACCCTACTACTCTCCTACCTTTTCCAAACACATGAATATTGGGTTGGAAGGTGTTTTGGACAACTTTCTTTTTCTTCCTGCACAACATTCTGCAGACTTCTCTGCAACTTTTAAAACACGATGGGAGATGTTTTCTGTGCTGGCACAGTTTCTCCTTGCCAGACATAGTGGAAAAGATTTTTGTAATGATGTAGACCACAAAAGACACAAAAGACGCAATACGGATTTCCCCGGAGCTAATCGCCGGTCCCGGGCACATTTTGGTGGAAGCCGCCGCACTGGAGTTCACTGTGACCGGCACATTCGCCTTTGCGCGAAGAAGCCGCCTCTTCGTCTCCGGGAGCCGGAGAGAGCGGCTGCTTGGGAAAGGTGAAGAATGAAGCTGCACAACACTGGGATAGTGTGCGGAGCCTGCAAACTCATCCAAAACAGTACCGTACCATTCTCCTACCTTTTCCAAACACATGAACATTCGGTTGGAAGGTGTTTTCAACAACTTTGTTTTTCTTCTTGCAAAACACTCTGCAGACTTCTCTGCAACATGTAAAACAAGATGAGAGATGTTCTCTGTGCTGGCACAGTTTCTCCTGGCCTAACATAGTGGAAAACCTTTCTGCAATGATGTAGACCAGAAGTCTCCAGAAAGATGAAGGTACGGATGTCCCCGGAGCTAAGGGCCGGTCCCGGGCACATTTTGGTAAAAGCCGCAACCCTGGAGTGCACTGTGACCGGCGCAATCGCCTTTGCAAGAAGAAGCCGCTTCTTTGCCTCCGGGAGCCAGAGAGAGCGGCTGCCTCTGAATGCTGAAGAATGAAGCTGCACAACACTGGGATTGTGTGCACAGCTTGCAAACTGATCCAAAACAGTACCGTACCACTCTCCTACCTTTTCCAAACACTTGAACATTCGATTGGAAGGTGTTTTGGACAACTGTGTTTTTCTTCTTGCAAAACACTCTGCAAACCTTTCTGAAACATGTAAAACACGATGGGAGATGATTTCTGTGCTGGCACAGTTTCTCCTTGCCAGACATAGTGGAAAAGATTTTTGTAATGATGTAGACCAAAAAAGCCCAGAAAGAAGAAGGTACGGATGTCCCCGGAGCTAAGCGCCGGTCCCGGGCACATTTCGGCAGAAGCGGCCGCACTGGAGTGCACTGTGACCGGCAAAATCGCCTTTGCGCGAAGAAGCCGCTTCTTCGTCGCCGGGAGCCGGAGAGAGCGGCTACTTGGGAAAGGTGAAGAATGAAGCTGCACAACACTGGGATAGTGTGCGCAGCTTGCAACTGATCGAAAACAGTACCGTACCACTCTCCTACCTTTTCCAAACACATGAACATTCGGTTGGAAGGTGTTTTCAACAACTTTCTTTTTCTTCTTGCAAAACACTCTGCAAACCTTTCTGAAACATGTAAAACACGGTGGGAGATGTTTTCTGTGCTGGCACAGTTTCTCCTTGCCTAACGTAGTGAAAAACCTTTCTGCAATGATGTAGACCTCAAAAGACGCTTAAGACGAAGTTACGCAGCTCCCCGGAGCTAAGCGCCGGTTGCCGGGCACATTTCGGCAGAAGCCGCCGCACTGGAGTGCACTGTGACCGGCACAATCGCCTTTGCGCGAAGAAGCCGCTTCTTCGCCTCCGGCAGCTGGAGAGTGCGGCTCCTTCGGGTAGGTGAGAATGAAGCTGCACTACACTGGGATAGTGTGCGCAGTTGCAAACTGATAGAAAACAGTACCCTACTACTCTCCTACCTTTTCCAAACACATGAATATTGGGTTGGAAGGTGTTTTGGACAACTTTCTTTTTCTTCCTGCACAACATTCTGCAGACTTCTCTGCAACTTTTAAAACACGATGGGAGATGTTTTCTGTGCTGGCACAGTTTCTCCTTGCCAGACATAGTGGAAAAGATTTTTGTAATGATGTAGACCACAAAATACACTAAAGACGCAATACGGATTTCCCCGGAGCTAATCGCCGGTCCCGGGCACATTTTGGTGGAAGCCGCCGCACTGGAGTTCACTGTGACCGGCACATTCGCCTTTGCGCGAAGAAGCCGCCTCTTCGTCTCCGGGAGCCGGAGAGAGCGGCTGCTTGGGAAAGGTGAAGAATGAAGCTGCACAACACTGGGATAGTGTGCGGAGCCTGCAAACTCATCCAAAACAGTACCGTACCATTCTCCTACCTTTTCCAAACACATGAACATTCGGTTGGAAGGTGTTTTCAACAACTTTGTTTTTCTTCTTGCAAAACACTCTGCAGACTTCTCTGCAACATGTAAAACAAGATGAGAGATGTTTTCTGTGCTGGCACAGTTTCTCCTGGCCTAACATAGTGGAAAACCTTTCTGCAATGATGTAGACCAGAAGTCTCCAGAAAGATGAAGGTACGGATGTCCCCGGAGCTAAGCGCCGGTCCCGGGCACATTTTGGTAAAAGCCGCAACCCTGGAGTGCACTGTGACCGGCGCAATCGCCTTTGCAAGAAGAAGCCGCTTCTTTGCCTCCAGGAGCCAGAGAGAGCGGCTGCCTCTGAATGCTGAAGAATGAAGCTGCACAACACTGGGATTGTGTGCACAGCTTGCAAACTGATCCAAAACAGTACCGTACCACTCTCCTACCTTTTCCAAACACTTGAACATTCGATTGGAAGGTGTTTTGGACAACTGTGTTTTTCTTCTTGCAAAACACTCTGCAAACCTTTCTGAAACATGTAAAACACGATGGGAGATGATTTCTGTGCTGGCACAGTTTCTCCTTGCCAGACATAGTGGAAAAGATTTTTGTAATGATGTAGACCAAAAAAGCCCAGAAAGAAGAAGGTACGGATGTCCCCGGAGCTAAGCGCCGGTCCCGGGCACATTTCGGCAGAAGCGGCCGCACTGGAGTGCACTGTGACCGGCACAATCGCCTTTGCGCGAAGAAGCCGCTTCTTCGCCTCCGGCAGCTGGAGAGTGCGGCTCCTTCGGGTAGGTGAGAATGAAGCTGCACAACACTGGGATAGTGTGCGCAGCTTGCAAACTGATAGAAAACTGTACCTTACCACTCTCCTACCTTTTAAAAACATATGAACATTCGATTGGAAGGTGTTTTGGACAATTTTGTTTTTCTTCTTGCAAAACACTCTGCAGAGCTCTCTGCAACATGTAAAACAAAATGGGAGATGTTTTCTGTGCTGGCAGATTTTCTCCATGCCAGACATAGAGGAAAAGATTTTTGCAATGATGTAGACCACAAAAGCCCAGAAAGAAGAAGGTACGGATGTCCCCGGAGCTAAGCGCCGGTCCCGGGCACATTTCGGCAGAAGCCGCCGCACTGGACGGCACTGTGACCGGCACAATCGCCTTTGCGCGAAGAAGCCGCTTCTTCGTCGCCGGGAGCCGGAGAGAGCGGCTGCTTGGGAAAGGTGAAGAATGAAGCTGCACAACACTGGGATAAAGTGCGCAGCTTGCAAACTGATCCAAAACAGTACCTTACCACTCTCCTACCATTACTAAACACATGAACATACGGCATGACGGTGTTTTAGACAACTTTGTTTTTCTTCTTGCAAAACACTCTGCAAACCTTTCTGAAACATGTAAAACACGATGGGAGATGTTTTCTGTGCTGGCACAGTTTCTCCTTGCCAGACATAGTGGAAAAGATTTTTGTAATGATGTAGACCAAAAAAGCCCAGAAAGAAGAAGGTACGGATGTCCCAGGAGCTAAGCGCCGGTCCCGGGCACATTTCGGCAGAAGCGGCCGCACTGGAGTGCACTGTGACCGGTACAATCGCCTTTGCGCGAAGAAGCCGCTTCTTCGTCGCCGGGAGCCGGAGAGAGCGGCTGCTTCGGAAAGGTGAAGAATGAAGCTGCACAACACTGGGATAAAGCGCGCAGCTTGCAAACTGATCGAAAACAGTACCGTACCACTCTCCTACCATTACTAAACACATGAACATTCGGCATGACGGTGTTTTAGACAACTTTGTTTTTCTTCTTGCAAAACACTCTGCAAACCTTTCTGAAACATGTAAAACACGGTGGGAGATGTTTTCTGTGCTGGCACAGTTTCTCCTTGCCTAACATAGTGAAAAACCTTTCTGCAATGATGTAGACCACAAAAGACGCTTAAGACGAAGTTACGCAGCTCCCCGGAGCTAAGCGCCGGTTGCCGGGCACATTTCGGCAGAAGCCGCCGCACTGGAGTGCACTGTGACCGGCACAATCGCCTTTGCGCGAAGAAGCCGCTTCTTCGCCTCCGGCAGCTGGAGAGTGCGGCTCCTTCGGGTAGGTGAGAATGAAGCTGCACAACACTGGGATAGTGTGCGCAGCTTGCAAACTGATAGAAAACTGTACCTTACCACTCTCCTACCTTTTAAAAACATATGAACATTCGATTGGAAGGTGTTTTGGACAATTTTGTTTTTCTTCTTGCAAAACACTCTGCAGAGCTCTCTGCAACATGTAAAACAAAATGGGAGATGTTTTCTGTGCTGGCAGATTTTCTCCATGCCAGACATAGTGGAAAAGATTTTTGCAATGATGTAGACCACAAAAGCCCAGAAAGAAGAAGGTACGGATGTCCCCGGAGCTAAGCGCCGGTCCCGGGCACATTTCGGCAGAAGCGGCCGCACTGCAGTGCACTGTGACCGGCACAATCGCCTTTGCGCGAAGAAGCCGCTTCTTCGTCGCCGGGAGCCGGAGAGAGCGGCTGCTTGGGAAAGGTGAAGAATGAAGCTGCACAACACTGGGATAGTGTGCGCAGCTTGCAACTGATCGAAAACAGTACCGTACCACTCTCCTACCTTTTCCAAACACATGAACATTCGGTTGGAAGGTGTTTTCAACAACTTTCTTTTTCTTCTTGCAAAACACTCTGCAAACCTTTCTGAAACATGTAAAACACGATGGGAGATGATTTCTGTGCTGGCACAGTTTCTCCTTGCCAGACATAGTGGAAAAGATTTTTGTAATGATGTAGACCAAAAAAGCCCAGAAAGAAGAAGGTACGGATGTCCCCGGAGCTAAGCGCCGGTCCCGGGCACATTTCGGCAGAAGCGGCCGCACTGGAGTGCACTGTGACCGGCACAATCGCCTTTGCGCGAAGAAGCCGCTTCTTCGCCTCCGGCAGCTGGAGAGTGCGGCTCCTTCGGGTAGGTGAGAATGAAGCTGCACAACACTGGGATAGTGTGCGCAGCTTGCAAACTGATAGAAAACTGTACCTTACCACTCTCCTACCTTTTAAAAACATATGAACATTCGATTGGAAGGTGTTTTGGACAATTTTGTTTTTCTTCTTGCAAAACACTCTGCAGAGCTCTCTGCAACATGTAAAACAAAATGGGAGATGTTTTCTGTGCTGGCAGATTTTCTCCATGCCAGACATAGAGGAAAAGATTTTTGCAATGATGTAGACCACAAAAGCCCAGAAAGAAGAAGGTACGGATGTCCCCGGAGCTAAGCGCCGGTCCCGGGCACATTTCGGCAGAAGCCGCCGCACTGGACGGCACTGTGACCGGCACAATCGCCTTTGCGCGAAGAAGCCGCTTCTTCGTCGCCGGGAGCCGGAGAGAGCGGCTGCTTGGGAAAGGTGAAGAATGAAGCTGCACAACACTGGGATAAAGTGCGCAGCTTGCAAACTGATCCAAAACAGTACCTTACCACTCTCCTACCATTACTAAACACATGAACATACGGCATGACGGTGTTTTAGACAACTTTGTTTTTCTTCTTGCAAAACACTCTGCAAACCTTTCTGAAACATGTAAAACACGATGGGAGATGTTTTCTGTGCTGGCACAGTTTCTCCTTGCCAGACATAGTGGAAAAGATTTTTGTAATGATGTAGACCAAAAAAGCCCAGAAAGAAGAAGGTACGGATGTCCCAGGAGCTAAGCGCCGGTCCCGGGCACATTTCGGCAGAAGCGGCCGCACTGGAGTGCACTGTGACCGGTACAATCGCCTTTGCGCGAAGAAGCCGCTTCTTCGTCGCCGGGAGCCGGAGAGAGCGGCTGCTTCGGAAAGGTGAAGAATGAAGCTGCACAACACTGGGATAAAGCGCGCAGCTTGCAAACTGATCGAAAACAGTACCGTACCACTCTCCTACCATTACTAAACACATGAACATTCGGCATGACGGTGTTTTAGACAACTTTGTTTTTCTTCTTGCAAAACACTCTGCAAACCTTTCTGAAACATGTAAAACACGGTGGGAGATGTTTTCTGTGCTGGCACAGTTTCTCCTTGCCTAACATAGTGAAAAACCTTTCTGCAATGATGTAGACCACAAAAGACGCTTAAGACGAAGTTACGCAGCTCCCCGGAGCTAAGCGCCGGTTGCCGGGCACATTTCGGCAGAAGCCGCCGCACTGGAGTGCACTGTGACCGGCACAATCGCCTTTGCGCGAAGAAGCCGCTTCTTCGCCTCCGGCAGCTGGAGAGTGCGGCTCCTTCGGGTAGGTGAGAATGAAGCTGCACAACACTGGGATAGTGTGCGCAGCTTGCAAACTGATAGAAAACTGTACCTTACCACTCTCCTACCTTTTAAAAACATATGAACATTCGATTGGAAGGTGTTTTGGACAATTTTGTTTTTCTTCTTGCAAAACACTCTGCAGAGCTCTCTGCAACATGTAAAACAAAATGGGAGATGTTTTCTGTGCTGGCAGATTTTCTCCATGCCAGACATAGTGGAAAAGATTTTTGCAATGATGTAGACCACAAAAGCCCAGAAAGAAGAAGGTACGGATGTCCCCGGAGCTAAGCGCCGGTCCCGGGCACATTTCGGCAGAAGCGGCCGCACTGCAGTGCACTGTGACCGGCACAATCGCCTTTGCGCGAAGAAGCCGCTTCTTCGTCGCCGGGAGCCGGAGAGAGCGGCTGCTTGGGAAAGGTGAAGAATGAAGCTGCACAACACTGGGATAGTGTGCGCAGCTTGCAACTGATCGAAAACAGTACCGTACCACTCTCCTACCTTTTCCAAACACATGAACATTCGGTTGGAAGGTGTTTTCAACAACTTTCTTTTTCTTCTTGCAAAACACTCTGCAAACCTTTCTGAAACATGTAAAACACGGTGGGAGATGTTTTCTGTGCTGGCACAGTTTCTCCTTGCCTAACATAGTGAAAAACCTTTCTGCAATGATGTAGACCTCAAAAGACGCTTAAGACGAAGTTACGCAGCTCCCCGGAGCTAAGCGCCGGTTGCCGGGCACATTTCGGCAGAAGCCGCCGCACTGGAGTGCACTGTGACCGGCACAATCGCCTTTGCGCGAAGAAGCCGCTTCTTCGCCTCCGGCAGCTGGAGAGTGCGGCTCCTTCGGGTAGGTGAGAATGAAGCTGCACAACACTGGGATAGTGTGCGCAGCTTGCAAACTGATAGAAAACTGTACCTTACCACTCTCCTACCTTTTAAAAACATATGAACATTCGATTGGAAGGTGTTTTGGACAATTTTGTTTTTCTTCTTGCAAAACACTCTGCAGAGCTCTCTGCAACATGTAAAACAAAATGGGAGATGTTTTCTGTGCTGGCAGATTTTCTCCATGCCAGACATAGAGGAAAAGATTTTTGCAATGATGTAGACCACAAAAGCCCAGAAAGAAGAAGGTACGGATGTCCCCGGAGCTAAGCGCCGGTCCCGGGCACATTTCGGCAGAAGCGGCCGCACTGGAGTGCACTGTGACCGGCACAATCGCCTTTGCGCGAAGAAGCCGCTTCTTCGTCGCCGGGAGCCGGAGAGAGCGGCTACTTGGGAAAGGTGAAGAATGAAGCTGCACAACACTGGGATAGTGTGCGCAGCTTGCAACTGATCGAAAACAGTACCGTACCACTCTCCTACCTTTTCCAAACACATGAACATTCGGTTGGAAGGTGTTTTCAACAACTTTCTTTTTCTTCTTGCAAAACACTCTGCAAACCTTTCTGAAACATGTAAAACACGGTGGGAGATGTTTTCTGTGCTGGCACAGTTTCTCCTTGCCTAACATAGTGAAAAACCTTTCTGCAATGATGTAGACCTCAAAAGACGCTTAAGACGAAGTTACGCAGCTCCCCGGAGCTAAGCGCCGGTTGCCGGGCACATTTCGGCAGAAGCGGCCGCACTGGAGTGCACTGTGACCGGCACAATCGCCTTTGCGCGAAGAAGCCGCTTCTTCACCTCCGGCAGCTGGAGAGTGCGGCTCCTTCGGGTAGGTGAGAATGAAGCTGCACTACACTGGGATAGTGTGCGCAGTTGCAAACTGATAGAAAACAGTACCCTACTACTCTCCTACATTTTCCAAACACATGAATATTGGGTTGGAAGGTGTTTTGGACAACTTTCTTTTTCTTCCTGCACAACATTCTGCAGACTTCTCTGCAACTTTTAAAACACCATGGGAGATGTTTTCTGTGCTGGCACAGTTTCTCCTTGCCAGACATAGTGGAAAAGATTTTTGTAATGATGTAGACCACAAAAGACACAAAAGACGCAATACGGATTTCCCCGGAGCTAATCGCCGGTCCCGGGCACATTTTGGTGGAAGCCGCCGCACTGGAGTTCACTGTGACCGGCACATTCGCCTTTGCGCGAAGAAGCCGCCTCTTCGTCTCCGGGAGCCGGAGAGAGCGGCTGCTTGGGAAAGGTGAAGAATGAAGCTGCACAACACTGGGATAGTGTGCGGAGCCTGCAAACTCATCCAAAACAGTACCGTACCATTCTCCTACCTTTTCCAAACACATGAACATTCGGTTGGAAGGTGTTTTCAACAACTTTGTTTTTCTTCTTGCAAAACACTCTGCAGACTTCTCTGCAACATGTAAAACAAGATGAGAGATGTTTTCTGTGCTGGCACAGTTTCTCCTGGCCTAACATAGTGGAAAACCTTTCTGCAATGATGTAGACCAGAAGTCTCCAGAAAGATGAAGGTACGGATGTCCCCGGAGCTAAGCGCCGGTCCCGGGCACATTTTGGTAAAAGCCGCAACCCTGGAGTGCACTGTGACCGGCGCAATCGCCTTTGCAAGAAGAAGCCGCTTCTTTGCCTCCGGGAGCCAGAGAGAGCGGCTGCCTCTGAATGCTGAAGAATGAAGCTGCACAACACTGGGATTGTGTGCACAGCTTGCAAACTGATCCAAAACAGTACCGTACCACTCTCCTACTTTTTCCAAACACTTGAACATTCGATTGGAAGGTGTTTTGGACAACTGTGTTTTTCTTCTTGCAAAACACTCTGCAAACCTTTCTGAAACATGTAAAACACGATGGGAGATGATTTCTGTGCTGGCACAGTTTCTCCTTGCCAGACATAGTGGAAAAGATTTTTGTAATGATGTAGACCAAAAAAGCCCAGAAAGAAGAAGGTACGGATGTCCCCGGAGCTAAGCGCCGGTCCCGGGCACATTTCGGCAGAAGCGGCCGCACTGCAGTGCACTGTGACCGGCACAATCGCCTTTGCGCGAAGAAGCCGCTTCTTCGCCTCCGGCAGCTGGAGAGTGCGGCTCCTTCGGGTAGGTGAGAATGAAGCTGCACAACACTGGGATAGTGTGCGCAGCTTGCAAACTGATAGAAAACTGTACCTTACCACTCTCCTACCTTTTAAAAACATATGAACATTCGATTGGAAGGTGTTTTGGACAATTTTGTTTTTCTTCTTGCAAAACACTCTGCAGATCTCTCTGCAACATGTAAAACAAAATGGGAGATGTTTTCTGTGCTGGCAGATTTTCTCCATGCCAGACATAGAGGAAAAGATTTTTGCAATGATGTAGACCACAAAAGCCCAGAAAGAAGAAGGTACGGATGTCCCCGGAGCTAAGCGCCGGTCCCGGGCACATTTCGGCAGAAGCGGCCGCACTGGAGTGCACTGTGACCGGCACAATCGCCTTTGCGCGAAGAAGCCGCTTCTTCGTCGCCGGGAGCCGGAGAGAGCGGCTACTTGGGAAAGGTGAAGAATGAAGCTGCACAACACTGGGATAGTGTGCGCAGCTTGCAACTGATCAAAAACAGTACCGTACCACTCTCCTACCTTTTCCAAACACATGAACATTCGGTTGGAAGGTGTTTTCAACAACTTTCTTTTTCTTCTTGCAAAACACTCTGCAAACCTTTCTGAAACATGTAAAACACGGTGGGAGATGTTTTCTGTGCTGGCACAGTTTCTCCTTGCCTAACATAGTGAAAAACCTTTCTGCAATGATGTAGACCTCAAAAGACGCTTAAGACGAAGTTACGCAGCTCCCCGGAGCTAAGCGCCGGTTCCCGGGCACATTTCGGCAGAAGCCGCCGCACTGGAGTGCACTGTGACCGGCACAATCGCCTTTGCGCGAAGAAGCCGCTTCTTCACCTCCGGCAGCTGGAGAGTGCGGCTCCTTCGGGTAGGTGAGAATGAAGCTGCACTACACTGGGATAGTGTGCGCAGTTGCAAACTGATAGAAAACAGTACCCTACTACTCTCCTACCTTTTCCAAACACATGAATATTGGGTTGGAAGGTGTTTTGGACAACTTTCTTTTTCTTCCTGCACAACATTCTGCAGACTTCTCTGCAACTTTTAAAACACGATGGGAGATGTTTTCTGTGCTGGCACAGTTTCTCCTTGCCAGACATAGTGGAAAAGATTTTTGTAATGATGTAGACCACAAAAGACACAAAAGACGCAATACGGATTTCCCCGGAGCTAATCGCCGGTCCCGGGCACATTTTGGTGGAAGCCGCCGCACTGGAGTTCACTGTGACCGGCACATTCGCCTTTGCGCGAAGAAGCCGCCTCTTCGTCTCCGGGAGCCGGAGAGAGCGGCTGCTTGGGAAAGGTGAAGAATGAAGCTGCACAACACTGGGATAGTGTGCGGAGCCTGCAAACTCATCCAAAACAGTACCGTACCATTCTCCTACCTTTTCCAAACACATGAACATTCGGTTGGAAGGTGTTTTCAACAACTTTGTTTTTCTTCTTGCAAAACACTCTGCAGACTTCTCTGCAACATGTAAAACAAGATGAGAGATGTTTTCTGTGCTGGCACAGTTTCTCCTGGCCTAACATAGTGGAAAACCTTTCTGCAATGATGTAGACCAGAAGTCTCCAGAAAGATGAAGGTACGGATGTCCCCGGAGCTAAGCGCCGGTCTTGGGCACATTTTGGTGGAAGCCGCAACCCTGGAGTGCACTGTGACCGGCGCAATCGCCTTTGCAAGAAGAAGCCGCTTCTTTGCCTCCGGGAGCCAGAGAGAGCGGCTGCCTCTGAATGCTGAAGAATGAAGCTGCACAACACTGGGATTGTGTGCACAGCTTGCAAACTGATCCAAAACAGTACCGTACCACTCGCCTACCTTTTCCAAACACTTGAACATTCGATTGGAAGGTGTTTTGGACAACTGTGTTTTTCTTCTTGCAAAACACTCTGCAAACCTTTCTGAAACATGTAAAACACGATGGGAGATGATTTCTGTGCTGGCACAGTTTCTCCTTGCCAGACATAGTGGAAAAGATTTTTGTAATGATGTAGACCAAAAAAGCCCAGAAAGAAGAAGGTACGGATGTCCCCGGAGCTAAGCGCCGGTCCCGGGCACATTTCGGCAGAAGCCGCCGCACTGCAGTGCACTGTGACCGGCACAATCGCCTTTGCGCGAAGAAGCCGCTTCTTCGCCTCCGGCAGCTGGAGAGTGCGGCTCCTTCGGGTAGGTGAGAATGAAGCTGCACAACACTGGGATAGTGTGCGCAGCTTGCAACTGATCGAAAACAGTACCGTACCACTCTCCTACCTTTTCCAAACACATGAACATTCGGTTGGAAGGTGTTTTCAACAACTTTCTTTTTCTTCTTGCAAAACACTCTGCAGAGCTCTCTGCAACATGTAAAACAAAATGGGAGATGTTTTCTGTGCTGGCAGATTTTCTCCATGCCAGACATAGTGGAAAAGATTTTTGCAATGATGTAGACCACAAAAGCCCAGAAAGAAGAAGGAACGGATGTCCCCGGAGCTAAGCGCCGGTCCCGGGCACATTTCGGCAGAAGCGGCCGCACTGGAGTGCACTGTGACCGGCACAATCGCCTTTGCGCGAAGAAGCCGCTTCTTCGTCGCCGGGAGCCGGAGAGAGCGGCTACTTGGGAAAGGTGAAGAATGAAGCTGCACAACACTGGGATAGTGTGCGCAGCTTGCAACTGATCGAAAACAGTACCGTACCACACTCCTACCTTTTCCAAACACATGAACATTCGGTTGGAAGGTGTTTTCAACAACTTTCTTTTTCTTCTTGCAAAACACTCTGCAAACCTTTCTGAAACATGTAAAACACGGTGGGAGATGTTTTCTGTGCTGGCACAGTTTCTCCTTGCCTAACATAGTGAAAAACCTTTCTGCAATGATGTAGACCTCAAAAGACGCTTAAGACGAAGTTACGCAGCTCCCCGGAGCTAAGCGCCGGTTCCCGGGCACATTTCGGCAGAAGCCGCCGCACTGGAGTGCACTGTGACCGGCACAATCGCCTTTGCAAGAAGAAGCCGCTTCTTCACCTCCGGCAGCTGGAGAGTGCGGCTCCTTCGGGTAGGTGAAGAATGAAGCTGCACAACACTGGGATAGTGTGCGCAGCTTGCAAACTGATAGAAAACTCTACCTTACCACTCTCCTACCTTTTAAAAACATATGAACATTCGATTGGAAGGTGTTTTGGACAATTTTGTTTTTCTTCTTGCAAAACACTCTGCAGAGCTCTCTGCAACATGTAAAACAAAATGGGAGATGTTTTCTGTGCTGGCAGATTTTCTCCATGCCAGACATAGAGGAAAAGATTTTTGCAATGATGTAGACCACAAAAGCCCAGAAAGAAGAAGGTACGGATGTCCCCGGAGCTAAGCGCCGGTCCCGGGCACATTTCGGCAGAAGCGGCCGCACTGCAGTGCACTGTGACCGGCACAATCGCCTTTGCGCGAAGAAGCCGCTTCTTCGTCGCCGGGAGCCGGAGAGAGCGGCTACTTGGGAAAGGTGAAGAATGAAGCTGCACAACACTGGGATAGTGTGCGCAGCTTGCAACTGATCGAAAACAGTACCGTACCACTCTCCTACCTTTTCCAAACACATGAACATTCGGTTGGAATGTGTTTTCAACAACTTTCTTTTTCTTCTTGCAAAACACTCTGCAAACCTTTCTGAAACATGTAAAACACGGTGGGAGATGTTTTCTGTGCTGGCACAGTTTCTCCTTGCCTAACATAGTGAAAAACCTTTCTGCAATGATGTAGACCTCAAAAGACGCTTAAGACGAAGTTACGCAGCTCCCCGGAGCTAAGCGCCGGTTCCCGGGCACATTTCGGCAGAAGCCGCCGCACTGGAGTGCACTGTGACCGGCACAATCGCCTTTGCGCGAAGAAGCCGCTTCTTCACCTCCGGCAGCTGGAGAGTGCGGCTCCTTCGGGTAGGTGAGAATGAAGCTGCACTACACTGGGATAGTGTGCGCAGTTGCAAACTGATAGAAAACAGTACCCTACTACTCTCCTACCTTTTCCAAACACATGAATATTGGGTTGGAAGGTGTTTTGGACAACTTTCTTTTTCTTCCTGCACAACATTCTGCAGACTTCTCTGCAACTTTTAAAACACGATGGGAGATGTTTTCTGTGCTGGCACAGTTTCTCCTTGCCAGACATAGTGGAAAAGATTTTTGTAATGATGTAGACCACAAAAGACACAAAAGACGCAATACGGATTTCCCCGGAGCTAATCGCCGGTCCCGGGCACATTTTGGTGGAAGCCGCCGCACTGGAGTTCACTGTGACCGGCACATTCGCCTTTGCGCGAAGAAGCCGCCTCTTCGTCTCCGGGAGCCGGAGAGAGCGGCTGCTTGGGAAAGGTGAAGAATGAAGCTGCACAACACTGGGATAGTGTGCGGAGCCTGCAAACTCATCCAAAACAGTACCGTACCATTCTCCTACCTTTTCCAAACACATGAACATTCGGTTGGAAGGTGTTTTCAACAACTTTGTTTTTCTTCTTGCAAAACACTCTGCAGACTTCTCTGCAACATGTAAAACAAGATGAGAGATGTTTTCTGTGCTGGCACAGTTTCTCCTGGCCTAACATAGTGGAAAACCTTTCTGCAATGATGTAGACCAGAAGTCTCCAGAAAGATGAAGGTACGGATGTCCCCGGAGCTAAGCGCCGGTCCCGGGCACATTTTGGTGGAAGCCGCAACCCTGGAGTGCACTGTGACCGGCGCAATCGCCTTTGCAAGAAGAAGCCGCTTCTTTGCCTCCGGGAGCCAGAGAGAGCGGCTGCCTCTGAATGCTGAAGAATGAAGCTGCACAACACTGGGATTGTGTGCACAGCTTGCAAACTGATCCAAAACAGTACCGTACCACTCGCCTACCTTTTCCAAACACTTGAACATTCGATTGGAAGGTGTTTTGGACAACTGTGTTTTTCTTCTTGCAAAACACTCTGCAAACCTTTCTGAAACATGTAAAACACGATGGGAGATGATTTCTGTGCTGGCACAGTTTCTCCTTGCCAGACATAGTGGAAAAGATTTTTGTAATGATGTAGACCAAAAAAGCCCAGAAAGAAGAAGGTACGGATGTCCCCGGAGCTAAGCGCCGGTCCCGGGCACATTTCGGCAGAAGCCGCCGCACTGCAGTGCACTGTGACCGGCACAATCGCCTTTGCGCGAAGAAGCCGCTTCTTCGCCTCCGGCAGCTGGAGAGTGCGGCTCCTTCGGGTAGGTGAGAATGAAGCTGCACAACACTGGGATAGTGTGCGCAGCTTGCAACTGATCGAAAACAGTACCGTACCACTCTCCTACCTTTTCCAAACACATGAACATTCGGTTGGAAGGTGTTTTCAACAACTTTCTTTTTCTTCTTGCAAAACACTCTGCAGAGCTCTCTGCAACATGTAAAACAAAATGGGAGATGTTTTCTGTGCTGGCAGATTTTCTCCATGCCAGACATAGTGGAAAAGATTTTTGCAATGATGTAGACCACAAAAGCCCAGAAAGAAGAAGGAACGGATGTCCCCGGAGCTAAGCGCCGGTCCCGGGCACATTTCGGCAGAAGCGGCCGCACTGGAGTGCACTGTGACCGGCACAATCGCCTTTGCGCGAAGAAGCCGCTTCTTCGTCGCCGGGAGCCGGAGAGAGCGGCTACTTGGGAAAGGTGAAGAATGAAGCTGCACAACACTGGGATAGTGTGCGCAGCTTGCAACTGATCGAAAACAGTACCGTACCACACTCCTACCTTTTCCAAACACATGAACATTCGGTTGGAAGGTGTTTTCAACAACTTTCTTTTTCTTCTTGCAAAACACTCTGCAAACCTTTCTGAAACATGTAAAACACGGTGGGAGATGTTTTCTGTGCTGGCACAGTTTCTCCTTGCCTAACATAGTGAAAAACCTTTCTGCAATGATGTAGACCTCAAAAGACGCTTAAGACGAAGTTACGCAGCTCCCCGGAGCTAAGCGCCGGTTCCCGGGCACATTTCGGCAGAAGCCGCCGCACTGGAGTGCACTGTGACCGGCACAATCGCCTTTGCAAGAAGAAGCCGCTTCTTCACCTCCGGCAGCTGGAGAGTGCGGCTCCTTCGGGTAGGTGAAGAATGAAGCTGCACAACACTGGGATAGTGTGCGCAGCTTGCAAACTGATAGAAAACTCTACCTTACCACTCTCCTACCTTTTAAAAACATATGAACATTCGATTGGAAGGTGTTTTGGACAATTTTGTTTTTCTTCTTGCAAAACACTCTGCAGAGCTCTCTGCAACATGTAAAACAAAATGGGAGATGTTTTCTGTGCTGGCAGATTTTCTCCATGCCAGACATAGAGGAAAAGATTTTTGCAATGATGTAGACCACAAAAGCCCAGAAAGAAGAAGGTACGGATGTCCCCGGAGCTAAGCGCCGGTCCCGGGCACATTTCGGCAGAAGCGGCCGCACTGCAGTGCACTGTGACCGGCACAATCGCCTTTGCGCGAAGAAGCCGCTTCTTCGTCGCCGGGAGCCGGAGAGAGCGGCTACTTGGGAAAGGTGAAGAATGAAGCTGCACAACACTGGGATAGTGTGCGCAGCTTGCAACTGATCGAAAACAGTACCGTACCACTCTCCTACCTTTTCCAAACACATGAACATTCGGTTGGAATGTGTTTTCAACAACTTTCTTTTTCTTCTTGCAAAACACTCTGCAAACCTTTCTGAAACATGTAAAACACGGTGGGAGATGTTTTCTGTGCTGGCACAGTTTCTCCTTGCCTAACATAGTGAAAAACCTTTCTGCAATGATGTAGACCTCAAAAGACGCTTAAGACGAAGTTACGCAGCTCCCCGGAGCTAAGCGCCGGTTGCCGGGCACATTTCGGCAGAAGCGGCCGCACTGGAGTGCACTGTGACCGGCACAATCGCCTTTGCGCGAAGAAGCCGCTTCTTCACCTCCGGCAGCTGGAGAGTGCGGCTCCTTCGGGTAGGTGAGAATGAAGCTGCACTACACTGGGATAGTGTGCGCAGTTGCAAACTGATAGAAAACAGTACCCTACTACTCTCCTACCTTTTCCAAACACATGAATATTGGGTTGGAAGGTGTTTTGGACAACTTTCTTTTTCTTCCTGCACAACATTCTGCAGACTTCTCTGCAACTTTTAAAACACGATGGGAGATGTTTTCTGTGCTGGCACAGTTTCTCCTTGCCAGACATAGTGGAAAAGATTTTTGTAATGATGTAGACCACAAAAGACACAAAAGACGCAATACGGATTTCCCCGGAGCTAATCGCCGGTCCCGGGCACATTTTGGTGGAAGCCGCCGCACTGGAGTTCACTGTGACCGGCACATTCGCCTTTGCGCGAAGAAGCCGCCTCTTCGTCTCCGGGAGCCGGAGAGAGCGGCTGCTTGGGAAAGGTGAAGAATGAAGCTGCACAACACTGGGATAGTGTGCGGAGCCTGCAAACTCATCCAAAACAGTACCGTACCATTCTCCTACCTTTTCCAAACACATGAACATTCGGTTGGAAGGTGTTTTCAACAACTTTGTTTTTCTTCTTGCAAAACACTCTGCAGACTTCTCTGCAACATGTAAAACAAGATGAGAGATGTTTTCTGTGCTGGCACAGTTTCTCCTGGCCTAACATAGTGGAAAACCTTTCTGCAATGATGTAGACCAGAAGTCTCCAGAAAGATGAAGGTACGGATGTCCCCGGAGCTAAGCGCCGGTCCCGGGCACATTTTGGTGGAAGCCGCAACCCTGGAGTGCACTGTGACCGGCGCAATCGCCTTTGCAAGAAGAAGCCGCTTCTTTGCCTCCGGGAGCCAGAGAGAGCGGCTGCCTCTGAATGCTGAAGAATGAAGCTGCACAACACTGGGATTGTGTGCACAGCTTGCAAACTGATCCAAAACAGTACCGTACCACTCTCCTACCTTTTCCAAACACTTGAACATTCGATTGGAAGGTGTTTTGGACAACTGTGTTTTTCTTCTTGCAAAACACTCTGCAAACCTTTCTGAAACATGTAAAACACGATGGGAGATGATTTCTGTGCTGGCACAGTTTCTCCTTGCCAGACATAGTGGAAAAGATTTTTGTAATGATGTAGACCAAAAAAGCCCAGAAAGAAGAAGGTACGGATGTCCCCGGAGCTAAGCGCCGGTCCCGGGCACATTTCGGCAGAAGCGGCCGCACTGCAGTGCACTGTGACCGGCACAATCGCCTTTGCGCGAAGAAGCCGCTTCTTCGCCTCCGGCAGCTGGAGAGTGCGGCTCCTTCGGGTAGGTGAGAATGAAGCTGCACAACACTGGGATAGTGTGCGCAGCTTGCAAACTGATGCAAAACAGTACCTTACCACTCCCTTACCATTTCCAAACACATGAACATTCAGTTGGAAGGTGATTTGGACAACTTTGTTTTTCTTCTTGCAAAACACTCTGCAGAGCTCTCTGCAACATGTAAAACAAAATGGGAGATGTTTTCTGTGCTGGCAGATTTTCTCCATGCCAGACATAGTGGAAAAGATTTTTGCAATGATGTAGACCACAAAAGCCCAGAAAGAAGAAGGTACGGATGTCCCCAGAGCTAAGCGCCGGTCCCGGGCACATTTCGGCAGAAGCGGCCGCACTGGAGTTCACTGTGACCGGCACAATCGCCTTTGCGCGAAGAAGCCGCCTCTTCGTCTCCGGGAGCCGGAGAGAGCGGCTGCTTGGGAAAGGTGAAGAATGAAGCTGCACAACACTGGGATAGTGTGCGGAGCCTGCAAACTCATCCAAAACAGTACCGTACCATTCTCCTACCTTTTCCAAACACATGAACATTCGGTTGGAAGGTGTTTTCAACAACTTTCTTTTTCTTCTTGCAAAACACTCTGCAGACTTCTCTGCAACATGTAAAACAAGATGAGAGATGTTTTCTGTGCTGGCACAGTTTCTCCTGGCCTAACATAGTGGAAAACCTTTCTGCAATGATGTAGACCAGAAGTCTCCAGAAAGATGAAGGTACGGATGTCCCCGGAGCTAAGCGCCGGTCCCGGGCACATTTTGGTAAAAGCCGCAACCCTGGAGTGCACTGTGACCGGCGCAATCGCCTTTGCAAGAAGAAGCCGCTTCTTTGCCTCCGGGAGCCAGAGAGAGCGGCTGCCTCTGAATGCTGAAGAATGAAGCTGCACAACACTGGGATTGTGTGCACAGCTTGCAAACTGATCCAAAACAGTACCGTACCACTCTCCTACCTTTTCCAAACACTTGAACATTCGATTGGAAGGTGTTTTGGACAACTGTGTTTTTCTTCTTGCAAAACACTCTGCAAACCTTTCTGAAACATGTAAAACACGATGGGAGATGATTTCTGTGCTGGCACAGTTTCTCCTTGCCAGACATAGTGGAAAAGATTTTTGTAATGATGTAGACCAAAAAAGCCCAGAAAGAAGAAGGTACGGAGTTCCCCGGAGCTAAGCGCCGGTCCCGGGCACATTTCGGCAGAAGCGGCCGCACTGCAGTGCACTGTGACCGGCACAATCGCCTTTGCGCGAAGAAGCCGCTTCTTCGCCTCCGGCAGCTGGAGAGTGCGGCTCCTTCGGGTAGGTGAGAATGAAGCTGCACAACACTGGGATAGTGTGCGCAGCTTGCAAACTGATAGAAAACTGTACCTTACCACTCTCCTACCTTTTAAAAACATATGAACATTCGATTGGAAGGTGTTTTGGACAATTTTGTTTTTCTTCTTGCAAAACACTCTGCAGAGCTCTCTGCAACATGTAAAACAAAATGGGAGATGTTTTCTGTGCTGGCAGATTTTCTCCATGCCAGACATAGTGGAAAAGATTTTTGCAATGATGTAGACCACAAAAGCCCAGAAAGAAGATGGTACGGATGTCCCCGGAGCTAAGCGCCGGTCCCGGGCACATTTCGGCAGAAGCGGCCGCACTGCAGTGCACTGTGACCGGCACAATCGCCTTTGCGCGAAGAAGCCGCTTCTTCGTCGCCGGGAGCCGGAGAGAGCGGCTGCTTGGGAAAGGTGAAGAATAAAGCTGCACAACACTGGGATAGTGTGCGCAGCTTGCAACTGATCGAAAACAGTACCGTACCACTCTCCTACCTTTTCCAAACACATGAACATTCGGTTGGAAGGTGTTTTCAACAACTTTCTTTTTCTTCTTGCAAAACACTCTGCAAACCTTTCTGAAACATGTAAAACACGGTGGGAGATGTTTTCTGTGCTGGCAAAGTTTCTCCTTGCCTAACAGAGTGAAAAACCTTTCTGCAATGATGTAGACCTCAAAAGACGCTTAAGACGAAGTTACGCAGCTCCCCGGAGCTAAGCGCCGGTTGCCGGGCACATTTCGGCAGAAGCCGCCGCACTGCAGTGCACTGTCACCGGCACAATCGCCTTTGCAAGAAGAAGCCGCTTCTTCACCTCCGGCAGCTGGAGAGTGCGGCTCCTTCGGGTAGGTGAGAATGAAGCTGCACTACACTGGGATAGTGTGCGCAGTTGCAAACTGATAGAAAACAGTACCCTACTACTCTCCTACCTTTTCCAAACACATGAATATTGGGTTGGAAGGTGTTTTGGACAACTTTCTTTTTCTTCCTGCACAACATTCTGCAGACTTCTCTGCAACTTTTAAAACACGATGGGAGATGTTTTCTGTGCTGGCACAGTTTCTCCTTGCCAGACATAGTGGAAAAGATTTTTGTAATGATGTAGACCACAAAATACACTAAAGACGCAATACGGATTTCCCCGGAGCTAATCGCCGGTCCCGGGCACATTTTGGTGGAAGCCGCCGCACTGGAGTTCACTGTGACCGGCACAATCGCCTTTGCGCGAAGAAGCCGCCTCTTCGTCTCCGGGAGCCGGAGAGAGCGGCTGCTTGGGAAAGGTGAAGAATGAAGCTGCACAACACTGGGATAGTGTGCGCAGCTTGCAAACTGATAGAAAACTGTACCTTACCACTCTCCTACCTTTTAAAAACATATGAACATTCGATTGGAAGGTGTTTTGGACAATTTTGTTTTTCTTCTTGCAAAACACTCTGCAGAGCTCTCTGCAACATGTAAAACAAAATGGGAGATGTTTTCTGTGCTGGCACATTTTCTCCATGCCAGACATAGTGGAAAAGATTTTTGCAATGATGTAGACCACAAAAGCCCAGAAAGAAGAAGGTACGGATGTCCCCAGAGCTAAGCGCCGGTCCCGGGCACATTTCGGCAGAAGCGGCCGCACTGGAGTTCACTGTGACCGGCACAATCGCCTTTGCGCGAAGAAGCCGCCTCTTCGTCTCCGGGAGCCGGAGAGAGCGGCTGCTTGGGAAAGGTGAAGAATGAAGCTGCACAACACTGGGATAGTGTGCGGAGCCTGCAAACTCATCCAAAACAGTACCGTACCATTCTCCTACCTTTTCCAAACACATGAACATTCGGTTGGAAGGTGTTTTCAACAACTTTGTTTTTCTTCTTGCAAAACACTCTGCAGACTTCTCTGCAACATGTAAAACAAGATGAGAGATGTTTTCTGTGCTGGCACAGTTTCTCCTGGCCTAACATAGTGGAAAACCTTTCTGCAATGATGTAGACCAGAAGTCTCCAGAAAGATGAAGGTACGGATGTCCCCAGAGCTAAGCGCCGGTCCCGGGCACATTTTGGTAAAAGCCGCAACCCTGGAGTGCACTGTGACCGGCGCAATCGCCTTTGCAAGAAGAAGCCGCTTCTTTGCCTCCGGGAGCCAGAGAGAGCGGCTGCCTCTGAATGCTGAAGAATGAAGCTGCACAACACTGGGATTGTGTGCACAGCTTGCAAACTGATCCAAAACAGTACCGTACCACTCTCCTACCTTTTCCAAACACTTGAACATTCGATTGGAAGGTGTTTTGGACAACTGTGTTTTTCTTCTTGCAAAACACTCTGCAAACCTTTCTGAAACATGTAAAACACGATGGGAGATGATTTCTGTGCTGGCACAGTTTCTCCTTGCCAGACATAGTGGAAAAGATTTTTGTAATGATGTAGACCAAAAAAGCCCAGAAAGAAGAAGGTACGGGTGTCCCCGGAGCTAAGCGCCGGTCCCGGGCACATTTCGGCAGAAGCGGCCACACTGGAGTGCACTGTGACCGGCACAATCGCCTTTGCGCGAAGAAGCCGCTTCTTCGTCGCCGGGAGCCGGAGAGAGCGGCTACTTCTGAAAGCTGAAGAATGAAGCTGCACAACACTGGGATAGTGTGCGCAGCTTGCAAACTGATGCAAAACAGTACCTTACCACTCCCTTACCATTTCCAAACACATGAACATTCGGTTGGAAGGTGATTTGGACAACTTTGTTTTTCTTCTTGCAAAACACTCTGCAGAGCTCTCTGCAACATGTAAAACACGATGGGAGATGTTTTCTGTGCTGGCACAGTTTCTCCTTGCCAGACATAGTGAAAAACCTTTCTGCAATGATGTAGACCACAAAAGATGCTAAAGACGAAGTTGCGCAGCTCCCCGGAGGTAAGCGCCGGTTCCCGGGCACATTTCGGCAGAAGCCGCCGCACTGGAGTGCACTGTGTCCGGCACAATCGCCTTTGCGCGAAGAAGCCGCTTCTTCACCTCCGGCAGCTGGAGAGTGCGGTTCCTTCGGGTAGGTGAAGAATGAAGCTGCACAACACTGGGATAGTGTGCACAGCTTGCAAACTGATAGAAAACTGTACCTTACCACTCTCCTACCTTTTAAAAACATATGAACATTCGATTGGAAGGTGTTTTGGACAATTTTGTTTTTCTTCTTGCAAAACACTCTGCAGAGCTCTCTGCAACATGTAAAACAAAATGGGAGATGTTTTCTGTGCTGGCAGATTTTCTCCATGCCAGACATAGTGGAAAAGATTTTTGCAATGATGTAGACCACAAAAGCCCAGAAAGAAGAAGGTACGGATGTCCCCGGAGCTAAGCGCCGGTCCCGGGCACATTTCGGCAGAAGCGGCCGCACTGGAGTTCACTGTGACCGGCACAATCGCCTTTGCGCGAAGAAGCCGCCTCTTCGTCTCCGGGAGCCGGAGAGAGCGGCTGCTTGGGAAAGGTGAAGAATGAAGCTGCACAACACTGGGATAGTGTGCGGAGCCTGCAAACTCATCCAAAACAGTACCGTACCATTCTCCTACCTTTTCCAAACACATGAACATTCGGTTGGAAGGTGTTTTCAACAACTTTGTTTTTCTTCTTGCAAAACACTCTGCAGACTTCTCTGCAACATGTAAAACAAGATGAGAGATGTTTTCTGTGCTGGCACAGTTTCTCCTGGCCTAACATAGTGGAAAACCTTTCTGCAATGATGTAGACCAGAAGTCTCCAGAAAGATGAAGGTACGGATGTCCCCGGAGCTAAGCGCCGGTCCCGGGCACATTTTGGTAAAAGCCGCAACCCTGGAGTGCACTGTGACCGGCGCAATCGCCTTTGCAAGAAGAAGCCGCTTCTTTGCCTCCGGGAGCCAGAGAGAGCGGCTGCCTCTGAATGCTGAAGAATGAAGCTGCACAACACTGGGATTGTGTGCACAGCTTGCAAACTGATCCAAAACAGTACCGTACCACTCTCCTACCTTTTCAAAACATATGAACATTCGATTGGAAGGTGTTTTGGACAACTGTGTTTTTCTTCTTGCAAAACACTCTGCAAACCTTTCTGAAACATGTAAAACACGATGGGAGATGATTTCTGTGCTGGCACAGTTTCTCCTTGCCAGACATAGTGGAAAAGATTTTTGTAATGATGTAGACCAAAAAAGCCCAGAAAGAAGAAGGTACGGAGGTCCCCGGAGCTAAGCGCCGGTCCCGGGCACATTTCGGCAGAAGCGGCCGCACTGCAGTGCACTGTGACCGGCACAATCGCCTTTGCGCGAAGAAGCCGCTTCTTCGTCGCCGGGAGCCGGAGAGAGCGGCTGCTTGGGAAAGGTGAAGAATGAAGCTGCACAACACTGGGATAGTGTGCGCAGCTTGCAACTGATCGAAAACAGTACCGTACCACTCTCCTACCTTTTCCAAACACATGAACATTCGGTTGGAAGGTGTTTTCAACAACTTTCTTTTTCTTCTTGCAAAACACTCTGCAAACCTTTCTGAAACATGTAAAACACGGTGGGAGATGATTTCTGTGCTGGCACAGTTTCTCCTTGCCTAACAGAGTGAAAAACCTTTCTGCAATGATGTAGACCTCAAAAGACGCTTAAGACGAAGTTACGCAGCTCCCCGGAGCTAAGCGCCGGTTGCCGGGCACATTTCGGCAGAAGCCGCCGCACTGGAGTGCACTGTGACCGGCACAATGGCCTTTGCGCGAAGAAGCCGCTTCTTCGCCTCCGGCAGCTGGAGAGTGCGGCTCCTTCGGGTAGGTGAGAATGAAGCTGCACAACACTGGGATAGTGTGCGCAGCTTGCAAACTGATAGAAAACTGTACCTTACCACTCTCCTACCTTTTAAAAACATATGAACATTCGATTGGAAGGTGTTTTGGACAATTTTGTTTTTCTTCTTGCAAAACACTCTGCAGAGCTCTCTGCAACATGTAAAACAAAATGGGAGATGTTTTCTGTGCTGGCAGATTTTCTCCATGCCAGACATAGAGGAAAAGATTTTTGCAATGATGTAGACCACAAAAGCCCAGAAAGAAGAAGGTACGGATGTCCCCGGAGCTAAGCGCCGGTCCCGGGCACATTTCGGCAGAAGCGGCCGCACTGCGATGCGCTGTGACCGGCACAATCGCCTTTGCGCGAAGAAGCCGCTTCTTCGTCGCCGGGAGCCGGAGAGAGCGGCTGCTTGGGAAAGGTGAAGAATGAAGCTGCACAACACTGGGATAGTGTGCGCAGCTTGCAACTGATCAAAAACAGTACCGTACCACTCTCCTACCTTTTCCAAACACATGAACATTCGGTTGGAAGGTGTTTTCAACAACTTTCTTTTTCTTCTTGCAAAACACTCTGCAAACCTTTCTGAAACATGTAAAACACGGTGGGAGATGTTTTCTGTGCTGGCACAGTTTCTCCTTGCCTAACATAGTGAAAAACCTTTCTGCAATGATGTAGACCTCAAAAGACGCTTAAGACGAAGTTACGCAGCTCCCCGGAGCTAAGCGCCGGTTGCCGGGCACATTTCGGCAGAAGCCGCCGCACTGGAGTGCACTGTGACCGGCACAATCGCCTTTGCGCGAAGAAGCCGCTTCTTCACCTCCGGCAGCTGGAGAGTGCGGCTCCTTCGGGTAGGTGAGAATGAAGCTGCACTACACTGGGATAGTGTGCGCAGTTGCAAACTGATGGAAAACAGTACCCTACTACTCTCCTACCTTTTCCAAACACATGAATATTGGGTTGGAAGGTGTTTTGGACAACTTTCTTTTTCTTCCTGCACAACATTCTGCAGACTTCTCTGCAACTTTTAAAACACGATGGGAGATGTTTTCTGTGCTGGCACAGTTTCTCCTTGCCAGACATAGTGGAAAAGATTTTTGTAATGATGTAGACCACAAAAGACACAAAAGACGCAATACGGATTTCCCCGGAGCTAATCGCCGGTCCCGGGCACATTTTGGTGGAAGCCGCCGCACTGGAGTTCACTGTGACCGGCACATTCGCCTTTGCGCGAAGAAGCCGCCTCTTCGTCTCCGGGAGCCGGAGAGAGCGGCTGCTTGGGAAAGGTGAAGAATGAAGCTGCACAACACTGGGATAGTGTGCGGAGCCTGCAAACTCATCCAAAACAGTACCGTACCATTCTCCTACCTTTTCCAAACACATGAACATTCGGTTGGAAGGTGTTTTCAACAACTTTGTTTTTCTTCTTGCAAAACACTCTGCAGACTTCTCTGCAACATGTAAAACAAGATGAGAGATGTTTTCTGTGCTGGCACAGTTTCTCCTGGCCTAACATAGTGGAAAACCTTTCTGCAATGATGTAGACCAGAAGTCTCCAGAAAGATGAAGGTACGGATGTCCCCGGAGCTAAGCGCCGGTCCCGGGCACATTTTGGTAAAAGCCGCAACCCTGGAGTGCACTGTGACCGGCGCAATCGCCTTTGCAAGAAGAAGCCGCTTCTTTGCCTCCGGGAGACAGAGAGAGCGGCTGCCTCTGAATGCTGAAGAATGAAGCTGCACAACGCTGGGATTGTGTGCACAGCTTGCAAACTGATGCAAAACAGTACCTTACCACTCTCCTACCTTTTAAAAACATATGAACATTCGATTGGAAGGTGTTTTGGACAATTTTGTTTTTCTTCTTGCAAAACACTCTGCAGAGCTCTCTGCAACATGTAAAACAAAATGGGAGATGTTTTCTGTGCTGGCAGATTTTCTCCATGCCAGACATAGTGGAAAACCTTTTTGCAATGATGTAGACCACAAAAGCCCAGAAAGAAGAAGGTACGGATGTCCCCGGAGCTAAGCGCCGGTCCCGGGCACATTTCGGCAGAAGCGGCCGCACTGCAGTGCACTGTGACCGGCACAATCGCCTTTGCAAGAAGAAGCCGCTTCTTCGTCTCCGGCAGCTGGAGAGTGCGGCTCCTTCGGGTAGGTGAGAATGAAGCTGCACTACACTGGGATAGTGTGCGCAGTTGCAAACTGATAGAAAACAGTACCCTACTACTCTCCTACCTTTTCCAAACACAGTAATATTGGGTTGGAAGGTGTTTTGGACAACTTTCTTTTTCTTCCTGCACAACATTTTGCAGACTTCTCTGCAACTTTTAAAACACGATGGGAGATGTTTTCTGTGCTGGCACAGTTTCTCCTTGCCAGACATAGTGGAAAAGATTTTTGTAATGATGTAGACCACAAAATACACTAAAGACGCAATACGGATTTCCCCGGAGCTAATCGCCGGTCCCGGGCACATTTTGGTGGAAGCCGCCGCACTGGAGTTCACTGTGACCGGCACAATCGCCTTTGCGCGAAGAAGCCGCCTCTTCGTCTCCGGGAGCCGGAGAGAGCGGCTGCTTGGGAAAGGTGAAGAATGAAGCTGCACAACACTGGGATAGTGTGCGGAGCCTGCAAACTCATCCAAAACAGTACCGTACCATTCTCCTACCTTTTCCAAACACATGAACATTCGGTTGGAAGGTGTTTTCAACAACTTTGTTTTTCTTCTTGCAAAACACTCTGCAGACTTCTCTGCAACATGTAAAACAAGATGAGAGATGTTTTCTGTGCTGGCACAGTTTCTCCTGGCCTAACATAGTGGAAAACCTTTCTGCAATGATGTAGACCAGAAGTCTCCAGAAAGATGAAGGTACGGATGTCCCCGGAGCTAAGCGCCGGTCCCGGGCACATTTTGGTAAAAGCCGCAACCCTGGAGTGCACTGTGACCGGCGCAATCGCCTTTGCAAGAAGAAGCCGCTTCTTCGTCGCCGGGAGAGGGAGAGAGCGGCTGCTTGGGAAAGGTGAAGAATGAAGCTGCACAACACTGGGATAGTGTGCGGAGCCTGCAAACTCATCCAAAATAGTACCGTACCATTCTCCTACCTTTTCCAAACACATGAACATTCGGTTGGAAGGTGTTTTCAACAACTTTGTTTTTCTTCTTGCAAAACACTCTGCAGACTTCTCTGCAACATGTAAAACAAGATGAGAGATGTTTTCTGTGCTGGCACAGTTTCTCCTGGCCTAACATAGTGGAAAACCTTTCTGCAATGATGTAGACCAGAAGTCTCCAGAAAGATGAAGGTACGGATGTCCCCGGAGCTAAGCGCCGGTCCCGGGCACATTTTGGTAAAAGCCGCAACCCTGGAGTGCACTGTGACCGGCGCAATCGCCTTTGCAAGAAGAAGCCGCTTCTTTGCCTCCGGGAGCCAGAGAGAGCGGCTGCCTCTGAATGCTGATGAATGAAGCTGCACAACACTGGGATTGTGTGCACAGCTTGCAAACTGATCCAAAACAGTACCGTACCACTCTCCTACCTTTTCCAAACACTTGAACATTCGATTGGAAGGTGTTTTGGACAACTGTGTTTTTCTTCTTGCAAAACACTCTGCAAACCTTTCTGAAACATGTAAAACACGATGGGAGATGATTTCTGTGCTGGCACAGTTTCTCCTTGCCAGACATAGTGGAAAAGATTTTTGTAATGATGTAGACCAAAAAAGCCCAGAAAGAAGAAGGTACGGGTGTCCCCGGAGCTAAGCGCCGGTCCCGGGCACATTTCGGCAGAAGCGGCCGCACTGGAGTGCATTGTGACCGGCACAATCGCCTTTGCGCGTAGAAGCCGCTTCTTCGTCGCCGGGAGCCGGAGAGAGCGGCTACTTCTGAAAGGTGAAGAATGAAGCTGCACAACACTGGGATAAAGTGCGCAGCTTGCAAACTGATGCAAAACAGTACCTTACCACTCCCTTACCATTTCCAAACGCATGAACATTCGGTTGGAAGGTGATTTGGACAACATTGTTTTTCTTCTTGCAAAACACTCTGCAGAGCTCTCTGCAACATGTAAAACACGGTGGGAGATGTTTTCTGTGCTGGCACAGTTTCTCCTTGCCAGACATAGTGAAAAACCTTTCTGCAATGATGTAGACCACAAAAGATGCTAAAGACGAAGTTGCGCAGCTCCCCGGAGGTAAGTGCCGGTTCCCGGGCACATTTCGGCAGAAGCCGCCGCACTGCAGTGCACTGTGACCGGCACAATCGCCTTTGCGCGAAGAAGCCGCCTCTACGTCTCCGGGAGCCGGAGAGAGCGGCTGCTTGGGAAAGGTGAAGAATGAAGCTGCACAACACTGGGATAAAGTGCGCAGCTTGCAAACTGATCCAAAACAGTACCTTACCACTCTCCTACCATTACTAAACACATGAACATTCGGCATGACGGTGTTTTAGACAACTTTGTTTTTCTTCTTGCAAAACACTCTGCAGACTTCTCTGCAACATGTAAAACAAGATGAGAGATGTTTTCTGTGCTGGCACAGTTTCTCCTGGCCTAACATAGTGGAAAACCTTTCTGCAATGATGTAGACCAGAAGTCTCCAGAAAGATGAAGGTACGGATGTCCCCGGAGCTAAGCGCCGGTCCCGGGCACATTTTGGTGGAAGCCGCAACCCTGGAGTGCACTGTGACCGGCGCAATCGCCTTTGCAAGAAGAAGCCGCTTCTTTGCCTCCGGGAGCCAGAGAGAGCGGCTGCCTCTGAATGCTGATGAATGAAGCTGCACAACACTGGGATTGTGTGCACAGCTTGCAAACTGATCCAAAACAGTACCGTACCACTCTCCTACCTTTTCCAAACACTTGAACATTCGATTGGAAGGTGTTTTGGACAACTGTGTTTTTCTTCTTGCAAAACACTCTGCAAACCTTTCTGAAACATGTAAAACACGATGGGAGATGATTTCTGTGCTGGCACAGTTTCTCCTTGCCAGACATAGTGGAAAAGATTTTTGTAATGATGTAGACCAAAAAAGCCCAGAAAGAAGAAGGTACGGGTGTCCCCGGAGCTAAGCGCCGGTCCCGGGCACATTTCGGCAGAAGCGGCCGCACTGGAGTGCACTGTGACCGGCACAATCGCCTTTGCGCGAAGAAGCCGCTTCTTCGTCGCCGGGAGCCGGAGAGAGCGGCTACTTCTGAAAGGTGAAGAATGAAGCTGCACAACACTGGGATAAAGTGCGCAGCTTGCAAACTGATGCAAAACAGTACCTTACCACTCCCTTACCATTTCCAAACACATGAACATTCGGTTGGAAGGTGATTTGGACAACATTGTTTTTCTTCTTGCAAAAAACTCTGCAGAGCTCTCTGCAACATGTAAAACACGGTGGGAGATGTTTTCTGTGCTGGCACAGTTTCTCCTTGCCAGACATAGTGAAAAACATTTCTGCAATGATGTAGACCACAAAAGATGCTAAAGACGAAGTTGCGCAGCTCCCCGGAGGTAAGCGCCGGTCCCGGGCACATTTCGGCAGAAGCCGCCGCACTGGAGTGCACTGTGACCGGCACAATCGCCTTTGCGCGAAGAAGCCGCTTCTTCACCTCCGGCAGCTGGAGAGTGCGGCTCCTTCGGGTAGGTGAGAATGAAGCTGCACAACACTGGGATAGTGTGCGCAGCTTGCAAACTGATAGAAAACTGTACCTTACCACTCTCCTACCTTTTAAAAACATATGAACATTCGATTGGAAGGTGTTTTGGACAATTTTGTTTTTCTTCTTGCAAAACACTCTGCAGAGCTCTCTGCAACATGTAAAACACGATGGGAGATGTTTTCTGTGCTGGCAGATTTTCTCCATGCCAGACATAGTGGAAAAGATTTTTGCAATGATGTAGACCACAAAAGCCCAGAAAGAAGAAGGTACGGATGTCCCCGGAGCTAAGCGCCGGTCCCGGGCACATTTCGGCAGAAGCGGCCGCACTGCAGTGCACTGTGACCGGCACAATCGCCTTTGCGCGAACAAGCCGCCTCTACGTGTCCGGGAGCCGGAGAGAGCGGCTGCTTGGGAAAGGTGAAGAATGAAGCTGCACAACACTGGGATAAAGTGCGCAGCTTGCAAACTGATCCAAAACAGTACCTTACCACTCTCCTACCATTACTAAACACATGAACATGCGGCATGACGGTGTTTTAGACAACTTTGTTTTTTTTCTTGCAAAACACTCTGCAGAGCTCTCTGCAACATGTAAAACAAAATGGGAGATGGTTTCTGTGCTGGCAGATTTTCTCCATGCCAGACATAGTGGAAAAGATTTTTGCAATGATGTAGACCACAAAAGCCCAGAAAGAAGAAGGTACGGATGTCCCCGGAGCTAAGCGCCGGTCCCGGGCACATTTCGGCAGAAGCGGCCGCACTGCAGTGCACTGTGACCGGCACAATCGCCTTTGCGCGAAGAAGCCGCTTCTTCGTCGCCGGGAGCCGGAGAGACCGGCTGCTTGGGAAAGGTGAAGAATGAAGCTGCACAACACTGGGATAGTGTGCGCAGCTTGCAACTGATCGAAAACAGTACCGTACCACTCTCCTACCTTTTCCAAACACATGAACATTCGGTTGGAAGGTGTTTTCAACAACTTTCTTTTTCTTCTTGCAAAACACTCTGCAAACCTTTCTGAAACATGTAAAACACGGTGGGAGATGTTTTCTGTGCTGGCAAAGTTTCTCCTTGCCTAACAGAGTGAAAAACCTTTCTGCAATGATGTAGACCTCAAAAGACGCTTAAGACGAAGTTACGCAGCTCCCCGGAGCTAAGCGCCGGTTGCCGGGCACATTTCGGCAGAAGCCGCCGCACTGCAGTGCACTGTGACCGGCACAATCGCCTTTGCAAGAAGAAGCCGCTTCTTCACCTCCGGCAGCTGGAGAGTGCGGCTCCTTCGGGTAGGTGAGAATGAAGCTGCACTACACTGGGATAGTGTGCGCAGTTGCAAACTGATAGAAAACAGTACCCTACTACTCTCCTACCTTTTCCAAACACATGAATATTGGGTTGGAAGGTGTTTTGGACAACTTTCTTTTTCTTCCTGCACAACATTCTGCAGACTTCTCTGCAACTTTTAAAACACGATGGGAGATGTTTTCTGTGCTGGCACAGTTTCTCCTTGCCAGACATAGTGGAAAAGATTTTTGTAATGATGTAGACCACAAAATACACTAAAGACGCAATACGGATTTCCCCGGAGCTAATCGCCGGTCCCGGGCACATTTCGGCAGAAGCGGCCGCACTGGAGTTCACTGTGACCGGCACAATCGCCTTTGCGCGAAGAAGCCGCCTCTTCGTCTCCGGGAGCCGGAGAGAGCGGCTGCTTGGGAAAGGTGAAGAATGAAGCTGCACAACACTGGGATAGTGTGCGGAGCCTGCAAATTCATCCAAAACAGTACCGTACCATTCTCCTACCTTTTCCAAACACATGAACATTCGGTTGGAAGGTGTTTTCAACAACTTTGTTTTTCTTCTTGCAAAACACTCTGCAGACTTCTCTGCAACATGTAAAACAAGATGAGAGATGTTTTCTGTGCTGGCACAGTTTCTCCTGGCCTAACATAGTGGAAAACCTTTCTGCAATGATGTAGACCAGAAGTCTCCAGAAAGATGAAGGTACGGATGTCCCCGGAGCTAAGCGCCGGTCCCGGGCACATTTTGGTAAAAGCCGCAACCCTGGAGTGCACTGTGACCGGCGCAATCGCCTTTGCAAGAAGAAGCCGCTTCTTTGCCTCCAGGAGCCAGAGAGAGCGGCTGCCTCTGAATGCTGAAGAATGAAGCTGCACAACACTGGGATTGTGTGCACAGCTTGCAAACTGATCCAAAACAGTACCGTACCACTCTCCTACCTTTTCCAAACACTTGAACATTCGATTGGAAGGTGTTTTGGACAACTGTGTTTTTCTTCTTGCAAAACACTCTGCAAACCTTTCTGAAACATGTAAAACACGATGGGAGATGATTTCTGTGCTGGCACAGTTTCTCCTTGCCAGACATAGTGGAAAAGATTTTTGTAATGATGTAGACCAAAAAAGCCCAGAAAGAAGAAGGTACGGGTGTCCCCTGAGCTAAGCGCCGGTCCCGGGCACATTTCGGCAGAAGCGGCCGCACTGGAGTGCACTGTGACCGGCACAATCGCCTTTGCGCGAAGAAGCCGCTTCTTCGTCGCCGGGAGCCGGAGAGAGCGGCTACTTCTGAAAGGTGAAGAATGAAGCTGCACAACACTGGGATAGTGTGCGCAGCTTGCAAACTGATGCAAAACAGTACCTTACCACTCCCTTACCATTTCCAAACACATGAACATTCGGTTGGAAGGTGATTTGGACAACTTTGTTTTTCTTCTTGCAAAACACTCTGCAGAGCTCTCTGCAACATGTAAAACACGATGGGAGATGTTTTCTGTGCTGGCACAGTTTCTCCTTGCCAGACATAGTGAAAAACCTTTCTGCAATGATGTAGACCACAAAAGATGCTAAAGACGAAGTTGCGCAGCTCCCCGGAGGTAAGCGCCGGTTCCCGGGCACATTTAGGCAGAAGCCGCCGCACTGGAGTGCACTGTGACCGGCACAATGGCCTTTGCGCGAAGAAGCCGCTTCTTCACCTCCGGCAGCTGGAGAGTGCGGTTCCTTCGGGTAGGTGAAGAATGAAGCTGCACAACACTGGGATAGTGTGCGCAGCTTGCAAACTGATAGAAAACTGTACCTTCCCACTCTCCTACCTTTTAAAAACATATGAACATTCGATTGGAAGGTGTTTTGGACAATTTTGTTTTTCTTCTTGCAAAACACTCTGCAGAGCTCTCTGCAACATGTAAAACAAAATGGGAGATGTTTTCTGTGCTGGCAGATTTTCTCCATGCCAGACATAGTGGAAAAGATTTTTGCAATGATGTAGACCACAAAAGCCCAGAAAGAAGAAGGTACGGATGTCCCCAGAGCTAAGCGCCGGTCCCGGGCACATTTCGGCAGAAGCGGCCGCACTGGAGTTCACTGTGACCGGCACAATCGCCTTTGCGCGAAGAAGCCGCCTCTTCGTCTCCGGGAGCCGGAGAGAGCGGCTGCTTGGGAAAGGTGAAGAATGAAGCTGCACAACACTGGGATAGTGTGCGGAGCCTGCAAACTCATCCAAAACAGTACCGTACCATTCTCCTACCTTTTCCAAACACATGAACATTCGGTTGGAAGGTGTTTTCAACAACTTTGTTTTTCTTCTTGCAAAACACTCTGCAGACTTCTCTGCAACATGTAAAACAAGATGAGAGATGTTTTCTGTGCTGGCACAGTTTCTCCTGGCCTAACATAGTGGAAAACCTTTCTGCAATGATGTAGACCAGAAGTCTCCAGAAAGATGAAGGTACGGATGTCCCCGGAGCTAAGCGCCGGTCCCGGGCACATTTTGGTAAAAGCCGCAACCCTGGAGTGCACTGTGACCGGCGCAATCGCCTTTGCAAGAAGAAGCCGCTTCTTTGCCTCCGGGAGCCAGAGAGAGCGGCTGCCTCTGAATGCTGAAGAATGAAGCTGCACAACACTGGGATTGTGTGCACAGCTTGCAAACTGATCCAAAACAGTACCGTACCACTCTCCTACCTTTTCCAAACACTTGAACATTCGATTGGAAGGTGTTTTGGACAACTGTGTTTTTCTTCTTGCAAAACACTCTGCAAACCTTTCTGAAACATGTAAAACACGATGGGAGATGATTTCTGTGCTGGCACAGTTTCTCCTTGCCAGACATAGTGGAAAAGATTTTTGTAATGATGTAGACCAAAAAAGCCCAGAAAGAAGAAGGTACGGAGATCCCCGGAGCTAAGCGCCGGTCCCGGGCACATTTCGGCAGAAGCGGCCGCACTGCAGTGCACTGTGACCGGCACAATCGCCTTTGCGCGAAGAAGCCGCTTCTTCGCCTCCGGCAGCTGGAGAGTGCGGCTCCTTCGGGTAGGTGAAAATGAAGCTGCACAACACTGGGATAGTGTGCGCAGCTTGCAAACTGATAGAAAACTGTACCTTACCACTCTCCTACCTTTTAAAAACATATGAACATTCGATTGGAAGGTGTTTTGGACAATTTTGTTTTTCTTCTTGCAAAACACTCTGCAGAGCTCTCTGCAACATGTAAAACAAAATGGGAGATGTTTTCTGTGCTGGCAGATTTTCTCCATGCCAGACATAGTGGAAAAGATTTTTGCAATGATGTAGACCACAAAAGCCCAGAAAGAAGAAGGTACGGATGTCCCCAGAGCTAAGCGCCGGTCCCGGGCACATTTCGGCAGAAGCGGCCGCACTGGAGTTCACTGTGACCGGCACAATCGCCTTTGCGCGAAGAAGCCGCCTCTTCGTCTCCGGGAGCCGGAGAGAGCGGCTGCTTGGGAAAGGTGAAGAATGAAGCTGCACAACACTGGGATAGTGTGCGGAGCCTGCAAACTCATCCAAAACAGTACCGTACCATTCTCCTACCTTTTCCAAACACATGAACATTCGGTTGGAAGGTGTTTTCAACAACTTTGTTTTTCTTCTTGCAAAACACTCTGCAGACTTCTCTGCAACATGTAAAACAAGATGAGAGATGTTTTCTGTGCTGGCACAGTTTCTCCTGGCCTAACATAGTGGAAAACCTTTCTGCAATGATGCAGACCAGAAGTCTCCAGAAAGATGAAGGTACGGATGTCCCCGGAGCTAAGCGCCGGTCCCGGGCACATTTTGGTAAAAGCCGCAACCCTGGAGTGCACTGTGACCGGCGCAATCGCCTTTGCAAGAAGAAGCCGCTTCTTTGCCTCCGGGAGCCAGAGAGAGCGGCTGCCTCTGAATGCTGAAGAATGAAGCTGCACAACACTGGGATTGTGTGCACAGCTTGCAAACTGATCCAAAACAGTACCGTACCACTCTCCTACCTTTTCCAAACACTTGAACATTCGATTGGAAGGTGTTTTGGACAACTGTGTTTTTCTTCTTGCAAAACACTCTGCAAACCTTTCTGAAACATGTAAAACACGATGGGAGATGATTTCTGTGCTGGCACAGTTTCTCCTTGCCAGACATAGTGGAAAAGATTTTTGTAATGATGTAGACCAAAAAAGCCCAGAAAGAAGAAGGTACGGAGTTCCCCGGAGCTAAGCGCCGGTCCCGGGCACATTTCGGCAGAAGCGGCCGCACTGCAGTGCACTGTGACCGGCACAATCGCCTTTGCGCGAAGAAGCCGCTTCTTCGCCTCCGGCAGCTGGAGAGTGCGGCTCCTTCGGGTAGGTGAAAATGAAGCTGCACAACACTGGGATAGTGTGCGCAGCTTGCAAACTGATAGAAAACTGTACCTTACCACTCTCCTACCTTTTAAAAACATATGAACATTCGATTGGAAGGTGTTTTGGACAATTTTGTTTTTCTTCTTGCAAAACACTCTGCAGAGCTCTCTGCAACATGTAAAACAAAATGGGAGATGGTTTCTGTGCTGGCAGATTTTCTCCATGCCAGACATAGTGGAAAAGATTTTTGCAATGATGTAGACCACAAAAGCCCAGAAAGAAGAAGGTACGGATGTCCCCGGAGCTAAGCGCCGGTCCCGGGCACATTTCGGCAGAAGCGGCCGCACTGCAGTGCACTGTGACCGGCAAAATCGCCTTTGCGCGAAGAAGCCGCTTCTTCGTCGCCGGGAGCCGGAGAGAGCGGCTGCTTGGGAAAGGTGAAGAATGAAGCTGCACAACACTGGGATAGTGTGCGCAGCTTGCAACTGATCGAAAACAGAACCGTACCACTCTCCTACCTTTTCCAAACACATGAACATTCGGTTGGAAGGTGTTTTCAACAACTTTCTTTTTCTTCTTGCAAAACACTCTGCAAACCTTTCTGAAACATGTAAAACACGGTGGGAGATGTTTTCTGTGCTGGCAAAGTTTCTCCTTGCCTAACAGAGTGAAAAACCTTTCTGCAATGATGTAGACCTCAAAAGACGCTTAAGACGAAGTTACGCAGCTCCCCGGAGCTAAGCGCCGGTTGCCGGGCACATTTCGGCAGAAGCCGCCGCACTGCAGTGCACTGTGACCGGCACAATCGCCTTTGCAAGAAGAAGCCGCTTCTTCACCTCCGGCAGCTGGAGAGTGCGGCTCCTTCGGGTAGGTGAGAATGAAGCTGCACTACACTGGGATAGTGTGCGCAGTTGCAAACTGATAGAAAATAGTACCCTACTACTCTCCTACCTTTTCCAAACACATGAATATTGGGTTGGAAGGTGTTTTGGACAACTTTCTTTTTCTTCCTGCACAACATTCTGCAGACTTCTCTGCAACTTTTAAAACACGATGGGAGATGTTTTCTGTGCTGGCACAGTTTCTCCTTGCCAGACATAGTGGAAAAGATTTTTGTAATGATGTAGACCACAAAATACACTAAAGACGCAATACGGATTTCCCCGGAGCTAATCGCCGGTCCCGGGCACATTTTGGTGGAAGCCGCCGCACTGGAGTTCACTGTGACCGGCACAATCGCCTTTGCGCGAAGAAGCCGCCTCTTCGTCTCCGGGAGCCGGAGAGAGCGGCTGCTTGGGAAAGGTGAAGAATGAAGCTGCACAACACTGGGATAGTGTGCGGAGCCTGCAAATTCATCCAAAACAGTACCGTACCATTCTCCTACCTTTTCCAAACACATGAACATTCGGTTGGAAGGTGTTTTCAACAACTTTGTTTTTCTTCTTGCAAAACACTCTGCAGACTTCTCTGCAACATGTAAAACAAGATGAGAGATGTTTTCTGTGCTGGCACAGTTTCTCCTGGCCTAACATAGTGGAAAACCTTTCTGCAATGATGTAGACCAGAAGTCTCCAGAAAGATGAAGGTACGGATGTCCCCGGAGCTAAGCGCCGGTCCCGGGCACATTTTGGTAAAAGCCGCAACCCTGGAGTGCACTGTGACCGGCGCAATCGCCTTTGCAAGAAGAAGCCGCTTCTTTGCCTCCGGGAGCCAGAGAGAGCGGCTGCCTCTGAATGCTGAAGAATGAAGCTGCACAACACTGGGATTGTGTGCACAGCTTGCAAACTGATCCAAAACAGTACCGTACCACTCTCCTACCTTTTCCAAACACTTGAACATTCGATTGGAAGGTGTTTTGGACAACTGTGTTTTTCTTCTTGCAAAACACTCTGCAAACCTTTCTGAAACATGTAAAACACGATGGGAGATGATTTCTGTGCTGGCACAGTTTCTCCTTGCCAGACATAGTGGAAAAGATTTTTGTAATGATGTAGACCAAAAAAGCCCAGAAAGAAGAAGGTACGGGTGTCCCCGGAGCTAAGCGCCGGTCCCGGGCACATTTCGGCAGAAGCGGCCGCACTGCAGTGCACTGTGACCGGCACAATCGCCTTTGCGCGAAGAAGCCGCTTCTTCGTCGCCGGGAGCCGGAGAGAGCGGCTACTTCTGAAAGGTGAAGAATGAAGCTGCACAACACTGGGATAGTGTGCGCAGCTTGCAAACTGATGCAAAACAGTACCTTACCACTCCCTTACCATTTCCAAACACATGAACATTCGGTTGGAAGGTGATTTGGACAACTTTGTTTTTCTTCTTGCAAAACACTCTGCAGAGCTCTCTGCAACATGTAAAATACGATGGGAGATGTTTTCTGTGCTGGCACAGTTTCTCCTTGCCAGACATAGTGAAAAACCTTTCTGCAATGATGTAGACCACAAAAGATGCTAAAGACGAAGTTGCGCAGCTCCCCTGAGGTAAGCGCCGGTTCCCGGGCACATTTCGGCAGAAGCCGCCGCACTGGAGTGCACTGTGACCGGCACAATTGCCTTTGCGCGAAGAAGCCGCTTCTTCACCTCCGGCAGCTGGAGAGTGCGGTTCCTTCGGGTAGGTGAAGAATGAAGCTGCACAACACTGGGATAGTGTGCGCAGCTTGCAAACTGATAGAAAACTGTACCTTACCACTCTCCTACCTTTTAAAAACATATGAACATTCGATTGGAAGGTGTTTTGGACAATTTTGTTTTTCTTCTTGCAAAACACTCTGCAGAGCTCTCTGCAACATGTAAAACAAAATGGGAGATGTTTTCTGTGCTGGCAGATTTTCTCCATGCCAGACATAGTGGAAAAGATTTTTGTAATGATGTAGACCACAAAAGCCCAGAAAGAAGAAGGTACGGATGTCCCCAGAGCTAAGCGCCCGTCCCGGGCACATTTCGGCAGAAGCGGCCGCACTGGAGTTCACTGTGACCGGCACAATCGCCTTTGCGCGAAGAAGCCGCCTCTTCGTCTCCGGGAGCCGGAGAGAGCGGCTGCTTGGGAAAGGTGAAGAATGAAGCTGCACAACACTGGGATAGTGTGCGGAGCCTGCAAACTCATCCAAAACAGTACCGTACCATTCTCCTACCTTTTCCAAACACATGAACATTCGGTTGGAAGGTGTTTTCAACAACTTTGTTTTTCTTCTTGCAAAACACTCTGCAGACTTCTCTGCAACATGTAAAACAAGATGAGAGATGTTTTCTGTGCTGGCACAGTTTCTCCTGGCCTAACATAGTGGAAAACCTTTCTGCAATGATGTAGACCAGAAGTCTCCAGAAAGATGAAGGTACGGATGTCCCCGGAGCTAAGCGCCGGTCCCGGGCACATTTTGGTAAAAGCCGCAACCCTGGAGTGCACTGTGACCGGCGCAATCGCCTTTGCAAGAAGAAGCCGCTTCTTTGCCTCCGGGAGCCAGAGAGAGCGGCTGCCTCTGAATGCTGAAGAATGAAGCTGCACAACACTGGGATTGTGTGCACAGCTTGCAAACTGATCCAAAACAGTACCGTACCACTCTCCTACCTTTTCCAAACACTTGAACATTCGATTGGAAGGTGTTTTGGACAACTGTGTTTTTCTTCTTGCAAAACACTCTGCAAACCTTTCTGAAACATGTAAAACACGATGGGAGATGATTTCTGTGCTGGCACAGTTTCTCCTTGCCAGACATAGTGGAAAAGATTTTTGTAATGATGTAGACCAAAAAAGCCCAGAAAGAAGAAGGTACGGGTGTCCCCGGAGCTAAGCGCCGGTCCCGGGCACATTTCGGCAGAAGCGGCCGCACTGCAGTGCACTGTGACCGGCACAATCGCCTTTGCGCGAAGAAGCCGCTTCTTCGCCTCCGGCAGCTGGAGAGTGCGGCTCCTTCGGGTAGGTGAAAATGAAGCTGCACAACACTGGGATAGTGTGCGCAGCTTGCAACTGATCGAAAACAGTACCGTACCACTCTCCTACCTTTTCCAAACACATGAACATTCGGTTGGAAGGTGTTTTCAACAACTTTCTTTTTCTTCTTGCAAAACACTCTGCAAACCTTTCTGAAACATGTAAAACACGGTGGGAGATGTTTTCTGTGCTGGCAAAGTTTCTCCTTGCCTAACAGAGTGAAAAACCTTTCTGCAATGATGTAGACTTCAAAAGACGCTTAAGACGAAGTTACGCAGCTCCCCGGAGCTAAGCGCCGGTTGCCGGGCACATTTCGGCAGAAGCCGCCGCACTGCAGTGCACTGTGACCGGCACAATCGCCTTTGCGCGAAGAAGCTGCTTCTTCACCTCCGGCAGCTGGAGAGTGCGGCTCCTTCGGGTAGGTGAGAATGAAGCTGCACTACACTGGGATAGTGTGCGCAGTTGCAAACTGATAGAAAACTGTACCTTACCACTCTCCTACCTTTTAAAAACATATGAACATTCGATTGGAAGGTGTTTTGGACAATTTTGTTTTTCTTCTTGCAAAACACTCTGCAGAGCTCTCTGCAACATGTAAAACAAAATGGGAGATGTTTTCTGTGCTGGCAGATTTTCTCCATGCCAGACATAGTGGAAAAGATTTTTGCAATGATGTAGACCACAAAAGCCCAGAAAGAAGAAGGTACGGATGTCCCCAGAGCTAAGCGCCGGTCCCGGGCACATTTCGGCAGAAGCGGCCGCACTGCAGTGCACTGTGACCGGCACAATCGCCTTTGCGCGAAGAAGCCGCCTCTTCGTCTCCGGGAGCCGGAGAGAGCGGCTGCTTGGGAAAGGTGAAGAATGAAGCTGCACAACACTGGGATAGTGTGCGGAGCCTGCAAACTCATCCAAAACAGTACTGTACCATTCTCCTACCTTTTCCAAACACATGAACATTCGGTTGGAAGGTGTTTTCAACAACTTTGTTTTTCTTCTTGCAAAACACTCTGCAGACTTCTCTGCAACATGTAAAACAAGATGAGAGATGTTTTCTGTGCTGGCACAGTTTCTCCTGGCCTAACATAGTGGAAAACCTTTCTGCAATGATGTAGACCAGAAGTCTCCAGAAAGATGAAGGTACGGATGTCCCCGGAGCTAAGCGCCGGTCCCGGGCACATTTTGGTAAAAGCCGCAACCCTGGAGTGCACTGTGACCGGCGCAATCGCCTTTGCAAGAAGAAGCCGCTTCTTTGCCTCCGGGAGCCAGAGAGAGCGGCTGCCTCTGAATGCTGAAGAATGAAGCTGCACAACACTGGGATTGTGTGCACAGCTTGCAAACTGATCCAAAACAGTACCGTACCACTCTCCTACCTTTTCCAAACATATGAACATTCGATTGGAAGGTGTTTTGGACAACTGTGTTTTTCTTCTTGCAAAACACTCTGCAAACCTTTCTGAAACATGTAAAACACGATGGGAGATGATTTCTGTGCTGGCACAGTTTCTCCTTGCCAGACATAGTGGAAAAGATTTTTGTAATGATGTAGACCAAAAAAGCCCAGAAAGAAGAAGGTACGGGTGTCCCCGGAGCTAAGCGCCGGTCCCGGGCACATTTCGGCAGAAGCGGCCGCACTGCAGTGCACTGTGACCGGCACAATCGCCTTTGCGCGAAGAAGCCGCTTCTTCGTCGCCGGGAGCCGGAGAGAGCGGCTACTTCTGAAAGGTGAAGAATGAAGCTGCACAACACTGGGATAGTGTGCGCAGCTTGCAAACTGATGCAAAACAGTACCTTACCACTCCCTTACCATTTCCAAACACATGAACATTCGGTTGGAAGGTGATTTGGACAACTTTGTTTTTCTTCTTGCAAAACACTCTGCAGAGCTCTCTGCAACATGTAAAACACGATGGGAGATGTTTTCTGTGCTGGCACAGTTTCTCCTTGCCAGACATAGTGAAAAACCTTTCTGCAATGATGTAGACCACAAAAGATGCTAAAGACGAAGTTGCGCAGCTCCCCGGAGGTAAGCGCCGGTTCCCGGGCACATTTCGGCAGAAGCTGCCGCACTGGAGTGCACTGTGACCGGCACAATTGCCTTTGCGCGAAGAAGCCGCTTCTTCACCTCCGGCAGCTGGAGAGTGCGGTTCCTTCGGGTAGGTGAGAATGAAGCTGCACAACACTGGGATAGTGTGCGCAGCTTGCAAACTGATAGAAAACTGTACCTTACCACTCTCCTACCTTTTAAAAACATATGAACATTCGATTGGAAGGTGTTTTGGACAATTTTGTTTTTCTTCTTGCAAAACACTCTGCAGAGCTCTCTGCAACATGTAAAACAAAATGGGAGATGTTTTCTGTGCTGGCAGATTTTCTCCATGCCAGACATAGTGGAAAAGATTTTTGCAATGATGTAGACCACAAAAGCCCAGAAAGAAGAAGGTACGGATGTCCCCGGAGCTAAGCGCCGGTCCCGGGCACATTTCGGCAGAAGCGGCCGCACTGGAGTTCACTGTGACCGGCACAATCGCCTTTGCGCGAAGAAGCCGCCTCTTCGTCTCCGGGAGCCGGAGAGAGCGGCTGCTTGGGAAAGGTGAAGAATGAAGCTGCACAACACTGGGATAGTGTGCGGAGCCTGCAAACTCATCCAAAACAGTACCGTACCATTCTCCTACCTTTTCCAAACACATGAACATTCGGTTGGAAGGTGTTTTCAACAACTTTGTTTTTCTTCTTGCAAAACACTCTGCAGACTTCTCTGCAACATGTAAAACAAGATGAGAGATGTTTTCTGTGCTGGCACAGTTTCTCCTGGCCTAACATAGTGGAAAACCTTTCTGCAATGATGTAGACCAGAAGTCTCCAGAAAGATGAAGGTACGGATGTCCCCGGAGCTAAGCGCCGGTCCCGGGCACATTTTGGTAAAAGCCGCAACCCTGGAGTGCACTGTGACCGGCGCAATCGCCTTTGCAAGAAGAAGCCGCTTCTTTGCCTCCGGGAGCCAGAGAGAGCGGCTGCCTCTGAATGCTGAAGAATGAAGCTGCACAACACTGGGATTGTGTGCACAGCTTGCAAACTGATCCAAAACAGTACCGTACCACTCTCCTACCTTTTCCAAACACTTGAACATTCGATTGGAAGGTGTTTTGGACAACTGTGTTTTTCTTCTTGCAAAACACTCTGCAAACCTTTCTGAAACATGTAAAACACGATGGGAGATGATTTCTGTGCTGGCACAGTTTCTCCTTGCCAGACATAGTGGAAAAGATTTTTGTAATGATGTAGACCAAAAAAGCCCAGAAAGAAGAAGGTACGGAGTTCCCCGGAGCTAAGCGCCGGTCCCGGGCACATTTCGGCAGAAGCGGCCGCACTGCAGTGCACTGTGACCGGCACAATGGCCTTTGCGCGAAGAAGCCGCTTCTTCGCCTCCGGCAGCTGGAGAGTGCGGCTCCTTCGGGTAGGTGAAAATGAAGCTGCACAACACTGGGATAGTGTGCGCAGCTTGCAAACTGATAGAAAACTGTACCTTACCACTCTCCTACCTTTTAAAAACATATGAACATTCGATTGGAAGGTGTTTTGGACAATTTTGTTTTTCTTCTTGCAAAACACTCTGCAGAGCTCTCTGCAACATGTAAAACAAAATGGGAGATGTTTTCTGTGCTGGCAGATTTTCTCCATGCCAGACATAGTGGAAAAGATTTTTGCAATGATGTAGACCAAAAAAGCCCAGAAAGAAGAAGGTACGGATGTCCCCGGAGCTAAGCGCCGGTCCCGGGCACATTTCGGCAGAAGCGGCCGCACTGCAGTGCACTGTGACCGGCACAATCGCCTTTGCGCGAAGAAGCCGCTTCTTCGTCGCCGGGAGCCGGAGAGAGCGGCTGCTTGGGAAAGGTGAAGAATGAAGCTGCACAACACTGGGATAGTGTGCGCAGCTTGCAACTGATCGAAAACAGTACCGTACCACTCTCCTACCTTTTCCAAACACATGAACATTCGGTTGGAAGGTGTTTTCAACAACTTTGTTTTTCTTCTTGCAAAACACTCTGCAAACCTTTCTGAAACATGTAAAACACGGTGGGAGATGTTTTCTGTGCTGGCAAAGTTTCTCCTTGCCTAACAGAGTGAAAAACCTTTCTGCAATGATGTAGACCTCAAAAGACGCTTAAGACGAAGTTACGCAGCTCCCCGGAGCTAAGCGCCGGTTGCCGGGCACATTTCGGCAGAAGCCGCCGCACTGCAGTGCACTGTGACCGGCACAATCGCCTTTGCAAGAAGAAGCCGCTTCTTCACCTCCGGCAGCTGGAGAGTGCGGCTCCTTCGGGTAGGTGAGAATGAAGCTGCACTACACTGGGATAGTGTGCGCAGTTGCAAACTGATAGAAAACAGTACCCTACTACTCTCCTACCTTTTCCAAACACATGAATATTGGGTTGGAAGGTGTTTTGGACAACTTTCTTTTTCTTCCTGCACAACATTCTGCAGACTTCTCTGCAACTTTTAAAACACGATGGGAGATGTTTTCCGTGCTGGCACAGTTTCTCCTTGCCAGACATAGTGGAAAAGATTTTTGTAATGATGTAGACCACAAAATACACTAAAGACGCAATACGGATTTCCCCGGAGCTAATCGCCGGTCCCGGGCACATTTTGGTGGAAGCCGCCGCACTGGAGTTCACTGTGACCGGCACAATCGCCTTTGCGCGAAGAAGCCGCCTCTTCGTCTCCGGGAGCCGGAGAGAGCGGCTGCTTGGGAAAGGTGAAGAATGAAGCTGCACAACACTGGGATAGTGTGCGGAGCCTGCAAATTCATCCAAAACAGTACCGTACCATTCTCCTACCTTTTCCAAACACATGAACATTCGGTTGGAAGGTGTTTTCAACAACTTTGTTTTTCTTCTTGCAAAACACTCTGCAGACTTCTCTGCAACATGTAAAACAAGATGAGAGATGTTTTCTGTGCTGGCACAGTTTCTCCTGGCCTAACATAGTGGAAAACCTTTCTGCAATGATGTAGACCAGAAGTCTCCAGAAAGATGAAGGTACGGATGTCCCCGGAGCTAAGCGCCGGTCCCGGGCACATTTTGGTAAAAGCCGCAACCCTGGAGTGCACTGTGACCGGCGCAATCGCCTTTGCAAGAAGAAGCCGCTTCTTTGCCTCCGGGAGCCAGAGAGAGCGGCTGCCTCTGAATGCTGAAGAATGAAGCTGCACAACACTGGGATTGTGTGCACAGCTTGCAAACTGATCCAAAACAGTACCGTACCACTCTCCTACCTTTTCCAAACACTTGAACATTCGATTGGAAGGTGTTTTGGACAACTGTGTTTTTCTTCTTGCAAAACACTCTGCAAACCTTTCTGAAACATGTAAAACACGATGGGAGATGATTTCTGTGCTGGCACAGTTTCTCCTTGCCAGACATAGTGGAAAAGATTTTTGTAATGATGTAGACCAAAAAAGCCCAGAAAGAAGAAGGTACGGGTGTCCCCGGAGCTAAGCGCCGGTCCCGGGCACATTTCGGCAGAAGCGGCCGCACTGCAGTGCACTGTGACCGGCACAATCGCCTTTGCGCGAAGAAGCCGCTTCTTCGTCGCCGGGAGCCGGAGAGAGCGGCTACTTCTGAAAGGTGAAGAATGAAGCTGCACAACACTGGGATAGTGTGCGCAGCTTGCAAACTGATGCAAAACAGTACCTTACCACTCCCTTACCATTTCCAAACACATGAACATTCGGTTGGAAGGTGATTTGGACAACTTTGTTTTTCTTCTTGCAAAACACTCTGCAGAGCTCTCTGCAACATGTAAAACACGATGGGAGATGTTTTCTGTGCTGGCACAGTTTCTCCTTGCCAGACATAGTGAAAAACCTTTCTGCAATGATGTAGACCACAAAAGATGCTAAAGACGAAGTTGCGCAGCTCCCCGGAGGTAAGCGCCGGTTCCCGGGCACATTTCGGCAGAAGCCGCCGCACTGGAGTGCACTGTGACCGGCACAATCGCCTTTGCGCGAAGAAGCCGCTTCTTCACCTCCGGCAGCTGGAGAGTGCGGTTCCTTCGGGTAGGTGAAGAATGAAGCTGCACAACACTGGGATAGTGTGCGCAGCTTGCAAACTGATAGAAAACTGTACCTTACCACTCTCCTACCTTTTAAAAACATATGAACATTCGATTGGAAGGTGTTTTGGACAATTTTGTTTTTCTTCTTGCAAAACACTCTGCAGAGCTCTCTGCAACATGTAAAACAAAATGGGAGATGTTTTCTGTGCTGGCAGATTTTCTCCATGCCAGACATAGTGGAAAAGATTTTTGTAATGATGTAGACCACAAAAGCCCAGAAAGAAGAAGGTACGGATGTCCCCAGAGCTAAGCGCCCGTCCCGGGCACATTTCGGCAGAAGCGGCCGCACTGGAGTTCACTGTGACCGGCACAATCGCCTTTGCGCGAAGAAGCCGCCTCTTCGTCTCCGGGAGCCGGAGAGAGCGGCTGCTTGGGAAAGGTGAAGAATGAAGCTGCACAACACTGGGATAGTGTGCGGAGCCTGCAAACTCATCCAAAACAGTACCGTACCATTCTCCTACCTTTTCCAAACACATGAACATTCGGTTGGAAGGTGTTTTCAACAACTTTCTTTTTCTTCTTGCAAAACACTCTGCAGACTTCTCTGCAACATGTAAAACAAGATGAGAGATGTTTTCTGTGCTGGCACAGTTTCTCCTGGCCTAACATAGTGGAAAACCTTTCTGCAATGATGTAGACCAGAAGTCTCCAGAAAGATGAAGGTACGGATGTCCCCGGAGCTAAGCGCCGGTCCCGGGCACATTTTGGTAAAAGCCGCAACCCTGGAGTGCACTGTGACCGGCGCAATCGCCTTTGCAAGAAGAAGCCGCTTCTTTGCCTCCGGGAGCCAGAGAGAGCGGCTGCCTCTGAATGCTGAAGAATGAAGCTGCACAACACTGGGATTGTGTGCACAGCTTGCAAACTGATCCAAAACAGTACCGTACCACTCTCCTACCTTTTCCAAACACTTGAACATTCGATTGGAAGGTGTTTTGGACAACTGTGTTTTTCTTCTTGCAAAACACTCTGCAAACCTTTCTGAAACATGTAAAACACGATGGGAGATGATTTCTGTGCTGGCACAGTTTCTCCTTGCCAGACATAGTGGAAAAGATTTTTGTAATGATGTAGACCAAAAAAGCCCAGAAAGAAGAAGGTACGGGTGTCCCCGGAGCTAAGCGCCGGTCCCGGGCACATTTCGGCAGAAGCGGCCGCACTGCAGTGCACTGTGACCGGCACAATCGCCTTTGCGCGAAGAAGCCGCTTCTTCGCCTCCGGCAGCTGGAGAGTGCGGCTCCTTCGGGTAGGTGAAAATGAAGCTGCACAACACTGGGATAGTGTGCGCAGCTTGCAACTGATCGAAAACAGTACCGTACCACTCTCCTACCTTTTCCAAACACATGAACATTCGGTTGGAAGGTGTTTTCAACAACTTTCTTTTTCTTCTTGCAAAACACTCTGCAAACCTTTCTGAAACATGTAAAACACGGTGGGAGATGTTTTCTGTGCTGGCAAAGTTTCTCCTTGCCTAACAGAGTGAAAAACCTTTCTGCAATGATGTAGACTTCAAAAGACGCTTAAGACGAAGTTACGCAGCTCCCCGGAGCTAAGCGCCGGTTGCCGGGCACATTTCGGCAGAAGCCGCCGCACTGCAGTGCACTGTGACCGGCACAATCGCCTTTGCGCGAAGAAGCTGCTTCTTCACCTCCGGCAGCTGGAGAGTGCGGCTCCTTCGGGTAGGTGAGAATGAAGCTGCACTACACTGGGATAGTGTGCGCAGTTGCAAACTGATAGAAAACTGTACCTTACCACTCTCCTACCTTTTAAAAACATATGAACATTCGATTGGAAGGTGTTTTGGACAATTTTGTTTTTCTTCTTGCAAAACACTCTGCAGAGCTCTCTGCAACATGTAAAACAAAATGGGAGATGTTTTCTGTGCTGGCAGATTTTCTCCATGCCAGACATAGTGGAAAAGATTTTTGCAATGATGTAGACCACAAAAGCCCAGAAAGAAGAAGGTACGGATGTCCCCAGAGCTAAGCGCCGGTCCCGGGCACATTTCGGCAGAAGCGGCCGCACTGCAGTGCACTGTGACCGGCACAATCGCCTTTGCGCGAAGAAGCCGCCTCTTCGTCTCCGGGAGCCGGAGAGAGCGGCTGCTTGGGAAAGGTGAAGAATGAAGCTGCACAACACTGGGATAGTGTGCGGAGCCTGCAAACTCATCCAAAACAGTACTGTACCATTCTCCTACCTTTTCCAAACACATGAACATTCGGTTGGAAGGTGTTTTCAACAACTTTGTTTTTCTTCTTGCAAAACACTCTGCAGACTTCTCTGCAACATGTAAAACAAGATGAGAGATGTTTTCTGTGCTGGCACAGTTTCTCCTGGCCTAACATAGTGGAAAACCTTTCTGCAATGATGTAGACCAGAAGTCTCCAGAAAGATGAAGGTACGGATGTCCCCGGAGCTAAGCGCCGGTCCCGGGCACATTTTGGTAAAAGCCGCAACCCTGGAGTGCACTGTGACCGGCGCAATCGCCTTTGCAAGAAGAAGCCGCTTCTTTGCCTCCGGGAGCCAGAGAGAGCGGCTGCCTCTGAATGCTGAAGAATGAAGCTGCACAACACTGGGATTGTGTGCACAGCTTGCAAACTGATCCAAAACAGTACCGTACCACTCTCCTACCTTTTCCAAACATATGAACATTCGATTGGAAGGTGTTTTGGACAACTGTGTTTTTCTTCTTGCAAAACACTCTGCAAACCTTTCTGAAACATGTAAAACACGATGGGAGATGATTTCTGTGCTGGCACAGTTTCTCCTTGCCAGACATAGTGGAAAAGATTTTTGTAATGATGTAGACCAAAAAAGCCCAGAAAGAAGAAGGTACGGGTGTCCCCGGAGCTAAGCGCCGGTCCCGGGCACATTTCGGCAGAAGCGGCCGCACTGCAGTGCACTGTGACCGGCACAATCGCCTTTGCGCGAAGAAGCCGCTTCTTCGTCGCCGGGAGCCGGAGAGAGCGGCTACTTCTGAAAGGTGAAGAATGAAGCTGCACAACACTGGGATAGTGTGCGCAGCTTGCAAACTGATGCAAAACAGTACCTTACCACTCCCTTACCATTTCCAAACACATGAACATTCGGTTGGAAGGTGATTTGGACAACTTTGTTTTTCTTCTTGCAAAACACTCTGCAGAGCTCTCTGCAACATGTAAAACACGATGGGAGATGTTTTCTGTGCTGGCACAGTTTCTCCTTGCCAGACATAGTGAAAAACCTTTCTGCAATGATGTAGACCACAAAAGATGCTAAAGACGAAGTTGCGCAGCTCCCCGGAGGTAAGCGCCGGTTCCCGGGCACATTTCGGCAGAAGCCGCCGCACTGGAGTGCACTGTGACCGGCACAATTGCCTTTGCGCGAAGAAGCCGCTTCTTCACCTCCGGCAGCTGGAGAGTGCGGTTCCTTCGGGTAGGTGAGAATGAAGCTGCACAACACTGGGATAGTGTGCGCAGCTTGCAAACTGATAGAAAACTGTACCTTACCACTCTCCTACCTTTTAAAAACATATGAACATTCGATTGGAAGGTGTTTTGGACAATTTTGTTTTTCTTCTTGCAAAACACTCTGCAGAGCTCTCTGCAACATGTAAAACAAAATGGGAGATGTTTTCTGTGCTGGCAGATTTTCTCCATGCCAGACATAGTGGAAAAGATTTTTGCAATGATGTAGACCACAAAAGCCCAGAAAGAAGAAGGTACGGATGTCCCCAGAGCTAAGCGCCGGTCCCGGGCACATTTCGGCAGAAGCGGCCGCACTGGAGTTCACTGTGACCGGCACAATCGCCTTTGCGCGAAGAAGCCGCCTCTTCGTCTCCGGGAGCCGGAGAGAGCGGCTGCTTGGGAAAGGTGAAGAATGAAGCTGCACAACACTGGGATAGTGTGCGGAGCCTGCAAACTCATCCAAAACAGTACCGTACCATTCTCCTACCTTTTCCAAACACATGAACATTCGGTTGGAAGGTGTTTTCAACAACTTTGTTTTTCTTCTTGCAAAACACTCTGCAGACTTCTCTGCAACATGTAAAACAAGATGAGAGATGTTTTCTGTGCTGGCACAGTTTCTCCTGGCCTAACATAGTGGAAAACCTTTCTGCAATGATGTAGACCAGAAGTCTCCAGAAAGATGAAGGTACGGATGTCCCCGGAGCTAAGCGCCGGTCCCGGGCACATTTTGGTAAAAGCCGCAACCCTGGAGTGCACTGTGACCGGCGCAATCGCCTTTGCAAGAAGAAGCCGCTTCTTTGCCTCCGGGAGCCAGAGAGAGCGGCTGCCTCTGAATGCTGAAGAATGAAGCTGCACAACACTGGGATTGTGTGCACAGCTTGCAAACTGATCCAAAACAGTACCGTACCACTCTCCTACCTTTTCCAAACACTTGAACATTCGATTGGAAGGTGTTTTGGACAACTGTGTTTTTCTTCTTGCAAAACACTCTGCAAACCTTTCTGAAACATGTAAAACACGATGGGAGATGATTTCTGTGCTGGCACAGTTTCTCCTTGCCAGACATAGTGGAAAAGATTTTTGTAATGATGTAGACCAAAAAAGCCCAGAAAGAAGAAGGTACGGAGTTCCCCGGAGCTAAGCGCCGGTCCCGGGCACATTTCGGCAGAAGCGGCCGCACTGCAGTGCACTGTGACCGGCACAATGGCCTTTGCGCGAAGAAGCCGCTTCTTCGCCTCCGGCAGCTGGAGAGTGCGGCTCCTTCGGGTAGGTGAAAATGAAGCTGCACAACACTGGGATAGTGTGCGCAGCTTGCAAACTGATAGAAAACTGTACCTTACCACTCTCCTACCTTTTAAAAACATATGAACATTCGATTGGAAGGTGTTTTGGACAATTTTGTTTTTCTTCTTGCAAAACACTCTGCAGAGCTCTCTGCAACATGTAAAACAAAATGGGAGATGTTTTCTGTGCTGGCAGATTTTCTCCATGCCAGACATAGTGGAAAAGATTTTTGCAATGATGTAGACCAAAAAAGCCCAGAAAGAAGAAGGTACGGATGTCCCCGGAGCTAAGCGCCGGTCCCGGGCACATTTCGGCAGAAGCGGCCGCACTGCAGTGCACTGTGACCGGCACAATCGCCTTTGCGCGAAGAAGCCGCTTCTTCGTCGCCGGGAGCCGGAGAGAGCGGCTGCTTGGGAAAGGTGAAGAATGAAGCTGCACAACACTGGGATAGTGTGCGCAGCTTGCAACTGATCGAAAACAGTACCGTACCACTCTCCTACCTTTTCCAAACACATGAACATTCGGTTGGAAGGTGTTTTCAACAACTTTGTTTTTCTTCTTGCAAAACACTCTGCAAACCTTTCTGAAACATGTAAAACACGGTGGGAGATGTTTTCTGTGCTGGCAAAGTTTCTCCTTGCCTAACAGAGTGAAAAACCTTTCTGCAATGATGTAGACCTCAAAAGACGCTTAAGACGAAGTTACGCAGCTCCCCGGAGCTAAGCGCCGGTTGCCGGGCACATTTCGGCAGAAGCCGCCGCACTGCAGTGCACTGTGACCGGCACAATCGCCTTTGCAAGAAGAAGCCGCTTCTTCACCTCCGGCAGCTGGAGAGTGCGGCTCCTTCGGGTAGGTGAGAATGAAGCTGCACTACACTGGGATAGTGTGCGCAGTTGCAAACTGATAGAAAACAGTACCCTACTACTCTCCTACCTTTTCCAAACACATGAATATTGGGTTGGAAGGTGTTTTGGACAACTTTCTTTTTCTTCCTGCACAACATTCTGCAGACTTCTCTGCAACTTTTAAAACACGATGGGAGATGTTTTCCGTGCTGGCACAGTTTCTCCTTGCCAGACATAGTGGAAAAGATTTTTGTAATGATGTAGACCACAAAATACACTAAAGACGCAATACGGATTTCCCCGGAGCTAATCGCCGGTCCCGGGCACATTTTGGTGGAAGCCGCCGCACTGGAGTTCACTGTGACCGGCACAATCGCCTTTGCGCGAAGAAGCCGCCTCTTCGTCTCCGGGAGCCGGAGAGAGCGGCTGCTTGGGAAAGGTGAAGAATGAAGCTGCACAACACTGGGATAGTGTGCGGAGCCTGCAAATTCATCCAAAACAGTACCGTACCATTCTCCTACCTTTTCCAAACACATGAACATTCGGTTGGAAGGTGTTTTCAACAACTTTGTTTTTCTTCTTGCAAAACACTCTGCAGACTTCTCTGCAACATGTAAAACAAGATGAGAGATGTTTTCTGTGCTGGCACAGTTTCTCCTGGCCTAACATAGTGGAAAACCTTTCTGCAATGATGTAGACCAGAAGTCTCCAGAAAGATGAAGGTACGGATGTCCCCGGAGCTAAGCGCCGGTCCCGGGCACATTTTGGTAAAAGCCGCAACCCTGGAGTGCACTGTGACCGGCGCAATCGCCTTTGCAAGAAGAAGCCGCTTCTTTGCCTCCGGGAGCCAGAGAGAGCGGCTGCCTCTGAATGCTGAAGAATGAAGCTGCACAACACTGGGATTGTGTGCACAGCTTGCAAACTGATCCAAAACAGTACCGTACCACTCTCCTACCTTTTCCAAACACTTGAACATTCGATTGGAAGGTGTTTTGGACAACTGTGTTTTTCTTCTTGCAAAACACTCTGCAAACCTTTCTGAAACATGTAAAACACGATGGGAGATGATTTCTGTGCTGGCACAGTTTCTCCTTGCCAGACATAGTGGAAAAGATTTTTGTAATGATGTAGACCAAAAAAGCCCAGAAAGAAGAAGGTACGGGTGTCCCCGGAGCTAAGCGCCGGTCCCGGGCACATTTCGGCAGAAGCGGCCGCACTGCAGTGCACTGTGACCGGCACAATCGCCTTTGCGCGAAGAAGCCGCTTCTTCGTCGCCGGGAGCCGGAGAGAGCGGCTACTTCTGAAAGGTGAAGAATGAAGCTGCACAACACTGGGATAGTGTGCGCAGCTTGCAAACTGATGCAAAACAGTACCTTACCACTCCCTTACCATTTCCAAACACATGAACATTCGGTTGGAAGGTGATTTGGACAACTTTGTTTTTCTTCTTGCAAAACACTCTGCAGAGCTCTCTGCAACATGTAAAACACGATGGGAGATGTTTTCTGTGCTGGCACAGTTTCTCCTTGCCAGACATAGTGAAAAACCTTTCTGCAATGATGTAGACCACAAAAGATGCTAAAGACGAAGTTGCGCAGCTCCCCGGAGGTAAGCGCCGGTTCCCGGGCACATTTCGGCAGAAGCCGCCGCACTGGAGTGCACTGTGACCGGCACAATCGCCTTTGCGCGAAGAAGCCGCTTCTTCACCTCCGGCAGCTGGAGAGTGCGGTTCCTTCGGGTAGGTGAAGAATGAAGCTGCACAACACTGGGATAGTGTGCGCAGCTTGCAAACTGATAGAAAACTGTACCTTACCACTCTCCTACCTTTTAAAAACATATGAACATTCGATTGGAAGGTGTTTTGGACAATTTTGTTTTTCTTCTTGCAAAACACTCTGCAGAGCTCTCTGCAACATGTAAAACAAAATGGGAGATGTTTTCTGTGCTGGCAGATTTTCTCCATGCCAGACATAGTGGAAAAGATTTTTGCAATGATGTAGACCACAAAAGCCCAGAAAGAAGAAGGTACGGATGTCCCCAGAGCTAAGCGCCGGTCCCGGGCACATTTCGGCAGAAGCGGCCGCACTGGAGTTCACTGTGACCGGCACAATCGCCTTTGCGCGAAGAAGCCGCCTCTTCGTCTCCGGGAGCCGGAGAGAGCGGCTGCTTGGGAAAGGTGAAGAATGAAGCTGCACAACACTGGGATAGTGTGCGGAGCCTGCAAACTCATCCAAAACAGTACCGTACCATTCTCCTACCTTTTCCAAACACATGAACATTCGGTTGGAAGGTGTTTTCAACAACTTTGTTTTTCTTCTTGCAAAACACTCTGCAGACTTCTCTGCAACATGTAAAACAAGATGAGAGATGTTTTCTGTGCTGGCACAGTTTCTCCTGGCCTAACATAGTGGAAAACCTTTCTGCAATGATGTAGACCAGAAGTCTCCAGAAAGATGAAGGTACGGATGTCCCCGGAGCTAAGCGCCGGTCCCGGGCACATTTTGGTAAAAGCCGCAACCCTGGAGTGCACTGTGACCGGCGCAATCGCCTTTGCAAGAAGAAGCCGCTTCTTTGCCTCCGGGAGCCAGAGAGAGCGGCTGCCTCTGAATGCTGAAGAATGAAGCTGCACAACACTGGGATTGTGTGCACAGCTTGCAAACTGATCCAAAACAGTACCGTACCACTCTCCTACCTTTTCCAAACACTTGAACATTCGATTGGAAGGTGTTTTGGACAACTGTGTTTTTCTTCTTGCAAAACACTCTGCAAACCTTTCTGAAACATGTAAAACACGATGGGAGATGATTTCTGTGCTGGCACAGTTTCTCCTTGCCAGACATAGTGGAAAAGATTTTTGTAATGATGTAGACCAAAAAAGCCCAGAAAGAAGAAGGTACGGAGTTCCCCGGAGCTAAGCGCCGGTCCCGGGCACATTTCGGCAGAAGCGGCCGCACTGCAGTGCACTGTGACCGGCACAATGGCCTTTGCGCGAAGAAGCCGCTTCTTCGCCTCCGGCAGCTGGAGAGTGCGGCTCCTTCGGGTAGGTGAAAATGAAGCTGCACAACACTGGGATAGTGTGCGCAGCTTGCAAACTGATAGAAAACTGTACCTTACCACTCTCCTACCTTTTAAAAACATATGAACATTCGATTGGAAGGTGTTTTGGACAATTTTGTTTTTCTTCTTGCAAAACACTCTGCAGAGCTCTCTGCAACATGTAAAACAAAATGGGAGATGTTTTCTGTGCTGGCAGATTTTCTCCATGCCAGACATAGTGGAAAAGATTTTTGCAATGATGTAGACCAAAAAAGCCCAGAAAGAAGAAGGTACGGATGTCCCCGGAGCTAAGCGCCGGTCCCGGGCACATTTCGGCAGAAGCGGCCGCACTGCAGTGCACTGTGACCGGCACAATCGCCTTTGCGCGAAGAAGCCGCTTCTTCGTCGCCGGGAGCCGGAGAGAGCGGCTGCTTGGGAAAGGTGAAGAATGAAGCTGCACAACACTGGGATAGTGTGCGCAGCTTGCAACTGATCGAAAACAGTACCGTACCACTCTCCTACCTTTTCCAAACACATGAACATTCGGTTGGAAGGTGTTTTCAACAACTTTGTTTTTCTTCTTGCAAAACACTCTGCAAACCTTTCTGAAACATGTAAAACACGGTGGGAGATGTTTTCTGTGCTGGCAAAGTTTCTCCTTGCCTAACAGAGTGAAAAACCTTTCTGCAATGATGTAGACCTCAAAAGACGCTTAAGACGAAGTTACGCAGCTCCCCGGAGCTAAGCGCCGGTTGCCGGGCACATTTCGGCAGAAGCCGCCGCACTGCAGTGCACTGTGACCGGCACAATCGCCTTTGCAAGAAGAAGCCGCTTCTTCACCTCCGGCAGCTGGAGAGTGCGGCTCCTTCGGGTAGGTGAGAATGAAGCTGCACTACACTGGGATAGTGTGCGCAGTTGCAAACTGATAGAAAACAGTACCCTACTACTCTCCTACCTTTTCCAAACACATGAATATTGGGTTGGAAGGTGTTTTGGACAACTTTCTTTTTCTTCCTGCACAACATTCTGCAGACTTCTCTGCAACTTTTAAAACACGATGGGAGATGTTTTCTGTGCTGGCACAGTTTCTCCTTGCCAGACATAGTGGAAAAGATTTTTGTAATGATGTAGACCACAAAATACACTAAAGACGCAATACGGATTTCCCCGGAGCTAATCGCCGGTCCCGGGCACATTTTGGTGGAAGCCGCCGCACTGGAGTTCACTGTGACCGGCACAATCGCCTTTGCGCGAAGAAGCCGCCTCTTCGTCTCCGGGAGCCGGAGAGAGCGGCTGCTTGGGAAAGGTGAAGAATGAAGCTGCACAACACTGGGATAGTGTGCGGAGCCTGCAAATTCATCCAAAACAGTACCGTACCATTCTCCTACCTTTTCCAAACACATGAACATTCGGTTGGAAGGTGTTTTCAACAACTTTGTTTTTCTTCTTGCAAAACACTCTGCAGACTTCTCTGCAACATGTAAAACAAGATGAGAGATGTTTTCTGTGCTGGCACAGTTTCTCCTGGCCTAACATAGTGGAAAACCTTTCTGCAATGATGTAGACCAGAAGTCTCCAGAAAGATGAAGGTACGGATGTCCCCGGAGCTAAGCGCCGGTCCCGGGCACATTTTGGTAAAAGCCGCAACCCTGGAGTGCACTGTGACCGGCGCAATCGCCTTTGCAAGAAGAAGCCGCTTCTTTGCCTCCGGGAGCCAGAGAGAGCGGCTGCCTCTGAATGCTGAAGAATGAAGCTGCACAACACTGGGATTGTGTGCACAGCTTGCAAACTGATCCAAAACAGTACCGTACCACTCTCCTACCTTTTCCAAACACTTGAACATTCGATTGGAAGGTGTTTTGGACAACTGTGTTTTTCTTCTTGCAAAACACTCTGCAAACCTTTCTGAAACATGTAAAACACGATGGGAGATGATTTCTGTGCTGGCACAGTTTCTCCTTGCCAGACATAGTGGAAAAGATTTTTGTAATGATGTAGACCAAAAAAGCCCAGAAAGAAGAAGGTACGGGTGTCCCCGGAGCTAAGCGCCGGTCCCGGGCACATTTCGGCAGAAGCGGCCGCACTGGAGTGCACTGTGACCGGCACAATCGCCTTTGCGCGAAGAAGCCGCTTCTTCGTCGCCGGGAGCCGGAGAGAGCGGCTACTTCTGAAAGGTGAAGAATGAAGCTGCACAACACTGGGATAGTGTGCGCAGCTTGCAAACTGATGCAAAACAGTACCTTACCACTCCCTTACCATTTCCAAACACATGAACATTCGGTTGGAAGGTGATTTGGACAACTTTGTTTTTCTTCTTGCAAAACACTCTGCAGAGCTCTCTGCAACATGTAAAACACGATGGGAGATGTTTTCTGTGCTGGCACAGTTTCTCCTTGCCAGACATAGTGAAAAACCTTTCTGCAATGATGTAGACCACAAAAGATGCTAAAGACGAAGTTGCGCAGCTCCCCGGAGCTAAGCGCCGGTTCCCGGGCACATTTCGGCAGAAGCCGCCGCACTGGAGTGCACTGTGACCGGCACAATCGCCTTTGCGCGAAGAAGCCGCTTCTTCACCTCCGGCAGCTGGAGAGTGCGGTTCCTTCGGGTAGGTGAAGAATGAAGCTGCACAACACTGGGATAGTGTGCGCAGCTTGCAAACTGATAGAAAACTGTACCTTACCACTCTCCTACCTTTTAAAAACATATGAACATTCGATTGGAAGGTGTTTTGGACAATTTTGTTTTTCTTCTTGCAAAACACTCTGCAGAGCTCTCTGCAACATGTAAAACAAAATGGGAGATGTTTTCTGTGCTGGCAGATTTTCTCCATGCCAGACATAGTGGAAAAGATTTTTGCAATGATGTAGACCACAAAAGCCCAGAAAGAAGAAGGTACGGATGTCCCCAGAGCTAAGCGCCGGTCCCGGGCACATTTCGGCAGAAGCGGCCGCACTGGAGTTCACTGTGACCGGCACAATCGCCTTTGCGCGAAGAAGCCGCCTCTTCGTCTCCGGGAGCCGGAGAGAGCGGCTGCTTGGGAAAGGTGAAGAATGAAGCTGCACAACACTGGGATAGTGTGCGGAGCCTGCAAACTCATCCAAAACAGTACCGTACCATTCTCCTACCTTTTCCAAACACATGAACATTCGGTTGGAAGGTGTTTTCAACAACTTTGTTTTTCTTCTTGCAAAACACTCTGCAGACTTCTCTGCAACATGTAAAACAAGATGAGAGATGTTTTCTGTGCTGGCACAGTTTCTCCTGGCCTAACATAGTGGAAAACCTTTCTGCAATGATGTAGACCAGAAGTCTCCAGAAAGATGAAGGTACGGATGTCCCCGGAGCTAAGCGCCGGTCCCGGGCACATTTTGGTAAAAGCCGCAACCCTGGAGTGCACTGTGACCGGCGCAATCGCCTTTGCAAGAAGAAGCCGCTTCTTTGCCTCCGGGAGCCAGAGAGAGCGGCTGCCTCTGAATGCTGAAGAATGAAGCTGCACAACACTGGGATTGTGTGCACAGCTTGCAAACTGATCCAAAACAGTACCGTACCACTCTCCTACCTTTTCCAAACACTTGAACATTCGATTGGAAGGTGTTTTGGACAACTGTGTTTTTCTTCTTGCAAAACACTCTGCAAACCTTTCTGAAACATGTAAAACACGATGGGAGATGATTTCTGTGCTGGCACAGTTTCTCCTTGCCAGACATAGTGGAAAAGATTTTTGTAATGATGTAGACCAAAAAAGCCCAGAAAGAAGAAGGTACGGGTGTCCCCGGAGCTAAGCGCCGGTCCCGGGCACATTTCGGCAGAAGCGGCCGCACTGCAGTGCACTGTGACCGGCACAATCGCCTTTGCGCGAAGAAGCCGCTTCTTCGTCGCCGGGAGCCGGAGAGAGCGGCTACTTCTGAAAGGTGAAGAATGAAGCTGCACAACACTGGGATAGTGTGCGCAGCTTGCAAACTGATGCAAAACAGTACCTTACCACTCCCTTACCATTTCCAAACACATGAACATTCGGTTGGAAGGTGATTTGGACAACTTTGTTTTTCTTCTTGCAAAACACTCTGCAGAGCTCTCTGCAACATGTAAAACACGATGGGAGATGTTTTCTGTGCTGGCACAGTTTCTCCTTGCCAGACATAGTGAAAAACCTTTCTGCAATGATGTAGACCACAAAAGATGCTAAAGACGAAGTTGCGCAGCTCCCCTGAGGTAAGCGCCGGTTCCCGGGCACATTTCGGCAGAAGCCGCCGCACTGGAGTGCACTGTGACCGGCACAATCGCCTTTGCGCGAAGAAGCCGCTTCTTCGCCTCCGGCAGCTGGAGAGTGCGGTTCCTTCGGGTAGGTGAAGAATGAAGCTGCACAACACTGGGATAGTGTGCGCAGCTTGCAAACTGATAGAAAACTGTACCTTACCACTCTCCTACCTTTTAAAAACATATGAACATTCGATTGGAAGGTGTTTTGGACAATTTTGTTTTTCTTCTTGCAAAACACTCTGCAGAGCTCTCTGCAACATGTAAAACAAAATGGGAGATGTTTTCTGTGCTGGCAGATTTTCTCCATGCCAGACATAGTGGAAAAGATTTTTGCAATGATGTAGACCACAAAAGCCCAGAAAGAAGAAGGTACGGATGTCCCCAGAGCTAAGCGCCGGTCCCGGGCACATTTCGGCAGAAGCGGCCGCACTGGAGTTCACTGTGACCGGCACAATCGCCTTTGCGCGAAGAAGCCGCCTCTTCGTCTCCGGGAGCCGGAGAGAGCGGCTGCTTGGGAAAGGTGAAGAATGAAGCTGCACAACACTGGGATAGTGTGCGGAGCCTGCAAACTCATCCAAAACAGTACCGTACCATTCTCCTACCTTTTCCAAACACATGAACATTCGGTTGGAAGGTGTTTTCAACAACTTTGTTTTTCTTCTTGCAAAACACTCTGCAGACTTCTCTGCAACATGTAAAACAAGATGAGAGATGTTTTCTGTGCTGGCACAGTTTCTCCTGGCCTAACATAGTGGAAAACCTTTCTGCAATGATGTAGACCAGAAGTCTCCAGAAAGATGAAGGTACGGATGTCCCCGGAGCTAAGCGCCGGTCCCGGGCACATTTTGGTAAAAGCCGCAACCCTGGAGTGCACTGTGACCGGCGCAATCGCCTTTGCAAGAAGAAGCCGCTTCTTTGCCTCCGGGAGCCAGAGAGAGCGGCTGCCTCTGAATGCTGAAGAATGAAGCTGCACAACACTGGGATTGTGTGCACAGCTTGCAAACTGATCCAAAACAGTACCGTACCACTCTCCTACCTTTTCCAAACACTTGAACATTCGATTGGAAGGTGTTTTGGACAACTGTGTTTTTCTTCTTGCAAAACACTCTGCAAACCTTTCTGAAACATGTAAAACACGATGGGAGATGATTTCTGTGCTGGCACAGTTTCTCCTTGCCAGACATAGTGGAAAAGATTTTTGTAATGATGTAGACCAAAAAAGCCCAGAAAGAAGAAGGTACGGAGTTCCCCGGAGTTAAGCGCCGGTCCCGGGCACATTTCGGCAGAAGCGGCCGCACTGCAGTGCACTGTGACCGGCACAATCGCCTTTGCGCGAAGAAGCCGCTTCTTCGCCTCCGGCAGCTGGAGAGTGCGGCTCCTTCGGGTAGGTGAAAATGAAGCTGCAAAACACTGGGATAGTGTGCGCAGCTTGCAAACTGATAGAAAACTGTACCTTACCACTCTCCTACCTTTTAAAAACATATGAACATTCGATTGGAAGGTGTTTTGGACAATTTTGTTTTTCTTCTTGCAAAACACTGCAGAGCTCTCTGCAACATGTAAAACAAAATGGGAGATGTTTTCTGTGCTGGCAGATTTTCTCCATGCCAGACATAGTGGAAAAGATTTTTGCAATGATGTAGACCACAAAAGCCCAGAAAGAAGAAGGTACGGATGTCCCCGGAGCTAAGCGCCGGTCCCGGGCACATTTCGGCAGTAGCGGCCACACTGCAGTGCACTGTGACCGGCACAATCGCCTTTGCGCGAAGAAGCCGCTTCTTCGTCGCCGGGAGCCGGAGAGAGCGGCTGCTTGGGAAAGGTGAAGAATGAAGCTGCACAACACTGGGATAGTGTGCGCAGCTTGCAACTGATCGAAAACAGTACCGTACCACTCTCCTACCTTTTCCAAACACATGAACATTCGGTTGGAAGGTGTTTTCAACAACTTTGTTTTTCTTCTTGCAAAACACTCTGCAAACCTTTCTGAAACATGTAAAACACGGTGGGAGATGATTTCTGTGCTGGCAAAGTTTCTCCTTGCCTAACAGAGTGAAAAACCTTTCTGCAATGATGTAGACCTCAAAAGACGCTTAAGACGAAGTTACGCAGCTCCCCGGAGCTAAGCGCCGGTTGCCGGGCACATTTCGGCAGAAGCCGCCGCACTGCAGTGCACTGTGACCGGCACAATCGCCTTTGCAAGAAGAAGCCGCTTCTTCGCCTCCGGCAGCTGGAGAGTGCGGCTCCTTCGGGTAGGTGAGAATGAAGCTGCACTACACTGGGATAGTGTGCGCAGTTGCAAACTGATAGAAAACAGTACCCTACTACTCTCCTACCTTTTCCAAACACATGAATATTGGGTTGGAAGGTGTTTTGGACAACTTTCTTTTTCTTCCTGCACAACATTCTGCAGACTTCTCTGCAACTTTTAAAACACCATGGGAGATGTTTTCTGTGCTGGCACAGTTTCTCCTTGCCAGACATAGTGGAAAAGATTTTTGTAATGATGTAGACCACAAAATACACTAAAGACGCAATACGGATTTCCCCGGAGCTAATCGCCGGTCCCGGGCACATTTTGGTGGAAGCCGCCGCACTGGAGTTCACTGTGACCGGCACAATCGCCTTTGCGCGAAGAAGCCGCCTCTTCGTCTCCGGGAGCCGGAGAGAGCGGCTGCTTGGGAAAGGTGAAGAATGAAGCTGCACAACACTGGGATAGTGTGCGCAGCTTGCAAACTGATAGAAAACAGTACCCTACTACTCTCCTACCTTTTAAAAACATATGAACATTCGATTGGAAGGTGTTTTGGACAACTTTCTTTTTCTTCCTGCACAACATTCTGCAGACTTCTCTGCAACTTTTAAAACACGATGGGAGATGTTTTCTGTGCTGGCACAGTTTCTCCTTGCCAGACATAGTGGAAAAGATTTTTGTAATGATGTAGACCACAAAATACACTAAAGACGCAATACGGATTTCCCCGGAGCTAATCGCCGGTCCCGGGCACATTTTGGTGGAAGCCGCCGCACTGGAGTTCACTGTGACCGGCACAATCGCCTTTGCGCGAAGAAGCCGCCTCTTCGTCTCCGGGAGCCGGAGAGAGCGGCTGCTTGGGAAAGGTGAAGAATGAAGCTGCACAACACTGGGATAGTGTGCGGAGCCTGCAAACTCATCCAAAACAGTACCGTACCATTCTCCTACCTTTTCCAAACACATGAACATTCGGTTGGAAGGTGTTTTCAACAACTTTGTTTTTCTTCTTGCAAAACACTCTGCAGACTTCTCTGCAACATGTAAAACAAGATGAGAGATGTTTTCTGTGCTGGCACAGTTTCTCCTGGCCTAACATAGTGGAAAACCTTTTTGCAATGATGTAGACCAGAAGTCTCCAGAAAGATGAAGGTACGGATGTCCCCGGAGCTAAGCGCCGGTCCCGGGCACATTTTGGTAAAAGCCGCAACCCTGGAGTGCACTGTGACCGGCGCAATCGCCTTTGCAAGAAGAAGCCGCTTCTTTGCCTCCGGAAGCCAGAGAGAGCGGCTGCCTCTGAATGCTGAAGAATGAAGCTGCACAACACTGGGATTGTGTGCACAGCTTGCAAACTGATCCAAAACAGTACCGTACCACTCTCCTACCTTTTCCAAACACTTGAACATTCGATTGGAAGGTGTTTTGGACAACTGTGTTTTTCTTCTTGCAAAACACTCTGCAAACCTTTCTGAAACATGTAAAACACGATGGGAGATGATTTCTGTGCTGGCACTGTTTCTCCTTGCCAGACATAGTGGAAAAGATTTTTGTAATGATGTAGACCAAAAAAGCCCAGAAAGAAGAAGGTACGGGTGTCCCCGGAGCTAAGCGCCGGTCCCGGGCACATTTCGGCAGAAGCGGCCGCACTGGAGTGCACTGTGACCGGCACAATCGCCTTTGCAAGAAGAAGCCGCTTCTTCGTCGCCGGGAGCCGGAGAGAGCGGCTACTTCTGAAAGGTGAAGAATGAAGCTGCACAACACTGGGATAGTGTGCGCAGCTTGCAAACTGATGCAAAACAGTACCTTACCACTCCCTTACCATTTCCAAACACATGAACATTCGGTTGGAAGGTGATTTGGACAACTTTGTTTTTCTTCTTGCAAAACACTCTGCAGAGCTCTCTGCAACATGTAAAACACGATGGGAGATGTTTTCTGTGCTGGCACAGTTTCTCCTTGCCAGACATAGTGAAAAACCTTTCTGCAATGATGTAGACCACAAAAGATGCTAAAGACGAAGTTGCGCAGCTCCCCTGAGGTAAGCGCCGGTTCCCGGGCACATTTCGGCAGAAGCCGCCGCACTGGAGTGCACTGTGACCGGCACAATCGCCTTTGCGCGAAGAAGCCGCTTCTTCACCTCCGGCAGCTGGAGAGTGCGGTTCCTTCGGGTAGGTGAAGAATGAAGCTGCACAACACTGGGATAGTGTGCGCAGCTTGCAAACTGATAGAAAACAGTACCTTACCACTCTCCTACCTTTTAAAAACATATGAACATTCGATTGGAAGGTGTTTTGGACAATTTTGTTTTTCTTCTTGCAAAACACTCTGCAGAGCTCTCTGCAACATGTAAAACAAAATGGGAGATGTTTTCTGTGCTGGCAGATTTTCTCCATGCCAGACATAGTGGAAAAGATTTTTGCAATGATGTAGACCACAAAAGCCCAGAAAGAAGAAGGTACGGATGTCCCCAGAGCTAAGCGCCGGTCCCGGGCACATTTCGGCAGAAGCGGCCGCACTGGAGTTCACTGTGACCGGCACAATCGCCTTTGCGCGAAGAAGCCGCCTCTTCGTCTCCGGGAGCCGGAGAGAGCGGCTGCTTGGGAAAGGTGAAGAATGAAGCTGCACAACACTGGGATAGTGTGCGGAGCCTGCAAACTCATCCAAAACAGTACCGTACCATTCTCCTACCTTTTCCAAACACATGAACATTCGGTTGGAAGGTGTTTTCAACAACTTTGTTTTTCTTCTTGCAAAACACTCTGCAGACTTCTCTGCAACATGTAAAACAAGATGAGAGATGTTTTCTGTGCTGGCACAGTTTCTCCTGGCCTAACATAGTGGAAAACCTTTCTGCAATGATGTAGACCAGAAGTCTCCAGAAAGATGAAGGTACGGATGTCCCCGGAGCTAAGCGCCGGTCCCGGGCACATTTTGGTAAAAGCCGCAACCCTGGAGTGCACTGTGACCGGCGCAATCGCCTTTGCAAGAAGAAGCCGCTTCTTTGCCTCCGGGAGCCAGAGAGAGCGGCTGCCTCTGAATGCTGAAGAATGAAGCTGCACAACACTGGGATTGTGTGCACAGCTTGCAAACTGATCCAAAACAGTACCGTACCACTCTCCTACCTTTTCCAAACACTTGAACATTCGATTGGAAGGTGTTTTGGACAACTGTGTTTTTCTTCTTGCAAAACACTCTGCAAACCTTTCTGAAACATGTAAAACACGATGGGAGATGATTTCTGTGCTGGCACAGTTTCTCCTTGCCAGACATAGTGGAAAAGATTTTTGTAATGATGTAGACCAAAAAAGCCCAGAAAGAAGAAGGTACGGAGTTCCCCGGAGCTAAGCGCCGGTCCCGGGCACATTTCGGCAGAAGCGGCCGCACTGCAGTGCACTGTGACCGGCACAATCGCCTTTGCGCGAAGAAGCCGCTTCTTCGCCTCCGGCAGCTGGAGAGTGCGGCTCCTTCGGGTAGGTGAAAATGAAGCTGCACAACACTGGGATAGTGTGCGCAGCTTGCAAACTGATAGAAAACTGTACCTTACCACTCTCCTACCTTTTAAAAACATATGAACATTCGATTGGAAGGTGTTTTGGACAATTTTGTTTTTCTTCTTGCAAAACACTGCAGAGCTCTCTGCAACATGTAAAACAAAATGGGAGATGTTTTCTGTGCTGGCAGATTTTCTCCATGCCAGACATAGTGGAGAAGATTTTTGCAATGATGTAGACCACAAAAGCCCAGAAAGAAGAAGGTACGGATGTCCCCGGAGCTATGCGCCGGTCCCGGGCACATTTCGGCAGTAGCGGCCACACTGCAGTGCACTGTGACCGGCACAATCGCCTTTGCGCGAAGAAGCCGCTTCTTCGTCGCCGGGAGCCGGAGAGAGCGGCTGCTTGGGAAAGGTGAAGAATGAAGCTGCACAACACTGGGATAGTGTGCGCAGCTTGCAACTGATCGAAAACAGTACCGTACCACTCTCCTACCTTTTCCAAACACATGAACATTCGGTTGGAAGGTGTTTTCAACAACTTTGTTTTTCTTCTTGCAAAACACTCTGCAAACCTTTCTGAAACATGTAAAACACGGTGGGAGATGTTTTCTGTGCTGGCAAAGTTTCTCCTTGCCTAACAGAGTGAAAAACCTTTCTGCAATGATGTAGACCTCAAAAGACGCTTAAGACGAAGTTACGCAGCTCCCCGGAGCTAAGCGCCGGTTGCCGGGCACATTTCGGCAGAAGCCGCCGCACTGCAGTGCACTGTGACCGGCACAATCGCCTTTGCGCGAAGAAGCCGCTTCTTCGCCTCCGGCAGCTGGAGAGTGCGGCTCCTTCGGGTAGGTGAGAATGAAGCTGCACTACACTGGGATAGTGTGCGCAGTTGCAAACTGATAGAAAACAGTACCCTACTACTCTCCTACCTTTTCCAAACACATGAATATTGGGTTGGAAGGTGTTTTGGACAACTTTCTTTTTCTTCCTGCACAACATTCTGCAGACTTCTCTGCAACTTTTAAAACACCATGGGAGATGTTTTCTGTGCTGGCACAGTTTCTCCTTGCCAGACATAGTGGAAAAGATTTTTGTAATGATGTAGACCACAAAATACACTAAAGACGCAATACGGATTTCCCCGGAGCTAATCGCCGGTCCTGGGCACATTTTGGTGGAAGCCGCCGCACTGGAGTTCACTGTGACCGGCACAATCGCCTTTGCGCGAAGAAGCCGCCTCTTCGTCTCCGGGAGCCGGAGAGAGCGGCTGCTTGGGAAAGGTGAAGAATGAAGCTGCACAACACTGGGATAGTGTGCGCAGCTTGCAAACTGATAGAAAACAGTACCCTACTACTCTCCTACCTTTTAAAAACATATGAACATTCGATTGGAAGGTGTTTTGGACAACTTTCTTTTTCTTCCTGCACAACATTCTGCAGACTTCTCTGCAACTTTTAAAACACGATGGGAGATGTTTTCTGTGCTGGCACAGTTTCTCCTTGCCAGACATAGTGGAAAAGATTTTTGTAATGATGTAGACCACAAAATACACTAAAGACGCAATACGGATTTCCCCGGAGCTAATCGCCGGTCCCGGGCACATTTTGGTGGAAGCCGCCGCACTGGAGTTCACTGTGACCGGCACAATCGCCTTTGCGCGAAGAAGCCGCCTCTTCGTCTCCGGGAGCCGGAGAGAGCGGCTGCTTGGGAAAGGTGAAGAATGAAGCTGCACAACACTGGGATAGTGTGCGGAGCCTGCAAACTCATCCAAAACAGTACCGTACCATTCTCCTACCTTTTCCAAACACATGAACATTCGGTTGGAAGGTGTTTTCAACAACTTTCTTTTTCTTCTTGCAAAACACTCTGCAGACTTCTCTGCAACATGTAAAACAAGATGAGAGATGTTTTCTGTGCTGGCACAGTTTCTCCTGGCCTAACATAGTGGAAAACCTTTCTGCAATGATGTAGACCAGAAGTCTCCAGAAAGATGAAGGTACGGATGTCCCCGGAGCTAAGCGCCGGTCCCGGGCACATTTTGGTAAAAGCCGCAACCCTGGAGTGCACTGTGACCGGCGCAATCGCCTTTGCAAGAAGAAGCCGCTTCTTTGCCTCCGGAAGCCAGAGAGAGCGGCTGCCTCTGAATGCTGAAGAATGAAGCTGCACAACACTGGGATTGTGTGCACAGCTTGCAAACTGATCCAAAACAGTACCGTACCACTCTCCTACCTTTTCCAAACACTTGAACATTCGATTGGAAGGTGTTTTGGACAACTGTGTTTTTCTTCTTGCAAAACACTCTGCAAACCTTTCTGAAACATGTAAAACACGATGGGAGATGATTTCTGTGCTGGCACTGTTTCTCCTTGCCAGACATAGTGGAAAAGATTTTTGTAATGATGTAGACCAAAAAAGCCCAGAAAGAAGAAGGTACGGGTGTCCCCGGAGCTAAGCGCCGGTCCCGGGCACATTTCGGCAGAAGCGGCCGCACTGGAGTGCACTGTGACCGGCACAATCGCCTTTGCGCGAAGAAGCCGCTTCTTCGTCGCCGGGAGCCGGAGAGAGCGGCTACTTCTGAAAGGTGAAGAATGAAGCTGCACAACACTGGGATAGTGTGCGCAGCTTGCAAACTGATGCAAAACAGTACCTTACCACTCCCTTACCATTTCCAAACACATGAACATTCGGTTGGAAGGTGATTTGGACAACTTTGTTTTTCTTCTTGCAAAACACTCTGCAGAGCTCTCTGCAACATGTAAAACACGATGGGAGATGTTTTCTGTGCTGGCACAGTTTCTCCTTGCCAGACATAGTGAAAAACCTTTCTGCAATGATGTAGACCACAAAAGATGCTAAAGACGAAGTTGCGCAGCTCCCCTGAGGTAAGCGCCGGTTCCCGGGCACATTTCGGCAGAAGCCGCCGCACTGGAGTGCACTGTGACCGGCACAATCGCCTTTGCGTGAAGAAGCCGCTTCTTCACCTCCGGCAGCTGGAGAGTGCGGTTCCTTCGGGTAGGTGAAGAATGAAGCTGCACAACACTGGGATAGTGTGCGCAGCTTGCAAACTGATAGAAAACAGTACCTTACCACTCTCCTACCTTTTAAAAACATATGAACATTCGATTGGAAGGTGTTTTGGACAATTTTGTTTTTCTTCTTGCAAAACACTCTGCAGAGCTCTCTGCAACATGTAAAACAAAATGGGAGATGTTTTCTGTGCTGGCAGATTTTCTCCATGCCAGACATAGTGGAAAAGATTTTTGCAATGATGTAGACCACAAAAGCCCAGAAAGAAGAAGGTACGGATGTCCCCAGAGCTAAGCGCCGGTCCCGGGCACATTTCGGCAGAAGCGGCCGCACTGGAGTTCACTGTGACCGGCACAATCGCCTTTGCGCGAAGAAGCCGCCTCTTCGTCTCCGGGAGCCGGAGAGAGCGGCTGCTTGGGAAAGGTGAAGAATGAAGCTGCACAACACTGGGATAGTGTGCGGAGCCTGCAAACTCATCCAAAACAGTACCATACCATTCTCCTACCTTTTCCAAACACATGAACATTCGGTTGGAAGGTGTTTTCAACAACTTTGTTTTTCTTCTTGCAAAACACTCTGCAGACTTCTCTGCAACATGTAAAACAAGATGAGAGATGTTTTCTGTGCTGGCACAGTTTCTCCTGGCCTAACATAGTGGAAAACCTTTCTGCAATGATGTAGACCAGAAGTCTCCAGAAAGATGAAGGTACGGATGTCCCCGGAGCTAAGCGCCGGTCCCGGGCACATTTTGGTAAAAGCCGCAACCCTGGAGTGCACTGTGACCGGCGCAATCGCCTTTGCAAGAAGAAGCCGCTTCTTTGCCTCCGGGAGCCAGAGAGAGCGGCTGCCTCTGAATGCTGAAGAATGAAGCTGCACAACACTGGGATTGTGTGCACAGCTTGCAAACTGATCCAAAACAGTACCGTACCACTCTCCTACCTTTTCCAAACACTTGAACATTCGATTGGAAGGTGTTTTGGACAACTGTGTTTTTCTTCTTGCAAAACACTCTGCAAACCTTTCTGAAACATGTAAAACACGATGGGAGATGATTTCTGTGCTGGCACAGTTTCTCCTTGCCAGACATAGTGGAAAAGATTTTTGTAATGATGTAGACCAAAAAAGCCCAGAAAGAAGAAGGTACGGGTGTCCCCGGAGCTAAGCGCCGGTCCCGGGCACATTTCGGCAGAAGCGGCCGCACTGGAGTGCACTGTGACCGGCACAATCGCCTTTGCGCGAAGAAGCCGCTTCTTCGTCGCCGGGAGCCGGAGAGAGCGGCTACTTCTGAAAGGTGAAGAATGAAGCTGCACAACACTGGGATAGTGTGCGCAGCTTGCAAACTGATGCAAAACAGTACCTTACCACTCCCTTACCATTTCCAAACACATGAACATTCGGTTGGAAGGTGATTTGGACAACTTTGTTTTTCTTCTTGCAAAACACTCTGCAGAGCTCTCTGCAACATGTAAAACACGATGGGAGATGTTTTCTGTGCTGGCACAGTTTCTCCTTGCCAGACATAGTGAAAAACCTTTCTGCAATGATGTAGACCACAAAAGATGCTAAAGACGAAGTTGCGCAGCTCCCCTGAGGTAAGCGCCGGTTCCCGGGCACATTTCGGCAGAAGCCGCCGCACTGGAGTGCACTGTGACCGGCACAATCGCCTTTGCGCGAAGAAGCCGCTTCTTCACCTCCGGCAGCTGGAGAGTGCGGTTCCTTCGGGTAGGTGAAGAATGAAGCTGCACAACACTGGGATAGTGTGCGCAGCTTGCAAACTGATAGAAAACAGTACCTTACCACTCTCCTACCTTTTAAAAACATATGAACATTCGATTGGAAGGTGTTTGGACAATTTTGTTTTTCTTCTTGCAAAACACTCTGCAGAGCTCTCTGCAACATGTAAAACAAAATGGGAGATGTTTTCTGTGCTGGCAGATTTTCTCCATGCCAGACATAGTGGAAAAGATTTTTGCAATGATGTAGACCACAAAAGCCCAGAAAGAAGAAGGTACGGATGTCCCCAGAGCTAAGCGCCGGTCCCGGGCACATTTCGGCAGAAGCGGCCGCACTGGAGTTCACTGTGACCGGCACAATCGCCTTTGCGCGAAGAAGCCGCCTCTTCGTCTCCGGGAGCCGGAGAGAGCGGCTGCTTGGGAAAGGTGAAGAATGAAGCTGCACAACACTGGGATAGTGTGCGGAGCCTGCAAACTCATCCAAAACAGTACCGTACCATTCTCCTACCTTTTCCAAACACATGAACATTCGGTTGGAAGGTGTTTTCAACAACTTTGTTTTTCTTCTTGCAAAACACTCTGCAGACTTCTCTGCAACATGTAAAACAAGATGAGAGATGTTTTCTGTGCTGGCACAGTTTCTCCTGGCCTAACATAGTGGAAAACCTTTCTGCAATGATGTAGACCAGAAGTCTCCAGAAAGATGAAGGTACGGATGTCCCCGGAGCTAAGCGCCGGTCCCGGGCACATTTTGGTAAAAGCCGCAACCCTGGAGTGCACTGTGACCGGCGCAATCGCCTTTGCAAGAAGAAGCCGCTTCTTTGCCTCCGGGAGCCAGAGAGAGCGGCTGCCTCTGAATGCTGAAGAATGAAGCTGCACAACACTGGGATTGTGTGCACAGCTTGCAAACTGATCCAAAACAGTACCGTACCACTCTCCTACCTTTTCCAAACACTTGAACATTCGATTGGAAGGTGTTTTGGACAACTGTGTTTTTCTTCTTGCAAAACACTCTGCAAACCTTTCTGAAACATGTAAAACACGATGGGAGATGATTTCTGTGCTGGCACAGTTTCTCCTTGCCAGACATAGTGGAAAAGATTTTTGTAATGATGTAGACCAAAAAAGCCCAGAAAGAAGAAGGTACGGGTGTCCCCGGAGCTAAGCGCCGGTCCCGGGCACATTTCGGCAGAAGCGGCCGCACTGGAGTGCACTGTGACCGGCACAATCGCCTTTGCGCGAAGAAGCCGCTTCTTCGTCGCCGGGAGCCGGAGAGAGCGGCTACTTCTGAAAGGTGAAGAATGAAGCTGCACAACACTGGGATAGTGTGCGCAGCTTGCAAACTGATGCAAAACAGTACCTTACCACTCCCTTACCATTTCCAAACACATGAACATTCGGTTGGAAGGTGATTTGGACAACTTTGTTTTTCTTCTTGCAAAACACTCTGCAGAGCTCTCTGCAACATGTAAAACACGATGGGAGATGTTTTCTGTGCTGGCACAGTTTCTCCTTGCCAGACATAGTGAAAAACCTTTCTGCAATGATGTAGACCACAAAAGATGCTAAAGACGAAGTTGCGCAGCTCCCCGGAGGTAAGCGCCGGTTCCCGGGCACATTTCGGCAGAAGCCGCCGCACTGGAGTGCACTGTGACCGGCACAATCGCCTTTGCGCGAAGAAGCCGCTTCTTCACCTCCGGCAGCTGGAGAGTGCGGTTCCTTCGGGTAGGTGAAGAATGAAGCTGCACAACACTGGGATAGTGTGCGCAGCTTGCAAACTGATAGAAAACTGTACCTTACCACTCTCCTACCTTTTAAAAACATATGAACATTCGATTGGAAGGTGTTTTGGACAATTTTGTTTTTCTTCTTGCAAAACACTCTGCAGAGCTCTCTGCAACATGTAAAACAAAATGGGAGATGTTTTCTGTGCTGGCAGATTTTCTCCATGCCAGACATAGTGGAAAAGATTTTTGCAATGATGTAGACCAAAAAAGCCCAGAAAGAAGAAGGTACGGAGTTCCCCGGAGCTAAGCGCCGGTCCCGGGCACATTTCGGCAGAAGCGGCCGCACTGCAGTGCACTGTGACCGGCACAATCGCCTTTGCGCGAAGAAGCCGCTTCTTCGCCTCCGGCAGCTGGAGAGTGCGGCTCCTTCGGGTAGGTGAAAATGAAGCTGCACAACACTGGGATAGTGTGCGCAGCTTGCAAACTGATAGAAAACTGTACCTTACCACTCTCCTACATTTTAAAAACATATGAACATTCGATTGGAAGGTGTTTTGGACAATTTTGTTTTTCTTCTTGCAAAACACTCTGCAGAGCTCTCTGCAACATGTAAAACAAGATGAGAGATGTTTTCTGTGCTGGCACAGTTTCTCCTGGCCTAACATAGTGGAAAACCTTTCTGCAATGATGTAGACCAGAAGTCTCCAGAAAGATGAAGGTACGGATGTCCCCGGAGCTAAGCGCCGGTCCCGGGCACATTTTGGTAAAAGCCGCAACCCTGGAGTGCACTGTGACCGGCGCAATCGCCTTTGCAAGAAGAAGCCGCTTCTTTGCCTCCGGGAGCCAGAGAGAGCGGCTGCCTCTGAATGCTGAAGAATGAAGCTGCACAACACTGGGATTGTGTGCACAGCTTGCAAACTGATCCAAAACAGTACCGTACCACTCTCCTACCTTTTCCAAACACTTGAACATTCGATTGGAAGGTGTTTTGGACAACTGTGTTTTTCTTCTTGCAAAACACTCTGCAAACCTTTCTGAAACATGTAAAACACGATGGGAGATGATTTCTGTGCTGGCACAGTTTCTCCTTGCCAGACATAGTGGAAAAGATTTTTGTAATGATGTAGACCAAAAAAGCCCAGAAAGAAGAAGGTACGGAGTTCCCCGGAGCTAAGCGCCGGTCCCGGGCACATTTCGGCAGAAGCGGCCGCACTGCAGTGCACTGTGACCGGCACAATCGCCTTTGCGCGAAGAAGCCGCTTCTTCGCCTCCGGCAGCTGGAGAGTGCGGCTCCTTCGGGTAGGTGAAAATGAAGCTGCACAACACTGGGATAGTGTGCGCAGCTTGCAAACTGATAGAAAACTGTACCTTACCACTCTCCTACCTTTTAAAAACATATGAACATTCGATTGGAAGGTGTTTTGGACAATTTTGTTTTTCTTCTTGCAAAACACTCTGCAGAGCTCTCTGCAACATGTAAAACAAAATGGGAGATGTTTTCTGTGCTGGCAGATTTTCTCCATGCCAGACATAGTGGAAAAGATTTTTGCAATGATGTAGACCACAAAAGCCCAGAAAGAAGAAGGTACGGATGTCCCCGGAGCTAAGCGCCGGTCCCGGGCACATTTCGGCAGAAGCGGCCGCACTGCAGTGCACTGTGACCGGCACAATCGCCTTTGCGCGAAGAAGCCGCTTCTTCGTCGCCGGGAGCCGGAGAGAGCGGCTGCTTGGGAAAGGTGAAGAATGAAGCTGCACAACACTGGGATAGTGTGCGCAGCTTGTAACTGATCGAAAACAGTACCGTACCACTCTCCTACCTTTTCCAAACACATGAACATTCGGTTGGAAGGTGTTTTCAACAACTTTCTTTTTCTTCTTGCAAAACACTCTGCAAACCTTTCTGAAACATGTAAAACACGGTGGGAGATGTTTTCTGTGCTGGCAAAGTTTCTCCTTGCCTAACAGAGTGAAAAACCTTTCTGCAATGATGTAGACCTCAAAAGACGCTTAAGACGAAGTTACGCAGCTCCCCGGAGCTAAGCGCCGGTTGCCGGGCACATTTCGGCAGAAGCCGCCGCACTGCAGTGCACTGTGACCGGCACAATCGCCTTTGCAAGAAGAAGCCGCTTCTTCACCTCCGGCAGCTGGAGAGTGCGGCTCCTTCGGGTAGGTGAGAATGAAGCTGCACTACACTGGGATAGTGTGCGCAGTTGCAAACTGATAGAAAACAGTACCCTACTACTCTCCTACCTTTTCCAAACACATGAATATTGGGTTGGAAGGTGTTTTGGACAACTTTCTTTTTCTTCCTGCACAACATTCTGCAGACTTCTCTGCAACTTTTAAAACACCATGGGAGATGTTTTCTGTGCTGGCACAGTTTCTCCTTGCCAGACATAGTGGAAAAGATTTTTGTAATGATGTAGACCACAAAATACACTAAAGACGCAATACGGATTTCCCCGGAGCTAATCGCCGGTCCCGGGCACATTTTGGTGGAAGCCGCCGCACTGGAGTTCACTGTGACCGGCACAATCGCCTTTGCGCGAAGAAGCCGCCTCTTCGTCTCCGGGAGCCGGAGAGAGCGGCTGCTTGGGAAAGGTGAAGAATGAAGCTGCACAACACTGGGATAGTGTGCGGAGCCTGCAAACTGATCCAAAACAGTACCGTACCATTCTCCTACCTTTTCCAAACACATGAACATTCGGTTGGAAGGTGTTTTCAACAACTTTGTTTTTCTTCTTGCAAAACACTCTGCAGACTTCTCTGCAACATGTAAAACAAGATGAGAGATGTTTTCTGTGCTGGCACAGTTTCTCCTGGCCTAACATAGTGGAAAACCTTTCTGCAATGATGTAGACCAGAAGTCTCCAGAAAGAAGAAGGTACGGAGTTCCCCGGAGCTAAGCGCCGGTCCCGGGCACATTTTGGTAAAAGCCGCAACCCTGGAGTGCACTGTGACCGGCGCAATCGCCTTTGCAAGAAGAAGCCGCTTCTTTGCCTCCGGGAGCCAGAGAGAGCGGCTGCCTCTGAATGCTGAAGAATGAAGCTGCACAACACTGGGATTGTGTGCACAGCTTGCAAACTGATCCAAAACAGTACCGTACCACTCTCCTACCTTTTCCAAACACTTGAACATTCGATTGGAAGGTGTTTTGGACAACTGTGTTTTTCTTCTTGCAAAACACTCTGCAAACCTTTCTGAAACATGTAAAACACGATGGGAGATGATTTCTGTGCTGGCACAGTTTCTCCTTGCCAGACATAGTGGAAAAGATTTTTGTAATGATGTAGACCAAAAAAGCCCAGAAAGAAGAAGGTACGGAGTTCCCCGGAGCTAAGCGCCGGTCCCGGGCACATTTCGGCAGAAGCCGCCGCACTGCAGTGCACTGTGACCGGCACAATCGCCTTTGCGCGAAGAAGCCGCTTCTTCGTCGCCGGGAGCCGGAGAGAGCGGCTACTTCTGAAAGGTGAAGAATGAAGCTGCACAACACTGGGATAGTGTGCGCAGCTTGCAAACTGATGCAAAACAGTACCTTACCACTCCCTTACCATTTCCAAACACATGAACATTCGGTTGGAAGGTGATTTGGACAACTTTGTTTTTCTTCTTGCAAAACACTCTGCAGAGCTCTCTGCAACATGTAAAACACGATGGGAGATGTTTTCTGTGCTGGCACAGTTTCTCCTTGCCAGACATAGTGAAAAACCTTTCTGCAATGATGTAGACCACAAAAGATGCTAAAGACGAAGTTGCGCAGCTCCCCGGAGGTAAGCGCCGGTTCCCGGGCACATTTCGGCAGAAGCCGCCGCACTGGAGTGCACTGTGACCGGCACAATCGCCTTTGCGCGAAGAAGCCGCTTCTTCACCTCCGGCAGCTGGAGAGTGCGGTTCCTTCGGGTAGGTGAAGAATGAAGCTGCACAACACTGGGATAGTGTGCGCAGCTTGCAAACTGATAGAAAACTGTACCTTACCACTCTCCTACCTTTTAAAAACATATGAACATTCGATTGGAAGGTGTTTTGGACAATTTTGTTTTTCTTCTTGCAAAACACTCTGCAGAGCTCTCTGCAACATGTAAAACAAAATGGGAGATGTTTTCTGTGCTGGCAGATTTTCTCCATGCCAGACATAGTGGAAAAGATTTTTGCAATGATGTAGACCACAAAAGCCCAGAAAGAAGAAGGTACGGATGTCCCCAGAGCTAAGCGCCGGTCCCGGGCACATTTCGGCAGAAGCGGCCGCACTGGAGTTCACTGTGACCGGCACAATCGCCTTTGCGCGAAGAAGCCGCCTCTTCGTCTCCGGGAGCCGGAGAGAGCGGCTGCTTGGGAAAGGTGAAGAATGAAGCTGCACAACACTGGGATAGTGTGCGGAGCCTGCAAACTCATCCAAAACAGTACCGTACCATTCTCCTACCTTTTCCAAACACATGAACATTCGGTTGGAAGGTGTTTTCAACAACTTTGTTTTTCTTCTTGCAAAACACTCTGCAGACTTCTCTGCAACATGTAAAACAAGATGAGAGATGTTTTCTGTGCTGGCACAGTTTCTCCTGGCCTAACATAGTGGAAAACCTTTCTGCAATGATGTAGACCAGAAGTCTCCAGAAAGATGAAGGTACGGATGTCCCCGGAGCTAAGCGCCGGTCCCGGGCACATTTTGGTAAAAGCCGCAACCCTGGAGTGCACTGTGACCGGCGCAATCGCCTTTGCAAGAAGAAGCCGCTTCTTTGCCTCCGGGAGCCAGAGAGAGCGGCTGCCTCTGAATGCTGAAGAATGAAGCTGCACAACACTGGGATTGTGTGCACAGCTTGCAAACTGATCCAAAACAGTACCGTACCACTCTCCTACCTTTTCCAAACACTTGAACATTCGATTGGAAGGTGTTTTGGACAACTGTGTTTTTCTTCTTGCAAAACACTCTGCAAACCTTTCTGAAACATGTAAAACACGATGGGAGATGATTTCTGTGCTGGCACAGTTTCTCCTTGCCAGACATAGTGGAAAAGATTTTTGTAATGATGTAGACCAAAAAAGCCCAGAAAGAAGAAGGTACGGGTGTCCCCGGAGCTAAGCGCCGGTCCCGGGCACATTTCGGCAGAAGCGGCCGCACTGCAGTGCACTGTGACCGGCACAATCGCCTTTGCGCGAAGAAGCCGCTTCTTCGTCGCCGGGAGCCGGAGAGCGCGGCTGCTTGGGAAAGGTGAAGAATGAAGCTGCACAACACTGGGATAGTGTGCGCAGCTTGCAACTGATCGAAAACAGTACCGTACCACTCTCCTACCTTTTCCAAACACATGAACATTCGGTTGGAAGGTGTTTTCAACAACTTTCTTTTTCTTCTTGCAAAACACTCTGCAAACCTTTCTGAAACATGTAAAACACGGTGGGAGATGATTTCTGTGCTGGCACAGTTTCTCCTTGCCTAACAGAGTGAAAAACCTTTCTGCAATGATGTAGACCTCAAAAGACGCTTAAGACGAAGTTACGCAGCTCCCCGGAGCTAAGCGCCGGTTGCCGGGCACATTTCGGCAGAAGCCGCCGCACTGGAGTGCACTGTGACCGGCACAATCGCCTTTGCGCGAAGAAGCCGCTTCGTCGCCTCCGGCAGCTGGAGAGTGCGGCTCCTTCGGGTAGGTGAGAATGAAGCTGCACAACACTGGGATAGTGTGCGCAGCTTGCAAACTGATAGAAAACTGTACCTTACCACTCTCCTACCTTTTAAAAACATATGAACATTCGATTGGAAGGTGTTTTGGACAATTTTGTTTTTCTTCTTGCAAAACACTCTGCAGAGCTCTCTGCAACATGTAAAACAAAATGGGAGATGTTTTCTGTGCTGGCAGATTTTCTCCATGCCAGACATAGAGGAAAAGATTTTTGCAATGATGTAGACCACAAAAGCCCAGAAAGAAGAAGGTACGGATGTCCCCGGAGCTAAGCGCCGGTCCCGGGCACATTTCGGCAGAAGCGGCCGCACTGCAGTGCACTGTGACCGGCACAATCGCCTTTGCGCGAAGAAGCTGCTTCTTCGTCGCCGGGAGCCGGAGAGAGCGGCTGCTTGGGAAAGGTGAAGAATGAAGCTGCACAACACTGGGATAGTGTGCGCAGCTTGCAACTGATCGAAAACAGTACCGTACCACTCTCCTACCTTTTCCAAACACATGAACATTCGGTTGGAAGGTGTTTTCAACAACTTTCTTTTTCTTCTTGCAAAACACTCTGCAAACCTTTCTGAAACATGTAAAACACGGTGGGAGATGTTTTCTGTGCTGGCACAGTTTCTCCTTGCCTAACATAGTGAAAAACCTTTCTGCAATGATGTAGACCTCAAAAGACGCTTAAGACGAAGTTATGCAGCTCCCCGGAGCTAAGCGCCGGTTCCCGGGCACATTTCGGCAGAAGCCGCCGCACTGGAGTGCACTGTGACCGGCACAATCGCCTTTGCGCGAAGAAGCCGCTTCTTCGCCTCCGGCAGCTGGAGAGTGCGGCTCCTTCGGGTAGGTGAGAATGAAGCTGCACTACACTGGGATAGTGTGCGCAGTTGCAAACTGATAGAAAACAGTACCCTACTACTCTCCTACCTTTTCCAAACACATGAATATTGGCTTGGAAGGTGTTTTGGACAACTTTCTTTTTCATCCTGCACAACATTCTGCAGACTTCTCTGCAACTTTTAAAACACGATGGGAGATGTTTTCTGTGCTGGCACAGTTTCTCCTTGCCAGACATAGTGGAAAAGATTTTTGTAATGATGTAGACCACAAAATACACTAAAGACGCAATACGGATTTCCCCGGAGCTAATCGCCGGTCCCGGGCACATTTTGGTGGAAGCCGCCGCACTGGAGTTCACTGTGACCGGCACATTCGCCTTTGCGCGAAGAAGCCGCCTCTTCGTCTCCGGGAGCCGGAGAGAGCGGCTGCTTGGGAAAGGTGAAGAATGAAGCTGCACAACACTGGGATAGTGTGCGGAGCCTGCAAACTCATCCAAAACAGTACCGTACCATTCTCCTACCTTTTCCAAACACATGAACATTCGGTTGGAAGGTGTTTTCAACAACTTTGTTTTTCTTCTTGCAAAACACTCTGCAGACTTCTCTGCAACATGTAAAACAAGATGAGAGATGTTTTCTGTGCTGGCACAGTTTCTCCTGGCCTAACATAGTGGAAAACCTTTCTGCAATGATGTAGACCAGAAGTCTCCAGAAAGATGAAGGTACGGATGTCCCCGGAGCTAAGCGCCGGTCCCGGGCACATTTTGGTAAAAGCCGCAACCCTGGAGTGCACTGTGACCGGCGCAATCGCCTTTGCAAGAAGAAGCCGCTTCTTTGCCTCCGGGAGCCAGAGAGAGCGGCTGCCTCTGAATGCTGAAGAATGAAGCTGCACAACACTGGGATTGTGTGCACAGCTTGCAAACTGATCCAAAACAGTACCGTACCACTCTCCTACCTTTTCCAAACACTTGAACATTCGATTGGAAGGTGTTTTGGACAACTGTGTTTTTCTTCTTGCAAAACACTCTGCAAACCTTTCTGAAACATGTAAAACACGATGGGAGATGATTTCTGTGCTGGCACAGTTTCTCCTTGCCAGACAGTGGAAAAGATTTTTGTAATGATGTAGACCAAAAAAGCCCAGAAAGAAGAAGGAACGGATGTCCCCGGAGCTAAGCGCCGGTCCCGGGCACATTTCGGCAGAAGCGGCCGCACTGCAGTGCACTGTGACCGGCACAATCGCCTTTGCGCGAAGAAGCCGCTTCTTCGCCTCCGGCAGCTGGAGAGTGCGGCTCCTTCGGGTAGGTGAGAATGAAGCTGCACAACACTGGGATAGTGTGCGCAGCTTGCAAACTGATAGAAAACTGTACCTTACCACTCTCCTACCTTTTAAAAACATATGAACATTCGATTGGAAGGTGTTTTGGACAATTTTGTTTTTCTTCTTGCAAAACACTCTGCAGAGATCTCTGCAACATGTAAAACAAAATGGGAGATGTTTTCTGTGCTGGCAGATTTTCTCCATGCCAGACATAGTGGAAAAGATTTTTGCAATGATGTAGACCAAAAAAGCCCAGAAAGAAGAAGGTACGGATGTCCCCGGAGCTAAGCGCCGGTCCCGGGCACATTTCGGCAGAAGCGGCCGCACTGCAGTGCACTGTGACCGGCACAATCGCCTTTGCGCGAAGAAGCCGCTTCTTCGTCGCCGGGAGCCGGAGAGAGCGGCTACTTGGGAAAGGTGAAGAATGAAGCTGCACAACACTGGGATAGTGTGCGCAGCTTGCAACTGATCGAAAACAGTACCGTACCACTCTCCTACCTTTTCCAAACACATGAACATTCGGTTGGAACGTGTTTTCAACAACTTTCTTTTTCTTCTTGCAAAACACTCTGCAAACCTTTCTGAAACATGTAAAACACGGTGGGAGATGTTTTCTGTGCTGGCACAGTTTCTCCTTGCCTAACATAGTGAAAAACCTTTCTGCAATGATGTAGACCTCAAAAGACGCTTAAGACGAAGTTACGCAGCTCCCCGGAGCTAAGCGCCGGTTGCCGGGCACATTTCGGCAGAAGCCGCCGCACTGGAGTGCACTGTGACCGGCACAATCGCCTTTGCGCGAAGAAGCCGCTTCTTCGCCTCCGGCAGCTGGAGAGTGCGGCTCCTTCGGGTAGGTGAGAATGAAGCTGCACAACACTGGGATAATGTGCGCAGCTTGCAAACTGATAGAAAACTGTACCTTACCACTCTCCTACCTTTTAAAAACATATGAACATTCGATTGGAAGGTGTTTTGGACAATTTTGTTTTTCTTCTTGCAAAACACTCTGCAGAGCTCTCTGCAACATGTAAAACAAAATGGGAGATGTTTTCTGTGCTGGCAGATTTTCTCCATGCCAGACATAGTGGAAAAGATTTTTGCAATGATGTAGACCACAAAAGCCCAGAAAGAAGAAGGTACGGATGTCCCCGGAGCTAAGCGCCGGTCCCGGGCACATTTCGGCAGAAGCGGCCGCACTGCAGTGCACTGTGACCGGCACAATCGCCTTTGCAAGAAGAAGCCGCTTCTTCGTCGCCGGGAGCCGGAGAGAGCGGCTGCTTGGGAAAGGTGAAGAATGAAGCTGCACAACACTGGGATAGTGTGCGCAGCTTGCAACTGATCGAAAACAGTACCGTACCACTCTCCTACCTTTTCCAAACACATGAACATTCGGTTGGAAGGTGTTTTCAACAACTTTCTTTTTCTTCTTGCAAAACACTCTGCATCCTTTCTGAAACATTTAAAACACGGTGGGAGATGTTTTCTGTGCTGGCACAGTTTCTCCTTGCCTAACATAGTGAAAAACCTTTCTGCAATGATGTAGACCTCAAAAGACGCTTAAGACGAAGTTACGCAGCTCCCCGGAGCTAAGCGCCGGTTCCCGGGCACATTTCGGCAGAAGCCGCCGCACTGGAGTGCACTGTGACCGGCACAATGGCCTTTGCGCGAAGAAGCCGCTTCTTCGCCTCCGGCAGCTGGAGAGTGCGGCTCCTTCGGGTAGGTGAGAATGAAGCTGCACAACACTGGGATAGTGTGCGCAGCTTGCAAACTGATAGAAAACTGTACCTTACCACTCTCCTACCTTTTAAAAACATATGAACATTCGATTGGAAGGTGTTTTGGACAATTTTGTTTTTCTTCTTGCAAAACACTCTGCAGAGCTCTCTGCAACATGTAAAACAAAATGGGAGATGTTTTCTGTGCTGGCAGATTTTCTCCATGCCAGACATAGTGGAAAAGATTTTTGCAATGATGTAGACCACAAAAGCCCAGAAAGAAGAAGGTACGGATGTCCCCGGAGCTAAGCGCCGGTCCCGGGCACATTTCGGCAGAAGCGGCCGCACTGCAGTGCACTGTGACCGGCACAATCGCCTTTGCAAGAAGAAGCCGCTTCTTCGTCGCCGGGAGCCGGAGAGAGCGGCTGCTTGGGAAAGGTGAAGAATGAAGCTGCACAACACTGGGATAGTGTGCGCAGCTTGCAACTGATCGAAAACAGTACCGTACCACTCTCCTACCTTTTCCAAACACATGAACATTCGGTTGGAAGGTGTTTTCAACAACTTTCTTTTTCTTCTTGCAAAACACTCTGCAAACCTTTCTGAAAAATGTAAAACACGGTGGGAGATGTTTTCTGTGCTGGCACAGTTTCTCCTTGCCTAACATAGTGAAAAACCTTTCTGCAATGATGTAGACCTCAAAAGACGCTTAAGACGAAGTTACGCAGCTCCCCGGAGCTAAGCGCCGGTTCCCGGGCACATTTCGGCAGAAGCCGCCGCACTGGAGTGCACTGTGACCGGCACAATGGCCTTTGCGCGAAGAAGCCGCTTCTTCGCCTCCGGCAGCTGGAGAGTGCGGCTCCTTCGGGTAGGTGAGAATGAAGCTGCACAACACTGGGATAGTGTGCGCAGCTTGCAAACTGATAGAAAACTGTACCTTACCACTCTCCTACCTTTTAAAAACATATGAACATTCGATTGGAAGGTGTTTTGGACAGCTGTGTTTTTCTTCTTGCAAAACACTCTGCAAACCTTTCTGAAACATGTAAAACACGATGGGAGATGATTTCTGTGCTGGCACAGTTTCTCCTTGCCAGACATAGTGGAAAAGATTTTTGTAATGATGTAGACCACAAAAGCCCAGAAAGAAGAAGGTACGGGTGTCCCCGGAGCTAAGCACCGGTCCCGGGCACATTTCGGCAGAAGCGGCCGCACTGGAGTGCACTGTGACCGGCACAATCGCCTTTGCGCGAAGAAGCCGCTTCTTCGTCGCCGGGAGCCGGAGAGAGCGGCTACTTCTGAAAGGTGAAGAATGAAGCTGCAAAACACTGGGATAGTGTGCGCAGCTTGCAAACTGATGCAAAACAGTACCTTACCACTCCCTTACCATTTCCAAACACATGAACATTCGGTTGGAACGTGTTTTAGACAACTTTCTTTTTCTTCTTGCAAAACACTCTGCAGAGCTCTCTGCAACATGTAAAACAAAATGGGTGATGTTTTCTGTGCTGGCACAATTTCTCCTTGCCTAACATAGTGAAAAACCTTTCTGCAATGATGTAGACCTCAAAAGACGCTTAGGACGAAGTTACGCAGCTCCCCGGAGCTAAGCGCCGGTTCCCGGGCACATTTCGGCAGAAGCCGCCGCACTGGAGTGCACTGTGACCGGCACAATCGCCTTTGCGCGAAGAAGCCGCTTCTTCGCCTCCGGCAGCTGGAGAGTGCGGCTCCTTCGGGTAGGTGAGAATGAAGCTGCACAACACTGGGATAGTGTGCGCAGCTTGCAAACTGATAGAAAACTGTACCTTACCACTCTCCTACCTTTTAAAAACATATGAACATTCGATTGGAAGGTGTTTTGGACAATTTTGTTTTTCTTCTTGCAAAACACTCTGCAGAGCTCTCTGCAACATGTAAAACAAAATGGGAGATGTTTTCTGTGCTGGCAGATTTTCTCCATGCCAGACATAGTGGAAAAGATTTTTGCAATGATGTAGACCACAAAAGCCCAGAAAGAAGAAGGTACGGATGTCCCCGGAGCTAAGCGCCGGTCCCGGGCACATTTCGGCAGAAGCGGCCGCACTGCAGTGCACTGTGACCGGCACAATCGCCTTTGCAAGAAGAAGCCGCTTCTTCATCTCCGGCAGCTGGAGAGTGCGGCTCCTTCGGGTAGGTGAGAATGAAGCTGCACTACACTGGGATAGTGTGCGCAGTTGCAAACTGATAGAAAACAGTACCCTACTACTCTCCTACCTTTTCCAAACACATGAATATTGGGTTGGAAGGTGTTTTGGACAACTTTCTTTTTCTTCCTGCACAACATTCTGCAGACTTCTCTGCAACTTTTAAAACACGATGGGAGATGTTTTCTGTGCTGGCACAGTTTCTCCTTGCCAGACATAGTGGAAAAGATTTTTGTAATGATGTAGACCACAAAATACACTAAAGACGCAATACGGATTTCCCCGGAGCTAATCGCCGGTCCCGGGCACATTTTGGTGGAAGCCGCCGCACTGGAGTTCACTGTGACCGGCACAATCGCCTTTGCGCGAAGAAGCCGCCTCTTCGTCTCCGGGAGCCGGAGAGAGCGGCTGCTTGGGAAAGGTGAAGAATAAAGCTGCACAACACTGGGATAGTGTGCGGAGCCTGCAAACTCATCCAAAACAGTACCGTACCATTCTCCTACCTTTTCCAAACACATGAACATTCGGTTGGAAGGTGTTTTCAACAACTTTCTTTTTCTTCTTGCAAAACACTCTGCAGACTTCTCTGCAACATGTAAAACAAGATGAGAGATGTTTTCTGTGCTGGCACAGTTTCTCCTGGCCTAACATAGTGGAAAACCTTTCTGCAATGATGTAGACCAGAAGTCTCCAGAAAGATGAAGGTACGGATGTCCCCGGAGCTAAGCGCCGGTCCCGGGCACATTTTGGTGGAAGCCGCAACCCTGGAGTGCACTGTGACCGGCGCAATCGCCTTTGCAAGAAGAAGCCGCTTCTTTGCCTCCGGGAGAGGGAGAGAGCGGCTGCTTGGGAAAGGTGAAGAATGAAGCTGCACAACACTGGGATAGTGTGCGGAGCCTGCAAACTCATCCAAAACAGTACCGTACCATTCTCCTACCTTTTCCAAACACATGAACATTCGGTTGGAAGGTGTTTTCAACAACTTTCTTTTTCTTCTTGCAAAACACTCTGCAGACTTCTCTGCAACATGTAAAACAAGATGAGAGATGTTTTCTGTGCTGGCACAGTTTCTCCTGGCCTAACATAGTGGAAAACCTTTCTGCAATGATGTAGACCAGAAGTCTCCAGAAAGATGAAGGTACGGATGTCCCCGGAGCTAAGCGCCGGTCCCGGGCACATTTTGGTAAAAGCCGCAACCCTGGAGTGCACTGTGACCGGCGCAATCGCATTTGCAAGAAGAAGCCGCTTCTTTGCCTCCGGGAGCCAGAGAGAGCGGCTGCCTCTGAATGCTGAAGAATGAAGCTGCACAACACTGGGATTGTGTGCACAGCTTGCAAACTGATCCAAAACAGTACCGTACCACTCTCCTACCTTTTCCAAACACTTGAACATTCGATTGGAAGGTGTTTTGGACAACTGTGTTTTTCTTCTTGCAAAACACTCTGCAGAGCTCTCTGCAACATGTAAAACACGGTGGGAGATGTTTTCTGTGCTGGCAAAGTTTCTCCTTGCCTAACAGAGTGAAAAACCTTTCTGCAATGATGTAGACCTCAAAAGACGCTTAAGACGAAGTTACGCAGCTCCCCGGAGCTAAGCGCCGGTTGGCGGGCACATTTCGGCAGAAGCCGCCGCACTGCAGTGCACTGTGACCGGCACAATCGCCTTTGCAAGAAGAAGCCGCTTCTTCACCTCCGGCAGCTGGAGAGTGCGGCTCCTTCGGGTAGGTGAGAATGAAGCTGCACTACACTGGGATAGTGTGCGCAGTTGCAAACTGATAGAAAACAGTACCCTACTACTCTCCTACCTTTTCCAAACACATGAATATTGGGTTGGAAGGTGTTTTGGACAACTTTCTTTTTCTTCCTGCACAACATTCTGCAGACTTCTCTGCAACTTTTAAAACACGATGGGAGATGTTTTCTGTGCTGGCACAGTTTCTCCTTGCCAGACATAGTGGAAAAGATTTTTGTAATGATGTAGACTACAAAATACACTAAAGACGCAATACGGATTTCCCCGGAGCTAATCGCCGGTCCCGGGCACATTTTGGTGGAAGCCACCGCACTGGAGTTCACTGTGACCGGCACAATCGCCTTTGCGCGAAGAAGCCGCCTCTTCGTCTCCGGGAGCCGGAGAGAGCGGCTGCTTGGGAAAGGTGAAGAATGAAGCTGCACAACACTGGGATAGTGTGCGGAGCCTGCAAATTCATCCAAAACAGTACCGTACCATTCTCCTACCTTTTCCAAACACATGAACATTCGGTTGGAAGGTGTTTTCAACAACTTTGTTTTTCTTCTTGCAAAACACTCTGCAGACTTCTCTGCAACATGTAAAACAAGATGAGAGATGTTTTCTGTGCTGGCACAGTTTCTCCTGGCCTAACATAGTGGAAAACCTGTCTGCAATGATGTAGACCAGAAGTCTCCAGAAAGATGAAGGTACGGATGTCCCCGGAGCTAAGCGCCGGTCCCGGGCACATTTTGGTAAAAGCCGCAACCCTGGAGTGCACTGTGACCGGCGCAATCGCCTTTGCAAGAAGAAGCCGCTTCTTTGCCTCCGGGAGCCAGAGAGAGCGGCTGCCTCTGAATGCTGAAGAATGAAGCTGCACAACACTGGGATTGTGTGCACAGCTTGCAAACTGATCCAAAACAGTACCGTACCACTCTCCTACCTTTTCCAAACACTTGAACATTCGATTGGAAGGTGTTTTAGACAACTGTGTTTTTCTTCTTGCAAAACACTCTGCAAACCTTTCTGAAACATGTAAAACACGATGGGAGATGTTTTCTGTGCTGGCACAGTTTCTCCTTGCCAGACATAGTGGAAAAGATTTTTGTAATGATGTAGACCAAAAAAGCCCAGAAAGAAGAAGGTACGGGTGTCCCCGGAGCTAAGCGCCGGTCCCGGGCACATTTCGGCAGAAGCGGCCGCACTGGAGTGCACTGTGACCGGCACAATCGCCTTTGCGCGAAGAAGCCGCTTCTTCGTCGCCGGGAGCCGGAGAGAGCGGCTACTTCTGAAAGGTGAAGAATGAAGCTGCACAACACTGGGATAGTGTGCGCAGCTTGCAAACTGATGCAAAACAGTACCTTACCACTCCCTTACCATTTCCAAACACATGAACATTCGGTTGGAAGGTGATTTGGACAACTTTGTTTTTCTTCTTGCAAAACACTCTGCAGAGCTCTCTGCAACATGTAAAACACGGTGGGAGATGTTTTCTGTGCTGGCACAGTTTCTCCTTGCCAGACATAGTGAAAAACCTTTCTGCAATGATGTAGACCACAAAAGATGCTAAAGACGAAGTTGCGCAGCTCCCCGGAGGTAAGCGCCGGTTCCCGGGCACATTTCGGCAGAAGCCGCCGCACTGGAGTGCACTGTGACCGGCACAATCGCCTTTGCGCGAAGAAGCTGCTTCTTCACCTCCGGCAGCTGGAGAGTGCGGTTCCTTCGGGTAGGTGAAGAATGAAGCTGCACAACACTGGGATAGTGTGCGCAGCTTGCAAACTGATAGAAAACTGTACCTTACCACTCTCCTACCTTTTAAAAACATATGAACATTCGATTGGAAGGTGTTTTGGACAATTTTGTTTTTCTTCTTGCAAAACACTCTGCAGAGCTCTCTGCAACATGTAAAACAAAATGGGAGATGTTTTCTGTGCTGGCAGATTTTCTCCATGCCAGACATAGTGGAAAAGATTTTTGCAATGATGTAGACCACAAAAGCCCAGAAAGAAGAAGGTACGGATGTCCCCAGAGCTAAGCGCCGGTCCCGGGCACATTTCGGCAGAAGCGGCCGCACTGCAGTGCACTGTGACCGGCACAATCGCCTTTGCGTGAAGAAGCCGCCTCTTCGTCTCCGGGAGCCGGAGAGAGCGGCTGCTTGGGAAAGGTGAAGAATGAAGCTGCACAACACTGGGATAGTGTGCGGAGCCTGCAAACTCATCCAAAACAGTACCGTACCATTCTCCTACCTTTTCCAAACACATGAACATTCGGTTGGAAGGTGTTTTCAACAACTTTGTTTTTCTTCTTGCAAAACACTCTGCAGACTTCTCTGCAACATGTAAAACAAGATGAGAGATGTTTTCTGTGCTGGCACAGTTTCTCCTGGCCTAACATAGTGGAAAACCTTTCTGCAATGATGTAGACCAGAAGTCTCCAGAAAGATGAAGGTACGGATGTCCCCGGAGCTAAGCGCCGGTCCCGGGCACATTTTGGTAAAAGCCGCAACCCTGGAGTGCACTGTGACCGGCGCAATTGCCTTTGCAAGAAGTAGCCGCTTCTTTGCCTCCGGGAGCCAGAGAGAGCGGCTGCCTCTGAATGCTGATGAATGAAGCTGCACAACACTGGGATTGTGTGCACAGCTTGCAAACTGATCCAAAACAGTACCGTACCACTCTCCTACCTTTTCCAAACACTTGAACATTCGATTGGAAGGTGTTTTGGACAACTGTGTTTTTCTTCTTGCAAAACACTCTGCAAAACATTCTGAAACATGTAAAACACGATGGGAGATGATTTCTGTGCTGGCACAGTTTCTCCTTGCCAGACATAGTGGAAAAGATTTTTGTAATGATGTAGACCAAAAAAGCCCAGAAAGAAGAAGGTACGGGTGTCCCCGGAGCTAAGCGCCGGTCCCGGGCACATTTCGGCAGAAGCGGCCGCACTGGAGTGCATTGTGACCGGCACAATCGCCTTTGCGCGAAGAAGCCGCTTCTTCGTCGCCGGGAGCCGGAGAGAGCGGCTACTTCTGAAAGGTGAAGAATGAAGCTGCAAAACACTGGGATAGTGTGCGCAGCTTACAAACTGATGCAAAACAGTACCTTACCACTCCCTTACCATTTCCAAACACATGAACATTCGGTTGGAAGGTGATTTGGACAACATTGTTTTTCTTCTTGCAAAACACTCTGCAGAGCTCTCTGCAACATGTAAAACACGGTGGGAGATGTTTTCTGTGCTGGCACAGTTTCTCCTTGCCAGACATAGTGAAAAACCTTTCTGCAATGATGTAGACCACAAAAGATGCTAAAGACGAAGTTGCGCAGCTCCCCGGAGGTAAGCGCCGGTTCCCGGGCACATTTCGGCAGAAGCCGCCGCACTGGAGTGCACTGTGACCGGCACAATCGCCTTTGCGCGAAGAAGCCGCTTCTTCACCTCCGGCAGCTGGAGAGTGCGGCTCCTTCGGGTAGGTGAGAATGAAGCTGCACAACACTGGGATAGTGTGCGCAGCTTGCAAACTGATCCAAAACAGTACCTTACCACTCTCCTACCTTTTAAAAACATATGAACATTCGATTGGAAGGTGTTTTGGACAATTTTGTTTTTCTTCTTGCAAAACACTCTGCAGAGCTCTCTGCAACATGTAAAACAAAATGGGAGATGTTTTCTGTGCTGGCAGATTTTCTCCATGCCAGACATAGTGGAAAAGATTTTTGCAATGATGTAGACCACAAAAGCCCAGAAAGAAGAAGGTACGGATATCCCCGGAGCTAAGCGCCGGTCCCGGGCACATTTCGGCAGAAGCGGCCGCACTGCAGTGCACTGTGACCGGCACAATCGCCTTTGCGCGAAGAAGCCGCTTCTTCGTCTCCGGCAGCTGGAGAGTGCGGCTCCTTCGGGTAGGTGAGAATGAAGCTGCACTACACTGGGATAGTGTGCGCAGTTGCAAACTGATAGAAAACAGTACCCTACTACTCTCCTACCTTTTCCAAACACATGAATATTGGGTTGGAAGGTGTTTTGGACAACTTTCTTTTTCTTCTTGCAAAACACTCTGCAAACCTTTCTGAAACATGTAAAACACGGTGGGAGATGTTTTCTGTGCTGGCAAAGTTTCTCCTTGCCTAACATAGTGAAAAACCTTTCTGCAATGATGTAGACCTCAAAAGACGCTTAAGACGAAGTTACGCAGCTCCCCGGAGCTAAGCGCCGGTTCCCGGGCACATTTCGGCAGAAGCCGCCGCACTGGAGTGCACTGTGACCGGCACAATCGCCTTTGCGCGAAGAAGCCGCTTCTTCACCTCCGGCAGCTGGAGAGTGCGGCTCCTTCGGGTAGGTGAGAATGAAGCTGCACTACACTGGGATAGTGTGCGGAGCCTGCAAACTCATCCAAAACAGTACCGTACCATTCTCCTACCTTTTCCAAACACATGAACATTCGGTTGGAAGGTGTTTTCAACAACTTTGTTTTTCTTCTTGCAAAACACTCTGCAGACTTCTCTGCAACATGTAAAACAAGATGAGAGATGTTTTCTGTGCTGGCACAGTTTCTCCTGGCCTAACATAGTGGAAAACCTTTTTGCAATGATGTAGACCAGAAGTCTCCAGAAAGATGAAGGTACGGATGTCCCCGGAGCTAAGCGCCGGTCCCGGGCACATTTTGGTAAAAGCCGCAACCCTGGAGTGCACTGTGACCGGCGCAATCGCCTTTGCAAGAAGAAGCCGCTTCTTTGCCTCCGGGAGCCAGAGAGAGCGGCTGCCTCTGAATGCTGAAGAATGAAGCTGCACAACACTGGGATTGTGTGCACAGCTTGCAAACTGATCCAAAACAGTACCGTACCACTCTCCTACCTTTTCCAAACACTTGAACATTCGATTGGAAGGTGTTTTGGACAACTGTGTTTTTCTTCTTGCAAAACACTCTGCAAACCTTTCTGAAACATGTAAAACACGATGGGAGATGATTTCTGTGCTGGCACAGTTTCTCCTGGCCTAACATAGTGGAAAAGATTTTTGTAATGATGTAGACCAAAAAAGCCCAGAAAGAAGAAGGCACGGGTGTCCCCGGAGCTAAGCGCCGGTCCCGGGCACATTTCGGCAGAAGCGGCCGCACTGGAGTGCACTGTGACCGGCACAATCGCCTTTGCAAGAAGAAGCCGCTTCTTCGTCGCCGGGAGCCGGAGAGAGCGGCTGCTTGGGAAAGGTGAAGAATGAAGCTGCACAACACTGGGATAAAGTGCGCAGCTTGCAAACTGATCCAAAACAGTACCTTACCACTCTCCTACCATTACTAAACACATGAACATTCGGCATGACGGTGTTTTAGACAACTTTGTTTTTCTTCTTGCTAAACACTCTGCAAACATTTCTGAAACATGTAAAACACGGTGGGAGATGTTTTCTGTGCTGGCACAATTTCTCCTTGCCTAACGTAGATGAAAAACCTTTCTGCAATGATGTAGACCTCAAAAGACGCTTAATACGAAGTTACGCAGCTCCCCGGAGCTAAGCGCCGGTTGCCGGGCACATTTCGGCAGAAGCCGCCGCACTGGAGTGCACTGTGACCGGCACAATCGCCTTTGCGCGAAGAAGCCGCTTCTTCGCCTCCGGCAGCTGGAGAGTGCGGCTCCTTCGGGTAGGTGAGAATGAAGCTGCACAACACTGGGATAGTGTGCGCAGCTTGCAAACTGATAGAAAACTGTACCTTACCACTCTCCTACCTTTTAAAAACATATGAACATTCGATTGGAAGGTGTTTTGGACAATTTTGTTTTTCTTCTTGCAAAACACTCTGCAGAGCTCTCTGCAACATGTAAAACAAAATGGGAGATGTTTTCTGTGCTGGCAGATTTTCTCCATGCCAGACATAGTGGAAAAGATTTTTGCAATGATGTAGACCAAAAAAGCCCAGAAAGAAGAAGGTACGGATGTCCCCGGAGCTAAGCGCCGGTCCCGGGCACATTTCGGCAGAAGCGGCCGCACTGCAGTGCACTGTGACCGGCACAATCGCCTTTGCAAGAAGAAGCCGCTTCTTCGTCGCCGGGAGCCGGAGAGAGCGGCTACTTCTGAAAGGTGAAGAATGAAGCTCCACTACACTGGGATAGTGTGCGCAGCTTGCAACTGATCGAAAACAGTACCGTACCACTCTCCTACCTTTTCCAAACACATGAACATTCGGTTGGAACGTGTTTTCAACAACTTTCTTTTTCTTCTTGCAAAACACTCTGCAGACTTCTCTGCAACATGTAAAACAAGATGAGAGATGTTTTCTGTGCTGGCACAGTTTCTCCTGGCCTAACATAGTGGAAAAGCTTTCTGCAATGATGTAGACCAGAAGTCTCCAGAAAGATGAAGGTACGGATGTCCCCGGATCTAAGCGCCGGTCCCGGGCACATATTGGTAAAAGCCGCAACCCTGGAGTGCACTGTGACCGGCGCAATCGCCTTTGCAAGAAGAAGCCGCTTCTTTGCCTCCGGGAGCCAGAGAGAGCGGCTGCCTCTGAATGCTGATGAATGAAGCTGCACAACACTGGGATTGTGTGCACAGCTTGCAAACTGATCCAAAACAGTACCGTACCACTCTCCTACCTTTTCCAAACACTTGAACATTCGATTGGAAGGTGTTTTGGACAACTGTGTTTTTCTTCTTGCAAAACACTCTGCAAACCTTTCTGAAACATGTAAAACACGATGGGAGATGATTTCTGTGCTGGCACAGTTTCTCCTGGCCAGACATAGTGGAAAAGATTTTTGCAATGATGTAGACCAAAAAAGCCCAGAAAGAAGAAGGTACGGATGTCCCCGGAGCTAAGCGCCGGTCCCGGGCACATTTCGGCAGAAGCGGCCGCACTGCAGTGCACTGTGACCGGCACAATGGCCTTTGCGCGAAGAAGCCGCTTCTTCGCCTCCGGCAGCTGGAGAGTGCGGCTCCTTCGGGTAGGTGAGAATGAAGCTGCACAACACTGGGATAGTGTGCGCAGCTTGCAAACTGATAGAAAACTGTACCTTACCACTCTCCTACCTTTTAAAAACATATGAACATTCGATTGGAAGGTGTTTTGGACAATTTTGTTTTTCTTCTTGCAAAACACTCTGCAGAGCTCTCTGCAACATGTAAAACACGATGGGAGATGTTTTCTGTGCTGGCAGATTTTCTCCATGCCAGACATAGTGGAAAAGATTTTTGCAATGATGTAGACCACAAAAGCCCAGAAAGAAGAAGGTACGGATGTCCCTGGAGCTAAGCGCCGGTCCCGGGCACATTTCGGCAGAAGCGGCCGCACTGCAGTGCACTGTGACCGGCACAATCGCCTTTGCGCGAAGAAGCCGCTTCTTCGTCGCCGGGAGCCGGAGAGAGCGGCTGCTTGGGAAAGGTGAAGAATGAAGCTGCACAACACTGGGATAAAGTGCGCAGCTTGCAAACTGATCCAAAACAGTACCTTACCACTCTCCTACCATTACTAAACACATGAACATTAGGCATGACGGTGTTTTAGACAACTTTGTTTTTCTTCTTGCAAAACACTCTGCAAACCTTTCTGAAACATGTAAAACACGGTGGGAGATGTTTTCTGTGCTGGCACAGTTTCTCCTTACCTAACATAGTGAAAAACCTTTCTGCAATGATGTAGACCTCAAAAGACGCTTAAGACGAAGTTACGCAGCTCCCCGGAGGTAAGCGCCGGTTCCCGGGCACATTTCGGCAGAAGCCGCCGCACTGGAGTGCACTGTGACCGGCACAATGGCCTTTGCGCGAAGAAGCCGCTTCTTCGCCTCCGGCAGCTGGAGAGTGCGGCTCCTTCGGGTAGGTGAGAATGAAGCTGCACAACACTGGGATAGTGTGCGCAGCTTGCAAACTGATAGAAAACTGTACCTTACCACTCTCCTACCTTTTAAAAACATATGAACATTCGATTGGAAGGTGTTTTGGACAATTTTGTTTTTCTTCTTGCAAAACACTCTGCAGAGCTCTCTGCAACATGTAAAACAAAATGGGAGATGTTTTCTGTGCTGGCAGATTTTCTCCATGCCAGACATAGTGGAAAAGATTTTTGCAATGATGTAGACCAAAAAAGCCCAGAAAGAAGAAGGTACGGATGTCCCCGGAGCTAAGCGCCGGTTGCCGGGCACATTTCGGCAGAAGCCGCCGCATTGCAGTGCACTGTGACCGGCACAATCGCCTTTGCGCGAAGAAGCCGCTTCTTCGTCGCCGGGAGCCGGAGAGAGCGGCTACTTCTGAAAGGTGAAGAATGAAGCTGCACAACACTGGGATAGTGTGCGCAGCTTGCAACTGATCGAAAACAGTACCGTACCACTCTCCTACCTTTTCCAAACACATGAACATTCGGTTGGAAGGTGTTTTCAACAACTTTCTTTTTCTTCTTGCAAAACACTCTGCAAACCTTTCTGAAACATGTAAAACACGGTGGGAGATGTTTTCTGTGCTGGCACAGTTTCTCCTTGCCTAACATAGTGAAAAACCTTTCTGCAATGATGTAGACCTCAAAAGACGCTTAAGACGAAGTTACGCAGCTCCCCGGAGCTAAGCGCCGGTTCCCGGGCACATTTCGGCAGAAGCCGCCGCACTGGAGTGCACTGTGACCGGCACAATGGCCTTTGCGCGAAGAAGCCGCTTCTTCGCCTCCGGCAGCTGGAGAGTGCGGCTCCTTCGGGTAGGTGAGAATGAAGCTGCACTACACTGGGATAGTGTGCGCAGTTGCAAACTGATAGAAAACAGTACCCTACTACTCTCCTACCTTTTCCAAACACATGAATATTGGGTTGGAAGGTGTTTTGGACAACTTTCTTTTTCTTCCTGCACAACATTCTGCAGACTTCTCTGCAACTTTTAAAACAAAATGGGAGATGTTTTCTGTGCTGGCACAGTTTCTCCTTGCCAGACATAGTGGAAAAGATTTTTGTAATGATGTAGACCACAAAATACACTAAAGACGCAATACGGATTTCCCCGGAGCTAATCGCCGGTCCCGGGCACATTTTGGTGGAAGCCGCCGCACTGGAGTTCACTGTGACCGGCACAATCGCCTTTGCGCGAAGAAGCCGCCTCTTCGTCTCCGGGAGCCGGAGAGAGCGGCTGCTTGGGAAAGGTGAAGAATGAAGCTGCACAACACTGGGATCGTGTGCGGAGCCTGCAAACTCATCCAAAACAGTACCGTACCATTCTCCTACCTTTTCCAAACACATGAACATTCGGTTGGAAGGTGTTTTCAACAACTTTCTTTTTCTTCTTGCAAAACACTCTGCAGACTTCTCTGCAACATGTAAAACAAGATGAGAGATGTTTTCTGTGCTGGCACAGTTTCTCCTGGCCTAACATAGTGGAAAACCTTTCTGCAATGATGTAGACCAGAAGTCTCCAGAAAGATGAAGGTACGGATGTCCCCGGAGCTAAGCGCCGGTCCCGGGCACATTTTGGTAAAAGCCGCAACCCTGGAGTGCACTGTGACCGGCGCAATCGCCTTTGCAAGAAGAAGCCGCTTCTTTGCCTCCGGGAGCCAGAGAGAGCGGCTGCCTCTGAATGCTGATGAATGAAGCTGCACAACACTGGGATTGTGTGCACAGCTTGCAAACTGATCCAAAACAGTACCGTACCACTCTCCTACCTTTTCCAAACACTTGAACATTCGATTGGAAGGTGTTTTGGACAACTGTGTTTTTCTTCTTGCAAAACACTCTGCAGAGCTCTCTGCAACATGTAAAACACGGTGGGAGATGATTTCTGTGCTGGCAAAGTTTCTCCTTGCCTAACAGAGTGAAAAACCTTTCTGCAATGATGTAGACCTCAAAAGACGCTTAAGACGAAGTTACGCAGCTCCCCGGAGCTAAGCGCCGGTTGCCGGGCACATTTCGGCAGAAGCCGCCGCACTGCAGTGCACTGTGACCGGCACAATCGCCTTTGCAAGAAGAAGCCGCTTCTTCGTCTCCGGCAGCTGGAGAGTGCGGCTCCTTCGGGTAGGTGAGAATGAAGCTGCACTACACTGGGATAGTGTGCGCAGTTGCAAACTGATAGAAAACAGTACCCTACTACTCTCCTACCTTTTCCAAACACATGAATATTGGGTTGGAAGGTGTTTTGGACAACTTTCTTTTTCTTCCTGCACAACATTCTGCAGACTTCTCTGCAACTTTTAAAACACGATGGGAGATGTTTTCTGTGCTGGCACAGTTTCTCCTTGCCAGACATAGTGGAAAAGATTTTTGTAATGATGTAGACCACAAAATACACTAAAGACGCAATACGGATTTCCCCGGAGCTAATCGCCGGTCCCGGGCACATTTTGGTGGAAGCCGCCGCACTGGAGTTCACTGTGACCGGCACAATCGCCTTTGCGCGAAGAAGCCGCCTCTTCGTCTCCGGGAGCCGGAGAGAGCGGCTGCTTGGGAAAGGTGAAGAATGAAGCTGCACAACACTGGGATAGTGTGCGGAGCCTGCAAATTCATCCAAAACAGTACCGTACCATTCTCCTACCTTTTCCAAACACATGAACATTCGGTTGGAAGGTGTTTTCAACAACTTTCTTTTTCTTCTTGCAAAACACTCTGCAGACTTCTCTGCAACATGTAAAACAAGATGAGAGATGTTTTCTGTGCTGGCACAGTTTCTCCTGGCCTAACATATGGGAAACCTGTCTGCAATGATGTAGACCAGAAGTCTCCAGAAAGATGAAGGTACGGATGTCCCCGGAGCTAAGCGCCGGTCCCGGGCACATTTTGGTAAAAGCCGCAACCCTGGAGTGCACTGTGACCGGCGCAATCGCCTTTGCAAGAAGAAGCCGCTTCTTTGCCTCCGGGAGCCAGAGAGAGCGGCTGCCTCTGAATGCTGAAGAATGAAGCTGCACAACACTGGGATTGTGTGCACAGCTTGCAAACTGATCCAAAACAGTACCGTACCACTCTCCTACCTTTTCCAAACACTTGAACATTCGATTGGAAGGTGTTTTGGACAACTGTGTTTTTCTTCTTGCAAAACACTCTGCAAAACTTTCTGAAACATGTAAAACACGATGGGAGATGTTTTCTGTGCTGGCACAGTTTCTCCTTGCCAGACATAGTGGAAAAGATTTTTGTAATGATGTAGACCAAAAAAGCCCAGAAAGAAGAAGGTACGGGTGTCCCCGGAGCTAAGCGCCGGTCCCGGGCACATTTCGGCAGAAGCGGCCGCACTGGAGTGCACTGTGACCGGCACAATCGCCTTTGCGCGAAGAAGCCGCTTCTTCGTCGCCGGGAGCCGGAGAGAGCGGCTGCTTGGGAAAGGTGAAGAATGAAGCTGCACAACACTGGGATAAAGTGCGCAGCTTGCAAACTGATCCAAAACAGTACCTTACCACTCTCCTACCATTACTAAACACATGAACATTCGGCATGACGGTGTTTTAGACAACTTTGTTTTTCTTCTTGCAAAACACTCTGCAAACCTTTCTGAAACATGTAAAACATGGTGGGAGATGTTTTCTGTGCTGGCACAATTTCTCCTTGCCTAACGTAGATGAAAAACCTTTCTGCAATGATGTAGACCTCAAAAGACGCTTAAGACGAAGTTACGCAGCTCCCCGGAGCTAAGCGCCGGTTGCCGGGCACATTTCGGCAGAAGCCGCCGCACTGGAGTGCACTGTGACCGGCACAATCGCCTTTGCGCGAAGAAGCCGCTTCTTCGCCTCCGGCAGCTGGAGAGTGCGGCTCCTTCGGGTAGGTGAGAATGAAGCTGCACAACACTGGGATAGTGTGCGCAGCTTGCAAACTGATAGAAAACTGTACCTTACCACTCTCCTACCTTTTAAAAACATATGAACATTCGATTGGAAGGTGTTTTGGACAATTTTGTTTTTCTTCTTGCAAAACACTCTGCAGAGCTCTCTGCAACATGTAAAACAAAATGGGAGATGTTTTCTGTGCTGGCAGATTTTCTCCATGCCAGACATAGTGGAAAAGATTTTTGCAATGATGTAGACCAAAAAAGCCCAGAAAGAAGAAGGTACGGATGTCCCCGGAGCTAAGCGCCGGTCCCGGGCACATTTCGGCAGAAGCGGCCGCACTGCAGTGCACTGTGACCGGCACAATCGCCTTTGCAAGAAGAAGCCGCTTCTTCGTCGCCGGGAGCCGGAGAGAGCGGCTACTTCTGAAAGGTGAAGAATGAAGCTCCACTACACTGGGATAGTGTGCGCAGCTTGCAACTGATCGAAAACAGTACCGTACCACTCTCCTACCTTTTCCAAACACATGAACATTCGGTTGGAAGGTGTTTTCAACAACTTTCTTTTTCTTCCTGCAAAACACTCTGCAGACTTCTCTGCAACATGTAAAACAAGATGAGAGATGTTTTCTGTGCTGGCACAGTTTCTCCTGGCCTAACATAGTGGAAAACCTTTCTGCAATGATGTAGACCAGAAGTCTCCAGAAAGATGAAGGTACGGATGTCCCCGGATCTAAGCGCCGGTCCCGGGCACATTTTGGTAAAAGCCGCAACCCTGGAGTGCACTGTGACCGGCGCAATCGCCTTTGCAAGAAGAAGCCGCTTCTTTGCCTCCGGGAGCCAGAGAGAGCGGCTGCCTCTGAATGCTGAAGAATGAAGCTGCACAACACTGGGATTGTGTGCACAGCTTGCAAACTGATCCAAAACAGTACCGTACCACTCTCCTACCTTTTCCAAACACTTGAACATTCGATTGGAAGGTGTTTTGGACAACTGTGTTTTTCTTCTTGCAAAACACTCTGCAAACCTTTCTGAAACATGTAAAACACGATGGGAGATGATTTCTGTGCTGGCACAGTTTCTCCTTGCCAGACATAGTGGAAAAGATTTTTGTAATGATGTAGACCACAAAAGCCCAGAAAGAAGAAGGTACGGGTGTCCCCGGAGCTAAGCGCCGGTCCCGGGCACATTTCGGCAGAAGCGGCCGCACTGGAGTGCACTGTGACCGGCACAATCGCCTTTACGCGAAGAAGCCGCTTCTTCGTCGCCGGGAGCCGGAGAGAGCGGCTACTTCTGAAAGGTGAAGAATGAAGCTGCAAAACACTGGGATAGTGTGCGCAGCTTGCAAACTGATGCAAAACAGTACCTTACCACTCCCTTACCATTTCCAAACACATGAACATTCGGTTGGAACGTGTTTTCAACAACTTTCTTTTTCTTCTTGCAAAACACTCTGCAGAGCTCTCTGCAACATGTAAAACAAAATGGGTGATGTTTTCTGTGCTGGCACAGTTTCTCCTTGCCTAACATAGTGAAAAACCTTTCTGCAATGATGTAGACCTCAAAAGACGCTTAAGACGAAGTTACGCAGCTCCCCGGAGGTAAGCGCCGGTTCCCGGGCACATTTCGGCAGAAGCCGCCGCACTGGAGTGCACTGTGACCGGCACAATGGCCTTTGCGCGAAGAAGCCGCTTCTTCGCCTCCGGCAGCTGGAGAGTGCGGCTCCTTTGGGTAGGTGAGAATGAAGCTGCACAACACTGGGATAGTGTGCGCAGCTTGCAAACTGATAGAAAACTGTACCTTACCACTCTCCTACCTTTTAAAAACATATGAACATTCGATTGGAAGGTGTTTTGGACAATTTTGTTTTTCTTCTTGCAAAACACTCTGCAGAGCTCTCTGCAACGTGTAAAACAAAATGGGAGATGTTTTCTGTGCTGGCAGATTTTCTCCATGCCAGACATAGTGGAAAAGATTTTTGCAATGATGTAGACCACAAAAGCCCAGAAAGAAGAAGGTACGGATGTCCCCGGAGCTAAGCACCGGTCCCGGGCACATTTCGGCAGAAGCGGCCGCACTGCAGTGCACTGTGACCGGCACAATCGCCTTTGCAAGAAGAAGCCGCTTCTTCATCTCCGGCAGCTGGAGAGTGCGGCTCCTTCGGGTAGGTGAGAATGAAGCTGCACTTCACTGGGATAGTGTGCGCAGTTGCAAACTGATAGAAAACAGTACCCTACTACTCTCCTACCTTTTCCAAACACATGAATATTGGGTTGGAAGGTGTTTTGGACAACTTTCTTTTTCTTCCTGCAAAACACTCTGCAGACTTCTCTGCAACATGTAAAACAAGATGAGAGATGTTTTCTGTGCTGGCACAGTTTCTCCTGGCCTAACATAGTGGAAAACCTTTCTGCAATGATGTAGACCAGAAGTCTCCAGAAAGATAAAGGTACGGATGTCCCCGGAGCTAAGCGCCGGTCCCGGGCACATTTTGGTAAAAGCCGCAACCCTGGAGTGCACTGTGACCGGCGCAATCGCCTTTGCAAGAAGAAGCCGCTTCTTTGCCTCCGGGAGCCAGAGAGAGCGGCCGCCTCTGAATGCTGATGAATGAAGCTGCACAACACTGGGATTGTGTGCACAGCTTGCAAACTGATCCAAAACAGTACCGTACCACTCTCCTACCTTTTCCAAACACTTGAACATTCGATTGGAAGGTGTTTTGGACAACTGTGTTTTTCTTCTTGCAAAACACTCTGCAAAACTTTCTGAAACATGTAAAACACGATGGGAGATGATTTCTGTGCTGGCACAGTTTCTCCTTGCCAGACATAGTGAAAAACCTTTCTGCAATGATGTAGACCACAAAAGATGCTAAAGACGAAGTTGCGCAGCTCCCCGGAGGTAAGCGCCGGTTCCCGGGCACATTTCGGCAGAAGCCGCCGCACTGGAGTGCACTGTGACCGGCACAATCGCCTTTGCGCGAAGAAGCCGCTTCTTCACCTCCGGCAGCTGGAGAGTGCGGCTCCTTCGGGTAGGTGAGAATGAAGCTGCACAACACTGGGATAGTGTGCGCAGCTTGCAAACTGATCCAAAACAGTACCTTACCACTCTCCTACCTTTTAAAAACATATGAACATTCGATTGGAAGGTGTTTTGGACAATTTTGTTTTTCTTCTTGCAAAACACTCTGCAGAGCTCTCTGCAACATGTAAAACACGATGGGAGATGTTTTCTGTGCTGGCAGATTTTCTCCATGCCAGACATAGTGGAAAAGATTTTTGCAATGATGTAGACCACAAAAGCCCAGAAAGAAGAAGGTACGGATGTCCCCGGATCTAAGCGCCGGTCCCGGGCACATTTCGGCAGAAGCGGCCGCACTGGAGTGCACTGTGACCGGCACAATCGCCTTTGCGCGAAGAAGCCGCTTCTTCGCCTCCGGCAGCTGGAGAGTGCGGCTCCTTCGGGTAGGTGAGAATGAAGCTGCACAACACTGGGATAGTGTGCGCAGCTTGCAAACTGATAGAAAACTGTACCTTACCACTCTCCTACCTTTTAAAAACATATGAACATTCGATTGGAAGGTGTTTTGGACAATTTTGTTTTTCTTCTTGCAAAACACTCTGCAGAGCTCTCTGCAACATGTAAAACAAAATGGGAGATGTTTTCTGTGCTGGCAGATTTTCTCCATGCCAGACATAGTGGAAAAGATTTTTGCAATGATGTAGACCACAAAAGCCCAGAAAGAAGAAGGTACGGATGTCCCCGGAGCTAAGCGCCGGTCCCGGGCACATTTCAGCAGAAGCGGCCGCACTGCAGTGCACTGTGACCGGCACAATCGCCTTTTCAAGAAGAAGCCGCTTCTTCGTCTCCGGCAGCTGGAGAGTGCGGCTCCTTCGGGTAGGTGAGAATGAAGCTGCACTACACTGGGATAGTGTGCGCAGTTGCAAACTGATAGAAAACAGTACGCTACTACTCTCCTACCTTTTCCAAACACATGAATATTGGGTTGGAAGGTGTTTTGGACAACTTTCTTTTTCTTCTTGCAAAACACTCTGCAAACCTTTCTGAAACATGTAAAACACGGTGGGAGATGTTTTCTGTGCTGGCACAGTTTCTCCTTGCCAGACATAGTGGAAAAGATTTTTGTAATGATGTAGACCACAAAATACACTAAAGACGCAATACGGATTTCCCCGGAGCTAAGCGCCGGTCCCGGGCACATTTTGGTGGAAGCCGCCGCACTGGAGTTCACTGTGACCGGCATAATCGCCTTTGCGCGAAGAAGCCGCCTCTTCGTCTCCGGGAGCCGGAGAGAGCGGCTGCTTGGGAAAGGTGAAGAATAAAGCTGCACAACACTGGGATAGTGTGCGGAGCCTGCAAACTCATCCAAAACAGTACCGTACCATTCTCCTACCTTTTCCAAACACATGAACATTCGGTTGGAAGGTGTTTTCAACAACTTTGTTTTTCTTCTTGCAAAACACTCTGCAGACTTCTCTGCAACATGTAAAACAAGATGAGAGATGTTTTCTGTGCTGGCACAGTTTCTCCTGGCCTAACATAGTGGAAAACCTTTCTGCAATGATGTAGACCAGAAGTCTCCAGAAAGATGAAGGTACGGATGTCCCCGGAGCTAAGCGCCGGTCCCGGGCACATTTTGGTGGAAGCCGCAACCCTGGAGTGCACTGTGACCGGCGCAATCGCCTTTGCAAGAAGAAGCCGCTTCTTTGCCTCCGGGAGAGGGAGAGAGCGGCTGCTTGGGAAAGGTGAAGAATGAAGCTGCACAACACTGGGATAGTGTGCGGAGCCTGCAAACTCATCCAAAACAGTACCGTACCATTCTCCTACCTTTTCCAAACACATGAACATTCGATTGGAAGGTGTTTTCAACAACTTTGTTTTTCTTCTTGCAAAACACTCTGCAGACTTCTCTGCAACATGTAAAACAAGATGAGAGATGTTTTCTGTGCTGGCACAGTTTCTCCTGGCCTAACATAGTGGAAAACCTTTCTGCAATGATGTAGACCAGAAGTCTCCAGAAAGATGAAGGTACGGATGTCCCCGGAGCTAAGCGCCGGTCCCGGGCACATTTTGGTAAAAGCCGCAACCCTGGAGTGCACTGTGACCGGCGCAATCGCCTTTGCAAGAAGAAGCCGCTTCTTTGCCTCCGGGAGCCAGAGAGAGCGGCTGCCTCTGAATGCTGAAGAATGAAGCTGCACAACACTGGGATTGTGTGCACAGCTTGCAAACTGATCCAAAACAGTACCGTACCACTCTCCTACCTTTTCCAAACACTTGAACATTCGATTGGAAGGTGTTTTGGACAACTGTGTTTTTCTTCTTGCAAAACACTCTGCAAACCTTTCTGAAACATGTAAAACACGATGGGAGATGATTTCTGTGCTGGCACAGTTTCTCCTTGCCAGACATAGTGGAAAAGATTTTTGTAATGATGTAGACCACAAAAGCCCAGAAAGAAGAAGGCACGGGTGTCCCCGGAGCTAAGCGCCGGTCCCGGGCACATTTCGGCAGAAGCGGCCGCACTGGAGTGCACTGTGACCGGCACAATCGCCTTTGCGCGAAGAAGCCGCTTCTTCGTCGCCGGGAGCCGGAGAGAGCGGCTGCTTGGGAAAGGTGAAGAATGAAGCTGCACAACACTGGGATAAAGTGCGCAGCTTGCAAACTGATCCAAAACAGTACCTTACCACTCTCCTACCATTACTAAACACATGAACATTCGGCATGACAGTGTTTTAGACAACTTTGTTTTTCTTCTTGCAAAACACTCTGCAAACCTTTCTGAAACATGTAAAACATGGTGGGAGATGTTTTCTGTGCTGGCACAATTTCTCCTTGCCTAACGTAGATGAAAAACCTTTCTGCAATGATGTAGACCTCAAAAGACGCTTAAGACGAAGTTACGCAGCTCCCCGGAGCTAAGCGCCGGTTGCCGGGCACATTTCGGCAGAAGCCGCCGCACTGGAGTGCACTGTGACCGGCACAATGGCCTTTGCGCGAAGAAGCCGCTTCTTCGCCTCCGGCAGCTGGAGAGTGCGGCTCCTTCGGGTAGGTGAGAATGAAGCTGCACAACACTGGGATAGTGTGCGCAGCTTGCAAACTGATAGAAAACTGTACCTTACCACTCTCCTACCTTTTAAAAACATATGAACATTCGATTGGAAGGTGTTTTGGACAATTTTGTTTTTCTTCTTGCAAAACACTCTGCAGAGCTCTCTGCAACATGTAAAACAAAATGGGAGATGTTTTCTGTGCTGGCAGATTTTCTCCATGCCAGACATAGTGGAAAAGATTTTTGCAATGATGTAGACCAAAAAAGCCCAGAAAGAAGAAGGTACGGATGTCCCCGGAGCTAAGCGCCGGTCCCGGGCACATTTCGGCAGAAGCGGCCGCACTGCAGTGCACTGTGACCGGCACAATCGCCTTTGCAAGAAGAAGCCGCTTCTTCGTCGCCGGGAGCCGGAGAGAGCGGCTACTTCTGAAAGGTGAAGAATGAAGCTCCACTACACTGGGATAGTGTGCGCAGCTTGCAACTGATCGAAAACAGTACCGTACCACTCTCCTACCTTTTCCAAACACATGAACATTCGGTTGGAAGGTGTTTTCAACAACTTTCTTTTTCTTCTTGCAAAACACTCTGCAGACTTCTCTGCAACATGTAAAACAAGATGAGAGATGTTTTCTGTGCTGGCACAGTTTCTCCTGGCCTAACATAGTGGAAAACCTTTCTGCAATGATGTAGACCAGAAGTCTCCAGAAAGATGAAGGTACGGATGTCCCCGGATCTAAGCGCCGGTCCCGGGCACATTTTGGTAAAAGCCGCAACCCTGGAGTGCACTGTGACCGGCGCAATCGCCTTTGCAAGAAGAAGCCGCTTCTTTGCCTCCGGGAGCCAGAGAGAGCGGCTGCCTCTGAATGCTGATGAATGAAGCTGCACAACACTGGGATTGTGTGCACAGCTTGCAAACTGATCCAAAACAGTACCGTACCACTCTCCTACCTTTTCCAAACACTTGAACATTCGATTGGAAGGTGTTTTGGACAACTGTGTTTTTCTTCTTGCAAAACACTCTGCAAACCTTTCTGAAACATGTAAAACACGATGGGAGATGATTTCTGTGCTGGCACAGTTTCTCCTTGCCAGACATAGTGGAAAAGATTTTTGTAATGATGTAGACCACAAAAGCCCAGAAAGAAGAAGGTACGGGTGTCCCCGGAGCTAAGTGCCGGTCCCGGGCACATTTCGGCAGAACTGGCCGCACTGGAGTGCACTGTGACCGGCACAATCGCCTTTGCGCGAAGAAGCCGCTTCTTCGTCGCCGGGAGCCGGAGAGAGCGGCTACTTCTGAAAGGTGAAGAATGAAGCTGCAAAACACTGGGATAGTGTGCGCAGCTTGCAAACTGATGCAAAACAGTACCTTACCACTCCCTTACCATTTCCAAACACATGAACATTCGGTTGGAACGTGTTTTCAACAACTTTCTTTTTCTTCTTGCAAAACACTCTGCAGAGCTCTCTGCAACATGTAAAACAAAATGGGTGATGTTTTCTGTGCTGGCACAGTTTCTCCTTGCCTAACATAGTGAAAAACCTTTCTGCAATGATGTAGACCTCAAAAGACGCTTAAGACGAAGTTACGCAGCTCCCCGGAGGTAAGCGCCGGTTCCCGGGCACATTTCGGCAGAAGCCGCCGCACTGGAGTGCACTGTGACCGGCACAATGGCCTTTGCGCGAAGAAGCCGCTTCTTCGCCTCCGGCAGCTGGAGAGTGCGGCTCCTTCGGGTAGGTGAGAATGAAGCTGCACAACACTGGGATAGTGTGCGCAGCTTGCAAACTGATAGAAAACTGTACCTTACCACTCTCCTACCTTTTAAAAACATATGAACATTCGATTGGAAGGTGTTTTGGACAATTTTGTTTTTCTTCTTGCAAAACACTCTGCAGAGCTCTCTGCAACGTGTAAAACAAAATGGGAGATGTTTTCTGTGCTGGCAGATTTTCTCCATGCCAGACATAGTGGAAAAGATTTTTGCAATGATGTAGACCACAAAAGCCCAGAAAGAAGAAGGTACGGATGTCCCCGGAGCTAAGCGCCGGTCCCGGGCACATTTCGGCAGAAGCGGCCGCACTGCAGTGCACTGTGACCGGCACAATCGCCTTTGCAAGAAGAAGCCGCTTCTTCATCTCCGGCAGCTGGAGAGTGCGGCTCCTTCGGGTAGGTGAGAATGAAGCTGCACTACACTGGGATAGTGTGCGCAGTTGCAAACTGATAGAAAACAGTACCCTACTACTCTCCTACCTTTTCCAAACACATGAATATTGGGTTGGAAGGTGTTTTGGACAACTTTCTTATTCTTCCTGCAAAACACTCTGCAGACTTCTCTGCAACATGTAAAACAAGATGAGAGATGTTTTCTGTGCTGGCACAGTTTCTCCTGGCCTAACATAGTGGAAAACCTTTCTGCAATGATGTAGACCAGAAGTCTCCAGAAAGATAAAGGTACGGATGTCCCCGGAGCTAAGCGCCGGTCCCGGGCACATTTTGGTAAAAGCCGCAACCCTGGAGTGCACTGTGACCGGCGCAATCGCCTTTGCAAGAAGAAGCCGCTTCTTTGCCTCCGGGAGCCAGAGAGAGCGGCCGCCTCTGAATGCTGATGAATGAAGCTGCACAACACTGGGATTGTGTGCACAGCTTGCAAACTGATCCAAAACAGTACCGTACCACTCTCCTTCCTTTTCCAAACACTTGAACATTCGATTGGAAGGTGTTTTGGACAACTGTGTTTTTCTTCTTGCAAAACACTCTGCAAAACTTTCTGAAACATGTAAAACACGATGGGAGATGATTTCTGTGCTGGCACAGTTTCTCCTTGCCAGACATAGTGAAAAACCTTTCTGCAATGATGTAGACCACAAAAGATGCTAAAGACGAAGTTGCGCAGCTCCCCGGAGGTAAGCGCCGGTTCCCGGGCACATTTCGGCAGAAGCCGCCGCACTGGAGTGCACTGTGACCGGCACAATCGCCTTTGCGCGAAGAAGCCGCTTCTTCACCTCCGGCAGCTGGAGAGTGCGGCTCCTTCGGGTAGGTGAGAATGAAGCTGCACAACACTGGGATAGTGTGCGCAGCTTGCAAACTGATCCAAAACAGTACCTTACCACTCTCCTACCTTTTAAAAACATATGAACATTCGATTGGAAGGTGTTTTGGACAATTTTGTTTTTCTTCTTGCAAAACACTCTGCAGAGCTCTCTGCAACATGTAAAACACGATGGGAGATGTTTTCTGTGCTGGCAGATTTTCTCCATGCCAGACATAGTGGAAAAGATTTTTGCAATGATGTAGACCACAAAAGCCCAGAAAGAAGAAGGTACGGATGTCCCCGGATCTAAGCGCCGGTCCCGGGCACATTTCGGCAGAAGCGGCCGCACTGGAGTGCACTGTGACCGGCACAATCGCCTTTGCGCGAAGAAGCCGCTTCTTCGCCTCCGGCAGCTGGAGAGTGCGGCTCCTTTGGGTAGGTGAGAATGAAGCTGCACAACACTGGGATAGTGTGCGCAGCTTGCAAACTGATAGAAAACTGTACCTTACCACTCTCCTACCTTTTAAAAACATATGAACATTCGATTGGAAGGTGTTTTGGACAATTTTGTTTTTCTTCTTGCAAAACACTCTGCAGAGCTCTCTGCAACATGTAAAACAAAATGGGAGATGTTTTCTGTGCTGGCAGATTTTCTCCATGCCAGACATAGTGGAAAAGATTTTTGCAATGATGTAGACCACAAAAGCCCAGAAAGAAGAAGGTACGGATGTCCCCGGAGCTAAGCGCCGGTCCCGGGCACATTTCGGCAGAAGCGGCCGCACTGCAGTGCACTGTGACCGGCACAATCGCCTTTGCAAGAAGAAGCCGCTTCTTCGTCTCCGGCAGCTGGAGAGTGCGGCTCCTTCGGGTAGGTGAGAATGAAGCTGCACTACACTGGGATAGTGTGCGCAGTTGCAAACTGATAGAAAACAGTACGCTACTACCCTCCTACCTTTTCCAAACACATGAATATTGGGTTGGAAGGTGTTTTGGACAACTGTGTTTTTCTTCTTGCAAAACACTCTGCAAAACTTTCTGAAACATGTAAAACACGGTGGGAGATGTTTTCTGTGCTGGCACATTTTCTCCTTGCCAGACATAGTGGAAAAGATTTTTGTAATGATGTAGACCACAAAATACACCAAAGACGCAATACGGATTTCCCCGGAGCTAAGCGCCGGTCCCGGGCACATTTTGGTTGAAGCCGCCGCACTGGAGTTCACTGTGACCGGCATAATCGCCTTTGCGCGAAGAAGCCGCCTCTTCGTCTCCGGGAGCCGGAGAGAGCGGCTGCTTGGGAAAGGTGAAGAATAAAGCTGCACAACACTGGGATAGTGTGCGGAGCCTGCAAACTCATCCAAAACAGTACCGTACCATTCTCCTACCTTTTCCAAACACATGAACATTCGGTTGGAAGGTGTTTTCAACAACTTTGTTTTTCTTCTTGCAAAACACTCTGCAGACTTCTCTGCAACATGTAAAACACGATGGGAGATGTTTTCTGTGCTGGCACAGTTTCTCCTGGCCTAACATAGTGGAAAACCTTTCTGCAATGATGTAGACCAGAAGTCTCCAGAAAGATGAAGGTACGGATGTCCCCGGAGCTAAGCGCCGGTCCCGGGCACATTTTGGTAAAAGCCGCAACCCTGGAGTGCACTGTGACCGGCGCAATCGCCTTTGCAAGAAGAAGCCGCTTCTTTGTCTCCGGGAGCCAGAGAGAGCGGCTGCCTCTGAATGCTGATGAATGAAGCTGCACAACACTGGGATTGTGTGCACAGCTTGCAAACTGATCCAAAACAGTACCGTACCACTCTCCTACCTTTTCCAAACACTTGAACATTCGATTGGAAGGTGTTTTGGACAACTGTGTTTTTCTTCTTGCAAAACACTCTGCAAAACTTTCTGAAACATGTAAAACACGATGGGAGATGTTTTCTGTGCTGGCACATTTTCTCCTTGCCAGACATAGTGGAAAAGATTTTTGTAATTATGTAGACCAAAAAAGCCCAGAAAGAAGAAGGTACGGGTGTCCCCGGAGCTAAGCGCCGGTCCCGGGCACATTTCGGCAGAAGCGGCCGCACTGGAGTGCACTGTGACCGGCACAATCGCCTTTGCGCGAAGAAGCCGCTTCTTCGTCGCCGGGAGCCGGAGAGAGCGGCTACTTCTGAAAGGTGAAGAATGAAGCTGCAAAACACTGGGATAGTGTGCGCAGCTTGCAAACTGATGCAAAACAGTACCTTACCACTCCCTTACCATTTCCAAACACATGAACATTCGGTTGGAAGGTGATTTGGACAACTTTGTTTTTCTTCTTGCAAAACACTCTGCAGAGCTCTCTGCAACATGTAAAACACGATGGGAGATGTTTTCTGTGCTGGCACAGTTTCTCCTTGCCAGACATAGTGAAAAACCTTTCTGCAATGATGTAGACCTCAAAAGATGCTAAAGACGAAGTTGCGCAGCTCCCCGGAGGTAAGCGCCGGTTCCCGGGCACATTTCGGCAGAAGCCGCCGCACTGGAGTGCACTGTGACCGGCACAATCGCCTTTGCGCGAAGAAGCTGCTTCTTCACCTCCGGCAGCTGGAGAGTGCGGTTCCTTCGGGTAGGTGAAGAATGAAGCTGCACAACACTGGGATAGTGTGCGCAGCTTGCAAACTGATCCATAACTGTACCTTACCACTCTCCTACCTTTTAAAAACATATGAACATTCGATTGGAAGGTGTTTTGGACAATTTTGTTTTTCTTCTTGCAAAACACTCTGCAGAGCTCTCTGCAACATGTAAAACAAAATGGGAGATGTTTTCTGTGCTGGCAGATTTTCTCCATGCCAGACATAGTGGAAAAGATTTTTGCAATGATGTAGACCACAAAAGCCCAGAAAGAAGAAGGTACGGATGTCCCCAGAGCTAAGCGCCGGTCCCGGGCACATTTCGGCAGAAGCGGCCGCACTGGAGTTCACTGTGACCGGCACAATCGCCTTTGCGCGAAGAAGCCGCCTCTTCGTCTCCGGGAGCCGGAGAGAGCGGCTGCTTGGGAAAGGTGAAGAATGAAGCTGCACAACACTGGGATAGTGTGCGGAGCCTGCAAACTCATCCAAAACAGTACCGTACCATTCTCCTACCTTTTCCAAACACATGAACATTCGGTTGGAAGGTGTTTTCAACAACTTTGTTTTTCTTCTTGCAAAACACTCTGCAGACTTCTCTGCAACATGTAAAACAAGATGAGAGATGTTTTCTGTGCTGGCACAGTTTCTCCTGGCCTAACATAGTGGAAAACCTTTCTGCGATGATGTAGACCAGAAGTCTCCAGAAAGATGAAGGTACGGATGTCCCCGGAGCTAAGCGCCGGTCCCGGGCACATTTTGGTAAAAGCCGCAACCCTGGAGTGCACTGTGACCGGCGCAATCGCCTTTGCAAGAAGAAGCCGCTTCTTTGCCTCCGGGAGCCAGAGAGAGCGGCTGCCTCTGAATGCTGAAGAATGAAGCTGCACAACACTGGGATTGTGTGCACAGCTTGCAAACTGATCCAAAACAGTACCGTACCACTCTCCTACCTTTTCCAAACACTTGAACATTCGATTGGAAGGTGTTTTGGACAACTGTGTTTTTCTTCTTGCAAAACACTCTGCAAACCTTTCTGAAACATGTAAAACACGATGGGAGATGTTTTCTGTGCTGGCACAGTTTCTCCTTGCCAGACATAGTGGAAAAGATTTTTGTAATGATGTAGACCAAAAAAGCCCAGAAAGAAGAAGGTACGGGTGTCCCCGGACCTAAGCGCCGGTCCCGGGCACATTTCGGCAGAAGCGGCCGCACTGCAGTGCACTGTGACCGGCACAATCGCCTTTGCGCGAAGAAGCCGCTTCTTCGTCGCCGGGAGCCGGAGAGAGCGGCTACTTCTGAAAGGTGAAGAATGAAGCTGCAAAACACTGGGATAGTGTGCGCAGCTTGCAAACTGATGCAAAACAGTACCTTACCACTCCCTTACCATTTCCAAACACATGAACATTCGGTTGGAACGTGTTTTCAACAACTTTCTTTTTCTTCTTGCAAAACACTCTGCAGAGCTCTCTGCAACATGTAAAACAAAATGGGTGATGTTTTCTGTGCTGGCACAGTTTCTCCTTGCCTAACATAGTGAAAAACCTTTCTGCAATGATGTAGACCTCAAAAGACGCTTAAGACGAAGTTACGCAGCTCCCCGGAGGTAAGCGCCGGTTCCCGGGCACATTTCGGCAGAAGCCGCCGCACTGGAGTGCACTGTGACCGGCACAATCGCCTTTGCGCGAAGAAGCCGCTTCTTCGCCTCCGGCAGCTGGAGAGTGCGGCTCCTTCGGGTAGGTGAGAATGAAGCTGCACAACACTGGGATAGTGTGCGCAGCTTGCAAACTGATAGAAAACTGTACCTTACCACTCTCCTACCTTTTAAAAACATATGAACATTCGATTGGAAGGTGTTTTGGACAATTTTGTTTTTCTTCTTGCAAAACACTCTGCAGAGCTCTCTGCAACATGTAAAACAAAATGGGAGATGTTTTCTGTGCTGGCAGATTTTCTCCATGCCAGACATAGTGGAAAAGATTTTTGCAATGATGTAGACCACAAAAGCCCAGAAAGAAGAAGGTACGGATGTCCCCGGAGCTAAGCGCCGGTCCCGGGCACATTTCGGCAGAAGCGGCCGCACTGCAGTGCACTGTGACCGGCACAATCGCCTTTGCAAGAAGAAGCCGCTTCTTCATCTCCGGCAGCTGGAGAGTGCGGCTCCTTCGGGTAGGTGAGAATGAAGCTGCACTACACTGGGATAGTGTGCGCAGTTGCAAACTGATAGAAAACAGTACCCTACTACTCTCCTACCTTTTCCAAACACATGAATATTGGGTTGGAAGGTGTTTTGGACAACTTTCTTTTTCTTCCTGCACAATATTCTGCAGACTTCTCTGCAACTTTTAAAACACGATGGGAGATGTTTTCTGTGCTGGCACAGTTTCTCCTTGCCAGACATAGTGGAAAAGATTTTTGTAATGATGTAGACCACAAAATACACTAAAGACGCAATACGGATTTCCCCGGAGCTAATCGCCGGTCCCGGGCACATTTTGGTGGAAGCCGCCGCACTGGAGTTCACTGTGACCGGCACAATCGCCTTTGCGCGAAGAAGCCGCCTCTTCGTCTCCGGGAGCCGGAGAGAGCGGCTGCTTGGGAAAGGTGAAGAATGAAGCTGCACAACACTGGGATCGTGTGCGGAGCCTGCAAACTCATCCAAAACAGTACCGTACCATTCTCCTACCTTTTCCAAACACATGAACATTCGGTTGGAAGGTGTTTTCAACAACTTTGTTTTTCTTCTTGCAAAACACTCTGCAGACTTCTCTGCAACATGTAAAACAAGATGAGAGATGTTTTCTGTGCTGGCACAGTTTCTCCTGGCCTAACATAGTGGAAAACCTTTCTGCAATGATGTAGACCAGAAGTCTCCAGAAAGATGAAGGTACGGATGTCCCCGGAGCTAAGCGCCGGTCCCGGGCACATTTTGGTAAAAGCCGCAACCCTGGAGTGCACTGTGACCGGCGCAATCGCCTTTGCAAGAAGAAGCCGCTTCTTTGCCTCCGGGAGCCAGAGAGAGCGGCTGCCTCTGAATGCTGATGAATGAAGCTGCACAACACTGGGATTGTGTGCACAGCTTGCAAACTGATCCAAAACAGTACCGTACCACTCTCCTACCTTTTCCAAACACTTGAACATTCGATTGGAAGGTGTTTTGGACAACTGTGTTTTTCTTCTTGCAAAACACTCTGCAGAGCTCTCTGCAACATGTAAAACACTATGGGAGATGTTTTCTGTGCTGGCAAAGTTTCTCCTTGCCTAACAGAGTGAAAAACCTTTCTGCAATGATGTAGACCTCAAAAGACGCTTAAGACGAAGTTACGCAGCTCCCCGGAGCTAAGCGCCGGTTGCCGGGCACATTTCGGCAGAAGCCGCCGCACTGCAGTGCACTGTGACCGGCACAATCGCCTTTGCAAGAAGAAGCCGCTTCTTCACCTCCGGCAGCTGGAGAGTGCGGCTCCTTCGGGTAGGTGAGAATGAAGCTGCACTACACTGGGATAGTGTGCGCAGTTGCAAACTGATAGAAAACAGTACCCTACTACTCTCCTACCTTTTCCAAACACATGAATATTGGGTTGGAAGGTGTTTTGGACAACTTTCTTTTTCTTCCTGCACAACATTCTGCAGACTTCTCTGCAACTTTTAAAACACGATGGGAGATGTTTTCTGTGCTGGCACATTTTCTCCTTGCCAGACATAGTGGAAAAGATTTTTGTAATGATGTAGACCACAAAATACACTAAAGACGCAATACGGATTTCCCCGGAGCTAAGCGCCGGTCCCGGGCACATTTTGGTGGAAGCCGCCGCACTGGAGTTCACTGTGACCGGCACAATCGCCTTTGCGCGAAGAAGCCGCCTCTTCGTCTCCGGGAGCCGGAGAGAGCGGCTGCTTGGGAAAGGTGAAGAATAAAGCTGCACAACACTGGGATAGTGTGCGGAGCCTGCAAACTCATCCAAAACAGTACCGTACCATTCTCCTACCTTTTCCAAACACATGAACATTCGGTTGGAAGGTGTTTTCAACAACTTTGTTTTTCTTCTTGCAAAACACTCTGCAGACTTCTCTGCAACATGTAAAACAAGATGAGAGATGTTTTCTGTGCTGGCACAGTTTCTCCTGGCCTAACATAGTGGAAAACCTTTCTGCAATGATGTAGACCAGAAGTCTCCAGAAAGATGAAGGTACGGATGTCCCCGGAGCTAAGCGCCGGTCCCGGGCACATTTTGGTGGAAGCCGCAACCCTGGAGTGCACTGTGACCGGCGCAATCGCCTTTGCGCGAAGAAGCCGCCTCTTCGTCTCCGGGAGCCGGAGAGAGCGGCTGCTTGGGAAAGGTGAAGAATGAAGCTGCACAACACTGGGATAGTGTGCGGAGCCTGCAAACTCATCCAAAACAGTACCGTACCATTCTCCTACCTTTTCCAAACACATGAACATTCGGTTGGAAGGTGTTTTCAACAACTTTCTTTTTCTTCTTGCAAAACACTCTGCAGACTTCTCTGCAACATGTAAAACAAGATGAGAGATGTTTTCTGTGCTGGCACAGTTTCTCCTGGCCTAACATAGTGGAAAACCTTTCTGCAATGATGTAGACCAGAAGTCTCCAGAAAGATGAAGGTACGGATGTCCCCGGAGCTAAGCGCCGGTCCCGGGCACATTTCGGCAGAAGCGGCCGCACTGGAGTGCATTGTGACCGGCACAATCGCCTTTGCGCGAAGAAGCCGCTTCTTCGTCGCCGGGAGCCGGAGAGAGCGGCTACTTCTGAAAGGTGAAGAATAAAGCTGCAAAACACTGGGATAGTGTGCGCAGCTTACAAACTGATGCAAAACAGTACCTTACCACTCCCTTACCATTTCCAAACACATGAACATTCGGTTGGAAGGTGATTTGGACAACATTGTTTTTCTTCTTGCAAAACACTCTGCAGAGCTCTCTGCAACATTTAAAACACGGTGGGAGATGTTTTCTGTGCTGGCACAGTTTCTCCTTGCCAGACATAGTGAAAAACCTTTCTGCAATGATGTAGACCACAAAAGATGCTAAAGACGAAGTTGCGCAGCTCCCCGGAGGTAAGCGCCGGTTCCCGGGCACATTTCGGCAGAAGCCGCCGCACTGGAGTGCACTGTGACCGGCACAATCGCCTTTGCGCGAAGAAGCCGCTTCTTCACCTCCGGCAGCTGGAGAGTGCGGCTCCTTCGGGTAGGTGAGAATGAAGCTGCACAACACTGGGATAGTGTGCGCAGCTTGCAAACTGATCCAAAACAGTACCTTACCACTCTCTTACCTTTTAAAAACATATGAACATTCGATTGGAAGGTGTTTTGGACAATTTTGTTTTTCTTGCAAAACACTCTGCAGAGCTCTCTGCAACATGTAAAACAAAATGGGAGATGTTTTCTGTGCTGGCAGATTTTCTCCATGCCAGACATAGTGGAAAAGATTTTTGCAATGATGTAGACCACAAAAGCCCAGAAAGAAGAAGGTACGGATGTCCCCGGAGCTAAGCGCCGGTCCCGGGCACATTTCGGCAGAAGCGGCCGCACTGCAGTGCACTGTGACCGGCACAATCGCCTTTGCAAGAAGAAGCCGCTTCTTCGTCTCCGGCAGCTGGAGAGTGCGGCTCCTTCGGGTAGGTGAGAATGAAGCTGCACAACACTGGGATAGTGTGCGCAGTTGCAAACTGATAGAAAACAGTACCCTACTACTCTCCTACCTTTTCCAAACACATGAATATTCGGTTGGAAGGTGTTTTGGACAACTTTCTTTTTCTTCCTGCACAACATTCTGCAGACTTCTCTGCAACTTTTAAAACACGATGGGAGATGTTTTCTGTGCTGGCACATTTTCTCCTTGCCAGACATAGTGGAAAAGATTTTTGTAATGATGTAGACCACAAAATACACTAAAGACGCAATACGGTTTTCCCCGGAGCTAAGCGCCGGTCCCGGGCACATTTTGGTGGAAGCCGCCGCACTGGAGTTCACTGTGACCGGCACAATCGCCTTTGCGCGAAGAAGCCGCCTCTTCGTCTCCGGGAGCCGGAGAGAGCGGCTGCTTGGGAAAGGTGAAGAATAAAGCTGCACAACACTGGGATAGTGTGCGGAGCCTGCAAACTCATCCAAAACAGTACCATACCATTCTCCTACCTTTTCCAAACATATGAACATTCGGTTGGAAGGTGTTTTCAACAACTTTGTTTTTCTTCTTGCAAAACACTCTGCAGACTTCTCTGCAACATGTAAAACAAGATGAGAGATGTTTTCTGTGCTGGCACAGTTTCTCCTGGCCTAACATAGTGGAAAACCTTTCTGCAATGATGTAGACCAGAAGTCTCCAGAAAGATGAAGGTACGGATGTCCCCGGAGCTAAGCGCCGGTTCCCGGGCACATTTTGGTGGAAGCCGCAACCCTGGAGTGCACTGTGACCGGCGCAATCGCCTTTGCAAGAAGAAGCCGCTTCTTTGCCTCCGGGAGAGGGAGAGAGCGGCTGCTTGGGAAAGGTGAAGAATGAAGCTGCACAACACTGGGATAGTGTGCGGAGCCTGCAAACTCATCCAAAACAGTACCGTACCATTCTCCTACCTTTTCCAAACACATGAACATTCGGTTGGAAGGTGTTTTCAACAACTTTCTTTTTCTTCTTGCAAAACACTCTGCAGACTTCTCTGCAACATGTAAAACAAGATGAGAGATGTTTTCTGTGCTGGCACAGTTTCTCCTGGCCTAACATAGTGGAAAACCTTTCTGCAATGATGTAGACCAGAAGTCTCCAGAAAGATGAAGGTACGGATGTCCCCGGAGCTAAGCGCCGGTCCCGGGCACATTTTGGTAAAAGCCGCAACCCTGGAGTGCACTGTGACCGGCGCAATCGCCTTTGCAAGAAGAAGCCGCTTCTTTGCCTCCGGGAGCCAGAGAGAGCGGCTGCCTCTGAATGCTGAAGAATGAAGCTGCACAACACTGGGATTGTGTGCACAGCTTGCAAACTGATCCAAAACAGTACCGTACCACTCTCCTACCTTTTCCAAACACTTGAACATTCGATTGGAAGGTGTTTTGGACAACTGTGTTTTTCTTCTTGCAAAACACTCTGCAAACCTTTCTGAAACATGTAAAACACGATGGGAGATGATTTCTGTGCTGGCACAGTTTCTCCTTGCCAGACATAGTGGAAAAGATTTTTGTAATGATGTAGACCACAAAAGCCCAGAAAGAAGAAGGCACGGGTGTCCCCTGAGCTAAGCGCCGGTCCCGGGCACATTTCGGCAGAAGCGGCCGCACTGGAGTGCACTGTGACCGGCACAATCGCCTTTGCGCGAAGAAGCCGCTTCTTCGTCGCCGGGAGCCGGAGAGAGCGGCTGCTTGGGAAAGGTGAAGAATGAAGCTGCACAACACTGGGATAAAGTGCGCAGCTTGCAAACTGATCCAAAACAGTACCTTACCACTCTCCTACCATTACTAAACACATGAACATTCGGCATGACGGTGTTTTAGACAACTTTGTTTTTCTTCTTGCAAAACACTCTGCAAACCTTTCTGAAACATGTAAAACACGGTGGGAGATGTTTTCTGTGCTGGCACAATTTCTCCTTGCCTAACGTAGATGAAAAACCTTTCTGCAATGATGTAGACCTCAAAAGACGCTTAATACGAAGTTACGCAGCTCCCCGGAGCTAAGCGCCGGTTGCCGGGCACATTTCGGCAGAAGCCGCCGCACTGGAGTGCACTGTGACCGGCACAATGGCCTTTGCGCGAAGAAGCCGCTTCTTCGCCTCCGGCAGCTGGAGAGTGCGGCTCCTTCGGGTAGGTGAGAATGAAGCTGCACAACACTGGGATAGTGTGCGCAGCTTGCAAACTGATAGAAAACTGTACCTTACCACTCTCCTACCTTTTAAAAACATATGAACATTCGATTGGAAGGTGTTTTGGACAATTTTGTTTTTCTTCTTGCAAAACACTCTGCAGAGCTCTCTGCAACATGTAAAACAAAATGGGAGATGTTTTCTGTGCTGGCAGATTTTCTCCATGCCAGACATAGTGGAAAAGATTTTTGCAATGATGTAGACCAAAAAAGCCCAGAAAGAAGAAGGTACGGATGTCCCCGGAGCTAAGCGCCGGTCCCGGGCACATTTCAGCAGAAGCGGCCGCACTGCAGTGCACTGTGACCGGCACAATCGCCTTTGCAAGAAGAAGCCGCTTCTTCGTCGCCGGGAGCCGGAGAGAGCGGCTACTTCTGAAAGGTGAAGAATGAAGCTGCACAACACTGGGATAGTGTGCGGAGCCTGCAAACTCATCCAAAACAGTACCGTACCATTCTCCTACCTTTTCCAAACACATGAACATTCGGTTGGAAGGTGTTTTCAACAACTTTCTTTTTCTTCTTGCAAAACACTCTGCAGACTTCTCTGCAACATGTAAAACAAGATGAGAGATGTTTTCTGTGCTGGCACAGTTTCTCCTGGCCTAACATAGTGGAAAACCTTTCTGCAATGATGTAGACCAGAAGTCTCCAGAAAGATGAAGGTACGGATGTCCCCGGAGCTAAGCGCCGGTCCCGGGCACATTTTGGTAAAAGCCGCAACCCTGGAGTGCACTGTGACCGGCGCAATCGCCTTTGCAAGAAGAAGCCGCTTCTTTGCCTCCGGGAGCCAGAGAGAGCGGCTGCCTCTGAATGCTGATGAATGAAGCTGCACAACACTGGGATTGTGTGCACAGCTTGCAAACTGATCCAAAACAGTACCGTACCACTCTCCTACCTTTTCCAAACACTTGAACATTTGATTGGAAGGTGTTTTGGACAACTGTGTTTTTCTTCTTGCAAAACACTCTGCAGAGCTCTCTGCAACATGTAAAACACGGTGGGAGATGTTTTCTGTGCTGGCACAGTTTCTCCTTGCCAGACATAGTGAAAAACCTTTCTGCAATGATGTAGACCACAAAAGATGCTAAAGACGAAGTTGCGCAGCTCCCCGGAGGTAAGCGCCGGTTCCCGGGCACATTTCGGCAGAAGCCGCCGCACTGGAGTGCACTGTGACCGGCACAATCGCCTTTGCGCGAAGAAGCCGCTTCTTCACCTCCGGCAGCTGGAGAGTGCGGCTCCTTCGGGTAGGTGAGAATGAAGCTGCACAACACTGGGATAGTGTGCGCAGCTTGCAAACTGATCCAAAACAGTACCTTACCACTCTCCTACCTTTTAAAAACATATGAACATTCGATTGGAAGGTGTTTTGGACAATTTTGTTTTTCTTCTTACAAAACACTCTGCAGAGCTCTCTGCAACATGTAAAACACGATGGGAGATGTTTTCTGTGCTGGCAGATTTTCTCCATGCCAGACATAGTGGAAAAGATTTTTGCAATGATGTAGACCACAAAAGCCCAGAAAGAAGAAGGTACGGATGTCCCCGGATCTAAGCGCCGGTCCCGGGCACATTTCGGCAGAAGCGGCCGCACTGCAGTGCACTGTGACCGGCACAATCGCCTTTGCGCGAAGAAGCCGCTTCTTCGCCTCCGGCAGCTGGAGAGTGCGGCTCCTTCGGGTAGTTGAGAATGAAGCTGCACAACACTGGGATAATTTGCGCAGCTTGCAAACTGATAGAAAACTGTACCTTACCACTCTCCTACCTTTTAAAAACATATGAACATTCGATTGGAAGGTGTTTTGGACAATTTTGTTTTTCTTCTTGCAAAACACTCTGCAGAGCTCTCTGCAACATGTAAAACAAAATGGGAGATGTTTTCTGTGCTGGCAGATTTTCTCCATGCCAGACATAGTGGAAAAGATTTTTGCAATGATGTAGACCACAAAAGCCCAGAAAGAAGAAGGTACGGATGTCCCCGGAGCTAAGCGCCGGTCCCGGGCACATTTCGGCAGAAGCGGCCGCACTGCAGTGCACTGTGACCGGCACAATCGCCTTTGCAAGAAGAAGCCGCTTCTTCGCCTCCGGCAGCTGGAGAGTGCGGCTCCTTCGGGTAGGTGAGAATGAAGCTGCACTACACTGGGATAGTTTGCGCAGTTGCAAACTGATCGAAAACAGTACCCTACTACTCTCCTACCTTTTCCAAACACATGAATATTGGGTTGGAAGGTGTTTTGGACAACTTTCTTTTTCTTCTTGCAAAACACTCTGCAAACCTTTCTGAAACATGTAAAACACGGTGGGAGATGTTTTCTGTGCTGGCACATTTTCTCCTTGCCAGACATAGTGGAAAAGATTTTTGTAATGATGTAGACCACAAAATACACTAAAGACGCAATACGGATTTCCCCGGAGCTAAGCGCCGGTTGCCGGGCACATTTTGGTGGAAGCCGCCGCACTGGAGTTCACTGTGACCGGCACAATCGCCTTTGCGCGAAGAAGCCGCCTCTTCGTCTCCGGGAGCCGGAGAGAGCGGCTGCTTGGGAAAGGTGAAGAATAAAGCTGCACAACACTGGGATAGTGTGCGGAGCCTGCAAACTCATCCAAAACAGTACCGTACCATTCTCCTACCTTTTCCAAACACATGAACATTCGGTTGGAAGGTGTTTTCAACAACTTTGTTTTTCTTCTTGCAAAACACTCTGCAGACTTCTCTGCAACATGTAAAACAAGATGAGAGATGTTTTCTGTGCTGGCACAGTTTCTCCTGGCCTAACATAGTGGAAAACCTTTCTGCAATGATGTAGACCAGAAGTCTCCAGAAAGATGAAGGTACGGATGTCCCCGGAGCTAAGCGCCGGTCCCGGGCACATTTTGGTAAAAGCCGCAACCCTGGAGTGCACTGTGACCGGCGCAATCGCCTTTGCAAGAAGAAGCCGCTTCTTTGCCTCCGGGAGCCAGAGAGAGCGGCTGCCTCTGAATGCTGATGAATGAAGCTGCACAACACTGGGATTGTGTGCACAGCTTGCAAACTGATCCAAAACAGTACCGTACCACTCTCCTACCTTTTCCAAACACTTGAACATTCGATTGGAAGGTGTTTTGGACAACTGTGTTTTTCTTCTTGCAAAACACTCTGCAAAACTTTCTGAAACATGTAAAACACGATGGGAGATGATTTCTGTGCTGGCACAGTTTCTCCTTGCCAGACATAGTGGAAAAGATTTTTGTAATTATGTAGACCAAAAAAGCCCAGAAAGAAGAAGGTACGGGTGTCCCCGGAGCTAAGCGCCGGTCCCGGGCACATTTCGGCAGAAGCGGCCGCACTGGAGTGCACTGTGACCGGCACAATCGCCTTTGCGCGAAGAAGCCGCTTCTTCGTCGCCGGGAGCCGGAGAGAGCGGCTACTTCTGAAAGGTGAAGAATGAAGCTGCACAACACTGGGATAGTGTGCGGAGCCTGCAAACTCATCCAAAACAGTACCGTACCATTCTCCTACCTTTTCCAAACACATGAACATTCGGTTGGAAGGTGTTTTCAACAACTTTCTTTTTCTTCTTGCAAAACACTCTGCAGACTTCTCTGCAACATGTAAAACAAGATGAGAGATGTTTTCTGTGCTGGCACAGTTTCTCCTGGCCTAACATAGTGGAAAACCTTTCTGCAATGATGTAGACCAGAAGTCTCCAGAAAGATGAAGGTACGGATGTCCCCGGAGCTAAGCGCCGGTCCCGGGCACATTTTGGTAAAAGCCGCAACCCTGGAGTGCACTGTGACCGGCGCAATCGCCTTTGCAAGAAGAAGCCGCTTCTTTGCCTCCGGGAGCCAGAGAGAGCGGCTGCCTCTGAATGCTGATGAATGAAGCTGCACAACACTGGGATTGTGTGCACAGCTTGCAAACTGATCCAAAACAGTACCGTACCACTCTCCTACCTTTTCCAAACACTTGAACATTTGATTGGAAGGTGTTTTGGACAACTGTGTTTTTCTTCTTGCAAAACACTCTGCAAACCTTTCTGAAACATGTAAAACACGATGGGAGATGATTTCTGTGCTGGCACAGTTTCTCCTTGCCAGACATAGTGGAAAAGATTTTTGTAATGATGTAGACCACAAAAGCCCAGAAAGAAGAAGGTACGGGTGTCCCCGGAGCTAAGCGCCGGTCCCGGGCACATTTCGGCAGAAGCGGCCGCACTGGAGTGCACTGTGACCGGCACAATCGCCTTTGCGCGAAGAAGCCGCTTCTTCGTCGCCGGGAGCCGGAGAGAGCGGCTACTTCTGAAAGGTGAAGAATGAAGCTGCAAAACACTGGGATAGTGTGCGCAGCTTGCAAACTGATAGAAAACAGTACCTTACCACTCCCTTACCATTTCCAAACACATGAACATTCGGTTGGAAGGTGATTTGGACAACATTGTTTTTCTTCTTGCAAAACACTCTGCAGAGCTCTCTGCAACATGTAAAACACGGTGGGAGATGTTTTCTGTGCTGGCACAGTTTCTCCTTGCCAGACATAGTGAAAAACCTTTCTGCAATGATGTAGACCACAAAAGATGCTAAAGACGAAGTTGCGCAGCTCCCCGGAGGTAAGCGCCGGTTCCCGGGCACATTTCGGCAGAAGCCGCCGCACTGGAGTGCACTGTGACCGGCACAATCGCCTTTGCGCGAAGAAGCCGCTTCTTCACCTCCGGCAGCTGGAGAGTGCGGCTCCTTCGGGTAGGTGAGAATGAAGCTGCACAACACTGGGATAGTGTGCGCAGCTTGCAAACTGATCCAAAACAGTACCTTACCACTCTCCTACCTTTTAAAAACATATGAACATTCGATTGGAAGGTGTTTTGGACAATTTTGTTTTTCTTCTTACAAAACACTCTGCAGAGCTCTCTGCAACATGTAAAACACGATGGGAGATGTTTTCTGTGCTGGCAGATTTTCTCCATGCCAGACATAGTGGAAAAGATTTTTGCAATGATGTAGACCACAAAAGCCCAGAAAGAAGAAGGTACGGATGTCCCCGGATCTAAGCGCCGGTCCCGGGCACATTTCGGCAGAAGCGGCCGCACTGCAGTGCACTGTGACCGGCACAATCGCCTTTGCGCGAAGAAGCCGCTTCTTCGCCTCCGGCAGCTGGAGAGTGCGGCTCCTTCGGGTAGTTGAGAATGAAGCTGCACAACACTGGGATAGTGTGCGCAGCTTGCAAACTGATAGAAAACTGTACCTTACCACTCTCCTACCTTTTAAAAACATATGAACATTCGATTGGAAGGTGTTTTGGACAATTTTGTTTTTCTTCTTGCAAAACACTCTGCAGAGCTCTCTGCAACATGTAAAACAAAATGGGAGATGTTTTCTGTGCTGGCAGATTTTCTCCATGCCAGACATAGTGGAAAAGATTTTTGCAATGATGTAGACCACAAAAGCCCAGAAAGAAGAAGGTACGGATGTCCCCGGAGCTAAGCGCCGGTCCCGGGCACATTTCGGCAGAAGCGGCCGCACTGCAGTGCACTGTGACCGGCACAATCGCCTTTGCAAGAAGAAGCCGCTTCTTCGCCTCCGGCAGCTGGAGAGTGCGGCTCCTTCGGGTAGGTGAGAATGAAGCTGCACTACACTGGGATAGTTTGCGCAGTTGCAAACTGATCGAAAACAGTACCCTACTACTCTCCTACCTTTTCCAAACACATGAATATTGGGTTGGAAGGTGTTTTGGACAACTTTCTTTTTCTTCTTGCAAAACACTCTGCAAACCTTTCTGAAACATGTAAAACACGGTGGGAGATGTTTTCTGTGCTGGCACATTTTCTCCTTGCCAGACATAGTGGAAAAGATTTTTGTAATGATGTAGACCACAAAATACACTAAAGACGCAATACGGATTTCCCCGGAGCTAAGCGCCGGTTGCCGGGCACATTTTGGTGGAAGCCGCCGCACTGGAGTTCACTGTGACCGGCACAATCGCCTTTGCGCGAAGAAGCCGCCTCTTCGTCTCCGGGAGCCGGAGAGAGCGGCTGCTTGGGAAAGGTGAAGAATAAAGCTGCACAACACTGGGATAGTGTGCGGAGCCTGCAAACTCATCCAAAACAGTACCGTACCATTCTCCTACCTTTTCCAAACACATGAACATTCGGTTGGAAGGTGTTTTCAACAACTTTGTTTTTCTTCTTGCAAAACACTCTGCAGACTTCTCTGCAACATGTAAAACAAGATGAGAGATGTTTTCTGTGCTGGCACAGTTTCTCCTGGCCTAACATAGTGGAAAACCTTTCTGCAATGATGTAGACCAGAAGTCTCCAGAAAGATGAAGGTACGGATGTCCCCGGAGCTAAGCGCCGGTCCCGGGCACATTTTGGTAAAAGCCGCAACCCTGGAGTGCACTGTGACCGGCGCAATCGCCTTTGCAAGAAGAAGCCGCTTCTTTGCCTCCGGGAGCCAGAGAGAGCGGCTGCCTCTGAATGCTGATGAATGAAGCTGCACAACACTGGGATTGTGTGCACAGCTTGCAAACTGATCCAAAACAGTACCGTACCACTCTCCTACCTTTTCCAAACACTTGAACATTCGATTGGAAGGTGTTTTGGACAACTGTGTTTTTCTTCTTGCAAAACACTCTGCAAAACTTTCTGAAACATGTAAAACACGATGGGAGATGTTTTCTGTGCTGGCACAGTTTCTCCTTGCCAGACATAGTGGAAAAGATTTTTGCAATGATGTAGACCAAAAAAGCCCAGAAAGAAGAAGGTACGGGTGTCCCCGGAGCTAAGCGCCGGTCCCGGGCACATTTCGGCAGAAGCGGCCGCACTGGAGTGCACTGTGACCGGCACAATCGCCTTTGCGCGAAGAAGCCGCTTCTTCGTCGCCGGGAGCCGGAGAGAGCGGCTACTTCTGAAAGGTGAAGAATGAAGCTGCACAACACTGGGATAGTGTGCGCAGCTTGCAAACTGATGCAAAACAGTACCTTACCACTCCCTTACCATTTCCAAACACATGAACATTCGGTTGGAAGGTGATTTGGACAACTTTGTTTTTCTTCTTGCAAAACACTCTGCAGAGCTCTCTGCAACATGTAAAACACGATGGGAGATGTTTTCTGTGCTGGCACAGTTTCTCCTTGCCAGACATAGTGAAAAACCTTTCTGCAATGATGTAGACCACAAAAGATGCTAAAGACGAAGTTACGCAGCTCCCCGGAGCTAAGCGCCGGTTGCCGGGCACATTTCGGCAGAAGCCGCCGCACTGCAGTGCACTGTGACCGGCACAATCGCCTTTGCAAGAAGAAGCCGCTTCTTCGCCTCCGGCAGCTGGAGAGTGCGGCTCCTTCGGGTAGGTGAGAATGAAGCTGCACTACACTGGGATAGTGTGCGCAGTTGCAAACTGATAGAAAACAGTACCCTACTACTCTCCTACCTTTTCCAAACACATGAATATTGGGTTGGAAGGTGTTTTGGACAACTTTCTTTTTCTTCCTGCACAACATTCTGCAGACTTCTCTGCAACTTTTAAAACACGATGGGAGATGTTTTCTGTGCTGGCACATTTTCTCCTTGCCAGACATAGTGGAAAAGATTTTTGTAATGATGTAGACCACAAAATACACTAAAGACGCAATACGGATTTCCCCGGAGCTAAGCGCCGGTCCCGGGCACATTTTGGTGGAAGCCGCCGCACTGGAGTTCACTGTGACCGGCACAATCGCCTTTGCGCGAAGAAGCCGCCTCTTCGTCTCCGGGAGCCGGAGAGAGCGGCTGCTTGGGAAAGGTGAAGAATAAAGCTGCACAACACTGGGATAGTGTGCGGAGCCTGCAAACTCATCCAAAACAGTACCGTACCATTCTCCTACCTTTTCCAAACACATGAACATTCGGTTGGAAGGTGTTTTCAACAACTTTGTTTTTCTTCTTGCAAAACACTCTGCAGACTTCTCTGCAACATGTAAAACAAGATGAGAGATGTTTTCTGTGCTGGCACAGTTTCTCCTGGCCTAACATAGTGGAAAACCTTTCTGCAATGATGTAGACCAGAAGTCTCCAGAAAGATGAAGGTACGGATGTCCCCGGAGCTAAGCGCCGGTCCCGGGCACATTTCGGCAGAAGCGGCCGCACTGGAGTGCATTGTGACCGGCACAATCGCCTTTGCGCGAAGAAGCCGCTTCTTCGTCGCCGGGAGCCGGAGAGAGCGGCTACTTCTGAAAGGTGAAGAATGAAGCTGCAAAACACTGGGATAGTGTGCGCAGCTTACAAACTGATGCAAAACAGTACCTTACCACTCCCTTACCATTTCCAAACACATGAACATTCGGTTGGAAGGTGATTTGGACAACATTGTTTTTCTTCTTGCAAAACACTCTGCAGAGCTCTCTGCAACATTTAAAATACGGTGGGAGATGTTTTCTGTGCTGGCACAGTTTCTCCTTGCCAGACATAGTGAAAAACCTTTCTGCAATGATGTAGACCACAAAAGATGCTAAAGACGAAGTTGCGCAGCTCCCCGGAGGTAAGCGCCGGTTCCCGGGCACATTTCGGCAGAAGCCGCCGCACTGGAGTGCACTGTGACCGGCACAATCGCCTTTGCGCGAAGAAGCCGCTTCTTTGCCTCCGGGAGCCAGAGAGAGCGGCTCCTTCGGGTAGGTGAGAATGAAGCTGCACAACACTGGGATAGTGTGCGCAGCTTGCAAACTGATCCAAAACAGTACCTTACCACTCTCCTACCTTTTAAAAACATATGAACATTCGATTGGAAGGTGTTTTGGACAATTTTGTTTTTCTTCTTACAAAACACTCTGCAGAGCTCTCTGCAACATGTAAAACACGATGGGAGATGTTTTCTGTGCTGGCAGATTTTCTCCATGCCAGACATAGTGGAAAAGATTTTTGCAATGATGTAGACCACAAAAGCCCAGAAAGAAGAAGGTACGGATGTCCCCGGATCTAAGCGCCGGTCCCGGGCACATTTCGGCAGAAGCGGCCGCACTGGAGTGCACTGTGACCGGCACAATCGCCTTTGCGCGAAGAAGCCGCTTCTTCGCCTCCGGCAGCTGGAGAGTGCGGCTCCTTCGGGTAGTTGAGAATGAAGCTGCACAACACTGGGATAGTTTGCGCAGCTTGCAAACTGATAGAAAACTGTACCTTACCACTCTCCTACCTTTTAAAAACATATGAACATTCGATTGGAAGGTGTTTTGGACAATTTTGTTTTTCTTCTTGCAAAACACTCTGCAGAGCTCTCTGCAACATGTAAAACAAAATGGGAGATGTTTTCTGTGCTGGCAGATTTTCTCCATGCCAGACATAGTGGAAAAGATTTTTGCAATGATGTAGACCACAAAAGCCCAGAAAGAAGAAGGTACGGATGTCCCCGGAGCTAAGCGCCGGTCCCGGGCACATTTCGGCAGAAGCGGCCGCACTGCAGTGCACTGTGACCGGCACAATCGCCTTTGCAAGAAGAAGCCGCTTCTTCGCCTCCGGCAGCTGGAGAGTGCGGCTCCTTCGGGTAGGTGAGAATGAAGCTGCACTACACTGGGATAGTTTGCGCAGTTGCAAACTGATCGAAAACAGTACCCTACTACTCTCCTACCTTTTCCAAACACATGAATATTGGGTTTGAAGGTGTTTTGGACAACTTTCTTTTTCTTCTTGCAAAACACTCTGCAAACCTTTCTGAAACATGTAAAACACGGTGGGAGATGTTTTCTGTGCTGGCACATTTTCTCCTTGCCAGACATAGTGGAAAAGATTTTTGTAATGATGTAGACCACAAAATACACTAAAGACGCAATACGGATTTCCCCGGAGCTAAGCGCCGGTTGCCGGGCACATTTTGGTGGAAGCCGCCGCACTGGAGTTCACTGTGACCGGCACAATCGCCTTTGCGCGAAGAAGCCGCCTCTTCGTCTCCGGGAGCCGGAGAGAGCGGCTGCTTGGGAAAGGTGAAGAATAAAGCTGCACAACACTGGGATAGTGTGCGGAGCCTGCAAACTCATCCAAAACAGTACCGTACCATTCTCCTACCTTTTCCAAACACATGAACATTCGGTTGGAAGGTGTTTTCAACAACTTTGTTTTTCTTCTTGCAAAACACTCTGCAGACTTCTCTGCAACATGTAAAACAAGATGAGAGATGTTTTCTGTGCTGGCACAGTTTCTCCTGGCCTAACATAGTGGAAAACCTTTCTGCAATGATGTAGACCAGAAGTCTCCAGAAAGATGAAGGTACGGATGTCCCCGGAGCTAAGCGCCGGTCCCGGGCACATTTTGGTAAAAGCCGCAACCCTGGAGTGCACTGTGACCGGCGCAATCGCCTTTGCAAGAAGAAGCCGCTTCTTTGCCTCCGGGAGCCAGAGAGAGCGGCTGCCTCTGAATGCTGATGAATGAAGCTGCACAACACTGGGATTGTGTGCACAGCTTGCAAACTGATCCAAAACAGTACCGTACCACTCTCCTACCTTTTCCAAACACTTGAACATTCGATTGGAAGGTGTTTTGGACAACTGTGTTTTTCTTCTTGCAAAACACTCTGCAAAACTTTCTGAAACATGTAAAACACGATGGGAGATGTTTTCTGTGCTGGCACAGTTTCTCCTTGCCAGACATAGTGGAAAAGATTTTTGTAATTATGTAGACCAAAAAAGCCCAGAAAGAAGAAGGTACGGGTGTCCCCGGAGCTAAGCGCCGGTCCCGGGCACATTTCGGCAGAAGCGGCCGCACTGCAGTGCACTGTGACCGGCACAATCGCCTTTGCGCGAAGAAGCCGCTTCTTCGTCGCCGGGAGCCGGAGAGAGCGGCTACTTCTGAAAGGTGAAGAATGAAGCTGCACAACACTGGGATAGTGTGCGCAGCTTGCAAACTGATGCAAAACAGTACCTTACCACTCCCTTACCATTTCCAAACACATGAACATTCGGTTGGAAGGTGATTTGGACAACTTTGTTTTTCTTCTTGCAAAACACTCTGCAGAGCTCTCTGCAACATGTAAAACACGATGGGAGATGTTTTCTGTGCTGGCACAGTTTCTCCTTGCCAGACATAGTGAAAAACCTTTCTGCAATGATGTAGACCACAAAAGATGCTAAAGACGAAGTTACGCAGCTCCCCGGAGCTAAGCGCCGGTTGCCGGGCACATTTCGGCAGAAGCCGCCGCACTGCAGTGCACTGTGACCGGCACAATCGCCTTTGCAAGAAGAAGCCGCTTCTTCACCTCCGGCAGCTGGAGAGTGCGGCTCCTTCGGGTAGGTGAGAATGAAGCTGCACTACACTGGGATAGTGTGCGCAGTTGCAAACTGATAGAAAACAGTACCCTACTACTCTCCTACCTTTTCCAAACACATGAATATTGGGTTGGAAGGTGTTTTGGACAACTTTCTTTTTCTTCCTGCACAACATTCTGCAGACTTCTCTGCAACTTTTAAAACACGATGGGAGATGTTTTCTGTGCTGGCACATTTTCTCCTTGCCAGACATAGTGGAAAAGATTTTTGTAATGATGTAGACCACAAAATACACTAAAGACGCAATACGGATTTCCCCGGAGCTAAGCGCCGGTTGCCGGGCACATTTTGGTGGAAGCCGCCGCACTGGAGTTCACTGTGACCGGCACAATCGCCTTTGCGCGAAGAAGCCGCCTCTTCGTCTCCGGGAGCCGGAGAGAGCGGCTGCTTGGGAAAGGTGAAGAATAAAGCTGCACAACACTGGGATAGTGTGCGGAGCCTGCAAACTCATCCAAAACAGTACCGTACCATTCTCCTACCTTTTCCAAACACATGAACATTCGGTTGGAAGGTGTTTTCAACAACTTTGTTTTTCTTCTTGCAAAACACTCTGCAGACTTCTCTGCAACATGTAAAACAAGATGAGAGATGTTTTCTGTGCTGGCACAGTTTCTCCTGGCCTAACATAGTGGAAAACCTTTCTGCAATGATGTAGACCAGAAGTCTCCAGAAAGATGAAGGTACGGATGTCCCCGGAGCTAAGCGCCGGTCCCGGGCACATTTTGGTGGAAGCCGCAACCCTGGAGTGCACTGTGACCGGCGCAATCGCCTTTGCGCGAAGAAGCCGCCTCTTCGTCTCCGGGAGCCGGAGAGAGCGGCTGCTTGGGAAAGGTGAAGAATGAAGCTGCACAACACTGGGATAGTGTGCGGAGCCTGCAAACTCATCCAAAACAGTACCGTACCATTCTCCTACCTTTTCCAAACACATGAACATTCGGTTGGAAGGTGTTTTCAACAACTTTCTTTTTCTTCTTGCAAAACACTCTGCAGACTTCTCTGCAACATGTAAAACAAGATGAGAGATGTTTTCTGTGCTGGCACAGTTTCTCCTGGCCTAACATAGTGGAAAACCTTTCTGCAATGATGTAGACCAGAAGTCTCCAGAAAGATGAAGGTACGGATGTCCCCGGAGCTAAGCGCCGGTCCCGGGCACATTTCGGCAGAAGCGGCCGCACTGGAGTGCATTGTGACCGGCACAATCGCCTTTGCGCGAAGAAGCCGCTTCTTCGTCGCCGGGAGCCGGAGAGAGCGGCTACTTCTGAAAGGTGAAGAATGAAGCTGCAAAACACTGGGATAGTGTGCGCAGCTTACAAACTGATGCAAAACAGTACCTTACCACTCCCTTACCATTTCCAAACACATGAACATTCGGTTGGAAGGTGATTTGGACAACATTGTTTTTCTTCTTGCAAAACACTCTGCAGAGCTCTCTGCAACATTTAAAACACGGTGGGAGATGTTTTCTGTGCTGGCACAGTTTCTCCTTGCCAGACATAGTGAAAAACCTTTCTGCAATGATGTAGACCACAAAAGATGCTAAAGACGAAGTTGCGCAGCTCCCCGGAGGTAAGCGCCGGTTCCCGGGCACATTTCGGCAGAAGCCGCCGCACTGGAGTGCACTGTGACCGGCACAATCGCCTTTGCGCGAAGAAGCCGCTTCTTCACCTCCGGCAGCTGGAGAGTGCGGCTCCTTCGGGTAGGTGAGAATGAAGCTGCACAACACTGGGATAGTGTGCGCAGCTTGCAAACTGATCCAAAACAGTACCTTACCACTCTCCTACCTTTTAAAAACATATGAACATTCGATTGGAAGGTGTTTTGGACAATTTTGTTTTTCTTGCAAAACACTCTGCAGAGCTCTCTGCAACATGTAAAACAAAATGGGAGATGTTTTCTGTGCTGGCAGATTTTCTCCATGCCAGACATAGTGGAAAAGATTTTTGCAATGATGTAGACCACAAAAGCCCAGAAAGAAGAAGGTACGGATGTCCCCGGAGCTAAGCGCCGGTCCCGGGCACATTTCGGCAGAAGCGGCCGCACTGCAGTGCACTGTGACCGGCACAATCGCCTTTGCAAGAAGAAGCCGCTTCTTCGTCTCCGGCAGCTGGAGAGTGCGGCTCCTTCGGGTAGGTGAGAATGAAGCTGCACTACACTGGGATAGTGTGCGCAGTTGCAAACTGATAGAAAACAGTACCCTACTACTCTCCTACCTTTTCCAAACACATGAATATTGGGTTGGAAGGTGTTTTGGACAACTTTCTTTTTCTTCCTGCACAACATTCTGCAGACTTCTCTGCAACTTTTAAAACACGATGGGAGATGTTTTCTGTGCTGGCACATTTTCTCCTTGCCAGACATAGTGGAAAAGATTTTTGTAATGATGTAGACCACAAAATACACTAAAGACGCAATACGGTTTTCCCCGGAGCTAAGCGCCGGTCCCGGGCACATTTTGGTGGAAGCCGCCGCACTGGAGTTCACTGTGACCGGCACAATCGCCTTTGCGCGAAGAAGCCGCCTCTTCGTCTCCGGGAGCCGGAGAGAGCGGCTGCTTGGGAAAGGTGAAGAATAAAGCTGCACAACACTGGGATAGTGTGCGGAGCCTGCAAACTCATCCAAAACAGTACCGTACCATTCTCCTACCTTTTCCAAACACATGAACATTCGGTTGGAAGGTGTTTTCAACAACTTTGTTTTTCTTCTTGCAAAACACTCTGCAGACTTCTCTGCAACATGTAAAACAAGATGAGAGATGTTTTCTGTGCTGGCACAGTTTCTCCTGGCCTAACATAGTGGAAAACCTTTCTGCAATGATGTAGACCAGAAGTCTCCAGAAAGATGAAGGTACGGATGTCCCCGGAGCTAAGCGCCGGTCCCGGGCACATTTTGGTGGAAGCCGCAACCCTGGAGTGCACTGTGACCGGCGCAATCGCCTTTGCAAGAAGAAGCCGCTTCTTTGCCTCCGGGAGAGGGAGAGAGCGGCTGCTTGGGAAAGGTGAAGAATGAAGCTGCACAACACTGGGATAGTGTGCGGAGCCTGCAAACTCATCCAAAACAGTACCGTACCATTCTCCTACCTTTTCCAAACACATGAACATTCGGTTGGAAGGTGTTTTCAACAACTTTGTTTTTCTTCTTGCAAAACACTCTGCAGACTTCTCTGCAACATGTAAAACAAGATGAGAGATGTTTTCTGTGCTGGCACAGTTTCTCCTGGCCTAACATAGTGGAAAACCTTTCTGCAATGATGTAGACCAGAAGTCTCCAGAAAGATGAAGGTACGGATGTCCCCGGAGCTAAGCGCCGGTCCCGGGCACATTTTGGTAAAAGCCGCAACCCTGGAGTGCACTGTGACCGGCGCAATCGCCTTTGCAAGAAGAAGCCGCTTCTTTGCCTCCGGGAGCCAGAGAGAGCGGCTGCCTCTGAATGCTGAAGAATGAAGCTGCACAACACTGGGATTGTGTGCACAGCTTGCAAACTGATCCAAAACAGTACCGTACCACTCTCCTACCTTTTCCAAACACTTGAACATTCGATTGGAAGGTGTTTTGGACAACTGTGTTTTTCTTCTTGCAAAACACTCTGCAAACCTTTCTGAAACATGTAAAACACGATGGGAGATGATTTCTGTGCTGGCACAGTTTCTCCTTGCCAGACATAGTGGAAAAGATTTTTGTAATGATGTAGACCACAAAAGCCCAGAAAGAAGAAGGCACGGGTGTCCCCTGAGCTAAGCGCCGGTCCCGGGCACATTTCGGCAGAAGCGGCCGCACTGGAGTGCACTGTGACCGGCACAATCGCCTTTGCGCGAAGAAGCCGCTTCTTCGTCGCCGGGAGCCGGAGAGAGCGGCTGCTTGGGAAAGGTGAAGAATGAAGCTGCACAACACTGGGATAAAGTGCGCAGCTTGCAAACTGATCCAAAACAGTACCTTACCACTCTCCTACCATTACTAAACACATGAACATTCGGCATGACGGTGTTTTAGACAACTTTGTTTTTCTTCTTGCAAAACACTCTGCAAACCTTTCTGAAACATGTAAAACACGGTGGGAGATGTTTTCTGTGCTGGCACAATTTCTCCTTGCCTAACGTAGATGAAAAACCTTTCTGCAATGATGTAGACCTCAAAAGACGCTTAATACGAAGTTACGCAGCTCCCCGGAGCTAAGCGCCGGTTGCCGGGCACATTTCGGCAGAAGCCGCCGCACTGGAGTGCACTGTGACCGGCACAATGGCCTTTGCGCGAAGAAGCCGCTTCTTCGCCTCCGGCAGCTGGAGAGTGCGGCTCCTTCGGGTAGGTGAGAATGAAGCTGCACAACACTGGGATAGTGTGCGCAGCTTGCAAACTGATAGAAAACTGTACCTTACCACTCTCCTACCTTTTAAAAACATATGAACATTCGATTGGAAGGTGTTTTGGACAATTTTGTTTTTCTTCTTGCAAAACACTCTGCAGAGCTCTCTGCAACATGTAAAACAAAATGGGAGATGTTTTCTGTGCTGGCAGATTTTCTCCATGCCAGACATAGTGGAAAAGATTTTTGCAATGATGTAGACCAAAAAAGCCCAGAAAGAAGAAGGTACGGATGTCCCCGGAGCTAAGCGCCGGTCCCGGGCACATTTCGGCAGAAGCGGCCGCACTGCAGTGCACTGTGACCGGCACAATCGCCTTTGCAAGAAGAAGCCGCTTCTTCGTCGCCGGGAGCCGGAGAGAGCGGCTACTTCTGAAAGGTGAAGAATGAAGCTGCACAACACTGGGATAGTGTGCGGAGCCTGCAAACTCATCCAAAACAGTACCGTACCATTCTCCTACCTTTTCCAAACACATGAACATTCGGTTGGAAGGTGTTTTCAACAACTTTCTTTTTCTTCTTGCAAAACACTCTGCAGACTTCTCTGCAACATGTAAAACAAGATGAGAGATGTTTTCTGTGCTGGCACAGTTTCTCCTGGCCTAACATAGTGGAAAACCTTTCTGCAATGATGTAGACCAGAAGTCTCCAGAAAGATGAAGGTACGGATGTCCCCGGATCTAAGCGCCGGTCCCGGGCACATTTTGGTAAAAGCCGCAACCCTGGAGTGCACTGTGACCGGCGCAATCGCCTTTGCAAGAAGAAGCCGCTTCTTTGCCTCCGGGAGCCAGAGAGAGCGGCTGCCTCTGAATGCTGATGAATGAAGCTGCACAACACTGGGATTGTGTGCACAGCTTGCAAACTGATCCAAAACAGTACCGTACCACTCTCCTACCTTTTCCAAACACTTGAACATTTGATTGGAAGGTGTTTTGGACAACTGTGTTTTTCTTCTTGCAAAACACTCTGCAAACCTTTCTGAAACATGTAAAACACGATGGGAGATGATTTCTGTGCTGGCACAGTTTCTCCTTGCCAGACATAGTAGAAAAGATTTTTGTAATGATGTAGACCAAAATAGCCCAGAAAGAAGAAGGTACGGGTGTCCCCGGAGCTAAGCGCCGGTCCCGGGCACATTTCGGCAGAAGCGGCCGCACTGGAGTGCACTGTGACCGGCACAATCGCCTTTGCGCGAAGAAGCCGCTTCTTCGTCGCCGGGAGCCGGAGAGAGCGGCTACTTCTGAAAGGTGAAGAATGAAGCTGCACAACACTGGGATAGTGTGCGCAGCTTGCAAACTGATGCAAAACAGTACCTTACCACTCCCTTACCATTTCCAAACACATGAACATTCGGTTGGAAGGTGATTTGGACAACTTTGTTTTTCTTCTTGCAAAACACTCTGCAGAGCTCTCTGCAACATGTAAAACACGATGGGAGATGTTTTCTGTGCTGGCACAGTTTCTCCTTGCCTAACATAGTGAAAAACCTTTCTGCAATGATGTAGACCTCAAAAGACGCTTAAGACGAAGTTACGCAGCTCCCCGGAGCTAAGCGCCGGTTGCCGGGCACATTTCGGCAGAAGCCGCCGCACTGGAGTGCACTGTGACCGGCACAATCGCCTTTGCGCGAAGAAGCCGCTTCTTCGCCTCCGGCAGCTGGAGAGTGCGGCTCCTTCGGGTAGGTGAGAATGAAGCTGCACTACACTGGGATAGTGTGCGCAGTTGCAAACTGATAGAAAACAGTACCCTACTACTCTCCTACCTTTTCCAAACACATGAATATTGGGTTGGAAGGTGTTTTGGACAACTTTCTTTTTCTTCCTGCACAACATTCTGCAAACCTTTCTGAAACATGTAAAACACGGTCGGAGATGTTTTCTGTGCTGGCAAGGTTTCTCCTTGCCTAACATAGTGAAAAACCTTTCTGCAATGATGTAGACCTCAAAAGACGCTTAAGACGAAGTTACGCAGCTCCCCGGAGCTAAGCGCCGGTTCCCGGGCACATTTCGGCAGAAGCCGCCGCACTGGAGTGCACTGTGACCGGCACAATCGCCTTTGCGCGAAGAAGCCGCTTCTTCACCTCCGGCAGCTGGAGAGTGCGGCTCCTTCGGGTAGGTGAGAATGAAGCTGCACAACACTTGGATAGTTTGCGGAGCCTGCAAACTCATCCAAAACAGTACCGTACCATTCTCCTACCTTTTCAAAACACATGAACATTCGGTTGGAAGGTGTTTTCAACAACTTTCTTTTTCTTCTTGCAAAACACTCTGCAGACTTCTCTGCAACATGTAAAACAAGATGAGAGATGTTTTCTGTGCTGGCACAGTTTCTCCTGGCCTAACATAGTGGAAAACCTTTCTGCAATGATGTAGACCAGAAGTCTCCAGAAAGAAGAAGGTACGGATGTCCCCGGATCTAAGCGCCGGTCCCGGGCACATTTTGGTAAAAGCCGCAACCCTGGAGTGCACTGTGACCGGCGCAATCGCCTTTGCAAGAAGAAGCCGCTTCTTTGCCTCCGGGAGCCAGAGAGAGCGGCTGCCTCTGAATGCTGATGAATGAAGCTGCACAACACTGGGATTGTGTGCACAGCTTGCAAACTGATCCAAAACAGTACCGTACCACTCTCCTACCTTTTCCAAACACTTGAACATTCGATTGGAAGGTGTTTTGGACTACTGTGTTTTTCTTCTTGCAAAACACTCTGCAAACCTTTCTGAAACATGTAAAACACGATGGGAGATGATTTCTGTGCTGGCACAGTTTCTCCTTGCCAGACATAGTGGAAAAGATTTTTGTAATGATGTAGACCACAAAATACACTAAAGACGCAATACGGATTTCCCCGGAGCTAAGCGCCGGTTGCCGGGCACATTTTGGTGGAAGCCGCCGCACTGGAGTGCACTGTGACCGGCACAATCGCCTTTGCAAGAAGAAGCCGCTTCTTCGTCGCCGGGAGCCGGAGAGAGCGGCTGCTTGGGAAAGGTGAAGAATGAAGCTGCACAACACTGGGATAAAGTGCGCAGCTTGCAAACTGATCCAAAACAGTACCTTACCACTCTCCTACCATTACTAAACACATGAACATTCGGCATGACGGTGTTTTAGACAACTTTGTTTTTCTTCTTGCAAAACACTCTGCAAACCTTTCTGAAACATTTAAAACACGGTGGGAGATGTTTTCTGTGCTGGCACAGTTTCTCCTTGCCTAACATAGTGAAAAACCTTTCTGCAATGATGTAGACCTCAAAAGACGCTTAAGACGAAGTTACGCAGCTCCCCGGAGCTAAGCGCCGGTTGCCGGGCACATTTCGGCAGAAGCCGCCGCACTGGAGTGCACTGTGACCGGCACAATGGCCTTTGCGCGAAGAAGCCGCTTCTTCGCCTCCGGCAGCTGGAGAGTGCGGCTCCTTCGGGTAGGTGAGAATGAAGCTGCACAACACTGGGATAGTGTGCGCAGCTTGCAAACTGATAGAAAACTGTACCTTACCACTCTCCTACCTTTTAAAAACATATGAACATTCGATTGGAAGGTGTTTTGGACAATTTTGTTTTTCTTCTTGCAAAACACTCTGCAGAGCTCTCTGCAACATGTAAAACAAAATGGGAGATGTTTTCTGTGCTGGCAGATTTTCTCCATGCCAGACATAGTGGAAAAGTTTTTTGCAATGATGTAGACCACAAAAGCCCAGAAAGAAGAAGGTACGGATGTCCCCGGAGCTAAGCGCCGGTCCCGGGCACATTTCGGCAGAAGCGGCCGCACTGCAGTGCACTGTGACCGGAACAATCGCCTTTGCAAGAAGAAGCCGCTTCTTCGTCTCCGGCAGCTGGAGAGTGCGGCTCCTTCGGGTAGGTGAGAATGAAGCTGCACTACACTGGGATAGTGTGCGCAGTTGCAAACTGATAGAAAACAGTACCCTACTACTCTCCTACCTTTTCCAAACACATGAATATTGGGTTGGAAGGTGTTTTGGACAACTTTCTTTTTCTTCCTGCACAACATTCTGCAGACTTCTCTGCAACTTTTAAAACACGATGGGAGATGTTTTCTGTGCTGGCACATTTTCTCCTTGCCAGACATTGTGGAAAAGATTTTTGTAATGATGTAGACCACAAAATACACTAAAGACGCAATACGGATTTCCCCGGAGCTAAGCGCCGGTCCCGGGCACATTTTGGTGGAAGCCGCCGCACTGGAGTTCACTGTGACCGGCACAATCGCCTTTGCGCGAAGAAGCCGCCTCTTCGTCTCCGGGAGCCGGAGAGAGCGGCTGCTTGGGAAAGGTGAAGAATAAAGCTGCACAACACTGGGATAGTGTGCGGAGCCTGCAAACTCATCCAAAACAGTACCGTACCATTCTCCTACCTTTTCCAAACACATGAACATTCGGTTGGAAGGTGTTTTCAACAACTTTGTTTTTCTTCTTGCAAAACACTCTGCAGACTTCTCTGCAACATGTAAAACAAGATGAGAGATGTTTTCTGTGCTGGCACAGTTTCTCCTGGCCTAACATAGTGGAAAACCTTTCTGCAATGATGTAGACCAGAAGTCTCCAGAAAGATGAAGGTACGGATGTCCCCGGAGCTAAGCGCCGGTCCCGGGCACATTTTGGTGGAAGCCGCAACCCTGGAGTGCACTGTGACCGGCGCAATCGCCTTTGCAAGAAGAAGCCGCTTCTTTGCCTCCGGGAGAGGGAGAGAGCGGCTGCTTGGGAAAGGTGAAGAATGAAGCTGCACAACACTGGGATAGTGTGCGGAGCCTGCAAACTCATCCAAAACAGTACCGTACCATTCTCCTACCTTTTCCAAACACATGAACATTCGGTTGGAAGGTGTTTTCAACAACTTTCTTTTTCTTCTTGCAAAACACTCTGCAGACTTCTCTGCAACATGTAAAACAAGATGAGAGATGTTTTCTGTGCTGGCACAGTTTCTCCTGGCCTAACATAGTGGAAAACCTTTCTGCAATGATGTAGACCAGAAGTCTCCAGAAAGATGAAGGTACGGATGTCCCCGGATCTAAGCGCCGGTCCCGGGCACATTTTGGTAAAAGCCGCAACCCTGGAGTGCACTGTGACCGGCGCAATCGCCTTGTCAAGAAGAAGCCGCTTCTTTGCCTCCGGGAGCCAGAGAGAGCGGCCGCCTCTGAATGCTGATGAATGAAGCTGCACAACACTGGGATTGTGTGCACAGCTTGCAAACTGATCCAAAACAGTACCGTACCACTCTCCTACCTTTTCCAAACACTTGAACATTCGATTGGAAGGTGTTTTGGACAACTGTGTTTTTCTTCTTGCAAAACACTCTGCAAAACTTTCTGAAACATGTAAAACACGATGGGAGATGATTTCTGTGCTGGCACAGTTTCTCCTTGCCAGACATAGTGGAAAAGATTTTTGTAATGATGTAGACCACAAAAGCCCAGAAAGAAGAAGGTACGGGTGTCCCCTGAGCTAAGCGCCGGTCCCGGGCACATTTCGGCAGAAGCGGCCGCACTGGAGTGCACTGTGACCGGCACAATCGCCTTTGCGCGAAGAAGCCGCTTCTTCGTCGCCGGGAGCCGGAGAGAGCGGCTGCTTGGGAAAGGTGAAGAATGAAGCTGCACAACACTGGGATAAAGTGCGCAGCTTGCAAACTGATCCAAAACAGTACCTTACCACTCTCCTACCATTACTAAACACATGAACATTCGGCATGACGGTGTTTTAGACAACTTTGTTTTTCTTCTTGCAAAACACTCTGCAGAGCTCTCTGCAACATGTAAAACACGATGGGAGATGTTTTCTGTGCTGGCACAGTTTCTCCTTGCCAGACATAGTGAAAAACCTTTCTGCAATGATGTAGACCACAAAAGATGCTAAAGACGAAGTTGCGCAGCTCCCCGGAGGTAAGCGCCGGTTCCCGGGCACATTTCGGCAGAAGCCGCCGCACTGGAGTGCACTGTGACCGGCACAATCGCCTTTGCGCGAAGAAGCTGCTTCTTCACCTCCGGCAGCTGGAGAGTGCGGTTCCTTCGGGTAGGTGAAGAATGAAGCTGCACAACACTGGGATAGTGTGCGCAGCTTGCAAACTGATAGAAAACTGTACCTTACCACTCTCCTACCTTTTAAAAACATATGAACATTCGATTGGAAGGTGTTTTGGACAATTTTGTTTTTCTTCTTGCAAAACACTCTGCAGAGCTCTCTGCAACATGTAAAACAAAATGGGAGATGTTTTCTGTGCTGGCAGATTTTCTCCATGCCAGACATAGTGGAAAAGATTTTTGCAATGATGTAGACCACAAAAGCCCAGAAAGAAGAAGGTACGGATGTCCCCAGAGCTAAGCGCCGGTCCCGGGCACATTTCGGCAGAAGCGGCCGCACTGGAGTTCACTGTGACCGGCACAATCGCCTTTGCGCGAAGAAGCCGCCTCTTCGTCTCCGGGAGCCGGAGAGAGCGGCTGCTTGGGAAAGGTGAAGAATGAAGCTGCACAACACTGGGATAGTGTGCGGAGCCTGCAAACTCATCCAAAACAGTACCGTACCATTCTCCTACCTTTTCCAAACACATGAACATTCGGTTGGAAGGTGTTTTCAACAACTTTCTTTTTCTTCTTGCAAAACACTCTGCAGACTTCTCTGCAACATGTAAAACAAGATGAGAGATGTTTTCTGTGCTGGCACAGTTTCTCCTGGCCTAACATAGTGGAAAACCTTTCTGCAATGATGTAGACCAGAAGTCTCCAGAAAGATGAAGGTACGGATGTCCCCGGAGCTAAGCGCCGGTCCCGGGCACATTTTGGTAAAAGCCGCAACCCTGGAGTGCACTGTGACCGGCGCAATCGCCTTTGCAAGAAGAAGCCGCCTCTTTGCCTCCGGGAGCCAGAGAGAGCGGCTGCCTCTGAATGCTGAAGAATGAAGCTGCACAACACTGGGATTGTGTGCACAGCTTGCAAACTGATCCAAAACAGTACCGTACCACTCTCCTACCTTTTCCAAACACTTGAACATTCGATTGGAAGGTGTTTTGGACAACTGTGATTTTCTTCTTGCAAAACACTCTGCAAACCTTTCTGAAACATGTAAAACACGATGGGAGATGATTTCTGTGCTGGCACAGTTTCTCCTTGCCAGACATAGTGGAAAAGATTTTTGTAATGATGTAGACCAAAAAAGCCCAGAAAGAAGAAGGTACGGGTGTCCCCGGAGCTAAGCGCCGGTCCCGGGCACATTTCGGCAGAAGCGGCCGCACTGCAGTGCACTGTGACCGGCACAATCGCCTTTGCGCGTAGAAGCCGCCTCTACGTCTCCGGGAGCCGGAGAGAGCGGCTGCTTGGGAAAGGGGAAGAATGAAGCTGCACAACACTGGGATAAAGTGCGCAGCTTGCAAACTGATCCAAAACAGTACCTTACCACTCTCCTACCATTACTAAACACATGAACATTCGGCATGACGGTGTTTTAGACAACTTTGTTTTTCTTCTTGCAAAACACTCTGCAAACCTTTCTGAAACATTTAAAACACGGTGGGAGATGTTTTCTGTGCTGGCACAGTTTCTCCTTGCCTAACATAGTGAAAAACCTTTCTGCAATGATGTAGACCTCAAAAGACGCTTAAGACGAAGTTACGCAGCTCCCCGGAGCTAAGCACCGGTTGCCGGGCACATTTCGGGAGAAGCCGCCGCACTGGAGTGCACTGTGACCGGCACAATCGCCTTTGCAAGAAGAAGCCGCTTCTTCGTCGCCGGGAGCCGGAGAGAGCGGCTGCTTGGGAAAGGTGAAGAATGAAGCTGCACAACACTGGGATAAAGTGCGCAGCTTGCAAACTGATCCAAAACAGTACCTTACCACTCTCCTACCATTACTAAACACATGAACATTCGGCATGACGGTGTTTTAGACAACTTTGTTTTTCTTCTTGCAAAACACTCTGCAAACCTTTCTGAAACATTTAAAACACGGTGGGAGATGTTTTCTGTGCTGGCACAGTTTCTCCTTGCCTAACATAGTGAAAAACCTTTCTGTAATGATGTAGACCTCAAAAGACGCTTAAGACGAAGTTACGCAGCTCCCCGGAGCTAAGCGCCGGTTGCCGGGCACATTTCGGCAGAAGCCGCCGCACTGGAGTGCACTGTGACCGGCACAATGGCCTTTGCGCGAAGAAGCCGCTTCTTCGCCTCCGGCAGCTGGAGAGTGCGGCTCCTTCGGGTAGGTGAGAATGAAGCTGCACAACACTGGGATAGTGTGCGCAGCTTGCAAACTGATAGAAAACTGTACCTTACCACTCTCCTACCTTTTAAAAACATATGAACATTCGATTGGAAGGTGTTTTGGACAATTTTGTTTTTCTTCTTGCAAAACACTCTGCAGAGCTCTCTGCAACATGTAAAACAAAATGGGAGATGTTTTCTGTGCTGGCAGATTTTCTCCATGCCAGACATAGTGGAAAAGTTTTTTGCAATGATGTAGACCACAAAAGCCCAGAAAGAAGAAGGTACGGATGTCCCCGGAGCTAAGCGCCGGTCCCGGGCACATTTCGGCAGAAGCGGCCGCACTGCAGTGCACTGTGACCGGCACAATCGCCTTTGCAAGAAGAAGCCGCTTCTTCGTCTCCGGCAGCTGGAGAGTGCGGCTCCTTCGGGTAGGTGAGAATGAAGCTGCACTACACTGGGATAGCGTGCGCAGTTGCAAACTGATAGAAAACAGTACCCTACTACTCTCCTACCTTTTCCAAACACATGAATATTGGGTTGGAAGGTGTTTTGGACAACTTTCTTTTTCTTCCTGCACAACATTCTGCAGACTTCTCTGCAACTTTTAAAACACGATGGGAGATGTTTTCTGTGCTGGCACAGTTTCTCCTTGCCAGACATAGTGGAAAAGATTTTTGTAATGATGTAGACCACAAAATACACTAAAGACGCAATACGGATTTCCCCGGAGCTAAGCGCCGGTCCCGGGCACATTTTGGTGGAAGCCGCCGCACTGGAGTTCACTGTGACCGGCACAATCGCCTTTGCGCGAAGAAGCCGCCTCTTCGTCTCCGGGAGCCGGAGAGAGCGGCTGCTTGGGAAAGGTGAAGAATAAAGCTGCACAACACTGGGATAGTGTGCGGAGCCTGCAAACTCATCCAAAACAGTACCGTACCATTCTCCTACCTTTTCCAAACACATGAACATTCGGTTGGAAGGTGTTTTCAACAACTTTGTTTTTCTTCTTGCAAAACACTCTGCAGACTTCTCTGCAACATGTAAAACAAGATGAGAGATGTTTTCTGTGCTGGCACAGTTTCTCCTGGCCTAACATAGTGGAAAACCTTTCTGCAATGATGTAGACCAGAAGTCTCCAGAAAGATGAAGGTACGGATGTCCCCGGAGCTAAGCGCCGGTCCCGGGCACATTTTGGTGGAAGCCGCAACCCTGGAGTGCACTGTGACCGGCGCAATCGCCTTTGCAAGAAGAAGCCGCTTCTTTGCCTCCGGGAGAGGGAGAGAGCGGCTGCTTGGGAAAGGTGAAGAATGAAGCTGCACAACACTGGGATAGTGTGCGGAGCCTGCAAACTCATCCAAAACAGTACCGTACCATTCTCCTACCTTTTCCAAACACATGAACATTCGGTTGGAAGGTGTTTTCAACAACTTTGTTTTTCTTCTTGCAAAACACTCTGCAGACTTCTCTGCAACATGTAAAACAAGATGAGAGATGTTTTCTGTGCTGGCACAGTTTCTCCTGGCCTAACATAGTGGAAAACCTTTCTGCAATGATGTAGACCAGAAGTCTCCAGAAAGATGAAGGTACGGATGTCCCCGGAGCTAAGCGCCGGTCCCGGGCACATTTTGGTAAAAGCCGCAACCCTGGAGTGCACTGTGACCGGCGCAATCGCCTTTGCAAGAAGAAGCCGCTTCTTTGCCTCCGGGAGCCAGAGAGAGCGGCTGCCTCTGAATGCTGATGAATGAAGCTGCACAACACTGGGATTGTGTGCACAGCTTGCAAACTGATCCAAAACAGTACCGTACCACTCTCCTACCTTTTCCAAACACTTGAACATTCGATTGGAAAGGTGTTTTGGACAACTGTGTTTTTCTTCTTGCAAAACACCTTGCAAAACTTTCTGAAACATGTAAAACACGATGGGAGATGATTTCTGTGCTGGCACAGTTTCTCCTTGCCAGACATAGTGGAAAAGATTTTTGTAATGATGTAGACCAAAAAAGCCCAGAAAGAAGAAGGTACGGGTGTCCCCGGAGCTAAGCGCCGGTCCCGGGCACATTTCGGCAGAAGCGGCCGCACTGGAGTGCACTGTGACCGGCACAATCGCCTTTGCGCGAAGAAGCCGCTTCTTCGTCGCCGGGAGCCGGAGAGAGCGGCTACTTCTGAAAGGTGAAGAATGAAGCTGCAAAACACTGGGATAGTGTGCGCAGCTTACAAACTGATGCAAAACAGTACCTTACCACTCCCTTACCATTTCCAAACACATGAACATTCGGTTGGAAGGTGTTTTCAACAACTTTGTTTTTCTTCTTGCAAAACACTCTGCAGACTTCTCTGCAACATGTAAAACACGGTGGGAGATGTTTTCTGTGCTGGCACAGTTTCTCCTTGCCAGACATAGTGAAAAACCTTTCTGCAATGATGTAGACCACAAAAGATGCTAAAGACGAAGTTGCGCAGCTCCCCGGAGGTAAGCGCCGGTTCCCGGGCACATTTCGGCAGAAGCCGCCGCACTGGAGTGCACTGTGACCGGCACAATCGCCTTTGCGCGAAGAAGCCGCTTCTTCACCTCCGGCAGCTGGAGAGTGCGGCTCCTTCGGGTAGGTGAGAATGAAGCTGCACAACACTGGGATAGTGTGCGCAGCTTGCAAACTGATCCAAAACAGTACCTTACCACTCTCCTACCTTTTAAAAACATATGAACATTCGATTGGAAGGTGTTTTGGACAATTTTGTTTTTCTTCTTGCAAAACACTCTGCAGAGCTCTCTGCAACATGTAAAACACGATGGGAGATGTTTTCTGTGCTGGCAGATTTTCTCCATGCCAGACATAGTGGAAAAGATTTTTGCAATGATGTAGACCACAAAAGCCCAGAAAGAAGAAGGTACGGATGTCCCCGGATCTAAGCGCCGGTCCCGGGCACATTTCGGCAGAAGCGGCCGCACTGCAGTGCACTGTGACCGGCACAATCGCCTTTGCGCGAAGAAGCCGCTTCTTCGCCTCCGGCAGCTGGAGAGTGCGGCTCCTTCGGGTAGTTGAGAATGAAGCTGCACAACACTGGGATAGTTTGCGCAGCTTGCAAACTGATAGAAAACTGTACCTTACCACTCTCCTACCTTTTAAAAACATATGAACATTCGATTGGAAGGTGTTTTGGACAATTTTGTTTTTCTTCTTGCAAAACACTCTGCAGAGCTCTCTGCAACATGTAAAACAAAATGGGAGATGTTTTCTGTGCTGGCAGATTTTCTCCATGCCAGACATAGTGGAAAAGATTTTTGCAATGATGTAGACCACAAAAGCCCAGAAAGAAGAAGGTACGGATGTCCCCGGAGCTAAGCGCCGGTCCCGGGCACATTTCGGCAGAAGCGGCCGCACTGCAGTGCACTGTGACCGGCACAATCGCCTTTGCAAGAAGAAGCCGCTTCTTCGCCTCCGGCAGCTGGAGAGTGCGGCTCCTTCGGGTAGGTGAGAATGAAGCTGCACTACACTGGGATAGTTTGCGCAGTTGCAAACTGATCGAAAACAGTACCCTACTACTCTCCTACCTTTTCCAAACACATGAATATTGGGTTGGAAGGTGTTTTGGACAACTTTCTTTTTCTTCTTGCAAAACACTCTGCAAACCTTTCTGAAACATGTAAAACACGGTGGGAGATGTTTTCTGTGCTGGCACATTTTCTCCTTGCCAGACATAGTGGAAAAGATTTTTGTAATGATGTAGACCACAAAATACACTAAAGACGCAATACGGATTTCCCCGGAGCTAAGCGCCGGTTGCCGGGCACATTTTGGTGGAAGCCGCCGCACTGGAGTTCACTGTGACCGGCACAATCGCCTTTGCGCGAAGAAGCCGCCTCTTCGTCTCCGGGAGCCGGAGAGAGCGGCTGCTTGGGAAAGGTGAAGAATAAAGCTGCACAACACTGGGATAGTGTGCGGAGCCTGCAAACTCATCCAAAACAGTACCGTACCATTCTCCTACCTTTTCCAAACACATGAACATTCGGTTGGAAGGTGTTTTCAACAACTTTGTTTTTCTTCTTGCAAAACACTCTGCAGACTTCTCTGCAACATGTAAAACAAGATGAGAGATGTTTTCTGTGCTGGCACAGTTTCTCCTGGCCTAACATAGTGGAAAACCTTTCTGCAATGATGTAGACCAGAAGTCTCCAGAAAGATGAAGGTACGGATGTCCCCGGAGCTAAGCGCCGGTCCCGGGCACATTTTGGTAAAAGCCGCAACCCTGGAGTGCACTGTGACCGGCGCAATCGCCTTTGCAAGAAGAAGCCGCTTCTTTGCCTCCGGGAGCCAGAGAGAGCGGCTGCCTCTGAATGCTGATGAATGAAGCTGCACAACACTGGGATTGTGTGCACAGCTTGCAAACTGATCCAAAACAGTACCGTACCACTCTCCTACCTTTTCCAAACACTTGAACATTCGATTGGAAGGTGTTTTGGACAACTGTGTTTTTCTTCTTGCAAAACACTCTGCAAAACTTTCTGAAACATGTAAAACACGATGGGAGATGTTTTCTGTGCTGGCACAGTTTCTCCTTGCCAGACATAGTGGAAAAGATTTTTGCAATGATGTAGACCAAAAAAGCCCAGAAAGAAGAAGGTACGGGTGTCCCCGGAGCTAAGCGCCGGTCCCGGGCACATTTCGGCAGAAGCGGCCGCACTGGAGTGCACTGTGACCGGCACAATCGCCTTTGCGCGAAGAAGCCGCTTCTTCGTCGCCGGGAGCCGGAGAGAGCGGCTACTTCTGAAAGGTGAAGAATGAAGCTGCACAACACTGGGATAGTGTGCGCAGCTTGCAAACTGATGCAAAACAGTACCTTACCACTCCCTTACCATTTCCAAACACATGAACATTCGGTTGGAAGGTGATTTGGACAACTTTGTTTTTCTTCTTGCAAAACACTCTGCAGAGCTCTCTGCAACATGTAAAACACGATGGGAGATGTTTTCTGTGCTGGCACAGTTTCTCCTTGCCTAACATAGTGAAAAACCTTTCTGCAATGATGTAGACCTCAAAAGACGCTTAAGACGAAGTTACGCAGCTCCCCGGAGCTAAGCACCGGTTGCCGGGCACATTTCGGGAGAAGCCGCCGCACTGGAGTGCACTGTGACCGGCACAATCGCCTTTGCAAGAAGAAGCCGCTTCTTCGTCGCCGGGAGCCGGAGAGAGCGGCTGCTTGGGAAAGGTGAAGAATGAAGCTGCACAACACTGGGATAAAGTGCGCAGCTTGCAAACTGATCCAAAACAGTACCTTACCACTCTCCTACCATTACTAAACACATGAACATTCGGCATGACGGTGTTTTAGACAACTTTGTTTTTCTTCTTGCAAAACACTCTGCAAACCTTTCTGAAACATTTAAAACACGGTGGGAGATGTTTTCTGTGCTGGCACAGTTTCTCCTTGCCTAACATAGTGAAAAACCTTTCTGTAATGATGTAGACCTCAAAAGACGCTTAAGACGAAGTTACGCAGCTCCCCGGAGCTAAGCGCCGGTTGCCGGGCACATTTCGGCAGAAGCCGCCGCACTGGAGTGCACTGTGACCGGCACAATGGCCTTTGCGCGAAGAAGCCGCTTCTTCGCCTCCGGCAGCTGGAGAGTGCGGCTCCTTCGGGTAGGTGAGAATGAAGCTGCACAACACTGGGATAGTGTGCGCAGCTTGCAAACTGATAGAAAACTGTACCTTACCACTCTCCTACCTTTTAAAAACATATGAACATTCGATTGGAAGGTGTTTTGGACAATTTTGTTTTTCTTCTTGCAAAACACTCTGCAGAGCTCTCTGCAACATGTAAAACAAAATGGGAGATGTTTTCTGTGCTGGCAGATTTTCTCCATGCCAGACATAGTGGAAAAGTTTTTTGCAATGATGTAGACCACAAAAGCCCAGAAAGAAGAAGGTACGGATGTCCCCGGAGCTAAGCGCCGGTCCCGGGCACATTTCGGCAGAAGCGGCCGCACTGCAGTGCACTGTGACCGGCACAATCGCCTTTGCAAGAAGAAGCCGCTTCTTCGTCTCCGGCAGCTGGAGAGTGCGGCTCCTTCGGGTAGGTGAGAATGAAGCTGCACTACACTGGGATAGCGTGCGCAGTTGCAAACTGATAGAAAACAGTACCCTACTACTCTCCTACCTTTTCCAAACACATGAATATTGGGTTGGAAGGTGTTTTGGACAACTTTCTTTTTCTTCCTGCACAACATTCTGCAGACTTCTCTGCAACTTTTAAAACACGATGGGAGATGTTTTCTGTGCTGGCACAGTTTCTCCTTGCCAGACATAGTGGAAAAGATTTTTGTAATGATGTAGACCACAAAATACACTAAAGACGCAATACGGATTTCCCCGGAGCTAAGCGCCGGTCCCGGGCACATTTTGGTGGAAGCCGCCGCACTGGAGTTCACTGTGACCGGCACAATCGCCTTTGCGCGAAGAAGCCGCCTCTTCGTCTCCGGGAGCCGGAGAGAGCGGCTGCTTGGGAAAGGTGAAGAATAAAGCTGCACAACACTGGGATAGTGTGCGGAGCCTGCAAACTCATCCAAAACAGTACCGTACCATTCTCCTACCTTTTCCAAACACATGAACATTCGGTTGGAAGGTGTTTTCAACAACTTTGTTTTTCTTCTTGCAAAACACTCTGCAGACTTCTCTGCAACATGTAAAACAAGATGAGAGATGTTTTCTGTGCTGGCACAGTTTCTCCTGGCCTAACATAGTGGAAAACCTTTCTGCAATGATGTAGACCAGAAGTCTCCAGAAAGATGAAGGTACGGATGTCCCCGGAGCTAAGCGCCGGTCCCGGGCACATTTTGGTGGAAGCCGCAACCCTGGAGTGCACTGTGACCGGCGCAATCGCCTTTGCAAGAAGAAGCCGCTTCTTTGCCTCCGGGAGAGGGAGAGAGCGGCTGCTTGGGAAAGGTGAAGAATGAAGCTGCACAACACTGGGATAGTGTGCGGAGCCTGCAAACTCATCCAAAACAGTACCGTACCATTCTCCTACCTTTTCCAAACACATGAACATTCGGTTGGAAGGTGTTTTCAACAACTTTGTTTTTCTTCTTGCAAAACACTCTGCAGACTTCTCTGCAACATGTAAAACAAGATGAGAGATGTTTTCTGTGCTGGCACAGTTTCTCCTGGCCTAACATAGTGGAAAACCTTTCTGCAATGATGTAGACCAGAAGTCTCCAGAAAGATGAAGGTACGGATGTCCCCGGAGCTAAGCGCCGGTCCCGGGCACATTTTGGTAAAAGCCGCAACCCTGGAGTGCACTGTGACCGGCGCAATCGCCTTTGCAAGAAGAAGCCGCTTCTTTGCCTCCGGGAGCCAGAGAGAGCGGCTGCCTCTGAATGCTGATGAATGAAGCTGCACAACACTGGGATTGTGTGCACAGCTTGCAAACTGATCCAAAACAGTACCGTACCACTCTCCTACCTTTTCCAAACACTTGAACATTCGATTGGAAAGGTGTTTTGGACAACTGTGTTTTTCTTCTTGCAAAACACCTTGCAAAACTTTCTGAAACATGTAAAACACGATGGGAGATGATTTCTGTGCTGGCACAGTTTCTCCTTGCCAGACATAGTGGAAAAGATTTTTGTAATGATGTAGACCAAAAAAGCCCAGAAAGAAGAAGGTACGGGTGTCCCCGGAGCTAAGCGCCGGTCCCGGGCACATTTCGGCAGAAGCGGCCGCACTGGAGTGCATTGTGACCGGCACAATCGCCTTTGCGCGAAGAAGCCGCTTCTTCGTCGCCGGGAGCCGGAGAGAGCGGCTACTTCTGAAAGGTGAAGAATGAAGCTGCAAAACACTGGGATAGTGTGCGCAGCTTACAAACTGATGCAAAACAGTACCTTACCACTCCCTTACCATTTCCAAACACATGAACATTCGGTTGGAAGGTGATTTGGACAACATTGTTTTTCTTCTTGCAAAACACTCTGCAGAGCTCTCTGCAACATGTAAAACACGGTGGGAGATGTTTTCTGTGCTGGCACAGTTTCTCCTTGCCAGACATAGTGAAAAACCTTTCTGCAATGATGTAGACCACAAAAGATGCTAAAGACGAAGTTGCGCAGCTCCCCGGAGGTAAGCGCCGGTTCCCGGGCACATTTCGGCAGAAGCCGCCGCACTGGAGTGCACTGTGACCGGCACAATCGCCTTTGCGCGAAGAAGCCGCTTCTTCACCTCCGGCAGCTGGAGAGTGCGGCTCCTTCGGGTAGGTGAGAATGAAGCTGCACAACACTGGGATAGTGTGCGCAGCTTGCAAACTGATCCAAAACAGTACCTTACCACTCTCCTACCTTTTAAAAACATATGAACATTCGATTGGAAGGTGTTTTGGACAATTTTGTTTTTCTTCTTACAAAACACTCTGCAGAGCTCTCTGCAACATGTAAAACACGATGGGAGATGTTTTCTGTGCTGGCAGATTTTCTCCATGCCAGACATAGTGGAAAAGATTTTTGCAATGATGTAGACCACAAAAGCCCAGAAAGAAGAAGGTACGGATGTCCCCGGATCTAAGCGCCGGTCCCGGGCACATTTCGGCAGAAGCGGCCGCACTGCAGTGCACTGTGACCGGCACAATCGCCTTTGCGCGAAGAAGCCGCTTCTTCGCCTCCGGCAGCTGGAGAGTGCGGCTCCTTCGGGTAGTTGAGAATGAAGCTGCACAACACTGGGATAGTTTGCGCAGCTTGCAAACTGATAGAAAACTGTACCTTACCACTCTCCTACCTTTTAAAAACATATGAACATTCGATTGGAAGGTGTTTTGGACAATTTTGTTTTTCTTCTTGCAAAACACTCTGCAGAGCTCTCTGCAACATGTAAAACAAAATGGGAGATGTTTTCTGTGCTGGCAGATTTTCTCCATGCCAGACATAGTGGAAAAGATTTTTGCAATGATGTAGACCACAAAAGCCCAGAAAGAAGAAGGTACGGATGTCCCCGGAGCTAAGCGCCGGTCCCGGGCACATTTCGGCAGAAGCGGCCGCACTGCAGTGCACTGTGACCGGCACAATCGCCTTTGCAAGAAGAAGCCGCTTCTTCGCCTCCGGCAGCTGGAGAGTGCGGCTCCTTCGGGTAGGTGAGAATGAAGCTGCACTACACTGGGATAGTTTGCGCAGTTGCAAACTGATCGAAAACAGTACCCTACTACTCTCCTACCTTTTCCAAACACATGAATATTGGGTTGGAAGGTGTTTTGGACAACTTTCTTTTTCTTCTTGCAAAACACTCTGCAAACCTTTCTGAAACATGTAAAACACGGTGGGAGATGTTTTCTGTGCTGGCACATTTTCTCCTTGCCAGACATAGTGGAAAAGATTTTTGTAATGATGTAGACCACAAAATACACTAAAGACGCAATACGGATTTCCCCGGAGCTAAGCGCCGGTTGCCGGGCACATTTTGGTGGAAGCCGCCGCACTGGAGTTCACTGTGACCGGCACAATCGCCTTTGCGCGAAGAAGCCGCCTCTTCGTCTCCGGGAGCCGGAGAGAGCGGCTGCTTGGGAAAGGTGAAGAATAAAGCTGCACAACACTGGGATAGTGTGCGGAGCCTGCAAACTCATCCAAAACAGTACCGTACCATTCTCCTACCTTTTCCAAACACATGAACATTCGGTTGGAAGGTGTTTTCAACAACTTTGTTTTTCTTCTTGCAAAACACTCTGCAGACTTCTCTGCAACATGTAAAACAAGATGAGAGATGTTTTCTGTGCTGGCACAGTTTCTCCTGGCCTAACATAGTGGAAAACCTTTCTGCAATGATGTAGACCAGAAGTCTCCAGAAAGATGAAGGTACGGATGTCCCCGGAGCTAAGCGCCGGTCCCGGGCACATTTTGGTAAAAGCCGCAACCCTGGAGTGCACTGTGACCGGCGCAATCGCCTTTGCAAGAAGAAGCCGCTTCTTTGCCTCCGGGAGCCAGAGAGAGCGGCTGCCTCTGAATGCTGATGAATGAAGCTGCACAACACTGGGATTGTGTGCACAGCTTGCAAACTGATCCAAAACAGTACCGTACCACTCTCCTACCTTTTCCAAACACTTGAACATTCGATTGGAAGGTGTTTTGGACAACTGTGTTTTTCTTCTTGCAAAACACTCTGCAAAACTTTCTGAAACATGTAAAACACGATGGGAGATGTTTTCTGTGCTGGCACAGTTTCTCCTTGCCAGACATAGTGGAAAAGATTTTTGCAATGATGTAGACCAAAAAAGCCCAGAAAGAAGAAGGTACGGGTGTCCCCGGAGCTAAGCGCCGGTCCCGGGCACATTTCGGCAGAAGCGGCCGCACTGGAGTGCACTGTGACCGGCACAATCGCCTTTGCGCGAAGAAGCCGCTTCTTCGTCGCCGGGAGCCGGAGAGAGCGGCTACTTCTGAAAGGTGAAGAATGAAGCTGCACAACACTGGGATAGTGTGCGCAGCTTGCAAACTGATGCAAAACAGTACCTTACCACTCCCTTACCATTTCCAAACACATGAACATTCGGTTGGAAGGTGATTTGGACAACTTTGTTTTTCTTCTTGCAAAACACTCTGCAGAGCTCTCTGCAACATGTAAAACACGATGGGAGATGTTTTCTGTGCTGGCACAGTTTCTCCTTGCCAGACATAGTGAAAAACCTTTCTGCAATGATGTAGACCACAAAAGATGCTAAAGACGAAGTTACGCAGCTCCCCGGAGCTAAGCGCCGGTTGCCGGGCACATTTCGGCAGAAGCCGCCGCACTGCAGTGCACTGTGACCGGCACAATCGCCTTTGCAAGAAGAAGCCGCTTCTTCACCTCCGGCAGCTGGAGAGTGCGGCTCCTTCGGGTAGGTGAGAATGAAGCTGCACTACACTGGGATAGTGTGCGCAGTTGCAAACTGATAGAAAACAGTACCCTACTACTCTCCTACCTTTTCCAAACACATGAATATTGGGTTGGAAGGTGTTTTGGACAACTTTCTTTTTCTTCCTGCACAACATTCTGCAGACTTCTCTGCAACTTTTAAAACACGATGGGAGATGTTTTCTGTGCTGGCACATTTTCTCCTTGCCAGACATAGTGGAAAAGATTTTTGTAATGATGTAGACCACAAAATACACTAAAGACGCAATACGGATTTCCCCGGAGCTAAGCGCCGGTCCCGGGCACATTTTGGTGGAAGCCGCCGCACTGGAGTTCACTGTGACCGGCACAATCGCCTTTGCGCGAAGAAGCCGCCTCTTCGTCTCCGGGAGCCGGAGAGAGCGGCTGCTTGGGAAAGGTGAAGAATAAAGCTGCACAACACTGGGATAGTGTGCGGAGCCTGCAAACTCATCCAAAACAGTACCGTACCATTCTCCTACCTTTTCCAAACACATGAACATTCGGTTGGAAGGTGTTTTCAACAACTTTGTTTTTCTTCTTGCAAAACACTCTGCAGACTTCTCTGCAACATGTAAAACAAGATGAGAGATGTTTTCTGTGCTGGCACAGTTTCTCCTGGCCTAACATAGTGGAAAACCTTTCTGCAATGATGTAGACCAGAAGTCTCCAGAAAGATGAAGGTACGGATGTCCCCGGAGCTAAGCGCCGGTCCCGGGCACATTTCGGCAGAAGCGGCCGCACTGGAGTGCATTGTGACCGGCACAATCGCCTTTGCGCGAAGAAGCCGCTTCTTCGTCGCCGGGAGCCGGAGAGAGCGGCTACTTCTGAAAGGTGAAGAATGAAGCTGCAAAACACTGGGATAGTGTGCGCAGCTTACAAACTGATGCAAAACAGTACCTTACCACTCCCTTACCATTTCCAAACACATGAACATTCGGTTGGAAGGTGATTTGGACAACATTGTTTTTCTTCTTGCAAAACACTCTGGAGAGCTCTCTGCAACATTTAAAACACGGTGGGAGATGTTTTCTGTGCTGGCACAGTTTCTCCTTGCCAGACATAGTGAAAAACCTTTCTGCAATGATGTAGACCACAAAAGATGCTAAAGACGAAGTTGCGCAGCTCCCCGGAGGTAAGCGCCGGTTCCCGGGCACATTTCGGCAGAAGCCGCCGCACTGGAGTGCACTGTGACCGGCACAATCGCCTTTGCGCGAAGAAGCCGCTTCTTTGCCTCCGGGAGCCAGAGAGAGCGGCTCCTTCGGGTAGGTGAGAATGAAGCTGCACAACACTGGGATAGTGTGCGCAGCTTGCAAACTGATCCAAAACAGTACCTTACCACTCTCCTACCTTTTAAAAACATATGAACATTCGATTGGAAGGTGTTTTGGACAATTTTGTTTTTCTTCTTACAAAACACTCTGCAGAGCTCTCTGCAACATGTAAAACACGATGGGAGATGTTTTCTGTGCTGGCAGATTTTCTCCATGCCAGACATAGTGGAAAAGATTTTTGCAATGATGTAGACCACAAAAGCCCAGAAAGAAGAAGGTACGGATGTCCCCGGATCTAAGCGCCGGTCCCGGGCACATTTCGGCAGAAGCGGCCGCACTGCAGTGCACTGTGACCGGCACAATCGCCTTTGCGCGAAGAAGCCGCTTCTTCGCCTCCGGCAGCTGGAGAGTGCGGCTCCTTCGGGTAGTTGAGAATGAAGCTGCACAACACTGGGATAGTTTGCGCAGCTTGCAAACTGATAGAAAACTGTACCTTACCACTCTCCTACCTTTTAAAAACATATGAACATTCGATTGGAAGGTGTTTTGGACAATTTTGTTTTTCTTCTTGCAAAACACTCTGCAGAGCTCTCTGCAACATGTAAAACAAAATGGGAGATGTTTTCTGTGCTGGCAGATTTTCTCCATGCCAGACATAGTGGAAAAGATTTTTGCAATGATGTAGACCACAAAAGCCCAGAAAGAAGAAGGTACGGATGTCCCCGGAGCTAAGCGCCGGTCCCGGGCACATTTCGGCAGAAGCGGCCGCACTGCAGTGCACTGTGACCGGCACAATCGCCTTTGCAAGAAGAAGCCGCTTCTTCGCCTCCGGCAGCTGGAGAGTGCGGCTCCTTCGGGTAGGTGAGAATGAAGCTGCACTACACTGGGATAGTTTGCGCAGTTGCAAACTGATCGAAAACAGTACCCTACTACTCTCCTACCTTTTCCAAACACATGAATATTGGGTTGGAAGGTGTTTTGGACAACTTTCTTTTTCTTCTTGCAAAACACTCTGCAAACCTTTCTGAAACATGTAAAGCACGGTGGGAGATGTTTTCTGTGCTGGCACATTTTCTCCTTGCCAGACATAGTGGAAAAGATTTTTGTAATGATGTAGACCACAAAATACACTAAAGACGCAATACGGATTTCCCCGGAGCTAAGCGCCGGTTGCCGGGCACATTTTGGTGGAAGCCGCCGCACTGGAGTTCACTGTGACCGGCACAATCGCCTTTGCGCGAAGAAGCCGCCTCTTCGTCTCCGGGAGCCGGAGAGAGCGGCTGCTTGGGAAAGGTGAAGAATAAAGCTGCACAACACTGGGATAGTGTGCGGAGCCTGCAAACTCATCCAAAACAGTACCGTACCATTCTCCTACCTTTTCCAAACACATGAACATTCGGTTGGAAGGTGTTTTCAACAACTTTGTTTTTCTTCTTGCAAAACACTCTGCAGACTTCTCTGCAACATGTAAAACAAGATGAGAGATGTTTTCTGTGCTGGCACAGTTTCTCCTGGCCTAACATAGTGGAAAACCTTTCTGCAATGATGTAGACCAGAAGTCTCCAGAAAGATGAAGGTACGGATGTCCCCGGAGCTAAGCGCCGGTCCCGGGCACATTTTGGTAAAAGCCGCAACCCTGGAGTGCACTGTGACCGGCGCAATCGCCTTTGCAAGAAGAAGCCGCTTCTTTGCCTCCGGGAGCCAGAGAGAGCGGCTGCCTCTGAATGCTGATGAATGAAGCTGCACAACACTGGGATTGTGTGCACAGCTTGCAAACTGATCCAAAACAGTACCGTACCACTCTCCTACCTTTTCCAAACACTTGAACATTCGATTGGAAGGTGTTTTGGACAACTGTGTTTTTCTTCTTGCAAAACACTCTGCAAAACTTTCTGAAACATGTAAAACACGATGGGAGATGTTTTCTGTGCTGGCACAGTTTCTCCTTGCCAGACATAGTGGAAAAGATTTTTGTAATTATGTAGACCAAAAAAGCCCAGAAAGAAGAAGGTACGGGTGTCCCCGGAGCTAAGCGCCGGTCCCGGGCACATTTCGGCAGAAGCGGCCGCACTGGAGTGCACTGTGACCGGCACAATCGCCTTTGCGCGAAGAAGCCGCTTCTTCGTCGCCGGGAGCCGGAGAGAGCGGCTACTTCTGAAAGGTGAAGAATGAAGCTGCACAACACTGGGATAGTGTGCGCAGCTTGCAAACTGATGCAAAACAGTACCTTACCACTCCCTTACCATTTCCAAACACATGAACATTCGGTTGGAAGGTGATTTGGACAACTTTGTTTTTCTTCTTGCAAAACACTCTGCAGAGCTCTCTGCAACATGTAAAACACGATGGGAGATGTTTTCTGTGCTGGCACAGTTTCTCCTTGCCAGACATAGTGAAAAACCTTTCTGCAATGATGTAGACCACAAAAGATGCTAAAGACGAAGTTACGCAGCTCCCCGGAGCTAAGCGCCGGTTGCCGGGCACATTTCGGCAGAAGCCGCCGCACTGCAGTGCACTGTGACCGGCACAATCGCCTTTGCAAGAAGAAGCCGCTTCTTCACCTCCGGCAGCTGGAGAGTGCGGCTCCTTCGGGTAGGTGAGAATGAAGCTGCACTACACTGGGATAGTGTGCGCAGTTGCAAACTGATAGAAAACAGTACCCTACTACTCTCCTACCTTTTCCAAACACATGAATATTGGGTTGGAAGGTGTTTTGGACAACTTTCTTTTTCTTCCTGCACAACATTCTGCAGACTTCTCTGCAACTTTTAAAACACGATGGGAGATGTTTTCTGTGCTGGCACATTTTCTCCTTGCCAGACATAGTGGAAAAGATTTTTGTAATGATGTAGACCACAAAATACACTAAAGACGCAATACGGATTTTCCGGAGCTAAGCGCCGGTCCCGGGCACATTTTGGTGGAAGCCGCCGCACTGGAGTTCACTGTGACCGGCACAATCGCCTTTGCGCGAAGAAGCCGCCTCTTCGTCTCCGGGAGCCGGAGAGAGCGGCTGCTTGGGAAAGGTGAAGAATAAAGCTGCACAACACTGGGATAGTGTGCGGAGCCTGCAAACTCATCCAAAACAGTACCGTACCATTCTCCTACCTTTTCCAAACACATGAACATTCGGTTGGAAGGTGTTTTCAACAACTTTGTTTTTCTTCTTGCAAAACACTCTGCAGACTTCTCTGCAACATGTAAAACAAGATGAGAGATGTTTTCTGTGCTGGCACAGTTTCTCCTGGCCTAACATAGTGGAAAACCTTTCTGCAATGATGTAGACCAGAAGTCTCCAGAAAGATGAAGGTACGGATGTCCCCGGAGCTAAGCGCCGGTCCCGGGCACATTTTGGTGGAAGCCGCAACCCTGGAGTGCGCTGTGACCGGCGCAATCGCCTTTGCGCGAAGAAGCCGCCTCTTCGTCTCCGTGAGCCGGAGAGAGCGGCTGCTTGGGAAAGGTGAAGAATGAAGCTGCACAACACTGGGATAGTGTGCGGAGCCTGCAAACTCATCCAAAACAGTACCGTACCATTCTCCTACCTTTTCCAAACACATGAACATTCGGTTGGAAGGTGTTTTCAACAACTTTCTTTTTCTTCTTGCAAAACACTCTGCAGACTTCTCTGCAACATGTAAAACAAGATGAGAGATGTTTTCTGTGCTGGCACAGTTTCTCCTGGCCTAACATAGTGGAAAACCTTTCTGCAATGATGTAGACCAGAAGTCTCCAGAAAGATGAAGGTACGGATGTCCCCGGAGCTAAGCGCCGGTCCCCGGCACATTTCGGCAGAAGCGGCCGCACTGGAGTGCATTGTGACCGGCACAATCGCCTTTGCGCGAAGAAGCCGCTTCTTCGTCGCCGGGAGCCGGAGAGAGCGGCTACTTCTGAAAGGTGAAGAATGAAGCTGCAAAACACTGGGATAGTGTGCGCAGCTTACAAACTGATGCAAAACAGTACCTTACCACTCCCTTACCATTTCCAAACACATGAACATTCGGTTGGAAGGTGATTTGGACAACATTGTTTTTCTTCTTGCAAAACACTCTGCAGAGCTCTCTGCAACATTTAAAACACGGTGGGAGATGTTTTCTGTGCTGGCACAGTTTCTCCTTGCCAGACATAGTGAAAAACCTTTCTGCAATGATGTAGACCACAAAAGATGCTAAAGACGAAGTTGCGCAGCTCCCCGGAGGTAAGCGCCGGTTCCCGGGCACATTTCGGCAGAAGCCGCCGCACTGGAGTGCACTGTGACCGGCACAATCGCCTTTGCGCGAAGAAGCCGCTTCTTCACCTCCGGCAGCTGGAGAGTGCGGCTCCTTCGGGTAGGTGAGAATGAAGCTGCACAACACTGGGATAGTGTGCGCAGCTTGCAAACTGATCCAAAACAGTACCTTACCACTCTCCTACCTTTTAAAAACATATGAACATTCGATTGGAAGGTGTTTTGGACAATTTTGTTTTTCTTCTTACAAAACACTCTGCAGAGCTCTCTGCAACATGTAAAACACGATGGGAGATGTTTTCTGTGCTGGCAGATTTTCTCCATGCCAGACATAGTGGAAAAGATTTTTGCAATGATGTAGACCACAAAAGCCCAGAAAGAAGAAGGTACGGATGTCCCCGGAGCTAAGCGCCGGTCCCGGGCACATTTCGGCAGAAGCGGCCGCACTGCAGTGCACTGTGACCGGCACAATCGCCTTTGCAAGAAGAAGCCGCTTCTTCGTCTCCGGCAGCTGGAGAGTGCGGCTCCTTCGGGTAGGTGAGAATGAAGCTGCACTACACTGGGATAGTGTGCGCAGTTGCAAACTGATAGAAAACAGTACCCTACTACTCTCCTACCTTTTCCAAACACATGAATATTGGGTTGGAAGGTGTTTTGGACAACTTTCTTTTTCTTCCTGCACAACATTCTGCAGACTTCTCTGCAACTTTTAAAACACGATGGGAGATGTTTTCTGTGCTGGCACATTTTCTCCTTGCCAGACATAGTGGAAAAGATTTTTGTAATGATGTAGACCACAAAATACACTAAAGACGCAATACGGTTTTCCCCGGAGCTAAGCGCCGGTCCCGGGCACATTTTGGTGGAAGCCGCCGCACTGGAGTTCACTGTGACCGGCACAATCGCCTTTGCGCGAAGAAGCCGCCTCTTCGTCTCCGGGAGCCGGAGAGAGCGGCTGCTTGGGAAAGGTGAAGAATAAAGCTGCACAACACTGGGATAGTGTGCGGAGCCTGCAAACTCATCCAAAACAGTACCGTACCATTCTCCTACCTTTTCCAAACACATGAACATTCGGTTGGAAGGTGTTTTCAACAACTTTGTTTTTCTTCTTGCAAAACACTCTGCAGACTTCTCTGCAACATGTAAAACAAGATGAGAGATGTTTTCTGTGCTGGCACAGTTTCTCCTGGCCTAACATAGTGGAAAACCTTTCTGCAATGATGTAGACCAGAAGTCTCCAGAAAGATGAAGGTACGGATGTCCCCGGAGCTAAGCGCCGGTCCCGGGCACATTTTGGTGGAAGCCGCAACCCTGGAGTGCACTGTGACCGGCGCAATCGCCTTTGCAAGAAGAAGCCGCTTCTTTGCCTCCGGGAGAGGGAGAGAGCGGCTGCTTGGGAAAGGTGAAGAATGAAGCTGCACAACACTGGGATAGTGTGCGGAGCCTGCAAACTCATCCAAAACAGTACCGTACCATTCTCCTACCTTTTCCAAACACATGAACATTCGGTTGGAAGGTGTTTTCAACAACTTTCTTTTTCTTCTTGCAAAACACTCTGCAGACTTCTCTGCAACATGTAAAACAAGATGAGAGATGTTTTCTGTGCTGGCACAGTTTCTCCTGGCCTAACATAGTGGAAAACCTTTCTGCAATGATGTAGACCAGAAGTCTCCAGAAAGATGAAGGTACGGATGTCCCCGGAGCTAAGCGCCGGTCCCGGGCACATTTTGGTAAAAGCCGCAACCCTGGAGTGCACTGTGACCGGCGCAATCGCCTTTGCAAGAAGAAGCCGCTTCTTTGCCTCCGGGAGCCAGAGAGAGCGGCTGCCTCTGAATGCTGAAGAATGAAGCTGCACAACACTGGGATTGTGTGCACAGCTTGCAAACTGATCCAAAACAGTACCGTACCACTCTCCTACCTTTTCCAAACACTTGAACATTCGATTGGAAGGTGTTTTGGACAACTGTGTTTTTCTTCTTGCAAAACACTCTGCAAACCTTTCTGAAACATGTAAAACACGATGGGAGATGATTTCTGTGCTGGCACAGTTTCTCCTGGCCTAACATAGTGGAAAAGATTTTTGTAATGATGTAGACCACAAAAGCCCAGAAAGAAGAAGGCACGGGTGTCCCCTGAGCTAAGCGCCGGTCCCGGGCACATTTCGGCAGAAGCGGCCGCACTGGAGTGCACTGTGACCGGCACAATCGCCTTTGCGCGAAGAAGCCGCTTCTTCGTCGCCGGGAGCCGGAGAGAGCGGCTGCTTGGGAAAGGTGAAGAATGAAGCTGCACAACACTGGGATAAAGTGCGCAGCTTGCAAACTGATCCAAAACAGTACCTTACCACTCTCCTACCATTACTAAACACATGAACATTCGGCATGACGGTGTTTTAGACAACTTTGTTTTTCTTCTTGCAAAACACTCTGCAAACCTTTCTGAAACATGTAAAACACGGTGGGAGATGTTTTCTGTGCTGGCACAATTTCTCCTTGCCTAACGTAGATGAAAAACCTTTCTGCAATGATGTAGACCTCAAAAGACGCTTAATACGAAGTTACGCAGCTCCCCGGAGCTAAGCGCCGGTTGCCGGGCACATTTCGGCAGAAGCCGCCGCACTGGAGTGCACTGTGACCGGCACAATGGCCTTTGCGCGAAGAAGCCGCTTCTTCGCCTCCGGCAGCTGGAGAGTGCGGCTCCTTCGGGTAGGTGAGAATGAAGCTGCACAACACTGGGATAGTGTGCGCAGCTTGCAAACTGATAGAAAACTGTACCTTACCACTCTCCTACCTTTTAAAAACATATGAACATTCGATTGGAAGGTGTTTTGGACAATTTTGTTTTTCTTCTTGCAAAACACTCTGCAGAGCTCTCTGCAACATGTAAAACAAAATGGGAGATGTTTTCTGTGCTGGCAGATTTTCTCCATGCCAGACATAGTGGAAAAGATTTTTGCAATGATGTAGACCAAAAAAGCCCAGAAAGAAGAAGGTACGGATGTCCCCGGAGCTAAGCGCCGGTCCCGGGCACATTTCGGCAGAAGCGGCCGCACTGCAGTGCACTGTGACCGGCACAATCGCCTTTGCAAGAAGAAGCCGCTTCTTCGTCGCCGGGAGCCGGAGAGAGCGGCTACTTCTGAAAGGTGAAGAATGAAGCTGCACAACACTGGGATAGTGTGCGGAGCCTGCAAACTCATCCAAAACAGTACCGTACCATTCTCCTACCTTTTCCAAACACATGAACATTCGGTTGGAAGGTGTTTTCAACAACTTTGTTTTTCTTCTTGCAAAACACTCTGCAGACTTCTCTGCAACATGTAAAACAAGATGAGAGATGTTTTCTGTGCTGGCACAGTTTCTCCTGGCCTAACATAGTGGAAAACCTTTCTGCAATGATGTAGACCAGAAGTCTCCAGAAAGATGAAGGTACGGATGTCCCCGGAGCTAAGCGCCGGTCCCGGGCACATTTTGGTAAAAGCCGCAACCCTGGAGTGCACTGTGACCGGCGCAATCGCCTTTGCAAGAAGAAGCCGCTTCTTTGCCTCCGGGAGCCAGAGAGAGCGGCTGCCTCTGAATGCTGATGAATGAAGCTGCACAACACTGGGATTGTGTGCACAGCTTGCAAACTGATCCAAAACAGTACCGTACCACTCTCCTACCTTTTCCAAACACTTGAACATTTGATTGGAAGGTGTTTTGGACAACTGTGTTTTTCTTCTTGCAAAACACTCTGCAAACCTTTCTGAAACATGTAAAACACGATGGGAGATGATTTCTGTGCTGGCACAGTTTCTCCTTGCCAGACATAGTGGAAAAGATTTTTGTAATGATGTAGACCAAAAAAGCCCAGAAAGAAGAAGGTACGGGTGTCCCCGGAGCTAAGCGCCGGTCCCGGGCACATTTCGGCAGAAGCGGCCGCACTGGAGTGCACTGTGACCGGCACAATCGCCTTTGCGCGAAGAAGCCGCTTCTTCGTCGCCGGGAGCCGGAGAGAGCGGCTACTTCTGAAAGGTGAAGAATGAAGCTGCACAACACTGGGATAGTGTGCGCAGCTTGCAAACTGATGCAAAACAGTACCTTACCACTCCCTTACCATTTCCAAACACATGAACATTCGGTTGGAAGGTGATTTGGACAACTTTGTTTTTCTTCTTGCAAAACACTCTGCAGAGCTCTCTGCAACATGTAAAACACGATGGGAGATGTTTTCTGTGCTGGCACAGTTTCTCCTTGCCTAACATACTGAAAAACCTTTCTGCAATGATGTAGACCTCAAAAGACGCTTAAGACGAAGTTACGCAGCTCCCCGGAGCTAAGCGCCGGTTGCCGGGCACATTTCGGCAGAAGCCGCCGCACTGGAGTGCACTGTGACCGGCACAATCGCCTTTGCGCGAAGAAGCCGCTTCTTCGCCTCCGGCAGCTGGAGAGTGCGGCTCCTTCGGGTAGGTGAGAATGAAGCTGCACTACACTGGGATAGTGTGCGCAGTTGCAAACTGATAGAAAACAGTACCCTACTACTCTCCTACCTTTTCCAAACACATGAATATTGGGTTGGAAGGTGTTTTGGACAACTTTCTTTTTCTTCCTGCACAACATTCTGCAAACCTTTCTGAAACATGTAAAACACGGTCGGAGATGTTTTCTGTGCTGGCACAGTTTCTCCTTGCCTAACATAGTGAAAAACCTTTCTGCAATGATGTAGACCTCAAAAGACGCTTAAGACGAAGTTACGCAGCTCCCCGGAGCTAAGCGCCGGTTCCCGGGCACATTTCGGCAGAAGCCGCCGCACTGGAGTGCACTGTGACCGGCACAATCGCCTTTGCGCGAAGAAGCCGCTTCTTCACCTCCGGCAGCTGGAGAGTGCGGCTCCTTCGGGTAGGTGAGAATGAAGCTGCACAACACTTGGATAGTTTGCGGAGCCTGCAAACTCATCCAAAACAGTACCGTACCATTCTCCTACCTTTTCAAAACACATGAACATTCGGTTGGAAGGTGTTTTCAACAACTTTCTTTTTCTTCTTGCAAAACACTCTGCAGACTTCTCTGCAACATGTAAAACAAGATGAGAGATGTTTTCTGTGCTGGCACAGTTTCTCCTGGCCTAACATAGTGGAAAACCTTTCTGCAATGATGTAGACCAGAAGTCTCCAGAAAGATGAAGGTACGGATGTCCCCGGATCTAAGCGCCGGTCCCGGGCACATTTTGGTAAAAGCCGCAACCCTGGAGTGCACTGTGACCGGCGCAATCGCCTTTGCAAGAAGAAGCCGCTTCTTTGCCTCCGGGAGCCAGAGAGAGCGGCTGCCTCTGAATGCTGATGAATGAAGCTGCACAACACTGGGATTGTGTGCACAGCTTGCAAACTGATCCAAAACAGTACCGTACCACTCTCCTACCTTTTCCAAACACTTGAACATTCGATTGGAAGGTGTTTTGGACTACTGTGTTTTTCTTCTTGCAAAACACTCTGCAAACCTTTCTGAAACATGTAAAACACGATGGGAGATGATTTCTGTGCTGGCACAGTTTCTCCTTGCCAGACATAGTGGAAAAGATTTTTGTAATGATGTAGACCACAAAATACACTAAAGACGCAATACGGATTTCCCCGGAGCTAAGCGCCGGTTGCCGGGCACATTTTGGTGGAAGCCGCCGCACTGGAGTGCACTGTGACCGGCACAATCGCCTTTGCGCGAAGAAGCCGCTTCTTCGTCGCCGGGAGCCGGAGAGAGCGGCTGCTTGGGAAAGGTGAAGAATGAAGCTGCACAACACTGGGATAAAGTGCGCAGCTTGCAAACTGATCCAAAACAGTACCTTACCACTCTCCTACCATTACTAAACACATGAACATTCGGCATGACGGTGTTTTAGACAACTTTGTTTTTCTTCTTGCAAAACACTCTGCAAACCTTTCTGAAACATTTAAAACACGGTGGGAGATGTTTTCTGTGCTGGCACAGTTTCTCCTTGCCTAACATAGTGAAAAACCTTTCTGCAATGATGTAGACCTCAAAAGACGCTTAAGACGAAGTTACGCAGCTCCCCGGAGCTAAGCGCCGGTTGCCGGGCACATTTCGGCAGAAGCCGCCGCACTGGAGTGCACTGTGACCGGCACAATGGCCTTTGCGCGAAGAAGCCGCTTCTTCGCCTCCGGCAGCTGGAGAGTGCGGCTCCTTCGGGTAGGTGAGAATGAAGCTGCACAACACTGGGATAGTGTGCGCAGCTTGCAAACTGATAGAAAACTGTACCTTACCACTCTCCTACCTTTTAAAAACATATGAACATTCGATTGGAAGGTGTTTTGGACAATTTTGTTTTTCTTCTTGCAAAACACTCTGCAGAGCTCTCTGCAACATGTAAAACAAAATGGGAGATGTTTTCTGTGCTGGCAGATTTTCTCCATGCCAGACATAGTGGAAAAGTTTTTTGCAATGATGTAGACCACAAAAGCCCAGAAAGAAGAAGGTACGGATGTCCCCGGAGCTAAGCGCCGGTCCCGGGCACATTTCGGCAGAAGCGGCCGCACTGCAGTGCACTGTGACCGGCACAATCGCCTTTGCAAGAAGAAGCCGCTTCTTCGTCTCCGGCAGCTGGAGAGTGCGGCTCCTTCGGGTAGGTGAGAATGAAGCTGCACTACACTGGGATAGTGTGCGCAGTTGCAAACTGATAGAAAACAGTACCCTACTACTCTCCTACCTTTTCCAAACACATGAATATTGGGTTGGAAGGTGTTTTGGACAACTTTCTTTTTCTTCCTGCACAACATTCTGCAGACTTCTCTGCAACTTTTAAAACACGATGGGAGATGTTTTCTGTGCTGGCACATTTTCTCCTTGCCAGACATTGTGGAAAAGATTTTTGTAATGATGTAGACCACAAAATACACTAAAGACGCAATACGGATTTCCCCGGAGCTAAGCGCCGGTCCCGGGCACATTTTGGTGGAAGCCGCCGCACTGGAGTTCACTGTGACCGGCACAATCGCCTTTGCGCGAAGAAGCCGCCTCTTCGTCTCCGGGAGCCGGAGAGAGCGGCTGCTTGGGAAAGGTGAAGAATAAAGCTGCACAACACTGGGATAGTGTGCGGAGCCTGCAAACTCATCCAAAACAGTACCGTACCATTCTCCTACCTTTTCCAAACACATGAACATTCGGTTGGAAGGTGTTTTCAACAACTTTGTTTTTCTTCTTGCAAAACACTCTGCAGACTTCTCTGCAACATGTAAAACAAGATGAGAGATGTTTTCTGTGCTGGCACAGTTTCTCCTGGCCTAACATAGTGGAAAACCTTTCTGCAATGATGTAGACCAGAAGTCTCCAGAAAGATGAAGGTACGGATGTCCCCGGAGCTAAGCGCCGGTCCCGGGCACATTTTGGTGGAAGCCGCAACCCTGGAGTGCACTGTGACCGGCGCAATCGCCTTTGCAAGAAGAAGCCGCTTCTTTGCCTCCGGGAGAGGGAGAGAGCGGCTGCTTGGGAAAGGTGAAGAATGAAGCTGCACAACACTGGGATAGTGTGCGGAGCCTGCAAACTCATCCAAAACAGTACCGTACCATTCTCCTACCTTTTCCAAACACATGAACATTCGGTTGGAAGGTGTTTTCAACAACTTTCTTTTTCTTCTTGCAAAACACTCTGCAGACTTCTCTGCAACATGTAAAACAAGATGAGAGATGTTTTCTGTGCTGGCACAGTTTCTCCTGGCCTAACATAGTGGAAAACCTTTCTGCAATGATGTAGACCAGAAGTCTCCAGAAAGATGAAGGTACGGATGTCCCCGGATCTAAGCGCCGGTCCCGGGCACATTTTGGTAAAAGCCGCAACCCTGGAGTGCACTGTGACCGGCGCAATCGCCTTTGCAAGAAGAAGCCGCTTCTTTGCCTCCGGGAGCCAGAGAGAGCGGCCGCCTCTGAATGCTGATGAATGAAGCTGCACAACACTGGGATTGTGTGCACAGCTTGCAAACTGATCCAAAACAGTACCGTACCACTCTCCTACCTTTTCCAAACACTTGAACATTCGATTGGAAGGTGTTTTGGACAACTGTGTTTTTCTTCTTGCAAAACACTCTGCAAAACTTTCTGAAACATGTAAAACACGATGGGAGATGATTTCTGTGCTGGCACAGTTTCTCCTTGCCAGACATAGTGGAAAAGATTTTTGTAATGATGTAGACCACAAAAGCCCAGAAAGAAGAAGGTACGGGTGTCCCCTGAGCTAAGCGCCGGTCCCGGGCACATTTCGGCAGAAGCGGCCGCACTGGAGTGCACTGTGACCGGCACAATCGCCTTTGCGCGAAGAAGCCGCTTCTTCGTCGCCGGGAGCCGGAGAGAGCGGCTGCTTGGGAAAGGTGAAGAATGAAGCTGCACAACACTGGGATAAAGTGCGCAGCTTGCAAACTGATCCAAAACAGTACCTTACCACTCTCCTACCATTACTAAACACATGAACATTCGGCATGACGGTGTTTTAGACAACTTTGTTTTTCTTCTTGCAAAACACTCTGCAGAGCTCTCTGCAACATGTAAAACACGATGGGAGATGTTTTCTGTGCTGGCACAGTTTCTCCTTTCCAGACATAGTGAAAAACCTTTCTGCAATGATGTAGACCACAAAAGATGCTAAAGACGAAGTTGCGCAGCTCCCCGGAGGTAAGCGCCGGTTCCCGGGCACATTTCGGCAGAAGCCGCCGCACTGGAGTGCACTGTGACCGGCACAATCGCCTTTGCGCGAAGAAGCTGCTTCTTCACCTCCGGCAGCTGGAGAGTGCGGTTCCTTCGGGTAGGTGAAGAATGAAGCTGCACAACACTGGGATAGTGTGCGCAGCTTGCAAACTGATAGAAAACTGTACCTTACCACTCTCCTACCTTTTAAAAACATATGAACATTCGATTGGAAGGTGTTTTGGACAATTTTGTTTTTCTTCTTGCAAAACACTCTGCAGAGCTCTCTGCAACATGTAAAACAAAATGGGAGATGTTTTCTGTGCTGGCAGATTTTCTCCATGCCAGACATAGTGGAAAAGATTTTTGCAATGATGTAGACCACAAAAGCCCAGAAAGAAGAAGGTACGGATGTCCCCAGAGCTAAGCGCCGGTCCCGGGCACATTTCGGCAGAAGCGGCCGCACTGGAGTTCACTGTGACCGGCACAATCGCCTTTGCGCGAAGAAGCCGCCTCTTCGTCTCCGGGAGCCGGAGAGAGCGGCTGCTTGGGAAAGGTGAAGAATGAAGCTGCACAACACTGGGATAGTGTGCGGAGCCTGCAAACTCATCCAAAACAGTACCGTACCATTCTCCTACCTTTTCCAAACACATGAACATTCGGTTGGAAGGTGTTTTCAACAACTTTCTTTTTCTTCTTGCAAAACACTCTGCAGACTTCTCTGCAACATGTAAAACAAGATGAGAGATGTTTTCTGTGCTGGCACAGTTTCTCCTGGCCTAACATAGTGGAAAACCTTTCTGCAATGATGTAGACCAGAAGTCTCCAGAAAGATGAAGGTACGGATGTCCCCGGAGCTAAGCGCCGGTCCCGGGCACATTTTGGTAAAAGCCGCAACCCTGGAGTGCACTGTGACCGGCGCAATCGCCTTTGCAAGAAGAAGCCGCCTCTTTGCCTCCGGGAGCCAGAGAGAGCGGCTGCCTCTGAATGCTGAAGAATGAAGCTGCACAACACTGGGATTGTGTGCACAGCTTGCAAACTGATCCAAAACAGTACCGTACCACTCTCCTACCTTTTCCAAACACTTGAACATTCGATTGGAAGGTGTTTTGGACAACTGTGATTTTCTTCTTGCAAAACACTCTGCAAACCTTTCTGAAACATGTAAAACACGATGGGAGATGATTTCTGTGCTGGCACAGTTTCTCCTTGCCAGACATAGTGGAAAAGATTTTTGTAATGATGTAGACCAAAAAAGCCCAGAAAGAAGAAGGTACGGGTGTCCCCGGAGCTAAGCGCCGGTCCCGGGCACATTTCGGCAGAAGCGGCCGCACTGCAGTGCACTGTGACCGGCACAATCGCCTTTGCGCGTAGAAGCCGCCTCTACGTCTCCGGGAGCCGGAGAGAGCGGCTGCTTGGGAAAGGGGAAGAATGAAGCTGCACAACACTGGGATAAAGTGCGCAGCTTGCAAACTGATCCAAAACAGTACCTTACCACTCTCCTACCATTACTAAACACATGAACATTCGGCATGACGGTGTTTTAGACAACTTTGTTTTTCTTCTTGCAAAACACTCTGCAAACCTTTCTGAAACATGTAAAACACGGTGGGAGATGTTTTCTGTGCTGGCACAATTTCTCCTTGCCTAACGTAGATGAAAAACCTTTCTGCAATGATGTAGACCTCAAAAGACGCTTAATACGAAGTTACGCAGCTCCCCGGAGCTAAGCGCCGGTTGCCGGGCACATTTCGGCAGAAGCCGCCGCACTGGAGTGCACTGTGACCGGCACAATGGCCTTTGCGCGAAGAAGCCGCTTCTTCGCCTCCGGCAGCTGGAGAGTGCGGCTCCTTCGGGTAGGTGAGAATGAAGCTGCACAACACTGGGATAGTGTGCGCAGCTTGCAAACTGATAGAAAACTGTACCTTACCACTCTCCTACCTTTTAAAAACATATGAACATTCGATTGGAAGGTGTTTTGGACAATTTTGTTTTTCTTCTTGCAAAACACTCTGCAGAGCTCTCTGCAACATGTAAAACAAAATGGGAGATGTTTTCTGTGCTGGCAGATTTTCTCCATGCCAGACATAGTGGAAAAGATTTTTGCAATGATGTAGACCAAAAAAGCCCAGAAAGAAGAAGGTACGGATGTCCCCGGAGCTAAGCGCCGGTCCCGGGCACATTTCGGCAGAAGCGGCCGCACTGCAGTGCACTGTGACCGGCACAATCGCCTTTGCAAGAAGAAGCCGCTTCTTCGTCGCCGGGAGCCGGAGAGAGCGGCTACTTCTGAAAGGTGAAGAATGAAGCTGCACAACACTGGGATAGTGTGCGGAGCCTGCAAACTCATCCAAAACAGTACCGTACCATTCTCCTACCTTTTCCAAACACATGAACATTCGGTTGGAAGGTGTTTTCAACAACTTTGTTTTTCTTCTTGCAAAACACTCTGCAGACTTCTCTGCAACATGTAAAACAAGATGAGAGATGTTTTCTGTGCTGGCACAGTTTCTCCTGGCCTAACATAGTGGAAAACCTTTCTGCAATGATGTAGACCAGAAGTCTCCAGAAAGATGAAGGTACGGATGTCCCCGGAGCTAAGCGCCGGTCCCGGGCACATTTTGGTAAAAGCCGCAACCCTGGAGTGCACTGTGACCGGCGCAATCGCCTTTGCAAGAAGAAGCCGCTTCTTTGCCTCCGGGAGCCAGAGAGAGCGGCTGCCTCTGAATGCTGATGAATGAAGCTGCACAACACTGGGATTGTGTGCACAGCTTGCAAACTGATCCAAAACAGTACCGTACCACTCTCCTACCTTTTCCAAACACTTGAACATTTGATTGGAAGGTGTTTTGGACAACTGTGTTTTTCTTCTTGCAAAACACTCTGCAAACCTTTCTGAAACATGTAAAACACGATGGGAGATGATTTCTGTGCTGGCACAGTTTCTCCTTGCCAGACATAGTGGAAAAGATTTTTGTAATGATGTAGACCAAAAAAGCCCAGAAAGAAGAAGGTACGGGTGTCCCCGGAGCTAAGCGCCGGTCCCGGGCACATTTCGGCAGAAGCGGCCGCACTGGAGTGCACTGTGACCGGCACAATCGCCTTTGCGCGAAGAAGCCGCTTCTTCGTCGCCGGGAGCCGGAGAGAGCGGCTACTTCTGAAAGGTGAAGAATGAAGCTGCACAACACTGGGATAGTGTGCGCAGCTTGCAAACTGATGCAAAACAGTACCTTACCACTCCCTTACCATTTCCAAACACATGAACATTCGGTTGGAAGGTGATTTGGACAACTTTGTTTTTCTTCTTGCAAAACACTCTGCAGAGCTCTCTGCAACATGTAAAACACGATGGGAGATGTTTTCTGTGCTGGCACAGTTTCTCCTTGCCTAACATAGTGAAAAACCTTTCTGCAATGATGTAGACCTCAAAAGACGCTTAAGACGAAGTTACGCAGCTCCCCGGAGCTAAGCGCCGGTTGCCGGGCACATTTCGGCAGAAGCCGCCGCACTGGAGTGCACTGTGACCGGCACAATCGCCTTTGCGCGAAGAAGCCGCTTCTTCGCCTCCGGCAGCTGGAGAGTGCGGCTCCTTCGGGTAGGTGAGAATGAAGCTGCACTACACTGGGATAGTGTGCGCAGTTGCAAACTGATAGAAAACAGTACCCTACTACTCTCCTACCTTTTCCAAACACATGAATATTGGGTTGGAAGGTGTTTTGGACAACTTTCTTTTTCTTCCTGCACAACATTCTGCAAACCTTTCTGAAACATGTAAAACACGGTCGGAGATGTTTTCTGTGCTGGCACAGTTTCTCCTTGCCTAACATAGTGAAAAACCTTTCTGCAATGATGTAGACCTCAAAAGACGCTTAAGACGAAGTTACGCAGCTCCCCGGAGCTAAGCGCCGGTTCCCGGGCACATTTCGGCAGAAGCCGCCGCACTGGAGTGCACTGTGACCGGCACAATCGCCTTTGCGCGAAGAAGCCGCTTCTTCACCTCCGGCAGCTGGAGAGTGCGGCTCCTTCGGGTAGGTGAGAATGAAGCTGCACAACACTTGGATAGTTTGCGGAGCCTGCAAACTCATCCAAAACAGTACCGTACCATTCTCCTACCTTTTCAAAACACATGAACATTCGGTTGGAAGGTGTTTTCAACAACTTTCTTTTTCTTCTTGCAAAACACTCTGCAGACTTCTCTGCAACATGTAAAACAAGATGAGAGATGTTTTCTGTGCTGGCACAGTTTCTCCTGGCCTAACATAGTGGAAAACCTTTCTGCAATGATGTAGACCAGAAGTCTCCAGAAAGATGAAGGTACGGATGTCCCCGGATCTAAGCGCCGGTCCCGGGCACATTTTGGTAAAAGCCGCAACCCTGGAGTGCACTGTGACCGGCGCAATCGCCTTTGCAAGAAGAAGCCGCTTCTTTGCCTCCGGGAGCCAGAGAGAGCGGCTGCCTCTGAATGCTGATGAATGAAGCTGCACAACACTGGGATTGTGTGCACAGCTTGCAAACTGATCCAAAACAGTACCGTACCACTCTCCTACCTTTTCCAAACACTTGAACATTCGATTGGAAGGTGTTTTGGACTACTGTGTTTTTCTTCTTGCAAAACACTCTGCAAACCTTTCTGAAACATGTAAAACACGATGGGAGATGATTTCTGTGCTGGCACAGTTTCTCCTTGCCAGACATAGTGGAAAAGATTTTTGTAATGATGTAGACCACAAAATACACTAAAGACGCAATACGGATTTCCCCGGAGCTAAGCGCCGGTTGCCGGGCACATTTTGGTGGAAGCCGCCGCACTGGAGTGCACTGTGACCGGCACAATCGCCTTTGCAAGAAGAAGCCGCTTCTTCGTCGCCGGGAGCCGGAGAGAGCGGCTGCTTGGGAAAGGTGAAGAATGAAGCTGCACAACACTGGGATAAAGTGCGCAGCTTGCAAACTGATCCAAAACAGTACCTTACCACTCTCCTACCATTACTAAACACATGAACATTCGGCATGACGGTGTTTTAGACAACTTTGTTTTTCTTCTTGCAAAACACTCTGCAAACCTTTCTGAAACATTTAAAACACGGTGGGAGATGTTTTCTGTGCTGGCACAGTTTCTCCTTGCCTAACATAGTGAAAAACCTTTCTGCAATGATGTAGACCTCAAAAGACGCTTAAGACGAAGTTACGCAGCTCCCCGGAGCTAAGCGCCGGTTGCCGGGCACATTTCGGCAGAAGCCGCCGCACTGGAGTGCACTGTGACCGGCACAATGGCCTTTGCGCGAAGAAGCCGCTTCTTCGCCTCCGGCAGCTGGAGAGTGCGGCTCCTTCGGGTAGGTGAGAATGAAGCTGCACAACACTGGGATAGTGTGCGCAGCTTGCAAACTGATAGAAAACTGTACCTTACCACTCTCCTACCTTTTAAAAACATATGAACATTCGATTGGAAGGTGTTTTGGACAATTTTGTTTTTCTTCTTGCAAAACACTCTGCAGAGCTCTCTGCAACATGTAAAACAAAATGGGAGATGTTTTCTGTGCTGGCAGATTTTCTCCATGCCAGACATAGTGGAAAAGTTTTTTGCAATGATGTAGACCACAAAAGCCCAGAAAGAAGAAGGTACGGATGTCCCCGGAGCTAAGCGCCGGTCCCGGGCACATTTCGGCAGAAGCGGCCGCACTGCAGTGCACTGTGACCGGCACAATCGCCTTTGCAAGAAGAAGCCGCTTCTTCGTCTCCGGCAGCTGGAGAGTGCGGCTCCTTCGGGTAGGTGAGAATGAAGCTGCACTACACTGGGATAGTGTGCGCAGTTGCAAACTGATAGAAAACAGTACCCTACTACTCTCCTACCTTTTCCAAACACATGAATATTGGGTTGGAAGGTGTTTTGGACAACTTTCTTTTTCTTCCTGCACAACATTCTGCAGACTTCTCTGCAACTTTTAAAACACGATGGGAGATGTTTTCTGTGCTGGCACATTTTCTCCTTGCCAGACATTGTGGAAAAGATTTTTGTAATGATGTAGACCACAAAATACACTAAAGACGCAATACGGATTTCCCCGGAGCTAAGCGCCGGTCCCGGGCACATTTTGGTGGAAGCCGCCGCACTGGAGTTCACTGTGACCGGCACAATCGCCTTTGCGCGAAGAAGCCGCCTCTTCGTCTCCGGGAGCCGGAGAGAGCGGCTGCTTGGGAAAGGTGAAGAATAAAGCTGCACAACACTGGGATAGTGTGCGGAGCCTGCAAACTCATCCAAAACAGTACCGTACCATTCTCCTACCTTTTCCAAACACATGAACATTCGGTTGGAAGGTGTTTTCAACAACTTTGTTTTTCTTCTTGCAAAACACTCTGCAGACTTCTCTGCAACATGTAAAACAAGATGAGAGATGTTTTCTGTGCTGGCACAGTTTCTCCTGGCCTAACATAGTGGAAAACCTTTCTGCAATGATGTAGACCAGAAGTCTCCAGAAAGATGAAGGTACGGATGTCCCCGGAGCTAAGCGCCGGTCCCGGGCACATTTTGGTGGAAGCCGCAACCCTGGAGTGCACTGTGACCGGCGCAATCGCCTTTGCAAGAAGAAGCCGCTTCTTTGCCTCCGGGAGAGGGAGAGAGCGGCTGCTTGGGAAAGGTGAAGAATGAAGCTGCACAACACTGGGATAGTGTGCGGAGCCTGCAAACTCATCCAAAACAGTACCGTACCATTCTCCTACCTTTTCCAAACACATGAACATTCGGTTGGAAGGTGTTTTCAACAACTTTCTTTTTCTTCTTGCAAAACACTCTGCAGACTTCTCTGCAACATGTAAAACAAGATGAGAGATGTTTTCTGTGCTGGCACAGTTTCTCCTGGCCTAACATAGTGGAAAACCTTTCTGCAATGATGTAGACCAGAAGTCTCCAGAAAGATGAAGGTACGGATGTCCCCGGATCTAAGCGCCGGTCCCGGGCACATTTTGGTAAAAGCCGCAACCCTGGAGTGCACTGTGACCGGCGCAATCGCCTTTGCAAGAAGAAGCCGCTTCTTTGCCTCCGGGAGCCAGAGAGAGCGGCCGCCTCTGAATGCTGATGAATGAAGCTGCACAACACTGGGATTGTGTGCACAGCTTGCAAACTGATCCAAAACAGTACCGTACCACTCTCCTACCTTTTCCAAACACTTGAACATTCGATTGGAAGGTGTTTTGGACAACTGTGTTTTTCTTCTTGCAAAACACTCTGCAAAACTTTCTGAAACATGTAAAACACGATGGGAGATGATTTCTGTGCTGGCACAGTTTCTCCTTGCCAGACATAGTGGAAAAGATTTTTGTAATGATGTAGACCACAAAAGCCCAGAAAGAAGAAGGTACGGGTGTCCCCTGAGCTAAGCGCCGGTCCCGGGCACATTTCGGCAGAAGCGGCCGCACTGGAGTGCACTGTGACCGGCACAATCGCCTTTGCGCGAAGAAGCCGCTTCTTCGTCGCCGGGAGCCGGAGAGAGCGGCTGCTTGGGAAAGGTGAAGAATGAAGCTGCACAACACTGGGATAAAGTGCGCAGCTTGCAAACTGATCCAAAACAGTACCTTACCACTCTCCTACCATTACTAAACACATGAACATTCGGCATGACGGTGTTTTAGACAACTTTGTTTTTCTTCTTGCAAAACACTCTGCAGAGCTCTCTGCAACATGTAAAACACGATGGGAGATGTTTTCTGTGCTGGCACAGTTTCTCCTTTCCAGACATAGTGAAAAACCTTTCTGCAATGATGTAGACCACAAAAGATGCTAAAGACGAAGTTGCGCAGCTCCCCGGAGGTAAGCGCCGGTTCCCGGGCACATTTCGGCAGAAGCCGCCGCACTGGAGTGCACTGTGACCGGCACAATCGCCTTTGCGCGAAGAAGCTGCTTCTTCACCTCCGGCAGCTGGAGAGTGCGGTTCCTTCGGGTAGGTGAAGAATGAAGCTGCACAACACTGGGATAGTGTGCGCAGCTTGCAAACTGATAGAAAACTGTACCTTACCACTCTCCTACCTTTTAAAAACATATGAACATTCGATTGGAAGGTGTTTTGGACAATTTTGTTTTTCTTCTTGCAAAACACTCTGCAGAGCTCTCTGCAACATGTAAAACAAAATGGGAGATGTTTTCTGTGCTGGCAGATTTTCTCCATGCCAGACATAGTGGAAAAGATTTTTGCAATGATGTAGACCACAAAAGCCCAGAAAGAAGAAGGTACGGATGTCCCCAGAGCTAAGCGCCGGTCCCGGGCACATTTCGGCAGAAGCGGCCGCACTGGAGTTCACTGTGACCGGCACAATCGCCTTTGCGCGAAGAAGCCGCCTCTTCGTCTCCGGGAGCCGGAGAGAGCGGCTGCTTGGGAAAGGTGAAGAATGAAGCTGCACAACACTGGGATAGTGTGCGGAGCCTGCAAACTCATCCAAAACAGTACCGTACCATTCTCCTACCTTTTCCAAACACATGAACATTCGGTTGGAAGGTGTTTTCAACAACTTTCTTTTTCTTCTTGCAAAACACTCTGCAGACTTCTCTGCAACATGTAAAACAAGATGAGAGATGTTTTCTGTGCTGGCACAGTTTCTCCTGGCCTAACATAGTGGAAAACCTTTCTGCAATGATGTAGACCAGAAGTCTCCAGAAAGATGAAGGTACGGATGTCCCCGGAGCTAAGCGCCGGTCCCGGGCACATTTTGGTAAAAGCCGCAACCCTGGAGTGCACTGTGACCGGCGCAATCGCCTTTGCAAGAAGAAGCCGCCTCTTTGCCTCCGGGAGCCAGAGAGAGCGGCTGCCTCTGAATGCTGAAGAATGAAGCTGCACAACACTGGGATTGTGTGCACAGCTTGCAAACTGATCCAAAACAGTACCGTACCACTCTCCTACCTTTTCCAAACACTTGAACATTCGATTGGAAGGTGTTTTGGACAACTGTGATTTTCTTCTTGCAAAACACTCTGCAAACCTTTCTGAAACATGTAAAACACGATGGGAGATGATTTCTGTGCTGGCACAGTTTCTCCTTGCCAGACATAGTGGAAAAGATTTTTGTAATGATGTAGACCAAAAAAGCCCAGAAAGAAGAAGGTACGGGTGTCCCCGGAGCTAAGCGCCGGTCCCGGGCACATTTCGGCAGAAGCGGCCGCACTGCAGTGCACTGTGACCGGCACAATCGCCTTTGCGCGTAGAAGCCGCCTCTACGTCTCCGGGAGCCGGAGAGAGCGGCTGCTTGGGAAAGGGGAAGAATGAAGCTGCACAACACTGGGATAAAGTGCGCAGCTTGCAAACTGATCCAAAACAGTACCTTACCACTCTCCTACCATTACTAAACACATGAACATTCGGCATGACGGTGTTTTAGACAACTTTGTTTTTCTTCTTGCAAAACACTCTGCAAACCTTTCTGAAACATTTAAAACACGGTGGGAGATGTTTTCTGTGCTGGCACAGTTTCTCCTTGCCTAACATAGTGAAAAACCTTTCTGCAATGATGTAGACCTCAAAAGACGCTTAAGACGAAGTTACGCAGCTCCCCGGAGCTAAGCACCGGTTGCCGGGCACATTTCGGGAGAAGCCGCCGCACTGGAGTGCACTGTGACCGGCACAATCGCCTTTGCAAGAAGAAGCCGCTTCTTCGTCGCCGGGAGCCGGAGAGAGCGGCTGCTTGGGAAAGGTGAAGAATGAAGCTGCACAACACTGGGATAAAGTGCGCAGCTTGCAAACTGATCCAAAACAGTACCTTACCACTCTCCTACCATTACTAAACACATGAACATTCGGCATGACGGTGTTTTAGACAACTTTGTTTTTCTTCTTGCAAAACACTCTGCAAACCTTTCTGAAACATTTAAAACACGGTGGGAGATGTTTTCTGTGCTGGCACAGTTTCTCCTTGCCTAACATAGTGAAAAACCTTTCTGTAATGATGTAGACCTCAAAAGACGCTTAAGACGAAGTTACGCAGCTCCCCGGAGCTAAGCGCCGGTTGCCGGGCACATTTCGGCAGAAGCCGCCGCACTGGAGTGCACTGTGACCGGCACAATGGCCTTTGCGCGAAGAAGCCGCTTCTTTGCCTCCGGCAGCTGGAGAGTGCGGCTCCTTCGGGTAGGTGAGAATGAAGCTGCACAACACTGGGATAGTGTGCGCAGCTTGCAAACTGATAGAAAACTGTACCTTACCACTCTCCTACCTTTTAAAAACATATGAACATTCGATTGGAAGGTGTTTTGGACAATTTTGTTTTTCTTCTTGCAAAACACTCTGCAGAGCTCTCTGCAACATGTAAAACAAAATGGGAGATGTTTTCTGTGCTGGCAGATTTTCTCCATGCCAGACATAGTGGAAAAGTTTTTTGCAATGATGTAGACCACAAAAGCCCAGAAAGAAGAAGGTACGGATGTCCCCGGAGCTAAGCGCCGGTCCCGGGCACATTTCGGCAGAAGCGGCCGCACTGCAGTGCACTGTGACCGGCACAATCGCCTTTGCAAGAAGAAGCCGCTTCTTCGTCTCCGGCAGCTGGAGAGTGCGGCTCCTTCGGGTAGGTGAGAATGAAGCTGCACTACACTGGGATAGCGTGCGCAGTTGCAAACTGATAGAAAACAGTACCCTACTACTCTCCTACCTTTTCCAAACACATGAATATTGGGTTGGAAGGTGTTTTGGACAACTTTCTTTTTCTTCCTGCACAACATTCTGCAGACTTCTCTGCAACTTTTAAAACACGATGGGAGATGTTTTCTGTGCTGGCACAGTTTCTCCTTGCCAGACATAGTGGAAAAGATTTTTGTAATGATGTAGACCACAAAATACACTAAAGACGCAATACGGATTTCCCCGGAGCTAAGCGCCGGTCCCGGGCACATTTTGGTGGAAGCCGCCGCACTGGAGTTCACTGTGACCGGCACAATCGCCTTTGCGCGAAGAAGCCGCCTCTTCGTCTCCGGGAGCCGGAGAGAGCGGCTGCTTGGGAAAGGTGAAGAATAAAGCTGCACAACACTGGGATAGTGTGCGGAGCCTGCAAACTCATCCAAAACAGTACCGTACCATTCTCCTACCTTTTCCAAACACATGAACATTCGGTTGGAAGGTGTTTTCAACAACTTTGTTTTTCTTCTTGCAAAACACTCTGCAGACTTCTCTGCAACATGTAAAACAAGATGAGAGATGTTTTCTGTGCTGGCACAGTTTCTCCTGGCCTAACATAGTGGAAAACCTTTCTGCAATGATGTAGACCAGAAGTCTCCAGAAAGATGAAGGTACGGATGTCCCCGGAGCTAAGCGCCGGTCCCGGGCACATTTTGGTGGAAGCCGCAACCCTGGAGTGCACTGTGACCGGCGCAATCGCCTTTGCAAGAAGAAGCCGCTTCTTTGCCTCCGGGAGAGGGAGAGAGCGGCTGCTTGGGAAAGGTGAAGAATGAAGCTGCACAACACTGGGATAGTGTGCGGAGCCTGCAAACTCATCCAAAACAGTACCGTACCATTCTCCTACCTTTTCCAAACACATGAACATTCGGTTGGAAGGTGTTTTCAACAACTTTGTTTTTCTTCTTGCAAAACACTCTGCAGACTTCTCTGCAACATGTAAAACAAGATGAGAGATGTTTTCTGTGCTGGCACAGTTTCTCCTGGCCTAACATAGTGGAAAACCTTTCTGCAATGATGTAGACCAGAAGTCTCCAGAAAGATGAAGGTACGGATGTCCCCGGAGCTAAGCGCCGGTCCCGGGCACATTTTGGTAAAAGCCGCAACCCTGGAGTGCACTGTGACCGGCGCAATCGCCTTTGCAAGAAGAAGCCGCTTCTTTGCCTCCGGGAGCCAGAGAGAGCGGCTGCCTCTGAATGCTGATGAATGAAGCTGCACAACACTGGGATTGTGTGCACAGCTTGCAAACTGATCCAAAACAGTACCGTACCACTCTCCTACCTTTTCCAAACACTTGAACATTCGATTGGAAAGGTGTTTTGGACAACTGTGTTTTTCTTCTTGCAAAACACCTTGCAAAACTTTCTGAAACATGTAAAACACGATGGGAGATGATTTCTGTGCTGGCACAGTTTCTCCTTGCCAGACATAGTGGAAAAGATTTTTGTAATGATGTAGACCAAAAAAGCCCAGAAAGAAGAAGGTACGGGTGTCCCCGGAGCTAAGCGCCGGTCCCGGGCACATTTCGGCAGAAGCGGCCGCACTGGAGTGCATTGTGACCGGCACAATCGCCTTTGCGCGAAGAAGCCGCTTCTTCGTCGCCGGGAGCCGGAGAGAGCGGCTACTTCTGAAAGGTGAAGAATGAAGCTGCAAAACACTGGGATAGTGTGCGCAGCTTACAAACTGATGCAAAACAGTACCTTACCACTCCCTTACCATTTCCAAACACATGAACATTCGGTTGGAAGGTGATTTGGACAACATTGTTTTTCTTCTTGCAAAACACTCTGCAGAGCTCTCTGCAACATGTAAAACACGGTGGGAGATGTTTTCTGTGCTGGCACAGTTTCTCCTTGCCAGACATAGTGAAAAACCTTTCTGCAATGATGTAGACCACAAAAGATGCTAAAGACGAAGTTGCGCAGCTCCCCGGAGGTAAGCGCCGGTTCCCGGGCACATTTCGGCAGAAGCCGCCGCACTGGAGTGCACTGTGACCGGCACAATCGCCTTTGCGCGAAGAAGCCGCTTCTTCACCTCCGGCAGCTGGAGAGTGCGGCTCCTTCGGGTAGGTGAGAATGAAGCTGCACAACACTGGGATAGTGTGCGCAGCTTGCAAACTGATCCAAAACAGTACCTTACCACTCTCCTACCTTTTAAAAACATATGAACATTCGATTGGAAGGTGTTTTGGACAATTTTGTTTTTCTTCTTGCAAAACACTCTGCAGAGCTCTCTGCAACATGTAAAACACGATGGGAGATGTTTTCTGTGCTGGCAGATTTTCTCCATGCCAGACATAGTGGAAAAGTTTTTTGCAATGATGTAGACCACAAAAGCCCAGAAAGAAGAAGGTACGGATGTCCCCGGATCTAAGCGCCGGTCCCGGGCACATTTCGGCAGAAGCGGCCGCACTGGAGTGCACTGTGACCGGCACAATCGCCTTTGCGCGAAGAAGCCGCTTCTTCGCCTCCGGCAGCTGGAGAGTGCGGCTCCTTCGGGTAGGTGAGAATGAAGCTGCACAACACTGGGATAGTGTGCGCAGCTTGCAAACTGATAGAAAACTGTACCTTACCACTCTCCTACCTTTTAAAAACATATGAACATTCGATTGGAAGGTGTTTTGGACAATTTTGTTTTTCTTCTTGCAAAACACTCTGCAGAGCTCTGTGCAACATGTAAAACAAAATGGGAGATGTTTTCTGTGCTGGCAGATTTTCTCCATGCCAGACATAGTGGAAAAGATTTTTGCAATGATGTAGACCACAAAAGCCCAGAAAGAAGAAGGTACGGATGTCCCCGGAGCTAAGCGCCGGTCCCGGGCACATTTCGGCAGAAGCGGCCGCACTGCAGTGCACTGTGACCGGCACAATCGCCTTTGCAAGAAGAAGCCGCTTCTTCGTCTCCGGCAGCTGGAGAGTGCGGCTCCTTCGGGTAGGTGAGAATGAAGCTGCACTACACTGGGATAGTGTGCGCAGTTGCAAACGGATAGAAAACAGTACCCTACTACTCTCCTACCTTTTCCAAACACATGAATATTGGGTTGGAAGGTGTTTTGGACAACTTTCTTTTTCTTCTTGCAAAACACTCTGCAAACCTTTCTGAAACATGTAAAACACGGTGGGAGATGTTTTCTGTGCTGGCAAAGTTTCTCCTTGCCTAACATAGTGAAAAACCTTTCTGCAATGATGTAGACCTCAAAAGACGCTTAAGACGAAGTTACGCAGCTCCCCGGAGCTAAGCGCCGGTTCCCGGGCACATTTCGGCAGAAGCCGCCGCACTGGAGTGCACTGTGACCGGAACAATCGCCTTTGCGCGAAGAAGCCGCTTCTTCACCTCCGGCAGCTGGAGAGTGCGGCTCCTTCGGGTAGGTGAGAATGAAGCTGCACAACACTTGGATAGTGTGCGGAGCCTGCAAACTCATCCAAAACAGTACCGTACCATTCTCCTACCTTTTCCAAACACATGAACATTCGGTTGGAAGGTGTTTTCAACAACTTTGTTTTTCTTCTTGCAAAACACTCTGCAGACTTCTCTGCAACATGTAAAACAAGATGAGAGATGTTTTCTGTGCTGGCACAGTTTCTCCTGGCCTAACATAGTGGAAAACCTTTCTGCAATGATGTAGACCAGAAGTCTCCAGAAAGATGAAGGTACGGATGTCCCCGGAGCTAAGCGCCGGTCCCGGGCACATTTTGGTAAAAGCCGCAACCCTGGAGTGCACTGTGACCGGCGCAATCGCCTTTGCAAGAAGAAGCCGCTTCTTTGCCTCCGGGGGCCAGAGAGAGCGGCTGCCTCTGAATGCTGAAGAATGAAGCTGCACAACACTGGGATTGTGTGCACAGCTTGCAAACTGATCCAAAACAGTACCGTACCACTCTCCTACCTTTTCCAAACACTTGAACATTCGATTGGAAGGTGTTTTGGACAACTGTGTTTTTCTTCTTGCAAAACACTCTGCAAACCTTTCTGAAACATGTAAAACACGATGGGAGATGATTTCTGTGCTGGCACAGTTTCTCCTGGCCTAACATAGTGGAAAAGATTTTTGTAATGATGTAGACCAAAAAAGCCCAGAAAGAAGAAGGCACGGGTGTCCCCGGAGCTAAGCGCCGGTCCCGGGCACATTTCGGCAGAAGCGGCCGCACTGGAGTGCACTGTGACCGGCACAATCGCCTTTGCGCGAAGAAGCCGCTTCTTCGTCGCCGGGAGCCGGAGAGAGCGGCTGCTTGGGAAAGGTGAAGAATGAAGCTGCACAACACTGGGATAAAGTGCGCAGCTTGCAAACTGATCCAAAACAGTACCTTACCACTCTCCTACCATTACTAAACACATGAACATTCGGCATGACGGTGTTTTAGACAACTTTGTTTTTCTTCTTGCAAAACACTCTGCAAACCTTTCTGAAACATGTAAAACACGGTGGGAGATGTTTTCTGTGCTGGCACAATTTCTCCTTGCCTAACGTAGATGAAAAACCTTTCTGCAATGATGTAGACCTCAAAAGACGCTTAATACGAAGTTACGCAGCTCCCCGGAGCTAAGCGCCGGTTGCCGGGCACATTTCGGCAGAAGCCGCCGCACTGGAGTGCACTGTGACCGGCACAATGGCCTTTGCGCGAAGAAGCCGCTTCTTCGCCTCCGGCAGCTCGAGAGTGCGGCTCCTTCGGGTAGGTGAGAATGAAGCTGCACAACACTGGGATAGTGTGCGCAGCTTGCAAACTGATAGAAAACTGTACCTTACCACTCTCCTACCTTTTAAAAACATATGAACATTCGATTGGAAGGTGTTTTGGACAATTTTGTTTTTCTTCTTGCAAAACACTCTGCAGAGCTCTGTGCAACATGTAAAACAAAATGGGAGATGTTTTCTGTGCTGGCAGATTTTCTCCATGCCAGACATAGTGGAAAAGATTTTTGCAATGATGTAGACCAAAAAAGCCCAGAAAGAAGAAGGTACGGATGTCCCCGGAGCTAAGCGCCGGTCCCGGGCACATTTCGGCAGAAGCGGCCGCACTGCAGTGCACTGTGACCGGCACAATCGCCTTTGCAAGAAGAAGCCGCTTCTTCGTCGCCGGGAGCCGGAGAGAGCGGCTACTTCTGAAAGGTGAAGAATGAAGCTCCACTACACTGGGATAGTGTGCGCAGCTTGCAACTGATCGAAAACAGTACCGTACCACTCTCCTACCTTTTCCAAACACATGAACATTCAGTTGGAAGGTGTTTTCAACAACTTTGTTTTTCTTCTTCCAAAACACTCTGCAGACTTCTCTGCAACATGTAAAACAAGATGAGAGATGTTTTCTGTGCTGGCACAGTTTCTCCTGGCCTAACATAGTGGAAAACCTTTCTGCAATGATGTAGACCAGAAGTCTCCAGAAAGATGAAGGTACGGATGTCCCCGGATCTAAGCGCCGGTCCCGGGCACATTTTGGTAAAAGCCGCAACCCTGGAGTGCACTGTGACCGGCGCAATCGCCTTTGCAAGAAGAAGCCGCTTCTTTGCCTCCGGGAGCCAGAGAGAGCGGCTGCCTCTGAATGCTGATGAATGAAGCTGCACAACACTGGGATTGTGTGCACAGCTTGCAAACTGATCCAAAACAGTACCGTACCACTCTCCTACCTTTTCCAAACACTTGAACATTCGATTGGAAGGTGTTTTGGACAACTGTGTTTTTCTTCTTGCAAAACACTCTGCAAACCTTTCTGAAACATGTAAAACACGATGGGAGATGATTTCTGTGCTGGCACAGTTTCTCCTTGCCAGACATAGTGGAAAAGATTTTTGTAATGATGTAGACCAAAAAAGCCCAGAAAGAAGAAGGTACGGGTGTCCCCTGAGCTAAGCGCCGGTCCCGGGCACATTTCGGCAGAAGCGGCCGCACTGGAGTGCACTGTGACCGGCACAATCGCCTTTGCAAGAAGAAGCCGCTTCTTCGTCGCCGGGAGCCAGAGAGAGCGGCTGCTTGGGAAAGGTGAAGAATGAAGCTGCACTACACTGGGATAGTGTGCGCAGCTTGCAAACTGATCCAAAACAGTACCTTACCACTCTCCTACCATTACTAAACACATGAACATTCGGCATGACGGTGTTTTAGACAACTTTGTTTTTCTTCTTGCAAAACACTCTGCAAACCTTTCTGAAACATTTAAAACACGGTGGGAGATGTTTTCTGTGCTGGCACAGTTTCTCCTTGCCTAACATAGTGAAAAACCTTTCTGTAATGATGTAGACCTCAAAAGACGCTTAAGACGAAGTTACGCATCTCCCCGGAGCTAAGCGCCGGTTCCCGGGCACATTTCGGCAGAAGCCGCCGCACTGGAGTGCACTGTGACCGGCACAATCGCCTTTGCGCGAAGAAGCCGCTTCTTCGCCTCCGGCAGCTGGAGAGTGCGGCTCCTTCGGGTAGGTGAGAATGAAGCTGCACAACACTGGGATAGTGTGCGCAGCTTGCAAACTGATAGAAAACTGTACCTTACCACTCTCCTACCTTTTAAAAACATATGAACATTCGATTGGAAGGTGTTTTGGACAATTTTGTTTTTCTTCTTGCAAAGCACTCTGCAGAGCTCTCTGCAACATGTAAAACAAAATGGGAGATGTTTTCTGTGCTGGCAGATTTTCTCCATGCCAGACATAGTGGAAAAGATTTTTGCAATGATGTAGACCACAAAAGCCCAGAAAGAAGAAGGTACGGGTGTCCCCGGAGCTAAGCGCCGGTCCCGGGCACATTTCGGCAGAAGCGGCCGCACTGCAGTGCACTGTGACCGGCACAATCGCCTTTGCAAGAAGAAGCCGCTTCTTCGTCTCCGGCAGCTGGAGATTGCGGCTCCTTCGGGTAGGTGAGAATGAAGCTGCACTACACTGGGATAGTGTGCGCAGTTGCAAACTGATAGAAAACAGTACCCTACTACTCTCCTACCTTTTCCAAACACATGAATATTGGGTTGGAAGGTGTTTTGGACAACTTTCTTTTTCTTCCTGCACAACATTCTGCAGACTTCTCTGCAACTTTTAAAACACGATGGGAGATGTTTTCTGTGCTGGCACATTTTCTCCTTGCCAGACATAGTGGAAAAGATTTTTGTAATGATGTAGACCACAAAATACACTAAAGACGCAATACGGATTTCCCCGGAGCTAAGCGCCGGTCCCGGGCACATTTTGGTGGAAGCCGCCGCACTGGAGTTCACTGTGACCGGCACAATCGCCTTTGCGCGAAGAAGCCGCCTCTTCGTCTCCGGGAGCCGGAGAGAGCGGCTGCTTGGGAAAGGTGAAGAATAAAGCTGCACAACACTGGGATAGTGTGCGGAGCCTGCAAACTCATCCAAAACAGTACCGTACCATTCTCCTACCTTTTCCAAACACATGAACATTCGGTTGGAAGGTGTTTTCAACAACTTTGTTTTTCTTCTTGCAAAACACTCTGCAGACTTCTCTGCAACATGTAAAACAAGATGAGAGATGTTTTCTGTGCTGGCACAGTTTCTCCTGGCCTAACATAGTGGAAAACCTTTCTGCAATGATGTAGACCAGAAGTCTCCAGAAAGATGAAGGTACGGATGTCCCCGGAGCTAAGCGCCGGTCCCGGGCACATTTTGGTGGAAGCCGCAACCCTGGAGTGCACTGTGACCGGCGCAATCGCCTTTGCAAGAAGAAGCCGCTTCTTTGCCTCCGGGAGAGGGAGAGAGCGGCTGCTTGGGAAAGGTGAAGAATGAAGCTGCACAACACTGGGATAGTGTGCGGAGCCTGCAAACTCATCCAAAACAGTACCGTACCATTCTCCTACCTTTTCCAAACACATGAACATTCGGTTGGAAGGTGTTTTCAACAACTTTCTTTTTCTTCTTGCAAAACACTCTGCAGACTTCTCTGCAACATGTAAAACAAGATGAGAGATGTTTTCTGTGCTGGCACAGTTTCTCCTGGCCTAACATAGTGGAAAACCTTTCTGCAATGATGTAGACCAGAAGTCTCCAGAAAGATGAAGGTACGGATGTCCCCGGATCTAAGCGCCGGTTTCGGGCACATTTTGGTAAAAGCCGCAACCCTGGAGTGCACTGTGACCGGCGCAATCGCCTTTGCAAGAAGAAGCCGCTTCTTTGCCTCCGGGAGCCAGAGAGAGCGGCTGCCTCTGAATGCTGATGAATGAAGCTGCACAACACTGGGATTGTGTGCACAGCTTGCAAACTGATCCAAAACAGTACCGTACCACTCTCCTACCTTTTCCAAACACTTGAACATTCGATTGGAAGGTGTTTTGGACAACTGTGTTTTTCTTCTTGCAAAACACTCTGCAAACCTTTCTGAAACATGTAAAACACGATGGGAGATGATTTCTGTGCTGGCACAGTTTCTCCTTGCCAGACATAGTGGAAAAGATTTTTGTAATGATGTAGACCAAAAAAGCCCAGAAAGAAGAAGGTACGGGTGTCCCCTGAGCTAAGCGCCGGTCCCGGGCACATTTCGGCAGAAGCGGCCGCACTGGAGTGCACTGTGACCGGCACAATCGCCTTTGCAAGAAGAAGCCGCTTCTTCGTCGCCGGGAGCCAGAGAGAGCGGCTGCTTGGGAAAGGTGAAGAATGAAGCTGCACTACACTGGGATAGTGTGCGCAGCTTGCAAACTGATCCAAAACAGTACCTTACCACTCTCCTACCATTACTAAACACATGAACATTCGGCATGACGGTGTTGTAGACAACTTTGTTTTTCTTCTTGCAAAACACTCTGCAAACCTTTCTGAAACATTTAAAACACGGTGGGAGATGTTTTCTGTGCTGGCACAGTTTCTCCTTGCCTAACATAGTGAAAAACCTTTCTGTAATGATGTAGACCTCAAAAGACGCTTAAGACGAAGTTACGCAGCTCCCCGGAGCTAAGCGCCGGTTGCCGGGCACATTTCGGCAGAAGCCGCCGCACTGGAGTGCACTGTGACCGGCACAATCGCCTTTGCGCGAAGAAGCCGCTTCTTTGCCTCCGGCAGCTGGAGAGTGCGGCTCCTTCGGGTAGGTGAGAATGAAGCTGCACAACACTGGGATAGTGTGCGCAGCTTGCAAACTGATAGAAAACTGTACCTTACCACTCTCCTACCTTTTAAAAACATATGAACATTCGATTGGAAGGTGTTTTGGACAATTTTGTTTTTCTTCTTGCAAAGCACTCTGCAGAGCTCTCTGCAACATGTAAAACAAAATGGGAGATGTTTTCTGTGCTGGCAGATTTTCTCCATGCCAGACATAGTGGAAAAGATTTTTGCAATGATGTAGACCACAAAAGCCCAGAAAGAAGAAGGTACGGGTGTCCCCGGAGCTAAGCGCCGGTCCCGGGCACATTTCGGCAGAAGCGGCCGCACTGCAGTGCACTGTGACCGGCACAATCGCCTTTGCAAGAAGAAGCCGCTTCTTCGTCTCCGGCAGCTGGAGATTGCGGCTCCTTCGGGTAGGTGAGAATGAAGCTGCACTACACTGGGATAGTGTGCGCAGTTGCAAACTGATAGAAAACAGTACCCTACTACTCTCCTACCTTTTCCAAACACATGAATATTGGGTTGGAAGGTGTTTTGGACAACTTTCTTTTTCTTCCTGCACAACATTCTGCAGACTTCTCTGCAACTTTTAAAACACGATGGGAGATGTTTTCTGTGCTGGCACATTTTCTCCTTGCCAGACATTGTGGAAAAGATTTTTGTAATGATGTAGACCACAAAATACACTAAAGACGCAATACGGATTTCCCCGGAGCTAAGCGCCGGTCCCGGGCACATTTTGGTGGAAGCCGCCGCACTGGAGTTCACTGTGACCGGCACAATCGCCTTTGCGCGAAGAAGCCGCCTCTTCGTCTCCGGGAGCCGGAGAGAGCGGCTGCTTGGGAAAGGTGAAGAATAAAGCTGCACAACACTGGGATAGTGTGCGGAGCCTGCAAACTCATCCAAAACAGTACCGTACCATTCTCCTACCTTTTCCAAACACATGAACATTCGGTTGGAAGGTGTTTTCAACAACTTTGTTTTTCTTCTTGCAAAACACTCTGCAGACTTCTCTGCAACATGTAAAACAAGATGAGAGATGTTTTCTGTGCTGGCACAGTTTCTCCTGGCCTAACATAGTGGAAAACCTTTCTGCAATGATGTAGACCAGAAGTCTCCAGAAAGATGAAGGTACGGATGTCCCCGGAGCTAAGCGCCGGTCCCGGGCACATTTTGGTAAAAGCCGCAACCCTGGAGTGCACTGTGACCGGCGCAATCGCCTTTGCAAGAAGAAGTCGCTTCTTTGCCTCCGGGAGCCAGAGAGAGCGGCTGCCTCTGAATGCTGATGAATGAAGCTGCACAACACTGGGATTGTGTGCACAGCTTGCAAACTGATCCAAAACAGTACCGTACCACTCTCCTACCTTTTCCAAACACTTGAACATTCGATTGGAAAGGTGTTTTGGACAACTGTGTTTTTCTTCTTGCAAAACACCTTGCAAAACTTTCTGAAACATGTAAAACACGATGGGAGATGATTTCTGTGCTGGCACAGTTTCTCCTTGCCAGACATAGTGGAAAAGATTTTTGTAATGATGTAGACCAAAAAAGCCCAGAAAGAAGAAGGTACGGGTGTCCCCGGAGCTAAGCGCCGGTCCCGGGCACATTTCGGCAGAAGCGGCCGCACTGGAGTGCATTGTGACCGGCACAATCGCCTTTGCGCGAAGAAGCCGCTTCTTCGTCGCCGGGAGCCGGAGAGAGCGGCTACTTCTGAAAGGTGAAGAATGAAGCTGCAAAACACTGGGATAGTGTGCGCAGCTTACAAACTGATGCAAAACAGTACCTTACCACTCCCTTACCATTTCCAAACACATGAACATTCGGTTGGAAGGTGATTTGGACAACATTGTTTTTCTTCTTGCAAAACACTCTGCAGAGCTCTCTGCAACATGTAAAACACGGTGGGAGATGTTTTCTGTGCTGGCACAGTTTCTCCTTGCCAGACATAGTGAAAAACCTTTCTGCAATGATGTAGACCACAAAAGATGCTAAAGACGAAGTTGCGCAGCTCCCCGGAGGTAAGCGCCGGTTCCCGGGCACATTTCGGCAGAAGCCGCCGCACTGGAGTGCACTGTGACCGGCACAATCGCCTTTGCGCGAAGAAGCCGCTTCTTCACCTCCGGCAGCTGGAGAGTGCGGCTCCTTCGGGTAGGTGAGAATGAAGCTGCACAACACTGGGATAGTGTGCGCAGCTTGCAAACTGATCCAAAACAGTACCTTACCACTCTCCTACCTTTTAAAAACATATGAACATTCGATTGGAAGGTGTTTTGGACAATTTTGTTTTTCTTCTTGCAAAACACTCTGCAGAGCTCTCTGCAACATGTAAAACAAAATGGGAGATGTTTTCTGTGCTGGCAGATTTTCTCCATGCCAGACATAGTGGAAAAGTTTTTTGCAATGATGTAGACCACAAAAGCCCAGAAAGAAGAAGGTACGGATGTCCCCGGATCTAAGCGCCGGTCCCGGGCACATTTCGGCAGAAGCGGCCGCACTGGAGTGCACTGTGACCGGCACAATCGCCTTTGCGCGAAGAAGCCGCTTCTTCGCCTCCGGCAGCTGGAGAGTGCGGCTCCTTCGGGTAGGTGAGAATGAAGCTGCACAACACTGGGATAGTGTGCGCAGCTTGCAAACTGATAGAAAACTGTACCTTACCACTCTCCTACCTTTTAAAAACATATGAACATTCGATTGGAAGGTGTTTTGGACAATTTTGTTTTTCTTCTTGCAAAACACTCTGCAGAGCTCTCTGCAACATGTAAAACAAAATGGGAGATGTTTTCTGTGCTGGCAGATTTTCTCCATGCCAGACATAGTGGAAAAGATTTTTGCAATGATGTAGACCACAAAAGCCCAGAAAGAAGAAGGTACGGATGTCCCCGGAGCTAAGCGCCGGTCCCGGGCACATTTCGGCAGAAGCGGCCGCACTGGAGTGCACTGTGACCGGCACAATCGCCTTTGCAAGAAGAAGCCGCTTCTTCGTCTCCGGCAGCTGGAGAGTGCGGCTCCTTCGGGTAGGTGAGAATGAAGCTGCACTACACTGGGATAGTGTGCGCAGTTGCAAACTGATAGAAAACAGTACCCTACTACTCTCCTACCTTTTCCAAACACATGAATATTGGGTTGGAAGGTGTTTTGGACAACTTTCTTTTTCTTCTTGCAAAACACTCTGCAGAGCTCTCTGCAACATGTAAAACACGGTGGGAGATGTTTTCTGTGCTGGCAAAGTTTCTCCTTGCCTAACATAGTGAAAAACCTTTCTGCAATGATGTAGACCTCAAAAGACGCTTAAGACGAAGTTACGCAGCTCCCCGGAGCTAAGCGCCGGTTCCCGGGCACATTTCGGCAGAAGCCGCCGCACTGGAGTGCACTGTGACCGGAACAATCGCCTTTGCGCGAAGAAGCCGCTTCTTCACCTCCGGCAGCTGGAGAGTGCGGCTCCTTCGGGTAGGTGAGAATGAAGCTGCACAACACTTGGATAGTGTGCGGAGCCTGCAAACTCATCCAAAACAGTACCGTACCATTCTCCTACCTTTTCCAAACACATGAACATTCGGTTGGAAGGTGTTTTCAACAACTTTGTTTTTCTTCTTGCAAAACACTCTGCAGACTTCTCTGCAACATGTAAAACAAGATGAGAGATGTTTTCTGTGCTGGCACAGTTTCTCCTGGCCTAACATAGTGGAAAACCTTTCTGCAATGATGTAGACCAGAAGTCTCCAGAAAGATGAAGGTACGGATGTCCCCGGAGCTAAGCGCCGGTCCCGGGCACATTTTGGTAAAAGCCGCAACCCTGGAGTGCACTGTGACCGGCGCAATCGCCTTTGCAAGAAGAAGCCGCTTCTTTGCCTCCGGGAGCCAGAGAGAGCGGCTGCCTCTGAATGCTGAAGAATGAAGCTGCACAACACTGGGATTGTGTGCACAGCTTGCAAACTGATCCAAAACAGTACCGTACCACTCTCCTACCTTTTCCAAACACTTGAACATTCGATTGGAAGGTGTTTTGGACAACTGTGTTTTTCTTCTTGCAAAACACTCTGCAAACCTTTCTGAAACATGTAAAACACGATGGGAGATGATTTCTGTGCTGGCACAGTTTCTCCTGGCCTAACATAGTGGAAAAGATTTTTGTAATGATGTAGACCAAAAAAGCCCAGAAAGAAGAAGGCACGGGTGTCCCCGGAGCTAAGCGCCGGTCCCGGGCACATTTCGGCAGAAGCGGCCGCACTGGAGTGCATTGTGACCGGCACAATCGCCTTTGCGCGAAGAAGCCGCTTCTTCGTCGCCGGGAGCCGGAGAGAGCGGCTACTTCTGAAAGGTGAAGAATGAAGCTGCAAAACACTGGGATAGTGTGCGCAGCTTACAAACTGATGCAAAACAGTACCTCACCACTCCCTTACCATTTCCAAACACATGAACATTCGGTTGGAAGGTGATTTGGACAACATTGTTTTTCTTCTTGCAAAACACTCTGCAGAGCTCTCTGCAACATGTAAAACACGGTGGGAGATGTTTTCTGTGCTGGCACAGTTTCTCCTTGCCAGACATAGTGAAAAACCTTTCTGCAATGATGTAGACCACAAAAGATGCTAAAGACGAAGTTGCGCAGCTCCCCGGAGGTAAGCGCCGGTTCCCGGGCACATTTCGGCAGAAGCCGCCGCACTGGAGTGCACTGTGACCGGCACAATCGCCTTTGCGCGAAGAAGCCGCTTCTTCACCTCCGGCAGCTGGAGAGTGCGGCTCCTTCGGGTAGGTGAGAATGAAGCTGCACAACACTGGGATAGTGTGCGCAGCTTGCAAACTGATCCAAAACAGTACCTTACCACTCTCCTACCTTTTAAAAACATATGAACATTCGATTGGAAGGTGTTTTGGACAATTTTGTTTTTCTTCTTGCAAAACACTCTGCAGAGCTCTCTGCAACATGTAAAACACGATGGGAGATGTTTTCTGTGCTGGCAGATTTTCTCCATGCCAGACATAGTGGAAAAGTTTTTTGCAATGATGTAGACCACAAAAGCCCAGAAAGAAGAAGGTACGGATGTCCCCGGATCTAAGCGCCGGTCCCGGGCACATTTCGGCAGAAGCCGCCGCACTGGAGTGCACTGTGACCGGCACAATCGCCTTTGCGCGAAGAAGCCGCTTCTTCGCCTCCGGCAGCTGGAGAGTGCGGCTCCTTCGGGTAGGTGAGAATGAAGCTGCACAACACTGGGATAGTGTGCGCAGCTTGCAAACTGATAGAAAACTGTACCTTACCACTCTCCTACCTTTTAAAAACATATGAACATTCGATTGGAAGGTGTTTTGGACAATTTTGTTTTTCTTCTTGCAAAACACTCTGCAGAGCTCTCTGCAACATGTAAAACAAAATGGGAGATGTTTTCTGTGCTGGCAGATTTTCTCCATGCCAGACATAGTGGAAAAGATTTTTGCAATGATGTAGACCACAAAAGCCCAGAAAGAAGAAGGTACGGATGTCCCCGGAGCTAAGCGCCGGTCCCGGGCACATTTCGGCAGAAGCGGCCGCACTGCAGTGCACTGTGACCGGCACAATCGCCTTTGCAAGAAGAAGCCGCTTCTTCGTCTCCGGCAGCTGGAGAGTGCGGCTCCTTCGGGTAGGTGAGAATGAAGCTGCACTACACTGGGATAGTGTGCGCAGTTGCAAACTGATAGAAAACAGTACCCTACTACTCTCCTACCTTTTCCAAACACATGAATATTGGGTTGGAAGGTGTTTTGGACAACTTTCTTTTTCTTCTTGCAAAACACTCTGCAGAGCTCTCTGCAACATGTAAAACACGGTGGGAGATGTTTTCTGTGCTGGCAAAGTTTCTCCTTGCCTAACATAGTGAAAAACCTTTCTGCAATGATGTAGACCTCAAAAGACGCTTAAGACGAAGTTACGCAGCTCCCCGGAGCTAAGCGCCGGTTCCCGGGCACATTTCGGCAGAAGCCGCCGCACTGGAGTGCACTGTGACCGGAACAATCGCCTTTGCGCGAAGAAGCCGCTTCTTCACCTCCGGCAGCTGGAGAGTGCGGCTCCTTCGGGTAGGTGAGAATGAAGCTGCACAACACTTGGATAGTGTGCGGAGCCTGCAAACTCATCCAAAACAGTACCGTACCATTCTCCTACCTTTTCCAAACACATGAACATTCGGTTGGAAGGTGTTTTCAACAACTTTCTTTTTCTTCTTGCAAAACACTCTGCAGACTTCTCTGCAACATGTAAAACAAGATGAGAGATGTTTTCTGTGCTGGCACAGTTTCTCCTGGCCTAACATAGTGGAAAACCTTTCTGCAATGATGTAGACCAGAAGTCTCCAGAAAGATGAAGGTACGGATGTCCCCGGAGCTAAGCGCCGGTCCCGGGCACATTTTGGTGGAAGCCGCAACCCTGGAGTGCACTGTGACCGGCGCAATCGCCTTTGCAAGAAGAAGCCGCTTCTTTGCCTCCGGGAGAGGGAGAGAGCGGCTGCTTGGGAAAGGTGAAGAATGAAGCTGCACAACACTGGGATAGTGTGCGGAGCCTGCAAACTCATCCAAAACAGTACCGTACCATTCTCCTACCTTTTCCAAACACATGAACATTCGGTTGGAAGGTGTTTTCAACAACTTTCTTTTTCTTCTTGCAAAACACTCTGCAGACTTCTCTGCAACATGTAAAACAAGATGAGAGATGTTTTCTGTGCTGGCACAGTTTCTCCTGGCCTAACATAGTGGAAAACCTTTCTGCAATGATGTAGACCAGAAGTCTCCAGAAAGATGAAGGTACGGATGTCCCCGGATCTAAGCGCCGGTTTCGGGCACATTTTGGTAAAAGCCGCAACCCTGGAGTGCACTGTGACCGGCGCAATCGCCTTTGCAAGAAGAAGCCGCTTCTTTGCCTCCGGGAGCCAGAGAGAGCGGCTGCCTCTGAATGCTGATGAATGAAGCTGCACAACACTGGGATTGTGTGCACAGCTTGCAAACTGATCCAAAACAGTACCGTACCACTCTCCTACCTTTTCCAAACACTTGAACATTCGATTGGAAGGTGTTTTGGACAACTGTGTTTTTCTTCTTGCAAAACACTCTGCAAACCTTTCTGAAACATGTAAAACACGATGGGAGATGATTTCTGTGCTGGCACAGTTTCTCCTTGCCAGACATAGTGGAAAAGATTTTTGTAATGATGTAGACCAAAAAAGCCCAGAAAGAAGAAGGTACGGGTGTCCCCTGAGCTAAGCGCCGGTCCCGGGCACATTTCGGCAGAAGCGGCCGCACTGGAGTGCACTGTGACCGGCACAATCGCCTTTGCAAGAAGAAGCCGCTTCTTCGTCGCCGGGAGCCAGAGAGAGCGGCTGCTTGGGAAAGGTGAAGAATGAAGCTGCACTACACTGGGATAGTGTGCGCAGCTTGCAAACTGATCCAAAACAGTACCTTACCACTCTCCTACCATTACTAAACACATGAACATTCGGCATGACGGTGTTTTAGACAACTTTGTTTTTCTTCTTGCAAAACACTCTGCAAACCTTTCTGAAACATTTAAAACACGGTGGGAGATGTTTTCTGTGCTGGCACAGTTTCTCCTTGCCTAACATAGTGAAAAACCTTTCTGTAATGATGTAGACCTCAAAAGACGCTTAAGACGAAGTTACGCAGCTCCCCGGAGCTAAGCGCCGGTTGCCGGGCACATTTCGGCAGAAGCCGCCGCACTGGAGTGCACTGTGACCGGCACAATCGCCTTTGCGCGAAGAAGCCGCTTCTTCGCCTCCGGCAGCTGGAGAGTGCGGCTCCTTCGGGTAGGTGAGAATGAAGCTGCACAACACTGGGATAGTGTGCGCAGCTTGCAAACTGATAGAAAACTGTACCTTACCACTCTCCTACCTTTTAAAAACATATGAACATTCGATTGGAAGGTGTTTTGGACAATTTTGTTTTTCTTCTTGCAAAGCACTCTGCAGAGCTCTCTGCAACATGTAAAACAAAATGGGAGATGTTTTCTGTGCTGGCAGATTTTCTCCATGCCAGACATAGTGGAAAAGATTTTTGCAATGATGTAGACCACAAAAGCCCAGAAAGAAGAAGGTACGGGTGTCCCCGGAGCTAAGCGCCGGTCCCGGGCACATTTCGGCAGAAGCGGCCGCACTGCAGTGCACTGTGACCGGCACAATCGCCTTTGCAAGAAGAAGCCGCTTCTTCGTCTCCGGCAGCTGGAGATTGCGGCTCCTTCGGGTAGGTGAGAATGAAGCTGCACTACACTGGGATAGTGTGCGCAGTTGCAAACTGATAGAAAACAGTACCCTACTACTCTCCTACCTTTTCCAAACACATGAATATTGGGTTGGAAGGTGTTTTGGACAACTTTCTTTTTCTTCCTGCACAACATTCTGCAGACTTCTCTGCAACTTTTAAAACACGATGGGAGATGTTTTCTGTGCTGGCACATTTTCTCCTTGCCAGACATTGTGGAAAAGATTTTTGTAATGATGTAGACCACAAAATACACTAAAGACGCAATACGGATTTCCCCGGAGCTAAGCGCCGGTCCCGGGCACATTTTGGTGGAAGCCGCCGCACTGGAGTTCACTGTGACCGGCACAATCGCCTTTGCGCGAAGAAGCCGCCTCTTCGTCTCCGGGAGCCGGAGAGAGCGGCTGCTTGGGAAAGGTGAAGAATAAAGCTGCACAACACTGGGATAGTGTGCGGAGCCTGCAAACTCATCCAAAACAGTACCGTACCATTCTCCTACCTTTTCCAAACACATGAACATTCGGTTGGAAGGTGTTTTCAACAACTTTGTTTTTCTTCTTGCAAAACACTCTGCAGACTTCTCTGCAACATGTAAAACAAGATGAGAGATGTTTTCTGTGCTGGCACAGTTTCTCCTGGCCTAACATAGTGGAAAACCTTTCTGCAATGATGTAGACCAGAAGTCTCCAGAAAGATGAAGGTACGGATGTCCCCGGAGCTAAGCGCCGGTCCCGGGCACATTTTGGTGGAAGCCGCAACCCTGGAGTGCACTGTGACCGGCGCAATCGCCTTTGCAAGAAGAAGCCGCTTCTTTGCCTCCGGGAGAGGGAGAGAGCGGCTGCTTGGGAAAGGTGAAGAATGAAGCTGCACAACACTGGGATAGTGTGCGGAGCCTGCAAACTCATCCAAAACAGTACCGTACCATTCTCCTACCTTTTCCAAACACATGAACATTCGGTTGGAAGGTGTTTTCAACAACTTTGTTTTTCTTCTTGCAAAACACTCTGCAGACTTCTCTGCAACATGTAAAACAAGATGAGAGATGTTTTCTGTGCTGGCACAGTTTCTCCTGGCCTAACATAGTGGAAAACCTTTCTGCAATGATGTAGACCAGAAGTCTCCAGAAAGATGAAGGTACGGATGTCCCCGGAGCTAAGCGCCGGTCCCGGGCACATTTTGGTAAAAGCCGCAACCCTGGAGTGCACTGTGACCGGCGCAATCGCCTTTGCAAGAAGAAGTCGCTTCTTTGCCTCCGGGAGCCAGAGAGAGCGGCTGCCTCTGAATGCTGATGAATGAAGCTGCACAACACTGGGATTGTGTGCACAGCTTGCAAACTGATCCAAAACAGTACCGTACCACTCTCCTACCTTTTCCAAACACTTGAACATTCGATTGGAAAGGTGTTTTGGACAACTGTGTTTTTCTTCTTGCAAAACACCTTGCAAAACTTTCTGAAACATGTAAAACACGATGGGAGATGATTTCTGTGCTGGCACAGTTTCTCCTTGCCAGACATAGTGGAAAAGATTTTTGTAATGATGTAGACCAAAAAAGCCCAGAAAGAAGAAGGTACGGGTGTCCCCGGAGCTAAGCGCCGGTCCCGGGCACATTTCGGCAGAAGCGGCCGCACTGGAGTGCATTGTGACCGGCACAATCGCCTTTGCGCGAAGAAGCCGCTTCTTCGTCGCCGGGAGCCGGAGAGAGCGGCTACTTCTGAAAGGTGAAGAATGAAGCTGCAAAACACTGGGATAGTGTGCGCAGCTTACAAACTGATGCAAAACAGTACCTTACCACTCCCTTACCATTTCCAAACACATGAACATTCGGTTGGAAGGTGATTTGGACAACATTGTTTTTCTTCTTGCAAAACACTCTGCAGAGCTCTCTGCAACATGTAAAACACGGTGGGAGATGTTTTCTGTGCTGGCACAGTTTCTCCTTGCCAGACATAGTGAAAAACCTTTCTGCAATGATGTAGACCACAAAAGATGCTAAAGACGAAGTTGCGCAGCTCCCCGGAGGTAAGCGCCGGTTCCCGGGCACATTTCGGCAGAAGCCGCCGCACTGGAGTGCACTGTGACCGGCACAATCGCCTTTGCGCGAAGAAGCCGCTTCTTCACCTCCGGCAGCTGGAGAGTGCGGCTCCTTCGGGTAGGTGAGAATGAAGCTGCACAACACTGGGATAGTGTGCGCAGCTTGCAAACTGATCCAAAACAGTACCTTACCACTCTCCTACCTTTTAAAAACATATGAACATTCGATTGGAAGGTGTTTTGGACAATTTTGTTTTTCTTCTTGCAAAACACTCTGCAGAGCTCTCTGCAACATGTAAAACAAAATGGGAGATGTTTTCTGTGCTGGCAGATTTTCTCCATGCCAGACATAGTGGAAAAGTTTTTTGCAATGATGTAGACCACAAAAGCCCAGAAAGAAGAAGGTACGGATGTCCCCGGATCTAAGCGCCGGTCCCGGGCACATTTCGGCAGAAGCGGCCGCACTGGAGTGCACTGTGACCGGCACAATCGCCTTTGCGCGAAGAAGCCGCTTCTTCGCCTCCGGCAGCTGGAGAGTGCGGCTCCTTCGGGTAGGTGAGAATGAAGCTGCACAACACTGGGATAGTGTGCGCAGCTTGCAAACTGATAGAAAACTGTACCTTACCACTCTCCTACCTTTTAAAAACATATGAACATTCGATTGGAAGGTGTTTTGGACAATTTTGTTTTTCTTCTTGCAAAACACTCTGCAGAGCTCTCTGCAACATGTAAAACAAAATGGGAGATGTTTTCTGTGCTGGCAGATTTTCTCCATGCCAGACATAGTGGAAAAGATTTTTGCAATGATGTAGACCACAAAAGCCCAGAAAGAAGAAGGTACGGATGTCCCCGGAGCTAAGCGCCGGTCCCGGGCACATTTCGGCAGAAGCGGCCGCACTGGAGTGCACTGTGACCGGCACAATCGCCTTTGCAAGAAGAAGCCGCTTCTTCGTCTCCGGCAGCTGGAGAGTGCGGCTCCTTCGGGTAGGTGAGAATGAAGCTGCACTACACTGGGATAGTGTGCGCAGTTGCAAACTGATAGAAAACAGTACCCTACTACTCTCCTACCTTTTCCAAACACATGAATATTGGGTTGGAAGGTGTTTTGGACAACTTTCTTTTTCTTCTTGCAAAACACTCTGCAGAGCTCTCTGCAACATGTAAAACACGGTGGGAGATGTTTTCTGTGCTGGCAAAGTTTCTCCTTGCCTAACATAGTGAAAAACCTTTCTGCAATGATGTAGACCTCAAAAGACGCTTAAGACGAAGTTACGCAGCTCCCCGGAGCTAAGCGCCGGTTCCCGGGCACATTTCGGCAGAAGCCGCCGCACTGGAGTGCACTGTGACCGGAACAATCGCCTTTGCGCGAAGAAGCCGCTTCTTCACCTCCGGCAGCTGGAGAGTGCGGCTCCTTCGGGTAGGTGAGAATGAAGCTGCACAACACTTGGATAGTGTGCGGAGCCTGCAAACTCATCCAAAACAGTACCGTACCATTCTCCTACCTTTTCCAAACACATGAACATTCGGTTGGAAGGTGTTTTCAACAACTTTGTTTTTCTTCTTGCAAAACACTCTGCAGACTTCTCTGCAACATGTAAAACAAGATGAGAGATGTTTTCTGTGCTGGCACAGTTTCTCCTGGCCTAACATAGTGGAAAACCTTTCTGCAATGATGTAGACCAGAAGTCTCCAGAAAGATGAAGGTACGGATGTCCCCGGAGCTAAGCGCCGGTCCCGGGCACATTTTGGTAAAAGCCGCAACCCTGGAGTGCACTGTGACCGGCGCAATCGCCTTTGCAAGAAGAAGCCGCTTCTTTGCCTCCGGGAGCCAGAGAGAGCGGCTGCCTCTGAATGCTGAAGAATGAAGCTGCACAACACTGGGATTGTGTGCACAGCTTGCAAACTGATCCAAAACAGTACCGTACCACTCTCCTACCTTTTCCAAACACTTGAACATTCGATTGGAAGGTGTTTTGGACAACTGTGTTTTTCTTCTTGCAAAACACTCTGCAAACCTTTCTGAAACATGTAAAACACGATGGGAGATGATTTCTGTGCTGGCACAGTTTCTCCTGGCCTAACATAGTGGAAAAGATTTTTGTAATGATGTAGACCAAAAAAGCCCAGAAAGAAGAAGGCACGGGTGTCCCCGGAGCTAAGCGCCGGTCCCGGGCACATTTCGGCAGAAGCGGCCGCACTGGAGTGCATTGTGACCGGCACAATCGCCTTTGCGCGAAGAAGCCGCTTCTTCGTCGCCGGGAGCCGGAGAGAGCGGCTACTTCTGAAAGGTGAAGAATGAAGCTGCAAAACACTGGGATAGTGTGCGCAGCTTACAAACTGATGCAAAACAGTACCTCACCACTCCCTTACCATTTCCAAACACATGAACATTCGGTTGGAAGGTGATTTGGACAACATTGTTTTTCTTCTTGCAAAACACTCTGCAGAGCTCTCTGCAACATGTAAAACACGGTGGGAGATGTTTTCTGTGCTGGCACAGTTTCTCCTTGCCAGACATAGTGAAAAACCTTTCTGCAATGATGTAGACCACAAAAGATGCTAAAGACGAAGTTGCGCAGCTCCCCGGAGGTAAGCGCCGGTTCCCGGGCACATTTCGGCAGAAGCCGCCGCACTGGAGTGCACTGTGACCGGCACAATCGCCTTTGCGCGAAGAAGCCGCTTCTTCACCTCCGGCAGCTGGAGAGTGCGGCTCCTTCGGGTAGGTGAGAATGAAGCTGCACAACACTGGGATAGTGTGCGCAGCTTGCAAACTGATCCAAAACAGTACCTTACCACTCTCCTACCTTTTAAAAACATATGAACATTCGATTGGAAGGTGTTTTGGACAATTTTGTTTTTCTTCTTGCAAAACACTCTGCAGAGCTCTCTGCAACATGTAAAACACGATGGGAGATGTTTTCTGTGCTGGCAGATTTTCTCCATGCCAGACATAGTGGAAAAGTTTTTTGCAATGATGTAGACCACAAAAGCCCAGAAAGAAGAAGGTACGGATGTCCCCGGATCTAAGCGCCGGTCCCGGGCACATTTCGGCAGAAGCGGCCGCACTGGAGTGCACTGTGACCGGCACAATCGCCTTTGCGCGAAGAAGCCGCTTCTTCGCCTCCGGCAGCTGGAGAGTGCGGCTCCTTCGGGTAGGTGAGAATGAAGCTGCACAACACTGGGATAGTGTGCGCAGCTTGCAAACTGATAGAAAACTGTACCTTACCACTCTCCTACCTTTTAAAAACATATGAACATTCGATTGGAAGGTGTTTTGGACAATTTTGTTTTTCTTCTTGCAAAACACTCTGCAGAGCTCTCTGCAACATGTAAAACAAAATGGGAGATGTTTTCTGTGCTGGCAGATTTTCTCCATGCCAGACATAGTGGAAAAGATTTTTGCAATGATGTAGACCACAAAAGCCCAGAAAGAAGAAGGTACGGATGTCCCCGGAGCTAAGCGCCGGTCCCGGGCACATTTCGGCAGAAGCGGCCGCACTGCAGTGCACTGTGACCGGCACAATCGCCTTTGCAAGAAGAAGCCGCTTCTTCGTCTCCGGCAGCTGGAGAGTGCGGCTCCTTCGGGTAGGTGAGAATGAAGCTGCACTACACTGGGATAGTGTGCGCAGTTGCAAACTGATAGAAAACAGTACCCTACTACTCTCCTACCTTTTCCAAACACATGAATATTGGGTTGGAAGGTGTTTTGGACAACTTTCTTTTTCTTCTTGCAAAACACTCTGCAGAGCTCTCTGCAACATGTAAAACACGGTGGGAGATGTTTTCTGTGCTGGCAAAGTTTCTCCTTGCCTAACATAGTGAAAAACCTTTCTGCAATGATGTAGACCTCAAAAGACGCTTAAGACGAAGTTACGCAGCTCCCCGGAGCTAAGCGCCGGTTCCCGGGCACATTTCGGCAGAAGCCGCCGCACTGGAGTGCACTGTGACCGGAACAATCGCCTTTGCGCGAAGAAGCCGCTTCTTCACCTCCGGCAGCTGGAGAGTGCGGCTCCTTCGGGTAGGTGAGAATGAAGCTGCACAACACTTGGATAGTGTGCGGAGCCTGCAAACTCATCCAAAACAGTACCGTACCATTCTCCTACCTTTTCCAAACACATGAACATTCGGTTGGAAGGTGTTTTCAACAACTTTGTTTTTCTTCTTGCAAAACACTCTGCAGACTTCTCTGCAACATGTAAAACAAGATGAGAGATGTTTTCTGTGCTGGCACAGTTTCTCCTGGCCTAACATAGTGGAAAACCTTTCTGCAATGATGTAGACCAGAAGTCTCCAGAAAGATGAAGGTACGGATGTCCCCGGAGCTAAGCGCCGGTCCCGGGCACATTTTGGTAAAAGCCGCAACCCTGGAGTGCACTGTGACCGGCGCAATCGCCTTTGCAAGAAGAAGCCGCTTCTTTGCCTCCGGGAGCCAGAGAGAGCGGCTGCCTCTGAATGCTGAAGAATGAAGCTGCACAACACTGGGATTGTGTGCACAGCTTGCAAACTGATCCAAAACAGTACCGTACCACTCTCCTACCTTTTCCAAACACTTGAACATTCGATTGGAAAGGTGTTTTGGACAACTGTGTTTTTCTTCTTGCAAAACACCTTGCAAAACTTTCTGAAACATGTAAAACACGATGGGAGATGATTTCTGTGCTGGCACAGTTTCTCCTTGCCAGACATAGTGGAAAAGATTTTTGTAATGATGTAGACCAAAAAAGCCCAGAAAGAAGAAGGTACGGGTGTCCCCGGAGCTAAGCGCCGGTCCCGGGCACATTTCGGCAGAAGCGGCCGCACTGGAGTGCATTGTGACCGGCACAATCGCCTTTGCGCGAAGAAGCCGCTTCTTCGTCGCCGGGAGCCGGAGAGAGCGGCTACTTCTGAAAGGTGAAGAATGAAGCTGCAAAACACTGGGATAGTGTGCGCAGCTTACAAACTGATGCAAAACAGTACCTTACCACTCCCTTACCATTTCCAAACACATGAACATTCGGTTGGAAGGTGATTTGGACAACATTGTTTTTCTTCTTGCAAAACACTCTGCAGAGCTCTCTGCAACATGTAAAACACGGTGGGAGATGTTTTCTGTGCTGGCACAGTTTCTCCTTGCCAGACATAGTGAAAAACCTTTCTGCAATGATGTAGACCACAAAAGATGCTAAAGACGAAGTTGCGCAGCTCCCCGGAGGTAAGCGCCGGATCCCGGGCACATTTCGGCAGAAGCCGCCGCACTGGAGTGCACTGTGACCGGCACAATCGCCTTTGCGCGAAGAAGCCGCTTCTTCACCTCCGGCAGCTGGAGAGTGCGGCTCCTTCGGGTAGGTGAGAATGAAGCTGCACAACACTGGGATAGTGTGCGCAGCTTGCAAACTGATCCAAAACAGTACCTTACCACTCTCCTACCTTTTAAAAACATATGAACATTCGATTGGAAGGTGTTTTGGACAATTTTGTTTTTCTTCTTGCAAAACACTCTGCAGAGCTCTCTGCAACATGTAAAACACGATGGGAGATGTTTTCTGTGCTGGCAGATTTTCTCCATGCCAGACATAGTGGAAAAGATTTTTGCAATGATGTAGACCACAAAAGCCCAGAAAGAAGAAGGTACGGATGTCCCCGGATCTAAGCGCCGGTCCCGGGCACATTTCGGCAGAAGCGGCCGCACTGGAGTGCACTGTGACCGGCACAATCGCCTTTGCGCGAAGAAGCCGCTTCTTCGCCTCCGGCAGCTGGAGAGTGCGGCTCCTTCGGGTAGGTGAGAATGAAGCTGCACAACACTGGGATAGTGTGCGCAGCTTGCAAACTGATAGAAAACTGTACCTTACCACTCTCCTACCTTTTAAAAACATATGAACATTCGATTGGAAGGTGTTTTGGACAATTTTGTTTTTCTTCTTGCAAAACACTCTGCAGAGCTCTCTGCAACATGTAAAACAAAATGGGAGATGTTTTCTGTGCTGGCAGATTTTCTCCATGCCAGACATAGTGGAAAAGATTTTTGCAATGATGTAGACCACAAAAGCCCAGAAAGAAGAAGGTACGGATGTCCCCGGAGCTAAGCGCCGGTCCCGGGCACATTTCGGCAGAAGCGGCCGCACTGCAGTGCACTGTGACCGGCACAATCGCCTTTGCAAGAAGAAGCCGCTTCTTCGTCTCCGGCAGCTGGAGAGTGCGGCTCCTTCGGGTAGGTGAGAATGAAGCTGCACTACACTGGGATAGTGTGCGCAGTTGCAAACTGATAGAAAACTGTACCTTACCACTCTCCTACCTTTTAAAAACATATGAACATTCGATTGGAAGGTGTTTTGGACAATTTTGTTTTTCTTCTTGCAAAACACTCTGCAAACCTTTCTGAAACATGTAAAACACGGTGGGAGATGTTTTCTGTGCTGGCAAAGTTTCTCCTTGCCTAACATAGTGAAAAACCTTTCTGCAATGATGTAGACCTCAAAAGACGCTTAAGACGAAGTTACGCAGCTCCCCGGAGCTAAGCGCCGGTTCCCGGGCACATTTCGGCAGAAGCCGCCGCACTGGAGTGCACTGTGACCGGAACAATCGCCTTTGCGCGAAGAAGCCGCTTCTTCACCTCCGGCAGCTGGAGAGTGCGGCTCCTTCGGGTAGGTGAGAATGAAGCTGCACAACACTTGGATAGTGTGCGGAGCCTGCAAACTCATCCAAAACAGTACCGTACCATTCTCCTACCTTTTCCAAACACATGAACATTCGGTTGGAAGGTGTTTTCAACAACTTTGTTTTTCTTCTTGCAAAACACTCTGCAGACTTCTCTGCAACATGTAAAACAAGATGAGAGATGTTTTCTGTGCTGGCACAGTTTCTCCTGGCCTAACATAGTGGAAAACCTTTCTGCAATGATGTAGACCAGAAGTCTCCAGAAAGATGAAGGTACGGATGTCCCCGGAGCTAAGCGCCGGTCCCGGGCACATTTTGGTAAAAGCCGCAACCCTGGAGTGCACTGTGACCGGCGCAATCGCCTTTGCAAGAAGAAGCCGCTTCTTTGCCTCCGGGAGCCAGAGAGAGCGGCTGCCTCTGAATGCTGAAGAATGAAGCTGCACAACACTGGGATTGTGTGCACAGCTTGCAAACTGATCCAAAACAGTACCGTACCACTCTCCTACCTTTTCCAAACACTTGAACATTCGATTGGAAGGTGTTTTGGACAACTGTGTTTTTCTTCTTGCAAAACACTCTGCAAACCTTTCTGAAACATGTAAAACACGATGGGAGATGATTTCTGTGCTGGCACAGTTTCTCCTCGCCTAACATAGTGGAAAAGATTTTTGTAATGATGTAGACCAAAAAAGCCCAGAAAGAAGAAGGCACGGGTGTCCCCGGAGCTAAGCGCCGGTCCCGGGCACATTTCGGCAGAAGCGGCCGCACTGGAGTGCATTGTGACCGGCACAATCGCCTTTGCGCGAAGAAGCCGCTTCTTCGTCGCCGGGAGCCGGAGAGAGCGGCTACTTCTGAAAGGTGAAGAATGAAGCTGCAAAACACTGGGATAGTGTGCGCAGCTTACAAACTGATGCAAAACAGTACCTCACCACTCCCTTACCATTTCCAAACACATGAACATTCGGTTGGAAGGTGATTTGGACAACATTGTTTTTCTTCTTGCAAAACACTCTGCAGAGCTCTCTGCAACATGTAAAACACGGTGGGAGATGTTTTCTGTGCTGGCACAGTTTCTCCTTGCCAGACATAGTGAAAAACCTTTCTGCAATGATGTAGACCACAAAAGATGCTAAAGACGAAGTTGCGCAGCTCCCCGGAGGTAAGCGCCGGTTCCCGGGCACATTTCGGCAGAAGCCGCCGCACTGGAGTGCACTGTGACCGGCACAATCGCCTTTGCGCGAAGAAGCCGCTTCTTCACCTCCGGCAGCTGGAGAGTGCGGCTCCTTCGGGTAGGTGAGAATGAAGCTGCACAACACTGGGATAGTGTGCACAGCTTGCAAACTGATCCAAAACAGTACCTTACCACTCTCCTACCTTTTAAAAACATATGAACATTCGATTGGAAGGTGTTTTGGACAATTTTGTTTTTCTTCTTGCAAAACACTCTGCAGAGCTCTCTGCAACATGTAAAACACGATGGGAGATGTTTTCTGTGCTGGCAGATTTTCTCCATGCCAGACATAGTGGAAAAGATTTTTGCAATGATGTAGACCACAAAAGCCCAGAAAGAAGAAGGTACGGATGTCCCCGGATCTAAGCGCCGGTCCCGGGCACATTTCGGCAGAAGCGGCCGCACTGGAGTGCACTGTGACCGGCACAATCGCCTTTGCGCGAAGAAGCCGCTTCTTCGCCTCCGGCAGCTGGAGAGTGCGGCTCCTTCGGGTAGGTGAGAATGAAGCTGCACAACACTGGGATAGTGTGCGCAGCTTGCAAACTGATAGAAAACTGTACCTTACCACTCTCCTACCTTTTAAAAACATATGAACATTCGATTGGAAGGTGTTTTGGACAATTTTGTTTTTCTTCTTGCAAAACACTCTGCAGAGCTCTCTGCAACATGTAAAACACGGTGGGAGATGTTTTCTGTGCTGGCAAAGTTTCTCCTTGCCTAACATAGTGAAAAACCTTTCTGCAATGATGTAGACCTCAAAAGACGCTTAAGACGAAGTTACGCAGCTCCCCGGAGCTAAGCGCCGGTTCCCGGGCACATTTCGGCAGAAGCCGCCGCACTGGAGTGCACTGTGACCGGAACAATCGCCTTTGCGCGAAGAAGCCGCTTCTTCACCTCCGGCAGCTGGAGAGTGCGGCTCCTTCGGGTAGGTGAGAATGAAGCTGCACAACACTTGGATAGTGTGCGGAGCCTGCAAACTCATCCAAAACAGTACCGTACCATTCTCCTACCTTTTCCAAACACATGAACATTCGGTTGGAAGGTGTTTTCAACAACTTTGTTTTTCTTCTTGCAAAACACTCTGCAGACTTCTCTGCAACATGTAAAACAAGATGAGAGATGTTTTCTGTGCTGGCACAGTTTCTCCTGGCCTAACATAGTGGAAAACCTTTCTGCAATGATGTAGACCAGAAGTCTCCAGAAAGATGAAGGTACGGATGTCCCCGGAGCTAAGCGCCGGTCCCGGGCACATTTTGGTAAAAGCCGCAACCCTGGAGTGCACTGTGACCGGCGCAATCGCCTTTGCAAGAAGAAGCCGCTTCTTTGCCTCCGGGAGCCAGAGAGAGCGGCTGCCTCTGAATGCTGAAGAATGAAGCTGCACAACACTGGGATTGTGTGCACAGCTTGCAAACTGATCCAAAACAGTACCGTACCACTCTCCTACCTTTTCCAAACACTTGAACATTCGATTGGAAGGTGTTTTGGACAACTGTGTTTTTCTTCTTGCAAAACACTCTGCAAACCTTTCTGAAACATGTAAAACACGATGGGAGATGATTTCTGTGCTGGCACAGTTTCTCCTGGCCTAACATAGTGGAAAAGATTTTTGTAATGATGTAGACCAAAAAAGCCCAGAAAGAAGAAGGCACGGGTGTCCCCGGAGCTAAGCGCCGGTCCCGGGCACATTTCGGCAGAAGCGGCCGCACTGGAGTGCATTGTGACCGGCACAATCGCCTTTGCGCGAAGAAGCCGCTTCTTCGTCGCCGGGAGCCGGAGAGAGCGGCTACTTCTGAAAGGTGAAGAATGAAGCTGCAAAACACTGGGATAGTGTGCGCAGCTTACAAACTGATGCAAAACAGTACCTCACCACTCCCTTACCATTTCCAAACACATGAACATTCGGTTGGAAGGTGATTTGGACAACATTGTTTTTCTTCTTGCAAAACACTCTGCAGAGCTCTCTGCAACATGTAAAACACGGTGGGAGATGTTTTCTGTGCTGGCACAGTTTCTCCTTGCCAGACATAGTGAAAAACCTTTCTGCAATGATGTAGACCACAAAAGATGCTAAAGACGAAGTTGCGCAGCTCCCCGGAGGTAAGCGCCGGTCCCGGGCACATTTCGGCAGAAGCGGCCGCACTGGAGTGCACTGTGACCGGCACAATCGCCTTTGCGCGAAGAAGCCGCTTCTTCGCCTCCGGCAGCTGGAGAGTGCGGCTCCTTCGGGTAGGTGAGAATGAAGCTGCACAACACTGGGATAGTGTGCGCAGCTTGCAAACTGATAGAAAACTGTACCTTACCACTCTCCTACCTTTTAAAAACATATGAACATTCGATTGGAAGGTGTTTTGGACAATTTTGTTTTTCTTCTTGCAAAACACTCTGCAGAGCTCTCTGCAACATGTAAAACAAAATGGGAGATGTTTTCTGTGCTGGCAGATTTTCTCCATGCCAGACATAGTGGAAAAGATTTTTGCAATGATGTAGACCACAAAAGCCCAGAAAGAAGAAGGTACGGATGTCCCCGGAGCTAAGCGCCGGTCCCGGGCACATTTCGGCAGAAGCGGCCGCACTGCAGTGCACTGTGACCGGCACAATCGCCTTTGCAAGAAGAAGCCGCTTCTTCGTCTCCGGCAGCTGGAGAGTGCGGCTCCTTCGGGTAGGTGAGAATGAAGCTGCACTACACTGGGATAGTGTGCGCAGTTGCAAACTGATAGAAAACTGTACCTTACCACTCTCCTACCTTTTAAAAACATATGAACATTCGATTGGAAGGTGTTTTGGACAATTTTGTTTTTCTTCTTGCAAAACACTCTGCAAACCTTTCTGAAACATGTAAAACACGGTGGGAGATGTTTTCTGTGCTGGCAAAGTTTCTCATTGCCTAACATAGTGAAAAACCTTTCTGCAATGATGTAGACCACAAAAGACGCTTAAGACGAAGTTACGCAGCTCCCCGGAGCTAAGCGCCGGTTCCCGGGCACATTTCGGCAGAAGCCGCCGCACTGGAGTGCACTGTGACCGGCACAATCGCCTTTGCGCGAAGAAGCCGCTTCTTCACCTCCGGCAGCTGGAGAGTGCGGCTCCTTCGGGTAGGTGAGAATGAAGCTGCACAACACTTGGATAGTGTGCGGAGCCTGCAAACTCATCCAAAACAGTACCGTACCATTCTCCTACCTTTTCCAAACACATGAACATTCGGTTGGAAGGTGTTTTCAACAACTTTGTTTTTCTTCTTGCAAAACACTCTGCAGACTTCTCTGCAACATGTAAAACAAGATGAGAGATGTTTTCTGTGCTGGCACAGTTTCTCCTGGCCTAACATAGTGGAAAACCTTTCTGCAATGATGTAGACCAGAAGTCTCCAGAAAGATGAAGGTACGGATGTCCCCGGAGCTAAGCGCCGGTCCCGGGCACATTTTGGTAAAAGCCGCAACCCTGGAGTGCACTGTGACCGGCGCAATCGCCTTTGCAAGAAGAAGCCGCTTCTTTGCCTCCGGGAGCCAGAGAGAGCGGCTGCCTCTGAATGCTGAAGAATGAAGCTGCACAACACTGGGATTGTGTGCACAGCTTGCAAACTGATCCAAAACAGTACCGTACCACTCTCCTACCTTTTCCAAACACTTGAACATTCGATTGGAAGGTGTTTTGGACAACTGTGTTTTTCTTCTTGCAAAACACTCTGCAAACCTTTCTGAAACATGTAAAACACGATGGGAGATGATTTCTGTGCTGGCACAGTTTCTCCTGGCCTAACATAGTGGAAAAGATTTTTGTAATGATGTAGACCAAAAAAGCCCAGAAAGAAGAAGGCACGGGTGTCCCCGGAGCTAAGCGCCGGTCCCGGGCACATTTCGGCAGAAGCGGCCGCACTGGAGTGCACTGTGACCGGCACAATCGCCTTTGCGCGAAGAAGCCGCTTCTTCGTCGCCGGGAGCCGGAGAGAGCGGCTGCTTGGGAAAGGTGAAGAATGAAGCTGCACAACACTGGGATAAAGTGCGCAGCTTGCAAACTGATCCAAAACAGTACCTTACCACTCTCCTACCATTACTAAACACATGAACATTCGGCATGACGGTGTTTTAGACAACTTTGTTTTTCTTCTTGCAAAACACTCTGCAAACCTTTCTGAAACATGTAAAACACGGTGGGAGATGTTTTCTGTGCTGGCACAATTTCTCCTTGCCTAACGTAGATGAAAAACCTTTCTGCAATGATGTAGACCTCAAAAGACGCTTAATACGAAGTTACGCAGCTCCCCGGAGCTAAGCGCCGGTTGCCGGGCACATTTCGGCAGAAGCCGCCGCACTGGAGTGCACTGTGACCGGCACAATCGCCTTTGCGCGAAGAAGCCGCTTCTTCGCCTCCGGCAGCTGGAGAGTGCGGCTCCTTCGGGTAGGTGAGAATGAAGCTGCACAACACTGGGATAGTGTGCGCAGCTTGCAAACTGATAGAAAACTGTACCTTACCACTCTCCTACCTTTTAAAAACATATGAACATTTGATTGGAAGGTGTTTTGGACAATTTTGTTTTTCTTCTTGCAAAACACTCTGCAGAGCTCTGTGCAACATGTAAAACAAAATGGGAGATGTTTTCTGTGCTGGCAGATTTTCTCCATGCCAGACATAGTGGAAAAGATTTTTGCAATGATGTAGACCAAAAAAGCCCAGAAAGAAGAAGGTACGGATGTCCCCGGAGCTAAGCGCCGGTCCCGGGCACATTTCGGCAGAAGCGGCCGCACTGCAGTGCACTGTGACCGGCACAATCGCCTTTGCAAGAAGAAGCCGCTTCTTCGTCGCCGGGAGCCGGAGAGAGCGGCTACTTCTGAAAGGTGAAGAATGAAGCTCCACTACACTGGGATAGTGTGCGCAGCTTGCAACTGATCGAAAACAGTACCGTACCACTCTCCTACCTTTTCCAAACACATGAACATTCGGTTGGAAGGTGTTTTCAACAACTTTGTTTTTCTTCTTCCAAAACACTCTGCAGACTTCTCTGCAACATGTAAAACAAGATGAGAGATGTTTTCTGTGCTGGCACAGTTTCTCCTGGCCTAACATAGTGGAAAACCTTTCTGCAATGATGTAGACCAGAAGTCTCCAGAAAGATGAAGGTACGGATGTCCCCGGATCTAAGCGCCGGTTTCGGGCACATTTTGGTAAAAGCCGCAACCCTGGAGTGCACTGTGACCGGCACAATCGCCTTTGCAAGAAGAAGCCGCTTCTTCGTCTCCGGCAGCTGGAGAGTGCGGCTCCTTCGGGTAGGTGAGAATGAAGCTGCACTACACTGGGATAGTGTGCGCAGTTGCAAACTGATAGAAAACTGTACCTTACCACTCTCCTACCTTTTAAAAACATATGAACATTCGATTGGAAGGTGTTTTGGACAATTTTGTTTTTCTTCTTGCAAAACACTCTGCAAACCTTTCTGAAACATGTAAAACACGGTGGGAGATGTTTTCTGTGCTGGCAAAGTTTCTCCTTGCCTAACATAGTGAAAAACCTTTCTGCAATGATGTAGACCTCAAAAGACGCTTAAGACGAAGTTACGCAGCTCCCCGGAGCTAAGCGCCGGTTCCCGGGCACATTTCGGCAGAAGCCGCCGCACTGGAGTGCACTGTGACCGGCACAATCGCCTTTGCGCGAAGAAGCCGCTTCTTCACCTCCGGCAGCTGGAGAGTGCGGCTCCTTCGGGTAGGTGAGAATGAAGCTGCACAACACTTGGATAGTGTGCGGAGCCTGCAAACTCATCCAAAACAGTACCGTACCATTCTCCTACCTTTTCCAAACACATGAACATTCGGTTGGAAGGTGTTTTCAACAACTTTGTTTTTCTTCTTGCAAAACACTCTGCAGACTTCTCTGCAACATGTAAAACAAGATGAGAGATGTTTTCTGTGCTGGCACAGTTTCTCCTGGCCTAACATAGTGGAAAACCTTTCTGCAATGATGTAGACCAGAAGTCTCCAGAAAGATGAAGGTACGGATGTCCCCGGAGCTAAGCGCCGGTCCCGGGCACATTTTGGTAAAAGCCGCAACCCTGGAGTGCACTGTGACCGGCGCAATCGCCTTTGCAAGAAGAAGCCGCTTCTTTGCCTCCGGGAGCCAGAGAGAGCGGCTGCCTCTGAATGCTGAAGAATGAAGCTGCACAACACTGGGATTGTGTGCACAGCTTGCAAACTGATCCAAAACAGTACCGTACCACTCTCCTACCTTTTCCAAACACTTGAACATTCGATTGGAAGGTGTTTTGGACAACTGTGTTTTTCTTCTTGCAAAACACTCTGCAAACCTTTCTGAAACATGTAAAACACGATGGGAGATGATTTCTGTGCTGGCACAGTTTCTCCTGGCCTAACATAGTGGAAAAGATTTTTGTAATGATGTAGACCAAAAAAGCCCAGAAAGAAGAAGGCACGGGTGTCCCCGGAGCTAAGCGCCGGTCCCGGGCACATTTCGGCAGAAGCGGCCGCACTGGAGTGCATTGTGACCGGCACAATCGCCTTTGCGCGAAGAAGCCGCTTCTTCGTCGCCGGGAGCCGGAGAGAGCGGCTACTTCTGAAAGGTGAAGAATGAAGCTGCAAAACACTGGGATAGTGTGCGCAGCTTACAAACTGATGCAAAACAGTACCTCACCACTCCCTTACCATTTCCAAACACATGAACATTCGGTTGGAAGGTGATTTGGACAACATTGTTTTTCTTCTTGCAAAACACTCTGCAGAGCTCTCTGCAACATGTAAAACACGGTGGGAGATGTTTTCTGTGCTGGCACAGTTTCTCCTTGCCAGACATAGTGAAAAACCTTTCTGCAATGATGTAGACCACAAAAGATGCTAAAGACGAAGTTGCGCAGCTCCCCGGAGGTAAGCGCCGGTTCCCGGGCACATTTCGGCAGAAGCCGCCGCACTGGAGTGCACTGTGACCGGCACAATCGCCTTTGCGCGAAGAAGCCGCTTCTTCACCTCCGGCAGCTGGAGAGTGCGGCTCCTTCGGGTAGGTGAGAATGAAGCTGCACAACACTGGGATAGTGTGCACAGCTTGCAAACTGATCCAAAACAGTACCTTACCACTCTCCTACCTTTTAAAAACATATGAACATTCGATTGGAAGGTGTTTTGGACAATTTTGTTTTTCTTCTTGCAAAACACTCTGCAGAGCTCTCTGCAACATGTAAAACACGATGGGAGATGTTTTCTGTGCTGGCAGATTTTCTCCATGCCAGACATAGTGGAAAAGATTTTTGCAATGATGTAGACCACAAAAGCCCAGAAAGAAGAAGGTACGGATGTCCCCGGATCTAAGCGCCGGTCCCGGGCACATTTCGGCAGAAGCGGCCGCACTGGAGTGCACTGTGACCGGCACAATCGCCTTTGCGCGAAGAAGCCGCTTCTTCGCCTCCGGCAGCTGGAGAGTGCGGCTCCTTCGGGTAGGTGAGAATGAAGCTGCACAACACTGGGATAGTGTGCGCAGCTTGCAAACTGATAGAAAACTGTACCTTACCACTCTCCTACCTTTTAAAAACATATGAACATTCGATTGGAAGGTGTTTTGGACAATTTTGTTTTTCTTCTTGCAAAACACTCTGCAGAGCTCTCTGCAACATGTAAAACACGGTGGGAGATGTTTTCTGTGCTGGCAAAGTTTCTCCTTGCCTAACATAGTGAAAAACCTTTCTGCAATGATGTAGACCTCAAAAGACGCTTAAGACGAAGTTACGCAGCTCCCCGGAGCTAAGCGCCGGTTCCCGGGCACATTTCGGCAGAAGCCGCCGCACTGGAGTGCACTGTGACCGGAACAATCGCCTTTGTGCGAAGAAGCCGCTTCTTCACCTCCGGCAGCTGGAGAGTGCGGCTCCTTCGGGTAGGTGAGAATGAAGCTGCACAACACTTGGATAGTGTGCGGAGCCTGCAAACTCATCCAAAACAGTACCGTACCATTCTCCTACCTTTTCCAAACACATGAACATTCGGTTGGAAGGTGTTTTCAACAACTTTGTTTTTCTTCTTGCAAAACACTCTGCAGACTTCTCTGCAACATGTAAAACAAGATGAGAGATGTTTTCTGTGCTGGCACAGTTTCTCCTGGCCTAACATAGTGGAAAACCTTTCTGCAATGATGTAGACCAGAAGTCTCCAGAAAGATGAAGGTACGGATGTCCCCGGAGCTAAGCGCCGGTCCCGGGCACATTTTGGTAAAAGCCGCAACCCTGGAGTGCACTGTGACCGGCGCAATCGCCTTTGCAAGAAGAAGCCGCTTCTTTGCCTCCGGGAGCCAGAGAGAGCGGCTGCCTCTGAATGCTGAAGAATGAAGCTGCACAACACTGGGATTGTGTGCACAGCTTGCAAACTGATCCAAAACAGTACCGTACCACTCTCCTACCTTTTCCAAACACTTGAACATTCGATTGGAAGGTGTTTTGGACAACTGTGTTTTTCTTCTTGCAAAACACTCTGCAAACCTTTCTGAAACATGTAAAACACGATGGGAGATGATTTCTGTGCTGGCACAGTTTCTCCTGGCCTAACATAGTGGAAAAGATTTTTGTAATGATGTAGACCAAAAAAGCCCAGAAAGAAGAAGGCACGGGTGTCCCCGGAGCTAAGCGCCGGTCCCGGGCACATTTCGGCAGAAGCGGCCGCACTGGAGTGCATTGTGACCGGCACAATCGCCTTTGCGCGAAGAAGCCGCTTCTTCGTCGCCGGGAGCCGGAGAGAGCGGCTACTTCTGAAAGGTGAAGAATGAAGCTGCAAAACACTGGGATAGTGTGCGCAGCTTACAAACTGATGCAAAACAGTACCTCACCACTCCCTTACCATTTCCAAACACATGAACATTCGGTTGGAAGGTGATTTGGACAACATTGTTTTTCTTCTTGCAAAACACTCTGCAGAGCTCTCTGCAACATGTAAAACACGGTGGGAGATGTTTTCTGTGCTGGCACAGTTTCTCCTTGCCAGACATAGTGAAAAACCTTTCTGCAATGATGTAGACCACAAAAGATGCTAAAGACGAAGTTGCGCAGCTCCCCGGAGGTAAGCGCCGGTCCCGGGCACATTTCGGCAGAAGCGGCCGCACTGGAGTGCACTGTGACCGGCACAATCGCCTTTGCGCGAAGAAGCCGCTTCTTCGCCTCCGGCAGCTGGAGAGTGCGGCTCCTTCGGGTAGGTGAGAATGAAGCTGCACAACACTGGGATAGTGTGCGCAGCTTGCAAACTGATAGAAAACTGTACCTTACCACTCTCCTACCTTTTAAAAACATATGAACATTCGATTGGAAGGTGTTTTGGACAATTTTGTTTTTCTTCTTGCAAAACACTCTGCAGAGCTCTCTGCAACATGTAAAACAAAATGGGAGATGTTTTCTGTGCTGGCAGATTTTCTCCATGCCAGACATAGTGGAAAAGATTTTTGCAATGATGTAGACCACAAAAGCCCAGAAAGAAGAAGGTACGGATGTCCCCGGAGCTAAGCGCCGGTCCCGGGCACATTTCGGCAGAAGCGGCCGCACTGCAGTGCACTGTGACCGGCACAATCGCCTTTGCAAGAAGAAGCCGCTTCTTCGTCTCCGGCAGCTGGAGAGTGCGGCTCCTTCGGGTAGGTGAGAATGAAGCTGCACTACACTGGGATAGTGTGCGCAGTTGCAAACTGATAGAAAACTGTACCTTACCACTCTCCTACCTTTTAAAAACATATGAACATTCGATTGGAAGGTGTTTTGGACAATTTTGTTTTTCTTCTTGCAAAACACTCTGCAAACCTTTCTGAAACATGTAAAACACGGTGGGAGATGTTTTCTGTGCTGGCAAAGTTTCTCATTGCCTAACATAGTGAAAAACCTTTCTGCAATGATGTAGACCACAAAAGACGCTTAAGACGAAGTTACGCAGCTCCCCGGAGCTAAGCGCCGGTTCCCGGGCACATTTCGGCAGAAGCCGCCGCACTGGAGTGCACTGTGACCGGCACAATCGCCTTTGCGCGAAGAAGCCGCTTCTTCACCTCCGGCAGCTGGAGAGTGCGGCTCCTTCGGGTAGGTGAGAATGAAGCTGCACAACACTTGGATAGTGTGCGGAGCCTGCAAACTCATCCAAAACAGTACCGTACCATTCTCCTACCTTTTCCAAACACATGAACATTCGGTTGGAAGGTGTTTTCAACAACTTTGTTTTTCTTCTTGCAAAACACTCTGCAGACTTCTCTGCAACATGTAAAACAAGATGAGAGATGTTTTCTGTGCTGGCACAGTTTCTCCTGGCCTAACATAGTGGAAAACCTTTCTGCAATGATGTAGACCAGAAGTCTCCAGAAAGATGAAGGTACGGATGTCCCCGGAGCTAAGCGCCGGTCCCGGGCACATTTTGGTAAAAGCCGCAACCCTGGAGTGCACTGTGACCGGCGCAATCGCCTTTGCAAGAAGAAGCCGCTTCTTTGCCTCCGGGAGCCAGAGAGAGCGGCTGCCTCTGAATGCTGAAGAATGAAGCTGCACAACACTGGGATTGTGTGCACAGCTTGCAAACTGATCCAAAACAGTACCGTACCACTCTCCTACCTTTTCCAAACACTTGAACATTCGATTGGAAGGTGTTTTGGACAACTGTGTTTTTCTTCTTGCAAAACACTCTGCAAACCTTTCTGAAACATGTAAAACACGATGGGAGATGATTTCTGTGCTGGCACAGTTTCTCCTGGCCTAACATAGTGGAAAAGATTTTTGTAATGATGTAGACCAAAAAAGCCCAGAAAGAAGAAGGCACGGGTGTCCCCGGAGCTAAGCGCCGGTCCCGGGCACATTTCGGCAGAAGCGGCCGCACTGGAGTGCACTGTGACCGGCACAATCGCCTTTGCGCGAAGAAGCCGCTTCTTCGTCGCCGGGAGCCGGAGAGAGCGGCTGCTTGGGAAAGGTGAAGAATGAAGCTGCACAACACTGGGATAAAGTGCGCAGCTTGCAAACTGATCCAAAACAGTACCTTACCACTCTCCTACCATTACTAAACACATGAACATTCGGCATGACGGTGTTTTAGACAACTTTGTTTTTCTTCTTGCAAAACACTCTGCAAACCTTTCTGAAACATGTAAAACACGGTGGGAGATGTTTTCTGTGCTGGCACAATTTCTCCTTGCCTAACGTAGATGAAAAACCTTTCTGCAATGATGTAGACCTCAAAAGACGCTTAATACGAAGTTACGCAGCTCCCCGGAGCTAAGCGCCGGTTGCCGGGCACATTTCGGCAGAAGCCGCCGCACTGGAGTGCACTGTGACCGGCACAATCGCCTTTGCGCGAAGAAGCCGCTTCTTCGCCTCCGGCAGCTGGAGAGTGCGGCTCCTTCGGGTAGGTGAGAATGAAGCTGCACAACACTGGGATAGTGTGCGCAGCTTGCAAACTGATAGAAAACTGTACCTTACCACTCTCCTACCTTTTAAAAACATATGAACATTCGATTGGAAGGTGTTTTGGACAATTTTGTTTTTCTTCTTGCAAAACACTCTGCAGAGCTCTGTGCAACATGTAAAACAAAATGGGAGATGTTTTCTGTGCTGGCAGATTTTCTCCATGCCAGACATAGTGGAAAAGATTTTTGCAATGATGTAGACCAAAAAAGCCCAGAAAGAAGAAGGTACGGATGTCCCCGGAGCTAAGCGCCGGTCCCGGGCACATTTCGGCAGAAGCGGCCGCACTGCAGTGCACTGTGACCGGCACAATCGCCTTTGCAAGAAGAAGCCGCTTCTTCGTCGCCGGGAGCCGGAGAGAGCGGCTACTTCTGAAAGGTGAAGAATGAAGCTCCACTACACTGGGATAGTGTGCGCAGCTTGCAACTGATCGAAAACAGTACCGTACCACTCTCCTACCTTTTCCAAACACATGAACATTCGGTTGGAAGGTGTTTTCAACAACTTTGTTTTTCTTCTTCCAAAACACTCTGCAGACTTCTCTGCAACATGTAAAACAAGATGAGAGATGTTTTCTGTGCTGGCACAGTTTCTCCTGGCCTAACATAGTGGAAAACCTTTCTGCAATGATGTAGACCAGAAGTCTCCAGAAAGATGAAGGTACGGATGTCCCCGGATCTAAGCGCCGGTTTCGGGCACATTTTGGTAAAAGCCGCAACCCTGGAGTGCACTGTGACCGGCGCAATCGCCTTTGCAAGAAGAAGCCGCTTCTTTGCCTCCGGGAGCCAGAGAGAGCGGCTGCCTCTGAATGCTGATGAATGAAGCTGCACAACACTGGGATTGTGTGCACAGCTTGCAAACTGATCCAAAACAGTACCGTACCACTCTCCTACCTTTTCCAAACACTTGAACATTCGATTGGAAGGTGTTTTGGACAACTGTGTTTTTCTTCTTGCAAAACACTCTGCAAACCTTTCTGAAACATGTAAAACACGATGGGAGATGATTTCTGTGCTGGCACAGTTTCTCCTTGCCAGACATAGTGGAAAAGATTTTTGTAATGATGTAGACCAAAAAAGCCCAGAAAGAAGAAGGTACGGGTGTCCCCTGAGCTAAGCGCCGGTCCCGGGCACATTTCGGCAGAAGCGGCCGCACTGGAGTGCACTGTGACCGGCACAATCGCCTTTGCAAGAAGAAGCCGCTTCTTCGTCGCCGGGAGCCAGAGAGAGCGGCTGCTTGGGAAAGGTGAAGAATGAAGCTGCACTACACTGGGATAGTGTGCGCAGCTTGCAAACTGATCCAAAACAGTACCTTACCACTCTCCTACCATTACTAAACACATGAACATTCGGCATGACGGTGTTTTAGACAACTTTGTTTTTCTTCTTGCAAAACACTCTGCAAACCTTTCTGAAACATTTAAAACACGGTGGGAGATGTTTTCTGTGCTGGCACAGTTTCTCCTTGCCTAACATAGTGAAAAACCTTTCTGTAATGATGTAGACCTCAAAAGACGCTTAAGACGAAGTTACGCAGCTCCCCGGAGCTAAGCGCCGGTTGCCGGGCACATTTCGGCAGAAGCCGCCGCACTGGAGTGCACTGTGACCGGCACAATCGCCTTTGCGCGAAGAAGCCGCTTCTTCGCCTCCGGCAGCTGGAGAGTGCGGCTCCTTCGGGTAGGTGAGAATGAAGCTGCACAACACTGGGATAGTGTGCGCAGCTTGCAAACTGATAGAAAACTGTACCTTACCACTCTCCTACCTTTTAAAAACATATGAACATTCGATTGGAAGGTGTTTTGGACAATTTTGTTTTTCTTCTTGCAAAGCACTCTGCAGAGCTCTCTGCAACATGTAAAACAAAATGGGAGATGTTTTCTGTGCTGGCAGATTTTCTCCATGCCAGACATAGTGGAAAAGATTTTTGCAATGATGTAGACCACAAAAGCCCAGAAAGAAGAAGGTACGGGTGTCCCCGGAGGTAAGCGCCGGTCCCGGGCACATTTCGGCAGAAGCGGCCGCACTGCAGTGCACTGTGACCGGCACAATCGCCTTTGCAAGAAGAAGCCGCTTCTTCGTCTCCGGCAGCTGGAGATTGCGGCTCCTTCGGGTAGGTGAGAATGAAGCTGCACTACACTGGGATAGTGTGCGCAGTTGCAAACTGATAGAAAACAGTACCCTACTACTCTCCTACCTTTTCCAAACACATGAATATTGGGTTGGAAGGTGTTTTGGACAACTTTCTTTTTCTTCCTGCACAACATTCTGCAGACTTCTCTGCAACTTTTAAAACACGATGGGAGATGTTTTCTGTGCTGGCACATTTTCTCCTTGCCAGACATAGTGGAAAAGATTTTTGTAATGATGTAGACCACAAAATACACTAAAGACGCAATACGGATTTCCCCGGAGCTAAGCGCCGGTCCCGGGCACATTTTGGTGGAAGCCGCCGCACTGGAGTTCACTGTGACCGGCACAATCGCCTTTGCGCGAAGAAGCCGCCTCTTCGTCTCCGGGAGCCGGAGAGAGCGGCTGCTTGGGAAAGGTGAAGAATAAAGCTGCACAACACTGGGATAGTGTGCGGAGCCTGCAAACTCATCCAAAACAGTACCGTACCATTCTCCTACCTTTTCCAAACACATGAACATTCGGTTGGAAGGTGTTTTCAACAACTTTGTTTTTCTTCTTGCAAAACACTCTGCAGACTTCTCTGCAACATGTAAAACAAGATGAGAGATGTTTTCTGTGCTGGCACAGTTTCTCCTGGCCTAACATAGTGGAAAACCTTTCTGCAATGATGTAGACCAGAAGTCTCCAGAAAGATGAAGGTACGGATGTCCCCGGAGCTAAGCGCCGGTCCCGGGCACATTTTGGTGGAAGCCGCAACCCTGGAGTGCACTGTGACCGGCGCAATCGCCTTTGCAAGAAGAAGCCGCTTCTTTGCCTCCGGGAGAGGGAGAGAGCGGCTGCTTGGGAAAGGTGAAGAATGAAGCTGCACAACACTGGGATAGTGTGCGGAGCCTGCAAACTCATCCAAAACAGTACCGTACCATTCTCCTACCTTTTCCAAACACATGAACATTCGGTTGGAAGGTGTTTTCAACAACTTTGTTTTTCTTCTTGCAAAACACTCTGCAGACTTCTCTGCAACATGTAAAACAAGATGAGAGATGTTTTCTGTGCTGGCACAGTTTCTCCTGGCCTAACATAGTGGAAAACCTTTCTGCAATGATGTAGACCAGAAGTCTCCAGAAAGATGAAGGTACGGATGTCCCCGGATCTAAGCGCCGGTTTCGGGCACATTTTGGTAAAAGCCGCAACCCTGGAGTGCACTGTGACCGGCGCAATCGCCTTTGCAAGAAGAAGCCGCTTCTTTGCCTCCGGGAGCCAGAGAGAGCGGCTGCCTCTGAATGCTGATGAATGAAGCTGCACAACACTGGGATTGTGTGCACAGCTTGCAAACTGATCCAAAACAGTACCGTACCACTCTCCTACCTTTTCCAAACACTTGAACATTCGATTGGAAGGTGTTTTGGACAACTGTGTTTTTCTTCTTGCAAAACACTCTGCAAACCTTTCTGAAACATGTAAAACACGATGGGAGATGATTTCTGTGCTGGCACAGTTTCTCCTTGCCAGACATAGTGGAAAAGATTTTTGTAATGATGTAGACCAAAAAAGCCCAGAAAGAAGAAGGTACGGGTGTCCCCTGAGCTAAGCGCCGGTCCCGGGCACATTTCGGCAGAAGCGGCCGCACTGGAGTGCACTGTGACCGGCACAATCGCCTTTGCAAGAAGAAGCCGCTTCTTCGTCGCCGGGAGCCAGAGAGAGCGGCTGCTTGGGAAAGGTGAAGAATGAAGCTGCACTACACTGGGATAGTGTGCGCAGCTTGCAAACTGATCCAAAACAGTACCTTACCACTCTCCTACCATTACTAAACACATGAACATTCGGCATGACGGTGTTTTAGACAACTTTGTTTTTCTTCTTGCAAAACACTCTGCAAACCTTTCTGAAACATTTAAAACACGGTGGGAGATGTTTTCTGTGCTGGCACAGTTTCTCCTTGCCTAACATAGTGAAAAACCTTTCTGTAATGATGTAGACCTCAAAAGACGCTTAAGACGAAGTTACGCAGCTCCCCGGAGCTAAGCGCCGGTTCCCGGGCACATTTCGGCAGAAGCCGCCGCACTGGAGTGCACTGTGACCGGCACAATCGCCTTTGCGCGAAGAAGCCGCTTCTTCGCCTCCGGCAGCTGGAGAGTGCGGCTCCTTCGGGTAGGTGAGAATGAAGCTGCACAACACTGGGATAGTGTGCGCAGCTTGCAAACTGATAGAAAACTGTACCTTACCACTCTCCTACCTTTTAAAAACATATGAACATTCGATTGGAAGGTGTTTTGGACAATTTTGTTTTTCTTCTTGCAAAGCACTCTGCAGAGCTCTCTGCAACATGTAAAACAAAATGGGAGATGTTTTCTGTGCTGGCAGATTTTCTCCATGCCAGACATAGTGGAAAAGATTTTTGCAATGATGTAGACCACAAAAGCCCAGAAAGAAGAAGGTACGGGTGTCCCCGGAGCTAAGCGCCGGTCCCGGGCACATTTCGGCAGAAGCGGCCGCACTGCAGTGCACTGTGACCGGCACAATCGCCTTTGCAAGAAGAAGCCGCTTCTTCGTCTCCGGCAGCTGGAGATTGCGGCTCCTTCGGGTAGGTGAGAATGAAGCTGCACTACACTGGGATAGTGTGCGCAGTTGCAAACTGATAGAAAACAGTACACTACTACTCTCCTACCTTTTCCAAACACATGAATATTGGGTTGGAAGGTGTTTTGGACAACTTTCTTTTTCTTCCTGCACAACATTCTGCAGACTTCTCTGCAACTTTTAAAACACGATGGGAGATGTTTTCTGTGCTGGCACATTTTCTCCTTGCCAGACATAGTGGAAAAGATTTTTGTAATGATGTAGACCACAAAATACACTAAAGACGCAATACGGATTTCCCCGGAGCTAAGCGCCGGTCCCGGGCACATTTTGGTGGAAGCCGCCGCACTGGAGTTCACTGTGACCGGCACAATCGCCTTTGCGCGAAGAAGCCGCCTCTTCGTCTCCGGGAGCCGGAGAGAGCGGCTGCTTGGGAAAGGTGAAGAATAAAGCTGCACAACACTGGGATAGTGTGCGGAGCCTGCAAACTCATCCAAAACAGTACCGTACCATTCTCCTACCTTTTCCAAACACATGAACATTCGGTTGGAAGGTGTTTTCAACAACTTTGTTTTTCTTCTTGCAAAACACTCTGCAGACTTCTCTGCAACATGTAAAACAAGATGAGAGATGTTTTCTGTGCTGGCACAGTTTCTCCTGGCCTAACATAGTGGAAAACCTTTCTGCAATGATGTAGACCAGAAGTCTCCAGAAAGATGAAGGTACGGATGTCCCCGGAGCTAAGCGCCGGTCCCGGGCACATTTTGGTAAAAGCCGCAACCCTGGAGTGCACTGTGACCGGCGCAATCGCCTTTGCAAGAAGAAGCCGCTTCTTTGCCTCCGGGAGAGGGAGAGAGCGGCTGCTTGGGAAAGGTGAAGAATGAAGCTGCACAACACTGGGATAGTGTGCGGAGCCTGCAAACTCATCCAAAACAGTACCGTACCATTCTCCTACCTTTTCCAAACACATGAACATTCGGTTGGAAGGTGTTTTCAACAACTTTGTTTTTCTTCTTGCAAAACACTCTGCAGACTTCTCTGCAACATGTAAAACAAGATGAGAGATGTTTTCTGTGCTGGCACAGTTTCTCCTGGCCTAACATAGTGGAAAACCTTTCTGCAATGATGTAGACCAGAAGTCTCCAGAAAGATGAAGGTACGGATGTCCCCGGAGCTAAGCGCCGGTCCCGGGCACATTTTGGTAAAAGCCGCAACCCTGGAGTGCACTGTGACCGGCGCAATCGCCTTTGCAAGAAGAAGCCGCTTCTTTGCCTCCGGGAGCCAGAGAGAGCGGCTGCCTCTGAATGCTGATGAATGAAGCTGCACAACACTGGGATTGTGTGCACAGCTTGCAAACTGATCCAAAACAGTACCGTACCACTCTCCTACCTTTTCCAAACACTTGAACATTCGATTGGAAAGGTGTTTTGGACAACTGTGTTTTTCTTCTTGCAAAACACCTTGCAAAACTTTCTGAAACATGTAAAACACGATGGGAGATGATTTCTGTGCTGGCACAGTTTCTCCTTGCCAGACATAGTGGAAAAGATTTTTGTAATGATGTAGACCAAAAAAGCCCAGAAAGAAGAAGGTACGGGTGTCCCCGGAGCTAAGCGCCGGTCCCGGGCACATTTCGGCAGAAGCGGCCGCACTGGAGTGCATTGTGACCGGCACAATCGCCTTTGCGCGAAGAAGCCGCTTCTTCGTCGCCGGGAGCCGGAGAGAGCGGCTACTTCTGAAAGGTGAAGAATGAAGCTGCAAAACACTGGGATAGTGTGCGCAGCTTACAAACTGATGCAAAACAGTACCTCACCACTCCCTTACCATTTCCAAACACATGAACATTCGGTTGGAAGGTGATTTGGACAACATTGTTTTTCTTCTTGCAAAACACTCTGCAGAGCTCTCTGCAACATGTAAAACACGGTGGGAGATGTTTTCTGTGCTGGCACAGTTTCTCCTTGCCAGACATAGTGAAAAACCTTTCTGCAATGATGTAGACCACAAAAGATGCTAAAGACGAAGTTGCGCAGCTCCCCGGAGGTAAGCGCCGGTTCCCGGGCACATTTCGGCAGAAGCCGCCGCACTGGAGTGCACTGTGACCGGCACAATCGCCTTTGCGCGAAGAAGCCGCTTCTTCACCTCCGGCAGCTGGAGAGTGCGGCTCCTTCGGGTAGGTGAGAATGAAGCTGCACAACACTGGGATAGTGTGCGCAGCTTGCAAACTGATCCAAAACAGTACCTTACCACTCTCCTACCTTTTAAAAACATATGAACATTCGATTGGAAGGTGTTTTGGACAATTTTGTTTTTCTTCTTGCAAAACACTCTGCAGAGCTCTCTGCAACATGTAAAACACGATGGGAGATGTTTTCTGTGCTGGCAGATTTTCTCCATGCCAGACATAGTGGAAAAGTTTTTTGCAATGATGTAGACCACAAAAGCCCAGAAAGAAGAAGGTACGGATGTCCCCGGATCTAAGCGCCGGTCCCGGGCACATTTCGGCAGAAGCGGCCGCACTGGAGTGCACTGTGACCGGCACAATCGCCTTTGCGCGAAGAAGCCGCTTCTTCGCCTCCGGCAGCTGGAGAGTGCGGCTCCTTCGGGTAGGTGAGAATGAAGCTGCACAACACTGGGATAGTGTGCGCAGCTTGCAAACTG